>NC_042615.1:214146365-215500062 GCF_901001135.1 Rhinatrema bivittatum | reverse complement strand
TATATAATTATGCAATAATTAAAGCCTGTTGCTAATTCTGTTCTATGTAAAACCGATGAGATGTTCCCAACGTTCGTCGGTATATAAAAGTTATTAAATAAAATAAATAAAATAAGGAGCACATTCTACAGGTACAATGCTGTTTTACCCATGGAAATGACTTGAAAATGTTCCTCCTCCCCATGCATAGATGAATTGTTTCCAAAAGAAATGGTTTTCCTTTAAGTGCTCTTTTGCTCAGAATTAAAGCAGGGCCAGTATGCAGCGAAGATGAGACTTTTTTTTTTGTTTAACTTCACACATATGCATTAACCTTCTCCATCATATGCATTCCATTGTCTGTAACTTTAATAAATAGAAAAGATTTTGTTTCATCAGCACATAAAAATGTTTTTGTTTTGTTTTTTAACACTGAGCCCTTATGGGACTGAAATGCATAAGAGCTTCAAAGAAATTCAAACCAAAGTTCTCGGAACTTTATTATGTACAAGTATGTTTGTCTTTTATACCTTTATTTCAGTAGGTTAATTTAAAATCTCAAGGTATGATTAGACATTATGAATGGCATATTTTAGGTGTATTTTAGATGTGTGTGTTTTTTTTTTTAAGTGATTTTGTATTTATTTATTTTAATTATCTATATCGCCTTGAAAGATTTTACTGTAAAATCTGGAAAGTGACTAAGAAATTTGAAAAATAGAAATAAATAAATGGAATAGTCTAATATCACAGGTCACACATGTACAGTGTGCTTCCTGCACCTATGCCCAAGTATTAAAGACATCAAAAAGGCAATATTGTATATTCCATGAGGAAAAGACAAGTCTTATAAACTAAAATTAAATGGATAATAAATTGAAATCTGAATATGATTATTTAATTCTGGATATGATTAAATATTTTACTGCTGGAAAAAGTTTTCTGAATCCTGGAGAATGAAATCTGGAAAATTAAGGCAGATCAATCTGAGACTCAGTACTCTTAAATACAGTTATATTATCATCTTTAATATAAGATTCATTTATAACTGCATGGGGCAATAAATAAAACCCATATCTGAGGGACTCTATAAACTCCCTCAGACTACCTTAATAGACCAGGCACAGCAGTCTCATCTGGTCCTTCTTAAGATCTAGACCAACAAGGAATCCTCACCAGTGTACAAGAAGGGTTAGAGGGCCCAGGGAGCAGAAAGAGCCAAAACCTGCTATTGTGGATGTCTGTGTGCTACCTGAACTTAAGTTGAGCTGCATTTTTTGTTTGACTTTTCTCTCACTGCAAATAAATTGCACATAAAGGAAAGAGCCAGAGTCTGCCACCTTATTCTTTCTGGTTGTCTCTCAAGCCACTATCGTTCAAGTACCATGCACATAATTAATGGGAAAAGTATAAGATCTATCTTAACAGGTATTCAGGAAAATAAAATATTTTAAGTTTATAGCTCCACTGACCTTACCAAATGTAACAGTGTTATATTAAGCACCTACATGATTTTCACAGGAGTTATGTAAAATCTCTGCCAAGAGGATTTTATTTAACATAACCTGTACATAAAGCAATAGTAGAAAGATGTTCTTGCTATAAAAAGACATGAGCTATGAATTGCTTGAGAAATTGGCTTTCCACAATTTCATCTGAATTTAAAGTACTTTTAGATTAACTTTCAAGCTGTATGTTGCTTCTCCTGTTCTGATGCTCTATATTAACTGGTTTGATCTTTGGAGCTAGTATGCATGATGTTTTATACTGCTCAAATGTAAGGGAAAGCTATTGCAACCCTCATTTTCATGTTTCTTTTCCAATTTATGGGTAGATTTTAAAAGGGCCGTGTGCGCGCCCTATTTCAGGATAATACGTTAGGTTTTAAATACTCTTCATGTGTACAGCCTTTACAGGGAGGGAGAGAGAGAGACTTTTTATAGGGCTCAGCCTGATACCCAACATATGCACCACAGTAAGGGGGGCACTTTGATTCGAGGTGAGTTTTTGAGAGGTGGATTGGGGTTTGGGGGGGTGGTGTTATAGAAACATTTGGGGTATTCATTGTAACATTGACATCATTAAAGAATTTTAGACCTTATAAGTGATGAAAAGGAGTTGATTTGTACAATGCGGCTAGCAGAGACTGCAGTGTACAAATCAACTCCTCTTGTTGGAATTTTCATATCGACCTCTGTGAATCTAAGTGTTCCTCCATCATTAACTCATCTGGGTCTGCACCTTCATTGTCCCAGAAGGATAAAAAGAGCCCCCATCTACTTTGATAGGCTCTCCAGGTACTCAGTGCTAAGGCCTTCCATCAGACTTTCTACATTCTGTCCCAAGGGCCCTTAAGCAGAGAAGTGTCATCACATTTTGCTCATTTGCTGCTGATATCATCTCAGCAATAATCACTTAAAACAAGATAAAACATCAACAATTTTGTTATGAATCCCTGGTACATAGTTTGCTGTCACTGTTTGATTCAAATGCAGTGCCTGTTGAGCCACCCCCTCATTAAACTAGCTAAGTCTGGGCATTTCACTGTTTGCTTATTGATGGCTGCTGCTACCACTGCCATGTTTGCATGAAATAGCACCCTTCTGTTAGCTAGCCATTTGTCCTAGACCACTACTGCTACCAGATTGGGGAAGGGGATTTCCATTGTCAAACCCATGTTGCACCCAATGCGCGAGCCTCAGCTCTGCACACCAATTCCTGTGGGAACAAAACAAAAACTCCAAGTCCCCCTTCTAAAACCTCTGGCGTTTGCCACAATGATATGCTGTTGTAGCAATTAAGGAAGTCATGCCAGAATCTCAAATCCTCCTTCAAACTACCTGCTGACTGAATAAGTGATAGTTCACTTTTATCCCACCTGTCGATGCTGTTAACCCTCATGACGTCCCTACACGCAAAATTCAACTGCCCTTTTAGAGACCCTACATGTCTGAATGTTAGCTTCTTAAGTTTCAATGCCTGCTGCACTGCCTCGGACAATTTTCACTCTTTATCATCTGACAACTGGATCACCATTTCCCCCAAGTTCAGCTCTACACCCAGAAAAACTAGTCTATGGTTAGGACCTTCAGTTTGGTTTTCAGCCACTAAAATCCAGCGTACTTTTGCTTGCGCCTGATGCGCCAGCAAAAGTACGCCTATTCGCGTTTTTTGAAAATCTACCCCATTGTGAATTACTTAATAAAAAACAACATTAAAGCTCTGAATTTCTATGCATAAAAAAATAGTTATGCTTAGTAATTGAAAGAGTATAGTAGCCAGAGAGTATTTAGGTCGATCTTGATTAGAACCTGACTCAGCAATCTTATACAAACCGTAATGTTTCCCTTAATCTTCCTTAAAATGCTGAGATTTTGCATAAGCATTTCAAAGCATGACCCACTAATAATAAAAAAGGTTCAATGCCAGAAACATTAGCAAGCATGTTAAAGTCCTCACGCATGCTAGAAATAGCAGTCTGTGCAGGAAGACCTTCTCAAATGAGGGAACATCCTATGCGAATCAGGGGTTAGCAAGCTGATGCCAAACAGCACGGAGTGCGCACTTTCTGTGCTATTTAGTGAGAACTCACTAATGGGATGCTTGTTAATATCTGGTAGTATTAGGGACAGGGGTTAATGTGAGTCTGCTATTTACTGTGGGCAGGGCCGGAGCTAGCCTTTTTGCTGCCCTGGGCGAACAATTATTGTGCTGCCCCTCCTCCCTGGATTTTTGTTTAGTCTCTGTCTTGGGCCTGTCGAAAACAGCCCAGCTCCTTCCAGCAACCTAAACTTTAAAAACTGTCACCCCTCACCTCTGGGCCTTCATCCCTCCCCCAGAACCAATTAACAGTGCAAGAGTGTTAAGTGCCCTAGCGTCCCCCCTCCACACACACACCGTTAAAAATATGCATTCGTAAACACATATTTTACATGAAAAAGATTTTCAAAGTACAGTCTTCTGAGATTTAAAAAAAAAAAAAACCCTCCCATACCAAAACAGCACTAACTGCCAGCACTTAAAAAGTATCAATGAAAGGCAGCACTGTGAATATACACTAGGCTGTAAAACACCAATACATCTCCTATTAGGAAACAGAACAAACCAAGCTGCTATAGATCTCTAAATGCTAGAAGATTACCTCTCCTTGGTCACACATGCAGAACACAGGCAGACCCTCCCCAAATACAGAAAAATATAACCATAAAGAATAAATAAAAACATGCAGGCAAAAACTGAACTGAAAACCACAAGTCAGACTCTATATGCAGTGCAGCAATGGAAAAACAGAACCATCACCAATCCAGCCATTAAACAATAAAATCAAGAAATATAATAAATACATAATCATAATAGTATCAACATACTAATAAAAATAATTTGTTTGTCAAAACAGCTGATGAATGGAAGAACCAGTAATTAAAATTTCATATAAAATTTTTTTAAATTGCCCAAATACCAATAAAATATTTCAAAACAACAGACACATGAAACAATATCCAAAAATTAAAACTAATAACTGATAAGGATAAGGATTCATGCTCCATAATAGGGAATTTTTTTATATCCAGTCACCCTGGCATTGTCTAGATTAGTGGGAAAAGGATGTACGAGCTTTCTCTTCCCTCTTTCATAGATATAGTTATATATATAGACATACACACACAAATATACAACACATATGATCTCTCTCATGCACACGCTCCCTTTCACATACACGCAAGCTTCCTCTTGCTTACCACACACACACACCCAAGATCTCTCACATTTAAATGCTCAGGCAGATACATATGATCTCACACAATTCCCTTACACACATACATGCTCTGACTTACACACACCCTCTCTCTCTCACACACACATGTCCTCAGACACACACACAGGTTCCCTCCTGCTCATACAAATATCGGCTTACTCCACATATACACTAAACATTCTTTCAGCAGCCATGGTCCCTCTTAAGTGCCAAGCGGACTTATCGCTGGTATTATTGTTGCTTTCAGAAAAGACATGCGTTTTGGTTTTTTAAGCTTTTCCTGTATTCAAAGCATGCTGCAGAGTTCCCCTGTTTTGTAGGAAAGGCTGAATGAAGTGATGTGGATTCATATTCACATAAAGAAGTGAACCTCTTACCCATCAATTCGGAGAAATGGAACAAGGATTTATTCCTTCTACTGCAAGCGTTACAAAAGGAGAACACCTCACCTACCAGCCTGAACCACAGCCTGCAGTGACCTCTTCTGGTTCTTGGCCATCTGGTGGGGTCCGCATTGTCTTCATGGGGCTGCCTGAGGCCCCCAGGTTGCTGCCCCCTTCATTTCACGACCTGTGCAAGTGCACGGCTTGCACAGCGGGTTGCGCAGCCCTGACTGTGGGACAAGCGAAACAAGGGGAACAAGGGGAACTCTGCAGCATGCGTGTGCATACAAGGACAACTGGCACATGGGAGTTGCTTGCCAGTGCAGAGGGGATGACTGTTATACTCCAGGAAAGGAGGTCAAAGAGATCAGGGAGTTCATGAAGAGGGAAAAACCGGACCAGGTCTCAGATGTCTGCAATTGAAGTAGAGGGTATAGGAAAGAGAGGGAAGAAGAGGACAGTGCAGCCTATCAGAAAGCTGGGACAAGCACAGAGAATCCTTAGTTGCAAAAATAGTGCTGAGAGTGTTAGTAGATGGGTCTGTGACAGGCTGAACTATTCCTCCTCTTCTGATTGCAATTGTTTGTCTATAATAGTATTTTGTGTGTGAGTATGTGGGGGGGGGGGGGCGCAGTCCCACTCCCTTGCTAGTCATGAAAGCAGGGGGTTGTGCTATCCAGAAGGGTTCCTGCCAGGAATAGATCACTAGGTATTGGGCACCCCTGTACATCCCTGACCCCCATCCACTGTGAAAAAAATGTTTTCCCAGGGTAACCGGCAAGACAGGGGAAACATGGAAGGGAGAGAGAATGACAGAGAGTTGGTGACAGCAGAGAAACACTTCAAAAATAAATCCACTTTTCTTTACATAAAGCAAACGTATAGGTTTCCAGAGCACTAAGGCCTTGCTGTAATGACATTGTTAGTGTAGTGAAAGACCACGGCAGGCATTCCGATGCTTGAGGCTAAAGCAGTTTGAACCTGAAAAGCTTTATTTCAACTGACAAATTGTTTTAGTTTGAGTGCAGAGCTCAGCCTCTGAACTCGGCAGCAGTGCAGGTTGTGTGGTGCAGCCATTGTGCTGCCTACACTACAGGGTGGTTGGAGGAGTCTGGAAAGTAAGATTTTTCTTTCAATCTCCCTCTTTCATGCTCCCTTCTAGCCTCAATCTTGTCCTCTGACACATGGGACGGAGGTTCCAAACACTCAATCAGGGCAGTTTTCTGCTCCCTTGGAATTCTCTACGCTCCTCCTTTGACCTCCGCGTCTGGAGTGTACGAGCTTTCCCACTTCTTTCCCCTACATTGACAAGCAACCCCCCATGGACCAGGCTTAGTTGTAGACACCTTAGAAGCCTGGAGGAAATGAGGAGAAAGGAGAAAACAGAACGTGCTGAGTGTAGCATGCTCACACTATTTAGGCAATGTGTTTCCATACATAAAAATAGCATGGCCATGCTATTTTAAAATTTTCACTGTGAGTATGCTAGATCATTTTGCATGGCTTGTTAAGTAGAATGAGACCACAACTTTTTTTTTTTCCCCAAGCCCATGCTAAAATTGGTTTTGTGAGAGTTTCAGTGCATGGCCTCTAAATTGTCTTTTTGCATTTGGGGGCCGAAGCATATTTTGACGCAGGACGCGGGCGCTGAACAGTCAGCGTCCGCTTTCTTAATGTGCCTCCAGGCGCCCCCCTGGGGGTGCCATGCAATATCTAAATTAGGAATTCACGTTAGCAAGGAGAGCCCGAGTGTTTCGGCCCTCCGCCGGTTAGGAAAACCGACCCTGAGTTTATCGGCGTTGGTTTTCCTAAACAATGCACAGCCAGGGGTTCAGGAAACAGATGCTTGTCAGTTGAGCATCCATTTCCTGCACCCGACTGCCAGCATTTTTTGTTTTTAAACTTTCTTTTTAACTTGGGGCGGATTTTAAAAGGGTTACACTTGTAAATCCTCGGGATTACACGCGTAACCGCTCCGCGTGCACTGAGCCTATTTTGCATAGGCCCGGCGACATGCGTTGTCCCGGGGCTATGTGAAAGGGGTGGGAGTGGGGGCGGGACCGAGGCCTCCTGTCCAGCGGCCATGCCGGGGGATCGCGCGCTGGCAGCTGGCTGGCGCGCGCAAGTTACGCCTGCCTTAATTTACAAAATAAAGGTGAGGGGGATTTAGATAGGGTTGGGGGCGGGTTAGATAGGGAAGGGAGGGAAAGTGGGGGGGGGGGGGCAAAGGAAAGTTCCCTCCAAGGCCGCTCCTATTTCGGAGTGGCCTCAGAGGAAGGGGAAAGCCATCAGGGTTCCCCTAGGGCTCGGCGTGCACAAGGTACACTAGTGTGCACCCCCTTGCGCATGCCAACCCCGGATTTTTTAACATGTGCGGGCGGCGCGCATGTTTAAAATTGGGCCTACATTTGTGCGCGCCGGGTAGTGAGCACAAATGTACCCCACGCGCGTATTTTAAAAATCCGGCCCTTTATTTTACTATAGTTTTTCCTCCAACTTAATATCACAACGATATTAAGTAGGAGGCAGTACAGAAAAGTAGTTTTTCTGCTTTTCTTTACTAGTTTTAATAGCGCGCTATTAAAGCCTGCTCCATTTCGATCGCTAAATGTGTGTCCTAGACGCACATTCCTTTTTTGACATAGGGAGTGAATAGCTAATAGCCATTCACATGCATTTGCTTGTGATGAGCACTATTACATTCATTCCGCGTTGGACTCGGGTTGTAGAGCCTAATCCCCTTATTGCATAAGGGGATTAGTTAGTGCCTCTACAGCCCGCATCCAACTGCAGGTTAACAGTGCGCTCGCGAGCGCACTGTATTGCTTCGGCCCCTTTGTGCCTCATGCCATGATCTTCTCAGTCCCCCAGACCTGCTTAAGCATGCCGCGTGTTTAGGAGTTAATTTTGTAACTGGCTGGTATAATGTCCATAGGTATCTTTTGCCCATGATATCTTTTCACACTATTTTTCAAAGGGAAAATACATGTTATTTCCCTAGAAAATTACCCAAGAAAAAATACTGTGCACTTGACACCCACTAATTTGTGGCAGGAAGTTTATCAAGAAAAAATATGTGCATACTTCAGATTATTCAAAGTAGCAAAAGTATGCATGTTAGTGCAAATTCCTCCTTATTCCTGCTCCTAGGAACCTCTCCCCCTGCTGCTGGTAAAGGTTTTTTTCATATATAGATGCCATACACATATACTTTTATGTGAATAATAAGCAGGCACATTTCTAAAAGTCCATTTCCAAAGTAAAATGCAGTTTTTCCAATGGAAGTTGGTTTGAACACTGCCTTCTTAAAATGAACATGAGATTGCATCAAAAAGCATTCTTTCATAAGCATAAAAAGAGCAGAGTGATAACTTAAATGTATATGCATTATGGATTGCATTGCACTGTACGAACAGAGACTTCAGCTTGTTTTGTATTGGTTAATGAATGGCAATCATATGGTAATTGACTTTGGTTGGAAACTAACTAGCAATCATATTGAAAAAGAACTGCCATGCCTGTGCCTTCCAACTGAGCTATTTATTGTCATTTTTTACTTGAGAATTATGTTCTTATGTGTTTCAGTTTGGTTCCACTAGTTACAATAAATAACTGTATAGATATTTCATAAAACAATTTTAAAGATAGGATTATAATTATCTATGGTAGATGTACTCTGCCAACTACATTTACCTTTTTTTTTGTTTGTTTGTTTTGGTTCATAACTTAAGAGAAAATATCATTAGCTCAAGAAACATATTGTTGCTTTACCTGGGTGTGCAACGACATCAAACAATTTTACAGCAACTGTAATTTTGACGCTGGTTGACTTATAATCAAAATTCCATGAATTGAGAAAAGTCGGGGCCGAGTCGCGGCATGCGGGGAGGGCCCCCCTTTAACATGGCGCTTGCCGAGGGGAGGGCCCTCCCCCGCCGATTTTCCTTCCCCTCCCTCCCGATGGCGCTTACCTGAGGGGCCGGGAGGCCGCGCGGCGACGCGAGGGCGACACGGGTCGGGAGGAGGGGCGCGATGGCAAGCACGGCCCGGCAAGGCCGCCGCATCGCATGGCCGGGGGGGGGGGGGGGGAGGAGCGTGATGACGCGCGCGGCACGGCGAGGCCGCCGCGTCATCACGTGGGTGACGTCAGCCTCGCGGATATCGCGAGGCTGGGGCCCCCCTTTAACCAGCAGCGAGCGCTGAGCCCGGTCTTTTTCCGGGACAGCGCTCGCAAGATTCGGGGGCGGAACGGCAAGGAGAGGCAAGGAGAGGGCCTGAGCTGCGGCCCCACAGCGATCGGCGGCGCAGGAGCCAACAGCGATCGGCGGCGCAAGAGCCCGGAGCCCAGAGCCCGGAGCTCCAATTTACAAAAAAAAAAAAAAAAAAGGAAAGGCGAAGGCAACCCGCGAACGGAGCGAAGTCCGATCTTGCGGAGGACATTGGGAGACACAGAGAGACCGGAGACCCAGAGGCACACGGGGGCGGATTGAGCCCGGCCTACACGTGGGAAGGAGAGACGTGAGGAGGCAGGACGCGAGCTCCGATTCCGGGTGCAGCAGGAGCCAGCACATGAGGCAGCAGGAACGAGACGCTGTGGCCACGTGGGAAAGAGAGACGGAGCAGCAGCGAGAGAGCAGCCTGGGAAGGAGCAGAGCGATCCTCGGAGCTCAGCACGCGGTCGGCAGCCGGCGCAAGGACCTGGGACGGAGCCAGCGGTGACGCAAGGACTCGGCCAGCCCCCCCCCCCCTCCCGTGAACGGCGAACTGTGAGTACAACAATTTACAATAACGATAATAAAGTAAAGGAGGCTCCTTGTGTGGATTACTAGCCAGCATGCCGGGCAGAGGAGCAGCAAGAGCACGGGGGGGGAACACGGCAGCGGCGGGGCGTGGAGCTACGCGGTACCCAGGCGGACCCGGCCCCGGAAAAAGGGAAGGGCGGAAGGGGAGCCCGGAGGACCCCGAGATCGCAGGGCAAGATCAAGAAGGGAGCAGGACCGACGGAGACGGCCCGGGGGGTGAAGAGTCGAAGCAGACGGCAGCAGCCTACCTCAGCCCCGGCTGGACAAAACAACCCCGGAGGTCCCCACACCGCAGTGGGAGATAGGAAGAGGCGGAGTCCCGCAGTGGGGATGGCCCATGTGGCCAGCGATGGGGGCAGGGGCCATGCCAGCGACGGGTCCAGGAGCCATGCCAGCGCCGTGGGCTTCGGGCCCACCCCCGGAATCATCCACCCAAGGCGGACAGGGCGGAAACGGCTCACAGCAATGGCAGCAACACATGTACCCCCCATGGTGGCAGGTACCACCGCCATGGTACGGTCCGGTAGTTGGGGGAGCGGCGGCTCCACAGGAAAGCGACTCCGGAGTACAGAAACCGACTGGGTCAGCACAAACGCGCGGGGAGAACGACCAAGAAGGGGCTACAACACGGAACACGGACCGCGGCGCAGGACAAAAGCGGAGCGAAAGCGGCAAAAAGCGATGGTCATTGGGGAAGACGTGCCAAGCTCAGGAGAGGAAGGCGAGAGCTGAGCGCCAGAAACACCACTGACAACAGAGGCAGATCCAGGGACAACAGCAAGAGCAGGCGGGTAGAGGACGGAACACGGACAGGGCAACAAAGGGTAATAAGAGAAGGAGGCCGGACAGTGAATCCTCTACGTGCTCGTCAGAGGACGAGACAGAGGGGAGTGAAGCGGAGGAAGGGTCCGCGGCACTGGCCAAGCGGGCAACCACGGGCATGTCAGTGGCAACGGCTTTACCTCCGCTAGCCGACCTATGGGAAAGCGTCCCCGGGGATTTGCGCAGCAAAATCAAAAAAAGGGAGTACATTGATATCTTTTCCATCTTAGAGGGTAGAAAAGGGGCTTCCGAGAGGAAAAAGAGGGGTAAGAAGGATGGGAAGAAAAGGGAAGAAGTGAAGGTGGCAAAAAATATTATTAACTGGGCCAGAGCTTACCTCAGAATGATCAGCGTAATAGGAAGAGAGGACCCGTCCCAGTACGCACCCATGCTTAACTATGCGGATGCGATACTCGAGGCCTACAAGGAGTACCAAGGGTGGTGCTGGCTAAACTACGACGAGCAGTTTAGAGATAAAATGGAAGGCAATAGGAGCTTGTCATGGGGAACACAGGATGTGGGACTGTGGTTACGACAGATGACCAGTAAGGTACTCGATATAGGGGGATCCCACACAGCGGGTAAGATAGGCATTGGAGCGGCAACGCCAGGGAGTAATTCATGGGGGGACGGCGGGAATGGCAAGGCGTGGGGGGGACGGTGGAAATGGCAAAGTGTGTTGGAGATTTAACAAGGCGGGATGTACCTTTAATGATTGCAAATTTAAGCACATATGCTCCATCTGCGCTGCACCACACCCGGCGACCAAATGCACCAGGAAAGGTCATTGGCAGGCGGGGAATGTCGGCGCAGGTGGAAAGCAATGAGGCTTTGGAGAAGGCATTCTCGCCAGTAAAATTGGCAAATTTGGAACAATGGCTGGCAGCGTACCCCAAGAGGGACGAGGCTGCCAGGCTTAGGGAGGGTTTTCGAGACGGCTTCAAGATACCGTTTCAGGGGCGCATTAGGAGCGCAAGTTTGGGGAATGCCGCTTCGGCGGGAAAGCATGCGGATATCGTACAGCTGAAGGTTATGAAAGAAATTGAGATGGGCCGAATGGCGGGTCCATTTGTAGACCCGCCTTTCCGGGAGATGATTTTCTCGCCTTTAGCGGTAGTACCTAAGAAAGAACAGGGGGAATTCCGGCTAATTCCAGAATCTCTCATACCCTCCAGGCGATTCGGTTAATGATCACCTGCCAGAGGCTGCCTGCAGGGTCCAATACGCATCATTTGATGCAGCCATTGCCTTGGTAAGGCAATGCGGGCAAGGGGCATTAATGGCCAAGGCGGACATTAAGTCCGCATTTCGGCTGTTGCCCGTGCATCCGGATAGCTTCCCGCTCCTGGGCTTCCACTTTAACGGTAGATACTATTTTGATAAGTGTATGCCGATGGGGTGTTCCGTATCTTGCGCATATTTCGAAATGTTTAGCACATTTCTACATTGGGTATTAAGAAGGCGGGCAGGCAACAGTAATGTGGTCCATTACCTGGACAACTTTTTGTTCGTGGGCCCGGTCAATAGGAACACTTGTGCGCAATTACTGGCAACATTTCAGGACTTGGCACAAGATTTTGGGGTCCCGTTGGCGCAAGAAAAGACGGAGGGTCCAGCGACCACCTTGTCGTTTTTGGGCATAGAAATAGATACGCAGGCTATGACGTCAAGGTTACCAATGGAGAAAGTGGGCAAGCTACGGAACATGCTACGGCAGACACTGACAGCAAGGAAGGTTACCTTGGTCAACATGCAGTCCATAATCGGAAGCCTAAACTTTGCGACACGAGTCATACCAATGGGAAGGGCTTTCCTGAGACGCTTGGCTGACGCAACAAAGGGGGTGAGGCGCCCGCATCACCATATCAGAATAACGCAACCAATCAGGGCGGAAATTACAATGTGGCTTCGTTTCTTAGACAATTTTAATGGCGTATCAATGTGGCAGGAAGAGCCGGTTTCCAACCAGGAGTTAGGTATATTCACGGACGCCTCCGGAGGATGGGGCTTCGGGGCGTATTGGCAGGGCGCATGGTGTGCGCCCCGTGGCCACAGGAATGGAGGGAAGGGGGTTTGGTTAAAAACATAACTTTCCTGGAGCTTTTCCCCATATTAGTAGCAATCACAGTATGGGCGCACAGATTACACAACAAACGTATAGTGTTCTGGTGCGATACATGGCAGTAGTGATGGTACTTAACAAGCAGGCAGCCCATTGCACGCGCGTGGCAGATTTGCTCAGGGAAGTGGTACTGCAGAGTTTGCATTTGAATTTAACATTAAGGGCGAAGCATGTACCTGGTGTCCGGAATCAGGTGGCCGACGCGTTATCACGGGCTAAGTGGGATCTTTTTCGTCAACAGGTGCCGGAGGCAGAGGCGGAGGGAGTCCCAATACCGGACCACCTATGGCACATTGGAGCGAGGTCGAGCAGGGATTGCTGAGGGCGTCTGTGGCCCCGGCAACCTGGAGAGCGTACTGCAGGGGCTACGTTAGAGTGCAGGAGTTTCTTCAGGGGCAAGGCGGCACGGGAGGGGTAGTGAGGGCAGAACAGGTGGGGCAATTCATAGCATGGGCAAAGGAGTCAGGTTGGTCCAGGGGGGCCACAATAAATCACTTGGCGGGTTTCGCCTTCTTTATGAAGGCCCAGGGACTAGGGGACCCGCTCAGTTTTTTCATGGTGAAAAAGTTGTTAGCAGGCTGGGCGAGGGAGGTAACATGGCAAGGAGATAAAAGGAGGCCGATAACTCACGAGGTGTTGGTAAAAATGTGGTACGCAGTCCAGCAAGTGTGCACAGAGCCATTGGAGGTAGCATTATTTCGGGCAGCTTTCTGTACGGCATTCTTTGCCGCCCTAAGGGTTAGCGAGCTGGTGCCACCATCCAAGAAAGATGCAGGGAATAACGGATTATTATTTAGCAATGTACAGGTACACGATCGGTTTATCAGGCTCAGGATACACAAATCCAAGACCGATCAGAAGGCGAGAGGGGTGGATATTCAACTGGTGAAGGTGGGGGCGCAGGTAACCTGTCCGGTAAGAAACATAGCAAATTACGTACGCGCAAGGCCTAAGGGTGGGGACCATTTTCTGGTCCACAGGGATAGAGTGCCGCTGACCAAGTATCAGTTCACAGCGGTGTTACGCCTGGTATTGGATAGCATAGGTTTGGATCCAAGGGAATACGGAACTCATTCATTCCGGATCGGGGGTGGCGACTAGCGCGGCGCAAGCGGGGTTGCCGATTGAAACCATTCAGAAATTGGGCGATGGCAATCCGCAATAGTTAAGAGATACGTGAGGCCGGATTCCGTGCAATCAGTGAACTAATTCTGTTAATTTCACCCGCAGATACATGGAGCCAGTTGAAGGTAGCATGGATAGTGGGACACTCCTTCGTGAGATGGGCAGCCAAGCGGGCGCAGGAAAGGACATATGGCATACATTTGGGCCTGGCCCCGAAAGGGGTCAGGCTAAAATGGTTGGGGAGGTCAGGGATGAAGTGGGCCCAGCTGTTGACAGAGCTGCATCGCAACTTGGGACTGTCGCGTCAACCAGACGCGATAGTCATACACCTAGGGGGAAACGATATGGGGGCACATACAGCCAAGCAGTTAATTGACACGATAAAAGGGGATTTAGCAGCGATCAAAGAAATGGCGCCGGGAGCTACCCTCATATGGTCGGACATCATACCGCGGATGAAATGGTGGGGCAGCAAGCTATGGGGAAGGGGCAGAAAGAAAATTAATAGACAGGTGGGGCTATGGGCGCAGCAAAACGGCATACATCCAATTAGGCACGAATGGGCAGACGAGCCATGCGCAGGATTATATCGGGCAGATCAAATACACCTGTCTGACATTGGCTACGATATCTTTAACAACGCCATACAGGAAGCGTTGGAGCGGGTTTTGGTCTGAGATAGGGGGAAGTTGGGTGGGCCGCAGCAATGGGGGGGGCCCGGGACAAGTTGGCACTGTCCCGGGCTGGTGGCGGGGGTACCCGAGCCGGAAGGTGGAGGGGGACTTCGAGGACAAGGTCGGGGTGGACCGGAAGTCCTCGGGAAAGAAAAGGGCGTGTGTTGGGCGTGGGCAGCCCGGAGGAATGGCCCCCCGGCTATGGCACGGCAGGGGGCCGAAAGATGGGGGCGGACTGGCTTATCATGGCGGACGCCCGTTTGGAAGCCCGGATTACAGGATCGGTGAACACTGACGGCTCGGGTGCCGGAAATTATAATATGTTAATTTGTGTTAATGAAATTAATAAATGCTGCGGCCTTGTTTTCACCAAAACGGAGTTTGTGTAATATATTGGGGTCTGGTAAAACGGATGGGGGAGGCGGGGGGGGGGACGGACACGGAAGTGCAAGCTGCCCATGTTAGTCGGGGCCGAGTCGCGGCATGCGGGGAGGGCCCCCCTTTAACATGGCGCTTGCCGAGGGGAGGGCCCTCCCCCGCCGATTTTCCTTCCCCTCCCTCCCGATGGCGCTTACCTGAGGGGCCGGGAGGCCGCGCGGCGACGCGAGGGCGACACGGGTCGGGAGGAGGGGCGCGATGGCAAGCGCGGCCCGGCAAGGCCGCCGCATCGCATGGCCGGGGGGGGGGGGGGGAGGAGCGTGATGACGCGCGCGGCACGGCGAGGCCGCCGCGTCATCACGTGGGTGACGTCAGCCTCGCGGATATCGCGAGGCTGGGGCCCCCCTTTAACCAGCAGCGAGCGCTGAGCCCGGTCTTTTTCCGGGACAGCGCTCGCAAGATTCCCCACCCACCCACCCAGACGAGCAGGAAGGAAGGGACCAAAGGGGAGGGTCGTGAAGCATAGGGAGCAGTAGGGGCGAGGTTGATGTTAATAAAATGTTGTATATGTTTGACATTAGTCGCAGCAGGGGCGGGGGTACCCGAGCCGGAAGGTGGAGGGGGACTTCGAGGACAAGGTCGGGGTGGACCGGAAGTCCTCGGGAAAGAAAAGGGCGTGTGTTGGGCGTGGGCAGCCCGGAGGAATGGCCCCCCGGCTATGGCACGGCAGGGGGCCGAAAGATGGGGGCGGACTGGCTTATCATGGCGGACGCCCGTTTGGAAGCCCGGATTACAGGATCGGTGAACACTGACGGCTCGGGTGCCGGAAATTATAATATGTTAATTTGTGTTAATGAAATTAATAAATGCTGCGGCCTTGTTTTCACCAAAACGGAGTTTGTGTAATATATTGGGGTCTGGTAAAACGGACGGGGGAGGCGGGGGGGGGACGGACACGGAAGTGCAAGCTGCCCATGTTAAGGATTCTTCTTCTTCTTCCAAGAAAGAAAGCTGATCAATACAATTCTTGCCCAGAGACAAACATTAATGACGTGCCTGCAAACAGACAAAATAATGGGAAGTTAGAAGGTACCATTGCTCCTGAAGTTGTTGAAAAGAGAAAATGGAGTTCCATTCAGAGTCAACTAACTGCCATAGGCTAAAAAGTTCCCATCTTCCCAAATCAAAAGAAATGGCAGAGTTAAAACCAGCAGGAAATTAAACTTTGCCTCTGAAGGATAAGAACGATATAAGCGAAGAATCTCTACCCAAACTGCCACGCCACCATGTCCAGGTTTTCTTCAACGCTCTGAACCAAAAATTAGCACAGTGTAATGCAACCAATTTACCCCCTGAAATGTGCAACAAATTTGTAGGGTTATATGGAGAGAAACATTCCTTCAGCAAATCCTCTGGGTCATATTTATTACTAAATGAAACCCATTCTTGAATAAATTGAAGTAAATATGAAACATTATATATTCTCAAATCAGGTAAAGCTAAGCCACCCCATGCTTTGTTATTTTGTAAAGTGTTAAAACCAAGACAAATTCTTTTACCATGCCAAATAAAGGAAGAAATGAAAGAATGGCATTTAGAAACATCTGAGTTTTTGATCCATAATGTTAGCATCTGTAGACAATATAAAATTTTTGGGAATATTGCAATCTTAACCAAGGTGTAGCGACCCAGAAACGACAAAGTTAAGCATCACCTACGACACAAAAGGGTCCCAAAAATTGGAAGACCCTAAACTGGAAGAATACAAAGTGTCCACTGAATAAATCAGCAGGATGCCAAGATATTTTAAAGAGGTTTCTACCCAAGTAATGGAAAAGGTCTCACCCATCTGTCCCACAAAGATAGATCTAAAGGAAAAGCATGAGATTTACTGTAATTGCTTTGAGATTTGAGGATGCTCCAAATGAGTTAAATTTTCCCATAATAGGAAATAAACTATGTCCAGGATCACCCCCCAAAAAGAAAATAAACTTAATTTGAGTATCTGTTTGCCCACTCATATGCTGTCAAAAGTCCCCAAATTACAGAGCTTGATTGCCAAAGGTTCTAATGATAAAAAAAATAAAAGTAGGGACAAATGACAACATTGTCAATTATCTCGACCCAGCATAAATTATTTGGATAAGGCTCCATTATCCCAAATGTGCACCATTGGCTGATTATAAATCAATTTGATCCAATCTAAAAAAAACCCAAAATTATATTATATTTCTGCAGTACCCAAACATTCCACCCTATCAAACGCTTTATCAGCGTCTAGAATGACTAGCATTCCATTTTTTCTATCTCCCTTGGATAAGTATAGGGCAAGTATTGCCTTGATCATATTGGAAACAGAGAGTCGCCCCTTAATAAATCCCAGCTGATCTGGAGAAATCAAGCTCTGTATCACTCCATTTAACCTTTGCGCCAAAGCAGCAGTCAAAATTTTTCTATCTTGATTAAGGAGTGATATGGGTCTGTAGGATTCAGGCAAACTCAGATCTTTGTAAAATCATAGAAGGACCATCATACTAAGCTCTACCGGCATTTACATACCTTCATTGCTTTATGTATAATCATCGGTCCATAAATTCTATCTCCTTTTTTTTAATACTTTTTAATGCAAATAAAAAGTCACTTATCTTGAAACAAGAGCTTGTGTGGTTCTTCTATTTTTCTTGTTTTCTTCAGGAAGCTACTAATGGAATTCGTTATATTAGTAGTTTCATGAAGAAAACAAGAAAATAGAAGAACCACACAAGCTCTTGTTTCAAGAGGTATCCTCCAATAAGGGCGAGCAGGAAAGGGCGAAGATCAAAAGGGCTTCAGTAAAAGAGCGCCACAAACAAAGGCGCAGCTTAATAAAAGCAATGATGAAGAACGGCGAACCTCATAACGGCGATGAGATTAAAGGTCTGTGTTAATAAAGGCAGTGATGAATATGGGCGCATCTCATCACTGTTATGAGGTTCGCCATTCTTCATCATCACCCTTTCCTGCTCGGCCTTATTGGAGGATACCAAGCCAAGTCACATCCCTGGCAAGCAGCTGGAAAGTAAGCAGTGGCAGCACTAACCTGCTCCGGAGCCGGGGCGCTCGCCAAGCTTTCTATGGCAGCACTCTCTCCATTGTATACCAAAGTACAAAATACAACGCCCGGGCATTTGGACAAGACAAATCTGCCACATTAGTTGTTATTATATGCCTGATTAAAAACCAAGTCTTCACTGCTTTCCGGAATTTCAAAAAATTGAGTATTGCTCGAATGTCCAGAGGGAAACATTTCCGCAAGAGGTGAGGCTTGGTAGGAAAAGAAAAAGGAATTTTCTCTGGTACAATCTATTTCTAATAACAGAGGGAGAAGGAAAACGTAGCAATCCCTTCTGAGAAGAGCGAAGGTTGTTTTAGCTTCTGTTCAGTCAGATCCATTAAGCATACAATTTGACCAGGCTGCATAAACCTTTGCACACAACTGTATAAACTGAGGGAAAAATTATGACTGGTGGAAGGTGTATTAAAGAAAATAAGTAATGGACCTGTGCAAACACAATGATCTGGCTTTCGAGATCTTCATACAGCACTGAGCTCCATTAATGGCCTGCGGCAGGGCTGGGGCATCTCCAAAAGAAGTCACCCTTGTAGTAGCAATGTGGGGGCATTTGGGTGATTAATGAGAGGAATGTCCTTTTAAGGAGGAAGTATAGTTTGGTGGGGTGTCCAAGAAGTCAGGGCATCTTGTGAGCTGTTCCTGTTTATCTAGGCCACTGATGTTTCAACCTTGTCCTGGTAATTTACTTTTTGCATTTTGTTTGTATAGTAGGTCCCATTCCCTAGTGTGCATAGAGAGTGAGATTTAGTTGGGTATTCAGGGGTTTTATTGATTTTTAAAACTTATGTATTGGACTCCTATATAGTTTACAAAATGTTTACATGTTTAATGAATTGAGTTAAAAGTTTTTAATATACTGTTCTCTTCAAATTGTATGTATGTATGTATGTATGGATTGTGATAAAGTATGTTTATTTAAAACTTGTATTTATGAATTGTATTTCAGTATGTTGTAAGACACTCAGGTCAATGCAATACAGATGTGCTAAAACTGGGCACCCAAACTGGGTGCCTGCTTTTCTAACGCACACCCATCCACGTCTCCCAGGTGCACAATGCAGTAGCAAATGAGCCACTGCATAAAAAGGAGGCACTAGGGGAAATTGTGCATCCCTAGCACTTCCCAGAATCGTGCACCAAAGAGAAGTGGCTATGAGCAGGTTAGGAAAATGGACGCTCAATTTTCCGAGCATCAATTTTCCTAACCTGTGGATAGCCATGGGTTAGTTAATTGAGCATCCATTTTCCTAACCTGATTGCCAGCAAGGGGAAAAAGACATAGTCCTTAAAAGGGAAGGTCCCAAAAAGCACGAAGGCAGGCGGTCTAAGAAAGCCGTCAGGAAGAAAAACAAGGATTAGATGCCATGGTCTTTTTCAAAACTTTATTGAAGTGGAGACGTATATATTCTTAAAGCCCACGGCTGCCTCAGTGGCTCAAGTATATTTGGACTCAGGTTGAAGCAACTGTATTTTTGTTAATCCAAGTGTAATCCACTGTAGCAATGATTATTTTTATTTTATTCGCAATTCATAATCTTGTTAATGCGATATGTTTATTGGACCTCCAACTCAGACATCGCATTGGACATGCACTGCGGCTAAAGAAGCTTCTGCTCCGCATTCAGATGCTCGTCCCCACTCTGCTTTTCTGTTAACTTTAGGAGCTCCTCAAGACTTAACGACTACTTGGAGCAGAATTTAATTTTTGAGAGTAAAAATGTGCATGTCAGGCGCACATTTATTTTTTACATAAGTGGGTAATAGCTAATATTCTCATCAACATGAATTTACATGTGATGAGCGCTATTAGCTATGTGTTGGTTTCGACACGCGTTTTGGATACACTAATCCCCTTATTATAAGGGGTTATGGACACACATCCAAAACATGCATCCAAGTGCTCATTAACCTGTGCGCTAGGCTCAGCACGATAGTGCATCAGTCTGACTTTGCACAATCTCATGGAATGAAAAGGTGGGATAAGTTCCCCTCCCTTAATTTTGGGGATCTCGGCTGAGGCTCCAGCTTTGGCCCATGTCTTCGCCGAGACCCCAGCATCATGCTTGGGCCTAGGCCACGGTCTCTGCTTTGGGACTCAACCTAGGCCCAAGTGTGATGCCAGCACCTTGGGCTAGGATCAAAGCCAGGATCTTGCCTAGGGCATAGACCGTGGTGCTTGCTTTGGGCCTCAGCTTATGTTCTAGGCAAAGCCCCGGCTTCAGGCCTAGATTTAGGCCCGATGCATTTTTTAAAAAATGAAATGAACAAATAAGGGTTGTTTCATTTGGGGGGGGGATTCTTTTTGTGGCCCCCTCAAATGAAGCAAATTAGCCTTATTCATTGCGTTTTGCAGTTTCATTTTAAATAAATGCACATCTCTGTTTTGGGTCTTGGCCTAGGCCCAAGCGTGACGCCGGTGCCTCGGCTAGGCCCAAAGCCAGGGCCTCACCTAGGGCATAGGCCGCAGCCCCTGCTTTGGGCCTCAGCTTATGTTCTAGGCGAGGCTCTGGCTTTGGGCCTAGACTTAGGCCTGATGCATTTTTTTTTAAACAAAACAAACAAATAAAGTTTGTTTTATTTGGGTGCCCCTAATGAAATGAATTTGCCTTATTTGTCGTGTTATGCAGTTTTGTTTAAACAAATGCACATCCCTAGATATAAGTGCAAGATTAGGTTAGATAATTCTCTAAACCTATAACTTACTTATCACTTACTTATGACATTAACTCACTTATTCACATTTAGGCATAAATGTACTAAATGTGAATTCTACATTTTAGTTCACGCCACAAAATATTCAGATCTTGAGTGAAATTGTCCATTATCCTTTAGCAAGCTGCAAATATGAGATGTGGTCATTTGGAACAACAGCATGAAATTTCCCTTGATGCCTTCAATTCTCTCAAAAAAATCAGTGTTTTTCACCCATGTTCTTGTGTCTGTTGAATAGGAGATATAAGAACCAGAGCTGCTCATTGTTCATTAGCATCCGCTTTTTATAATTGCAGAGTTTGAGTAGCCAGACTGGGCCCAAAGAAAATTGGAATCTTTGTAGGTTGTTGTGTGTGTTATTGGATGAACAAAAGAGGTTGCAGTATATTACCCTTTGAGACCTTAAAGGTCCCTTCTTCAGATGTCATGACAAGGGTTTATGCAGTTCTGGAAGCATATAGGGGCCGATGCAACACAGTGCGCTCAGCCGAGCGCACTGTATAACCCGCAGTTGAACACGGGTTAAATAGGCGCTAATCCACCCCCTAATGCAGTAAGGGGATTAGCGCCTATTTAACGCGCGTCCAACGCGGAGTGAATGGGATAGCGTTCATCACATGCAAATGCTTGTGAATGAGGCTATTGCCCATTCACTCCAAATGCAAAAAAATAAATGTGCGTCTCAGACGCACATTTATCGCTCAGCTGTTAATGCCTGCCTGGAGTAGGCGTTAATAGCTGAGCGCATTGAAAAGAAGTACAGAAAAGCAGAAAAAACTGCTTTTCTGTACTTCTTTTAAAAGTAAAAAAAAAAACAAAAACTCAGCCGGCCGCATTAAGAAGACCAACGCCGATATACTCGACGTCAGTTTTCATAACTGGCCGGCTGCGTTATGAAAAGCGATGCCAATAAACTCGGCGTCGATTTTCATAACTGGCGGACTTCAGTTATGAAAACAGATGCCGAATTTATCGGCGTCGGTGTTCATAACTGGCAGACCGCCAGTAACCGCGACCCCCTAATTATAGGGCATGGCACATGCTTTCCGTGCTTTTTTTTTGCATCGGCCCCATAGTTAGTGTTATATAGCACTGCCATAATAGCTAAATGTCCTCATTTCACCTGAAAAAATATTTTCAGCAAAGTGAATCAATAAATGTGGACACTGGTGGTAACCATAACCATGTCATCAAAGTTGATGATTTGTGCTTTGCTAAATAGCTGGATATAATCATACATAAATAACTGAATTTTTTTTTATGTTGAGTTTGAGATTCTGCTCACTTTAACTTTGCATTTTCTTCTGTCATTTCTTTTTCTTTTTTTTTACTTTTCTAGTGTGTGGCTGTGATTTGGCCCAAGGAGGATTTTTCGTGCGACAAGGAGATTACATTTGTACTTTGGATTATCAGAGGCTTTATGGCACTCGGTGCTTCAGTTGCGATACCTTCATTGAGGGGGAAGTGGTTTCAGCACTGGGCAAAACCTATCACCCCCATTGTTTTGTGTGCGCTGTCTGTAGGTAAGTTGCAAACAGAAAACTATGGGAGGTGAGAAAAGTTTTCTAATATTTTGTAATCTTATTTTTGTATGTAAGCAGCAGGCACTAATTCTGGGATGTTGTTTTAGTATTACTGTTTTGATGCTTGTAGGGAGCTCTGACCAGGGCTTCTTATAGCAATGGGCTCTTATAGCAATGAGTTGAGCATCATGTGAAGTTATGTGAAAAGTGACCTGAACGATTTCAAGCAGATGCTTTATGTTCAGTATAAGCTAGACATACATGGAATGACATAACACTAGATATCCAGCATCTAGGATGAACTTCTAGACCGTTTGTTCAAATATCCATTTACTAGAAGCTCACATTATCTAGGAAAACAAAAACCCCCTGTAGTCCCCTGATCCATTATCTGTAAAAACATTATTATCTGAAACTTTGTTGGCTTCCTAAGATCCATTATTCAGAAAAGGTTTCTTCTCCAAAATTGGTTGGGTTCACATAATCTGAAATACTTTTATGTGAAATCTCCCATTTCCTGGAAATTTCATAATCCAGAGCGGCCTCTTTCTCAACTATTCCAAATACCGGTAAATAGTACTTTATCTTACATACATACATACATTCATAGTAACTATGAATATTTTTTTATTGTACTTGTAATACTTATTCTGTAGCAGCTGGCACAATTTATTTTGCATAATTTGGATACATCTGCCACATTACGAAAGGGCAACTGCATATGGGCCAGTGCTACCTGTTTTGCTGCCCTGTGTAAATGACTTCTCTCTGCTCCCTACTCCAGCAGTGGCAGTGACCAACAGCATAGCTTATGTGGAGCAGAGACAGTGGCAGCTCATGGGCCCCACAGTGGCCCTGCTTCCCACATCAGTTTTTCATGCTGAACAGGAAGCCCAGGGGTTCTAGCCACTGAAGGATCGTTGGAGCCTGCACTAGCTCATAGGTCCCTGCTTTCTTACCGACACTGCTTGTTTTAGGCATGAATGGGTGGGAAAAACATTTGGAGGGAAAGAGCGGTGGCCTGTTTTGAGGGGGAAGGGGCAGCATTGAGGATGGTTTATTAAAGGAAGGAAGAGGAGAGTGTTCAAGTCAGGTCTGGACAACTTTTCCTATGTGAGAAATGGTTTAGAGGCCCCCTGCCTCAGTAAGAAAAATTAAAAAAAAAACAAATAGAATACTTCTTTCGTCTCTCCCATGTTTACCCTCCTGGCATGCACATTAACTCAACATCTACAGCATTTTCTTTTTATCTATTGTTTTTCAATGCTAAATATGTGCTTTTAGTATTTTATTTATTTAATATCTATTTTAGTATACTTTATTTTAATTTCTCTTTATTTTAACAGCTAATGGGGTAGATTTTCAAACAAGGCGCGTTGGCGTACTTTTGTTGGCGCTCCAGGCGCCAACAAAAGTACGCGGGATTTTAGTAGATACGCGCGGAGCCGCGCGTATCTGCTAAAAACCTGGATTGGCGCGCGCAAGACTATTGATTTTGTATAGCCGGCGCGCGCCGAGCCGCGCAGCCTACCCCCGTTCCCTCCAAGGCTGCTCCGAAATCGGAGCGGCCTTGGAGGGAATCCTCTAACGCCCTCCCCTCACCTTCCCCTCCCTTCTTCTACCTAACCCACCCGCCCAGCCCTGTCTACACCCCCCCCTTACCTTTCTCCGGGGATTTTCGCCTCCCGGAGGGAGATGTAAATCCCCGCGCGCCAGCGGGCCTGTTGCGCGCCGGGACGCGACCTGGGGGCGGGTACAGAGGGTGCGGCCCCGCCCCCGGACCGCCCCGGGCTGTGGCCACGCCCCCGTACCCGCCCCCAAAACGCTGCCGACACGCCCCCTAAACGCCGCGACGACCGGGCCCGCCCCCGACACGCCCCCCTCGGAGAACCCCGGGACTTACGCGAGTCCCGGGGCTCTGCGCGCGCCGGCAGGCCTATGTAAAATAGGCTCACCGGCGCGCAGGGCCCTGCTCGCCTAAATCCGCCCAGTTTTGGGCGGATTTAGGCGAGCAGGGCTCTGAAAATCCGCCCCATAGTGTTTTGTAATGTCTGATCTTTTAATTATTTTAGCTGTTAATTCTTTTATAATATGATTGTAATTTCATTGCTTTTATGCATTTTACTGAAATGTTAACCGCTGTGAAGGCTATGCTGAGACAACGGTATATAAATGACAATAAACCTTAAACCTTAAAACCTTTGTCCTCCTCCCCTTTCATCAGCTATTAACATCTTCTTTCATTTTCTTTCTGCCCTTCACCACCTTTTCTCCCACCTCATCTCACTTTGTTTCCCTCCAAACTCTCTTGTATTTCTGTACCTGCACAGGCCGTGGTTGATTCTGCCTCAGGCCTGATTACGCCACCTCTTTTCTCCTCCCTCCCTTCTTCCCACCACAGCCTGGTCAATCGGCCACCTCCCTACTCCTTTCAATTGCCCAAAGCCCTGATTCATTGCTGCCCCTTCTCCTTTCTTTCCCTAAAGCCCTGATCTGCAGCTGTCCTATCCCCTTCTCTAAAAGACCTGATATGCCACTGATCCCTCCAGACCACTATCAGGCCTTCTCATCCCACCTTCTTTCTTGCCTTCTTCAACACCAGCTACCTTTCACCATTATTTTTTCCCATTTTCATTATTTCCATTATTCATCTCAGACTTCCATTTTTTCTGTATTCCATTCACCATTTCCTATTTTGATCTATGTCTCCCGCCTTTCTTAATGGACCCTGGTTCTTCCTCTTCTTTTTAGCTGGCAGGGGAACTCATCTCTGCCAGCCTTGGGCAGTTTATAGCTAGATGCATGTGTGGCTACTTGTGGGTTGTAGAAAAAAATAGTGAAAAGGAATATAAAGTGTTCAAAGTGATTTCAATAGAAGATAAAAATTAATAAAATCTTCAAAAACATTTTTTTCTGTAAATATAGTGAGGTGTATATTGTATATTGATTATTGGTTATTTTGGATACACCATTGAGTTCATCTAGTTATTTTTGATTCATCAATATAATATAATATCAAAAGAACTGTAAACAACACTTTTCATCCATGTGATCAACTATCAGTAAATGAAGCTGGAAATCACTCAACTTCCAGTGTGTTTATTGCTGTCATAGACTTAAAAGATTATTGGTGCTGTTTATAATTAACTTAAGGCGTATGTAGTTGTGGCACAAAAGCTAAGTTCCCCCCCATAGGGAGCCCTGGACCACTCAAACATATAAGCTATCCTTGAGAACTGGAGCAAATAGGTCTAATCTTTGGTTGTGTGCCTTTGGGTCCACTATCTGGGTTTTATCCCACCCAGGGATTACATATACATGTTTAAATCTTTAAGTCTGTCTACATATGCTTTATGATGAAGACCATTTTAGTAGCCACCCTCTGAACCAACTGTGGCCTGGATTTATCAAAATGCGGTAAGTACCGCATGCGATAGCAAAAGGGGCGTGTTTTATGCTAATATAGCATTTATCACAATTTGCGCTAATTACCTGTGCGAAGAGCTAAGTTAGCGCAAATTGCGATACCATTTTCAGATTCTGCGATAAGTGCCAGACCTGTTGTATTTCCTGCATTCAACCACTGGAGGACCATTGTTAATGGTCCGAGAGAGAGAGAGAGAGAGAGAGAGCGAGGGAGAGAGTCGATATTGCAGTTCAAAGTTGAAGTGTGTGAAAAACAGCGCCCACTGAGCTTGACACGGGTTCAAATGTTGGGCCTGTTGGAGGTACACCAGGTTCTTATCGTCAGTGTAGACTGTAATACAATGCTGGGCTCCCTCCAGCCACTGCCGCCACTCTTCAAATGCCAGTTTAATGGCAAGCAGCTCTTTGCCACCGATGGAGTAATTACGTTCAGCCAACAAAAATTTCCTAGAAAAATATGAGCACGGATAAGCAATGACATATTCTGCTAACAAGAATATTAAGGCAGATGCCCTATCCTGATCCTTCTCTGCAGAGGATATTGATGAGGCTATTCATCATATTATAGACCCGGCTTGCATCACCCTTTCTGCGACATTTACCATCCCATCAGGTAAAATGGAGGTGCCTAAGAGACTGCATAATAAAGTACTAGCCTGGGGGCATGATTCGTAGTTAGCTGGACACCCGGGAAAAGCTCGGTCTCAAACACTCCTTCAACAATATTATTGGTGGCCTGAGATGCACAAAGATATTCGAGCATATGGGACTCTTGCCCAACCTGTGCGCAACACAAGATTCCTACTGGGAAGACTTGGAGTCTTTTATAGCCGTTACCTACATCCAAGAAACCTTGGACACATATTTCCACAGACTTTATTATGGATTTTCCGCCATCAGAGGGCAACACAGTAATATGGGATAGTAGTGGATCGATTTTCAAAAATGGCCCACTTTATCCCGCTACCCTCCCTCCTATCTGCTCCTTGCTTGGCCCAACTATTCATGCTTCATATCTTCCGTCTCCATGGTGTTCGTCAGCACATCACATCTGATCGCGGACCTCAGTTTACGGCCCGTTACTGGCTCAATCTCTGTAAGATGTTTCGCATTTCTCTGGACTATACCACTGTGTTTCATCCACAAGCAAACGGTAAGGCAGAACGTACAAATCGTACATTAAAACAATTTCTTCAGATGTAGGTCAACTCCCGTCAGGACTATTGGGCAACACATCTTTAGTGGGCTTAGTTCTTGCACAACTCACATGCTTGTACCTCAACGGGGGCCTCCCCATTCCAGATTGTGTTTGGATGACAGCCCAGGCCGCCATTGCCTTTGCCTTTGCTGGTGCCATCACTGGCAGCCCAGTTACTGCTGTACAGTTGCGACGGCTCTGGATTCATACCCAATACATGCTCCGTAAAACGGCTCACACCGCCAAGATATTTGCCGACAAACCGGCGGCCAGCACCACAGTTCCGTCCAGGAGAAAAAGTATGGCTTAGCACCAGGCACATCCGGTTGAGAGTTCCTTCCATGCGCTTGGCCCCACTTTATATTGGGCCCTTTCCGGTGCTGCGACAGCTTGGTACTGTGTTGTACCAGCTTCACTTGCCGGCCACATTGCGAATCCATAACTCCTTCTACATGTCACTCCTGAAGCCTTTGATCCTCACTTGGCCTACTCAGAAGGTTCCTGAAGTTCCCCAACCCAGAGGTGGAGACTATATATCAAGTGCATGAAGTACTAGATGTCCGGAAACGAGGCAACACATGGGAATACCTCCTAGCATGGGAGGGATTCGGACCTGAGGAGAATTCTTGGGAGCCTGCTAAGAAAATCCTGGATAAGACTCTTCTCAAGAATTTTCACACTGAACATCCAGGAAAACCCAAGCCTTCTAGAGGGAGGCCTAAAGGAGGGGGTACTGTCATGGCCACTGGCTGCGGCGGTCTGTGGCCTGGACCAAGTGCTCACCCGCGGCGTCGGGTTGTCTCCGAGGCTCCTGCTGGAGCAGGCAGCTTCCTTCGGTGCTCTCCTCGCAGCCATAGCCACTGCTGAGGCCGGCCGCAGGGCCCTGCATGGCCGGGATGACTCCTCCCCCTCCGGGTTGATTTAGACCCGCGCGCTCGGCTGAAGATAAGATTTAAAGGGGCCATGACAGTGCAGGTCTTATGGCTTCTTCCCGGGACTCCTCCCTCGTCTCTGGTATTTAAGGCAAGGTCTGCTCCTCAGACTTTGCCTTGGTATTGAGGCACCTTGCTGGATTTTACCTGAGCTCCGTGTTCCTGGTTTTGTTCTGCTCTTCATCCTGCTTCTGCTCCTCCTCCCATTGGACTGATTCCTTGGCTTTTGTCCTTTTGACCGGCTGTTGTGATTTTCTTTGCTTGATCCTGGACTGGCTTCAGACCCTTCTCCTGGTTTGGTCCTGGACTGGCTTCGGACCACTCTCCTGACTTGCTCCTGGACCAGCTTATGACCCTCCTCTTGAATTCGACCCTTGGGCCGGCTCCTGACTATTCTTCGACTCCCATTCCTGGACTGGCTATGACCTGCTGGAGGCGCCAGCCATCTGGATTCCACGACCTGCAGGAGGCACCTGCATCCAGACCCACATTCAGTCTTCAGGGAGTCTCCTAAGTCCCAGCGGCCGGTTCCCTACGGGCTCCTCCTGGAGGGATCGCGAGCTTCCAGTGAAGTCTTCATTCAACGTCTGCATCATC
This sequence comes from Rhinatrema bivittatum, assembly GCF_901001135.1. Classification (NCBI taxonomy): domain Eukaryota; kingdom Metazoa; phylum Chordata; class Amphibia; order Gymnophiona; family Rhinatrematidae; genus Rhinatrema; species Rhinatrema bivittatum. The sequence goes on along the minus strand of NC_042615.1, from coordinate 215,471,521 downwards.
AGGCCTTGCCCTCCGACGGTAGAGACCTAAAGGGGTTGACTCCCTTTTGGCTGACTCTACCTTGGAACAGGGGTCCACCTTCTGATTCGTAACACTACCTTGCATCCTGTAATCTACTGGATTCCAGAAACTCTACTATCCTCTGTTTTAGCATCAGTTCCATTAATTTACTCATCACCAAATTCAGACTAACTGACCTGTAGTTCTCAGACACCTTTCTTACACTTTTGTGGAGGAACCATATCTGCCTGTCTCACAGTAGCATATAGTAACACAGTAAATGAAGACAGATAAAGGCCACAATAGTCCATTTAGTTTTCCAAGCAAGTTTTTTTTTATTTTTAGGATATTAACTGCTGATCCATCCAAGTAACCCCCAAGCCTTCTATTAACCACTCCAGACTCTAAAGAAATGTTGAAAAAATCAAACAGTGGACTTTCCAGAATTTCCCTAAATTCTATTATTACCCTCTGATGTATTTTGTCCAGTACCATTGCCTTCTCTACTTTTAGTTTTGCTAGCTCCTCATCAACACAGTCTTATGAAAATTGTTTGAGATCTCCCTCATTTCTATTCGTATTTGAAGCAGTTTTCTGTAGTCTTGCTCTAAGCCCTTTCTCAGTGAATACTCAGCAAAAATATTTGTTAAGCAATTCTGCTTTCTTCTCAGCTTATACATATTCCCTTCCTTATCCTTTGGGTCTTAAAATTCCGTTTTTGCACTTCCTTCTGTTATTAATATAGCTAAAAGCAAGTCCTGTCTGCCCAGGAACACCTACTCTAAATGTGGTTAGCCATATTGAGGGAGGGCAGTTTTTCATTTAACTAATTTACACTTGTTCATGGATTTGAAAATTGTCCTCCCATACTTATTTGATATCTCCTAAGATAATTCTAAATTTAGCTGGATAAAATACTGAAACCTGAGACTTAATTTTTTGAAAATGTTCACATAATATCAAAATTCTTTTCTGGCATTTTTGAGTTATCCAAGAAACATCCTGGAAAATGTGCATATATGAGCCACCAAGCATTCAACTTTTCTTTCTTTTAACCATATCAATGTCAAAAATAATTTTCCTGTTGACAAATTATTTGATGTAATAACTTGAACTCCAGAAGATTGTCTTGAATCTAAAGATTCATTACAGACCTCATAATATTTTGAACTCTGTAGACTTTATCTGGTTCTAATAAATGAGGAAATTCTCGTGAGAAGGCAAATCAGCCTCAAGTTTTTAGCTCTGACTTGATTTATAAGATTTTCATTTTGCCTTGATAAATTTAAATTATCTTTAATGAATGTAGATTTAGTTGTTTGATGTGGTGACTTGTTTCAGTTATTACCTGTTAACTAATTCTCTTTCTACAACTGCCATTCTAATAAACATCATAATTACTTTTCATTTCCTTATTCATCCAAATAGATTTCTTATCAGTCATAACAGTATCTTAAAATCAGATTTCCCAGAAAATCCTAAAATAGAAGCTAGAGAATCTGAAGTAGAATACTTTTATGTAAAGCTACTTTCTTCCCTTCTAATGGAGAAAGACAAGGTGCTATTAGACTGCAACAATTTGGGGGGCATTTTTCTGCATTCTGCAATAATCCTTCAGAAACTTCAGTGGAAAGGTCTCAGTCTGTACAGCCAAAGATGAAGCCACAGCAGATTCTATAGAGAGTTCTCAGCAACTAACTTCTCTTCAAGTATAGCTGTTGGTGGTCTCATGGCATCACAATCCATAGGGCTAGAAGTTGACAATGTAGTCAATTCTCCTTTCACTTTAGGTAATGCAGTTGTGTTGGAGTTAGGCCCTTCAATAGCATCTCCCACGTGAGGCATTTCATTATGAGTATCTAAGCTCTATTTTCCAAACCTTTCCCAACAAAGAACATAAGCCCAGGTTGCCCACTTTAAATTTCAAAAACAGGAGAAGTGACTCCTGATTCTCTCAGTTAAAACTCCAGTTTCCCAATGTAGGGGCAGTATGTCCCCACAAATCTTCAGTGGTTGTAACAACTTCCGGAAGCAGACTGACCAATAGCTCTTGTTTTCCCTCCTCCTCGCCTCTACTACCCCTGTAATCCTCCAAACAACTGGGGAAATATCCCTACTCACCTCCTTGCTGTTGTGCTTGGAGGTGGACCCTTGTCCTGGAGCAGTGTAGAATGGCTCCCTGGTAGGGACCAGGAAGCACCTGCCCCCAGGGGGCAGAGCACAGAAGGAGACAGAGGCTAGGAAGCGCTTCACTACTGGAAGCCCGCGGTCCCCCCAGGTGTAGCGCATAGAGACTCGGGCCACTTGGACTTAGGTGGGCCTAGCAGGGTCTCCCAGAGTGGAGCTGAGAAGGTCTTAGAGCCTGTGTATGAGAGTGTGTATGTATGTATATCTGACAGTGTATGTGTGAGTGAGAATGAACATGTGAGTGTGTATGAGAGAGAGAAGATAAAGTCTGTATATCCCCCTAGCCCCCTAATCTTCGACAATTTCAGGGTGACTGGAAATCAAGAGTTCTCAGGTATGGACAGCAGTGACTTTTTAAAAAAATTCTTATTAGTTTTAGTTATTGGGTGTTATTTGATATGTGTGCTGTTTTGAAATATCTTATTGTTGCATGGGAAATTTTAGATGTATATGACTTCAATTAATAGAAGTTATTCTATATGTCAGTAGTTTTAAAATATTCTTTTATTAGTATGAATTTCCTATTATAATTGATGCTTTGTGTTTCTTTATTTTTATTTGTGTATGAAGAATAGTGGTTCTGTTTTTCCGTTGTTACATACAGAGTCTGACTTCTTGGGGTTTCCATTTCAGTTTTTGTCTGCATATTGCTGATTCTAATTTGTGATCCTTTATTCTGTATTTGGTGAGGGTCTGTCTGTGTTCTGCATGTGTAATTGAGGTTAACTATTCTACTAATGTGTCATTTCTTTGCAGGAATCCATAGAAGCTTGGTTTGTTCTGTTTTCCTAATAGGAGGGATATTGGTGTTTTAGGGCCTAGTGTAATGTTTGCAGGGTCACCTTTTCATAGGGTTATAACTGTTAGAGTACTGACGGTTAGTGTTGTTTTGGAATGGGAGGTTTATTATATTGTAATTGTAATTTACTTTGCTCATGGCTTTCTGAAGATCAAGCCCTCACCCAACAGGTGTTACAACTAGAGATGTGAATCAGAATCGGAATTGGTTCCGATTCCGGTTCCGATTCACATCTTGAAATTTTTTTCGTGCGGTCCGATCGTTTTTTTTTTTATCGGCTGCACCCGAGCTGATAAACAAAAAACCCACCCCGACCCTTTAAAACAGATCCCTTAGCTTCCCCCACCCTCCCGACCCCCCAAAAAACTTTTTACAAGTACCTGGTGGTCCAGTGGGGGTCTCAGGAGCGATCTCCCACTCTCGGGCCATCTGCTGCCACTAATAAAAATGACGCAGATGGCCCTTTGCCCTTACTATGTGACAGGGTATCCATGCCATTGGCTGGCCCCTGTCACATGGTAGGAGCACAGGATGGCCCGCGCCATTTTTAAAGATGGAACTTAACTTATCGGGATATATTTTTTTTTAATATATCCGGTTAAGTCTAAAGTTATACAGCTAACCAGCAATATTCAAATGAATATCCAGTTATGTTTAAAGTTATCCAGCTATGGTTAGTCGGATAACTTTAAGCAAGTATATTCAATGGGACGTTTATGCTTCTGAATATACGGGACAAGTGATCCGACTAATCTTAGCTGGATAACTTGTTCACTAAATGGCCTACTGAATATGGCCTCAATTTTTTTATGATCTTTTGTTTGTATTTTTGCATTATTTTGTATTATTCTTAGTTTATATCATTGTTTTTATTATTTTTACAGTTTGTATTTTAATTTAATATGTATGTTAATTTGTATGCCACCAAGTAACCTGGATTGAACTGATTATAAACATGGAAATAAAATAAATATTTTAAACAATCGAGCTGAAGACAGTATTAAGTAACAATTTGTTTATTCTCTTGTAGGCATCCTTTTCCTCCCGGTGACCGAGTGACCTTTAATGGTAAAGAGTGTATTTGTCAAAAATGTTCTGTGGCTCCCACCAGTGGTTGCACCACTGTCTCAGTTCAGAGCCTGAGAAGTAAGTGTAATATTTTAACTACTGATTCTTCCAGATGGAGAGTTTCTTGACTGAATAAAGATTCACATCCATGTTTTATTTATTTAAGCCAGAAATATTTAATATCAAAGCATGAATACAAGCTGAAAAAAAATCTGTTTTGAAAATATATTTGTAACATTACATTTGGCAAAAGCTCTGTAGGGAAAACATAAATAACAGATACCATTTTCATGAAATATTTGCTTCTTTAGAAATCATTCCTGTGGCAATACTTTGATATAAAATCAAAAACATATATTCTAGATTTGTCTAACTAGCTGCACTAGTTACACATCCCAGTAGTTTGCAGAATCTCTGACTAATTGACACATTCATTATCCAATGCAAATTTACAGTGTCATTTATCAAATCATGTTAGGGCCCTAATGCCTGCGATAACGCCATAATGCATGCGTTAGATACGTGAGATATGTATGCAAATTTTAAAAATTTAGTCAAAAGAGAGGTGTTTGGGTGGAGTTTATGAAAATGAGGGGTGTTTAATGTTATAGCGATAGCATAATGCATGTTATCATATTTTACAGCTTTTTTCCTGGTGTTATGGTGTATGATATGCCTGAAATGGAATTTGTGATGTTTATTGCTAATCGTGTTTTGGGCAGGAGAGTAGAGAGAGAGAGAGAGCCTCTGGGATGGTCACCTATTAGTCAACTATTTATACCACCTTAGGAGGGTCAACTAGTAACTCTAGGTGAGGTTTTGTTGGTGGTCTAGGGTTTGGGGGTTACTTTTACATGCACAGTTAGAGGTACAAACAGCACAGTACACGTCAGTGAAGATTTGATGTGATTTGGAGTGAGGAAAGGTAGAGAGTGCATCAAGCTAGGTTGAGAGTACAATGTACAAATTTCATCTTGGTGTAGCATCCTCACTCCAAATCACATCAAATCTTCACTGACATGTACTGTGTTGTTCGTACTTCTGATTGTGCATGTAAAACGTTACCTCTCATTCATGCCATCTTTTTGTTTTGACCGAGTCTTGGCTATCTCCTGAGGACTTTCTTCTGTTGCTGCTTTCTGTCATGAAAGTTATCATTTCTCCCATATGCAACACTCGGTAGGCTGTGGTGGCTATGTCAGGCGCATATCAACTGCTTCTTCTACCTCAAGCCCACTTTTTTTCTCATGTAAGGGCTAGTAGGTGTGTGAGACCTTAGTGCTGTGGCATAGTTGGCACAGCCTGAAGAGTGAGCCCACGAGTCCTATACCAGCAGCTGTCCAAATGCACCCTGTAGTGGCACAGTCTGAAGCTTCATCTTTACCAACCACCTCCTCCACACGTTGAGCCCTTGGATTCTGGAGGCAGGCAGGACTTAGGTGGGTCCCTAGGGCATAGGCTGTACTTAGACTCCAGAGACACACCAGAGAAAAAGTAGACAGCAGGCTTACGAGAGTCAGAGGAAAGCCAAAGCCAGGGCAGGCAGCGGGCAAGTGTAGTCAGGTCCAAACAAGAGGTCAAGTTCTGAAGCGACAAACCGAGGGTGGACGTGAACACACAGAAGATAAAAAGGATGAGACAACAAAGAAGACACGCTGGATGGATTGGGCTGGAAGACAAGGCTGGATGAGGAAGGCAACGCTGGTCGGGAAGGCAAGACTGGACAAAGCTGAACTGGAAGACAAGGGAAAATGAAGCTGGGAATGCAGGAACGGTGTAGCAACACATTCGACTAGGCAGCAGACCCATTGCTAAGGTGAGGAGGGGGAGTCCGGGAAGCCCTTATAAAGGGCTGAGGCGGCTAATGTTATCAGTGGGTACTACAGGCATTTTCCCGCTGTGGGCTCTTTAACTAGTGCACAGTCCATCGTGCTCACCTAAGAAGGACTGAAGGAGTGCTAGTGATGGCAGTGACCTATGCTACATGAGGGGAGCCTGACAGTGTCCTGCCATGAGCTCACAGCCAGGGGTAAGTTCAGTGGCTCCCAGGGCCTTCCCACGAGCTGTGAATCCTATCAGTTCCCCCCTCCAAAGCCCCCTCTCCATTTTCCAGAGCCCAGTTTTATTGTGGAATCTTTTGTGGAAGTCCTTGAGTAGCTGAGGAGCTTGCTGATTAGCAGCTGGCTCTCCAGGGATTTTCCTCAGGTCCATAGTTCTTCCAGGAAATGTGGTACCGTAGTTGATTTCAGACCTTACACGAATGTAGAATTTCTTGTACCTTGAATTGGGTACCTTTTTTGATGGCTACTTTAATGGTCTGGAGGAGCAGTCTACCCAGCCAAGATTGGATGGTTGGTTTTAACAGAGAGACATGGAATATGTTGTGAATCCTCATAGACGGTAGTAGTCTGAGCTTGTATGCCAAAGGGCCGAGTTGCTTGTCAATAGGAAAGAGTCTTATGAATCATGGAGCGAACTTCATAGAGGACATCTTGAGTCTCAGATTCTTGGTGCTAAACCAGATTAAGCATCCTGGATGCAGTTAAGGTGCAGGATGGTGTTTCCTGTCAGCTTGTTCTTTAGAATGTTTTGCCACTTTGTTCAGAAGAAGCTGGGGTTTTTTTTTTTGCCAAAGTTCTTGAAGCTCCTGTCCTGTCAGGTTGGCCGCTGGTAATTTGTCAGAGATAGGGAGCAGTCTGGATACACGAAGATATCACCCAAAGATGACATAAAAGGGGGATGATCCTGTGGAGCTACTCACATAATTGTTATGGGCAAACTTTGCCCATGCATTAAGAGAGGCCCAATTGTCTTGTTGTAGGTTCACGTAAGCCCACAAGAAGGCTTTGAGGCTTTGATTCACCCAATCAGTTTGACCATTACTCTGAGGGTGGTAAGCAGATGTGAAATCCAATGTATTTCTAAATTTTCTGCACAGGCCTTTCCAGTATCACACTGTAAACTGAACCCCCTCGGTCTGAGAGTATGTGAAGTGATAGCCTATGCAGATAAAAGATGTGTTGCACAAAGAGTTTAGCTAGTTTGGGTGCAGATGGGAGTCTGGGAAGAGGGATGAAATGCACCATCTTTGAGAATCTATCCACAGCTACCCATATGGTGGTATTGCTGCCAGAGAGAGAAAAGTCACAAGACAAAATTTGTAGCCACATGGGTCCAGGGTTCCATGGGGAATGGCAGCAGCTGTAACAATCCCCACAGTTATGCTCTGACACTCTTATGCATGGTACATGTAGGACAAGATCCTACATGTGAACATCAGTCTTCATCTGAGGGCCACCAGTAATGTTGTATGATTAATTCCAATGTCTGGGTAACACCAGGATGACCAGATAGATGGGAATCATGCCCCCACTCAAGAACCTTTAGATGTAAACATTGGGGTACCACCGTCTTGCTGGGAGGCAACACAATCTTGGCTGGGTCAATAATGTGCTGTGGGGATTCCAATTTCCCCTCAGTATTGAACACCGGGAGAGAGCATCAGCTTGGCAGTTCTTGTCGGCAGGCCAGTATTGCAGCTCAACATCAAATCGATTAAAAAAACATAGATTAGCGGGATTTCCTGGGGTTTAGCCTCTGAGCTTGTGCCAAATGTTCAAGATTCTTGTGATCGTATAAATGGTTACTGTGTATTCGGCCCCTTCCAGCGGATGTTGCCATTCTTCCAAGGCTAGCTTGACACTAGCAACTCACAATCACAGATAGTATAATTTTTCTTGACTGGAGAGAATTTCCTTGAAAAATAGGAGTGAGTCACAAGAGTACCATTAGAGTTATGCTATAGGAGGACAGAGTCTACCCAAAGGATAGAGGAATCTACCCCCAGAATGAATGGATGAGATGGATCTGGATGATGAAAGCATATATCAAAGATGAACTCCTTCTTTAGCTGTTCAAAGGCCTGAATTGCACCCGAGGTCCAGTTCTTGGTGTCTGAACCCTTTCTTGCGAGGGCCATGTGTGGGCCACCAAGGTGGAGTACTCAGGTATAAATTGCATGTAGTAGTTTGTGAATCCAGGAAAGCGTTGTATCTCTTTGAGGTCTATAGGCTAGGTCCACTCTAATAAGGCCTTTATTTTCTCTGGCTTCATCCAAGTGCCTTGATGTGAGATGATAAACCCCAGAAAGGGGAGTTCTTCCTGTTCAAAGATATACTTCTCTAACTTAGTGTAGAGATGGTGCTCATGGAGACTTTGAAGAACCTGTTTCGCATGGTGTCGGTGCTCAGACAATGACTGAGAAGATCAGGATATCCTCTAGATAGTCCACCACATGACAGTAAGCAAGTCCTGGAAGATCTTGTTTACCATAAATTGGAAGACAGTGGGGGCATTGCACAACCCGAAGGGCATTACCAGGCACTTATAATGTCCTTCACTGGTTTTAAGGGCGATCTTCCTCTCATCGCCTTCTTGGATTCATATAAAGTTGTACGCTCCCCGGCGGTCCAACTTCGTTAATACTTGTGCAACCTGGAAGTGGTCAAAGAGCTCTCAGGTCAAGGGATGCGGATATACATTTTTTTTAGTAATAGTGTTGAGACTATGATAATCAATGTAGGGATGTAGCAACCTGTCCTTCTTCCTGATGAAAAAGAATCCAGCCCCTTCAGGTGAGGAAGAGGGATGAATAAAGCCTGTTTCCAGAGCAGAAAGCATTTAAACTCTAGGTGAAACCTTACCTGGGATTAGGTCTATGGTACAATCATAGGAGCAATGAGGCAGCAGGACCTCTTCCTGCCATTTACTGAACACATCAGCAAAGTTGGTATACTGTGACGGCAGGTCTGAGAGTTCTGGGTGACAGTCCAGGCCACAGGTACTACAGGAGAGACTTTGGTAATACTTTCTTCATGACAATTAGGGCCTCATCTGGTAATCTGCATCATTGCCCAGTTAATGTGGGACTGATGAAGCAGGAACCATAGCAGGGCCAAAATGATTGCATCAACAAGGATGTCCTCATGAGACAACAAGGAAGACAAGCTGGATGGATTGGGCTGGAAGTCAAGGCTGAAAGAGGCTGGACTGAAAGGCAAAGTTGGATGAGGCTGGATGGGAAGACAAGGCAAGATGAGACTGGAAATTCAGGAATGCTGTAGCAACACATTCTGCTAGGCAGGAGACACATTGATGAACTAAGGAGGGGAAGTCTGGGAAGCCCTTACATAGGGCTGAGGAACTGACATCATTGTTGGGTGCCACAGGTATTTTCCCGCCACAGACCCTTTGACTAGTGTGCAGTCTGACGTGCGTGCACCTAAGGTGGATCAGAGGATCAGCAGTGATAGCAGCATCCCATGCCATATGAGAGGGGTCTGGTGGCATTCTTCCGCAAGTTCATGGCCAGCTACTGGTGGGATTGGTGATAAGTCCAGCGGCTCAAGGGGCCTACCCACGAGCAGCAAATCCTAACACTTCAATGCCCACGCCATCCATCTATTCACCCTGCTTTCACTCTGGGTAATTGTTATTTATCATCCCCCCGATAAGTCCTGCTCCATTTTCCTTGCTGACTTTGATTCCTGGTTTTCTTTCTCCCTTGAACTATTTTCCCCATCCTTGTTCTTGGGGACTTTAACCTCCATGTTGATAATCCCTAAAGTTCCTCTTCTTAACAGAATGTTGGGAATTATTAGGAAGGAAATGGCGAATAAAACGGAAAATGTCATAATGCCTCTGTATCGCTCCATGGTGAGACCCCACCTTGAATTCTGGTTGCCGCATCTCAAAAAATATATAATTGTGATGGAGAAGGTAAAGAGAAGGGCGACCAAAATGATAAGGGGAATGGAACAGCTCCCCTATGAGGAAAGGCTGAAGAGGTTAGGACTTTTCAGCTTGGAGAAGAGACGGCTGAGGGGGGATATGATAGAGGTGTTTAAAATCATGAGAGGTCTAGAACGGGTAGATGTGAATTGGTTATTTCGTCTTTCAGATAATAGAAAGACTAGGGGGCACTCCATGAAGTTAGCATGTGGCACATTTAAAACTAATTGGAGAAAGTTCTTCTTCACTCAATGCACAATTATACTCTGGAATTTGTTGCCAGAGGATGTGGTTAGTTCAGTTAGTATAGCTGTGTTTAAAAAAGGATTGGATAAGTTCTTGGAGGAGGAGTCCTTTACCCGCTATTAATTAAGTAGACTTAGAAAATAGCCACTGCTATTACTAGCAACGGTAACATGGAATAGACTTAGTTTTTGGGTACTTGCCAGGTTCTTATGGCCTGGATTGGCCACTGTTGGAAACAGGATGCTGGGCTTAATGGACCCTTGGTCTGACCCAGTATGGCATGTTCTTATGTCCTTAAGCTTTTCATTTGACCTCAAACTATGCACTACTGCTCCTACTCACCAGCATGGCTACTGCCTTGCCCTAATTCTTGCTTCCACCTGCACTCTCTCAGACGTCTCTGCTTCTGTTCTTCCCCTCTCTGACTATCATCTGATAACTTTTGTTCATAATAACTCTCCCCCACAGTCTCATCCAATCACCACCAACACTTAGGAATATCTTAGCTGTTTGCTATGGCGTTCTCTCCAGTACTGTCTCATCTCTCCTCTCCTCCACCAACTTGTCAGATTCTCTTCATGAGACAGTTTATTCAAAATACAGTTTAATCTTCTCTGCTTTGGACATTCTTGCTCCACTCCTCCTCCATCCTGTAAATCCAAACCTTGGCCCACCTCCAGAGTTCACTTTCTACATTCCTGGGCCCACACTGAAGAACGTCTTTGGCAGAATTTTTGTTCCCTTGCTGATTTCATTTATTTCAAATCTATGCTCACTTTATTCTGGTCTGCTATTACACTTACCAAGGAACATTATGTCCATCTGACAAACAGTCTTGCCTCCAACCCCCTGCTGCCTGTTTGCCATACTATCCTCCCTCTTTAAATTGCATCCGCTTTCCATCCATTCACACTATGGGTGACTTCTTCCTTGAAAAAAGAATGACAAGATTGTGAATTCTTCATCAGACTGCCCTCTCTACTCCCACTTCATTCAATTCCCCTTCTTTTGGCCCTGCCACAAGTTCTTCCTTTTCTGATGGAGGAGGAAACCACCCATCTTCTCTCCTCAAAACTCACTACTTTTTCCTTCGATCTCATGCCTGGCTCCTCACTTCTATCTCCTCTGCAGTTTGCCCTCCATATGTCATATCTTCAATCAATCACTTGCTACTGTGACTATCCCTTCTCCCTTCAGATCTGCTGTGATCACACCACTCCTCAATAAAACCTCATCTGACTCTTCCTGCGCTGCTATCATCCTGTCTCCCTCCTCCTTTACTCATCCAAACTGCTTGAATGTGCCATTTTTCTCAACTGTTTTGACTCTATTTAATCGAAAGCCATTGTGGATTGCTTCAGTCTGGCTTTCTCCCTCTAGATTCCACAGAAAATGCATTTGCCAAAGGGCCCAGCAAATTCTTTGTTACCAAGGCCAAAATCCTTTATTTGTTCCTCATCAGCCTTGATTTATCCACTGCTTTTATTTATTTAATTTATTTATTTATTTATGGTTTTTATATACCGATCTTCTTACATTATATGTAAATCAAATCGGTTTACAGAGAACAGTTGAATAAGCTTGCTTGTGGGCAATTACATATAACAAAGAACTTTTTTGAGTAACATATTGTATAACTTTTTGAGTAACATTTAAACATAAGAGCAAAAAAATACATGGCTTTTGACATTGTCTACTGCTTGACATTGTCTACTGCTTGACATCCTGTACTTAACTGGATTTGGGGACCCTGCTGCATCTTTGTTTTCTTCTTACTTCTCCCATCGGACTTTTACTGTATCTTCTGGTGGTTCTCCCTCCACCACTATCAGGTGATGTGCCTTAAGGTTCTGTCCTGGACCCTCTTCTCGTTTTTATTTGCACCTCTTCCCTCCATGTTCTGATCCCTTCCCATGGCTTTCAGTACCACTTTTATTCTGATGATTCCCAGATCTACCTCTTTAACTTAGCCGGACAAACATGTTGAATAGTGGCCCAATAGTAAATAACATCACATAAAGAAATAGCCCAGCCAATCTGCCGAGCAAGGGGTTTAGGGTTGTAACTGCTGCATCATGCAGGTTACCTATGTGCCTTCTGTTTAGGGTTGTAACTGCCACACTGTCAGGCCAATACAGTACAGTGCGCTCCGGCGGAGTGCACTGTTAGCCCGCGTTTTTGACGCGCTAGCTTTACCCCTTATTCAGTAAGGGGTAATAGCGCGTCAAAAACGTGCATCCAATCGCGGGCTAACAGATTCATATCAATCCAATTCCTTTCAACACGCCTGTGTTTCACCGGTGGGGCTGCATCAGGAGGGACCCATAATAGTTTCTAGAACAAAATGTAAATAAATAACATAAATTAAAAGAAACTGACATTGCACTGGAAACACAAATATTGCATATCTAGAGGATGATACGGTAAGTAAACACCAAGGCAGGCTTAAGAACACTAGTCCGAATATAAGGAAAAAGATGGTATAAAAAGGATAAAAGGCACTTAATGATAGAAATGTTACATGCTAAAGACTGCCCAGTAATTAGCGGTCATATCCACATATATGTAAGCTTCATAGGACCCCGAAGAGGTACATGACATTGCATAAAAGGGATACATAAACTCCAGTTAGGAAAACAAAACTGTAGTTGGATATCTGAAGTAGCAAATGAAGAAGTGCTAGAAAAGGTAGAATGCCAGGGTTCAGCCAGCACTGTGCACAGCATCGGGGAAAATGGCTGAAAAAATAAATGTAAAAGCAGTGCATGAGTAAAACCTGTGTAGAATCTTAATGGGAAATTAGAGGATGCATTACAGTACAAACATACCTGATGCAGAAAGTATTTAAGCCTAAGGCAGAGTAGCCTGTAGAAAGCAGAACAGGTCATTCATGCCACTTAAAACATCTGCAAGAAAAATAAGAAACAGGTAAACAAATTAACAGAGCTGCGATCGATCGAAGAGGAGCAGAGTCAGTTGTCAATTATTTCAATGTGAAGGGCGTACACCACATCATTAGTGCACCGACTGAAGGCATCCTGATATACAGCGAAAGGGCCCCAAATTAAGAGCCAAACAAGGAAAAGACACATGACATACAGCAACCAATCAAAGCTAGAGTACTAGCAGACTAGACGTCCTAAACTGAATGTGATAAAGCAGAACTTCGACAAAGGAAAGGATGCCAGCAGAAGTGATGCCATTCAGTTTCTTTGTTTAAGCCAGATGGGACAAGAGATTGCAGTTCAAATACCCACATTGTTTGCAGCAAAGGAGATGTGTAGAGAAATCCCCCTCCTCTCCCTGGGACAAAAAACCTAAGATCAGAGATGGTGTGTAAATGTTTCTGCCAGTGGGTAGGCATGAGCGTTGCTCTGTAATCCTGGTATGTAATGCTCTTTCAGTTTTTCCCAACGTAGATAAAGGGGCAGGGACATAGAATAACATAAATGACGCCTGTGGAAGAGCAGTCTGAGTAATGCTTTTAAACTATAGGCTTTAGCTGAAATAGGATGGTAAAGATGGAGAAAGAAAAAGGAGAGAGGCGTACTGAGCACTGTTCACAAGGGTAGTGTCCTGACTGTCGTGATGCAGCTGCAGGAGGGAAACAGAGTTCTGAGGAAACCAGGCGGTCCCATAAGTAGCCTCCCCTGTGGAAAGCAAAGCATGATGGAGAGCAAAATATTTAGTGTGGACACGAAATGGGCCAGTATTTACGGATTGTAGAGCAGACCATAGAAATACAATTTGAAAAGGGAAGGACACAGGTTAGTGTATTTGAGGACTTCTCAGGCTGTGGAAGGAACAGCAAATCTCTATTAACGTACGTTTGTATGCATGTTTAATAGGGATGTGAATCGTTTTCCATATCGTCTTAACGATAGAAATCGTGTGGCAGGGCAAGAAAATCGTCTTAGGCACGATTTTTTAGTTAAAAAATCGTTAAAAATCGTTTTTTTTCCGATTAGTGCGCACTAACTCGAGTTAGTGCGCACTAACAGGAGTTAGTGCGCACTAACTGGGAGTTAGTGCGCACTAACTGAAAATGATACAATTTGACACTTTTCAGGTCAGTTAAGGTCAGTTTAGGAATGAATATGTATTCCTATTGGCTGCCCTCTTATTTATTCATGTTACCAAGTTTCCTACCGACAGTATATGGGGGATGGGAAATGGAAACAGTTGGTAGCTTGACAAAACAAGTAATGTGATTAGTCAATGTGACTAGAACTTGTGCCCTAACCCTGATACCAGGGGTATTGTGATCTTCCTGCACACAGTGCCCTATCCCTATTAATACCAGGAGTGTTGTGATCTTCCTGCACACAGTGCCCTATTCCTGATACTGGGGGTGTTGTGATCTTCCTGCACACAGTGCCCTATTCCTGATACCGGGGGTGTTGTGATCTTCTTGCACACATCCCGGTATCAGGGATAGGGCACTGCATGCAGGAAGATCACAACACTCCTGGTATTAATAGGGATAGGGCACTGCATGCAGGAAGATCACAACACTCCTGGTATTAATAGGGATAGGGCACTGCATGCAGGAAGATCACAACACCCCTGGTATCAGGGATAGGGCACTGTGTGCAGGAAGATCACAATACCCCGGAGGAGTGAGGGTCAGGCAGCTCCCCCCTGTCTGTGAAGCCAGCCTCTCACTAGTAATGCAGGGAGGGAGCTGTCTCAGACTTCACCATCCTCCCCCCCCCCCCTTACCCACACACCATTCACTAGCTGGGACATGGGGGAAGTCAGGAGTGAGGGTCAGGCAGCTCCCCCCTGTCTGTGAAGCCAGCCTCTCACTAGTAATGCAGGGAGGGAGCTGTCTCAGACTTCACCATCCACCCCCCCCCCCTCACCCACACACCATTCACTAGCTGGGACATGGGGGAAGTCAGGAGTGAGGGACAGGCAGCTCCCCCCTGTCTGTGAAGCCAGCCTCTCACTAGTAATGCAGGGAGGGAGCTGTCTCAGACTTCACCATCCTCCCCCCCCCCCTCACCCACACACCATTCACTAGCTGGGACATGGGGGAAGTCAGGAGTGAGGGTCAGGCAGCTCCCCCCTGTCTGTGAAGCCAGCCTCTCACTAGTAATGCAGGGAGGGAGCTGTCTCAGACTTCACCATCCTCCCCCCCCCCCCCCTCACCCACACACCATTCACTAGCTGGGACATGGGGGAAGTCAGGAGTGAGGGTCAGGCAGCTCCCCCCTGTCTGTGAAGCCAGCCTCTCACTAGTAATGCAGGGAGGGAGCTGTCTCAGACTTCACCACCCCCCCCCCCCCCTCACCCACACACCATTCACTAGCTGGGACATGGGGGAAGTCAGGAGTGAGGGTCAGGCAGCTCCCCCCCTGTCTGCGAAGCCAGCCTCTCACTAGTAATGCAGGGAGGGAGCTGTCTCAGACTTCACCATCCTCCCCCCCCCCCTCACCCACACACCATTCACTAGCTGGGACATGGGGGAAGTCAGGAGTGAGGGTCAGGCAGCTCCCCCCCCTGTCTGCGAAGCCAGCCTCTCACTAGTAATGCAGGGAGGGAGCTGTCTCAGACTTCACCATCCTCCCCCCCCCCCCTCACCCACACACCATTCACTAGCTGGGACATGGGGGAAGTCAGGAGTGAGGGTCAGGCAGCTCCCCCCTGTCTGTGAAGCCAGCCTCTCACTAGTAATGCAGGGAGGGAGCTGTCTCAGACTTCACCATCCTCCCCCCCCCCCTCACCCACACACCATTCACTAGCTGGGACATGGGGGAAGTCAGGAGTGAGGGTCAGGCAGCTCCCCCCTGTCTGTGAAGCCAGCCTCTCACTAGTAATGCAGGGAGGGAGCTGTCTCAGATTTCACCATCCTCCCCCCCCCCCCTCACCCACACACCATTCACTAGCTGGGACATGGGGGAAGTCAGGAGTGAGGGTCAGGCAGCTCCCCCCCTGTCTGTGAAGCCAGCCTCTCACTAGTAATGCAGGGAGGGAGCTGTTTCAGACTGGTATCAGGGTTAGGGCACTGTGTGCAGGAAGATCACAACACTCCTGGTATTAATAGGGATAGGGCACTGTAAGAGATGACTGTAGTAGATTGAATAAAGATCTGATGTTTCTGCTCTCCTCACACCAAACAAAAACAACACACAAGCAGAGAAGCCCTTCTTACAAAGCTGAGCTAGTGAGTTAAGTAGGAGGAAAAGTAAACATACTGGTGCCAGTGTGGCTACTTAAAAAATACACTTACCAACAATCAATTACATATATTTGAACTGTGTACAGTTCCAGCCAGGACCACCTTTCTAAAATGCACAGTGATTGGCAAATTCAACATGCACTAGCATTTCAGGTGCCTGCTAACAAAAATAATAAACAAACAAGTTCTAGTCAGGTGAGTGTTGATCATTACATTACTTTTTTTGTCAAGCTTCCAACTGTTTCCATTTCACATCCCCCCAACCATATTGGTAACATCAATAGATAAGAGCACAGCCAGCCAATAGGAATACATACATACATATTCATTCCTAAGTGACCTTTACTGACCTGGGAAGTGTGAACACTTTGTTTCATTTTCTGTTGGTGTTCGTTAGTTTCCAGTTCCATTTCCCATCCCCCCAACCATCACCTCAGTGGTAACCTTGGTAACATCAATAGATAAGAGGGCAGCCAGCCAATAGGAACACATATTCATTCCTAACTGACCTTCAGTGACCTGGAAAGTGTTTATTTGTATCATTTTCAGTTAGTGCGCACTAAATCGAGTTAGTGCGCACTAACTCGAGTTAGTGCGCACTAACACGATTTAACGATTTTTAACGATAAATCGTTAGAATTTCTATTGTATCGTGTTCTATAACGATTTAAGACGATATAAACATTATCGGACGATAATTTTAATCGTTGAAAAACGATTCACATCCCTAATGTTTAATAACATGAGAAGGATACGCTCTGGCCTTGAAGCGAGTGATCATACTTGTAGCTTTAGAGATAAAATCTTCCTGAGTGGAACAAAGCCGTCTGAGTCTAAAGAATTGTCCTACAGGGATATTATCAAGCCAGGAATGTGGATGATGGCTCAAGAAATGAAGCAGCATGTTGTATGTAACGAAGCCAGGGGGGAGAAAATGTTTGAAAGAAGAGGGATACCCAAAGGTGAATTCAAAGTGAGACACATAGAGGAAAGCAATGGAGGGTGCCATTGTAGCACCCATTGCTGCCCCTTTGATCTGTTAGTAGTAAATATCAAGGAAGACAAAGATATTGTGTGTAAGGATTAAGCATATGAGAATCACTAGAAAAGATGTAGGGACCTAACACGAAGGTTCCCTCTGATTTAAAGTGTGTTCCATGACTTCAATGGCATCTTCCTGGGCCATGTTAGAATACAGGGATACAACATCCAAAGTGACCAAGAAAAAAGGGAGGGAAATGAATAATATTGTTCCTAATAAAGAAATAAAATGGCTAGTGTCCCATATAATATGATGGAATCTGGGACACAAATGGATGCCAAAAAACAGGTCAACAAATTTAGACAAAGATTCCAAGATAGAATTGATACCAGCCACAATAGGATGGGCTGCTGGATTGACCAAGGATGTATGGACCTTAGGAAGTATTTTGAAGGTGGGTACTACTGGATGTTTCTCAAGAAGAAACTAAAGTAGTGAGAAAAGAGTTTTCTAATGCCACTTGCACGAGAGAGATGATTGTGGAATAGAGTTCTGTAGTAGGGGGCTTTCTGAATAGGGCTTATAATACTGGATGTCTGAAAGCTGTCTGTTGACCTCTGTAATATATGCTGAGCAGTCCAAGATAATAATACTCCCCCCCCCCCCCTCCACTTGCTTAATAATGATACTAGGGTCAGTAGATAGAGATAAAATGGAAAGCTGTTGTACTTTAAAGAGGTTATAAAACTAGTGGACTGGAACAGACTCAAGTTGCATGAGGTCATGCATAATAGCATTCTCAAATGTAGCAATTTGTGAATCCAGGGAGCCCAGAGGGCACCAACTAGATCTCTTAGAAACAATAGAAGGGTCCGATGAAAGCTTTGTTGTGGAAGAAGAAAAAAATAATTTCAATTTAAGTAGGCAGAAAAAATTAGATATATGTGTGTGTTAAAGGTATTATATGAAACTGTTGACACAAATGATAATCCATGTGGTAGGACCTGTAACTCACGTGAGGTAGGTGTCCTGCAAGATAGATTGAATATTGGTAAAGCAATACCACCATTGTTTATTGCCGTATTATCACTAATTGTTGCTGGTAGGACCGTGTGATGCAGACTGGACGTTCTGAATTGCAATGGTGGGTACAGCCACAGGACCAAAGGCACCGCAACAGGGTTATGGACTGGCACAGATCTAAAAAAGGTGCTGCAGAATCTGAGGTAGAAGAAGATTTGGAGCTGACGGACATTGCTCTTCACCCAATGAGTCATCTGAGGAAGATTGATCAATGTAACTTGTTTATGTTTAGGGCATTGGGAAGGAACCATTCAAGGGTATATTGACCCCTTTCAGTCGTCCATTGCATCCCATTGAAATTTCTTGTATTTATTGGCTTTGAGAGCGGAGCAAATCTTCTCAAGGTTTATGCAGAAATCAGTCAACTGAGCAGAAAAAGAATCTGGCAGTAAGTTATTACGTAGACTGTCTAATTATTTGGTAGTTTGTTCCTGCCGTGAAACAGCAAGATTCTTTGTAGTCTCAATAATCAATAACAATCAGTCAAAACTGCATTTATTCAAAATTTTGTTCCACTTGACCAAAAAGTCTGGGTTATCTATATGTAAGTGTGGTTCTTTCAAAATCCGTAGTCCCTGTGGAATCCTCCTGATGAGGCAATATTCAATTAGAGGTAGATTGTAAAAGCTTTGTGTGTGCAAAAACGGTCACATATGCATGTAAGTGGGCCGCGCAGGAGCTTGCACTCCCCTCAGTTGACCCAGACCCCTCACCATGTCATGTTAGATCTAAACAGCAATTTCTGCAGATTTACAGAGTAGCAGTAGATATATACAGCTAAAAATCCACCATGTGCTATGGTGGCCGGTTTTAAAATATGGAGATACACGAATAACTGTTGGCCCCACCCAGGAATGTGAGTGATTATTTAAGCATTGCTTTTTTTGTTTTGCAGATTGTGGAGGCTGCAGTTTAGAAATAAAAAATGGACAGTCGTTGGTAGCTTTGGACAAGCACTGGCACTTTGGCTGCTTTAAATGCAAGACCTGTGGTATGCTTCTGAATGCAGAATACATCAGCAAGTAAGTGGGAAAGGAAGAATGCAAATTCTCCATTCAGAAATAAACTTGTGGATTCACTCCTCTTACCTTTCATATTGAAGTGGTACTAAGTGGTTTTCAGCCAACTTTCTTATTATTTGATAACTTTTCTCCAGTGAAAAAACTGTTGTGCAGTAATGAGCATATCACTTAGCATGCATGCTAAAGGTATTTAGTTTGCAAGTTAAAAAGCAGGCTGCTCATTAATGATTAAATACAGCTGAAAACCTGTGCTAATTTGTGCATGCTAAAAATTAGGTGCAGGCTCATATTGTTTCTTTGTAGCATTTGTAAGTTGCCTTGGTTGCTTTGCAAATGATAGGTTTAAATATTGAAAATAAATAAATAAATACATAGGGGTAGATTTTCAAAGGGTTACTCGTGTAACCCTTTAAAACCTACCCCTGCGCGCGCCAAGCCTATTTTGCATAGGCTCGCTGCGACGCGCGAGCCCTGGGATGCGCGTATGTTCTGGAGCTATGAAAAAGGGGTGGTCCGGGGCGATCCCGAGTCCTCCGGCACAGTGGCTGTGCCGGGGGTTGGTGCGCTGGCAGCTGGCTGGCGTGCGCAAGTTACGCCTGCCAAAGTTCCCTCCGAGGCTGCTCCAATTTTGGAGCGGCCTTGGAGGGAACAGGGAAAGCCATCGGGCCTGCACTAGGGCTCAGTGCATGCAAGGTGCAAAATGCAAAATAGGCTCGGCGTGTGCAGGAGTAGGTTATAAAGGGTTACGCGCATATATTACACACGTAACCCTTTGAAAATCTACCCCATGTGTTGCGAAATTTATCAAAATTAGCAAGCCTTATTAAATTTATTTCCACCTTGGGAGTAGGTGTTAAATGTTATCTTGCCAGCAGTACCAACACATTAACATTTAACGCTGGGGGTAATCCATGTCTTCGGGTACTCCCCTCCACCTTGATCGAAGCAAAGGTCGCTCCAAGGCCTAGCAATCTCCTCCCCCAATCCATAACAGAAGCCCTCCCATGTACAACTGATCCCTTTCACCCTCAATACAAAACAAATACCCCTCTGCAAGCACCTGACTCCCCTCCCACCTCTCTGATCCAAATGAAAGACCCCTCCATGGATATCTGAGCCCTGTCTCACTTCTCTCTCCTCTCTCCCCCTCATAATCCACAACAAAGGCGTACCTAGAGTATTCAGCACCTGGGGTGAATATTTCTTTGGCACCCCCCCCCCCCCCCCCCCACATATATAATTTTAAATTTTCCTAAACATCGATAAAATATTTCGATACAGCAGACACATCAAACAACACCCAATAATTAAAACAAATAAGAATTTTAAAAATCTCCCACTCTATTGTTTTAAGGAATAGAGATTTTCTGTTTTTCCATTGTTGCACTGCATACAAAATCTGGCTTGTGGTTTCCAGTTCAGTTTTTGTGTGCATGTGAGTGAGAGAGAGAGAGAGGAAGCATGTGTGTATGTGAGAGAGAGATGGAAGAAACATGTCTGAGTGTGAGAGAGGTACAGAGAAATTGTATGTGTGTGTGTGCTCCCTCTGTCTTTCACCAAGCACGTATGTATGTGTAAGAGAGAAAGGGAGCATATTGTGTCTGTATGTGCATGCGTGCCCCCATATATAACAGTCTTAGGATTGTACCTCTCTCACACACACTTCCTCTGTGTGTCTCTCTCACACAGACATGCTTTCCTTCATCTCTCTTTCACACACATACAAGCTTCCTCTGTGTCTCTCTCATACACTAACACACACACACATATATACATGCTTCTTTTCTCTCTCTCTCTCTCACACACACACACACACAAAACTGAACTGGAAACCACAAGCCAGATTCTGTATGCAGTGCAACAATGGAAAAGCAGAAAATCACTATTCCTCAAAACAATAGATTCAAGAAATATAAATCAATCAGAATAGTAAAATCATACTACAAAAATATACATTTCAAACAGCTGATGATTAAAATATTCAATAATTAGAAGCTCCTGTACACATGTTTTAAAATTTCCTAAACATTGATAAAATATTTCAAAACAGCAGACATCAAATAATACCCAGTAATTAAAACTAATAAGGATTTTAAAAATACCCCATACCTATCACCCTGAGAATGTCATGAACCGGGGTATACATACACACACACACACAGAGACACAAACAAAATATGTTCCCTCTGTCTCTCACACACATACACACTTGGTGAGAGACAGAGGAAGCTTGAGTGTGTGTGTGTGTGTGTGTGTATGTGTGTGTATGAAAGAGACAGACACACACGTTTCCTCCATCTCTCTCTCACACATACATGCTTCCTCTGTATCTCTCACACAAGATTCCTGTCTCACCCACGCACACACATGCATCCTCTCTCTCATCCCAACCCCCACCCCTGCACACAAGCACCCTCTCATACATGTCTATAGGCACCCTATCATACACACACACAGGCACCCTCTCACATATATGCACACACACATGCACACTCACTCTCTATACTCTCACCATCTCATACACACACACTGGCATCCTCTCATACACACACCTTCTGATACACACCTCTCATGCACACCTATACACTCCCACACACCCCCACACATGATTTTGGGAGATGGCACTATCAGACATGCTTGAATGAGTGAGCATAGTGGGCGGGTGAATGTATAGAGGGTCAGAGATCTCTCAAGGTAGGTTGGTGCCATACCTTTGAGTGTTATGACTAGTGTTGCGGGCATGGACCTTTGGACTGAGTGGGAGTTGGCACTATCTGAAGAGAGGAGGCTTGCAGTCCCCCCTCCCCCATCCCCTGTTGGCTGGCAGAGCTGGCTGTGGCAGAGTCCCAACTGGAGCTTCAACTATACCAGCCCTCGTTCCCTTAGGTTGAGCCCTTGGGTACTAGGACCTGCAGGACTTAGGCGTAGGCCTCTGATAATGAAATGGAAGTCTGTGGAGCTGGTTGGGTTACAGGCCAGGGTCTGGGGCAGGCTGAATTCAGCAGTGGTCAGAGATGGGCAGTGGTTAAAGCAGACAGCATTCAGGCATGGTCTGGAGTCAGGCAGAGGTCGAGGTGGGTTGAGTTCAGTCATGGTTGTTAAACAGGCTGTGGTTGGAGGCAGGCAGCATACAGGCATGGTCATAGGTCAAGCTGTGGTCAGTGGCAGGCAGAGTTTGGGTGTAGTTGTGCCATGCAAGCAGAGGTCAAAACCAGAGTTCCAACTGAGGAGAGAGAGGATGGGAAGGCAGGTAAGAAGGGCAGGAGACACAGAAGACACCGAGGAACTGAAGGCTTACCAAGATGAGGACCTGACAAACAAATGAAGACAGACCATTGGACATACTGAAGGCAAGAACCAGGAACTAAGTAACACAGGAACAGACACAGGAAATTCAGAAACAGACGCTGGAATACAGCAGCAGATGCTGAGGCAACTCACTCTACTTAGAATGTAGAGGATCAATTGTCGAGGGGTCTAGGCAGGGCTGATAAGGGTCTTTTAAGGCATGCATTTCTGACATCATTCGGGGCACTGCAGGGCTTTCCTGTTGTGAGCCCTTTAAGTTATCCTGTGTGGCACGTGCATGCGCCTAAGGCACAGGGAAGTGCAAGAGCAGAGGCGTCTTCCGCAAGAGAACCTGGCAGCTCCTGCCACTTTAGATGTCAGTGTCCTGACCTGTAGGAAGCAGAGGGACATTGTGGTATTGGCAACTCAGCTGGGATTGCACGTAAGAATGGCGGTCCATGGAGGAACCTGCAGACTGCTGTTTGCAACAGTACCGCCCTCTTAAGCCTCCTTTCTGAGGCCTTGGGCTTGCTGGGATACCTAACATAGAAACATAGAAATGAAGGCAGAAAAGGTACAAATGGTCCATCCAGTCTACCCAGCAAGGTTATGGTAGTATCTGCTGCACTGAGCTGGTTACCCCCATGCTTAACAGATTCCCATACCATAAAAGTTGGGCCTTTAAAAATGGCACGGGCCTTCCAGTGCACCTACCATGTGACAGGGGCCGACCAATGGCACCAATAGCCCCTGTCACATGGTAAGAGCAAAGGGCCATCGGCGCCATTTTGATTAGTGGCAGCAGACAGCCCGAGCACGGGAGAATGCTCCTGGGACCCCCCGCTGAACCATCAGGTATTTAAAATGGGGGGGGGGGGGGGTCCGGAGGGTGGAGGGATACTAACAAACTCATTTTAAAGGGTCAGGTTGTGTTTTTAGGTTGTGTCCTTTCTTCCCACCCCCCCATAACGATAAGAAAACCCACTAAATTAATTGTGGGGTTTCCTATCACTATCGGGGACCCCCCCGATATCTGACGATATTGAAAATATCGGACAATATTTTCAATCGTCAGATAAACGATTCACATCCTTATTGGTTACTCCTATCTTTATGCAGCCCAGCATTCT
This sequence comes from Rhinatrema bivittatum, assembly GCF_901001135.1. Lineage (NCBI taxonomy): Eukaryota > Metazoa > Chordata > Amphibia > Gymnophiona > Rhinatrematidae > Rhinatrema > Rhinatrema bivittatum. The sequence continues at coordinate 215,447,742 of NC_042615.1, read as the reverse complement.
TTTGGCTTTAGCTATTGCCTTGCCACATTGCTTTGCCATCTTCAAATCTCCAGACACTATTACCCCAAGATCCCTCTCTTGGTCGATGCACATCAGTCTTTCATCCCCTATCACATACTTGTGATGAAAGTTCCTTCAGATTGTTACGGGTTTCTTGGCTCGGCTGGTCACTTTTACAACCAAACGATTGGTTTTCTTCCAGAGCTTATGCAATTCCTGGGACTGAAGTTAAGCCATAAACAAAGGAAAGATATCATCTGAACTAATTGGGTGGAGGATGGCCTCTGCCATGAGGGTAGAGCCATCTACTTCCTCTTTAGGTTCTGGACTGGAGAAAGTCTTCCTTTCCTGTTGAAGTAGGGTATGCAGGACTCATATCTATTCATCTCTGTCTTTGATAAGTGCCTTAAAATACTATTTAACAAGATGATTTCCTGTATACTTGTGTTAATGTATTCTGCCTTGAGGCAACTGTTTTAATGTATTTCCGCCCTGGAGGCGACTGTTCAGTTCCTTGTAAACCGGTGCGATATGTATTCTTTACAGGAACATCGGTATATAAAAATAAAAAATAAATAAATAAATGATTCTCTTTTTCCAAGCTTTTCATGGATATTTCTCTTGCTCCGTTTCTTTTGCAATTCGTATGCCACTTTAAGAGAGTTTTCCTGGAGATGCTGCAGAGCGGTTTGCAAACCTCTGGATTCCATGCCTGACATTGAAGGTCTCGGAAGGATGGAGGCCATAATCATTGGGCGAGATGACCCCTGGGAGTCCATACAGGAATCGGTACACCCAGGTTCCCAATGGATAAGTTCTGATGTGGACCAGACAAAATGTAGCTGATGGTGCTGAAGCCATGGTATGCCCAGAATAATCAGGTTCACAGCTCTGGGTAGGACATGGAAGATTATAATCTCCGTGTGTGAGGGACCAACGTGTAACGTAAGGAGTATCATGGACTATGTTGCTTGTTCTGGTAGAGGGTCTCTGTAGACAGATGAGAGTGCTAAGGGTGGCATCGTGGGAATGGTAGGAATTTTGTCTTGCTCAGAAATCTCTTATTGTATAAAGTTTTCCCCGAAACAGGAGGCCATGAAAGCTTGGGTGCAGCAATGTGTGGAAGATTGTTCCAAGATGATAGGCAGGAGGAGCTGGAGTGTCGAGGCAGTGAGTCTTAGATCACCCCCCCCCCCCCCCCAACAAGCTTTGACGGTTGCAGATTCTCCCTTCTCTCAGGACATTGGGACAAGATGTGGCCTCGAGCTGCCGAACATAGGCAGAGACCAAGTTGTCTTCATTGGGTCTTTTCCTCAGGAGCCAGGCAAGACCAGCTCAGTTGCAAGGGTTCTTCTGGAAGAAGAATCAATGGTGTGAAGGCATCAGGAGTAGGCAGGGATTGGAGGTGGTGTCCATATGAAGTCTCTTGATACCTAGCAGCCTTCTCGAGCTCTCTTCCAGAGGCACCTATCTTCTCCATAAGGTAAATGAGTGCCTCTAGAGAGGTGGGAAGCTCACGAGCAGCAAGCTCATCCTTGATCCTAGGCAATATACCTTCCAAAAAAATAGCAAGCAGGCTGTTTCCCTGCCAGTTAAGCACAGAGACCAAGGTCCTGAATTCAGTGGCATAATCTGCGAGGGTTCTGGAACCTTGCCGTAGGTGGAGCGCCTTGAATTGTTCAATAAAAAGTTGCAAGTTGTTCAGCATTGGGTCTGCACACTCCCAGAGGGGAGAGGCCCACACTACGGCTGTTCCATCCAATAGGGAAAGGATGTAGGTAGTTTTAGTCAAATTGTCAGGAAACAATGGGGCTTGTAATGAAAATTGTATGTGGCACTGAGTCAAAATCCCCCAGCATTGCTTGGGTCTTGGCATACCAGGGCAGAACCAGCAGCTGAGGTATGAGCCAGTCAGTTAGTGAAGCCTGCCCTGGTCTCACTACAGATGGAGACGGGTTGGCAGGTATGTTCAAAGTATCCAAACATGCGGCAAGGCAACTACGAGTTCAAAGGCTGTCTATAATGCTTGCAGTTTTTGGACTGGTCCGTAAGGTCCATGGCCTCAACAATCTGTTGTGGGCATGGACCCGTTAGACCGAGGGGGAGTTAGCACTACCTGAAGAGAGGAGCCCTGCAGGTCCCCCATGTTGGCTGGCAGAGTTGGCTGTGGCAGAGACCCAACTGGAGCTTCATCTATACCAGTCCTCGTTCCCCTTAGGTTGAGCCCTTGGGTGCCAGGGCTGGCAGACATCTGATGATGAGATGGAATTCTGTGGAGCTGGTCGGGTCACAGGCCAGGGCCCAGGAATAGGCTGAATTCAGCAGTGATCGAAGATGGATGGTGGTCAAGGCAGGCAGTGTTCAAGCGTGGTCTGGAGTCAGGCAGAGGTCAAGACAGGCTAAGTTCAGGCATGGTTGTTAAACAGGCAGTGGACAGAGGTAGGCAGAGTACAGGCATTGACATAGGTTAAGCTGTTGCAGAGTTTGGGCATAGTCAGTCATGTCAAGGAAGCAGGGGTCAAAACCAGAGATACGTTTGAGGAGAGAGACAGGACGGGAAACAGGTAGGGAGGCACAGAGCAGCACAGACGGGCAGGAGACACAGAAGATACCAAGGAACTGAAGACTGACCAAGACAAGGATCTGACAAAAAGCTGAAGACAGACCACTGGACATACTGAAGGCAAGGACCAGGAACTCAGTAACACAGTAACACAGGAACAGATGCTGGAACACAGGAACAAATGCTGAGGCAACTCACTCTACTTAGAAAGTACTAGACCTATTGCTGAGGTGTCGAGGCAGACCTCATAAGGGCCTTTTAAAGCCAGCATTTCTGATGACATTCAGGGGCACCACAGGGATTTCCCATTGTGGACCCTTTAAGTTATCCTGTGTCGCTCTTTTGCCTAGGGCACAGAGAAATGTAAGAACAGTAGCATCTACTGCAAGAGAACCCGGTGGCTCCTGCCACATTAGTAATTTGATTCTCAACCTATAGGAAGCAGTGGGACATCGCGGCATTGGTGGCCAGGTTGAGGCTGGAGGTAAGAACGGTAGTCCATGGGGGAACCCACGGACCACTGATTACAACTAACAATTTGAATTTTGTGCAATAATGAGTCAGGAGCATGTGAAGGATTTTCACAATAGGGGTAATGTGATTACATTTCTTTGTCATTGTTATCACAGCTGTCTGTTTGGTTGCCAAGATTCTTTCTCTAAATGACTTAAAGTGCATTCCACTAGGGCTCAGGCACTAGAGTGGGTGGAGCCTTGATTATCATACCCGGCTGAGTTTTCCCGGGCAGTGATATGGTCTTTCTTGCATACCTTTCCAAGCTATCTGCCTGTAAATTTGGGCTCCGCAGGGCACAGCTTTCATGCATATAGTCTCAACTGGACCATGGGTAGACGCCCACTCTGTTTGGGAGTAGCTTTGGTACATCCCACTTGTAGGGATTGGCCTGCCTGAGTGCAGAGGAAGGAGAAATTAGGGATGTGCATTCATTTCAAATGGATTTTAAAAGCATGAAGAATAAGGGAAATTTGTTTTATTTGGGGGGCCCTGAAATGAAGCAGGGATCCCCTGAATGAAATGAACCTTATTTGTTGCATTAGTTTGAAATGAATGCATCAGGACTAAGTCTGGGCCTGAAGCTGGGGCCTCGCCTAAAGTCTAGGCCGAGGCCCAAAGTAGGGGCTGCAACCTAGATCAGCACCGGCACCTTGGCCTAGGCCTAGGCCCGAATCCAGGGCCTTGCCTAGGGCATAGACCAAGGCCCAAAGTAGGGGCTGCGGCCTGGGCCCAAGCGCAATGCCAGGGTCTCTTGCCTGATCTGTCAAGGATATCCGATGGCAAAGCTTGGCCTTGGGTCCCGGAGGGTGGGTGCCAATGCCTGGGCCTCAACCTAGGCTGCAGCCCGGACCTAGGCCCGATGTCACAACCCAGCTCGGAGGCCAGGTCCCAATGCCGGGGCCGGGGCCCGGATCCAGGCTCGATGCCACAACCAACCCAGAGGCTGACTCCTGATGCCTGTGCCTCATCCTAAGCTGGAGCCTGGACCCAGGCCTGATGCCACAACCCGGCCCGGAGGTTGGGTCCTGATGCCAGGGCCACGGCCCGAACCCAGGCCTGAGGCTGACGATTTTTGCCTTTGGTTTGCTCTTTAGGTGTGGATGTTTCAGGGTGTTGTTCCTGCTATTCGTTGGAGAACTGGTAAGTGTTAACCGAACCCTCAGTTTAGTGAACATTAATTCTTTGATCTGCACTCAGTGTTCACTATTGGTTAGGAGCATGAGTGACTGATTGTTAATAATCATTTCAAGTATAATCAGTTTGTCCACAGTTTGGCTTTTCAGAGAATATTGACAGGCTGATATTGGGGCAGAGCTATATATCCGTGACATCAGCTTTTATTCCAACTCCATCTGCTGGTAGAGGTGCATAACCCACTTGTGGGGATTAGCCTGTCTTCCTTAGAGGAAAGGAAATTATCAGGTAACTAGTAATTTCTCCTTGCATGCAACCACAGATTTTTCAAGCCGCACATTTCTCTCGGATTCAGAAAGGGGTGTGGTCTGGGCGGGATGTGGGTGTTTCAGAGCTGGATCAAAAGATGTGCAAGTCCAGTGTTGTGTAACTTTACTTCCGCTCTGGAGAAGGTATAACTTAAAAAATATATTTCTGAGGGATTTAAAGCTATTAAACCAGGGGGTTTGGAACACCTAGCTCTACACTGGGCGAACTGTTGAAATTGGTCATGGCATGGACATGCGGAGATTATAAACACACTTAAATGGCTCAGACCTGGATGTGTGCAGCTGTGCGCTTCCAGTTGCAAACTAGGGCACACACAAACACGCCCCTATGCTATTTTATAATATCCGTGCATATGTACATGTATATTATAAAATAGCCGTGTCACTGGGAGTGCACCAATGCATACATGTCAATGTGCAGCTGCGCACTCCTTTGAATGTTACCATCCTTGTGAGCATGTTGGCTTCACTGGAAGTTATGAGAATTTTATTTGGTCCAAATTTCTCATTTACATATGATACATATAGTGGGTAATTCTGAAAGGCTTTTACCCAGAAAAAATGGTATTTACTCAAGTAAAATGGCACAACTGAAAAACTGTCCTCTTCAAATGCAGCTGAAAGGATGCATGGGTTGTAAAGTGTGCAGTAAAAGGAGGCGTTCTTGAGTGAGCATGGTTAAGGTGGGGGAAGAAACAGGTGCATGTGTACCAATTTTCAAATATAAGCGCACTTCCACCATTCTGCACAAATAGGATTTGCAAAGTACATAGATGCTTTCAACACACGCACTTTGCACTTGTTCATTTTCAAAGAGAAATAACGCCAGTAACTGAAAGAACATGCCTTAAAAGTGCTGGTGTAGTTTTGAATGATGTAGGCCATTTGAAAATTGCCCTCATAATCAGGCCCATTTTAAAAGCCCTACGTGCCCCAAAGTAGGGAGATACGCGCCCAAGTTGAGCCGTCGCGCGCCGTGTGGATTTTAAAAGGCACCCATGTACACACTTATCTCCTGCTACGTGCGCAAATCAAAAGTTCAGAAAAAGGGGTAAGGTGTTGGTATGGTCTAGGCAGAGCACGGGAAGGCCATGAGATGTGCGCGTCAATACTTACGCACACAGGCCTGCATCGGGGTCCCCTGCCACATAACTTTACTGCTGCTATGGATGGCGTGTAAGTACAAAAACTAAAGAATCTAGGCTAGTCAGCGGAGTTTTAAGGGTTGGGGCTAACAGGGAAAGGGAGGCTAATAAATTATGGGGCTTTAAAGTCCTATCCCTAAACTGGGCGAACTGAAAACGAACTGGGAAAACTAGGTATGGCATCGGCGTGCGTCCCTTATAAATTCCCCTCGCACAGTAGATGCAGCATTTGCACACACATTCATGCCTCCGTTTAAAATTGTGCACACATGCACACGCGTTCAGACTATTTTATAACATACGCACATATATGCGCGTATGTTATAACATGGTTGCGTCTCTGGACGTGAGCTGACAAATAAGCATACATGTGCGCCTGCGTAGCAGTTTCAAAGTTACCATCAATGAGTGGAGACTGTCAGAGCCTCAAAGTTTCGTTCTGTAATTGACCCAGCCATCTGAAACCGAGGCAGATTCTCTCTCCATATGCTATATTTTATTATACATCCTTTACCGCATATGAAAATGTGTTGTCGATAGTGAAGAAGAATGGGATATCCAGGACAGAAATGCTAAGAGGAAGAAGCATCCATTCCTTCAACTCTCAGCTAGATCTGTGAAATTGTTTATCCTCCCATAAATTAAAATTATATGCATGTTTTTGGAAAATTTCTTTGCCTACTGCAGATTTACTGGAAGCAAACCAAGTCTATGCACCTCAAGTTTGCACTCATATAGAAGCAGGTTTGTGAAACGAGTAAAAGATGATCAGTACTGACAAGGACAGAGTAAATTAGGCATGTTGTTTGATCTCCCATGGATATTAAATTAAATTAGCAGTGTTGTTGACAGCAGAGAAATGATATGTATAGAGATCAATAAGCGAGAACTTGTGTTTGAAGGAAAAAAGTATAAAACTCTTGCTACATCAACCTATTTTTTCCCTAGGGATGGAGTCCCTTACTGTGAAAAGGACTATCATGCTAAGTTTGGCATAAGATGTGACCACTGCGAGAAATATATCACTGGCAAAGTATTAGAGGTAAGAGAAGTTTAACAAAATAAATCTAGATTCACCCTTTTAAGACTCTTATACTCTCAAAATATTGAGAAGTAAAACTATAGGCATACATGGCATTCAGATTGTACAGTGTCACTCTAGTTCATTAAATTTAAGTTGTGTTTCTGAACAAATTTTAAGAAAAACAGAATGCTCTTAGGAAAAGACACAGGCATCCATGTTGCGACCACTACCATTTTACAGTAATTGACTTTTTGAAAGGTTCATGTCCCTGAGAAGCTCTTTCCTGTGATAAAAAATACACATGTATATTGTATAATATATGACTATTCTGCCAAAGTCTGTCATTTGATACTTAGATAATATGGGGTGTTCGGGACTATTTGAGCTTAACCTTTATCTTGTTCAGTAATGAGGAAAGAGAGACATCAGCAGATATGGACAGCTCCTACACTGGCCAAGAAAGCGAGATTGGTGCCATCTGGCATGAAAGGAGACAGCAAACTGTTGGCAACAGCTTAGGTGCTGCAGCTTTATGAGAGGAGAAAGGTTGTGGGCTGCTGCCCAAGGAGAGGGAAGGCAAGGGAGCTGTGAACTGAGATTACACAGAAGCTTGTAGACACCTTTCTCTTGTGGCTTTGGTGCCAGCAGTCTCTCTGTCTTCTAAAGACTGCCAAGGCTGGGGCCTGTGCTATGATGGATGAGAGAGGCTACGTACAGGAGTGGGAGAGAGAGGGAGGAAGACTGAGAAATAGCGTAGATGGAAAGATACAAATTTTGATCATATTAATAATAAATTAAGGTACTTTATTCAGGAAAGACTAGGATGAATGCATTGTGTAGAAAAATATTTGTAATTCTTCAAGTATGTATAAATTATGAATAAATGAGAATCAATTAAAAGCTTAAGTCTGATTTTGTTTACATAAGGGTCATAATCTCTTCTGATCCATCCATCTCTAGCAGTAAAATAACCATATAGCAAATTTATCTCCAAACAGACTATTGCTCCCTTGAATGGATTCACTCAGAATCTGAAACTCAATGGGAAATGATTCAGTTACAGAGTTTATTAAATGTACTAAGAACACAATATTAAGATGCAGGCAGCAGTCCAACATCTTGCACTGAGTGCCACATGTATGATTTTCTACCAGTTGGTGAGAGGTTGTATGTATGTACCCGGTACAAAGAGCTCCTGGCTCCAATCTCTGGAGGCCAGAGTAGCAGACCTTGGGTTGCTGAGGCAGACAGAGAGGTACATAGAGGAGACCTTCAGAGACATAGTAGCCAAGTCCCAACTCCAGTCTAACATCTCTAGTACTCTAGTACTCTAGTGCAGTTAGTGTAGCTGGGTTCAAAAAAGGTTTGGATAAGTTCTTGGAGGAGAAGTCCATTAACGGCTATTAATCAAGTTTACTTAGGGAATGCTATTAATTGCATCAATAGCATGGGATCTTCTTAGTGTTTGGGTAATTGCCAGGTTCTTGTGGCCTGGTTTGGCCTCTGTTGGAAACAGGATGCTGGGCTTGATGGACCCTTGGTCTGACCCAGCATGGCAATTTCTTATGTTCTTATGTACTGCCTTGGAGGAGCAAGGTCAACTGGACGGAGAGCATCAACTTGGTATAGCTGGAAGTGATCCTGTAGCTAAGACCTGCTTGTTACGCTCGGGCTGTGTTCTGGTGTTGTGAACACCACCCAGAAGGGTGGCCCCAGGTGGAGAGAGATAGGGATGGCTGGGAGCAGTGTCAAAATCCAGGCTGGGTCAAGGCAGGCAACAGTGTCAGAGTCAAGGCTGGGTCAGGGCAGGCGGCAAGCAACAGTGTCAGGGTCCAGGCTGGGTCAAGGCAGGCGGCAGACAACAGTGTCAGGGTCCAGGCTGGGTCAGGGCAGGCGGCAAGCAACAGTGTCAGGGTCCAGGCTGGGTCAAGGCAGGTGGCAGACAACAGTGTCAGAGTCCAGGCTGGGTCAGGGCACCTAGTAGTAAGACAGAGAGCCAGAAGGCCACACACACACACGCACGGCAAGGCAGAGAGCCCGAAGGCCACACACACACAGCAGACAGCGGGCCAGGAGGCCCCACACGCACACAGTAGGACAGTGGACCCGAAGGCCTCACTCACACGGCAGAGCAGAGGGCCCGGAGGCCTAACTCACACGTCTGGGCAGAGGGCCCGAGGACCGCACACGCAGTAAGCAAGGCAAGGCAGGGCAGAAGGCTCGAAGACCACACACAGCGTAATGCAAGGCAAAGCAGAGTAGAAGGCCCGAAGGCCACACACAGTGCAAGGCAAGGCAAAGCAGGGTAGAAGGCCTGAAGGCCACACACAGCGCAAGGCAAAGCAAGGTCCAAGACCACACGCACAGCAAGCAAGGAAGGCTAGAGCAGGGAGCCCAGGCGAGCTCGATGCCGAAGCACCAAGGGAACTGTCAGGCAGGGTTATAAAGGGAAGACCAGAACATAGAGTGAACAAGGGAGATGGACTGGGCCTGTCAGGAGAGGCAGCTCTAGAGGGACTCCTTGTGGTGAGGCGGTTGCACAGCAGCCATAGCCGTAACACTGCTCTCCATGTGATACAATAACCTCTTGCACCAAGGATGGATCTCCAAGGGCTTCTGCCTAGGAGGGAAGAGTTAGGTCAGCCATCATAGTTGATGATTTAATCATTATGAATGTAGATAGCTAGGTGGCTGGTGGACGTGAGGATTGCTTGGTAAATTGCCTGCCTGGTGTGAAGGTGGTGGATCTCGCGCGTCACCTAAATAGGATTTTAGATAGTGCTGGGGAGGAGCCTGCTGTCATTTTACTTGTTGTCACCAACAACTTAGGATAGTGTGGGAGGGAGGTTCTGGAAGTCAAATTTAGGATTTGAGGTAGAAAGTTGTAATCCAGAGCCTCTAGGGTTGCTTTCTCTGAAATGCTCCCTGTTCCATGTGCAGGACCTCAGAATCAGGCAGAGTTCCAGAATCTCAATGCATGAATGAGATAGTCTTGCAGGAAAGAGAGCTTTAGTTTTGTTAGGAACCGGGCAAAAGTTTGGGGAAAGGGAGCATACTCTGAAAAGATGAGTACCACCTTAACTGGAGTGGAACCAGGCTGCTGGCACTAAACTTTAAAAAGGAGATAGAGCAGCTAGAACATGTGGAAAAGCCGACAGTTGCTCAGCAATGCATGGTTTAGAGGGAGTTATCTTCAAAGGATACTAAAATAATAGCGGAATTAGGGCATGCTGATAGAGACGACAGCCCATTTGCCTATAAGTAATAAACAGATTGAGTTAAAAGATTCCAAAATATCCCTGTCTACTGCTAAGAAAGTTGTACATACCAGAAATCTAAGAAGTGAGATGGGAAAGTTAGAAATGTGACCTTGGGCATGTCATTTTACCCTCTATTTCCTCAGGTACAAACCAACCCCTAGATTTATCAAAATGCTATATCTATAGCAGAAATAGTGCCTATATCTATAGCAGTAATTACTCTAACCACAGGGGTGTGGTTAGGGTATTTACCCTGCTCCCACACTGCATAGGTAATTTCCGCAAGGCGCAATAAAATTATTGGACCTGCGCTATTTTGTGCTTCATGCGCTGATTAATCCACCACGGGTGGGGGTGGGGGGTGCATTACGGTGAAAAGGATTTTATGGCACATGCCAGAGAGAGAGAAAGAAAACAATATGTCACTTTCCTATTAATACCACTATAAGAGGGGGCACTTTTAACTTGGTGTGGGTTTGGGGAGTGGGGTAGGTTTGGGGGGGGGCAGTTTTACACACAGTAGGAAGTGCGAATAGCATAGTTGCATCACTGAAGATTTTCTGCTGTTTGAATCAATGAAAGGTACACGAGGAGAAAGTACTTTTTCACTCAGCACATATTCAAGCTGTGGAATTGTTGCCAGAGGATTTAGTCAAATTGACTGGCATAGTGGAGTTTAAAAGAGGTTTGGACAAGTTTCTGGAGGAAAAGTCCATAAAACATTATTAGCTAAGTAGATTTAAGAGAGCTATTGCTATCTCTGGGAGTAAAAAGAAATAGATCTTTTGGGGATCTGCTGGATACTTGGACCCAGACTGGCTGCTGTTGGAGACGAGACACTGAGTTTGATGGACCCTTGGTCTGACCCAGCATGGCATTTCTTAAGTTCTTTTGAAAATTGTTCAATATAAGGTTCATAGATGTGAATTTGTTAAGAAAATGATGTGATCAAATGAATTCAAGTTTTAATTAGTTTGTATAGTGTCATGTAGTCTGGCAATAATAAGACAGATTTATAAAGATAATTGCATGTGCTGGGACAAACTTAAAAAGTGTATTGTTGGTGGACCAGTGTCTACTATTTTCTGTTTCTTTATTTTAATAATCAAAATTATTTTTTTTTAGAAAATTAGTCAATTGCTAAAAGGAGAAGGTAAAACCTTCTTTAGATAAATGAAGGCAAGCTGAAAAACCAAAGTGAGAATAGGTACAATGAAAGGGAGGGAATGGGATTTGTGAATAAAGGAAGATTGGCAAAAAGCAAAAATCTTTTACTGTTTGAGTGTTAGCAGTTAGTGCTATTTTCGTATGGGAGGTTTACTATATTGTAACTGTAATTTATTTTACTCGTGGCTTTCTGAGGGCCAAGCCCACACTCACTATGCATTAAAATAGGCCTAATGCCATATGAGTTTCAAGTGTTGTTTTAAATTTTTTGCAGGGTTTTCTGGTTGGCAATACAGCAATGCTTGCAAAATAGTATACATGTTGTGATATTTTTACTTCAGTAGATTGCACTTTGTCCTTTTTTCATGTTAAATTTTATTACAAATGCAAACTTTTTAATTGTTTGTGTATGTACAGTGGGCCTGGGGGGTTGCAAGGCTGTAAGCTTTGCCTAGGCTGCCTAAAATTCTGGCACCAGTCCTGGCTGCCCTAGCTCCAGGGGTGGATTGTGGGAAAATAGTGGCCCTGGGGATTTTTCTCCATACTGGCCCATGGGTACCCAATTACATGTACAATATAATTTACATATATAATTTACATATATATGTACACACCCCTATATTTTGGTATGGTCCTCCCATATCAACACAGTACTATTTGCCAACACTCAAAGAATAACAACCCCACCTATGAAAAAGAATACCTCAAATATTACACCAGAATCTAAAATATCAATACACACCTCCTATCAGGAAAACAGAACAGGCCAAGCTACTGCAGATCCCTACAGAAACACCACATGCTAAAAGAATGCTTCATCTCAGTCTTTGCATGCAGAACACAAACTCTCACCAAATACAGAATACAAAATGAAGGAGCACAAATGACAAAAACTGAAATGGAAACTCCAAGAAGCCAGACTCCATGTATTAACAATAGAAAAATAGAACCACCATTCCTCATAAAACAAATAAAATCAAGAAACATAAAGCATCAGTTATAATAGTAAAACCATAATAAAAGAATATTTTAAAACTACTGATAAATAGAATTTCTATTAATTAAAATCATATACATTTCTTTACAATGTCCCAAACACTAATAAAATATTTCAAAATAGCACATATATCAAATAACATTCAATAATTAAAACTAATAAGGATTTTAAAAAGCCCCTGCTGTCCCCTTCTGTGGGAGCTCTTGATTTCCAGTCACCCTGATATTGTCGAGGATTAGGAGGTTATCCTCTCTCCCTCACAAATACTCACATGTCCATTCTCTCTCACACATACACTGTCACATACATACAAATTCATGCTCTTATACCCACCATAACTTCTCGCTCTCACTGACACACTCTCAGGCTCTAAGACACTCCCCCTCCACACCCCCCCCCCCCCACACACACACACACAAACTCTTACTCCCTTGGATTTTCTCATACACACTCATGCTCTTACACTCACATACACACACACACACTGACCCCCAGGCAGGCTCCCATTCATTTTCACACCACTCCCTCCCCATCCCCCAGGCACGCACACATTCATTCTCACACACAGACCCCCAAGCAGGCACCTATGCATTCACAAATATACATCCCCAGGCAGAGTCCCATTCATACACATTCACACACTAAAGGCAGACCCCCCTCTCTTTCTTTTGCCAACAACCTCGGAACCTCTCTCATTCCTCTGCTGCCACTGTCACTGCTGCCGCATGGCTATTGGGGAGGTGCCGATTGCTGCTACTGACACTGAAGCCCATTCTGCTGCCTCCTCTGTGCAGGCCCCATGGGCTTCCACTTTCTCCATGCTGATCTCGTACATTGTGAGATCCGCATAGAGAAAGTGCTATTCTTGCACATTCCCAAAGATTACATGTGCCAATCACTAAAAAGTAATTTATTTTTTTTTACCTTTGCTGGCTGATCTTAGTTTTCTAATCGGTTGGTCACAGGTTTTTTTTTTCCCACGTTCCCTTTCTTATTTTTTTGCCAATTCCTTTTATATTGTCTTTTTTTCTATTTCTTTTCTCTCCATCTTCTTCCCTCAAACACACACTCAGGTTCTCATTCTCACATGCTTTCTCTCTCTCTCTCTCTCTCACACACACACACACACACACACACACACACACACACACAGCCTCTCACTGTCACATGCTGTGTCTCATACAATCATTCATACACACAGGCTCTCACTGTCACATGCTCTCTCTCATACAATCATTCATACACACAGTCTCTCACTGGCACATGGTGTCTGACTCACACACACAGGCTCTCTCTCACTCCCACATGCTGTCTTGCTCAAGCACAGGCTCTCACTGTCACATGCTCTCTCTCATACAATCATTCATACACACAGGCTCTCACTCTCACATGCTGTCTCTCTCACACACACACACACACACAGGCTTTCACATGCTGTCTCTGCAAACATTCAGATCCTCACTCCCACACACAATTTCTCAACATCTCATACACGCACGTACACACACACACACACACTCTACAGACCCTCAGCCTCTCTCTCACCTCTGTGCCTCCTCTTCGCGGGTCGCTGCAGGATGGGCTCTGCAGCGGCCCTGATCTTCTCGGGCCACAGCGGCCCTGCTACCGGGCCTCTTCCTCTTCTCCGGCCACTGAGATGATTCGCGGCGGCCCGCAAGTGCTGCTCCTCTTCTACAAGCGCTGATGCTCCTCCTCCTTCCTGCCCACACGGCTCTGGCAACGTTTACTTCTGGGGCCGCACAGGCAGGAAGGAGGAGGAGCATTGGCGCGTTTAAATGCGATCTTTTTCTTCGGGCCGTGGTGACGTGAGCTTCACCACGGCCCTGCCCATCTGTCTGTCACTGCTCAGCAGCCGCATGAGCCTCCTTGCACCCGGGGGCATTGGCTCCTCTCGGTATACCACTGCTTGCGGCGCCCCCTAATACTTTGGTTGGAAACTTTATAATACAAAAAAAAAAAAAAATCACGTGACAGGAGTGACCGGCCCACCGGGGGAAGCCCGATCCCCCGATAGGTCAATCCGCCCCTGCCTAGCTCCACATTGTGGGAGAGCAGAATTTGATTTGGAGCTATTTTGTCATGGCCCAGGTTCTCCTCAGTCTTGGCTGCAGCAGTGATGCTTATAGTGTTGGCTTAATTTTCTTTTTCTTAAGTGCTAGAGAAAGCAGGCAGAATGGATCACTTCTAGACTTCATTTCCCCAGGTAGGCAGAGCAAAGCCTAGGGAACCATATAAGCAGCGGACTGTGACACGCAATCAATGAGAATGTGCTGGAGTGGGGAAGGCTCTGAGAAGTGGAGCAAACTACTGTCCGAAAGGGAGAGGATGAGCAATGTTAGTGAGACTTCTGTCTGACGTGGCTAGGCTGAGTTTTGAGGGGCAGCTGGCTGTGGAAATGGTGAGTCTTCTGGAGAGCGAGTGTGCCAAGAAGGGGTGAGAATGGGAAAGGGAGAAGGCTGCTGCAGGTTGAGGAAAGGCTGGCAACAAGCATCAACTTTTACATAATGATGCAGCAATGCTGCGGCAGGGGTTCGGTCACTGAGCACTAGAGAAGCAGCACCACAGCAAATGCATGTGTCTGAGTCACTGGCTGGCAGTGTGGTTGTCTCATTACTTGGCAACTGGTTCAAGAACTGATTGATTGGCAAAAGACTTTAATACCAGACCAGGAATCCAGTAGAGATGTGCATTCGTTTTTGCTGAATTGGAAAATTGCAACGAAATTGTCCAATTCGGCATGTTTCAGGGAGCCCGAAAAAAATCAGGATTTTCCTGTTTTTTCGCAAAAATTCGTTTTTCTGATTAGTGCGCACTAACGGGAGTCAGTGCACGCTAACTCCCCGTTAGTGCGCGCTAAGTCCTGTTAGTGCGCACTAACAAAAACTAACAAAAACTAACAAAATCTAACGGTTTTTGTTAGCGCACACTAACGGGGAGTTAGCGCGCACTAACTGGGAGTTAGCGCACACTAACTAAAAATCGATTTTTCGCGAAAAAAAAGACCCGAACCGAAAAAAAACGACATTTTCCATGGCGGCCGAAAAACGAAGAACGACACGAACACAAAAAACTATGCACATCTCTAGAATCCAGGATATATAAGAGATGTAAAGTTACAACGTTAAATAAACAAGATGTAAAGTTACAATGTTACAAAGTTACAATAAGATATAAAGCTACAATGTTAAATAAAGTTAATTAATAAGATGTAAAGTTACAATGTTAAATAAACAAGATGTAAAGTTACAATGTTACAAAGTTACAATAAGATATAAAGCTACAATGTTAAATAAAGTTAATTAATAAGATGTAAAGTTACAATGTTACAAAGTTACAATAAGATGTAAAGTTACAATGTTAAATAAAAGTTAATTACAATGTTAAATAAGACTATATTGATGTTATAATGTAAAACAGGAAGTCCCTACTTTTTGAACACAGTTACAATGTAAACTGATGTGATATTCCAAATTGAACACCGGTATATAAAAACTAATAAATAAATAAATGTATCCAAACGTGGGGTCCCAATTGATTAGATGGATGGAAGGGGGCCTACAGCTCAGTTTTCTCATCCCTGGTCTAGAATGTGCTCTACTTAAGCCTGGATTTATCAAAATGTGGTAAATATTGCATGTGATGGGAAAATGAGTGTGTTTTATGGTAATAGGGAGTTTATTGCAATTTGTGCTAATACCTATGTAAAGAGCCAAGTTATTGCAACTTAATGTGGCATTTCTTTCATACAACCACTGGGAGGGAGGGAGAGAGAGAGAGAGAGAGAACCTAGCTATAATGCTATTACCCTAGATAAGTATTTATATCTCAGTGGGAGGCCCACCTAATAACTCGTGGTGAGGTTTAGGTATTAGTGTAGGGGGTTAGGGGTCACTTTGACATTCAATGTGAGATGTACAAACAGAACAGTGCTCTCTTGTGAACATTTGATGACCCTCAGAGTGAGGAAACTCACCCAAAGATGAGATTTGTGCAATGTTCTCTCAACCTTATTAAGCTAGGTTGAGAGAACATTGCACAAATCTCATCTTTGGGTGAGTTTCCTCACTCTCAGGGTCATCAAATGTTCACAAGAGAGCACTGTTCTGTTCGTATTTTTCACATTGAATGTCAAAGTGGCCCCTAACTCCCTACACTAATACCTAAACCTCACCTCGCTCTCTCTCTCTCCCTCCCCTGGGAGCATCAAACTGGCATCTGTGAAAAATATCACAACAGGTGACAAGCTTAACACTCCCAAAAAAGTTGTGTAACTCCTCCTCTTTTTCAGATTTGCATCACACCATACAATATGGTGCTATCGCATGCGATAAGCCCTTAACGCATGCAAAAATGCCTTAGCGCATTTTGATAAATGAGAGGGTTAATTTGTTAGGAAAAATATGAAATTTTATTTGGAGATTTTTTTGCCTCACATCTGCCAGCCTCCAATTGTTCCTTTCAACTATTAGCTTGGTGTGCTTTTGGGAGTGTTAAAGCACGGGTTATCTGTGACTCACTCATGCACAGTGCATGAGTGAGTCACAGATAACCCGTGTTTTGAAAAAAAATGCTCTGGACTGATATTTGCCTGCAATCCGCCCCTGAAAATTGGTCTTGTGGAAGAAGAGCCCGCAGAATTGTCGGTGGCTCCCATTCCGCCAGCAGTGAAGATTGGAAAAGGCTACTAGGAGCTGAAGATTGAATGAGAGCACAGGGCCGGTGGTGGCTCAAGATCAGAAGAGGCTGCTGGTGGCTGAAGATTGAATGAGGCCCATGGGGATAGCTGGGAACTCTGGATTTGGCCCGGAGATTCCATAATTTTGCAAACAAATTGCTGGGTCTTTGGGCCAACATCCAAAAACTCCAGGTGCACCTTCCTTTAGCAGGAGCCACATGGATATGAAGTAGGAAGCGCGTCAACCCCACGCGAGCAGGAAGTAGGAAGCGCATCAACCACATGTGGGCAGGAGGTAGGAATCACATTGGCCCCGTACTGAGGTTGGTCATAAGAACATTAGAACATAAGAATCCCTTACAAAAAAAACAATCCCTTACAAAAAAAACACATATAGTCAATGACTGTCTCCTGGACTCACAACCGGACATATGTGCTATCACAGAAACCTGGTTGAAACACACAGACATAGCACTAATCAATCAACTACCCCTTCATCTCTACGATATTTTCTCAATTCCCAGACCTAAAAAAAAAGGGGGGACGGGGGACTTTGCTTAGCAGCTAAAAAAGAGCTAAGACTAACTTTACAGATCACTAAACATATTTCCAGACTTGAATTCGCTCTATTCAACTCTAAAAAGCTCCAAATCTGTTTGCTTTATGCTCCACTCGGCCTCCTAGATTCAGATCCTTCTCCGCTCATTGAGCTCATTGCCAAACATATCAAAAATGACACCCCAACCATCATGGGAGACTGCAACCTCCACATCGACGTAAACCCCCACTCCTCCAACTGCGAAGCCTTGCTATCCTCCTTCAAGGCCATGGGATTCACACAAATCATTAACAATCCCACGCACAAAGCTGGGCATACCTTGGACCTCATATTCATAAATTCAGGCCTCACCCTAACTTCACCGCCTCATTGCTCCCCTATCCCATGATCAGACCATCTAATGATCTCCACTGACCTCTGTATCAAGGACAATCTAGTTACACCAGTCTCCAAAACTACAATCCAATACAGGAACTCCTGCTCCATGGACGACCTCACCTCCCATCTATCAACGGAACTTGCTAACCTTGATCTTTCTGACGCAGAGACAGCCATCACTTCATGGCACAATATCACAAACAAGGTGGCAGAAAAAATATGCCCTGTAAAAACAAAAGAACTAGACCCTTCCATTAAAAACAAAAAACCTTGGTTCACTCTAGAACTAAAAAACATGAAACTAGAACTGAGACGCAAAGAACACGCTTGGCGAAAGAGACCCTCCAATGCTACTTTAACTGAGTATAAAATCTTCATGCACAGTTACAGAAACATCATCCTTCGCACAAAAATGCCCGCAAAATTCACAACTTCTCATTTGATGCCAAAGCTTTGTTCTCTTATGTATCAAATCTCACTACACCCACTTCTTCAGTCATCCCCAACGATCAAGCCCAATCCAGGTGCTCAGAACTTGTGCAATTTTTCGAAGAAAAAAGCCACAATCTAACAGCTCCACTGGCAGCCTCAAATATAGAACCTTCGTCACACTACACTCCCTCCGGTAGCCAGAAAGTAATCCTAGAATCTTTCAAACCCACCACCACACTCAAAATTGAATCTATTCTTAAAAAGATGAAACCCTCCACACATCCGATGGACTCCATTCCATCTAAACTACTGCTTACCATCCCAAACACCATCGCTAAACCACTAGCAGAGATCATCAATTGCTCGCTAGCTCAAGGATTAGTACCGGACTCGCTGAAACTAGCCACCCTCAAACCTCTACTCAAGAAACCCAACCTGAAGCCAGTGGACCCGGCCAATTTTCACCCCATCGCTAACCTACCATTTGTTGCCAAACTCATGAAGAAGATAGTTAACAAACAACTATCGAAATACCTAGAGGAACATAAGATTCTAACACCTGCCCAATTCGGATTCCGCAAATCTCTCAATACGGAATCCCTTCTAATCTCACTGACAGACAGAGTCCTCACAGGCCTTGAGAAAAAGACCCCCTACCTCCTGGCACTTCTTGATATATCTGCAGCATTTGACATGGTGAAGCACTCCATCCTCATCAAGCGGCTCTCAGACATAGGTATTTCAGGAACAGCGCTTGACTGGTTCAAGTCATTCCTTGACAATAGGAGCTTCAAGGTTAGAATAAGCAACAAAGATTCTCACCCAGTCCAGTCCACACTCGGAGTACATCAAGGTTCTTCCCTCTCACCCATCTTATTTAACATCTATCTACTCCCCCTATGTCAACTTCTCACAAGTCTAAAGGTTACGCACTTCATCTACGCCGATGACGTCCAGATTCAATCTCCAACACCCTCAACTTCTGGAATAACTGTCTACATTCCATAAACACCCTTCTCACCAGCCTTAACTTAGTACTCAATACTCCTAAAACCAAACTTATGTTCATCACTCAGGATGACAATGCGCAGGCAATCAACAACCTCATCACTCCCCAAATGACCTCCTCCACACACGTAAGAAACCTCGGCGTAATTATTGACAACAGGCTGAACCTAAAAAAATTTGTCAATAATACAACAAAAGAATGTTTTTATAAACTTCACATGCTAAAAAAGCTGAAACCTCTCCTTCATTTTCAGGACTTTCAAAAGGTTCTCCAAGCAATATTATTCTCAAAAATAGATTTTATTTATTTATTTAGTGTTTTTCTATACCGGCATTCATGAAAGGTTTCACATCATGCCGGTTTACAATTAATAAAGGGGGTGTATGAAGAATAAACAACAAAACAGGTGCGTAACGAAGAACATTTCAGTTTCAATAAATATTGCAGTTACAATAAAACAGGGAAATACACAACTGGGAGCAGTGAAAAGTCGATAGGAAATTAACCGAAGGAAAAAATTTACAAATTTATGGTATTTACTAAGTAATTGAATATAACCATGATGATGTTTATCATGTTAAGGTAAGGTCGGAAAGTCAGTTAATGGTGAGTTAAAGGTTCAGTTGGGGTCTGGGAAGGCTTTCTGCAGCTCCCTGCTAATCGGCCTTCCAGCTATCACCACTAAACCACTACAAATGTTACAGAACTCCGCGGCCAGGATCCTAACCAATTCCAGTAGAGGAGAACACATCTCGCCTATCCTTAAGGACCTACATTGGCTCCCCATTAAATCCAGAATTTTGTATAAAGTCCTAACCGTAACCCACAAGACCATTCACTCCCAAACTTCGCTAGAACTAAACTGCCCTCTTCGTCATCACACATCATCTAGACCGATCAGAACCAATTATTTAGGCACACTCTATGCACCTCCAGCCAAGTCATTGCTCAAGAAATGCGCATTCTCGACCGCTGGTCCCACACATTGGAACGCCCTCCCCACGGACCTTCAACTAGAACCTTGCAAGCAAACGTTTAAGAGAAAGCTTAAGACTTGGCTTTTCACTAAAGCCTTCACTTAAATGCTTCAATAATCCCTTCACCTCAGCTTAGACTGGCCGTTCTTTTTCCTCATTCTTCACCTTATCCTGAGCTAGTCTTCTCCCAGACCATGATCCTGGGGTAGAAAAATCTCTGAGGCAAATGCCTTTTTGTTCAACTGTTCTTCGGTTATATGCTTATGTGCTCACATTGTTCATACAACTGTGTTTATTACATTTGATGTAATGCTAAGTTCTTAGTTTATCGATAATTCTTACTAAGTACACCCTGTTATATGTATCACACATATTTAATACGTTTGATGTATTTCTTAGTTTTTGGTTTAGCGATATCTATAATTCTTATTACGTACGCCTTGTTATATGTATCACACATGTTCGATGTATTTTCTAACTTTTGTTCTATGTAAACCAACGCGATATGTACTATTACATGAACATCGGTATATAAAAGCCTTTAAATAAATAAATAAATAAATAAATAAATAAATAAATTGCCATGCTGGGTCAGACCAATTGATTAGATGGATGGAAGGGGGTCTACAGCTCAGTTTTCTCAAACTCAGCATCCTGTTTCCAACAGTGGCCAAACCAGGCCACAAGAACCATGGTCAGCATCTCTGAGACCATGAGGTGGGCCATGGTTCAACCAATTAGCCCTCTATTGTGTCCAAAGAAACAACCCTGTAGCAGGGCTGCCATGGATCCCATCCCTTGGTAGCCCAGAAGAGGAGGCCCAGCAGCAGGGCTGCCAGGGACCAGGCCTAGAGGCGAGGGGGAGGCTGGGGCCAGATTGGTATGTGTGCAAAAGAGAATGCTTGTGTGTGAGAGGCTCATGTATGGGATGTTTGGAAAAGGGAGAGAGGGGGGCAGAGGGGCAGAATGGGGGCGGGTGGGGGGGCCGTCATCTCATCCCTCGCCTCAGGCAGCAGATTGCCTTGAGCCACCCCTGGCTCTATCCACTGCCTTTGCAGAATTTCTTTCTGGGGAAGAAGTTTCTTAAATGCTCAATTTAAATCACCCACACCTCTGCAGGAAAATAAAATGAGCCTCGTCAGGTGGCGAGAGAAATCTAAAAGAAATATATTAGACCAGATACATAATGGAGTAGTTTGCATAATGAAGGCTTGAGGGATAAGAAAGCCAGCACTTTCCTGCATTTTCTAACGAAGCTTTGCAGTTGAGTCAAGACTAAATCTTCCAACTGCTAATGGTGTAGCGAATGGTATGTCCTGAGCTGCCCATTACCCTGCCGTTTCACAGGCAACAGCACCATGTGATGTGTAAAATGCATTCTAAAGACTTAAGAACTGAACCACACAATGAAAGAAAAGCAGCATCCATCGTGTATCGGGAAGGCTTTTTTTCTGTAGGACAGAGGATGCCAAAGGGTGGATAGAGAGAGAGCTGGGGAAGAGCCATAGTGCCCTAATTAATCGTCAGGCACGAAACACTGCCAAAGCCCGTTTCTTGTTAGCGCACAAGACAGAGATATTAAAAGTCTGGAACATGTTTTGATTCCTCTCTGGCATATAGAAGCACTGTAAGGTAAGAAACATTAATCACCACTAAGCAATAAGCAATCAGGGAGAGAGCCAAGCAGTATGCTTATAATCTTTTTTATATTAAGGGCAATATTGGTTGTTTTTTTTTATGTTGTTTGCAAAAATTCTTTTATTGTTTGTATAATCTGTAGTGCACTTGCTATGCAATCTGACTGCAGCAGCAGTCATTTAGGAGTTTGTCGATTTGTTTTATAACAGTATGGAAAGACTGATTTTATGTACAGCGACTTGTCGCATTGTAGTGTAGGCTGTTGTTAATCAAAACGTCCTGCGGATAGAAATACATGCACGCAATCAGAATGCTTTTGATCTGATGGTTTGTTTGGATGTAATTTTGCTCGTTGGCTGTACATAGCAATGATGTTCTTTTTGAATGTTTATAGCTTGCCACGATTATTCCTGATGGGGAATCTTGTTAGTTTTCTGACTGATGGAAGGTCATTCATTGTGATAAACTGAAGACACGGTATTGTAATACTGTTGGTAGCTTTCTGCCAAACATCTTCCTGTCAAAAATCCAATTTTTTTCAGGAAGAATGATTAGAAGTAACTTGAATCACCCTTGCTTCAGCTGGTACATGGCATGCTATCACTGGAATCCTCTGAAAATCATATTGGAATAATGTATTATACTTTGAATTCACTCTCGATCCTTCCTCTCCCTCCACCCGAGCCCCTGCCAAAAACAAAATGCTGCATGTTGAATAACCATAGCTAGAGTTGCAGTTTGGTATGGTCCCCCACCCCAAAAAAATAGTAAATCTGTTCAGCTTGTTGCAGTCACTATAGGCAAAGCAAGCAGGAGAGTAAAACAATAGCTGAAGAACAGCAGTATGGGTGGGAGCAAGAACAGCAAGCAAAATATTGCATTTATCCAGTCGCCAATTAGAGTAATGGTGACTGAAACGGAGATTATGGAGGAGGTTCACAGGATGGAATCAGCAACAATGTCCACCCTACTGGGCCACAGAGATCAAGGAGAGGAGCAGCAGTTATTGTGGTCCCAGTTCAAACGGGATAGCTCACTCCAACTAGACAGCAAGAAAGATTGGCAGTGGCAGAGCAGCAAGTGTAGGGGGAGGGGGGCGCAATGAGAGGTGGAGGGGAAGAGGAAAGAAATAGCAAGACGGGAAGAGAGGCAAGGCAAGGGGAGGATCTGACACAGAGGGAGGGTGGGGAGGGAAGGAAGCAGAACAGGGAGTAAAAGGAGGAAGGAAATAGATTAAGTCAGGAGACAGGAGAGGGAAAGTAGTGACATTGGGGGTGGGAGGCAAGAAGTGAGAGATGAACAAACCTGGGAATTTATAAGTTCTGCTCACCCAGAGAATTTTCTACATTATCTGGGGGGGTAGTTGGAGCCACAGCAATCAATTTTCTTTTTTTTTTTTTTTAATTATTATTCAGATTTAAACATACTCAAATGCACACACATATGAAAACTGAACAGAGAGTATGCAATCAATATAACAACCAATTAAGCAAAACAAAAAATTATATATTTTTTAAAATGCATATCACGTAATCTCAGTGAGTTCACTACCTATGGGAAGGGTGAAAACCAAATCAAAAAAACCATGAGACTACAGGTCTGAAAACTAATAAGAACATGCTGGGCTGCATCACACTGAGATGCCGAGCAGTCAGGACTAGCCAGAGAACAGGCTCCAGGCTGGACTCTGGCAAAACTCTTTATTAGCTTCTTCATTGGTGAGCAATAATAAACAAAGCAACTTTGGAGATGTGGGGGAGGGGATGGATCTCATTCCTAAGGTTGCTGTCTTTGCAGGACCAGAAATCCTCCCTAGATCAGAGTTTATAGAGGGGGTTGCTTTGCTCATACCACAAATCTATCAAAAATAATATAAGCATATCTTGTATAGCAAACTTTATTTTAACAAAATTAAGAAATTACATGTCCAATATCATAGTAAAACATTTAGCTACCCTTACTTAACAAGATATACACATAATCGTTCATACCACAAAACATTCATCACCCCACACGTACACACCAATCTCCAACAATCATACACTTTTTCACAAAATATAATTATGTCCCAATTATGTTTCGCCTTACAAAGCTTCTTCAGGGAACATAAGAACATAAGAAATTGCCATGCTGGGTCAGACCAAGGGTCCATCAAGCCCAGCATCCTGTTTCCAACAGAGGCCAAACCAGGCCACAAGAACCTGGCAATTACCCAAACAAGGGGAACTTGATTGATAATTCTCAGGTAATATCCAAAAACTTTATTTCTCATTAAGATTTAAAAAAAATGAGATTCACTTTTTAATATCACTTTCTTGTCAAAAAAATGGTGGAGCCTGTCAATACTTGGTCTCTACATCAAATCTATCTCAGAAATTTCATCTAAAACCTTCAGATTGGCACAATAGAATGAACATCAGATGGAATATGCATTGCAAGAATCTCAAAGCACAAAGTAGTTTTTTCCTTTCATATATAAAAGACACTCGAAACAAGATCTTTTCATATAGATTCAGGGAGATCACATCTCTTAGTAATTCAACACATATCGCTGTAAGCCCAAAAACTCATGAACATTCAATTCTACAAAAATGGGTAGTTAATTTCTATTATGATATTGGATATGTAATTTATTAATTTTGTTAAAATAAAGTTTGTTAGTCAAGATATGATTATATCATTTTTTTAAAAATTAATTTATAGGTGCTACAACAATTTGTAAAGCCAACTGTTTATTTAAGCATACCACAAGTCTGGCATGCTGCAAGAGAGGGGAATGAGAGGAAGAGAAAAGAGAAGGCATGGAGGAAAGGGGTGAAAAAGGGGAAGGAAGTAGAGAGGGAGCAAGAGTGCATGGGGGTATGAGAGAGAGTGCACCACACGAGCACACACAGAAACACCCCGTCCCACCATCCATCCACCCTCTACCCTCCCTGACCCTACTTCCCTTGTCAGGCAGATATTGGGAAAAGGTTGCTAGAGTGGGGCAGAGTAGCCAACTTTGGAGAAATCTAGAAATATTGGGACAGATTTTTAATCTTACGTGCGCGGGGTAAGATTTACCCCGCGCACGTAAGATTAAAAATCTGTCCCAATGTGCGGCGCATGCAAGGTGCACAAGTGTGCAACCCCTTACGCGTGCCGACCCCAGATTTTATAACATGCGCGCGCTGCTGCGCGCATGTTATAAAATCTGGGCCGGCACGCGCAAGGGGGTGCACACTTGTGCACCTTGCATGCGCCGAGCCATAGGGGAGGCCCGATGGCTTTCCCGTTCCCTCCGAGGCCGGAAATCAGAGCGGCCTCGAAGGGAACTTTCCTTTCGCTCCCCCCCACCTTCCCCTCCTTTCCCCTGTCTAACCCACCCCCCTGCCCTATCTAAATCCCCCCTACCTTTATTGCAGGAGTTACGCCTCTGGCAGGCGTAACTTGCGTGCACCGGCCAGGTGCCAGCGCGTCAACCCCCGGCACAGCCGCTGTGCCAGAGGACTCGGGACCGCCCCTGGCTTAGTGGCTGGAGGGATGTCTCCTTTGAGACTAGTCCTCGGCACCACTCTTTGGTTGACAAGGATCAAAACACTAATGATAGCCATTCCTGCTCTCAAGTGTGTAGACTCTGCAGCTTGCTCCAACCCACACTGCCCCTTTTGGAGAGGACATACACACATCAGTTTACTCACATAGCAGGTGGGCAATTTTATAAAAAGCCCATTTCCACACTGTTTTACCTGCAGAAATGCCTTTGAAATTACCCCCAAAAAGAGTTAGCAGGATAAGCAACAGTAGGAGCTACAGAATAAGGATGGGGGAGGGATTGTTATTTTTTAAAGAAAAGGAGAATCAAGTGATGTTGAATATTTCAGTGAATTTTACCAGAAAGAGTTTAAAGATAGGACATTTACAGGCCAATACAGTACAGTGCGCTCCGACGGAGCACACTGTTAACCTGCTCTTGGACGCGCGTTTTCCCTTACCCCTTATTCAGTAAGGGGTGGAAAACGCACGTCCAACCCGCAGCACCTAATAGCGCCCTCAACATGCAAATGCATGTTGAGGGCCCTATTAGGTATTCATGCGCGATTCAGAAAGTAAAATGTGCAGCCAAGCCGCACATTTTACTTTAAGAAATTAGCGCCTACCCAAAGGTAGGCGCTAGTTTCTGCCGGCACCGTGAAAGTGCACAGAAAAGCAGTAAAAACTGATTTTCTGTGCACCCTCCGACTTAATATCATGGCGATATTAAGTCGGAGGTCCCAAAGGGTAAAAAAAGTAAAAAAAAAAAATTTTAAATGGGCCAGCAGCTGTCAGGCCGAAAACCGGACGCTCAATTTTGCCGGCGTTCGGTTTCCGAGCCCGTGGCTGTCAGCGGGCTCGAGAACCGACGCCGGCAAAATTGAGTGTTGGCTGTCAAACCCGCTGACAGCCGCCGCTCCGGGCTAAAAGGAGGCGCTAGGGACGCGCTAGTGTCCCTAGCGCCTCCTTTTGCCTGTTTCTACCTCACCACCTAATTTAAATACTGAATCGCGCGCACCAGCGAGTGGCCAGTGCGTGAGCCGGGAGAGTGGGCGTTCATTGAGTGAGATGCTCAGCAGCCTTTCAGGCATTCCTAAAGTTATCCACATAATTTATCCAGGTAATGCTGAGTATGTGTTAACCAGCTAATGGCCCGATACAGTAAACCATGCACTCTCCTGTGCGCATGATTCAGTAACAATTTATTTAAATTAGGGCCCGCGGTAAAAAGAGGCGCTAGGGACACTAGCGCATCCCTAGCGCCTCTTTTTTGATGGAAGCGGCGGCTGTCAGCGAGTTTGACAGCCGACGCTCAATTTTGCCGGCGTCGGTTCTCAAACCCATTGCGGGTTCGGAAACCGGATGCCAGTAAAATTGAGCGTCCGGTTTTCAACCTGCGGGCCCATTTAAAATTTTTTTTTATTATTATTTTTAACTTTTTTTAACTTTTGGGGCCTCTGACTTAATATCGCCATGATATTAAGTCGAAGGGTGCACAGAAAAGCAGTTTTTATTGCTTTTCTGTGCACTTCCCGGAGCCGGCAGAAATTAACGCCTACCTTTGGGTAGGCGCTAATTTCTTAAAGTAAAATGTGCGGCTTGGCTGCACATTTTACTTACTGTATCGCGCGGGAATGACTAATAGGGCCATCAACATGCATTTGCATGTTGCGGGCGCTATTAGTCTCGGGGGGGGGGGGGGGGGGTTGGACGCGCGTTCTCGATGCGCTATTACCCCTTACTGAATAAGGGGTAAAGCTAGCGAGACGAAAACGCACGTCCAAATTCCGGTTAACACCGGAGCGCACTGTACTGTATCGGCCTGCATGTTATCCTAGTAACTTTGCTAAGTCCACAAGTCATCTGATAATTCAGAAGCAGTCTCTGCAGCACGAAATTGAAACACCTATGATTATACAGCTAAGTCGCAAATTTAGCCAGACAAATGCTTCATTCTCATTGGGTGTTCTTGCCTTATGGTAGGGTGCACACTAGTGTAGGCAGGGCTGTTAATACAATGCATTGCAACATAACCACTGATCCAAGAGTCGAGGTACAGAGCTACGCCTTCTCAGTAATCATGTCAGTATTGGAGCATCAGGTGCTTTTTTTTTTTTTTCTGCAGCTTTGAATGCAAATAGGCTCAGAGAGAGGCCTATGTGCTAATGAGTGTCAGTTTTAACATCTGTGTTAAATGGTCCAGCAGATTGTTCAGAGGATTATGTGAGGTCATGCAGTGACATTTTGTTTTTGCTGCCTAGCTGCTAGGAGGGAATCTGCTGGTGAAGACTTCCAGGCACCTAGAGAGATGAATCTGCTAGTGTAGGGGGTGGTAAGAGCACAATCACTACCCACCAACAGGCCGATGCAATACCGTGCACTGGCTGCAGCACAGGGCTCAACCCGCAATTGGACGAGCGTTTTGGACGTGCATCCATAACCCCTGATGGCGCATCCAAAAGGTGCATCCAATTGTGCACGTGGGTAGTAGCACTCATCACATGCAGATGCATGTTGATGCGGCTATTATGTATTCCCCTCAGTGCAAAAAATATATGCGCCTGACACGCACATTTTTACTTGCCAAAATTTAACGCCTGCCTCAAGCAAGCGTTAATTTTGGAGGAGCCCAAAAAGTGTACAGAAAAGCAGAAAATACTGTTTTTCTGTACTTCCTCCGACTTAATATCGTGATTTCCCTAACCTTTGGCTGTGCACCTCTTCCGGGCGCCCGCTGCCGAGTAGGCGCTAGGGGCAGGCAATTTTCCCTAGTGCCCCCTTTTTACCACAGTAGCCCAATTGCATTTTGCATTGGGCGCCCCGGAGAGGGGGATCAGTGCGCAATAAGGGAGCGGGCGCTCAATTATGAGCACCCGTTTAACGCGCGCCAATATTGCATCGGCCTGCAAGACATTATTGTAGGTCAAAGATGGGGGATGGGGATAAAGGGAACCAGGACCCAGAAGCCCAGTCTGTTACTGGGATGGAGTAGGGGAGTAAGGGAGCAGAGAGCCCTTAAGCTGGTGATGCCCTCTCCACTGCAGCTCAGCTGTGGGCCGGTTAATGTGGGCTGCAGGGAACGCCACGGAATGTAGCAGCATTCCCCGCTCCCCTTTATTTTCATACTGTTGCATTATTCTGCATCTCATTTTTTTCCTTTCATCCTACATTAAAGTCAGCAGGTAAATAGGTGTCACCTGCCACCACTTACAAGTTTTGGTTGACTATGTTGCCAAACAGTTTGGAAATATCTGTATTATCTTATATGTATTTCCATTGTTATCTAAAGTGTAGTAGAAAATAGAGATGTGAATCGTGTGATCGATCGTCTTAACGATCGATTTCGGCTGGGAGGGGGAGGGAATCGGATCGTCGCAGTTTGGGTTTTTTAAATATTGTGTAAATCGTGTAAATCGAAAACCGGCACACTAAAACATCCCTAAAACCCACCCCGACCCTTTAAAATAAATCCCCCACCCTCCCGAACTCCCCAAAATGCCTTAAAATACCTGGGGTCCAGAGGAAGGGTCCCGGTGTGATCTTTTACTCTCGGGCCTCCGGTACGTTGTAGAAATGGCGCCGGCGCTACCTTTGACCTGTCATATGACAAGGCAAAGGTAGCGCCGGCGCCATTTCTACAATGCACCGGAGGCCCGAGAGTAAAAGATCACACCGGGACCCTTCCTCTGGACCCCAGGTAATTTAAGGCATTTTGGGGGGGTTTGGGAGGGTGGGGGATTTATTTTAAAGGGTCAGGGTGGGTTTTAGGGTTATTTTAGTGTGCCGGTTTTCCCGCCCTCCCCCTTCCCCTCCCCCTTCCCCCGATTTATGATTTTTTGACGATAAATCGGGGGAATTGTTATTGTATCGCGGCTCTAAAGATTTTTGACGATTTAAAACATATCGGACGATATTTTAAATCGTCAAAAAACGATTCACATCCCTAGTAGAAAATAAAACCTTCAGAGTAAAATATCTCTGAAAACAATCTTCTTAATGTTCATTAATATTTTTAGTGTAGTGTGATGCAGAAATGTTGCAATAGCAGGAATAGTCTATTTACAAAGAAACTTCACTCTGTATGCTTTTTAAAAACAAAATCCTCTTATCAAACCTTGGTTATGAACAACTGAAAATATTTCCGTTCAAACTCTAGCATAGCACAGGTTGTTGTAATCAGATACTTGTTTAAAAAAAAAAAAATCCTTCATTAAATTAACAAATTGGTGGTGCCCAGATTTTTATTTTTTATGAATGATAGAGGGTAAATCTTCTAGGGACGGCGTCGTGAGTCCCTCAGTCACATGCCTCTTAACCTCGCCTACCTTACTGCTTCTGCAGATTAGAGAAGCCTTGAGAAGAGGCAGCAGCAGTAGATGCAGGGAACACTGTGCCCAAACAGGCTGCGATGCTACCCTGGAACCCCCTTCATCTGCCCGGGGGGCAACAACTGCAATCATTTTTCCTGCCGCCGGAGAAGCAGCAGTGGAAGTCTTGTCTCCTTCCCGTGGAAATTACATTGTATTCCCTCCCCATCCCAGTTTCAGGAACGGCACCAGCCCCTTGGAATCTTTTCCACCTCTGCCCGCCCATCTTCCCCGTCGCCGAGGAGCGGCAGAAGAATTTCTGAGGCCGCTTTAGTGACGACCATGAAACTGCCTTGCACCAAAGACAAACCTTTTCTCCTAATATCTACTGACGAATCTGATGGGCAGCTTTATCGGATTGATTGCATGCATCAGCTTTAGTTGTTTTCAACCCGGTTTTCTTGATTTTTGACAATTATTTCAAGGACACCGTTCTTCCAAATCTGAATATTTTTAGCATTTTCAGGTTTTTTGTTATTTTGGATAGAACTTGTATGGTACTATTTAGTATAGTGTTGTATTGCACCTACAGTATTTTTCTTATTCTCCATTCACCAACATGGAATAGTCTTGCAACATACTCTGCTTGATGGTTTGTACAGATGTATGATTTTTTTTAAATTCTGTTTTGATTCAGGCAGGAGAGAAACATTATCACCCAACCTGCGCGCGATGTGTCAGGTGCCATCAAATGTTTGCAGAAGGCGAAGAAATGTATCTGCAAGGTGAGCAGTTTTCTTCTAGGTTTAAAGGGTCACGTTGACAATTTAGAAGCAAATTTTCGTGTGTCCCTTTTCCTGATTACTAGTTTTTCTCAAACTTTTTTCGATTTTGTCCCTTCCCCATATTTGCAATTAAACTCTGCCAGCCCCCTCTCTCCCTCCTAAACACCTTGTTTCCCAGCCTTCCAAGTCACCACTCATCATATTCCAGTCCATTGCTTCACAGTGGGAAGCCTTCAAGGAAGGTTTTACGTAGCCTTGTAAATACACTTTTAAGGGGGGCCCATCATGCCATTCAAAAAACACGTGTCATAGATGGAAGAAGGCAGAGAGACATTTGGTTGTTACCATGAGATTTTTCTCATGAAACCAAAGGAAAAGTGTCAGAGAGAGTGAAAGACAGAAAGAAAAGGTAGGTGCCCTGAATTATATGAAAGCCGACTGCCTGCCACTAGTTATCCCCTTCTGACTTCAAGAATATTGAAACACCAGTATAAAAATCTCTTTAAAAAATACACTGACGCTGCTAAAATATAAAAGGCAATATAACAAAGGTAGACAAATAAATCTATATGAGGAAACATTATTACCACTACAAGATAATAAAAAATAGTCTTTCTTTCCATGATGCCATCACAAAGTGACAAATGGAGGATGTTAAGGCTGGTGGTGTTATCGATTTAACAGATACCAGTAAGGTAAAAAGTGGAGACAACACAGCAGAGTGAATAAGAAAGAAAGGAGGCTGAAGGCCAATATTTATGGTAGTCTTTTTGTGTTCTATTTTGCCCTTAACACTTGGATTTTATGGGATTTCAATCTCTCCCTACGCATCCTTCATCCCCCCTTCCCTTTCCCCAAGCAGTGAATGACAGTGGCATTGCTATGCACTGCGGGACTTTGGTTTTTGAACATTTGCTAAGTTTGCTGGATCTTTTATTTAATTTATTTATTTGTTTATTGCCTTTATTTTTACTGGAGCTTTTTTTGCTTGATTGAATGCATGCTCCTCCCTTGAGTTCAAACACTCCAGAGAGCGTTATAATATGGCACATTTTTAAAGTAGCTGTTATCCTCAGCTTCTCTTTGTAAAGAGAGAATGCAGAAAGCCTGGGCTTTGCTTTGTTTCAAATTCCATGGTAACAGTATAAATAGTGCTTTGGTGTGGGCAGCACATGCAGGCCTTAACGCTGTGAAAGCTACTGACTAGCAAAAAAAAAAAAAAAATTACATGCAGTTGTATCATAAATACAGAAGTAATGGAGTAAGAACGCTTGTATATTCATAGTCTATCACCCAATAAGCTCCACTCAGTAAGACACTCTGTGTTAGTTTCTGTGTATGAGGAGACCCTCTGTGATTTCCATTCAGCATATGCAACAAAATTAATAATTTCCCATCCCATTTTGTCCTGTATGTCATTGTCAAGCTGTTTCAAATAGCAAGCTCTTTTGAAAGATGGGTGGTTGACTGTATTGTTTACCGGTATGGCCAAATCAGATGTGTAAGTTTTATAAACACGGGAGAGAATTGTTGGGTTTCAAATTATTTACTTTCAACCCAACATCTTGAGGAAAAGCTTAAGGTCTGTTAAGCATGTCCCTTAGCCTTCCAGAGGTTACAGATGTTAATCTTCCCTCTGGGATGCGCGCATGCCCGGCTGTGCAGATTCCCTCATTCTGCCGCGCAGGCCATACTTCGGCCTAGGCATCACCCGGACCTGGACCCGAGGCATGCTGCAGCAATGGGAGCTGTGCCACTGCTCTTCCTCGTTTGCTGGCCCTCACAGCATTTTCAAAACTTGCAGGTTTGGCATATCCTGTTTGCTGATCTTGCCATGCATGAGATCAGAACAGAGGAAGTGCCAGCCCCGTGAGTTTTGAATCTGCCTGGCTGGCCATCGAATGGTGAGGGGCGGCGAGACAGGGTCCTGCTCCGCTCCCGCAACGAGGCAGGTGGCAGTGGCGGAAGAGGGAGTGAGGCCCCGGTGGAGCATATTTTCCCTAGCAAAAGCTGAAGTGCTGGCCCTGGGTTGCAGCAGGCTGAAGAACCTAGTGCTTGAAGGTACGGGAAGGCTGGGAGGGTTAGGACTGGGATGAGGGAGAAGGGGGGTGGGCCATGGAGGCTGCCTTTAAAAAAAATATTAACCAAACCTGAGAGCGGGTAGTGGGGATGGAGTTGAGACCAGCACTGATTTTTTATATTTTTCAGGAGATGGAGGGGGTCGGGAGGCTGCCGGCTTAGCCACACAGGGCCGAATATTTGGAGCTCACGGGGAAGAGGGCTGCAATAGGGCTCTAGGTGCAATAGGGCTCCAGGCCTGTGATCTTTTGTTTTTTCACAAGCCTGCAGCTCACCACTTAACCAGCTACATTGTTTTGTATATAGCGGCTAACCATAGCGGGATAACTTTACATCTAACTGGCGATCTTCAAAACTAGCCAGTTAAGTTTAAAGCTATCCAGCTAAAGTTAGCCGGATAAACTTTAATCATCAGGGATATTCAGTGGGGCGTTTATCCCGCTCTCTATCCCTGATAACTTATCCAGAGACAGATTATATCTGTTTTCTAGGTTTTTGAATGTTGTCCCTAACACTCTTTCAATTCAGGGCAGTTAGTAAGAGCTAGCAGGCAAATGTACACAGCATATTCTTAAAGTGAACTGGTATAAGCAGAGGCGGCAAAGACAACCAGGCAATATTCTCCCAACCTAGGTATCCCTGAATGTGGGGCGGCATTTATGTCATCAACACTTTAAAAACAATAAAAAAGGAGAAAATGGATTTGTAAGCCTTGATTTCTTGGACAGAAAAGTTTCACAGAAAGTAACATCTTCCCCAGGGTTACCTTCTCGTAGGAAGATTGCTTTCAGGATACAATGCCCCAGACTAAGTCATGGCATTTATTTGCAGGTACTTCCATTTGGCATCCAATTTGTAAACAGGCAGCCAAAGCAGAAGAGAAGAATAAGGCAAGTATCTTTTTTTTTTTTTTCTAATTCAATTTAGAATGTTTCTCCATTTTACTTAAGCAGCAAAGCAGATGAAGAAAAGCATTTCCTGATAATTAGGGGTGGAATGGTGCTCTCAAGGTGAGTCTGAAGCAGATTACACCATCAAATTATTAATGAACAGCAATGCCTTACCCAGAGGTTATTGCTATGATAGAAATGTGTAGGACCAGCTTCATGACGGCTTCGTGATTAATACACTATCAGGCCAGTTTTCAAAACATGTGTGCATGCTTAACTTAGCCAGCTAGATCTGCAACTGAAAATAAGTCCTAAATCTAAGTGGCTAGAAGTTAGCCGCCTAAAATTAGGGTGCTTGGGCTTTGAGTGCCTAAATTTCTCAAGTCTTGTGCTGAAAATCAACTCTAGCCAGCTATGTCCTCTCTCACTTGCCTTTATAAAAAGCACGTGTGAGGCCAACAGCCCCCTTAATCATCCCTCCCACCCAGCCAAATTCAAAGAAATGTGCTGCGCTGTCAACCCCTCCCCCTCCCCCACCTCCCCATCCCAAATTCCTTGTTAACTCTGGAGCTGACAGCTCCTTCCCTCCACCCCACCCCCCTCCTCAGAAATCTTCCCCAAGCCAAACTGGGAGAAGGACACAGGCTTATCTCCTGCCGGCTCAGCATACAGTGTCATTAGTAGCATTATTGTCAGAGCAATACTGGCTGCCAAACCTTTCATTTTGGGGTACATTTTCAATAAGCTTCCATTTCAGTCTGCACAAACTTAGCTGATCTTCAAATACAAGCTATTCAATGTAATTTATGTCAGTGATTTCTTTCTAAAAAAAAAAAATGATGCTGAGACTCACGTGCAGTATGCGTGTTTTTTTGTGAGGGACCACAGGACAAATCAGGCAGATGGAAGGAGAGCTGCCAGTATTCAGTTTTGCCATGTACCCCCTGGAAAAAAGCTTTGCTTTCTGTTTTAGGTGGTTATGGGATAAAAAGTAAGCACATACTTCAAGCTATCTCCAGTGGGAGTGTAAAAGTACATGGGTTGAGAACACATTGTTTCATGTTGACACTTGCTGTTCTGTAGGCATTGAGACTCCATTAGCACTGGAAAGATAAGGGTCTTTCTCCAAGGACAAATAGGATAGCAGTCCTTACATGTGGGTGACATCATCAGATGGATTCTGGCATAGAAGTTTCTAGAAACTTTGAACATGCCCTACTGGGCATGTGCAGTCTACTATCCTTCCATGCATGCAAACAGATTCCCTTCAGTCTCATCTTTTCCATGGAGCCCCCAAGTCAGAGGCGTTTTCTTTCTACTGCTGCTGGGAAATCTTTGCTTCCAGGGAGCACATAATTCAACCTTCGTGGGGTCCTGCAGTCTTCCGTCATCCATAAAGTCACCTTTAGATAGTTTCCCAAGTTTTTTTTGTGAGTTTTCTTCTTTTTCAGCAGCTGTTTGGTGTACTGGTACTGGTGCATCAGTCATGATTTTTCCCAACATTGAGTCATTTGATTTTCTGCATTAATTAATTTTCAATCTATGCCTAAGAAAGAGAAGAAAGCCAGTGACTTTGAAAAGTACCTAGTGTGTGAAAAGGTCATGTCTATCACAGATCCCCATGATACATGTCTCCTAAACCAGTGGGCTGACCATGACATCCTGGGTATTCCCTCTGTGCGACTATGACAGTATCAATCCCAGCTTGACCTCATGGAAAAGCACTTTAGGTATCATGAGTCCAGCCATCAGTCAGCATCAGAAGCATTGACATTGAGGAACTTCGAACTGCATAACCTATGGCAGTGGATTGACATCAGGAGGACATCAATCTCTCTTGATACTGAGCACTAGGGATGTGAATCGTTTTTCAACGATTAAAATTATCGTCCGATAATGTTTATATCGTCTTAAATCGTTATAGATCACGATACAATAGAAATTCTAACGATTTATCGTTAAAAATCGTTAAATCGTGTTAGTGCGCACTAACTCGAGTTAGTGCGCACTAACTCCCCGTTAGTGCGCACTAACTCGATTTAGTGCGCACTAACTGAAAATGATACAAATAAACACTTTCCAGGTCACTGAAGGTCAGTTAGGAATGAATATGTGTTCCTATTGGCTGGCTGCCCTCTTATCTATTGATATTACCAAGGTTACCACTGAGGTGATGGTTGGGGGGATGGGAAATGGAACTGGAAACTAACGAACACCAACAGAAAATGAAACAAAGTGTTCACACTTCCCAGGTCAGTAAAGGTCACTTAGGAATGAATATGTATGTATGTATGTATTCCTATTGGCTGGCTGTGCTCTTATCTATTGATGTTACCAATATGGTTGGGGGGATGTGAAATGGAAACAGTTGGAAGCTTGACAAAAAAAGTAATGTAATGATCAGCACTCACGTGACTAGAACTTGTTTGTTTATTATTTTTGTTAGCAGGCACCTGAAATGCTAGTGCATGTTGAATTTGCCAATCACTGTGCATTTTAGAAAGGTGGTCCTGGCTGGAACTGTACACAGTTCAAATATATGTAATTGATTGTTGGTAAGTGTATTTTTTAAGTAGCCACACTGGCACCAGTATGTTTACTTTTCCTCCTACTTAACTCACTAGCTCAGCTTTGTAAGAAGGGCTTCTCTGCTTGTGTGTTGTTTTTGTTTGGTGTGAGGAGAGCAGAAACATCAGATCTTTATTCAATCTACTACAGTCATCTCTTACAGTGCCCTATCCCTATTAATACCAGGAGTGTTGTGATCTTCCTGCACACAGTGCCCTAACCCTGATACCAGTCTGAGACAGCTCCCTCCCTGCATTACTAGTGAGAGGCTGGCTTCACAGACAGGGGGGAGCTGCCTGACCCTCACTCCTGACTTCCCCCATGTCCCAGCTAGTGAATGGTGTGTGGGTGAGGGGGGGGGAGGATGGTGAAGTCTGAGACAGCTCCCTCCCTGCATTACTAGTGAGAGGCTGGCTTCGCAGACAGGGGGGAGCTGCCTGACCCTCACTCCTGACTTCCCCCATGTCCCAGCTAGTGAATGGTGTGTGGGTGAGGGGGGGGGGAGGATGGTGAAGTCTGAGACAGCTCCCTCCCTGCATTACTAGTGAGAGGCTGGCTTCACAGACAGGGGGGAGCTGCCTGTCCCTCACTCCTGACTTCCCCCATGTCCCAGCTAGTGAATGGTGTGTGGGTGAGGGGGGGGGGGGGTGGATGGTGAAGTCTGAGACAGCTCCCTCCCTGCATTACTAGTGAGAGGCTGGCTTCACAGACAGGGGGGAGCTGCCTGACCCTCACTCCTGACTTCCCCCATGTCCCAGCTAGTGAATGGTGTGTGGGTGAGGGGGGGGGGGGAGGATGGTGAAGTCTGAGACAGCTCCCTCCCTGCATTACTAGTGAGAGGCTGGCTTCGCAGACAGGGGGGAGCTGCCTGACCCTCACTCCTGACTTCCCCCATGTCCCAGCTAGTGAATGGTGTGTGGGTGAGGGGGGGGGGGAGGATGGTGAAGTCTGAGACAGCTCCCTCCCTGCATTACTAGTGAGAGGCTGGCTTCACAGACAGGGGGGAGCTGCCTGTCCCTCACTCCTGACTTCCCCCATGTCCCAGCTAGTGAATGGTGTGTGGGTGAGGGGGGGGGGTGGATGGTGAAGTCTGAGACAGCTCCCTCCCTGCATTACTAGTGAGAGGCTGGCTTCACAGACAGGGGGGAGCTGCCTGACCCTCACTCCTGACTTCCCCCATGTCCCAGCTAGTGAATGGTGTGTGGGTAAGGGGGGGGGAGGATGGTGAAGTCTGAGACAGCTCCCTCCCTGCATTACTAGTGAGAGGCTGGCTTCACAGACAGGGGGGAGCTGCCTGACCCTCACTCCTCCGGGGTATTGTGATCTTCCTGCACACAGTGCCCTATCCCTGATACCAGGGGTGTTGTGATCTTCCTGCATGCAGTGCCCTATCCCTATTAATACCAGGAGTGTTGTGATCTTCCTGCATGCAGTGCCCTATCCCTATTAATACCAGGAGTGTTGTGATCTTCCTGCATGCAGTGCCCTATCCCTGATATCGGGATGTGTGCAAGAAGATCACAACACCCCCGGTATCAGGAATAGGGCACTGTGTGCAGGAAGATCACAACACCCCCAGTATCAGGAATAGGGCACTGTGTGCAGGAAGATCACAACACCCCTGGTATTAGGGATAGGGCACTGTGTGCAGGAAGATCACAACACTCCTGGTATTAATAGGGATAGGGCACTGTGTGCAGGAAGATCACAATACCCCTGGTATCAGGGTTAGGGCACAAGTTCTAGTCACATTGACTGATCACATTACTTGTTTTGTCAAGCTACCAACTGTTTCCATTTCCCATCCCCCATATACTGTCAGTAGGAAACTTGGTAACATGAATAAATAAGAGGGCAGCCAATAGGAATACATATTCATTCCTAAACTGACCTTAACTGACCTGAAAAGTGTCAAATTGTATCATTTTCAGTTAGTGCGCACTAACTCCCAGTTAGTGCGCACTAACTCCCGTTAGTGCGCACTAACTCGAGTTAGTGCGCACTAATCGGAAAAAACGATTTTTAACGATTTTTTAACTAAAAAATCGTGCCTAAGACGATTTTCTTGCCCTGCCACACGATTTCTCTCGTTAAGACGATATGGAAAACGATTCACATCCCTACTGAGCACCACACAGGACCCAAATAAAGCAAGAGTTCAGCCTCTTTGTTACCAGCAACATCGGGAGCTGCTACACTGATGGTAATTTCTACCGTAACACAGTAAGATGTTTCACTGTGCCATAAGAGTTCATTAAGGTCTAGACCTCAGCAGAAAAGTGCTGCCCTCTCTAAGGTCTTGTCTGCTAATTGGATGCGATTTAGGTTCATGCCCCTGTGACATACCAGTCAGGCTTGGACTCAAATTACTTCTGGGGTTATGGCTATGAATCTGAGAATTTCTCTACTCAAGAGAGGTCATCAGGCCTCCCCTTA
The DNA here is from genome assembly GCF_901001135.1 of Rhinatrema bivittatum. NCBI lineage: Eukaryota > Metazoa > Chordata > Amphibia > Gymnophiona > Rhinatrematidae > Rhinatrema > Rhinatrema bivittatum. Next base: position 215,409,340 of record NC_042615.1, on the reverse strand, counting down.
GATTCCTTTCCTCCACAGGAAAGGAGGTCTCCTTCAGAGGACCTCTCTGTTACTGATTTTGTTAAGAGAATAGCAGATGCCATTCCATTTATGCTGTAAAAAAAGGAAGAGTCTAGGGAAAAGATGCTTCACAACCTTCAGTTTGTGGAACCATCAAAGGATATCATGGCAGTGCTCATCCATGAGATCCTCAGGAAGCATAGATGAGAATATGGGATAGTCCCCTCTCTTTGCCTCCAGTTAATAGGAAGGAAGATGCTATCATGTCCAGGATTTGAGAAGCAACAACTTCCTCACCAAATGATGGTGGATGAATCTGAAGGCCAAGAGTTCAAGAACCCCTTCCTTGGTGTCCCAGGGGCAATGTTTGTACTCTAGATTTGCTTGGAAGAAAGGATTTTCAGTGGGCTATGCTCAAAATGTGCATAACATCCTACCAGCCCTTAATGAATCAGTATATTCAGGAAATACTGAAGAGTATGAAGGAGTTGGCAGAACAGCTTTCTCAAAAGCAGTGTGATGTCTTGGAGTCACTAGTAGACAAGAGTATGGAGTGCAGAAAAGGCATGGTCATTCAACCTTTGATGTGTTTGAGCAATATCGTCTACAGTCTCTCCAGTGGGTATTGGTGCCCGCACACTCTCCTAGTTGCGGATCTCAGATCTCGATCTGGATGTTCAGAAAAGACTCACTGATGTGCCATGCAATAGGGAGAATCTTTTAAGGTCAAGGAAGTTGCAAACAGTGATGGATTTTCAAGTTACATTCTCTGTTTCCCTCTGGTCTTAATTGAGACATTGAATGGCATTTGTTCTTTTAGGTTTTCCAGAGAACTTTACTTCATCTTCTTTTGGTATTTGAAACTTGTTGTTCCAACCGGTTAAAATCTCTGTAAAGATGATTGGTCAAGTCAGACCATGTGACCTTTTTTGATAGTCTGGCAATTTTGGCGCCTTTTTTTTGTTCCTTTAAATCTTGTACTGTTTTACATTCAGCATGCCCGGGTCTCTGTACTGATGTGGCTGTACTTCTTTAAGTCTTACAACCAAGGAATGTTCATCTGACTGTAGTTCTATTTTAGATCATCAATGGCTTCCAGTTTTTTCTGTTTCTAGTTTTGGCCCTTTCCAGATACTGAACCCGTTAAGGTTTCTTGGTTCAATCATGGCAAAGTCTGTTATACAGAAAAACCTTTTGTTCCAGGTCAGTCCTGGTCTTTAGCAGTAAATATATTGTTAAAATATAATTTTTAGTTTTATTTTTGTTTGAATCGCTAACTTCTGTTAATATTTTTATTTGAACAGAATGTTTTGTTTAAGATTTCTACATCAAAATCTCCTGTAATTTGCCTAAAAGTGTGAAACCTGACCAAGGTTTCTAAGGAAAATGTATATATGCCTCTCACTGCTTACCTGTAACAAATATTTTGGTTTCAAGAAAAGAAGGATGTCAGTCCTCAGAAAACTCACCTGCCTCATCTTGGAGTTAGTTTCTGTAAATATAAGCTAAATCATTGATTGAAGGGGGCTCCATGTGGACACATGGAGGTATAGCAGGCTCAGGCTGCATGTTAAACATTTTTCCAGAAACCTTAAAATCAAACTTCCATGCTGGGCTGCATCACATTGAGATGCTGAGCAGTCAGGACTAGCCAGAGAACAGGCTCCAGGCTGGACTCTGGCAAAACTCTTTATTAGCTTCTTCATTGGTGAGCAATAATAAACAAAGCAATTTAGCTGGATTATGCGGTTCAACAAAACAATTGTAACTTACCGTTTGTTGTCTCAAGGCTTCCATCTCTCTCTGGGGCCTCCCTCATCCCTGGGGCCCTGGCCTCTTATCCCTGCTTGCAGTGATCCACCCTAACCCAGAATCCCTTGCTGGGTTGGGAATTAAGGAGGACAGGTAGAGATAGCTGTAGCCAGTCCTTTAAGGTGCTCTGAGGGAGTTTCTTATATGCTCCCTCACACACTCTTGTGCGAGAATTGACATGCCGCTGTCCTCAGAGAACACCTGATACAGGTAAGCATCTCTGCTACTCATACCCATTACTTTTTTCAGAGTTCAGTAAATTCTGCATGTCGAAAGCTGTCTTGAATTCAATTTTACCCTGATATGTTTTGTATATGTAGATGATTCAGGAGACTGGTCCATTCTGAATGTAATTTTTATGCCTGAGAATGATCAAAACAAACAAATATTGCAAACCAGATATTTATTTTTTTTTGTACTCACTTTCTCTCTTAGGAAACTAGAACTTCCTCAGAGAGTATTATTTCGGTGCCTGCTTCAAGTACGTCTGGATCCCCCAGTCGGGTGATTTATGTAAGTATTCCATAATCAGAATTTAAGCTGTGAGAAGAAACCAGGCTTTTTCATGTTATGTTTTCTTTTAGTGGCCTCCCACCATTAGCCTGGACAGCTGGAGGGAAATTTCCTTTCAGACTAAGCCTCTGAGCTGTCTGGGTTCAAGCGCCTGCTCCTTTTCTGTGCATTCAAGCCCCTCTGACTCCACTGGACAAGAAACTCAAATCTTTGGCACCTTTTCCATAGAAGCTATGCTCTTACGTCTTACAAAACAGATCTGAGCTACTCATGTCCATATATTCAGCAAAGTTCAGGATGCTTATAGTCTAATTATTGTGTGTGTCACAAAATGTTTGGTTCCAACATCTGCATTGTAATTTGTCTATGCCAAAGATGGGCCTCATTTTTAAGGGGCCAGACATGCGCTGGCCCCTTACTAGAGGTAAAGCAGTGCTTTACTAAAGAGACATTTTTTCCATTGCTGATTGTGGTTCCCCTCTATTACAGAAAACTGTTGTGTGTATATACTCAAGGCTAAAGTTACAAAAACGGACTATTATAGACCATTGTACAAAACAAAAGAGGTAAAATGATTTGGAACAGATAAGTATACGTGGTGATGAAATTATGTCATGAAACTTGGAAAGAAATGGAGCACTACAATGTATCCCAGTGTGTGAGCTTTGATAAGTAGGGAAACAGAGATGACAGTGGATCAGATGCTTTAATTCAGCAGAGCATTATTCAGTTTCGGGACAGGCAGACCTGCCTTGACCTGGTTGAGGTGTCAGATTATGCAGATCTGGCTTGGAATTCCCATCCGTTCTCCCGAGTTGTCTCACCTTGCTCACCTCAAAATCCCGGTTTCGTCAGGACCCTGCTTCTCTCGGAGTTTTAAGCGAGCTGTCTTGGTTTTAAACCACTGTACAGCATGTTTGCAGTGTAATGCCCTCTATGTATATTTTAATCACCAAGGTGGGAGGCGGGGAGTCACTGAGAAAATAAAGTAACTCTGAGCACAGATAAAAAACACAACTCACGTATTCTTTATCTTGTGGGGGTAGACACAGTCCTTCCAGAACCCCCTGCTCCATGCCTGATGAATACCTGAAACTGTTCAAGCCCATGTCAGCATTTAATTCCCCCAACCCCACAATCATTTCCACAAATTCAGAAAACTGGTAATAATATAAACACAGTAAGGTGGACCATAGGATAAACAGAACCAGCCACAGGAAACACAGTTACATTTCAATGGCTGTAACTTCAGGTATCACACAACATACAAATCACTGAAGAGCAAAAGATATGAAGGAGGAATGAAAAATAAGGAGTGTGTACTTCAGTCGGGTTTGTAAAGTGCATTTCAATTTCAGATGGAGTCAAGTGCAAGGAAAAATGCATCAACCCCAGTCTTGTTCCTGCTGACAAAGATTACAAGCCTCTCCTCTGGTCTTTTTTCCCTCTTGGCTTTTATACTTCTAATGGCATATTTCAGGGTCTCTATAAATTACTGTAAACAGGCTGCTTGATCTCTGCAGATTTCGATAGTTGTATATAACACTGGCGTGGTGAAAATCAGCTGAAATCCCTTAGGTTTACTTGGAAGAATAGCAGGTTCGTTTTTCTAGGTAGAACATTTTTTCCTCTTCACTCGAGATATCGAAAAGGGGCAGATTCTGTCTCACTCACTCACCCACTGCTGTGTCTCATAGAAACATAGAAACAAAGAAATGATGGCAAAAAAAGACCAATCGGCTCATCCATTCTGCCCAGCAAACTCCCACACTTATTTTCCCATACTTATCTGTTTCACCAACCACCAAGTTCAGGGCCCTTGCTGGTAACTGTTTGATTAAAATTTCCTACCACCCCCTGCCATTGATGGAGAGAGTAATGTTGGAGTTGCATCAAAGGTGAGCTTAATGCTTAATGGTTACGGGTAATAACTGCCTCATCAAGCAAGATACCCAGATTCTTGTTTACCCAGACTGCACAGATCAATGCCTTGTTGGATGTTGTCTGAATGCAAATCCTCTTTTCCACATTTCCCCCTGCTGCTGAAGCAGAGAGCAACACTGTATATGCATTCAAAGTGATGTATCAGGCTTAATTGGTTTAGGGTAATAACCACAATGCTTATTTGTTTACCCAGACTGTGTAGTTCAGTCCTTGTTTCCACATTTTCCCTTGCCGTTGAAGCAGAGAGCAATGTTGGAGTTGCATTAACCGTGTGAAGGCTTATTGAGTAAGGGTAGTAATCACCAGATAGTAGCCTTCATTCCAGCAAGCCACCCCCATGGCTCTTCTCTTCATTCCCATTCTTTAGCCTTTATGGATCCACAGTGTTTATCCCATGCCCCTTTGAAATCCTTCACAGTTTTAGTCTTCACCACTTCCTCCGGAAGAGCATTCCAGGCATCCACCACTCTCTCTGTGAAGAAATACTTCCTGACATTGGTTCTGAGTCTTCCTCCCTGGAGTTTCAAATCGTGACCCCTAGTTCTACTGATTTTTTTCCAACGGAAAAGGTTTTTTGTTGACCATGGATCATTAAAACCTTTCAAGTATCTGAAAGTCTGTATCATATCACCTCTGCTTCTCCTCTCCTCCAGGGTATACATATTTAGGTTCTTCAATCTCTCCTCATAAGTCATTTTATGAAGACCATCCACCTTTTTGGTCGCCCTTCTCTGGACTGCCTCCATCCTGTCTCTGTCCCTTTGGAGATATGGACTCCAGAACTGAACACAGTACGCTAGGTGAGGCCTCACCTAGACCCTGTACAAAGGGATCATCACTTCCTTTCTCTTACTAGATATTCCTCTCTCTAAATAGCTGAGCATTCTTCTGGCTTTAGCTATCACCTTGTCACATTGTTTTGCCGACTTCAGATCGTTAGACACTATCACCCCAAGGTCTCTCTCCTGCTCTGTGCACATCAGCCCTTCAGCCCCATCAAATACAGTTCTTTTGGATTTCCACACCCCATATGCATGACTCTGCACTTCTTGGCATTGAATCTCAGCTGCCATATCTTCGACCACTCTTCCAGCTTCCATTTGAGGATCCAACATCCAAGTCCTGTCCTCGATGGTATCTTTCTCTCTCAGTTGCTCATGGGATTTTCCTTTTCCCTCTAAAACTGCTTCAGTACTGCACACAGGAGCTCCCTATGTCCTTCGGGTGGCTTTCACTGGAACTCAGCATGGTCTCTCTGATTCAGATAAGTTTATTGGCATGATAATTTTACGTGTCGTCAAAGTAATACACAAAATTAAAATAAATGGGTAAGAAAAGAAGGAAACAATTACAAAATGCTAATAAGTAAAAGGTACAGGTTAGTGAACGTACAGCATGAGGGACCTAGTTCAGGTTATAGTGCTGGTTAGTATTATCTCTGGTCAAGTTTCATTTTTAGCCTGGGTGTTATACTCTGATGGTTTAGTGTGCCCATGGGCCTCAGCCCAGGCCCCGACCTTCAGGGCCAAGCTGAGGGTTGATGGTGGGCTCTGCGTGGCTAACGGGCTGACCCTCTGCCAGGCCTGCAAGCTCCCTAGGCCAACAACAGAAGATGTTGGAACTGAATGGTCCTCCGACCATTCCGAGCCCTTTCGGACCTGCCACTTGATCGGCATTGGAGCAGAAGGCCTGGCCTGAGGTTGAGGGCAGACGGGCCTGACACGAAGACAGGACTGTGGTCGATGCGGCGGCATCGCAGACAAGACACTTGGATGATGCGATGGCATCCTGACAAAGACACTGGGTTGATGCGACGGCATCCATAATGAAGACACTTGGCTGATGCAACGGCATCCATAACGAAGACACTTGGCTGATGCGACGGCATCCCTGGCGGAGACACTTGGCTGATGCAACAGCATCACGGACATGACGAGGAACTTGCCAACCAAATAGGCAAGACACAAGGCATGGACATTGGCACTGTCTCTCAGGGCACCCTACTCAGGCCACCCGCGGGACTGAGTCGCGGACCACCCTGTCCCACTACGCGCCCTACACAGCCCTTACAGGCTGGTCACAGACCACGAGGAGAACGGGACAGCACATGGAAGATCCAGGCAAAGAGGGACTCCAATGATGAAGCCGGTGTCATCCAAAGCTCCCTCTAAGGCTGGCGGGAACGGAGGCTGAGGAGCACAGGACACACAGTCCACCTGTGGGCTGGTCCACTCGGGCACAACCTCATCCAAGGGACCCCCGGCCTCACAGGTCCCGAAAGGCTCAAGACCACTGCAGACGAAGACGCAGGGAAGAACATCCTGGCAGGAAGACACATCAGGACGTGGAGGAAGGTGATCATGACGAGACATCAAACATGGACTGGGACCTCAGGCAGAACACCAAGACATGAAGACATGGAAGAAGGCAGACGAGATGAGGAGCTCCACGAAGACAGAAGACCTTACAAACTCTGGCAGGCAGGAGCCTCCAGAGGGAAGTCATGATGCTGCAAGGCCCCGAACAGACTGACGAAGCAGCCCTTTATAGGGCTAGAGCAGGAAGTCCACTTGAAGGTGGGGCCAGCACACTTCCTGTGCCTGTCCCTTTAAATCTGGCAGAGAGGTGCGCGCTGGCGCCTAAGGAACAAGCAGGAAGCTGTGCAGGACCATGGACAGCGGCCTGCACCAACGCACAGGATGGAGAGAGGCAGGACCAAGCCTGGACGCAGGCTCCGACGTCGGCAGCGGCTCCAGCCGCTGCAGGAGGCCCCGGGGGCAGCTTCAGCCACTACTCCAGCCCAGGGCTGCGGCCTTAGCACCGCAAAGATGGAGATGGAATTGGCAGTGGTCCCGGCCGTGCAAGAGGCGTAGAAGTCCACGGCTCCAGCCACGGTGAAGAGGGCAGAGCAGGGCGGCCTCCAGGCCGCAAAAGCAGCTAAAGTCTGCGGCTCCGGCCGCGTAGGCAGGCCCAACGTCAGTGTCCATGCCGCGTCAGGAGAAGACAGCATGGGTGAGTAAGCCTACTCGTGGGGGAATCCCGCGGGCAGCAGGATTCATAACACTGGGGGCAGGAAACCACATATTTTGCTGCTATAGTTACTGTTTCTTCTCTTCCCCCCAGGATTATAAAGAGTTTCTCATGCCCATTCTTTTGTGGGAAGTCTTAGATTTTCGGCAACTTTGGGAAATGTGCATCTCTGATATCTTTGCACAGCACAGGAGGAAATGTGCTTCTGTTTTCATTTCTCCAGTGTTGCATTGCATACAGTGTCTGTCTTCTTGGGGTTTCCAGTTCACTTTTTGTCTCCTCATACCCCCCACGCACATGCCTGTTCTACTTACTGTCCACACCCTCTGAACACACACAAAAGCGGAAACAGGTCCGCGCTGCTCCAGCGGGGGGCCAAGAACGGTCCGGGACACATCGCGTACACTACGGCCGTCGGCTGCCAGCAATCAAAATGGCGCCAATGGCCCTTTCCCTTACTCTGCCACTCGGAGACAACAATGGCAGCAGTAGTCCATGTGACATAGTAAGGGCGAGGGCCCGTCGACGCCATTTTCAGGACTGGCAGACAGCGGACATTTGCCCTTACTATTTCAGGGAACCTAGCGCTCCCATTACTCCTCCACAGTGACAGTCAGGTCAAAGGGCCGTCGGAGCCATTTTCATTGCTAGCAGCTGACGGCCCGAACCCAAGACTTCGATCCCGAACCGAACACCCGCTCCACCGACTGACTGTTTGCACAGGTATCTGGGGGGCTGCACGGTGGGGGGCCGTAGTTATTTTCTTGCGCACGTGTTCGGGGGGGGGGGGGGGGGGTGTTTCGGTCATTCTGCAACTCTCGTGGGGGTGGGAGGCGTGGGGTGCATATTTAAACACTGCGTTTATGGTGAGGTTCTTTTGGGGTGGAAAGACGGAGGGCACACACAAACACAAACAAAACATCCCTGATCTCGGAAAGGCACCAAATTAGCCCTCTACAAAACACTTAACTAAATAGAGAGTGCTGACTTGGTTAGGCACTCCCCTATTTTGATACTGAACACGCACAACCTCCCACTGACGGACCACGTTTACCACCACCAATTTCTATTTCAGTGTTTTTTTCTCAATCGGCATCTGAGCTGCTTCTTACAGTCTGGGTCCTCTTACCTAAGAAAGCAGGGGAGAGGTGAGTGTGAGGGGAGAGAGTTGGAGTGGGAGAGAGTTGGAGTGGGGACAGGGGAGGGAAGGGGGGGGTGAGTGACCAAGGAGGAGGAGGATGAGTGACTGAGGTAAATGAGCAAGGGGAAGGGGGAGGGAAGGTAAAGAACCTGACTCTGCCACTGCAACGCGTGGCCGGGTACCGCTAGTAAAAAATATTTTTGGAATGGTAAAGTCATCTAGTTGATAGGGAAGATAATGATATAATTCTGCAATATGAAGGCTTCAGTCCCTTTTCTGCCACTCTCATCATTTGCCTTAAGAAACAAGAGATGTAATTATAGGTCTTGAGACTGTTAATCTTAATTCTTTAGAAAAATATAATAGACAGTCACACCTGACTTGGCTCCATTATCAAATTATATTCTTTTTATCAAAAGATTTCACTTTGTAGGGTTATAGTTTGCCTGAGATTGTTCTGTGGATTGGCAGGTAGTGGCAGATGATCTTCCAGCAGCAGTGCTGATAGCCATCTGTTGTCTGTGTACACACCGTCCATACATGGGAATTTACCTAGCTCAGCACAGGTCTTCACCATTTGCCATGGGTTCGGCACAAAGTGCATGTGTTTTGGTTACCCTTGGATCCATCTTTTCAATTAAAGGAACTGTTCTTTAGGTAAATTAAGGTTTCAGTTTACTTCAGTTTGGAGATGTTAATGTAAAAATACAGAAAAGGAGAATGACACCTTAGGATCAAATAAAATCAGCCCTGGTCCATTGGTATACTTTGTGCAAAGCTCGCCATTCCTAATGGTATCAGTGTTTACTTACCACTACGAATGGAACATTTTCAAGATCTCACTGACTTTTCCTTTTTAATTCTTCTTACTTTTGTGTGTTTGCTGTCTTTGATCTTTGCTTTCTTATTAATAGGGATGGGCTTTTGTTTTTAACAAATTAATTTCAATGAAATTATCTATTTTGCTTTATTTCATTTGTAGAGTGAAACAAGAGAAAATTTGGCAACATTTGGGTTTTTTTTCTGTTTCATTTTAATGTGCAGTATTTGTTATTAGTGCACACAATTTGACGTTAGTGTGCACTAACTCAAATAGTGTGCATTATTGCAAATAGAGACTGTATACGAACTCAAATAGATCACACTATTGATAAATAGCGCACACTAATGGTGAATAGTGCAAATTAAAACAAAACGTAGAGAAAACAAAAAAATTCCTATTGAAACCTTAAAATTTTTTTTTTAAAAGCCACAAAATGGCACAAAATGAAAGCAAAACAAAAAAAACTCTTGATGCACATCCCTGGTCATTAATATTATGCTAATATGAGAAAAAACAAAACTGCATTTTGGCCACATGCACTGTCAAATTGTTCCAATTGCACCCATATTCTTTCGAAGAAAAAGGCTAAAGCATCTACAAAGGGGGGGAAAAAAGTTGAATTTTTTTCTCAATAATGGCTCCCAAAAGGAGCAAAGTTCTAGAAAATGTCCTGAAGAATTGTGCAAAGGTTGTTGTTGGCTTCTCTGAAACTGTTGCATTTCCTTCTCCACAGACTTCACTCTGCTTATTGCTTCCTGTCTTTCAATGCTGTCTTTCCTTTCCTTAGGCAAAGCTTGGAGATGAAATTCTTGACTACAAGGATTTGGCTGCTCTTCCTAAAAATAAGGCCATCTATAACATTGACCGCCCCGATATGATCTCCTATTCTCCATATATCAGTTACTCTTCAGATGACAGACATAGTTACGGGGAGGTACTGAAACCTGAGACCTTTTTTTTTCCCTAAAGCTAATTGTACCATTTGAGTGTGAAATGCTCAGACAGTGACAGTCAGACATGAAAGCATACTGCAGTCAGGCAGTCGTGTACAACAGGCATTAATATGTAGATATAGATACAGAGTGCATGGAATAAGTTTTGAGGGCACAAGGGAAATGTATATAAAAATTATGCAAGCAAAACATATTAGAATGCAAACATACTAAGAGCCCAAACACCACAAAGCATCCATTATTTGCCCAGTAACCTGCTGCTTTCTCATAAATGCTGTATTTAAGATGTCAGGCCTGAATAAGGATGTGCGCGCTTCTAAAGTTTTGGTTCATGAATATAATCATGTGTTGTCTGGAACGCACGGGTTGCGGATTTATTTGCAAATCAAATAGGGGAACAATTTTCTTTAAAAAGCCACAGCCTGTGCAAACTCTGCCATGGATCAACAGAAAATCAGTCACTCTGGCAAAAAGCCACACAGATCCATGTTAAAACTTTCTGCTAATCTGTGGCAGATTTTGCTGCAAACTCTATGTTTTAAAATAAAAGGTGGCACCCTGTTTTATTTTTCATTGCAAGCTAGCATCAATTTGTAGGATTTCGGCAGAAGCAAACCGATTGGGTTCCACGGCAAATTGTATTTGTATGCTGTTACAAAGTAAAACAATTTATCCACCAAGTTTAGTATAAATAAATAATTCCAATTTTTTATGTCGTATTATAATAAACAAGAGGGGGGGGGGGGGTTAAAATAATTAACTATTCTAACACCCTGATACGGTTAGAAAGCATGAGTTGCCCTGGCAAAAAATTGGTAATTGATAGGAGCCAAAATCTATAACTTTGATGCCAAGCCAAGCAGTCTGTGTGTGCATTATTCCTGTACCAAAAAAAAAAAAAGCTATTTTCAATGTATAGATAACATTTTATCTTCCCCAGGTTTTTTGTTTGTTTTTTTTTACTTCTGTGTTCACCAGTGCTGCTTGGCTAACCTCATGCTTTTTCTTAGTTCACTTATTACTCTTATTCAGTTAGGAGAGCCCTACAGAAAGCTCTTTGTGACTGCTAGGCTCAACATATGTCTGCATGATATAATACACAATCAAATCTTATGCTATATAAACTACAGTTGTGTTTCATATTCTGTTTCTTTTGCACAGTTCTTCCTCCTTATCCTTGACTTTGATTTTGTTTGTGTTCCAGATGAATTTCTTGGTTAAAGTCAGTTGCTAGAGTTAGTCACCTAACCTCTTCTGAGTCGCTGGCATGGTTTTTAAAGCTAGGATGTACAGATGGCAGCTGGGAGTAAAGGTGTCCATTCAGAAAGGAGTGAGTGGGCTGCTTACAAAAGGTGCCCTGGTCCGGTGTAGTGCTGTGTGAGCCACTGCCATGGCACATCACAAGTAGGGTTGCTTTCTTAGGAAACACAGCACTATGAGGCCAGGCATGCGATAGGGGAAAAACTGGACACGATTAACCTGTTCTTATTGACAGGTGTTGCCTTAAGAGCACAAGAGACTGTCTTTCGGTGGCAGTCATTGGTCGCTGGCTATATATTACAGCAGTTCAGCGATGAGCACCAGCAATGATCATGCTTACTGCCTTATTATTCTGATCATTGTAGCCATGCCCAGGGTTGTTCAGAAAACTATGCCTAGGATGGATTGCTCAGTGTGAACGCATCTTCTTGTACCCTGCTTGGACACACAGTGCTTCACTTCTGTTCTTCCCAAGACTGATTCTAATGGCATAACAGCATAACTCAGGCTTCGGGGTGAATGTTAATTCAGCAGGTACAACCATAATTAGTACTTCTAAGGAGAATGACATAATGAAGTGCATTAAAGCCTCCAGGGCTCCTGCACGTTATTTTGTAGTTACTAGAAGTACTATGTGAAATAGAATATTTCTATGGCAGTCTATAATATTTCTAACATACAGTACCTATTTACTTCTAAAACTGTAGTCCTGTAATCAGTTTTGGAGTTTGTAATTTGACTTTGAGGGCTTTGCTTACGTTGGAACACAACTCTTCTGTACTGGATGGTTTTTATTTCTCACTGGGAGGAAACAGAAAGCCACTGGGAGTTTGTAACAGCTGGAGTGGGGAGAAAACCTGGCTTGTATCATATTGCAAAACTGCAGTGTTTTTTTTTTGTCATTATGAAACTTTTTATTTATTTTCACACTTTTTTCAGCACTTCAAAGTGGATTACATTCAGGTATTGTAGACATTTCCCTATCCCCAGAGGGCTTACAATCTAAGTTTGTACCTGAGGCAATGGAGGGTAAAGTGACTTGTCTAAGGTCACAAGGAGTGACAGCAGGACTTGACCTCTGGTCTCCTGGGTCTACTGCTCTAACCACTAGGCTACTCCTCCACGCAACTTGAAGTTTATACCAACCTGCATCACTGAATTAGCTAAATTTGAAGCTTATAATAAGATAGTCACACAAAACATAAGAATTAAAATAAAATGTGAAAACCTATTACATTATTTAACAGATATAGCCTGAACACAAAAGGCCCAACAGAAATATGCTTGCACTGGGTTACAATGAAAAGAATATATTATGTGGTCCTGGGATTTGAAAATAGGCAGCAAGCCTCAAATGCAGTTCAGAAATCCTATTCCCCAAACAATAAAATGGTTGAAAAGAGACAGTTAAATAGAAGCATACCTTTAGACTCTATAGAAAAGCTAGAACAAGCCACAGCATTTCAAACTGACTAGCACTTTGTCAAGTAGAGATCTACTGTTTGTCAAGGGGTGACTTATGCTTTTTTTTTTCCAAGCTGGCAAGAGTACAGGGGCTGTCAGCTGGAATTATCCTTTGTTTAGCAGACACTACTTCTTTCATAAGATAGCAGTATCACAGTAAGGATAATTATTTTTCAGTACAGTTATGTGGACAGACTGTTAGAGTTCAGAAGTTCCATCCCACACTCTACAAACAATCAAATGATTAAAGGAGAGTGTTATGTAAAAGCATACCTTTGTTCCATATTTAAAAAGCTAGACTAAACCTGGGTGGCCGAGCAACAGGAAAAAATGAAAACCACAGTGTTATTTCAGGCTCACTAGCACTGTGCTGATTTGGCCAAAATATCAACGAATAAGAGAACCTAGCAAGGCGAAACAAAAAAGGTTCTTTGCCCTAAATGCAAGGTGAAGCATAGCTTTAAGGAAAGGAAAACCACATTAAAAAATGCTGCAAAAGGTTCTGGAATGCTCTATGAGGTACAAGTCTCTGTGCAAACAGCTTTATAGAGCATAAAATATTAGCTGTTAGCAATAACTTAGCTCATGTTTGCTGGATCTTTTTTTGTGCCTTTTACTGCTATCAAATTATATTGTAGCAAATGCATTTTGTTGTAATTGTACGTTATTCTATCGGAAGCCACACAAACAACGGTATTCATTATGTGCAAGTCCAGCTTGTGGATTTCCAGTATTTGGCAATTGGGAAATGGTAAATTTTGTTCCATGTCTTCTTTCAACTGCAGCTATAGTTCTTTCTGACTATTCAGATAAAATCATAGATGTAAAGGAAAGGGACTGAAGTTCACATAAACGATGGCTTTGCTTAGAAATCAATGTACTGTATCTTGACCTTGAACTTGCCTCCTTGTGCTATAAAATTAGCTTCTTTTTATTTCTCCCTCAAGTAACATCATGCATGACCTCTAGCACTAATTTCTAATTTTGTGTGTTGCTGTTTGCAGTCACCTCAGTTTGTCTCTCCAACACCTACTGAGGTAATCGCCAAGGTCTTTCCTTTGTTATCGTTCTTCTGCTCTCCTTCTGTTACTGTCATATTTTGCATTATTAACACACCAGCTTGTTTTCCAAAATTTACACGTCAAGCCAGAGAATGGTGATTTTGTTTTTTTCTTGTCAAGCTGTTTTATGCAACATTCCATTTATATTAAGAGTTGAAGGAAAATAATAAGGAGACTATGTCTTTTCTGGCTTGCGTTATTTGTTTTTTCAACCGCTCCGTTGCTAAACTTTCCTCTGAGTGCTCTTTGTTCAGCTGAGCTTTTTAGATCACCCAAAAAAATACAAAATAAAAAACTGCAGATACAGAGACAGAAATATTAGGCCATGTCTGTATTTTAAAGTTATTTTCTACTTTGAAACAATGGCTCATTTGCCTGTGACTTTGATTAATTTTGGGTGTGTCACAGTTGACTACTGAGGCCCAGTTATACAAGTACTGTCAGGTGCCTTGCAACTTTCAGATATCGTAATTATCCTTGCCCCATCTCTTTCTCTTCTAATGAGAGTGAAACTATAGCCAAATGGAGTTTCATTATTCAGTGCTAATTAGATAGTTCATGTGTCCTAATGAGACCATCATCAGATGCTTGCAGCACTCTCAGATTTTATTAAAGAGGTTTGATGTGCAGTACAACTGAATAAGGCCTTAAAAGCTCAGGAGCTAAATAAGAAAAGTGAATTTTCTGATATAAAACATTTTTCCCCGCAGTATTATAAAAATGGAAGTACATAATTTGTTAAGGCTGATTTTATGACTCCCTTGCTTCTCTATTCTTTCATTCAAGCTGAGATGACTTTCCTGAAGCATGCTTAGTACCTAGCAAACTTCCATTCTTTGTCATTTGTTCCCCTCTGAACATTATTATTAATGGCGAGGTATTTGTTATAGCCTTGCTAAGTAATGGCATCTATCATAAGATATTTCACTACAGTGCGTTTCAGAAAAAAATCTGTGAATATAATTGAGTGTAGTGAGTCATCTTGTGACCAAATAGCCAGTAGTTCATATGTATACTATACATGCGCTATATACTCATGGGGAGAACAACTTTTAAAGGCATTTACATGGGTAGATTGTGATTTGCTCATGCAAATTTGCCATCTGAAAATTGCCCTCTCTCAGTGCTGCTGAAAGTTTGCATGGTGTTGCACAATGTGCAAACTTTCAGCCGCATTTAGACACTAATAGCTAAACCTCACCTCGAGTTACTAGGTGGGCTTCCCATAGAGATATAAATACCTATCTAGTGGGAAGGTATTATAGTTAGTTTCTCTCTCTCTCACACTCTCTCTCTCTCTCTCTCTCTCAAAAATGATAGTACCTAGCATAGGTGTTAGTGTACTTTGTGATAAAAAGGGGGCATTTCAAGAGCATTCTGGGGAAGGGTAGAGTTTTATGGTAACAGGCAGTTTATCACAAAGTACACTAACACCTATGCTAGGTACTACCATTTTGAGAGAGAGTGTAGGGGTTAGAGGCCACTTTGACATTCAAAGTGAGACGTACGTGCTCTCTTGTGAAGATTTGATGAACTTTGGAGTGAGGAAACTCAGCCAAAGATGAGATTTATGCAGTGTTCTCTCAACCTAGCTTGATGTTACCCAGGTAGAGAGTCCATCAAGCTAGGTTGAGAGAACACTGCACAAATCTCATCTTTGGGTGAGTTTCTTCACTCCGAAGGTCCTCAAATCTTCACAAGAGAGCACTGTGCTGTTCGTACGTCTCACTTTATGTCAAAGTGGCCCTTAACCCCTACACTAATAGGTAAACCTCACCTCAAGTTACTAGCTAGCTAGTTTCTTTCTCTCTCTCTCTCTCTCTCTCTCTCTCTCAAAAAGGTATAGTTAAAGCCATGTGATAGGGCTTCACAAAGGTGTGAGCCCACTCCTCCTCTTTTTCAGATTTGCATTGCACTATGCGTTATGGTGCTATCGCATGCGTTAAAGGCACTTAACATGTGAAAATGTCATAACTCGATTTGATAAATGACCCCCTAGGTTAGCTGGATGTGATGGAATGTATGTCTGCAGGCTAAGAACCAGAGAATCAATGGGGGGAAAACTGAAGAGGGAGGGTGAAGAGAACCAGTCTTAAGTTTCTTCCACCAAGAGAGTCCAGAAAGCAGTTCCAGCTGTGCGAAGGGGGCAGGCAGGATGACTGGACCAATCAGGATAGTTCATGGGAGGAGCCTAGGGTCTATAAAAAGGGATCCTCGGGCAACCTACTTCAGTATCCCTTGGGAGGTGAAGGTGACAAGGTCTCCCTGTGGAAGGAGCTTATGAAATAGTAAAGACTGGCTGGACTAGGAATCATGACCCTCTATAGCAGTGGTTCTCAACCTTTCTAATGCCGTGACCCCGCAATACAGTTCCTCATGTTGCGGTGACCCCTCGCCCCGCCCTCGCCCCGTGAGGGTGGGGTGAGGGCGGGGCTTTGGTCATATGGGGGCGGGGTTATGGATGGGGTTGGATTTTAGTGCACACTTATCATTTAATTATGACATTTATAATGTGAATGTAACTCAACTCACCATAGGTTCTCACATGCATGGCACACTGACCCATGATCGTCATGGGGCTAGATGTAAAAGTACAGTTTGTATCCACAGGAACCCCCCTGACCCACAATAATGGATGTAAAGCAGAATTATGACATTCCCCATACAACTCACCCTACAAAAAAGATATTCTGGTTCTAGTGACATCTCAGTAACAGCAACTCAAACTCCTTCTATTTCCAGGCTCAATAGCCCTACTTATGAAAAGACAGCAGTTTACCACCAATGCATGTCCTCTGAGAAAACACAACAAATAAGACCGATACAAACGCTTACATGCTAGCAAAATATCTCATCTCTGTAACAGACACAGAACCGACCTAACATACTCCCAGGATCTGTAGTAATGCACATAAACTAATCCGCACACAGTTACACCTGTATTATGGAATACACTCAAACAGGAGCAACCCTATCTATGAAAAGGCAACACTACAAATATTAAATCAGGTCCTAAAAACCAATACACCTCTTATTAGGAAAACAGAACTAGCAAGCAGCTATAGATCCCCACACAGAAATAATTGTAAAACTATACTAATAAGCAGAATAAATGTTTCAAAACAGCTATGAACATCCAACAATTAAAAACTCATAAAAACTATTAAACATTCTCCAAACACCAATAAAATATTTCAAAAAAGCAGACATCACACAATTAAAATGGCAGTCAAGAAAAATAAACTTTAAAAGCCACCTTTACTTACCCCCTCCAGCAGCTCTCCTACTCCCCTTCCCTGCAGGCCGTGGCACTCACCAGAAGCAGCAGTAGAAGCTAAGCTCTATACTTATGGTCCTCTTCCTTAGTGCCCATGTCTCTCACACACACACACCATACCAGTCATGCCCCCATGACCAGTTTCTGTCTCTCACACACCAATCATCTCCCAAGCAGTCTTTGGCACACACACACCAGTCACCTTCCTGAACAGTTTCTCTCATGCCATACACACACACACACACACACAGGCTTCCCACTCTCGTGTTCTACTTACATATACGGGCTTCTCACTCTCATAATCACTTTCTCACACACACACACACACACCAGTCACCTTCCTGAACAGTTTCTCTCATGCCATACACACACACACACACACACAGGCTTCCCACTCCCGTGTTCTACTTACATATATGGGCTTCTCACTCTCATAATCACTTTCTCTGTCTCTCTCTCTCTCTCACACACACACACACACACACACACACACTCACTCACTCACTCACCAGTCTCTCACTCCCATGCTTGTTCTCTCCACATGCACAGGCTTCTCATTCCCATAATCACTTTCTCTCTGTTACACACACACCAGTCTCTCTCATTTCCATGCTCACTCTCCACGTGCACAGGCTTCTCATACCCTGAATCACATTCTCTCATATTCACACACAGACACCAGTCTTTTTCTCTCACACGCACCATCACCTTACCAAGAAGTCTCTCTCTCTCATGCATGCACACTCACCCAGGTTTCTCACTCCCATGCTTTCTTTCACCCCCACAACACCAGGCTTCTTACGCCCATGCTTTCTCACATACCCAGACTTCTCACTTCCATGCTTTTTCTCTCTCTCACACACACACATCAGTCACCTCCCTGACTAATGTCTCACACTCTCACATACACATCAGTCATCTCCCTGAGCAATCACTTTCATTGTCTCTCACATACACACACACATCAGCTCTCTGACCAGTCAATCACACACAGGCTGGCTGCCTGCTTCTCTCTCTTTCTCTCACTCACTTCCTCTTCTCCCCCGAGCACAAATGGGAGCTGCAGCAGCCCCCGCAGGCCAAGAAAGAAGAATCCCATCGGCCACGGGAGGCTCATGCTGCTGTCTCCTTTCTCCATTACCGGCTACTTCTATTGCTCGAGGACCGATGCTGCAGCCGCTGCTGCTACTTTTTCGCGTGGCGCGGCTCTCTCTCCTTCCCGCGCACCGCGATTCACTTCCTGTTCCGGGTCACGGGAGGGGGGGGCAGGCGCAGGAAGAAGAAAAGGCCCAGCCACGGGTGCACAGCTTCTTCTAGCGCCGCTGCCGTTCCCGCTGGGCTTGAACGTGCTGACAGCCCGGCGGCAACGGCAGCGGGAGAAACCGGGAGCGCGCGACACACCTGCCGGTGCTTGGCGGCGCCGCGGACCGGCAAAAAACTCCCACGGCCCGGTCCCGGTCCGCGGACCGGTGGTTGGGGACCCCTGCTTTAGGCGACCCCTGTGTTTTGGGCGTTCGACCCCCGCCGGGGTCGCGACCCACAGGTTGAGAACCGCTGCTCTATAGAAAAGAGCAGGTTTGCTGACATTTATTTTCCTTTGGAATTTTGTTCTCCCCTTTTCTGTTTTGATATGCAGAAGTTGTGGATCAAGACTTATAAATGCGCTACCTGGTGAGACAACTGTGTGGTAAGAGTGTGTTAAGCCTTGAGCTTATGGTGGCTCCACAGATAAGGGGCTGATAATGGAGACTAGGTGGAGAGGGGGTTTGAGACCCTAGTCAGGCGAATCCTTGAGACTTGCTCCAGACTAATTAATTATTATCTGGGGTCACAAAGAGGGTATGTGGAACCTGTTAGGTAAGACTGGCATTGAATCACTGGACTGCATCACACTGGATAACTTTAGACTTGTTTCTGAGCAGGTCTAAAGTTAACCAGCCTCAGTGGCTAGATAATGTGCTACTTAACCAGGTATCTTTAAAGATATCCAGCTAAGTAGCACAATGAAAAATAATGAAATCAATACAGCAGGCCATCCCCTCCCCCCCAAAAAAATATATCTTGTAAAGGCCCTGTTGGGCTGTGCCCTCCTCACCCCAAATGCCTTCAATATTAAGAAGACACCCCTGTCCTGGTGCAAAACATCACCTGGTGAACCGAGGTGATGTTTTGCAAACGTGCCTCGGTATATAAAAAACCCTTAAATATATAAATATATAAATATATAAATATATCATAAATTATAAAATCAGCCTGAACTTGGATACCTCAACAAGCAAGACTTTGTATGCAGTGCAACAATGGAAAAACTGAAACATTACCGTTACTCATAAAACATCAAAATAAAGAAATATAAAAAATCATAGTAAAACAATACCAATAAAATGAATAAATATTTAGAAACAGCTGATGAATAGAATAATATCAAATAATAAAAATTTCACACACATTTTAAAAATTTTCTAAACACCTAAAAAATATTTCTAAACAACCGTCAAATCAAATAACATCCAATAATTATTAATAAAAAAAATGTTCTCCATGCCTGGGAAAATATGATTTCCAGCCACCCTGAGATTGTCATAAATTAGATGGTATAGGAGAGGGTGCAAACAAACTTTCTGCTCGTTCTATCCCATATGCAGTCATATACACACACACACACACACACACACACACACACACACACACACGCTCTCTCTCTCACACATGCAATCCCCCCCACACAAACAGGTTTTCTGTCTCCCACATGCATCCCACAAACACAAACATGCTTTCTCTCCCCTCACATGCAGTCACACACACATACATACCATCTCTCTCTCTCCCCGATGTAGTCCCTCACACATACACAATCTCTTTCCCCCTCATGCAATTCCACACACACAGAGCCTCTCTCTCCCCCACAAGCAATCCCCACACACAAATGCTCTCTCTCTCTCTCCTCCTCATGCAGTCACACAAACACACATACTATCTCTCTCCCCCTCATGCAATCTCGCACATGCACTCTTCCTCTCTCCCTCATGCAATCTCACATCCACATACACACGCTCTCTCTTTCTCCTCCACATGCAATCCCCCCCCCCACTCTCTCTCTTCCCCCCATGTAGGCACTCACACATATATGCTTTCTCTCTGTTCCCCACATGCAATCACTCATACACACAGGATCTCTCTCACCCACATTCAGTTCCACACACACATTCTTTCTCTCTCACTCTCTGTCTCTCTCCCCCACATGTAATTACTCTCACACACAATCTCTCTCTCCCCAAATGCAATCACTTACACACAATCTCTCTCTCCCCCACATGCAATTCCACACATACACAAGTTCTCACACAGACACATACACACACATGCACACAGGCTGTTACACAGAGACACATACAGATGCAAACAGGCACACTTGGCCTTTTCAGGCCGCGGTGGGATGAACTCCTTCATGGCCCCGCTGGCTTCTTCTTCATCTTGGAGTGCAGTGGGTGAGTTCCATCGTGGCTCGGCTGGCCTTCTCTACCTTTTGGGCCACAATGGGATGAGCTCCATCATGGCTTCACTGGACACCTCTTTCTTTTAGGCTGTGGTAGGATGAGCTCCACCATGGACCCACATGCCTCTCTACACTAGAGGGAGGAAAGCTGTGTGTGCCCGCGGGAAAAGTTGTGCGTAAGTGCACACTTGCACAACTTAGAGGGAACACTGCTCAGTGGTGCTTTGCTGCCATACCATGCCACTAAAAATGGCCTTGCATGCCACTCCTGGCACGTGTGCCATAAGTTGCAGACCCCTGTACTAGATCCTAGCCAGGGTTTAATGCTATAGACAATTTAGATAGTGAGGGATTTATGTACTGTAGTCCCTTGTATGTACATATTTTTAACCCAATCTTATGAGCTGCAGAAGCTGCTGTCAAGAAGGAATAAAGTGCTTATATGTACAAAATCTTCAAGGCATCACTACAAAGGAATTATCTTGTGCCTACTCTGTTAGTGCTGGACTAACAACGAAGGATTAGAGGATGTATAAATAATAGGAGGCTCTGCATATAATGCAGTCTTTGCTCTGTATATAGTACAAGCGGATGAAACATGGAAAATGGGTTCTAGTACATGCATGGTACTGCTCAAACTCATTTGCATAGAAAGCCTAAACCATTATTCTGGGTGGTGCAGTGACTAGGACAACACTGATATGATAGCTGTTAAATGTGGTAGTTTTCCAATTGCATGTATTACATCAGTTTGCTTACGCACAATTTTTAGGTTGCTGCCAATGAACTTCATCTGAAGCAGCAGTGTTATTTGGGTTATGGTAACCTTTGGTCTGAATGATAACATTGTTCATAATGGTCAAAGATGGTGAAAGCCAAACACCTGTGCTTTAACCAATGCAAAAGCAGCGATTGTCAAGTGTCATTTTGAGTAAATGTTAAACCCTCAGCAATGCAGGTGATACTGGATATGGCTGCCGGTCATGGCTTCTCACCCCCATCTCTGTTCCTAGCAAACCACTCTCTGTCATCGCTGTGTTGAAAAGTCAGTTTTGTCCAAACTGGGGTGGGGGTGGGGGGGGGGATGACCCTTATAATACGAACCGCTCACAGTAGCAGACATAGTGCTTGCCTGCTGCATGTTGTACAATATTGTACAATATCTGGTATGGCATCCTAGCACAGATTAACTGTGACTCAGAAGAGAATCTTCACTGCCCCACTGAACATCATCAGGAAAGCACACAGAGTGGAAGCCAGCTTCACAACAGAATCATCGAGCACTGCTTTGCTTGTAAGTACAGGCATGACCTCTGTTCAACCTGTATGTGTTCGCCGAAGAGTAGGTGTTCAATTTTTTTTCTATCATTCTCTGTGTACTTTTTTGTTTTTTTATGCAGGAATCCTTTTCCATCTGAGCTCCCATTGAAGCGCAGCCTTTATGCACAAGGAACATCTTGGGGGTAGTCACAGTGAGGAGACTGATTTTGCACGGTTACCATCCAGCTGCATTCTGGACAGTGCAAAGCCCTGTGCTCGATGACATATACAACACTTATCTGGACATGTCACAAAGCTGGGAGGCCGGCATTGTTCCTTTTCAAAACAGATGACACTAAAGCTCATCATGGCTGTCCCTCACACTGATGACACTGGGAAAACAGCATGGACGCTTATGACCACCACACCATCCACCTGTGTGCATTGCTGTACAATGGCCCGACTATGCATCCAATCAGAATTTGTTAGAGACATGGTGTTTCATGCTCATAGCTATTGATGTCCTCCTAGGCATCAGGTTTGTTAGCCTTTGTCTTCTGGTGTGATGGAGCTGGTGCACTGTGTGTGTCTTGTAGTTCAAGAAGCCATTATGCCTTGCTGTTTACATCTAATCATTTCAGGCCCTCAATAAAAAAATCTTCTGTGGGAAAGGCTGATTGCAAGGTGTCATGTGTTGTATGTTCTGATCAGCTAAGCCAGAGGGACCCTGGCTTTGGTGCAAATGTTAGGTACTGCCTGCCTTTATATGTGTCACCACAGTAACATACATACTAGTATCATAGTAATGATGACACTATAGCACCAGATGGTCCATCCAGTCTGCCCAGCAAGCTTCTTACAGTAGTATCTGCTTCTCTGTGCAGGATACCCCCATGTTTCTCCTAAGGATAGTAACTGCTGCTCCTTGCAGTTATCCCCAAGCCTTATGATAAGGGTAGTAATATTTACAATCAAAATCAAGTAACTGTCAAACCCATAACAAATTACTGCTAGCAACATTTTTATTAGATGAGGAGCCTTCTTGATAATTCAGACAATGCTACTTGAGGTTCTTTGCTTTGGGACTTGGCCATAGTAGCCATCCTATGCTTTTTCCCTTATGTCTGCATGTCAGTACCCCAGACTGTAAAAGTCAGGGCCCATGTTGGTTGTCATCTGTATCCAATTTCCCTTTCCCCTTCCTCTCCTGCCATCAAAGCAGGACTGTTCCCATCTTTTTTGTGATTAAACAAACACTAAGTATTCATACGTTATAATCTGATGGACTCCTCGCCTCCCTCCCACACCCCTTGCCTCCTTCCCACACCCCTCGCCTCCCTCCCACACCCCTTTTGTAAATAGTTATTTATCTCTGTTCTCCCCCCTATATTTCCTATCCCCAGTTTTAGCGCCCCTGTTACAATGTAACTTTTGCTTCTTCAATCTGTGTCTCTTGTTACTTGGTTACGGTTAACCGCTTGTTCGATGTAAACCGAGTTGATTTGATTTGTATCAAGAAAGTCGGTATATAAAAGCCTTAAATAAATAAATAAATAAATAAATAAATAAAGCAGTTGTGTCAAAAGCTTACGGCTATTGGTTGAGGGTAGTAATCCTCATGCCTTCTGTTAAGCATAGTACTGTGCAAGTTACCCTCTTGCACCCTCTTATTTCCATCCTCTAACCTTTAAGGATCCACAGTGTTTATCCCATGCCCCTTTGAATTTGACAGTTTTCTTCTTCACCACCTCCTTTGGAATGGAATTCCAAACATCCACCACCTTTTTCGTGAAAAAATATTTCCTGACATAGGTTCTGGGTCATTTTTTTATGACCCCTATTTCTACTGTTTCTTTTCCTACAGAAAAGATTCGGTTTTTGCATCATTGAAACATTTCAGGTATTGGAAGGTCTGTATCATATCTCCCCTGTGCCTCCTCTCTTCCAGAGTATATATATTTAGATCCTTCACCCAATCCTCATAAGTCGTTTGATACAGACCCCTATACCATTTTGGTCACCCTTCTCTGAACCACCTCCATCCTGTCTCTATCCTTTTTGAGAGAAGGTCTCCAGAACTGAACATAGTACTCCAGGTGACGCCTCACCAAGGACCTGTAAAAGGGCATATCACTTCCTTTTTCTTGCTGGTTATTCTCTCTATGCAGCTATCACCTTATCACATTGCTTCACCATCTTCAGGTCACCAGAAACTATTACCCCAAGTTCTCTCTCTTGATCTACGCACATCATTGTTTCATTCCCCATCATAGACAGCTCTTTTGTAATATCACACCAAAAATGCATGACTACATTTCTAGGCATTGAATCCCAGCTGCCAAATCTTCAACCACTCTTCAAGCTTTCTTAAATCACTTTTCATTCTTCCTACTCCTTCAGACATGTCCACTCTGGTGCAGATCTTAGTATCATCAGAATATACAGAACCACAAATAAGGACAAAAATAACAGAATCATGAAGAATAAATCAAACGAGAGAATGGAAGATTCTCAAAACAACTCGCTGACTAAGACATGAAAAGTAACATTTCATAACTATCCTTATTCTTTGCCTCTTGTACTGGATTAACTGTAATATGTACTAGAACATCTTTCTTGATAGGTATTGTTTGTTGGTTGAATCATAATTATGAATGTCACTTTGTAAACCGTTGTGATCTACATTTGGAATGACAGTATATAAAATGTCTAAATAAATAGCATCCGTAAATAGACAAACTTTATATTCTATTCCTTCCACAATGTCATTCACACAGATATTGAACAGATCCGGTCCAAAACAGATCCCTGTGGCACTCCACTTAACATGGTTCTCTCTTCAGAGTAGGTTCCATTTACCATTACATGCTGTCTCCTATCAGTCAACCAGTTTGTAATCCAAACCACCACCTAGGCACTCACTCTCAAAACTCATTTTATTCACAAGCCTCCTATGCTGAATCCAAGTAGATCACATCGAGCACTCTTCCTTGATCCAATTCTCTAGTCACCCAATAAAAAAAATCAAAGATTGGTCTGACAGGACCTTCCTCTGAATCTATGCTGCCTTGGGTCCAGCAAGCCTAATAGTTCACTATCATTTCCTTCAGAGGAGTCTCCATTAATTTTCCCACCAAGGTGAGGCTAATTGGCCTGTAGTTTCCAGCCTTCTCTCTTCTGTCACTCTTATAAAGAAGGACCACAACTGCACTTCTCCAGTCTTGCAGCACCACTCCCATTTCCAGGGCTCTTTTGAACAGGTGTTTCAGTGGAATTGCCAGCACATCTCTGAGCTCCCTCAGTATTCTGGGATGAACTTCATCTGGCCTTGGCCTTGTCCACTTTCAGTTTACTGAGCTTATCCCATACATTCTCTTCTGTAAACAGAGTTTCGTCTACCCCATCCCTATCTATGTTCTTGTCAACCAAGGTCTTCTTTAGTGAACACCGAACTGAAGTATTGGTTTAATCTCATGATTATAAACATGAAAGCCCTTCACAAAGTCTGATATATTTATAAATGCTTTCCACTTTGGCTATAAGATATGCATTCACTTTCACACACCAAATGCTTGATATCCATATGCAGTGTAGAACTTGAGAAGGAACAGGGACAACAGCAAGTGTCAGGCACATGTTGCATAGGGAAATATTTTCGGAGGACTAGTGCACTCAAAGACACATCCTACTGCAGAGTGGCCCTCTTCAGGTAACAAAAATCAGCATATCTAATGTGTAAAAACTGGATGTCAGAACAAATTGCTGATGGTGAATATAACAAAATTGTAGCCCCATGTTTCTTGAAAGTTATTGCCATAGCTGCAGTCAGAGGAATAAGACGGCCCTACCAAATGCCTTTCCATTATGCTGTTTCTGTCAACAAATGTAGCTTGATGGACTCTCTACCTGGGTAATATCAAGCTAGGTTGAGAGAACATTGTATAAATCTCATCGTTGTGTGTTTCCTTACTCTGAAGGACATCAAATATTCACAAGAGTTAACTGTTCTGTTCGTACATCTCACTCTGCATGTAAAAGTGGCCCCTAACCCCCCTACATTACTACCTAAACCTCGCCTCAAGTTACTAGGTGGGACTCCTATAGTAGCATAAATAACTGCTTACTATGGTGTCACCCCCAAAGGATCTCCCTTTTTCTCTCCCTCTCCCTCCCACATCTCAGGCTCTTCCCCAGCCTAAAAATGCCCAAAACAGAATTTGCAAAAAAATCAAAAATTGCATTATGGGCATATTGCATGACATTGCACGCTATTGAAAAAGGAGTAGTTATTTTCAGCATTAAAACTGTGCGATAACATGTGTTCTGGCTTCACAAAGCCAGCCCACTTTTACAAAATTATCTTCCCCGACTCCTCCCCAATCCCTCCCCTTTTAAAAATTAGCATCACATCATTATTTTTAACATCTTCTGTGAAGGACAATGAGCCTTATTCAATAAAGATTTTTTTTCCTTTTGTCACAGAATGGGGAAAATAATGCCTTCCTATATAAGGCCTCTGACAGACAAAATGCTGTTGCTGTCGATTTTTTATTCATAGTATTACACATAAATGAACACACATTACAGTACTTATGGGTAAAGTACAGGGCATTGTGAGAAAAGTAAAGAGTAAGTATACATAAAGTGTGATGCTAAAAATAGAGCAGACTAAAATAAGCAGGAACAGAAAGGTCTTTAAGATTAATGTGAGGATGCCTGTGACATCTAGTACATTGTTACACATCTTTTTTTTAATGAATTAATGATATATAGGAGTTCTGCTTTCCACAGCACTTAAATGTCTTATTACAGTTCACTTTTTTGCTATATTACTGTTATAAATTCATTAAAACTTTGTACAATGTATTCATTTTTTGTTCAGATTTATTTATTAATTTTCAATAAATAAAGGACAAAACAAAGAACAGTAAAACTAAAATAAACAACATGTCAGTCGGGTATACAACACAATTTTCACAAAGTCAAATTAATCTAGGGGCCCAGACCTTCAAATAAAGCAATAAATAATTAGTTCATTACTACTATGACATACACAGCGCTGTACAAACATACAAAAAGGTAGTCCGTGCTCAAAAGAGCATACAATCTAATAAGACAAACATACAGGACAAGAGACAATGGTTAAAAAGAAAGTTAGTTAAGACTAAAAGCAGACAACACAATTTTCACAAAGTCAAATTAATCTAGGGGCACAGACCTTCAAATAAAGCAATAAATAATTAGTTCATTACTACTATGACATACACAGCACTGTACAAACATACAAAAAGGTAGTCCGTGCTCAAAAGAGCATACA
The DNA here is from genome assembly GCF_901001135.1 of Rhinatrema bivittatum. Lineage (NCBI taxonomy): Eukaryota > Metazoa > Chordata > Amphibia > Gymnophiona > Rhinatrematidae > Rhinatrema > Rhinatrema bivittatum. Next base: position 215,381,989 of record NC_042615.1, on the reverse strand, counting down.
ATCTAATAAGACAAACATACAGGACAAGAGACAATGGTTAAAAAGAAAGTTAGTTAAGACTAAAAGCAGACAATCAGGCATAAGATTTAAAAGTGGTTTCAAAAAGGTGGGTCTTTAGATGGGATTTAAACTTGGCAAGAGAGGGTATTATGACGCACCAGTTCAGGAAGATTATTCCAAACACACGGCACATCCAGGTGGAAAGCACGGAGTCGGGAATTGGCAGTAAAGGGCACAGGTAGGAGTGACTTACCTGCTGAGCAGAGTGCATGAGGAGGGATGTAGAGAGAGATAAGAGAGGAGAGGTAGTGAGGTGCTGCAGAGTGAAGACATTTGTAGGTTTAATACAGTATAATTGTTTCTTTCTTTTATTAGCTTTATTTTTAAATTTGGAACTGTTTTATAGCACGACACTGTAGTAAAAAATAAACAGAACTTATAGGCTTTATCTATAAGCCCAACTTTGCACTTAGTAATTATGCAATTGCCAAACTAATTAACCCAGTTGAAAGGCAATTAAGCCAGTGTTCTCAATCTTATCTGTTCAGCGCGAGTCCAGGGATCTATCTCAACATGCTACTGGGAAGTCCAGCAAATCCTTATAGCGGATGACAGGTAAAACCCAAAGATCTCACAGATGTCTTCATGAGATTTATCAGCAGAACAGATTTACTAGCTTGCCAAACTCTTTTAAGGAATATTTGGCAAGACTTCTGCTATACTGAGCAGATATAGAGTATGAAACTTATTCTTAACTTACAAATCACAAATGTAGTGACCTGCACAGACAGTTATGTCTGCAAAGCTATCTTAACAGAGCTCTGGGGAATCCATGAGGAAAGCCTGAGGATAATGTCCCAAGGAAAAAGTCTCTTCTGGATAATATTCAGTTTGGATAATTGAGAGTCCTTTTTCTCTGACTCAAACTCATGAGCCACCTCGCTTACTCTAATGCGACCAGCACTATTATGCAGCTTGGATGCCACTCACCACTGAACACAGCCAAGAGCAGCATGGGATGCCGCCTTGACACACCATCCCAGCTTGCCTTGTCTCCTGCTTTGCCTCTCCTTGCCCTTGACCTTGACTAGATATCCTGGTATTGCCTATGTCTCGGACCTTGACCATTTTTCACTTGCCGCCTGGACTTGACCTTCACCTTGGATTCTGACCTCTCCTTGTCTGCTGCCTGCCCTGACCTCTGACCTGTCTCTAGTATCGCCTTGTCTCCTGCTAGCCTTGACCTCAATCTGTTTCTGGACTCTTGTTTACCTGACTACTCTTGGGACCCACCTAAGTCCTGCCGGCCACCAGAACCCAAAGGATCAACCTGTGGGGAAGGTAACTGGTATAGGCAAAGCTCCAGTCTGACCCACCACAGGGCTTGTTCACCAGCTGTCATCAAGGGCCTACTAGGTTCACCTACTAGGCTGCACCAACCACGCCACAACTCTAAGGGCTCACAGATACCGCACTCATTACATGTGCATTTCAGCAGGCCTCAAGTTCAATGATGCACATCCTTATTTAGAGTCACTGGCATTTCTCCTACAAACCCAACTAGGACAGAGTAGGGGACTGGGCTGGTTCGTGGCATCATGGAGCCATTTTTTTACCTAAAGGCTTAATTGGCCTAGAAGCAGCCTATCTTGTTGGGATGTGGCAGGTCAGCTACCCTGGCAATAGAGGGATCTGGTGATTTTTCTTGTATTTTAGCTGGTTCAGATCTTTTTGTGTGTTTGATTAATATTAATAAAGCTATGATCCTTGATATCCAAAATCACATGGTTGTAATTATTTGTTGGTTGATTGTGTTGCATTGTGTGAAAGAGGGTATGTGATAAAGAATGGCCAAATGGTCCCATATGCCCATGTTAGTATTTTACTTAATTCAAAAGGAACATCCCAAGTGAAGCTGTTTTCAGGCTGTGATACCTCATATATATCTAGAGCCTCTCAATATTTATCGGAGGGTGCTCTCATAAAGTCATATTTCAAGCGTTAACTGCAATATGTGGGCAAAGTTATACGCTGTGTGGACTTGTTTATAATCACTGGTATCAACAGTCCCTTGATTTTGAACAATGCTTTTGCAATTTTTTTAAATAAATTTTTCGTTTAAGGTTAAAGATAAGATGGAAAACGATCACTTATCATTATATGCTGAGCGTGCAAGGGTGACAGCTTTTCTAAAGAACACCGACATGAACCCGACACGTCCGTGTTTCGTGGACTTCTTCAGGGGTTTTAAATTTTCAGCAGTGTCTACAATATAAACAACAGAGGTTAAAGCATTTAAACCATGACTTTTAGTCAAAAACAGTATAGAAACATATGTCATCCAGTGCTAAAAGCATACATTGTTGAAAGCTTGTCCCATCATATGAACGCTTCGTGCATGATCACAGCTTAAAGAAGCAGGATCCGCCATCACTCTACCGTGCTTTATTTAAAGAGAAACCTCAGAGTTAGATGCAGACCAATCAGAATGAAAACCGGAAATGACGTTAGTAAGCTCAGGCTAAAATGATGATGACCACTCAATGTTGTCATTAAGTCCTGCTGGAGCTTCAGTTGCCAAGGTGAAAATCCACCACTGTTCCCTGTAGTTGAGGTGATTCATGACGTCACCACCCCTTGAGTTAATTTGTACCTGCTCTAAAACAGTCCATTGTAATTGATCAAATGTATGAGAATATTGGGAGCAGTGTTTGACAATTGGGGCTTCAATATTAGCTGTATTGATGCAACTTCGATGTTCGCGTAGTCTGACTTTTATTTGTCTTTTAGTGCTGCCCACATATAGGAGGGGACATGGACATTGAATGAGATAAATTATACGTGTGGACTCACAAGTAGTATTTGCGTTTTTGTAATATATTAGTACTAATATGTTAGTATTTTGACAAATAAAGACATTACCTTTTTCATTGCTAGCTGATCATGTAGTGTACTGTGTATGAAAATAAAGTGTTTATAGTGCTACTGCTTTTATAGCAGTATTCACTTTATTTTTTTTATATTATATTATATTATATTATATTATAAAGCTTACAATGGAAAAGCTAATCACCGAATATATGTAATTAGGCTTATAGAACAAAGCGGTATAGAAGATTGCTTTAAAATTTGTGCTTAAGACTTGGCATAAAATGTTAAACACAGAATTCACACTATAAAGGAACCATTTTTGTCAGCCTGTATTGCCTTTGTAGAGAAGCTCAATACAAACATCTGCTTGGACAAAGCCATCATGGTTTTAGCCAAGGGATTTCTTGCCTCACCAGTTTGCTACATTTTGTTTAGTATGAAAATAAACATTAGAGGTGAGCCAGCTGATATAGTGTATCTAGATTTCCAGAAAGCATTTGACAAAGTCCCTCATGAGAGACTTCTTAGGAAATTATAAAGTCATGGGATAGGGGCAGGGACCTGTTGTGGATTACCAATTGGTTAAAAGATAGAAAACAGAGAGTAGGACTAAATGGCAAATTTTCCCAGTGGAGAAAAGTGATTGCTGGAGTGCCCCAGGGATCTGCTCTGGGACGACTGCATTTTAATATATTTATAAATGACCTGGAAATGGGAACAATAAGTGAGATGATCAAATTTTCCAATGACACAAAATTATTCAAAGTTGTTAAATCACAAGAGGATTGTGAGAAATTCAAGAGGACATTACAAAACTGGGAGACTAGACACACAAATGGCAAAATAAATGTAATGTGGACAAGTGCAAGACGATACACTTGGGGAAGAGTAACCTAAATTATAGCTACACAGTGCAAGGTTCCACATTAGGCGTCACCATTCAGGAAAAGGATCCTAGGTGTCATCATTGATAATGCGTTGAAATCTTCTGCTCAGTGTGCAGTAGCATCCAAGACAGCAAATAGAATGCTAGGGATTATTAGGAAAGGAATGGAGGATAAAACGGAGAATATCAGAATGCCTCTGTATTGCTCCATGTTGCAACCTCGAACTGTGCAGTTCAAGGTCGCCACATCTCAAAAAAGATATAGCAAAATGATAAAGGGGATGGAAAGGCTAAAGAGGTTAGGACTTTTCAGCTTGGAGAAGAGACTGCTGAGGGGAGATATGATAGAGGTTTGTAAAATAATGAGTGGAATGGAACAAATAAGCATTAATCAGTTGTTTATTCTTTCAAATAGTAGAAAGACTAGGGGATGCACAATAAAGTTACTAAAACTAATAAAAGAAAATACATTTTTACTCAGTGCATAATTACTCTGGAATTCGTTGCCAGAGGATATGGCTTGTTCACCAGCTGTCGTCAAGGGCCTACTAGGTTCACCTACTAGGCTGCACCAACCGTGCCACAACTCTAAGGGCTCACAGATACCGCACTCATTACATGTGCATTTTAGCAGGCCTCAAGTTCAATGATGCACATCCTTATTTAGAGTCACTGGCATTTCTCCTACAAACCCAACTAGGACAGAGTAGGGGACTGGGCTGGTTCGTGGCATCATGGAGCCATTTTTTTACCTAAAGGCTTAATTGGCCTAGAAGCAGCCTATCTTGTTGGGATGTGGCAGGTCAGCTACCCTGGCAATCGAGGGATCAGGTGATTTTTCTTGTATTTTAGCTGGTTCAGATCTTATTGTGTGTTTAAAAATGGTTTGGACAAAGGGGAAAGCCGACAGTCGCTCAGCAGCACATGGTTCGGAGAGAGGTATCTTCAAAGGATACTAATGATGCATTAGAATTAGGACATCCTGAGTGAGGTTCCAATAATAAGAAAAGTAGTCCAAGTGCCTGTAACTAAAAACTCACTTGAGCTAAAGAATTCTAACGTATCCCTTTAAAGTTGATAATGACACACAAGTAAGAACTTTACTGTAAGAACTACTATTGCAAAATGTATTTGACATCACAAAGTAGCTTAAAGTCACCAGAAGAACTGTAGATTTATCTTTTAGTGTCTAAGGCCATTTTATAATGCTGTATAGAAATGCAATATTTAGTCATGAAGCGGCTATTGACCATTTAATTAATGGCATTTATACCACACAGGTATGTCATTGTAGATTTGAATGGGCACTCAGACTAAAGTTTAGTCTTACAATGGTTGAACACACATTTCAGCTAGGACGTCTTTTTAAAAACAACAGCATGATTTTAATTTTTTCTTTGCAAATCTTGTGCATGTGGTATTCTGGGCCATGTTTTCAAGAGGTTTTTTTTTTTCATAGACATTGAGAGGAAAAAACCCTTTTGAAAACAGGCCTCTTGGGCTTTGTCTTGTAATCTCTACATCTCTGGTTCCACTCAAACTGTAGTAGTACTGTATTGTTGTGCTATTAAATGTCTGTCATCTGATGCCTCTGTCTTTTATAATGGTAGTAAACTGTTTTGCTATCATTCCAGGGTGACCAAGATGACAGGTCTTTGAAGCAGTGTCGGGCATCCAGTCCCAGTTCCACTGGATCACTAGGTTGTGGCCGTTTCACACCAATATCCCGTTCTCCTCAGCATTACAGCAGACCAGGTAAACAATAATCAGACTCATGGAATTTTTTTCATATCATCTGCCTAATTGTAACAATGCAACCATATTTCCAGATTCCAATTGATTTTCTGCACAGTAAATACTATTGTTGTGTTCAGGTTACCTTTGAAGGCTTATTGTAATTCGCCTTGACTTTTGACCGAACAGGAAGATGGGACTTGAAGATACAGGGCCACACCTAATGATGTCTGATCCAGCTTTGTTTTCATAATTCTCTGAAGTAAACTTAGCACCAGGTTTTCAGTTAAACATCAATTTGGTACTTATTTGTTCACTTTCATAAGGTGCATACAGTCTCCCAAAAACTTGAGATTTGTATTAACCGGCTTCCCAAATGTGTTCCCTCTTTTTCCCCTTTAAGAAATGTGAGTGGTGGTGATATTTTTAATTCCAAACCATGAAAATGTTTCCAGCATTTGATATTCAGCATTACACTTTCATATTTGAAATGTAAGTGAACTGACTGGCACCAAATAACAAAAAAAGAAGAAAAACGAATGAGTCTTTAAAGGCCATGAAATCATGTGACAAGATATTTAGTTGAAGTAAAACTTCTGTAACTAAATCCTTAGCTGGTATCTTTTCTTCTTCCTGTAAAGTGGTTAATTCACCTTCTCCTAGGAAACAGCGGCAGACATCTCACCGTGTTGCAACTTTCAGCTTTTGCTCTGATGGGCAAAGTAAATTTTGCTAAGAAAATACACATGTAAGGTACCCTCACTAAATACACGGCATCTGTCCTCATGCTCATCACAATATGATCTAGTTCTCTAAACTAAAAAGTCAAAATGGTGATTCTAGTATTCACTATAGATTGCAAGATGATTAGTGCAATAAAATGTTAGCCGCAAGGGTTTCATTATTTGTACATGTTAACGTTAAAGAAAATAGGTTAGGAATTGAGGTGGTTTCTTCTAGAGCTAACATTATTAAAATAATATCTTTTTTTTAAAAAAAGCATCATTGCACATTGAACTTAGTTACACCATGCCAACTACAGTAATTGGCCTTGAGCAGAACCAAATGTAGTTTGTACTGTATATGCTATTTCTAATTATTGATTATTCTCTTTATTTATATCAAAGTTAAACAAGAATGGGTAAATAAATTGGCTTGTAAGCCTTCTATGTCAAACAGTGTAAGCAAAGCATTCAATAGCTTCTGAGCTCTGTTTTCCAAAGTGAGCAAAGACAAATGTTCAATGAGTGGATGGAGTTGTGCACTTATTTATTTAAATGAAGCAATAATATCTTGTACAGAAAAGTTTAATTCAAATAAAAAGTTTAAAAAATCAGAAATGAATATATCATCTAGGAGCTAATATATGAGAGTTCAAAAGAATAGTGTACAATGATACGGAGGATTCAAGCTACCTCGTCCAAGGGTGACCAACTCCAATCCTTAAGAGCCGCAAACAGATCTGGTTTTCAGCATATCCATTGTATGCAAATATATTTCATTCATATTCATGATGGATATCCTGAAAATAAAGCCTGTTTGTGGCTCTTGAGGACTGAAGTTGTACTAGTGTAACAAAGAAAAAGGTGAAAAGATGGACCACACAGGTCTTCATCTTAATCTAAAAAGATGGGAAAAAGGAGAAGAAAAAAAATATATATATATATGTATGATTCAAACCAGCCAGCAGATTGAGAAACTTCACAGGGGTAAGTATGGAGAGCTACCTCAGGGACTTGTTTATCGCTCAAAAATAATGAAAACCATGGGGACTCATTAAAAAAAAAAAAAAAGTTACCACCGTTGATATCTTATATAGCATTTATAGGGGAATTTTAACAAATATGAGGCCTCTACCCAGAAAACTTTGGGCCATTTCAATGGAAAAAATCTCCTCTTCTGCTAGAACATAAATATCCAAACCTGGTCAGGCTCCAGAACAAAGTCATAAGTAATTATAACCCTTGTATCGGGGGTCATCCCGATTAAGTTTAATGTTCTTTTTCAAGGTGGTCAGTCAGATGTTATAGTGGACCTTGGGTAAATTATCCCACTGGACAAGGAGGATTAGACCCCCTCTATAGATAGGATTAGCTTTCCTGTGCTGTGCTACTGGAGGAACAGGCTCAGAGCAACCTATAAATGCTCTCACTCCCTAAAGTCCAGACATAGTCACAGTTCTGGTTCCAAATGAAGTAGTGTTTATTTACAGAAATAGAATATATAAAGAGATCCCCATCCAAAGGCTTTCTCATAGTGAAGATTGATCATTTCCATTATTAAACAGTAATAGCAACAGCCATCAATATGTCCCAGTAGTCATTCAACAAAAAAAGGAGTGAAGTTAAACAAAAATAATGGTCCCAAAATGAAGTGGTATCATTATACTAAAAGTGCTTAGAACTATATCTTTTGTCATATTCACAATGGGCTGTAGACTTGATCTGAATGAACAACACCTTTATAATCATCTAGCACTCCATTACTACACTAAAAAGTCTGTCATATTCTATTCTTCTATAAATGAAATATTTTTTAAAAAGTACCAAATCATCAACTCCATACTTTAATATCTCAAGATACAAAATCATGTCTTATCTGACTTATGCAATGAAAAATCACAAAAATAACTACCTTCCATAACGCTGATAGACAACCAGTCTCAAAATTTGCTGAGAATGTGGCAGGAACCAATCATCGTTTTAAATAGCAAAAATGTTCACGCAATGAACCAATCAAACTTACAGCTTTTGTAGTATCCTCAAAACAATATTCCCCCAATGAAACCAACATAAAATATGCATTAATTAATGAAAATTCAAATTCAACTATCATACACTTAGTATCCAATCATAAACAAGTTCTAACATCAACATGAATATCTAAAAAATATATAAACACACAGTCCAATGGCTTAGAGAGCCACTGAAAAAAAGACTCGTAAAACACACTTTTAAATATCAGGCCAACATAAACAGCTGATCTTATAATGCCACAGTATTATACAGATGACAAACTCATAAGTTGGCAAATTCTGAGCAATAGCAAAAAATGAAATGAAAAGAAAAATCCCATTTTATAAAAAAAACTCTCCAATCAACCTCCTTATTAATTAAGACCTAATGGATACACTATACGAAGAGTATAAATCCATCTCTGTTTATGGTGCGATAACAGTCTATCCAGATTTCTCCTGTGGATAATCATATTAGCTGTTTGAAGAATAGCAAACTTAAAATCTTCAAATGTATGTGCAGCTGACAAATAATGTTCTGCTGAAAGTACTTCTATTATTCTTCCATTTATGTAGCTATGAAGTTTCATCATATGTTTCTTAAGCATCCTTTTAGTTTTACCTACAAGGGCACCACACCAAATGCACAACTCCTATAGATGTGCATGAAGTCCTAACCTTTAATATATATCCTAAAAGGGCAGAAAAGGGAAAGACATCATCCTGAAATGCCTGAAGGCACATGAGAAATATCCATTTTGATCTTGACCCAAACTGGTAAATACCTCAGTGGATATAAACATCGAATGTACAACACTGTCTTGAATATTCTGGGCTGTTATCAGTGCAGAGAAAGGTGGAGAATTAAATGCAGAACATAACTGCAATGTAGGCCAATGTTGCCTTATTATTTTTTGAATGAAATGAATTTGAGGAGAATATGGAACTAAACAACCTAGATGACCTTCAGACCGACACATAAACAAGTTGGATTAAAATGTCTCTATTTTCCCACCTGGCCTTAGTATAAGCATACTTGACTATAGCTCATGAATACCCTCTTTCAGTGAAATGCTGACAAATAGCTGTTGCATAAATCTTGAACTCAGACAATGATGAACATAAAGAGGTAGATTTTAAGATGAACGCGCGTGCGTCCATGCACGCACATGTTATAAAATCGGGGGTTGGCACGCGCAAGGGAGTGCACACTAGTGCAACTTGCTCGTGCTGACGCCCGCGGCCTTCCCCTGTTCCCTCCCAGGCCGCTCCAATTTCGGAGCGGCCTGGGAGGGAACTTCCCAACCCCTTTCACTAATCTCCCTTCCCCTTCCCCTAGCCCTAACCTAGACCCCCCCCCCCCCGACCTTTATCCTACCTTTTGCGCCTGTCAAGGGCAGAAGTGGTCTTCACTCTCTGAAAACTGGTGAAATTCCAGTGTTTCACACATTCTCAACATGATTTTCAAACTTGTTTGCAAGCAATATATTTAATTTTAACTAAAGAACCTTATTTGAACTAGGGACCATTCCCCTAGTTTATTAGTTTTAGCCTCTAAATTTAGTTTAACAGTCCAAAATTTCAGTGCCCTGGAGCTCAGTTATAGCAGAATTTCCAAGTTTCTGACCAGAAAATTGATTAATTTGTCCACAAAAACATTTACCAAGTTACAGTTTAGCTTTCCATATCTCTTTCAAGTTGAAAAAAGGAGGTCTATCCTTGGTGAAATTCAAAAGTTTTACCCGAATAACCATTCTCTCATGTGTGGGCAAAGGGGAGTCTTGTGTCAGCCTGGTGCCATTTTAGATGACAGCAGCAATGGGGTATGAATATCTGGGAATTATTCCTGCACCTTTTTGACACAGCGGGCTTCAATGGGTAGAATAGAAAGAAGGATGGGGGCCCAGAAGTGCAGGGGGAGCATTTTCTTGGCTTTTTAACTGGATGGTGAGGTTGTCTTCACGGGCAGAGGGTTTCAGATTTATTTTTATCTATTTTTCTATTTATTTATTTATTTATTGGCATTTGATATTCTGTCTTTTCCTAAAATAGATTTAAAGCAGATCACAATTAAATTTACAATTTAAAGTTACAGTTGAATCACAATTTCCAGTCATCGCAGGAGCACTGTCCTTGAAGGAGGGGACTTAACCAGATATGGGTAAAGAAACAAGGTAGATTTATGTGGTTGTCCAGAATGTAGTAAAAAATGAACCAAATTACTGGTTGTCTGATAATTTCTAGAGTAAGGGTAGAGACAGATAGGAATGTAAATGTATAAGTATAAGCAAGTATCAAATATGGAAAGAGAATAATCAATAATTAATAGTCTTTGGGGTAGATAAATTAGTCTCAAGATCAAAAACTTTGGTAGTCTTTATAAATAAATAGATAGATAGATAGATAAGAAGGGAAAACTCTGTCATGGAATCCACAAAAAGGCCTGCCAGAATAGCCAAGCTGTGACTTGTTTCCTGATGATAAGGTAGCTTGTTATAAGGTGAAGGGGTAGCAGTAACTTATTCCATAATTTGGGGGCATAACAGCTGAAGTCAATACAATGGATGTCAAAAGGGATAGGAGGCCATTTTATTTAGATTTTTATATTCTGCTTTTCACACTTCAAAGCAGATTACATTCAGGTACTGTAGGTATTTCCCTATCCCCAGAGGGCTTATAATCTAAAAGAGTGACTTGCCCAAGGTCATGTGGAGCAACAGCAGGACTTGAACCCTGGTCTCCTAGTTTATAACCCACTGCTCTAACCACTAGGCTGCTCCTCCATGGTGTTTAAGATGATTGAAGTTCTCTTGTGGGAGTGTAGGAGAATAGGAGCTGGGAGAGATATTCAAGAGCCAGTTTATTCATACATTTGAAATTTAGGAAGTGACTTTTGAATTGTATCCTATATTTGACTGGGTACCAGTGCATCTGCCTTAAGATTGGCTTGATGTGGTTTATTGCTTTGGCCCCAACCTAACTTCTAGCAACCGTAATCTGTAAGAGTTGAAACCATTTGAGATTATGTTGTGAGACGTCCTTAGAGAGAGAACTGCAGTAGTCAATACAGATGGTAATTAATGCAAGGTTGTATTTCTTGAAGCAGTTGCACAGTTGGCAAACTAGCACATGTATATGAAGGAGTTCCTAATCACCTTTGAGATGCATGTTTTCATTATAAGTTTGTATTTAAGTTAAACTCCAAGACTTCATACTGAATCTTTTGTTTGCAAGGAGATTCCTGATTCCTGATAGGGAGGGTAGTGATAGTAAGGGACGGCCTTGTCAGCTTAGTCTGAGGAATTGAGACTTGGATGGGTTTTGTTTCAGTTTGTGGTTGTTGAGCCATTGGACTAATGCTGAGAGTCATTCAGACTGGCAATTGATTAGTCTTAGTCCAGTTCCAATTTGATACAGTTGGATATCATCAGCAAAGAGGTAATATTCAATATTGAAGGACTGGAAAGGTGTATACGTTTAAAAGGATAGGGAAAAGTACTGAGCTTTGAGATAGTCTGCAGAAGTACTGAGTGTATTTGTTGCCCATGAGAAAGAGCGTGTCTTTTTATAGAGAAATTGTTAAAACCACTTGAGGGATGCTGGTGACTGGGGTTACTTGTGTCATACTTGTAGAAGGAATGCCAAGGAGGACTTCTTAACATGAGGCGTGGTGAAACTCAGTTTCATGCACCTTTATACCTTTATTGCAAGAGGGGAGTATTGAGAGCATCAGCAGGCACGTTAGCCTACTGATACTTTTGACTGTAAACTACCCTAAAAAATGTGAGTACAGGATAGTATTTCATATGTAGGAATAAATTGAGAACCTTTTACAGAAAAGGAATCATGAAAGTTTATTTTGTTTAGGCGGTGAGAGTCTGAGGCACCCATATATCCTTTAGTCATATATGCTTGATTCACTCAAATTAATTTTGACTGGGAAAAGATAAATAGTGAGAGATGTTCTTTTTTTTTGCCAAATATCAGCTATCATGAAAATAGATATTGTGACCAAATAGTGAGAAATGTTCTTTTTTTTGCCAAATAACAGCTATCATGACAATAGATATTCTTACCAGAAAAAAAAGGAATATTTGGCACCATAGATACTCTAACACCTTCAACTGTGCCCTCTTGAGGAGTAGTTAACTATTGTGGCTTAATATAGATCACGACTAACACGATCAATGTTAAGCCTTTCGCATATTAATGAGCTGCTTTCATTTACATATGTTGCATCTTATTAATTTAGTGTGCATTGTGCCTGATTTTTTTGGGTGCTATGAATGATATTGCACAAGAATGCATTTTTAACGCATGTTAAATGCTGATTTTAGTGTTTTATGTGTGATGTATTAACTTATTATTGCAGTTTAGAAAATTGACCCCTATGTGTATTATCATAATAAGAACGACAGGGTAGGCTAGAAAGTATTCAGTGTATATCATTAACAAAACAACAGATGACATATCTTAAGTACATTTATTAGATTTCTTGTATATAAGGATTACATCTAACATTTCTAGTTATATGAAGTTTTAAGTGTTTGAATGATGCATCAATGGATTATCATTGTTTATTATGTTTGTCATTTGCAAAATGAATACATTTTTCCAAATAAACCCCTCTGATTCTGGTTGATAATTTTCTTTTATTATAACTGCTTACAATCGTGAAAATAAACTGCTTCCAAAACTCTTAACAATTACAAATTTACAGGGTCATTCATCAAAATATGTGTTGGCCCTAGTACCCACATCCCATTTTTTTTAATTATTATTTTTATTGGTTTTTACATTATAACATGCTACATGTAAAAAACACCAAGGTTTTTTGAAGGGGGAGAGAGTCTTTGACACACATATTAGTCAACTATTTATATCACTGTAGGAGGGCCAACTAGTAACTCAAGGTGAGGTTTTGGGACTGGTCTAGGGTTTTGGGGCCTGTTTTACATTTACAGTGAGATGTATGAACAGCACAGTAGGGATGTGAATCGTGTCCTCGATCGTCTTAACGATCGATTTCGGCTGGGAGGGGGAGGGAATCGTATTGTTGCCGTTTGGGGGGGTAAAATATCGTGAAAAATCGTAAAAAATCGTGAAAAATCTAAAAATCTAAAAATCGCAAAACCGGCACATTAAAACCCCCTAAAACCCACATTTATTTATTTATTTATTTATTTATTCTAACGATAAATCGTTAGAATCTCTATTGTATTGTGTTCCATAACGGTTTAAGAGGATATTAAAATTATCGGACGATAATTTTAATCGTCCTAAAACGATTCACATCCCTACAGCACAGTACACATCAGTGAACACTTGATGTGATATGGAATGGGGAAAGGTACACAAGATGAGATTTCTACAATGTACTTTCACCCTAATTTGATAGCCCATGAGAATTTATCAAACTAGGGAGAGAGTACACTTTAGAAATCTCATCTTTGTTTACCTTTCCCCATTCCTTATCACATCAAATGTTCATTAATGTATACTGTGCTGTTCGTATATCTCACTGTGAATGTAAAACAGGCCCCAAAACCCTAGACCACCACCAAAACCTCACCTTGAGTTACTAGTTGGCCCTCCTACAGTGATATAAATAGTTATCTTATATGCAAGTCTTATAAAGAGGTTCTTTCTCTCTCTCTCTCTCCCCCCCTCCAAATTTATTTATTTATTTAGATTTATATTCTGCTTTTCACACTTTTTTCAGCGCTTCAAAGTGGATTACATTCAGGTACTTTAGATATTTCCCTATCCCCAGAGGGCTTTAAATCTAAGGGTCTAATTTACTAAGGCTTTTCTCTCATTCTGTCTCTATTGGAAAAAATGCTTAGTAAATGAGGCCCTAAGTTTGTAATGTATAACATTTTTATGAATCTAGGCCTTAGTTTATAGTTCATGTTTTATTTTTGCTGTATATTCTTTATAAAATGGTTTTCATTTCATCTCATTTAAATCTGCAATAGTGGCAAGAACATTTTCTAAAATAAATTAAGAATCCATTTTTTTTATTTCTGATTTATATTTCCTTCCTGAGGAGCTGTTAGGGTTTAACATATCCAAATACTCCACCTTGTTATATATGTAAATAATTATTACTTGTTATATATGTAAATAAATAAGTGCACTGATCTTTATCAGAATTCCATACAGACATCAATCCAAAGCACATTGATGTGGAGGAGTATCCTAGTTAGAGCAGCAACCTGAGAACCAGAGTTTAATTCCCACCTCTCCACTGATGCTCCTTGTAATCTTGGATAAGCAATCACATTACCCTGTATTGCCTCAGGTATGAATTAAATTGTAAGTCCCCTAGGATAGGGAAAAAACCATAATACCTGAATTGTAATTTGCCTTCAGCTTGGATTTGGAAAAAGTGAATATATCTAAAATCCCAAAAAATATGTAAACTAAAGAGCAAACTCAGCAAAGGAAATTTTGAAACATAAAGCATGGAAAAAAAAGATATTTAAAAAAATTGAAGAAATAAACAGGATAAACTGAAAAGATACCTACTAGTAAGACTTCTCTAAAAAAGAAATAGGCAAGCTAATATTTTGAGGAATCTAACTAGTACTATTGATCGAATCTGCTGGATTATTTTCAAATATGTACATGAAAGTCTTAACACTTCAGAATGAAGTTTATCTTTCTGTCCAGAGAAATCTAGATATTGTGAATTTCTGATTGCAATTACTTGCACAATATCAAAACTTTGGACCGTGAAAGTGGAATATGTTTTACATAAAGTTGAAGAGATTTTTCTGCTACACAGAACCCCAAGGTCCAGTCTTGAAACTGATATGTAATCACGGATAAGATGATTAGATTAGTTGACTCAATATTTATGCATATATATGATATGCTAAGCAACCCATGTGTCTGCCATGATGAATAATGGGAAAGGAAGACCCAGCAAATCATATGATCGTGAATTATAAATGGTCTTCAGTGTGTTTATATTGTAGCTTTTTGAGGTTTTCTCATCTGTTTCTGAATCAGAGGATATTTTTTTTGTTGTACAGATATAATTAGTTTAAAAATTCATCGCGTGATGAAGAATTTTTCAGAAGCAATAAATTCAGTGTCAGATGTAAAAAAAATGTTCTTGAGTCTCAAAAAAACCCAAAACACTTGCATATCATATTTTATTTTTAAAGTATGAAATACATACTGTAGCTATCATTCTAGGAATGCTGCATTAATCTAGTGAGTGTACTAAATAGCTACTTACTCTTTGTTGCCCCCTAGCTGGTACTCACACTCTTGGTACCAGTAGCTGCTTCTCCCTGTCCCAACACCCAAGCCTTACATCTACATTCAGACATCATTACATCCCTTTCTTCAAAGGTAAGGTCTGGGAATGCCAACTGTGCTGTGATCCCTGTAGACATCTCAAAATGTATGTGGATTTCTTGTTTGTGCAAGCATGGCTTCCTATTCCTATTGGGTAAAGTTTGTCTTTAACTCTCGTGAGTGCTTTGTTGTTGTGCCATGTGGTTCCTAGGATCTGTTTCAATGAGTGTTAAATGTTATCAGATGGAAAATTTGTTTTTATTAGTCATGTCAATAAGATTGTGTGGTAACAGCCACCAAAGATATGTATATTTGGCAGGTGGTTACAAAACAGTCATTGCATTCTTTGAGACCTACTCAACCCAACCATGGCTTGCCAGCCTTTAAGTCATTTCTATTAATGAGTGTATCAACATTGTAATCTTATTGAGTGTATCAGCACTGATGTCTCTTCCATTTAACCTTAGTGTTAATGCTATTTTAAGATGTACAGTCAGGGCCGGCGGAAGCACTAGGTGAACTAGGCGGCTGTCTAGGGCGCCAGGGTCCCAGGGGCAGCAGCCGCAGCAGCAAGACCAGCCAGCATAGTGGCAGTCACAGTGCAAATCAATTAATCTGGGTGACTGACATGCTGAGAAGAGACAGCAGTGGCAGCTGGCAAGATATTTCAGCGCCCCATCCGGCCTCACCTGACCCAACTACCAGCTCAAAGGCTTCTCTCAGCGAGTCAGCCTTGGCCCCTAAATGATTATTTTCTCTCAGCGATTCACTCCCCTTGCAAATGCTTAACTTCTGTGGTGAGTTGGCGCCCCCCGCCGCCGCAAACAGAAGGCTGGCTGTAATCGAATGCACAGACACAGCAAGGAGGCTCGTGCTATCTGTTGTGTGTGCACTCGAGGAGGAGTGGAACAGGAGCAGTGTAGCAGGGCACTGCAAAGAAGAGACCTATCCCACCCCCACGAACCTATCCCACCCCACCTTCTGCGCCCCACCAACCAGATCCACGGAAGAAGCAGAGTAGCTGCCTAGCCTGCCTATGCTGAGGAAAAAGACGCTGCAGCCTGCAGGTAAGTCACCTGAGCCAATGCTTCCTCTGCTTGGGTGGGAGAGTGGAAATCATCAGTGAGCCGCGGGACAGAGAGGACAACAATGACTGGTTCTGGGGGGGGAGTGATGCAATGAGAGGGGCGGCATGATGGAGGGGTGTGGCATGATGGGGGCAGAGGCACAATGGGGGGGGAGTGGGTGCAAGGCAGAGGTTTTGCCCAAGGTGCCTAATACTCTTGCACCGGCATGAGTGTGTGTGTGTTTGTGTGAATGAATGGGTACCTATCTGGGGATCTATGTGTGTGAGAATGAATGAGTGCCTGCCTGAGAGTCTGTGTGTGAGTGTTTGAGAAGAATGAATGGGTGCAAGCCTAGGGTCTCTATGTATGTATGTGAGAGAGACAATGAATGGGTGCCTACCTGAGGTCTGTGTGTGTGTGTGTGAGAATGAATGGGAGACTGCCTGGGGGGGGGGTCTGTGTGTGTGTGTGAGAATGAATGGGAGACTGCCTGGGGGGGTCTCTGTATGGGTGTGAGAATGAATGGGAGACTGCCTGGGGGGGGTCTCTGTATGGGTGTGAGAATGAATGGGAGAATGCCTGGGTGTGGGTGTGTATGTATGTATGCATGTATATGTGAGAGAGAATAAATGTGGGTTATTGCCGGGAGTCTGTGTATGTGTATATGTGTATGGATTTGTTAGAGTGTGTGTGTGTGTGTGTGTGTGTGTGTGTGTGTGTGAATGAATAGGTGCCTGCCTGGGAGTCTTTGTATGTTTGAGAATGAATGGGTGCCTGCCTGGGATCTGTGTATGAATGTGTGTGTGTGTGTGTGTGTGTGTGTGTGTGTGTGTGAGAGAGAGAGAGAGAGAGAGAGAGAGAGAGATTGAATGGGTACATGCCTGGGGGTTTCTGAATGTGTATGTGAGAAAATGAATGGGTGCCTGCCTAGGTGTGTGTGTGTGTGTGTGTGTGTGTGTGTGTGTGTGTGTGTGTGTGTGAGAGAGAATGGATGGGTGTCTACATTGGGGTCTGTTTGTGTATGAAAATGAATGGGTACCTGAATGGGTGGGGGGATCTGTGTGTGTGTGGTATGTGAGAAAGAGAATGAATGGTGCTTACCTGGGGGTCTGTGGTGTGTGAGAATGAGTCTGGATATGTTTGTGTGCCTGAGAGAGAGAATTAATGGGTGCCTGCCTGGGGACTGTGTGTGTGAGAGAGAGAAAATGAATGGGTACCTGCCTGGGGATCTGTCTGTGGGTATAAGATTGAATGGAAGCCTGCCTGGGGCAGGGGAAGGTGAGGGAGTCAATGACAGTGAGTGCATGTGTGTGTGTGTGTGTGTGTATGTGGGTAGGTGAGAGAGCATTGTGTGTATGGGTGAGAGAGAGCATATATATGTGTGTGGGTGGGTGAGAGAAGAGAGTACATATGTGTGTGCAGCAACCCCCCTTCCTCTCTGCCTATTAATCCATGATAATTTCAGGATATCTGGAAATCAAAAGTTCCCAGGTGTGGAGACAGGGAATTTTTAAAAATCCTTACTAATTGTAATTATTGGATATTATTTGATATGCCTGTTTGAAAACATTGTATGGGTGTTTGGAACACTTTCCTATGAGTTTTTAACTATTTCATGTTATTCTATTTGTTATTTGGTTGAATTACTCTTTTTATTGGTTTGGTTATTGCTTTGGTTCTATCACTAAAGGGTATGGGGTAGATTTTAAAAGGTGCGCGCGGGAGTAGATTTGTTCGCGCAAACAAATCTACTCCCGATTTTATAACATGCACGCGCTGCCGTGCTCATGTTATAAAATATAGGGTCGGCGCGTGCAAGGCTGAGCAAAATCGGCAGCCTGCACACACCGAGCCGCACAGCCATCCTCCGTTCCGGCCCCCCCACCTTCCCCTCCCTTCCCCTATCTAACCCACCCCCCAGCCTTAAATAATTCCCCCCCACCTTTATTTTACAAGTTACGCCTGCCTGAGGCAAGTGTAACTTGTTCGCGCCGGCTGGTTGCTGGCGCGCCATGTTCCGGTCCGGGGGCTGGTCCGGAGGCCGTGACCACGCCCCCCGATGACGAGCCGGCCGTGACACGCCCCCCGACACGCCCCCCAGGAAAGCCCCGGGACTTATGCGCATCCCAGAGCTTGCGCGCGCTGCCAAGCCTATGCAAGATAGGCTCGGCGCATGCAGGGGGTGGAAGGGGCAGCTTTTCGGGGGTTACGCACATATGTTATGTGCGTAACCAGTAATGTGCCCCTGTTTTAAAAAAAAAAAAAAGGTTTGCCCACCCTGTACTAGTTCCACGCTGACAGCAGATGGATTCACTGCACTAGGACTGGATCGGGATTTCACCTATACCAGCCCCGTTCCCCACATGTTTATTTATTTATTAGAATTTATATGACACCGATACCAAGGGACGCAGCAGCTCACAAAGTAAACACATATAATAAAAATATAGTACATCAACAAAGAAAAAGACACAATAAATATACTTCAGGACTTAGGTGAGAGTCCTGTAAGGAGCAGTCAGACAGTGAACAGGGCAGGCTGCAAGCAAATGGTATCTGGGTCCAGGCCAAGGTCGGGGCAGTCAGCAGACAGGCAAGTCGAGGTTCAAGCTGAGGTCAGGGCAGGTGGCAGTCCAGAAGAGAAGTCAGAATCCGTAGCAAGGGTCAGAACCAGGAGTCAGGCAGAGATGGACAGACAAGGCAAGGCACAGGGGACCAAAAGACAAGCAGGATAGACAGGGCAAGGTATCAGCAAGGCAAGGTAAGAACGAGCAAGGCAGGCAAGATAACACACGGGAAGGCAACATGACACACGGGAAGGCAACATGACACACGGGAAGGCAACATGACACACGGGAAGCAACACCCACTGTGAGGCTGCAGGAGGACCTGTTGCTGAGGCAAAGATCCAGGGATCCAGCTGGGTTTAAATGGCCCAAAGGGCCTGACATCATCAGGAGGCACCGAGTTATGTTTCCTGCTGCAGGGCATATATGAGGCAAGCAGCGATGTGTGCGCACCCAAGGAGGGCGGCAGTGAGAGAGCTGCGAACAGCATGTTGGCATCCTGTGTGAGTGTGGCCGGTTGCAGGACCAGCCCACAATCAGCCAAACATTACATCCAGGAGGTGGATCCTAAAATGATCAGTGGTCTTCATTCTAAAGCATATGGGAATTGACATAGAGATCTAAACATGTACACCCTGGAGGAAAGGCGGGACAGAGGAGATATGACAGAGATAGTTAAATATCTCCAAGGTTTTCATGCATACCTCCTTAATAGAACAAGGGGTCATGGGATGAGGGTGAAAGAGGGTAGACTCAGATGTAATCTGAGGAAGCATTTCTTTACAGAGAAGGTACTGAATGCATGGAACAACCTTCCTCTTGGAGGTGGTAGGGACAAGAACAGTATCTGAATTCAAGAAGACATGGGATAAACACAGGGGCTCTCTGAGGGAGTGGTAGAGATTGTAAAGCTGAATATTTGGTATGGATGCAAAGACTAGATAGGCTAAATGGTATTTTTCTGCCATCATGTTTCCATATGTCCTTCCAGATTTGCAGAGCATTCCAATGGGATCTAGGAAAACGAGTTTTCCTTACTAATGAAATCCTTCTTTAAATGCTAGCTTACATTTTACATTGGTTGCTTCTTAGAGCAGCCTTTTGGCTGGAAAGGCGGGGTACAAATTTTAAAGCAAAATCTCATAGATAGCATGATCATATAGCTCTATATTAAGGGGAACAAACTGAGTCAGTCCTGGTTTTGACCTGTTACAAGCATGGAGTTATACTTCTTATATCTCTAAGAAAAAGAGAACCACATCTCTAATTCTCCATGTACACATTTGGGTAAAACCAAGACTAGATCAACTTGTAACTCTACTTATAGACAACGACTAAATCAAAGTTTGCAAGATGGGCAGCCGAAGCATGTTAATGAGTCAGGAAACAATATCTGAGAGCAATGCATCATCATGCCAAGAAAGCATTGAGACTTGCTAGGCAATGGATATGACAGCTGACTTTGTAGCAAACACGACAATAAGTGCTAAGCTTAGTACAAAACCCACAAGCGCGAGTACAAGAGGCATCACAACAATTTAACAAGGAAATAAAAAAAACCCACCAGGAAGTCGGCCAAACCACAGCAAAGGCACAACATGCAGCCTACATCAAAGATGGAACAATGAAGGACAATTGGTTATGTCACAATAAACATTTGCCCACATTCACACACACGAGAAATGACCAGTTGCCATATACACTAACATGCTCAGCATGCAAAATTGCACTTACGGTCTACTGACTCCTTCCAGAGAGTGATAGGTGACACAATTGACATCACTCTGTTCTCTGTCTCTAGATGTGAGAGCTCCTTTTTGGCTGCCACAGTTGGCAATTGTCACTAAGGCTTTTTTTTTCCCCATTCTGTGTTTATGGGATATAAGATTTAGTGAATCAGGCCCTAAATGTTCAGCATTACATGCTGTTGCCAGATGCAGCCTTGATTACTTTTGGTTGGAGTCTAATCAACAGTCATTAAAGAGGTAACTTTCCTTCTTCTATTATATCTTGTTGCATGCCTTAAATATATCAAGAGTTTTTCCTTTGGGATATCTTGAATGAAATAAAGTTCACCACACTACTTTTTCTGTGCTTTTAACTAAATGATAAAGCTGTAAACCAGAGTTCCATGTGTAGCTGCCATAAACTCCCGATGAAGGCTTACTGCTGCAGCAGCTGCAAACCTCCATTTTGTGCTAACAGCAGTAGAGTGGTAATGCCAGAAAGCTTTAAGCCCAGTCAACAGCAGAGGGCTTTGTGGCAAACATGACCATTCTGCTGGTGCTAATCAAAAACGGATGCTTGCAGTCCCTGCTAAAGTAACCCAGTCTGTCTGAGTTAAAAATGCATTAGCCCTTAATGGGAATACCGAACAATGAGTTGTCTTGAATTTGGAGCAAGGCGTTCCCATTTGCGTTGTCCCTCTTTCAACTAGTTACTGTTAAGATAAGAAACTGCTTTTCTTCCAGCAGATCTCTCTTGTTCCCCAACACCTTTTAAGAGAAATAGTGTATTGGTGATCTCTTTTGAGGAATATGAATTGTGGTGTGAGTTATTTGGAGGAAACTAGTTTTCTGGATATCTGATATTTTTTGTTCACAGCTAGGCACCTGAGCTGCTGCCCTTTCCTGCAGACAAGCTATGGCTCCTTCATCACTAACCAGCAGTAGATGCACTCCATGTCCAACTTCAATTTCTGCACTGCAGCTTTCTGTTTTATACTAACATTGACATAGTTAGCTGCCTCTCACTCAGTGCTGCAATAGATAATTAAATTGGAAGTTCCTCAAAAAGGAGTGCCCTGCTTTTATGTTTGTCAGGCTTTAGTATAATGCCATAAAACAGGTGCAAATGATTAACTGCGGGGGGGGGTGTGCAAAAATTCCATCTAAAGTAGAATACATTATTTATACATTTATATGGCACCCTAAACCGGGGTATTATAGAACAGATTAGTAGATAAGAAATTATCTTAGATTTATTTGTATCAGCTTGGCTATGGCATTATAGATTCATGGCTTGATAATCCAACCTTATTTGCTAGAAAATAAAGCATTGTACAGAAGTAATAAGCTTTAATTACAGTTTAATAGGAATTGATCTCAGTAACAGTAACAGCCCTAAGCTACTTTAAAATATTACTGTGCACATAGGCAAGGCAATTAACTGGTTAGCTGTAGACTTACCTTATTCCCACCAACTCCATTTTAATTTTTTCATGAGATACATCAACTACAGACATACATTTTACATCTCACACTTACAATTTCTTGGTGACTACCTTTCCAATGTCTCACAATAGAAATAATGTTATATTGTAAAGAACGAACCACGCTTGAATACTTTTCTATTTCTCTTCATGTGCCTTTAATAAGAAGAGCACGTCTTCACAATTTATTTATTATGAGCAGCAGTAAATTAAATTCCACTCTGATGCTGTTTCAATATTTTATAGCCCCCATCTCTACCCCTCACCTTGTAGCCATATGCTAGAAATTCTTATCTTGTTCCTTATCCATTCATCTATAGGGTTCCTCTGACTCAAGACCTTGCCCATTGTATTTATTGCTTTCTGATAACAGCGGTGCTAATTTAATGGGGCTCAGACACTTGGGCACATAAGGTTCTAGATAATGCCCCTTTTCAATATGTGAAGGGCTGTGTAACGTAGCAGCGTTGTTCTTCTAAATTCACTTTTTAGTTCACTTTACTGTAGGTTACCAGTAGCTGTATTGGTTCTGGAGAAAACTGGAATGTCTGTAGATATTGCCAACCTTGTAAAGAACCAACAAGGAATATGTTGTTGGCATGTGAACTTCGGAGAAGACTGCAAAAGCTTCTTCTCCCATGTAGTACGGTGTGTTTTTGTTGGTCCTTTTGAAAGTTATCAGGCACTACAAAGGTTCCAGTTTGCAAGCTATTTTGTTAACCGCAACACAGTAGAACTAAATTGATAGTGTATTACATGCATATGTTTATTTAAAATAATGTTGGATTAGCAAGTCATTCTGAGTAAGCTTTTATGCTTGAAATACTCTACTCTGCTTCCCATTTTTTCTTTCTTTTTTTCTACTTTCTTTGCTCTTCCCTTTGGAGGTAGTGAAAGTGGTCGGAGCACTCCAAGCTTATCCATGTATTCAGACAGCAAATCTTCACCTTCTTCCTATCAGCAGGCTCCTAGGCATTTCCATATCCCAGGTAGGCATCTGCTTAGCTTTTAACTCTAACTGCTTGCAACCGTTTATTCTCTTTTCCTGGTTTCTGTGCTGCTGTATGAGCATTTTTAAAACTGTTCCTGAACAGTTGACATCTGAGCTGCTAAATTCTCATGAAATAATGCCTCTGATTAAGGTTTTTTTTAATTTTCCCTGCCTTGCAAAGGCTTTCCTCCTCTCTTCTTCCCAGCCATTTTTAACTGGAATGCTGTTATGCATGGCTTTTGGTATTTTCTCTATTTCCATACCTACTGGTCAGCTCCTTCATTGACTTCTTACGGCTCAGGGCGGCAGGATGAGCCTTGCTAAGCAGATACTTCCAGTACTGCTCTTTGAGGTTGCCGTAGCACAAAAGTCCAATCCTCCTCCTAAGAGCTGTTGGTGCTGGTCGACCATGCTTGGCCCCTGGTAGCCTGAGGAACAGGAGTCAGAGTGGGGAATGAAGCCCTAGCCTCCAGCTTGTCAACGCAGACCTCTGACCTCATGACCACGGCTGATCTGAGATTTTTTCAATAGAAAAAAACTTCTCTAGCACATATACTTTCTTAGTAGGTGAATAAAAATGTTAGCCTATGGAAATGCTTATAAATGAAGTTGTTTGTTTCCAAAATCATCTGATATATCCAGTTTTGTTATGCAGTTGAGAAAGAAGAAGATATGAGTATTATTAGCAGCCATTTTGATCTATGCCATCGTATCAAGCTAGCCAGCATGTTTCATGTTATTTAATGTTTGTCATGTTGCAATCTAATAACAGGTACTGCAAGTGGAATAAATGATTTCAGCAGCTACATTTTGACTGAAAATAAACATTACAGGGGTAATTTTCAAAAGGATTTATGTGCATAAAAGTTGCATTTATTATAGCAGTTTTCAAAAGCCCACTTATACACATGCAATGCATTTATCTGTGTAAACCCTTCTGAAAATTACCCCCAGGACTTTGCAGGATGAAGTGTGTGTCTCACTCTTACAAACTTTCCTTTTTCTTTCCTCTACTTCAGAAACTGGCGTAAAAGATAACATCTATAGGAAACCCCCTATCTACAGACAGCATGGTACAGTCTCCTTCTCTCTTGTTCCTCTGTTTCTTCTGCATGCTGTTGCTGATGTAAAAAAAAAAAAGAGACACATTGCTGAGATGTTAACATTAAAAAGCTGTCGCTAGAAAACTAGAGCCATTCTAGAACACTCATATTTGGAAAAAAAATACTGTTACCCTGAAAGTTATTTTAACAAAAATTTACCATGCCTTGTATATCGTTCATAAGTGTAGGTCAGTAATTCATGCATAACTAAGCCTGCAGTGTTTCTATATAGCAAAGCATCAATCCTGGTATTATCACTTAAGTATTTCCTTATTTTTACAATGATCTACCATTTGTAGGATATGCAGTATGCCAATTCCATATTCATAAGTTTTTCTGTCTACATAAACCAAGAAGTGTGCAGGAAAAATGTATCAGGTTTATTCCACTTGCCTCATGGAGTAACATTATTGAAAATGACTGAATGTAGGGATTCTGTATGTTGTTAGATATTTGCATGTTCTCTGAGTTGTAGTGTGTAATTAGAATGATCTTCTGATATCAGTTCAAGTGCTCCACAGCCAAATACTGCCAGTGATTTATCAAGCTCTGGAAAGTTAACCATTATTATTTAATCTTGCCAATATTATGTGTACTTAGATAGCGGAACCACTCAGTGAGCAAATATTAAAGCATCATGCGGGGGCTGGATCAGAGGCTCCCGGCACAGCGGCCATTTGCTGCTGTGCAGTGGATCGTGTGCCAGGGCTGAAGTAAGTTTGGAAACAAAAGGGGAAAAAAAGAAAAAGGGCGGGGGAAAGGGCGGGGGAGGTAGGGGAAGGGAAAGGAAGGTGGAGTGTGGGGTAGGGAACGGGGGAAGGCAGCGTGACTCGGCACAGGCTCGGCGTGCGCAAGGTGCACAATTGTGCACCCCCTTGCGTGCATTGACCCCCATTTTATAATATGTTATAAAATCGGGCGTACATTTGAAAATCTACCCCAAAATGAGCATTTTAAAATAGGAGTAATACTTATCACCCTCATGGAAATCCCATGCAAATAAGGGCATTAAATATTACTCCCTGATGCAGAGCAATGCATCGGCCCGACCAGGATTTTCTTAGCGCTGAAAACTTAACTCTAGGGTCGGAGATGGAGTTAAGCTTCCAGCTCTCCTGCATTAGCACTTAAAATAGTAAAAAAAAAAAAAAAAAGCAGAAAAAAATTTAAAAATTGTCCAATACTGACTTATATGGCTATTTGGTGAGTTTAGCTGCTGTCACTTAGCCAGTTAAGTTCGTACTTATTTGCCTATCTGGTACAGGTCACTGCAATAAGTCAGTATTTATCCGACTAAGTGGCATTTGCTACTGCCACTTACCCGGATAATTCATTACTTATCTACAAAGTGCCACTGCACAATCTGCCTGACAGGGATGCTCCCCCTCCTTGACTATAAAGGGAGTGCACTTTTTTTAAACTCCAGATGCATTAGCATATCATTAATTTGCTGCACTGGGAGTTTAAAAAAAAATGTCATCTGAGTGTTAAAACTGTGCACTGAAATCTAGTGCCCCGTGTTTTAATGCTCAGATTGCTGCATCAGCCTTTGAGCATTGGGAGCAGAAGCAGTGGAGGAGCTCTGACAGTCACGTGCAGCAGCCCAAGGTATCTAAGCTTGGGCTGCTGCACGTGACTGTCAGAGCTCCTCCACTGCTTCTGCTCCCACACCACACCAGCTTTTCCTTTTTCCCTGCACTTGTACATAAAGGGAGCTGGCCCACTGTGATGGGTTCATGTGTGTCTCTTCCCACCTTTCTCCCTTTGTTTTAAAATTCAGAAGAGACTGGCGGGGCTTTGATTGCTTCCCTTGCTCTTCTTTTGACCATGAGTCTACTCCATGTCCTCACTGCCTGTGCTGGACAACATTTTTGTTAATGTAGGTGTGCCTTGGCTTAAAAAGATTGGGAAACACTGAGTTAGAGGGCAGTAAGGAGTATAGAACCCATAGTTGTACAAGTACTGTTGAAATAAGGGCATAAACCATCAAGGTCTTCCCCCTTCCACCTACCCTTATTTGAAAAATTCCTTGTCCCAGTATAGAAGTTCAGTGGATCCCTAAGTTTAATTGTCCAGCTAAATTGGTAGAGCAGCAGTGTGACTTCATTTTGCAAGTATATATGCAATTTTCAAAATGCTAGACATTTAAATGTAATTTCATTTGTATATCAGATTCTGCACTGTGAGGCTGATTTTAAAAAAAGTACGCCGGATTTTAATAGATACGTGCGTAGCCGCGCATACCTGTTAAAATCCGGGGTCGGCGCGTGCAAGGCTGCGCAAAATCGGCAGCCTGCATGCGCCGAGCCGCGCAGCCTGGCTCCGTTCCCTCCGAGGCCGCTCCGGTAGGATTTACGCGCGCAGGGCATTTAAAATCTACCCCTATGTTTTCAAATGTGTAAGCATGCAGGTATTTTGTCAGATTCATTTTTATAAAATGCTCATCGGGATAGGGACCATACCATCATTACTAAGCATAATAAGGTAAATTGTCTTCTTTGTCCCTTCCAGTTTAGCACAGGTACCCCTTAGTGTTGCCGGTAGGAGGGACCCCCCTGTTGCCTGAATTTTCTTAATGCTAGGGGAGGCTGGGAAGCCACAGGAAGATGTTTTAGATACCGGGTGGACGGTGGGAGGTCATAGTGACTGGGATGGATCATGGCCCAGCCACCTCTCCAGTGCGCGCGATGCAATATTTAAATTAGGGGTCACGCAAAAAAGGAAGTGCCAGGGAAAATGTGTGTGCCCCTAGTGCCTCTCAGGATTGGGCACACAGGAAAGGTGGCTGTGAAGTGGGTTGGGAAAATGGACACTCAATCTGCTTTATTTAGTTCCTCCTACTTAGTATTGCTACAATACTATTAGGAGGAATTGCAGAAAGCAGGATTTTTCTTTTTTTTCAATGCGCCCTTGAGTGTGGCATACCTTAAATCTGCATTGGTCATGCGGGAAATTTTTTGCATCGTATGGAATAGCTAATAGCACTCATCTACGTGGTGATTTGGACACGCGTTTTGGACGCGCTAATCCCTGTATTGCATTGGGGGTTATGGATGTGCATCCAAAATGCGCATCCAATCGCCTGTTAAACCATGCGCTAGCCACTGCACACGGTAGTGCATTGGTCCCAAAATGTGCGTGTGTTTGTATAAGCCCTTTGCTAGTGATCCACACAGACGCTGTCCTGGTGAGTGATATCAGAATGGAGTGGCTGAGCAGGTGTTTTAGAGAGGTTAGACATTCCCCAGTAGGAGATGTCCTAGGTTTAATAAACTGTGTGCATGTGAGCACAGGGGAGACTTAAGGTGCCTTTTCAACATGAAGGTGCTGGCTGCATCACCTCTTGCAACAGAGAAGAATGGGGGGGGGGGGGGGGTTCCCTCCACAGGGAAAAGACCTGGAGTGGGAGCCTCTTTCAACAGAGGGGGTGTCAGGAGAACTGTTCCTGTACTGGGGGAGTGGCTGGAGCCCAAGGGCAGGGTTCCAGAAGTGAGAAGAGGTGTCTTGGGGGTCTTGGAGAAATTCCCGACAGGATGTGTGATGAGAGATGCAAGTCTCTACTCTTCATGTCTAAAGAGAGTGGTTTAGAAGATTGGAGAAAAAAAGAGGATTGTCCTTGGTGAGAATTCAGAGAGAGACTTGTACAGCTGAGGAAGGTTGAAAAAGAATCAGCCAGAGATGTATCTGCTGTGGGATTTGGAAGAGAACAGTGAGAGAGAAAAGGAGAGCTGCATCCAGAAACAGGGGTCAGGGGAGAGCTGAAAGAGGAGGGTTCCTGCCCCAGAAAGCTTATCTGCTAGGGTGTGCAATATTTGGCATTTTGTGAGAGATTGCATTTATTTTTCTTGCTATTGGACGTCTTTTATTGAATCATTTGTGCACTAATCTTTAGTGTACACTGTGGATTTGGTGTGCCTGCCATCAGAAACCAGTATTTATTTGTTTAACATTTTTCATGTCAGTGTGATGTTTTTTGCTGATGGTGATTGGGCGAAAGAGTCCCAAAGGCGGGAGAAAAGGAACTTGAAAAACTGATATCACCTCCCTCTGATCTCCCCCCCCCCCCTCCCCCTCCCCCCATGCAGGAAGGACCTAGAAGGCATGATGCTATAGCTCATTATCATGCCAGCAAGCCCCTGTTCCTGTATCTAGATTTGTGCAGGGCTAAATACATATATATATATATATATGTGTGTGTGTGTGTGTGTGTGTGTATGTATGTATAGAAAGATAGATAGAGTGCAAAACATTTCCAAGATAATACAGAAATTAAAATAACTAATGGAAGGTTGTTTTTTTGTACATTTTTGCATAAAAGCAGTTTCTCATGCTTAGCCATTTAAATAAGGTTCCTTTTTACCCCTTCAGCATGTTGTCGTGCCACTTTTAGAAAGTACATTTGCTTCCAGACAACTGAAATTCCTTAGATTACGCAGACCAGTTCTTTGGTTGAAAAATAACTATGCCAGAATGGTGGATTTGGGGCTTTCATTTTGATATGTGTGTAAGTGTGGGTGTTGCTAGTAATCATTTCTGAGTCTATGATTATTATCTACCTACGATGCAGGCTGTTGCCTGAAGATGATGATGTACATAGTACATGAGAACCCTAATTCCTTGGCAAGTTTGCTACTTACGGGTAGGCTTGTTCATGTTAACTGAGCATTTGAATTGTGGTACCTGTATCTTGTCCTTTATTCTTTTGATGGTTTTATCTGAATTCCTTTTTTTCTCCTCTTTTTGTCTTTTACAAAGATTCTGGGTATGACATGTACGGATAACGGATTAGGAAATATAAATATTTGGACAGCATTTCTCCAGCTAATATTTTTTGCAATAATTTTAGGACTGCGAGGTAGTTAATTGCTCAAATGTGCACAATTTTTGCCTTTTTGAGCACAATTTCATGGCTTCTATGCAAAGAGGCTGGTATTCAATTTCTTTACGTTATACTCTATTTCTGTAAAGAGGCAACAGCTATGTCTGTAAAAAATGTGGTTACAGCTCGATAATATACATCAAAATCTGAATGTTCTCAGCGGTCTGATCTTGTATTTAGAAAAATTCTTAAAAATACAAGAGAATCTCTTTAATCATACAGAAAAAAGACACTTAATAAGATTCTCTACTTGTGAAACCTGATTGTAGAAACATACTTACATAGTGATGCAACCGTAAATTATTCATGTCAACTTAACTTGAGCAGCTGGCAGGCATCAATGTCAAGGTGATGCTTTAATATATGCCATTTAAGCTATTTTAAGACCATTCATGTAAAGCTGAGATGGTAAAAGTATTCTGCATTGGCTTGTATTTGTTTGTTTAACTTTGATCAATGTTTTCAGCGTAGAACATCTTCATTGTGAAAATCAAGTCACTTTATTTATTTATAACATTTATATCCCGCTCCATCTCCAACTCTGGGCGGGTAACATCAAAACATACATAAAAACAAATAATATAATAAAACCAAACCAAAATCAGTATAGCAGCTTGTAGTAAAAGCATGCTGAGTAAAACCAGATTAAAGCCAGTGAGCCACATTGTATCATAAAATGTTGCCATACTGGGTCAGACTGAGAGTCCATCAAGCCCAGCATCATTTCCAAAAGTGGCTAATCCAGGATACAAGTACCTGGCAAGTACTCAAATATTAAATAGATCCCATGCTACTAATGCTGGTAATAAGCAGTGGCTATTTCCTAAGTCAACTTGACTAATAGCTGAATCTAGAGACAGGGTAGATAGACAGGATAGATAGAATCTATCTACTCCTTGGGATCCTACCAGGTACTTGTGACCTGGATTGGCCACTGTTAGAAACAGGATACTGGGCTTGATGGACCTTTATGTCTGACCCAGTATGGCAAGTCTTATGTTCTTATGGACTTCTCTAAGAACTTGTCCAACCCCTTTTTAAATCCAGATAAGCTAACTACCTTAACCATATCCTCTGGCAATGAATTCCAGAGCTTAAATAATGCGCTGAGTGAAAAAGAATGTTCTTTGATTTGATTTAAATGTGCTACTTGCTAACTTCATGGCATGACCCCTAGTGCTTGTATTATCTGAAGGAATAAACAACCGATTTACATTAACCCATTCTAAACCTCTCATGATTTTATCAACCTCCTTCATATTCCCTCTCAACCGTCTCTTCTCCAAGCTGAACAGCACTAACCTCTTTAGCCTTTCCTCACAGTGGAGCCGTTCCATCCCCTTTATCACATTAGATGTTTATCATCAAGATGGTAAACTCTTTGGGATCTAGAAGTTGAGAATAAAGCTGTGAAAACTGATGCCTGCAGGTACTCACTGAAAATCATCATCCACTGTCAACAAGCTATGTTCCTGCTGCTGTCAGTTGCTGAAAGCTTGGTGAACCAGTATACTTTCAGTTGATTCTGAAAGCAGGTCAATAAGGTCTCTGGTTTTAGCTCATTTGGAAGAGAATTCCAGAGGAGGAATCCAGGGAACATGTGCTCTCTAAATTCAGCCAACTAGCCAACCAATGATGATACATCCAATAAGTTAGAAAAGAGGATTGGAGAAGAAAGCAGGGAGGGTAAAGTCTCAAGAACAAGTTGAATCAATTTGGGGCCATTCCAATAATGGCTTTGAAAAATAATCATCAGAACTTTAAACTTGATTCTCTCTGATATTGGGAGCCAATGTAACTTCTGAAGTATAGGACAGTGTGAAGTAGTGTCCCTAAAAATCCTCCTTAAACAATACTGGACCAGGCATCTGGCCTGGTACACCTTAAAAGTTAGGCACCTAGATAGCTCTGTGGGTGGGTCCCCTAAGAGCAGGAATAAGAGTGTAGGCCCAGAGAGGAAAAAACAGGCCGGGGTCTCCAGGAGAAGGCAGCTCCTCCTAACACATCTCTGTTCTGATGGTGAACCCTGAATGTAAATGCTGAAAGTCAATGCTGATTGTGACTACTGCTGAAGGTAAGCAGCTTATATGGAACTTGCATGTGGAAAATAAAGTTTTATCTAAGAAAAGCCAGGGTCCAGGGTGAGTCTGGCAAGCTACAGTCACTCAACTATGCCACAGACAGATATGATCGGGAAGGGAAGTATCAGAAAGCAAGAAAGCCACTGCATTTTGAATGAAATGAAGAGTTCTAAGGGTTATTTGAGGGACACTCAAAGTACATTACATTAATCCATAAGAGATATTATGTAAGCTTGAATGATTGGCCAATTCCTGACATATCAGGGCAATATAGATATTAAAAAGAGTGGTGGAGAGAGCAGAACCTTGTGCACACCAGTGTACAGCTCACAAGGTAAAGATCTAAAATTACCTAATAAGATAAATTGAGAACATCTGCACAGAAACAAAGAAAACCATTTGTGACTGGTAGATGTAATACTCAAAGAATTAAGCAAAGCATCTCCATTCAAAAATTATAAACCCGGAGGTTGGTATTTACCCCAGTGAGGTCAAGAATGGGCCTGAATGAGCCATCTTTCTTGAGAAACACAAAATAGATGGGAGTACCGATCCTGCCCCCTTTCCTTTCCAGCACCATTGCTTTTGGGAGCTGCAGATGCCTCAGGGTCTCGACTACCACCCTTCTTTTTGACGAGCAAAGTACAGGGAAAGATCATAAAGGTGTTGGGAACAGGAGAATGCAGTTTCAGGGAATAACCTAGATGGATCAGTTCCAACACCCACTTATCTGAGGCAATATGGGTCCACTGTTGCTAAAAAAAAAAAAAAAAAAAAAAAAAAGAAAGGTGAGGGTTACCACCCACAGGCAAGGCCCGAGAATGGAGCTTCATTGAGAAGTCTGACTGCCCCCAGAGCAGGTGCTGGAGTTTGGCTTGGGCTTGTGGAAACCACAAAATGACTGACTCTTCCCCCGGAAGCCTGAAAACCTTGAAAGGAAAAACCTGACTGCTTACCTGGCCTATATTGTCTGGATTCCCGGAACTGTCCTCAACCTCTAGTGGACCAAAAAGAAGAGTGTTGCTAATCCTCAGGAAGCCCCTGAGATTCTTGACCATT
Source organism: Rhinatrema bivittatum (assembly GCF_901001135.1). NCBI lineage: Eukaryota > Metazoa > Chordata > Amphibia > Gymnophiona > Rhinatrematidae > Rhinatrema > Rhinatrema bivittatum. Next base: position 215,349,495 of record NC_042615.1, on the reverse strand, counting down.
TGTTCCAGATCCTCTGCAAACAAGAATCTCCCTTTAACAGGACGCTTACCATGGTGAGACTTCGATCAAGAATCTGCAGACCAGTTTCACAGCCAAAGTAGCCACCTGGCTGCAACTGCTGAGAAGAAATCCAAAGAAGATCATACATGGCATCTGCCAGAAAGGCAGCAATCAACTCCTTTCTAGCAACCTCTTCACTCTCTGGAAGCTGCTGAATCCAGCACAAAAGCACTCTTACTACAAATCCACCATAACTCAAAGTATGAACAGCCATGACCGTGGAAAAAAACAAAGATTTCAAGGGATTTTCAATCCTCCTCTCCTGAGGCTCCTTCAGAGAAATACCCTCAACTTGAATAGTGGTACACCTAATGACAGCCATGACCAAGGCATCCACTCATGGAGCCTGAAACAAATGCTTAATTAACTCTGGAAAAAGAGGATACAACTTCAAAAGGGCCTTAACGCCCATGAGACCCAAATCAGGAGTCTCCCATTTCAATAGCACCATCTCCTCCACTTTAGAGTGTAAAAGAAAGACCTTCATGGATTTGTACTCTCCCTTAATAATAGGATCCCACAAAGGCTCCTCCAGAACTGAGACTTCTGCTATCAGGAGTCAGGAGACAACCTGATCAATCAGGGACACATTCACCTCCTTGTGAAATATTCGAAGGACTGAATCATCCTCCTTACCAAAACCACTTTGCCTATAGACACTTGCAGAGCCAATTAGATCCTCAAGATCTATCTGATCCATATCTAGATTAGAGAAGAGTCTCTGCAGAAAGCCCCTGAAGGTGCTTGTGTGGTACCAGGGCCACAGTAATGGCCTTTACCAATTCCAGTGCACCGACAAACTTTCCATCAGGCCTTTGCATTGCGCAAAAGGCCTGGTGTAAAAATCAGAAAACTCAGGAGAGAACTTCTGAGTCCCAGCATTCTAACTGGGATCTGGCAAAAAGCAAGCATAACACACAGGAACAAGGCAGCAGGAGCAGCATCCTCCATTACAGTGGCCGTCTTCTGGGGCCGAGTGTCAAAATTAGTAGTGAAAGCGTGACCTAAAATGGCCAGTGCTCCCACCAAACTCATAGTATTAGTGGCCTCACAACATGGCAGCTCCAAACCAGACTCCACAAAGAAATGCAACTCCAGGTGCAGGGGAGAGCTGGAACCTTGCCCCCCCCTCCCCACCACCACCAGGGGGTCATCAAATACTCTCCAAGAACTTCCCCTGCCGTGATGCAGGTCAAGCAGATGATTTGGACAGTCTGCAGTGTCAGCTTTTCCTGGGCCTGTCTGTAGTGCACCAACGAATCCTCCCTGGCTCAGTCCCTAAGAACATTGAGGCCACAGATTCTCCCTGCCCCTACTCCAAAAGAAAAGGCCACATACCCCACAGGTAGCTAGCAAAAAAAAATCTCTTCTTTCTCTGTAGAGACAGCATAAGCAGAGGCTTCAATGCTGCTGCTTTGCCCGAGGTCCTCCATAGCCGGCCAGGTAGTGGGTTGAATGCTCTCGCATAACCACTGCTCCATGGGGGAGCTGCAATAGTCCCCAGTTGGAAGAGGAACTGGCTGCCCTCTGTGACCAAAACCTGCCACCAGCCAGGAATCCCAATCATTCTGACAATCTGGCCAACTACTCCAGAGTAAAGCCTTGGCGCCATCCGGAAACATAGGGGGTTATTTTCTAAAGCTTTATCGTGTGTGTTAGGGCCCTAACGCACGCGATATAATGCAAATTAAGGGGAGGGGAGGAGTCGAGGAGGGGAGGAGTCGGAGCGGGAGGGGGCGGAGTCGGCGGTGTCTTCACTGCCAGTGATAATGTTAGTAACGTTATCGTTGGCAGTAGCGAGCCCAATAGCACCACCTTTCACTGTGGCGCTATTCGGTGCAAAAGCCGGCAGCCGCCGTGGTGCGAAGGCTGCGGACTTTCTCAGGCCCGCCCCCCCCCACCCCTGTTTTCGCAGGATTCATCATTCCCCAAAGAATGATGAATCCAGGCCATAGTGAGAAGGAAACAAAAAAGGGCACAGGTGCTTGCTGACCCAGTATGGAATCAGGCCATTGGACATGACATTAGCTATACATATGTACATGTTAAATACCCATGACTTGGGCCCCTGAGCAGCTGCCTGCACGAAGATGCTTAATCTTTGTTCGGAGAAAGACTGCCACTGGAGAACCAGGAAGCTGGGCAACTGGCTCCTTGCCGGTGCGCTCACTTCATCTGTACCACCCCGTGCCACAAACTCTGCTAAGCCACCAGCAGCCATGACAGAAGAGGAAAGGACTGCTGTCAGGAACTAAGAAAAGGATGGAGGTAGGCAAAAGGAAGGGAGAAGTTGTGAGGCATGGCTTGACCTTTTCCCCTCTATGGTTGGCCTCTATGGTTGATCTTTGCCATTCCCCCTATTGCTCTGATTTGTGCCCCAGAAACACCCCCTCCCACCTTGAGCCCTCTTGGTTGCCCCCATTTTGTTGTGTTCCAATTGCCAACTTCCTCTTTAACTCACCCCAACTCAATTACTGCCTTACTAGCACCTCCCCTTCACTCACCTACCCCCACATCCACCCTCCTGTTTCCTGCTTGTGTGCAAAATTCCACCCATTTTGTATCATCTCCTAAGGGGACCTTGCGTGGATCTTTATTAAAAAATCAATTTGCATGTAAACTGATTTAGAAAACACAGAATAAGATTAAACAAATGTGGGGACTTTGTTGCATTTTTCACTAAAAGGTGACTAGAGAAGTCCCACACTGTCATAATTCACCCGCTTCTAACCAGCCTATAGCGAAGATTCCATCCCATCCATCATTAGTCCTGTTCTGTCTTTAACGATACTTAGATGAAAGAGAGAAATATTTCTCTTCTCTGTTAGCTTTTAGTTTTCTCTCAGGACCACAGCTACTGTCATGATAAATTATTTCCAGATATTTTTTTTTGGAGTGCCAACTTTTTAAGCAATTTTTTTTTTGCTTTCTCTTACTTATTTGATCTAAGCTCGTGCTTCGCAAAATCAGCTGTGCCTGTCTGAATGCCATTTGAAACTAAAAAGCTGAGGGTTTTCTGTTTATTTGTGAAGGAAGAGATTGTCAAGATTACTGTCTAAACTAGTTCCAAATCATGTTATCTCTATTAGATTGAAAACAAAGATCTCATTTTTGCAATGCAAGAGAAATTTGCAAGCTCCAGAGGCAACATTGAAGATTTTATGCTTCCTCCTGTTCAGATAAAAACAAGACCCTGTCACATATTTCCACGGTACTTTTGATTTTCAAAGATGTTCTTGAGATTTACAAAGCTTGATGTCCCTAATTTCTTCACACTGTTGCGCTGGAGGTGGACCTTTGGCCTGGCGCAGGATTGGTACGGCCCTCTGAGGGATCCTAGAGGGCGCCTGCCACCAGGAGGCGGAGCACACGAGGAGACAGAGGCAAGCTGGAGCTTCACCAATAACGGCCCGGGGGCTCCACGGGTTGAGCCCTTGGATTTCTGGGCTACCTGGGGGGGTCTCCCGGAGAGGAAGCAGAGAGGCGTGCCCATCAAGAGTAGGGGAGCGCATCTGGCGGTGAACAGACGAGCTAGACCGGAACAGAGAGTACCGGAGACCATGGGTACGAGGCAGGAACTGAAGGTCCTCCGGGCAGAGTAGGCAGCACCTAGTGGTCTAGCTCGAGGAAGGCCGCAGGTAGCTTCAAGGCAGGTGGACCTGGTGGTCGCAGGAGGATCAAAGAGAGTGTCCGAATGGAGCACAAGGGTCAAAGCCAGGGTATCCATCTGAGGATGGTCAGCCAAAGCAAGGGTCAGTTCCAGGTATCAGTCCAAGCGTGATCAGAGGCAAGCAGAGGTCAGTTCCAGGTATCGGTCCAAACGTGGTCAAAGGCAAGCAGAGGTCGGTTCCAGGTATCGGTCCAAATGTGGTTAAAGGCAGGCAGAGGTCAGCTCCAGGTATCGTCCAAATGTGGTCAAAAGCGAGCAGAGGTCAGTACCGGGTATCAGTCCGAGGAGGTACTACCTGTGTAGCAGAACAAGGAACAAGACAGTGGAACGAAGGGACTCAGGAACAGATGCTGGAACACTGGAAGAGGCACAGGAACGCAGGAACACTGGAACAAGCACAGGAACATGGAACACAGGAACACTGGAACAAGCATAGGAACAAGGACGGCAATTAGCTTCACTCGAGGTGATGACCCATTTGCCAAGGCGAGGTTCTGGGGAAAGGGCCTCGCCTTATATACTGTGCTCAGGTGACATCATCAGGAGGCCCCGGGCTGAGGTTCCCGCCCTGGGCCCTTTAAGAGACAGAGGGTTGGCCGTGCGCCTGCCTAGGGGCAGGGCCAAGGATGCCATGGACGCGGAGCCCCTGCGGGAGCTCCTCCAAGAGGCCTGAGTCACGAAGGAAGCCAGAGATGACCAGGGTAGGCATTGGGGATGCTGGGAACTGGCAGCCGCGGCAAGGGAGGGCAAAACGGGACCCACAGAGGGGAGCCCGAGGTGAGCAGGCCTGGTCGTGGCACCAGCGTGGCCGGGACGTGCAACACACACAGTACCTTGCCAACCCTCCACAGTAGCTTGAAGTGTATTTCTCAGGATCACCATAATTAAGTATGCAGCTATGGTGTGCCTAAAACTCTTCCCTTCTATGCAAGTATATTTCTTCTGTATACTTTCAAAATCTTCTACATCATGCCAGCAGTGGCATCCACCATATTATAATTGATATTATATTACAAATTAATCAATATTTCTTTTGTAAAGAAATGAAAACTCCATTTAAATCTTTCACGCTATTTTTCTGTGTGCTATTTGCTTTTACAGAGATTAGTGTTATCTGTCAGTATTGGGCCTAGACATGTCAGCATATCCACAAGAGCAGGCCTGCCTGACATGACTAGGACCAAATATGTATACCCTGGAAGAGAGGAGATACAGAGGAGATATGGTACAGACATTCAGATATTTGAAAGGTTTTAATAATGCATGTTCCTCGAGCCTTTTCCATTGGAAAGCAAACAGTAGAACTGGGATCACAATATGGTACTTCAGGGCAGGATAACTCAGAACCAACGTCAGGAAATATTTCTTCACAGAGAGGGAGGTGGATGCCTGAAATGCCCTTCCGGAAGAGGTGGCGAAGACGAAAACAGTAAACAAATTGAAAAAGGCATGGGATAAACACTGTGGATCCCAAAATGCTAGAGTTAGAAATTAAGAAAAGGGTGCCATGGGGGTTAATGAGCATGGAGCGGTAGCTACTACCCCTATCATGTTACCCTTACATGATTTTGATGCAGCTGCAGAATCACTCTCTGCTTCGGTGGTGGGAGCAGTAAAAAGGGGAACTGGATTCTTATTGTACAAAACCCTACTTTTGTGTGTGTGCCTCGGTCTATTATATTCACTGCCTCTGAAAAGTGGACATGGATTTTCAGACTTACAAACTCAATAATTGCAACCTAGAGCCTGCTTCACCATTTCTTTTTTATCCCCAACATTGTTGAAGGTGGGGGTAGGTTTATGAGGGACAGGGGCATTTTCAAGAGCAAATGGTCAATGTTATGCATGTTTGTTAGAATGTATTTATATTTCACCTTTCAGGCACTTCAAAGCAGATTACATTCAGGTACTGCAGGTATTTTCCTGTCCCCAGCAGGTTCACAATATAACAGGGTTAATCATTAAAATGCGTTAGGGCTGTATGGCATGATAAAAGGGGTCTAACACATGTTAGATGCGCGATATTTAGTGCATCACTTGTTAGTATGCAAATATGATAATGAGTATGCAAAAGCTAGAAAATTATGCAAATTAGGGGTACCTACCGCATTTAGCAATGAAATAACACACAGTAACGTGATTTACAAGTGACATTTCAACACCTCCAAATGGGCTTTTTTTTTCTATGTATATGAAGAAACTCTGATTTTTAAGGGAGTAATGTTCAAACTGTCCATATTGGAATAAAGAGTGTACAAACATTTTACGTGCAGCCTTTGGACCAATTTTAAATGCAAACAATCACATGGGTTTTCGCTTAGAAACTTGATGTGGGTATAAAGTCTGCACAGTCACTTGCATATGCTTTTTCCATGACAGATTTTCACTGTAGAATTCAAAAAGCAATCAAAATGTGCATGTTTCCTCCTCTGATCTAAGCATGCTCCCTGGGACATTTCCTTTCAATGTGACTAAAGGTATGTGGGACAACAGCCATATTGAGGATGGCAAATTTTCAGACAGCCATTTTACCTATGTATAATGTTTTTTACCTGCATTACCTGGATATAATGCTTTTTACTTGCATTTACCTGGGTATAATGCTTTTATTTGCATTTTTGAAAAGTGCCTTTCTATAGAACATTATTGGTTGTTCTGCATGGGATGATTACTGCTCTGAATTCTGTTTACAAAGTTGTGATGTCAGTTCAACATTGCCCAATGACAAAGCTCTTGAATATAGGACCATATATATTATCTCATGCACTCTCTATATTTAATAGTGAAAACTTGGCAGCTAATATTTCATCACAGATTACTGAGGCCCATTAAGTTAAAAAAAATCTTAGAGTCATTTATTCCTTGAGAAATACATTCTGATTACTAACTTAAATTTTAATTGAAATGTTGAATTGCTGTATTTACTAGGTTATATTTGCATGTTACCTTTCTTGTATAAATGGCCTTCATTATTTAATTCGTGCTTTCTTTAGATCATGTTGTGTATGTTTTATTGATCATTTACATGATTTCAAATTATTTTTTATTGTAGCTTGGCAAAACTCTGTATTTGCTCTCAATTGGATGTTTTAAAGTTTTTAAATTCCAATCTGTGTAATGAATTCCAGGGTTTTTTAAGTTACTGTACTTTTCAGATTTAGGTATAACAATGTTCTGAACAAAGATTAAAACAAATTATGCCCTCAAATTTAATGCACCCTGCATTTTTCTAATTATTTGTTTCATATAAATAACAGCAGGAAGAAAAATCAAACAATGTAACTCTATGTTCAATTAACTTTTGGTTTTCAGGGATGAGAAGATCAGAAGGGGATGATGGACACTTTGATCAAGATAACAGGAAGGTAAAGCCACAGACCAGTATATTTCCATTTCAGACTAAATAATCTGTCCATATATCAATTGCATGAAATGATTGATGCAAATACAGCTAATTTATGGGCTGAATCACTGCTTGACTGTCATTCATTGTGCAGTAGCATATCCTGTATAAAGACAATGGAATTCATGCATGAACTGGAAGGATATAATATATACTACAGTCCCTCAGTGTAGTGTCAGGCTGGCTAGGTTTATAGTCATGAACACTCACCCACCTATATTACATTTCTGAGGCAAAACTCTGCACCCTGCCTTACCTGGGTCAGCATCTTTGTCTGCTGTGTTTGGGATCCTATTGATAAATCTGTTCTTTAACTTTTTTTTGCAATATATCATAAGATAGATCAGTCTTAGAAGCACACAAACATAGAAATATGGCAGCAGAAAAAGACCATATGGCCTATCTAGTCTGCCCATCCACACAATTGCTCAACTCTACAATCCCTATCATCATTCTCTCAGTGATCCCCCGTGCTTGTCCCATGCTGCCCATGTCTCCACCATATCCACTATGAGGTTGTTCCATGCATCTGTCACCCTTTCTGTAAAGAAATACTTCCTTAGATTACTCTTTAGTCTGTTCCCTTTCAGCCTCATCACATGACCTGTCATTCCTGAGTTTCTTTTCCATTGAAAAAGACCCACCTCCTGGCATTGATACTTCTCACGTATTTACATGTCTCTATCATATCTACTCTATTTCCTCTAGGTATACATGTTTAGATCTTTAAGTCTGTTCCCATATGTTTAACAATGAAGATCACTGACCATTTTAGTAGCCATCCTCTGGACCAACTCCACCCTGTTTATATCCTTGTGAAAATGCAGTCTCCAGAACTGTACACAGTATTTAAAATGAGATCTTGCCAGGGACGTATACACCTCATTTTTTTTCTGCTGACCATTCTTCTCCCTAGGTATCCAAGCATCTTTCTGACTTTTTGCCCTCTCTGTTTCCACCTGTTTGGCCACTTTGAAATCATCAGGTACGATCAACCCAGATCCTGCCCTTGTTTTGTGCAGAGAAGACTTGCACTCTCTAAACCATAGTGCTCCCTTGGGTTTTGCAGCCCAAATACATGATTTCATTTTTTAGCATTATATCTTAGCTGCCAGACTGTAGGCCATACCACAAGCTTCATTATATCTCTCTCCATATTTGCTACACCTTCCTTCGTATCTGCCCCGTTGGCATCATCTGCAAAAAGGCAAACCTTTCCCAATAGTCCTTCCACAATATCAGTTATGAAAATGCTGAAAAGAACTGATTCCTGTTGCACAATTCTTGTAATGCCCCTTTCCTCAGAATGAGTTCCATTTATCACTACCCTTTCTCATCTCTCATTCAACATGTTTCTGATCCAGTCAGTCACCTTAAGGGCCTATACCTCGGATGTTTATTTATAAGTCACATATGCAGAACTGTATCAGAGGCCTTACTGAAATCCAAATAGGGAAAATCATTTTTCGGCTTGGTGCACGCTAACGGGGTTAGCTAACTCCCGTTAGTGCGCGCTAACAAAAATAACAAAGAGTAACAAAAACTAACGTTTTTTTGTTAGCGTGCACTAACGGGAGTTAGCGCGCACTAAGCCGAAAAATGATTTTTTTACAAAAAAAAAAAAAATGCCGATCCGCAGGAATACGAGATTTTCCCACGGCCACACGAACCCGAAAGCGGAAACGATCAGGCACCTGATGCAGATCTCTAAATCCAAATATATTACATCTAACACTCTTCCCAGATCAAACTCTCTAGTCAGCTAGTCAAAATAAATTGATCAAATTGTCTAACAAGACTTACCTCTGGTAAAGCCAAAATGCCTCAGATCTTGTAATCCACTGGATTCCAGAATCTGCATTATTATCTGTGTAAAGGAGTGTATGTTAGACCCTCCTTAAAAGGCCAGGACCAGCATCTTAAGCCACAGACAGGAAGTGATGTCCACTCTTAGGGCGTTCTCCTTAGAAGGGGATAAGAAGCTAGGCCCAGGAAGAATCCAGGGCCCCAGGAAAGAGAAGGAGCCTAGGGAAAAACCAAAACTGCTGTCTTTTTTGTTTGAGAACTGCTAAGGTAAGCAGAACTGCTTTTATTAGATTTTGTTTCTGTGATTAATTTACAGCAAGAGTCCAGTCTGAGTCTGTTCTCTCACCAACCATCGATTGCTCATGGTGCCACATTCTGTTTTAGCGGTGATTCCATTAATTTACTCACCACAGAGGTCAGACTAACCAGCTTGTAGTTCCTAGTCTTCTCCTTACTTCCACTATTGTGAAGAGGAACACATCTATCTGCATCCCTGGGGACTCTCGGGATTTCACCCTGAGACTCAGGGAATTTGAATCATTTGCAGGGTCTCAGGGGAAATACTAGAAATCTCACCTTTGTATACAGCTCAGCCACTCCCCTTCCTCAGTAAGCCTGCAGAGACCTGGAGAAGTGGGGCGAGCCTGGAGGAGACACTGCAGGCAGTGGAGAGGGGCTGCCACACACACAAAACTCAGTCTGCAGCTGTGATTCCAGGACGTGGGGATCACTCAGCTAAGGACACATAAGTCATGGAGCTGTGGTTTATAGGAGTTGGGAGCAAAGAAAGTGCTGGAGTCAGGGAGAGAGGAAGAGGAAGTATGCTGGGGTCATCTCTGGAGGTGGGGGGGATAGTGATAATGGTGGGCAGGATAAAAAGAAAGTGTTGATTGATTGTGGGTGGGAAGGAAGAGAGAAAATTGATACATATTATTCCATTCCTTCCTCCTCCCCTGCCCTATACGGTACTTATCAACAGCAATCTCAGGGTGACCACAACTGAAAAGTTCCCAGGTATGTCCATCTGTTTCCAGTCTTCTGGAATTACTCCTAACTGTAAAGAAGTCCAAGTTCCCTTGAAATCTTGAATATATCCCACCCAGCCCCATCTACTTGAACTTTAGCTACTTCCTCACAAATACATTTTTATTAAAATGGTTTGAGGTTTACTTCACATCCAATTTTATTTGTGTCCATTTTCTGTGATCCTACTTATGGTCTTTCCTAAGTGAAAACCAAATAGAAAAATGTGTTAAGCAATCCCACTTTTCCTCAGTAACCTCTACGTATTCCTCCCCTTTACCTGACTCTCTCTTTTGCATTTCCTCCTATCACTAACATATCTAAAAAAAAAATCTTGTCCCCCCATTATTCTGTATTTGCTGTATTTTCTTCATTTTGCATCTGTTATGGTTTAGCGGTGTTTGGGTGGATTCTCGGGTACTGTGGCAGATGACCACGCCCATGGGGAGGAGCCCCGTGAGGCGCCACAGTACTGGGCTAGACTCAGGACGCACAAACACAGAATTAGATCTTTTATTGTACAGCAGATGTATATCACCAGAGGTGGCAGTAGTGAGGTGATCCAGAGATAGCAGTCCAAGGACCCTCGGCAGAGGGGACCCGTCTCATCAAGATGGTATAGGGATATCCAGGTGTAGGTTTCCCAGCATGGCAAGCTGTAGATGAATTAGATTACTCACTAGATGGTAGCTGTAATGTTGGCGATTCCACCAGGCTGAAGAAGATGGTTACAAGCACCAGCACAGGGAGAGCAGGCCCTCGAGGAGCGAGTATCTGATCCCAGTTAAGCACCTGAAAGGAAAGCAGAGGGCCCCTGAGGAGCAGGTACCCAGGTTAGAGAATACCCCGAAGGGCAGCGAGAGAGCTTCCAGCGGCAGCTCGGAAGTGGCAGAGTAGCTTAGACCGGACGAGTCCAATCCTTGCTAACTCAATGAGCTAGCAAACAAGCGAAGGCTAAATACCCGGATGATGTGATGTCACTCGAGGCGGACGCCCCCGAGGTTCGCGCCATAGCTGGCGTAAAGACGTTGGTAGCGCGCGCGCGCACTCTAGGAGGCCCTTGGGAGGAACATGGCAGGAAGCAACGCCATAGCCGTTCCGGGGACGCCGGAGAGAGCGGCTTGCAGACGCGGCGGTGGCCATCTTCCCAAGGCTGGCGGGGAGAGCAGAGAAAAAGGTGAGGCACAAGGGTCGAAGCCGTCTGAGACCGACGGACGCAACAGCATCTTCACTCTCCTGACTACTTTCCTAGCTTCTCTTAGCTTTTCCAGATACTGTTGCCTGTCTTCATTCTGTGATCTCTTGTCATTTTTGAATCTTAACCTATTTTTCTTACTTTTTCAGCAACTTCTTTAGAAAACCATAGCAGCCTCTTTTTTTTCTCCTCCCTTTATTTTCTTTTCTAACAAAGATTTGTTGTTTTTATAATATCTGATTTTATTTTTGTTCAGTGTTTTTCTGCTTCCTCTCATTTTCCCATCCAGCTAACAACTTCTTGAGGTACTCCCCCATTTTAACAAAGTTAATTTTCCTAACGCCTGGAACCCTCTCTTTAGAATGAACTATCACCACCTGCGCTCTATTACTGAACCACACAATCTGGTGCTCACTTGATCCCAGATGATCATCCACTACAACATCAGAAACACTGTCCCCACTGGTAAGCACCAGGACCAGTATTTCCTTGTTCCCTCTGGGTTCCAACACCAGTTGATGGAACAATTCTCCCTGCAGAGAATCCAGGATTTCCCTTCTTCTAGAACAGTGGTTCTCAACCTTTTTTAGGTCAGGACACACCTGACAGATGGTTCTCACATGCATGACACACTGCTCATTACAATCTATGGCGGAAATGGGAAAAAAAAAAAAGCCCCCCTATTACTTTTATTGTTACGAATGACACAAGGGAAAAATAAGCGAACACTCTCTGAACATAAATTATATAATTAGCAAACCCCCCATACCAGATCAGCACCAACTTCCAGCACTCGAACAGTAACCACCTTACCTAAGAAAAGACAAAAATGAAAATATTACACCAGGCCTTAAGACACCAATACTTCTATTAGGAAAATGGAACAAGTCAGGCTGCTATAGAGCCCTACCTAGAAACTACATGCAGATACCTCACCTCAATCACATGGGCAGACCATAAAGCTTAAATATTTATTTATTTATTTGTTTTTATATGCCAGTGTTCGATTTTACATAAATAGAAACATGCAGTAAAAAACTGAACTGGAAACCGCAACAAGCCAGAGTCTCTGTATGCAGTGCAACAAAGGAAAAGAAAAATCACTAGTCCTCATAAAATAAAGCAAGAAATATAAAATCAATAGCAGTAAAAAGAACAGATTATTTCAAAACAGCTGATGAATGGAATATGTAATACTTAAAAACTCATATAAAAAATTTCTAGACACCAATAAAATATTTCAAAATAGCAGACACAAAGACCCAATAATTAAAAATAATAAGGATTTAAAAAATGCTATGTTCTCCATACTTTGAAACGTTTGATTTCCCGGTACCCTGAGATTGTTGTGAATTAGGAGAAGGAGAGGGGTTGTTTGCAAATTTCTCCTTTCTCTCAGTCACACACATGCTCGCTCTGTCACTTACATAAGCTCTCAATCACACAATTACACACATGGTCACTCTCTTACTTACATAGGCTCTCATTCGCACAATTACACACATGCTCTCTCCCTCACATAGGTTCTCAATCACACAATTGTACACATGTTCTCTCTCTCACTTATGTAGGCTCTCAATCACACAATTACACACATGCTCTCTCTCTTACGTAGGCTTTCAATCACACAGTTACACATATGTTCTCTCTCTTACGTAGGCTCTCAATCACACAGTTACACATATGCTCTCTCTCACTTACATAGGCTCTCAGTCACACAATTACACACATGTCTGCTCTCTCACATAGGCTCTCAATCACACAATTACCCACATGCTCGTTTTCTCACTTACATAGGCTCTCAATCATTCAATTACACGCATGCATATTCAGACAACAACCAACAAGGACTGAATTGCACAGGCTGGGTAAACAAATAAGCGTGGGAGTAGCTTGCTTATTGAGGCAGTTACTAATCCTAATCAATTAAGCTAGATACTTCACTTAGATGTAGTTCCAGCACTGCTCTCTACATTAATGGCGGGGGTGAAAGGGAATTGGAACCAAAAGGTTACTAAGGGCCAAGAGTAACAGATAAGTATGAGAAAAAAAAACAAGTGTGAAAGCTTGCTGGGCAGACTGGATGGGCTGTTTGGTCTTCTTCTGCCATCATTTCTATGTTTCTATGCTTGCTCTCTCACTTAGGCTCTCAATCACACAATTACACACATGCTCACTTTCTCGCTTACATAGGCTGTCAATCACACAATTGCACACATTCTTGCTCTCTCTTACAAAGGCTCTCAATCACACAATTACACACTTGCTTGCTTTCTTACTTACATAGGCTCTCAATCACACAATTACACACATGCTTTCTTACTTACATAGGCTCTCAATCACACAATTACATGCATGCTCTCTCTCTCATACACACAGGCTCTTTATCACACAATTATACACATGCTCTCTCTTATACACACAGGCTCTTAATCACACAATTACACACATTCTCTCTCTCTTTTATACACACAGGCTCTAAATCATACATATACATGCTCTCACACATACAGGTTCTCAATCACACTTACATACATACTCTCAATCACACATAGAGGCTCTCAATCACACAAACAGATTCTTAATCACACACTTACATACATGCTCTCACGTAAACACATACGCACACACACACACACACACACACACATATGCTCGCTCACTCACTCTCTCCCCATTGAACTAGCAGCAGCAACAGCCTCCTCCTTTTCCAGCCCTCGCAACCTCGAGAAAGGAGTTCTATCAGCCACGGAGGCTGACATTGCTCCTTGTTTTGCTCTGAGCCGATGCTGAACTTCTTCAGGCCTGTGCGGCTGATCTTCGGACCAATGCTGTTGCTGTTCTTCGGGTTGACGCTGCTGCTCTTCTTCAGGCCAGAGTTTCAGAGAATTTACCTAACAGGCTCTCTTCTTCCCACGCTCGTGGCCGCTGCACTTCACTTTCTCTTCCAGGTCGCAGGGGCAGGAAAATGAGACCATGCTGGTGCTACTGACTCCAGCTCTCCTGCTGCGTTCTGCCCGGGCAGAGGAAGCATTCCATTTTGCTGAAGCAGGAGGAGCAGCTGGGCCAGTGGGAGACTGGGTAGTGTGGCAATACACCTGCGTGTGCTTGATAACACACTGGTGTGTCGCAATACACCAGTCGAGAACTGCTGTTCTAGAAGACACCACCAGATGTCCCAATCAACATCCAGAAGATTAAAATCACCTTGCATACACAGTGAGATTCAAATGGTGCTTCCAATTTCCCACAATGGAGGCAACTCTAATGCTCAGTTATGTGAGTTTGAATAGATCATGTAGTTTTCCCAATATATCACAAGTTACAAGGGCACTTGATGATATAATTCACAGCAGCAGTATCACATGTACTTGAGAATTTCAGCTTTAAATTGTCTTTTGTGAAATAAGAAACACTGTATTTGAAAAAGAGTGCAAACATACTGAACAGTGTCCACATGTTTATGACCTAAGACATCCAAAAATATAGCTTCACTAATATACATTTATAGGAGAAATATGTAACTTAAATTATCTGTCCTGTAGACATATCACTTTTATTTTTCTTGAAAGCTTTTCTAATTCCACTTATAATATCTTTATTCAAAGATTCCATCTTGGGATGGAGAGTGTAGGAGAAGGGGCATATAATTTGTACAGTACCTCCCTTCAAGTTGTTTGGGATGGTGAGTTCCTGTGGCATAAGAGAGGAGGAGTTTGGCTAGTGGTGTGGCAGTCTGGAGTTTTAGTTGTGAGACTCAGAAGGATTTTGGTGTGCTCTCCCAGTTTTAGGCCCCATCCTAGATCAGGAGGGGAAAGGCACTGCCTTCTTAGACAAATGTTCAATTCTGTTTCTCTCTTCCTCCTAATACGGCCTCTTTCTCTTCTTCTGCTGCTGGCAATGTAGGCTCCACCAGCAATACTAGGCCTTGCACTGGCAGGATTTTGTAGTCCCCAAAATTGTGGTGCTCTAGGTGACTGCCTAGTTTGTCTAATTCAGGTGTGGCCAACTCCCATCCTTGAGATCTTCAAACAGACCCGGTTTTCAGGATATTGACAACAAATATGTATGAGATAGATTTACATGATTTGCCTCCATTGTATGCAAATCTATCTCATACATATTCATTGTGTATATTCTGAAAACCAGGCCTGTTTGTGGCTCTTGAGGATTGGAGTTGGCCACCCCTGGTTTGATTGAAGCACTGGTCCTGAAGCCTCTTAGATCTGGTCATGAACTGGATCCCTTGGAATACGCTCCAAGGCAGAAATGAAAAAGAAAGGAAAATTACTTTTTTTCTTCCTAGACCCCAATGACAGCACAATCCAACATCTGCTTCCCAGAAGCTCCTCTGGATGTCCACCCAAACAACACCCAGTGACTCATTATCACTAGACCACTGGCCCATCATTTAAGGGATGGACCTCTACTCCCACTCTACCTGGGGCTGAGTAGACAGGGGAAACAACTTTCCAGAAAGATACTGGTCTTCTCCAGAAAACCACTAAAAAAATACTCAGAAAAAGAGAAAAAATGCCTCCTCTATTAATAGGGCTGGAAGAGAAATTGATAGAGGAGGTGTTTTTTCTCTTAAAAACAAATGTTTTTTAAATAAATTATGTAACCCCAGTGCAGTGCATGGGCTGAATCTTGCTGAAGCCAAAAGAATCCTGGGGCTGAGTAGACAGGGGAAACAACTTTCCAGAAAGATACTGGTCTTCTCCAGAAAACCACTAAAAAAATACTCAGAAAAAGAGAGAAAAAACACCTCCTCTATCAATTTCTCTTCCAGCCCTATTAATAGAGGAGGCATTTTTTCTCTTTTTCTGAGTATTTTTTTAGTGGTTTTCTGGAGAAGACCAGTATCTTTCTGGAAAGTTGTTTCCCCTGTCTACTCAGCCCCAGGATTCTTTTGGCTTCAGCAAGATTCAGCCCATGCACTGCACTGGGGTTACATAATTTATTTAAAAAACATTTGTTTTCTGCCCTGTGCAAATATAATTCTGAGGCGGGATAACATTTCACATTGACAATAAAACAACACTGACAAACATACAAATAACCACACACAAGATAAAACAGGTAGAGTGGGAGTAGAGGTCCATCCCTTAAATGATGGGCCAGTGGTCTAGTGATAATGAGTCACTGGGTGTTGTTTGGGTGAAAATCCAGAGGAGCTTCTGGGAAGCAGATGTTGGATTGTGCTGTCATTGGGATCTAGGAAGAAAAAAAGTAATTTTCCTTTCTTTTTCATTTCTGCCTTGGAGCGTATTCCAAGGATCCAGTTCATGACCAGATCTAAGAGGCTTCAGGACCAGTGCTTCAATCAAACCAGGGGTGGCCAACTCCAATCCTCAAGAGCCACAAACAGGCCTGGTTTTCAGAATATCCACAATGAATATGTATGCGATAGATTTGCAAACAATGGAGGCAATACATGTAAATCTATCTCATACATATTTGTTGTCAATATCCTGAAAACCAGGTCTGTTTGAAGATCTCAAGGATGGGAGTTGGCCACACCTGAATAAGGCAAACTAGGCAGTCACCTAGAGCACCACAATTTTGGGGACTGCAAAATCCTGCCAGTGCAAGGCCTAGAATTGCTGGTGGAGCCTATCTTGCCAGCAGCAGAAGAAGAGAAAGAGGCCGTAGGCGTATTAGGAGGAAGAGAGAAATAGAATTGAATGCTGGATAAGTTTTGGAGGATGGAGAGAGAGAGAGTGCGCGAGTGAATTGGATGAATGGGGATTAGAGAGAAAAAGAGAGAGAAAGAGAGACAAGATGCTGGATGGATGGAGGGTAGCAAGAGAGTATTCAGCAAGATACTAGATGGAAAGAGTATAGTGAATCTGGTGGGATGGCAAGAGAGTGTGCTGAGTGAGTTGGGGGCATAGCAAGAGAGTATGTATATTGAGTGAGTTGGGGGGCAGAGAGAGAGGGTGTGCTGAGCGAGTGGGGGGACAGCAAGATTAAGGTGATGCTGGTATGCTAGACATGGAATAGTGAAAAGAAAGAAGATGATGCAAGCATAAAGAAGAAAAGAAAAGAAGAGATTCTGAACAGAGGGATAGCGAGAGGCACCTAACACCCTTGCACCAGCATCTAAGATAGAGTACAAAAGCCAGATGGGTGTTTTACCATTTGCATATGAAGAAAGTCACTCCAAGGGGCTCTAACAGAGAAGACACCTTTGGAAAGCTGCAAGAGTCCTCTGAGCTCCGCATCAGTACTTAATTTGTCTAAGAAGCTGATTTTTTTGTCTTTTATATTCTGAACTGCTTTCTGTTTTTGTATTGCTGGACTTTTTTCCTGTTTTCAGTAAAATATTTTTGTTTTAGATGACAAACACTATGGGGCAGATTTTAAAAACTGTGCGCGGGCGCAGATTTGTTCGCGCAACCTGGCGAGAACAAATCTACGCCCGATTTTATAACATGCGCGTGCAGCCGTGTGCATGTTATAAAATCCAGGGTCGGACACGCAAGGGGCTGCACAATTGTGCAACTTGCGTGTGCTGAGCCTCGTAGCCTGTCTCCGTTCCCCCCCCCCCCCCGCACCTTCCCCTCCCTTCCCCTACCTAACCCACCCCCTAGCCCTATCTAAACCCCACCCCCTTACTTTTGTTGAAGAAGTTACGCGTGCCGGCCGATGGCCAGGCCCGCAATCCCGGGCACAGCAGCAAATGGCTCCGGCCACACCCGCCCCCAGGACCGCCCATGCCCTGCCCCTTTTTGCAAGCCCCGGGACATATGCGCGTCCCGGGGCTTGCACGTGACGCTGAGCCTATGCAAGATAGGCTCGGCACTCACAGGGGCAGCTTGGGGCAGCTTTTCGGGGGTAACGCGCGTATCTTACGCGCGTAACCCTTTGAAAATCTACCCCTATGTGTGAACTGTTATTTTTGAGAGTGATCCTCTTTAAGGCCCTATAAATTAATTCTGTCCCCATCACAGAATCCATGTGCCAGATGCTACAATGAGTTTGTCAGTGATCAGAGGTCTCTGAAGGTTAACCCCCTTGTATAAGGGGGAGGATGGATTATACAAATAGAGATTCTTGCAAACTGTATTAAGGAAATGTAGCAGGGCCAACCTCATGGCCCAGTGGTAGTGTTACATGCTATTATGAGGAATACCTGGGTTTAATTCCAGCATTGATTGTTGGTGACACTGCAGAGATGGTGGTCACAGTCCCCAGCTGGAGGGAATCCTTACTGTGGTGTAACAATGGCACCTATTGGTGGAATTTAGGGAGCATGGGTACTGGGTTCCAAAGGGAGCTGTTGGCTGTGGCCTGAAGAGGCATTAAGGACTGTTGTTGCAAAGAAAGGAAGAGAATTGGAGCTAACTGGCTAAAAATATCTTGCAATTGTGCCTCAAGGCTCATAGCACTTCAGCTTCAGACATTCTCTGTCCACCATAAATGGCTTTGAGCAGGATTAGGGTTCAGGTTTCAGCAGGGCTGGAACTTGAGGTAGAGGAAAAGGCAAGCCAGATGAGAAGAAAATAAAATGTAAGAAATAAGGAAATACAGCACAAAGCATGATGAGACATTTCCCCCATCTCAACGATCCCACCACTGTTCTTTAAACCTTTCCCTCCCCTCCCACCGCCGCCCACTACACTAAGGAGCTCTGTTACAGTGATATATCTACCAACTGTAGAGAGCATGTGTGCAAGGATTACCTCAGCCCGTGCTCATAATCCCTGCAGTGGCTCCAGGCTGCCATGTGGAAGGCAGGCCCTGTGAGCACATGTGTTGTCTCTGCAGTTGGCAGAGCAGAGCTCTTTAGGTCTGAAAGTGGCAAAGGAGGAAGGGAAAGGTTCAGAGATGTAGCAGGGCCAACATCAGCAATGGCACCAACACAGTTCCTAGAGTGGGGTTTAGTTAAATCTGTCATTAGCTCCACTGATGTGTGATGACTATTGTTTCATGCATCTTTTAGGTTGATAAACAGGTTGGTGGAAAATATGTCATTCTAGTCATTACCAATTGCAAGCAAAACGCAGATCTTTGAATTTTTAGAATCAAATATTGACAATTATGTTTTGAATTGTGTTCTGCTCAGATGAAGACAAGTTGGCTCATTCTTAAAGGAGAAATGGAAGCTGGAACTTGTAACTCTACAGATTTGGATTCACAGTCACTGTCCTATAGCCCTGGATCACACAGAGAGCCAGCCCAAACAGAGCCAATCTACTCACGTGAGTATAAGTACAGCTTCATTGGGACACGATGTAGGGAGAAGCAAGTGAATGACCCATTATTTCTGCAATCTTTCCTAGGTAACTCAGTTATCATATTTCTTAAAATGTAAAGTTATGACATCCTTGCTTTTTTCGTGGGCATATGATCTTGTATTTTTGAGTCCATTAAGACAGTAATTTTAAAAGGTACTTCTGATAGAAAGTACCTTTATAAGTATCTTTATAAAATTGTGTGACCGCTATACATGTACAGTACATATAGACCATAGAGAAACATAATGGCAGAAAAAGATCATATGGCCCATCCAGTCCGCCCATCCGTCCAATTAGTATAACACTATCATTTTCATCACTTCCTTAGATATCCCTTTTGTTTAATCCATGCTTTCTTGAATTTAGAAAACTGTTTTTTGTCTCTACCACTTCCACTTGGAGACTGTTCTATGCCTCTACCACCCTCTCTGTAAAGAAATATTTCCTAAGATTAAGAACATAAGAAGAAGAACATAAGAAAAATGCCATACTGGGTCAGACCAAGGGTCCATCAAGCCCAGCATCCTGTTTCCAACAGTGGCCAATCCAGGCCACAAGAACCTGGCAAGTACCCAAAAACTAAGTCCATTCCATGTAACCATTGCTAATGGCAGTGGCTATTCTCTAAGTGAACTTAATAGCAGGTAATGGACTTCTCCTCCAAGAACTTATCCAATCCTTTTTTAAACACAGCTATACTAACTGCACGAACCACATACTCTGGCAACAAATTCCAGAGTTTAATTGTGCGTTGAGTAAAAAAGAACTTTCTCCGATTAGTTTTAAATGTGCCCCATGCTAACTTCATGGAGTGTCCCCTAGTCCTTCTACTATCCGAAAGAGTAAATAACCGATTCACATCTACCCGTTCTAGACCTCTCATGATTTTAAACACCTCTATCATATCCCCCCTCAGTCGTCTCTTCTCCAAGCTGAAAAGTCCTAACCTCTTTAGTCTTTCCTCATAGGGGAGTTGTTCCATTCCCCTTATCATTTTGGTAGCCCTTCTCTGTACCTTCTCCATCGCAATTATATCTTTTTTGAGATGCGGCGACCAGAATTGTACACAGTATTCAAGGTGCGGTCTCACCATGGAGCGATACAGAGGCATTATGACATTTTCCGTTTTATTCATCATTCCTTTTCTAATAATTCCCAACATTCTGTTTGCTTTTTGACTGCCGCAGCACACTGAACCGACGATTTCAATGTGTTATCCACTATGACACCTAGATCTCTTTCTTGGGTTGTAGCACCTAATATGGAACCCAACATCGTGTAATTATAGCATGGGTTATTTTTCCCTATATGCATCACCTTGCACTTATCCACATTAAATTTCATCTGCCATTTGGATGCCCAATTTTCCAGTCTCACAAGGTCTTCCTGCAATTTATCACAATCTGCTTGTGATTTAACTACTCTGCACAATTTTGTGTCATCTGCAAATTTGATTATCTCACTCGTCGTATTTCTTTCCAGATCATTTATAAATATATTGAACAGTAAGGGTCCCAACACAGAACCCTGAGGTACTCCACTGTCCACTCCCTTCCACTGAGAAAATTGCCCGTTTAATCCTACTCTCTGTTTCCTGTCTTTTAGCCAGTTTGCAATCCACGAAAGGACATCGCCACCTATCCCATGACTTTTTACTTTTCCTAGAAGCCTCTCATGAGGAACTTTGTCAAA
Source organism: Rhinatrema bivittatum (assembly GCF_901001135.1). Taxonomy (NCBI): domain Eukaryota; kingdom Metazoa; phylum Chordata; class Amphibia; order Gymnophiona; family Rhinatrematidae; genus Rhinatrema; species Rhinatrema bivittatum. Next base: position 215,328,403 of record NC_042615.1, on the reverse strand, counting down.
CGCCTTCTGAAAATCCAAGTATACTATATCTACCGGTTCACCTTTATCCACATGTTTATTAACTCCTTCAAAAAAGTGAAGCAGATTTGTGAGGCAAGACTTGCCCTGGGTAAAGCCATGCTGACTTTGTTCCATTAAACCATGTCTTTCTATATGTTCTGTGATTTTGATGTTTATAACACTTTCCACTATTTTTCCTGGCACTGAAGTCAGGCTAACCGGTCTGTAGTTTCCCGGATCGCCCCTGGAGCCCTTTTTAAATATTGGGGTTACATTTGCTATCCTCCAGTCTTCAGGTACAATGGATGATTTTAATGATAAGTTACAAATGTTTACTAATAGGTCTGAAATTTCATTTTATAGTTCCTTCAGAACTCTGGGGTGTATACCATCAGGTCCAGGTGATTTACTACTCTTCAGTTTGTCAATCAGGCCTACCACATCTTCTAGGTTCACCGTGATTTGATTCAGTCCATCTGAATCATTACCCATGAAAACCTTCTCCATTACGGGTACCTCCCCAACATCCTCTTCAGTAAACACCGAAGCAAAGAAATCATTTAATCTTTCCGCGATGGCCTTATCTTCTCTAAGTGCCCCTTTAACCCCTCGATCATCTAACGGTCCAACTGACTCCCTCACAGGCTTTCTGCTTCGGATATATTTAAAAAAGTTTTTACTGTGAGTTTTTGCCTCTACAGCCAACTTCTTTTCAAATTCTCTCTTAGCCTGTCTTATCAATGTCTTACATTTAACTTGCCAATGTTTATGCTTTATCCTATTTTCTTCTGTTGGATCCTTCTTCCAATTTTTGAATGAAGATCTTTTGGCTAAAATAGCTTCTTTCACCTCCCCTTTTAACCATGCCGGTAATCGTTTTGCCTTCTTTCCACCTTTCTTAATGTGTGGAATACATCTGGACTGTGCTTCTAGAATGGTATTTTTTAACAATGACCACGCCTCTTGGACATTTTTTACTTTTGTAGCTGCTCCTTTCAGTTTTTTTCTAACAATTTTTCTCATTTTATCAAAGTTTCCCTTTTGAAAGTTTAGCACGAGAGCCTTGGATTTGCACACTGTTCCTTTTCCAGTCATTAAATCAAATTTGATCATATTATGATCACTATTGCCAAGTGGCCCCACCACCGTTACCTCTCTCACCAAGTCCTGTGCTCCACTGAGAATTAGATCTAAAATTGCTCCCTCTCTCGTCGGTTCCTGAACCAATTGCTCCATAAACCTATCATTTATTCCATCCAGGAACGTTATCTCTCTAGCGTGACCCGATGATACATTTACCCAGTCTATATTGGGGTAATTGAAGTCTCCCATTATTACTGCACTACCAATTTGGTTAGCTTCCCTAATTTCTCTTAGCATTTCACTGTCCATCTCACCATCTTGACCAGGTGGACGGTAGTATACCCCTATCACTGTAGTCTTCCCTGATACACAAGGGATTTCTACCCATAAAGATTCAATTTTGTATTTAGTCTCCTGCAGGATGTTTATCCTGTTGGACTCTATGCCATCCCGGACATAAAGCGCCACACCTCCTCCCGACTGCTCCTCTCTGTCATTGCGATATAATTTGTACCCCGGTATAGCACTGTCCCATTGGTTATCCTCTTTCCACCATGTCTCTGAGATGCCAATTAAGTCTATGTCATCATTTACTGCTATACATTCTAGTTCTCCCATCTTACTTCTTAGACTTCTGGCATTAGCATACAAACATTTCAAAGTTTGTTTTTTGATTGTATTTTTATTCTGCTTTTTAATTGATAGGGATAAGTTAGAATTTTTTAGCTCAGGTGAGTTTTTAGTTACAGGCACTTGGACTACTTTTCTAATTATTGGAACCTCACTGTCGGGATGCCCTAATTCTAATGCATCATTAGTATCCTTTAAAGATACATCTCTCCGAACCATGCGCTGCTGAGCGTCTGTCGGCTTTCCCCTTTGTTCTAGTTTAAAAGCTGCTCTATCTCCTTTTTAAAGGTTTGCGCCAGCAGTCTGGTTCCACCCTGGTTAAGGTGGAGCCCATCCCTTCGGAAGAGACTCCCCCTTCCCCAAAAGGTTCCCCAGTTCCTAACAAAACTGAATCCCTCTTCCTTGCACCATCGTCTCATCCACGCATTGAGACTCCGGAGCTCTGCCTGCCTCTGGTGACCTGCGCGTGGAACAGGGAGCATTTCAGAGAATGCTACCCTGGAGGTTCTGGATTTAATCTTTCTACCTAAGAGCCTAAATTTGGCTTCCAGAACCTCCCTCCCACATTTTCCTATGTCGTTGGTACCCACGTGTACCACGACAGCCGGCTCCTCCCCAGCACTGTCTAAAATCCTGTCTAGGTGACGCGTGAGGTCCGCCACCTTCGCACCAGGTAGGCATGTTACCAGGCGATCCTCACGCCCACCAGCCACCCAGCTATCTACATTCCTAATAATCGAATCACCAACTATGACGGCCGACCTAACCCTTCCCTCCTGGGCAGTAGGCCTTGGGGAGATATCCTCAGTGCGAAAGGACAATGCATCACCTAGAGAGCAGGTCCTTGCTACAGGATCCTTTCCTGCTACATCTGGTTGGTGCTCTCCCATTATGAGACCTTCTTCCTCCAAGGCAGCACCAGGGCTGCCAGTCTGAAGTTGGGACTGGACTACTATGTCCCTGAAGGTCTCATCTATATACCTCTCTGTCTCCCTCAGCTCCTCCAGGTCTGCCACTCTAGCCTCCAGAGATCGGACTCGTTCTCTGAGAGCCAGGAGCTCTTTGCATCGCATGCACATGTACAACTTCTCACCGGTGGGTAAAAAATCATACATGTGACACTCAATGCAAAAGACTGGGAAGCCCCCCTCTTGCTGCTGGACTGCTGCCTTCATCTCAATTTTGATCAGTTCCTAGTTAAGTTTTAGGTTGCTATGGGAGTAGGAATGTGTCTAAGTTCCTTTAAATGTATTAGTGAATTCACTATATGTCTGGTAGTGGCCTACTGGGGTCTGATCGAATTCTCAATAAAGTTTTTGTTGATGGGGTTTTTTTTGGGGGTTTTTTTTGTGCAAGTGGCACCTGCCTATAAATTAAGGGATGAGCTTGGGGTGGGTGGGCGAGGGGTGGGAGGGTTGGGAATTACAAACAGTCTAACTTTAGTTAGTCAGCCTGAGTGACTCACAGCTCCCTTGATTAACAAATGTTGTTCTCTATTCAAACCTAATCACACTACCTCAACACCTTTCCAAGGTGAGTAACTGAGCTGAACTATTCAACTTTTTTACTTTGGTATATACTGCTCCTAGCTTATTTCTAGCTTCTGGCTACTTTTTTGTGGGGGGTTTTTTTTTTGTGTTTTTTTTTTGTTTTTCAATACAATGCACTCAGTTATTTATTAAATAAAACACTTAGCTCTTTAAAAGTCTGGAGGACACTTTAATAGTCAGGCAGACTTTTAAAAAATAAACACACTACCTACTGCTACCTTATTGACTGACTAAATACAAACAGTCTAACGTGTTTATTTATTCACTGCCAACCTACTGCTACCTTATTGACTGACTAAAAATACAAACAGTCTAACTTGTGTATTTACTGCTTACCTACTGCTACCTTATTGACTGACTATTTAAAAATGCAAACAGTCTAACTTGTTTTATTCACTGACTGACTATTAAAGGCACAAACACACAAACACACTAAATAATATTCCCAAATAGTTAACTTTGCCCCAATACTTTTAAAAAAGTCAATGTCAATGTCCCAAGCAAAAACTTACTGATTCCTTTCAGCCACCAGCAAGGTGATCCTCTCCTCTCTTGAATCTACCTTCTTTCAACCTCATCACATGACCCCTCATTTTAGAGCCTCCTTTCTGTTGAAAAAGGCTCACCTCCTGTGCATGAATGTCGCTATCATATCTCCCTTATCTCGCCTTTCCTCTAGAGTATATGTTTAGATCTTTACGTTTATCCCCATATGCTTTAGAATGAAGACCAGTGTCCTTTTTAGTAGCCACTCTCTAAACAGACTCCATCCTGTTTATATCCTTTTGAAGGTGCAGTCTCCAGAATTGTACACAGTATTCCAAGTGAGGTTTCACCAGGGACCTATGCAGCCAAGCATCTTTCTGGCTTTTACCATAGCTTTATCCACCTGTTTGGCCACCTTAAGATCATAAGATACAATTACCCCTACACCTGCTCTTCCTTTGTGCTTAAAAGAATTTCACATCCAATCCTGTACGTTTCCCTTGGGTTTATGCATCCAGGGAGTGGAGGCTGGGTGAACTTGGGACTTCCTTGCCTATTTATTTTAAAAACTATGCATTAATTTGGTAAAACTACACATACCATATAGCAGTTGTAATTGCGTGCACATAGTTTTGCAGGGATAATTTTCAAAACAGACTTATGCTTGTAAATTCATTTTGAAAATTAGTGTAAATTATGCAAATATATTCCAGCTAATTTATGTACAGTGTTACAGAATCATTTCCAAAAGATGCCACATTAACAGCATGGGAAATAATGTCTTGATACATACAGACAGGGCGGTAGAGTTTGGTTCCCATGCTGTCTCGGCCTTTAATCTCTCTGGTGGGAATGCCAAAAAGGGAGCCAACTGTGTTTGATTTTATTGATTTTCCTCCACTATCAACCTTAGTAAAGTTTGAAGGAATGACATAGAAGTGATCTCTCCAAATATATATGGTACTTACTTTAAATATTCCACAAACCAACCATTCTCAAGAGCTACCAGCAGTTAAAGTGTGCATTAATTACCAGCAGTTAAAGTGTGCATTAATACTTTGTTATTAATGTTAATGTGAAATTGAGTGGCAGAGGCTTTTATAGCCTGATTTTCAAAGCAGCTTATGCACATGAAATTCTTACTCATATAAGTGGCACTTTGAAATTCAACTGGAGGCCGGTGCATGTAACAGTACTCACATAACAGTTTTGCACAGAATTTGTACATGCATTAGGAGTAGGTATTTGGGAGGGCAGAGTTGGGATAGGGATATCACTCACATGTGTACTTTCAGATTAAAAAAGCATGCCTGTAAGTTACCATACACAAGTTATGCCCTGCTTGAAGCAGGTATAATTTTCTATGTGCACAATTCTGGGATTTTCTATGTGCACAATTAGGGATTTTCAAAACTAACTTATACACATATGTTTGCTTTGAAAATCCTAGATAAAGTTTGTATGTATATGAGGACTTTATTTACTATATGCAGAGTTATAAAGTTACCCTTCCTATGTCCAGTGATATCCAAAATAGAGGGGGTAAGCTACTGGCTATATGTTAGCTGAGTAAATGGATACCCTACATTAGAAATCCTAAAAAACGGGCCCTCAGCTACAGTATTACATTAAAAATACATTAAAAGAGAAAAGACAGGATACGATACTGCATCTGAGTACATGTAATAAGTTTGCCTTTGTAGATAAGTATTTTTATGTATATTTATATCATGCTGTAGTTAAACTTGACATAGAGAGGTCGATATTCAGCCAAGGAGTGGCTAGTTAAGTTAGCCGGATATAGCTATCCAGCTAACGTACATGCCGATACAGTACAGTGCTCTCCGGTGGAGCGCACTGTTAACCCGTGTTTGGACGTGCGTTTTCGACACGCTAGCTTTACCCCTTATTCAGTAAGGGGTAATAGTGTGTCGAAAACACGCATCCAACCCCCCTGAAACTAATAGCGCCCGCAACATGCAAATGCATGTTCATGGCCCTATTAGTTATTCCCGCGCGATTCAGTAAGTAAAATGTGCAGCCAAGCCGCACATTTTACCTTCAGAAATTAGCGCCTACCCAAAGGAAGGCGTTAATTTCTGCCGGCACCAGGAAAGCGTACAGAAAAGCAGTAAAAACTGCTTTTCTGTACACCCTCCAATTTAATAACATGGCGATATTAAGTCGGAGGTCCCAAAAGTTAAAAATAATTTTAAATAAAAAAAAAAAATTTAAATCGGCCCACGGGTTGAAAACTGGACGCTCAATTTTTCCGATGTCCAGTTTCTGAACCCGTGGCTGTCAGCGGGTTTGAGAACCGACGCTGGCAAAATTGAGCGTCGGCTGTCAAACTCGCTGACAGTCATCGCTCCTGTCAAAAAAGAGGCGCTAGGAACGCGCTAGTGTCCCTAGCGCCTCTTTTTATCGTGAGCCCTAATTTGAATATTTTTTTTTACTGAATCGCGCGCACAGTAGAGTGGGCACTCGCCCGCTCTCCAGCAACTTTTAAAGTATCGGCCTGATAATGCTGATATTCGATGGCATGGCCATCCCCACTGAATATCCTCAGCTATCTTAAAGTTAGCCGGATAATTATATTCAGCCAATTTTAAGACAATCCTATGGCTGTTGCAGTTGAGGTCTACAGGCTGCTTTGTGGACACCACTCTTACCTCTGACCCGACTTGCAGTGGGGTGCCGCCAGCGTATGCAGCGGGTCGCTGACGACGTCTCCCAGGTCAGCTGCCCTTCCACCAATTTCTTCAGGCCAGCCTCTCTTCCCTTGATGAGGCTGGACACCGCTGCTGACTTCCTATACTGAGCACTGCCTTAAGCGCGCAGCTTACTTCAGGATTTACAGAGCAGCGGTAGGAAATCCCCTGCAGCCCCTACTGATGACATCTGCTACTGAGGCCTATAAAAAGCCTCTCTTAGCATGATTCAGGTGCCTTGGCAACAGGTCAGCCTGCTTCTCAGTGGTGTGAGTTGCCAGTGTCCTATCTTTGGTTCCTGAGTGTTCCGGTTCCTCATCTGCATCTTCAGTGTTCTTGTACCTCATTCTCTTCTTCAGTTACGGCTCTTTGTCCTGGTCTTCGGTTCTTGTAGTCTTCATCTCTTCTATTAGTGGTTGTGGTCAGTCTTCAGTTCTTCAGTGTGCCTTGCTCTTGTGTTGCTCCTCATCCTCCTGTCCTGTCTATCTGTCCCACCTTCCCTTGGATGGATCTTTGGCTTTGAACTTGGCTTGCTTACTGGACTTCTCTCGAATGCCACCTGCTCCAGTCCAAGCCTGTCTTAGACTTCTCTTGCAGTCCTGATTTGCCAAGGAACTTCTCTGTGTCAGCAGAATCCCCCACCTAAGACCTGCCAGCCCTGGCAGGCCTGAGGGCTCAACATAAGGGGAATGTGGGCTGGTACAGTTGGGTCTTTGCTTAGGCTGACTCCGCTAGCTGATGGAGGGAACCTGCAGGGCTCCACTCTGCGGGATGCACCAACTCCACCTCGGTCCAAGGGTCTATGCCTACAACAATGGCGCAACCAGAGTTAGCCTCATAACTTATGTGGCTAACTCTGGCCCGCCCAAAAATGCCTCCCGCCTGCCCCTGGAACAGCCCCCAGCTTTAAATATAGCTGGATAGCCATTTAGATAGATAACTTTTCAGTTTTCCATCTAAATGGCTTTTGAATATTGACCTCAGAATGTTTAGATAAAAATTCTCAGTTGGTAGCAACTGTATGTTAGGGTTTCCCAAAACAGTCCTGGTGACTCCAAGGTCAGTTGGATTCTCAGAATATCCACTATGACTATGAAAATGTATCTCATTCATATTCATTATGGATAGTCTGCAACCTTGACTGCCTCTGGGGTCATCACAACAGAGTTGGGAAGCTCTGTATAGATTCACAGGGCCTATTTTCAACTGTATTGCCCCAAGCACATGTGTTGAAAATCTGACTCCCTGTGGTCTCTCTGGATTGAGAAAAAAATGTAAAGAACAACTGTTAGGGCAAAGTACAAAGAATTTTATTGTTCAATCATTATAAAGTGCCAGCAGTTTCCCATTTAACTGTAAGGATTCTGCTTCTGCCGTGTTTTTTCAGCCGATTATTTGGTAGCACCATTTTCCTCAGCAGATATAGCATTGCTCCACAAGTAGTGGCCCTTTTCTACCAGCAGTCTACCTGAGCATGTCTTCCCCTGTTTTTTCTTTATGAGGAGACAACGTGAGATTGGAGGGGCAATGTAGTAGAGGTACGTACAATCACGAAAGGAATTAGGCAGGTCAAAGAGAGATTTAAAAAAATAATAATAGTCCAAGATCTCTACTTGGGTTCGGTACATCACTAAAAGCCATGACTACTGGAAACCGGATGGAGAATAATAGGGGATGGATTACTTTGTACATGCTCCTCTCTTACACATTGCTTGTAACTACCTGCTGGGTGCTGCTCCCTCCAAGGAGTGACTAGGTGTGTGCTGATTTTTTTTCATGTGAGCAACAATTTTTTTTAAACAAACAATTGTTTGAATGCCGACATTAGCGTTGCATTTCTGTATATAGTACAAAGAGAGTGACCATGTAAAACCTGTAAGCGATGCTCCGAAATATGAGCCGTCGTTCACACGCTCAGCTTAGTGGGAACTATGGTGCTGGGCTAGATAGAACCTTGATCTGGTCCAGTATTTCAGTTCTTGGGTTCTTTGTATTTCTCTAGAGATTAGGATGAGCTAAAGTCACTGGAGCAGCAATATGCTAAACTCCATGGAGCAAAATAGTAGTGCAAATATGGAGATAAAATATAGCTTACAACTGCTGCTCTTTCCAGTTAAAAGGAAACTTACTTCAATTCAGGCTCGTCCACTCTAGCTTTAACAAGAAATAATTTATCTCTTTGTGGTTTTACAGTGTATCTCTGCTCGCTTTTTTACCCCTTCAAAGTCATGTATTCTTTTTTTTTTTTCTTCTAAATGGAGAAATTACAGATGATCAGAAGCTGCAACTTTGTTCATTTCACTGTGCGCTCCTGTCACAGCAGAGAGCATTGACCGCATCAAGATGTGAAAATGACACGAGGTTCCCAAGCTTGCTGGGGATTTCAAAACCAAGGCACCAAGCTGCACAGGGGAAAGAAAGGCCTGGGGGGGGGGGAGCTATGAAAGATCACATCAGATTTTGCAAAGCCATAAAATGAGGCAAATTGCCTCCATTAGAATCACAGCTGGTTGTGAAAGATGTTAGTCAAGTTCTCATAAGTGTTATCTCCATACATATGCCTGCAATTGGCCTGCAGACCTGCGGCTATTTTGTAGCAAGCCAGTTTTCAAAGGAAAATGCCCCACAGAGATACCCTTTGAAAAATTCTGGTGGAGGGCTAGTGCAGCGGGGATTCTTTACCTTACCTACTTTGCAATTAGAAAGTCAAAGGCAAAATGAAATCCTCGTGTGTGTGTGTGCTCTAACCTTGCCCCCAAGATAGCATGCATAATATTCCAAAGCGTCTTCCCGTGGGAAACACCTGTTTACTCACAAAAATCTTTCTGAAAATTGCCTACCGCATTATAGTCTTGATATGCCTTAAGAGTGTATTTTAACAAAATAGCAGAATCTGTGGGGTTGAAAAAGAAAAATAATCTGATATGTTGCACAAGAATAATAGCTGCCAAGCTCATCACTTAGAGGCCTAGAAATAATCATTTTGGATTTGACTCTCTCCAGTTTTCTGAGATGATCATGTATAGCAGATTTTATTCATTAAGGAGAAGATAATCAAACTGCCCACTCTTTGGGTAGGCCAGCAGGACTGCCCAGCAGGTAGTTTTCACCTGCGTGGTTTGCCGATATAATCAATGCAACGCTACATGGAGAGTTTTGCTTTGATTATTGCTCCATAGAAATTACCTGCACAAATTTGCACCTGTTTGCTGTGCCATTACTTGTATAAGGCAAATGTATTATTCCAAACGTCCCATGTAAGAACCTTTCCTGACCAAACCTCCCTGTGAATGCCTCTGAAGATATATGGGTAAAAGTAGCAATGCTGCTGACCTACGCGGGTGGTTTTACCTCAATATAGGATGAACATTAACCAAAAAGCCCATTTTCATGGGTAAAATAGCCTTTTAATCACTGAAAGGGCTTTTGTTATTGCTCACTATAGCAGGGTGACCAACTCCAGTCCTCAAGAGCCACAAACAGGCCTGGTTTTCAGGATGTCCAAAATGAATATGCATGAGGTAGATTTGCAAGCAATGGAGGCGGTGCATGCAAATCAGTCTCATGCATATTCATTGTGGATTTCAGGATACCAGGCCTGTTTGTGGCTCTAGGGGATCAGAGTTGGCCATGCCTGCTCTATAACAGACTATGATAACAGAGAATGTTTTTCAGCTAATGTGATGCAACACCTTTATTCAAGGGGCATGTCCTGCTGTGCGATTGGCAGCAAAGTACCATGTACAAAACGTCCAGGCATTATCCTTCAAAAACAGAGCAAATTCAGCCAGGGTGCAGAATCCCACGATGATAAGAAGGCTGGGCTATTTTACATCATGTGTTGATGTACCCTGCCCAGATGATTTTAAGGAGATAGTGTCCTGCATTACTTAAACAGTTTTCTCCTTCTCTCTTTTAGGATTCCCATATTCTAAATCTGCTTCTCTCCCCGGATATGGCAAAAATGGCTTACATAGGGTAGGTGCATTTCTGATATGCCTCATTTGCTTTAAACTATCGATATTTGCATCTATTATTAATTAACAGTAAAGAAAGCTGCGGCATTTGTTTTTGGCTAACGCAACTCAAACTAAACCTCACAATTGAATAATTCACCCCAAGTCAGCTTTCATTGTTTTTTTGCTGAGCCCCTGTCATTTTCTTTCTAGTATCCCTGAACAAGAAGCTCCGTTTGTATTCAACAATTTCTTTAAGAAATACAATTACAAGGACTAAAGTGTAGAACTGCTATGTGTGTGAAAAGTTAGTGCAAAGGTAAAGAGAGACAAGTGTTGTTACCTTAAGTGAGGTTTAATGTACCAGATAGAGCTATACAGGGAAAGGGAATGGCTGGCTGAGAAAGGAGGAAAAGCTGGTCATGTGTTCAGTAAGTTTACATATTCAAGACAGATTTGTTTTAAGATTTTCATGATGGTTTTTTTTTTTAATTTAAAAAAATTGAAGACACATTAGAACAGTGAGTAATGTCAAGACTTTCATTTTTCAAAATGCAATAAAATATACTTAAATGTAGAATGGTTAGATGTGCAGTAGTACTGAGGATGGAGAGCTTGGTAACACTGAAATACCAGTTGTGCATTAAAGAAGAATACAGAGAGACTGGAATGCCTGGTGTCTGTATTAATGATGGCAATGGAAGGCCATCATTAATACGCCTTGCAATGAATTTTGCACATATCTGTATCTATGATCTAATATTTCTGATCCAAACATATCCACAGTCATTGGACAAAATGTCAGATTGCTAATCATTCCCCTTTTGGGTTTATGTGTCAAGAGCATTTAGTTAAAGCTTTCTTTGCTGAGGTGTGCATTCTCCTCATAATTAAATGGAAGCATAAGAATCTACAGATGTGCCATCATAAGGGAGCCATATCATTGGCAATCACGGTCTTAGATTTTTTGCCACCCCTAGCTACTGTTAGTACGTCTGCCCTGCCCCCTTCCCAACAACAGGGAGTACAAGCCTCAGTTTGCTGTAGCAGCTCAGGGGTCGATTCTGTGGTGACAATTAGAAAATTCTGAAGCTCAGTGGCAAACATTTCCAGCTTTTATGTACCTCCCCCCCCTCCCCTTTGGGGGAATGGGCCACCTTCCCACCCCTGCAGAGCTCTGGAAGGGTAAGGAAAAGTAACTCGAAGATGGGCCCCATGGAATGGGGGTAGGAATACTTTTGCAAGGCCAGTAGGAGATTGTTAAAGCACACCAAAAGGAATGCTCTAGACAGAAGACAATTTACTAAACAAAAATAAATTGGCATAGTCTCAAGCAATACAAGAAGTCCACAATTCAAAAAAAACAAAACAATAGGCAGAAAACAGCTTACAGTTCTCTGAAATATCCAAAAGACAGACAAAGTTCTTATGCTAATTAAGTCACAAAAAATTCCAAGAGCAGCCACCCCTTTCCCAGCAAGCCCCAGGGAGAAAGTACAAAGTCCTCTTTGAAACTCTTCAAAGTACCTACAAACAGCAGAATAACCCCAGACAAATCTTCCTACTTGCTTCTATTGGTTAGAAGTTCCCAGATTTATGCCATATTTTTCATGAAAAAGTCTTCCTCTTCCACTCACAACTGCTGGGACACCAGGCTAGGAACATCACCTTTTGATGCCCTACCAGGGCTCCCAGGAAAAAAAACAACAACCCACCAAGACACTTTCTTCAGTTTCTCTCAGAAAACTCCCTAGGAATTCCAAAGATTCCCCAAGACTCATCTTCACAACTTCTGCCAGACTCCTCACACAGATTCCTCAAGATTCCTCCCCACTGCTTGTGGGAACACCCTACATACTCTCAAATTGTGCCCATTCCCTTTAAGGGAAGAGCCTTCATATCACTGAACCTTATACCTACACGCCCCGAGTCTCTCATTGCTAGAAAGTTCCTAGTTCTAAAGTATAGCTCTCTATAGAGAACCCTTAAGGAGTTTACACTCACCGCTATCCAAACAAAAAAGGAAAATGTGAGAAATCACAAAAGACTTTTTTCCCATACTCTACAACCCACTTAAACACCAAAAGGCAAATACATTGCACAATAGAAGTAGCAGTAACATAACAGATGGATTCATATAGGTGTGAAACTCCAAGCAGCTGTCTTGATACTCCATGTCCAGCACAGGAGGACCAGCTGGAAAATGTCAAAGAATGCTGCCACTTGCTGACAAAGAATGGTTAAGACATGACACACAACATTTAACATTACACTGAATTTTTCTTTAGCCAAAAAAAAAAACATAAACAGCAGTAGATTAAAGTGTCGCAGGCACATCAATCCTTCAGACTTCATGGGAGAGTCTGTAACCAGATATTACCCATTACTAATTTGTAACTTCTATAACCCCCATCCCTGGGTGCTGGCTACACACCAATGGGGCCATAAAAGAATTTGTGTTTTTCAGAGCTGGATCACTCAGGCTAGCTCTTATACAGTCTCTCTTTATCCCCAGGCTCTGAGTCCTTTTTGGATGGTGGGGTGGGGGGAGGGAAGGAATCTCTCCTCCTAGGTCCAGAGTGACAGGGGTGCCATTAAAATTACTTTTCCCAGGAAGAGGTATATTTTGATTCTTCACTAGGGATGTTGTTGTGAGTGCCAACAAACACTGGAGACCCAGAGTCGAGTGTCCAAAATAAATACTTTACTGATGATGAGTAAGAATAAATGTATAGCACAATTAACACAGTCCTTACCACCACAGCTAGGGTTTTTTCAGCATACAGTCTTTTCTCTCAATCTGTGCCAGGGTCTTTATTGCCAGGGCTGGGAAATATTCACCCTTAAGGACTTAGATTAAATGAGATTCCCAGACAGGCAAGATATCCTTATTTAGGCAGGAAAACCCCTCCAAAGCTAAAACTGGATTACTCAGTCTGTGCACAGAGAGTCCAAATGTCTCTCTCCCCAAGGATGAAGATTCCAAGTGGGTGTCCTCAATAGGTTTCAAGCTGGTATTACTTACAATTAGAAAAGGTTTCTTTCTCTCTCTGAATCCCACGATGGCCGGGATCCTTTTGGGAACATGCAGCTCTTGATGTTCCTCCATGGGTAGGAAGGGGCAGCAAAAATCTTCCTCCTGGCTCTTCTAACAAAATTCCTTGCCCCAAAACACCAGAAGGTCCTTGAATTAGGTCACTACCATTCCTTTGATCCCTGTGGAGGTTGCAGAGGGGCAGGTCTTCCTTATCCTGGGCCCCCAGGGACAGAGTTCCCCATGCCCTCTCCCCAGGGTCTCTCAAGGCGTCCTGCCATGAAAATGTCCAAAACCTGAAAAAACAACCCAGAGATAAGCCCAACCAGCCAGTTAGTGGACTGGTAATGCAGCCTCCCGACCTTGCTCAGCAGGACTTGCCTGGATCCTCTGAGTAGGCGCAAAAACCAACTTAGAAAAACACACCTGTATTGCTACCTAACTCCTTACTCCAATATCTCGCAAGAACGCTGCTTTTAAATCCTTGCAAGGGGATGGCCATCCCAGCTCCCTCAAGGGGAGTAGCTGTAAGGAATGGTGCCTCCCCATTTATCTAACCTCCCTGTCTGGCTAAACAAGAGTAACTAAGGGCATTACTGATAATGAACCCAGTGGGTCATTACACTTTCATTCTGTGACATGAAGAAGGGGAGCAACAAATTCTTATACAAAACATGGGTTACCAAAACGTTATCCATAATCCAAATCACTTTCATATACCAGCTACTCAAGAAGCTGGCAAAAACTGAGTTCATACTACATCCTTTCACTTGTCACTACGAGGGACTAGCAGGAAACAGTCCACATCTTCTTAGCTCTAATCTGCTGGGTGGGAAGAAAGCACTCCATATCACCAGCATAGTCTTTGGGTTAGATAAATCACCACACCTCTCTTGTGCAGAGATAAATCACCACACCTCTTATGTGTAGTCTCCGAGAGGAGAAAAGACCACTTCTGATTGGAGACAATACTTCTGTGCTCTATATCCTAGACAAATCAAGTTTAGTAAACAAAGTCTTCTTCCAACTCTGGTAACTCTCTCCTGAAAAAAAATGACACATAAGATTACTCACTTTACTTAAAAGTATACCATAGAAAGAAATAAGAAGTAAGAGACTAAGTGAGATGTTTGGAACAAATGTTATAGAACAGGGTAGTAGCTGTAGTGCAGTTAGTGTAGCTGGGTTCAAAAAAGGTTTGGATAAGTTCTTGGAGGAGAAGTCCATTAACTGCTATTAATCAAGTTTACTTAGGGAATAGCTACTGCTATTAATTGCATCAGTAGCATGGCTTAGTGTTTGGGTAATTGCCAGGTTCTTGTGACCTGGTTTGGCCTCTGTTGGAAACAGGATGCTGGGCTTGATGGATCCTTGGTCTGACCCAGCATGGCAATGTCTTATGTTCTTAGGGGATGGCCAACTCCGATCCACAAAGAGGCCGAGTTTTCAGGATATCCACAATGAATATATATGAGGGAGATATGCATTCAGTGGAGGTATGCATACAAATCTATCTCATGCATATTCATTATGGATATCCTGAAAACCTGTCTCTTGAGAATTGGCGTTGGTCACCCCGTTATAGAATTTTATGGTTTTTACATACTTTTTTGTGCAAACATTTTTCACTGCATAGAACATCTCATCAATAAATTCTTATTAATCACCATTAATAAAGGCCCAATATAATATTAAGCTCATTCTAAGCAGCAAGTAATAATTGTCCATTTTCTTCAATCATCTGTTCTTCTTGCCCTCTTGTTTAGCTAATCTTCAGGGATCAGATTCCCCTTAATTCAAGTAATGCCCAAACAAAATCTAAAAGATCCAAAAGGAGTAACTTCAATTCTCCCCCATCTGAAAAAAAAGCATAAACACACTGTAACATTTTGCCAGTCATAGAACAGTCCCGCGACCAGTAGCACTCATCCCCAATATCTCATCTACTTTCCTATGCGACATTGACACCACTGACGAACACCACTCATGGCCTGCCTGAGGCATGCATGTGCGTATCAGGCTGCATCTTAAAGGCCCCTCAGCAGGAAAGCTGAAGCCTGCTGATGATATCTGTTCTGCCGAAGGATATAAGTTTGACTCTTGTTCCAGACGATCCCTCAGCAACAGGTCCTCCTGCGCTACAGTATGTGAGGCTATTTGCTGTGCCCCTACCTTGCCCAACTATCTTGCCTCTCTTCCTTGCTGTCACTTGCCTTGACTCGTCTCTTTGCCTTGTTGTATCCTGTCCTGCCTTGCCTCGTCTACCTTTTCTTGTCTGTCCACCCTGCCTGTGTCTTGGTCCCCTTTCTCTTGTCTGGTCCATCCATCTCTTGCCTGCCTCCTGGGACTGACCTCTGCTATGGACCTAGACTACTCTCCTGCCCGCCACCTGGTACTGACCACCTCTACATACCTTGATCATTCTCCTACCTGCCACCAGGTACTGACCTCTACTTTGGACCTTAACCAATCTCTTGCCTGATGCCTCACTCGACTTCGGCCTGCATCTGCACCTTGCTTCTTTATTGCCAGCCCTAAACCACTGCTTGTTCCTGGACTCTCACTGACCCACCCCTCTTGGGACCCTCGCCTAAGTCTGGTGGCCCCTGGAGCCCAAAGGCTCAACCCACGGGGAAAAGGCTGGTAAAGATGAAGCCCAGTTCCAGTCCCTGTAGGGCATGTCCGCCAGCTGTCAGCGTGGTTCTGGTAGATTCGCCTATCAGGCTACATCAACCAAGCCACAGCCAAAGGACTCATTAACTGTGGTACACATATACTTCACAAAATAAAAGATAACACACAGAAAATGTTCATTTTTGGGTCAACTTTGCATAAACTGGCCCTCATGCAACAAGCAAGTCCTCAACAAACAGTTCTTTTAGCATAAAAACTAATACTCTTAATGGTGAGTACCATGCAGGGTCCGAAATTTCTATTCTGTTCTCCCCCTGGAAGATTCCTGTTTTTTGAGAATTGCTGGGATCTTCCATCAGAATCTGTGCTCAATTCAGCATGCATTCTCATGCTGCGACCCACTAGCCACTGTTATATTATGCCGCTCACAGGTCAGCCACGTGCGTGACTGCACTTATCCTGAAGCCAGCAGGCCTAGCCATGGTGGAATGCCGCCAAACTGTGCACAAGACAGGACGTTGCCAGCATCCCTGTGCCCGGACCTTCCTCTAGGTTTGCAGGTGACTAAAGTCAACTCCTTTAAAGGGCTCATGGTGGGAAAAGCCTGAGGCACTCTAAGATGATGTCATGACTCTTTGCTCTATAAAAAGGCTCAACATTTCTTCATTGCCTCAGCAAAGGTCATCTGTCAGTCTTCAGCCTTGCTCCAGTCTTCAGCCAAAGCCTGCCTTGTCTTCAGCCCAAGCTTGCCTTATCTTCAGTCTGCCTTCGTCTTCGTCTTCAGCCTCAGCCACCGTTTGCCTTCATGTTCACCTTCCACCTCAACCAGTCTTCAGCTTGTCTTCACCTTCAGCCTCAGCCAGTCTTCAGCCTTCCTTTGTCCAAGCCAGTCTTCAGCTTCAGCCTCTGCTGCAGCCTTCAGCTAGCTTTCATCCAAGCCTGTCTGAGGCCCACCTTTAGCCTTGCTTCGTCTTCAGTCTAGCCTGCCCTTCAGCTCTGTCTGTAGTTACATACTTCTGGACCTTCTCTTAGTCTGGCCTGTGCAAAGACTCTTTCGCCTGCTGTCAGCACAGACTTTAAGGCTCCACCCCTGAGGTCGTGTCAATTGCACCATGACAAAAAGGGCTCATGCTTATGTTGCTCACAACAGTTTTTTTCTTATCATATCAAGATTATACATATTCTTTCCTTGTTGGATGAACCCATTCTCACCCATTCTCATTCCCTTGAGGGAACGATAACCTACTTCTCAGGAATTTGGATATCATCACACAACAGTTTTGCCTGATCTTTGACCAACCTGGACATATTTCATCCACTGCCACAGAAATTCTTTGTATTCATCAATGGGCAAGTATGCAATGGAATTTCATATCTTGACTTCTGAACTTGGTTGGCAAGGCTTATTTGGGAGAATAAAAGATGAACTAGCAGCTCAGGATCTTCCCCTTTCCTCAGAATCACTTATTGTCTTGGCTATTCGAATAGATCTGAGATTTCAGGAACAAACTCGAGAGAAGAAGGCCTCCCATCTAACAATTCCTGTGGCCCCTAAGCCTCTAAACCCCCTAGAGTCCACTCTAGAGCCAGCGAGGGTTGTTGCCATCAAACAACCCATGCAATTGGGCAACACACGACTCTTGGTAGATGGAAAACAGAGGGGAAGACTGCACAATCTCTGCCTCTATTGTGCAGCACAGGGACATTTTGTTAGCCATTGTCCTGAAAGACCAGAAACCTCTGTAAGAAGAAGCCTAATTGGGAGGGGAGTGTTTCACCACCATAATTAATGATACTGGTCTCCCTCACATTCGGAAAACATTCAGTTCAAACTGAAAGCTTGATAGATTCTGGAACCAGGGCAACTTTATTCAGGACTCACTGTTATGCAAATGTGGATGCCCTACTACCAGCTTGACCATCCCTTGTATTATTTCTTTCATCTACAAAGAACCCTTACCCAGTCGTGTAACTGTGGCCACCTTACATTTCACCATGCAGATAGGATTCAATCAAAAAATCCTTCAGTTCTATGTGCTACCTAAGGCATCCAGGCCTCATGTGCTTGGAATACCCTGGCTCAGAATCCATCAACCATCCATTGACTGGAGCACCTTACAGATCAACCACTGGTATCCATCCTACCAGGAGCATTGTGCCGCCTCGCAATTATTTCTGGGTGTTCCACTCTGGACCTCCTTGTCTGAAGTACCAGATCTACTGCTCCAGTATACATTCAGCTTATGTTCTGAGACATGACCAGAAACTCTAGCATTTTGCAATCCTGCTGACTGCCCAAAACCTCTGAAGTCTGTTGTCAGGGAGGTAGAAGCCACTGCTAAGACAGCAGGGGCGGTCCTCATTCAACACAATGATCTTGCAATCTACAAGTCACGTCCTTGTCCCTTCAAAAAATCCTTGTCTGTAAAACAGGATCAATCAACAGACACTCCTTCAGTTCAGTCCAAAGACCTAGATGTCATTCTGAACTCCCCAAGATCCCAGCTGGTAAAGCTGTACTTTTGATGTCTCCCCAGAAGCTGAGGATAAGAGGCTTGGAGAGGAGCTTAGAGGAGGGGTACTGTTACGTTTTGCCGCTCATGGGATGGCCCTGTGAGTGGTTGCACTATCCTTAGTCCAATGGGCCTTGCTGCGGTGGGATGCTACCGAACATCACACATTGCAGGATGCTTCCCCTAGGCGTGTGCATGCTCGAAGACAACTCCTTTAAAGGGCTCAAGGTGGGAAAAGCCCCCATAAAAGGGCTCTCGCCAATTTAGCTCTGTGGCCATGGTCCAGAACTCGATGGCATAGTGGGATAGCGGCCGTGCCCCTTGCCGGAGGTGAAGGATATCAGAGCCAGTGACAGCCGAGCGACCAGGATTATCAAAGGTCCACTTGAACACCTGGACAAAGCATTGGAGGTCCTCAAGGAGCAGATCCCCTCGTTCCTATAGGGGGGATGCCCAGGCCAAAGTCTTGCCATCCAGGAAGGAGAGGATGAAGATGGTCTTCACGGTATCAGAAGAAAATTGTGCAGGCTGCAAAGAGAAGTGCATGAAGCACTGATTGAGAAAGCCCTGGTATTGCCCTGGGTCACCGGCATACCATGGGGGGGGGGGGGGGGAAGCTGGTAATCGGAGAGAGGAGACAGCGGGTGCTGGTGTAGCGGAAGATGGACTCGGGGCTGCGAAGGCATCTTGGCAGGCATTCAAGCACTGTAGAGGCCGCCAATATCTCCAAGAATTGCTGCTGCTGCTGCTGCTGCTGCTGCTGCTGCTGAATTTTCAACAGTAGGCCTGGGATGGCCTGAAGGCCTGAAAGGTCCGCCATGTCCATGGCCTCAGCAAACTGTTACGCCACTGTGCAGTCGGTGGACCCTTGGGCCGAGATGAGGTTGGTGCTTCCTATAGGAGGGCTTCCTACAGGCCCTCATCGTCGGGAGGTGGGTGCTGGAGATGGAGACCCAACCGGACCTTCACATATACCAGCCCACGTTCCCCTCAGGTTGAGCCCTTGGGTGCCAGGGCCGGCAGAACTTAGGAGCGGATCTCCAGACAAAGATGAGTCTGAAGACGGCAGACGAAAGCAGAGTTGAGCGTACCAGAGGTTGGGGCCAGCGGCAGGCAGGAGGATCCAAAGATGAGCCAGAGGTCATGGCAGACAACAGGTGAGGCAGAATCCAAGAACAAGCCGAGTCAAAACCAGAGGAGCAAGTCGAAGATACGAGGAAGCAGGAACACACGGAGGCAGGAGCTGGAAGACACGGAGACAGGAGCTGGGGAGCTGCGTGGAGGACCCAGACCAGCTTGGGGGGTGAGTGTGGCCGGCTGCGAGGTTCCGCGGCCGGCTACCATAACAGTCATGTAATATCCCTGATATTCCCTATTCAATTCATACTCATAGCTGAGATCTTCAAGGGATTTAAAAATAGTCCTTCCTCCCACAGCTGCCTGTGAAATTTGAGGCCCAGTCAGTAGCCTCCTTACTATAAGTATGAACCGTGAGACCAAATCTCTTACCTACCGCTTTCCATACTTTCAGTGTATGAGATATAGTATGAGATATAGTAGTCCATAATCTGCCCACCCTTCTAGAATGCGGGGAATCAATGGATTCCAGGAATAAGCAGGAAAGATCTAAGTCTTCTGCCAACCCATTGGGCCCTGGGCACATCCCATTTGGAAGCTCCGTCATAGCCTTGTAAAACACCTCTGCATTTATTGGTGTTTCTCAGTCTGTTGTTCCATTAAGCCAAAGAAAGTTAAGGACATAAGAACATAAGATCATGCCATACTGGGTCAGACCAAGGGTTCATCAAGCCCAACATCCTGTTTCCAACAGTGGCCAATCCAGGCCACAAGAACCTGGCAAGTACCCAAAAACTAAGTCTATTCCATGTTACCGTTGCTAGTAATAACAGTGGCTGTCAACTTATTCATTTATTTATTTATTTATTTATTTTAATTTTTTTATATACCGGAATTCCTGTATGCAATACAAATCAATCCGGTTTACAAGTAACAAAAAGGTTGCCCTGGTCTGGGAGGTTAGACCGGGGTTTTTTACATAGAACATTGAACAATAACAATCAACCAATGAACATTATTACAAGGAACAGTGAAATATCAATAATATTTAACAAATAATAAATAACCTTGTTCTCCTCCAAGAACTTATCCAATCCTTTTTTAAACACAGCTATACTAACTGCACTAACCACATCCTCTGGCAACAAATTCCAGAGTTTAATTGTGCGTTGAGTGAAAAAGAACTTTCTCTGATTAGTTTTAAATGTGCCACATGCTAACTTCATGGAGTGCCCCCTAGTCCTAGTCCCATAAATAGTTTTTAATTCATCTCGGTTGCATACCTCATGATTAGACTACAGACTAGTAAAAAATTCCTTGAACGCCCAGTTTATTTCGGTCAGTTCGTGTGTCACTTCACTGTTTGCCTTCCAAACCCCATGTAAAGTGTTTTCAGAGGACGCTTATGGAAAACTCTAACCAGTAAAGCTTCCATTTCTTCTCTATGTTCGTAGAACTTTTGTCTAGCAAATTTAAAAGCTGTCTCCACCCCAGAAATCTGTAGACAATGTAGTTCACACCTCTACCTCAGCAATTCCGTATAGACCCCAGAGGAGCTGGTAGCCTTATGTCTAACCTCTAGCTCACTAATTGTTCTTTCCAGAGAGCTCTTTTGTTTCTTCTTCTCTTTGTTTAAATGTCTGGCAAATCTAATGATCCGCACTTGCCTCATGATGTTACCAACCAGGAGTTACCAACCAGGAAAGAGATCTAGGTGTTGTAGTGGACAATACATTGAAATTGTTGGCTCAGTGTGCTGCGGCAGTTAAAAAAGCAAACAGAATGTTAGGAATTATTAGGAAGGGAATGATAAATAAAACTGAGAATGTCATAATACCGCTGTATCACACCATGGTGAGACAGCACCTTGAGTTCTGTGTTCAATTCTGGTCACCACAGCTCAAAAAAGATATTGATACACTGGAAAAGTACAAAGAAAGGTGACCAAAATGATAAAGGAGATGAATGGCTCCCCCATGAGGAAAGGCTAAAGAGGTTAAGGGGGGATATGATGAAGGTCTATAAAATTATGAGAGGATTAAAATGGGTAAATGTAAATTGATTGTTTACTCTTTTAGATAATAGAAGGACTAGGGAGGATAGTCATGAAGTTAACAAATAGCACATTTAAACAAATCAGAGAAAATTCTTTTTCACTCAACAGCTCTGGAATTCATTGCTAAAGGAGGTGGTTAAGGCAATTAGCTTATCTGGGTTTAAAAAAGGTTTGGATAAGTTCCTGGAGGAGAAGTCCATAAACTGCTATTGATAAGAATGACTGGGGGAATAGCCACTGTTTTTTCCAGCATTAGTACCATGGGATCTATTTAATGTTTGGGTACTTGGGTAATTTAATGTTTGGGTACTTGGTTAATTTGGATTGGCCATTGTTGGAAACATGATGCTGGGCTTGATGGACCAGTATGGAAACTTTTTATGTTCTTATTTTCTTGACCTTATTGTTTTTGTATAAATTATTTATTTTAATTGAATAATGACAAGAGATCTCAAGCATCAGTACAGGGAGGAGTTCTCGGGGATGAGGAGAAGCTGAGAAGACGAGAAATGAAGTGAGGATAAAGTGAAAGGACTGAGGATGAGAGGGTGGGAGGAGTGTGTGAGAAGAGAAGAGGACTGGGGATGGGGAGGAGAGGACTGGTAGTGGAGAGATTGGGAGATAGAAAAGATCAAGAATCTGGGATGGGAGAAGAGGGAGAACGAGGGGGATTCAGAGATTGAGGAGGGAGTAGAGGAAGTTAGAGGATGGGTTCCAGGATCTGGGGAGAAGGGAGAGGTAGGAAGGAAGGGAGGTTCCAGTATCTGGGGGATAGAATCTGAGATAAAGGGAGCAAGGATTTGAATTGCAGTGGGTGGAGGAAGGAGGAGGCAGGTGACCCTATCTTGCATTAGTCCTACTCCCCCTTGCATTCTCTTTATATTCTCCCACTACCTCTGGCACACACATACCAACACCAATCCCTTCTTTTTCACACACACACAATCACTGCCCCCTTTCTCCTGTTTCCTTCTCTTACACACAGACACATCCTGCGGCCTCTCTCCTCACCTCCCACTGATACACTGAAGTACTTTTTTTAAATACTGCCTTTTTATTCTCAGTGCTAGAAGCATGGTGCCTGTCTGTGGTCATTTTTGTTTAAGAGATGTACTAGGATTCATCTCTGTCAGCCTTCGTTTTCTTGCAGTCTTAATTCTGTTCAAGAACCTGAAGAGTAGTGAAAAAATGTGGAAGTTAGCTGTAATAAAGGTAATAAAAGCTGTAGTATTTTACCTTGGTGTGTTCATTGGCTCACACATAAAGGGGGCTGGGTGCATTACTAGAATACTCATGTTAGGGACAGCTCCCCTCAGAAGTCTGTTTATACACCAAAGAAGAATCTGTCATTATATAGAAGCCCTACCTCTGAGTGGGGCTACAATAATAATAATGTATCCCCATCTACTTTCAACAATACCTACTTCAGATCTGTATAGAATTCTAGGGTGGCTTCTCGTCTAACCCTGTAAGAATTATGCTGTCTGGCTTCTGTAGCATATTTGATATCCCCTGATGTACTGTCTTGATGGGGAAAACACCAGCTCATTAGATAGCTGAATATATGAAGGTACCCATATGTGCACTGATCATTAATAGCCCCTTTTCTAGGTGCTTTTGTTAGAGAGAGAGCACCTATTGTGGAGGGTGTGTCCATCCATCCATCTATCTGTCCATTTGATGTTACGGTGGCCATTCCACCTAACAGATCTTGCTGAAATTTGATAGCAGATTGTTTTATCTCAGAATCAGTAGTGAGGTCAAATTTCAGTGAGATCCATCATGTGAAACGGCCCCAGAGAGGAGGCTGGCGCTGACATCTGGCAAGCAGGGAAACCAGAGTTGGCAAAGAGTTGAAATGCGTCTTACTTGTGTTATGCTATCAGCAAACATGTTCAATACTTGTTCAGTAACTGCCAATAGTTAGGACTCAAGCCAAATTTAGAAAACAATGTCCTTACAGCAAATACAACTTTGGTTTTTTTTTGGGATAGAGTTCAATTTAGTCACTCTGTTCATTGTGACTTTGCAGTTCCTGCAGATCCTGTGACCAGGCCCAGCTTTAGGCATAGACAATATAGGCATCTTCTTCTGGTGCCAGATTTTAATAAGCACTGAAGCATTGCTGCTGCTGCTGCATACCTCTATCCAGGACCGCTTTCAAACAGCTTACTTACAGTGGCACCATCCTGATTCCATGGTAGCAGCGACAGCAACCTAAAAGATGAAATTTAGTGTGGACCTGCAGCCGGCTGCTGCATGCTCAAAGCCCTGCCTCTCAATGGGTTTCTATAGTAACAGGAAGCCTGTGTGGGAGGAGGAGACAGAGTCTTGAGTGTGTGCAACAGCCGACTACAGGCCCCACACTGAATTTAATCTTTTAAGTTTCTGCGGAATTAGGAAGGCATCACCTACAGTGGTGCTGGATCACTGGAGGTGGATAAATGTAGAACTCGTTCCCGGCAGGGAGATGGTTGTTATGGTTAAGCAGTGTTTGGGTGGATTCTCGGATACTGTGGCAGATGACCACGCCCACGGGGAGGAGCCCCGTGAGGCGCCACAGTACTGGGCTAAACACTGGACGCACAAACACAGAGTTAGTTCTTTATTATAAAGCTTGAAGTATATCACCAGAGGTGGCAGTAGTGAGGTAGTCTGGATGTACCAGTCTCAGGACCCTCGGCAGAGGGAACCCTTCTCACCCCAGTGGTATAGGGGAATTCTGGTGTAGGTTTCCCAGTAAGGCAGTACTGTGGATGAGATAGACTGCGAGTTAGATTACTCACTAGATGGTTGCTGTAGGTATGCGATTCCACCAGGTTGAAGAAGAAGGTACAGGCACCGAGGCAGGGAGAGCAGGCCCTCGAGGAGTGAGTACCTGATCCCTGTAAGGCATCTGAAATAAAGCAGAAGGCCCCCGAGGAGTGGGTACCCAGGTTAGCAGTTACCCCGAAGGGCAGAGAGAGAGCTTCCAGCGGCTGCACGGAAGCGGTAGACCGGCCGAGACCAAGTCCTTGCTAACTCACAGGCCGATTCAGAAAAACGCGTGGGAGAGCTGGCGAGCGCCCGCTCTCCCGGCGCGCGCACAGGCCACTCTCCTGGGCGCGCGATTCAGGAGGGTGGCCTATGCAAATTAGTGTCCGCGGTAAAAGGAGGCACTAGGGACACTAGCGCGTCCCTAGCGCCTCCTTTTTGACAGGAGCGGCGGCTGTCAGCGGGTTTGACAGCCGACGCTCAATTTTGCCGGCGTCGGTTCTCAAACCTACTGACAGACACGGGTTCGGAAAACGGACGCCGGTAAAATTGAGTGTCCGTCTTCCGACCCGCGGGCCGCGGACTGATTTTTAATTTTTTTTTTTTTAATTTTTACTTTTTTTTTTCTTTTGGGGCCTCCGACTTAATATCGCCATGATATTAAGTCGGAGGGTGCACAGAAAAGCAGTTTTTACTGCTTTTCTGTGCACTTCCCTGGCGCCGGCAGAAATTAGCGCCAGCCTTTGGGCAGGTGTTAATTTCTGAAAGTAAAATGTGTGGGTTGGCTGCACATTTTACTTTCTGTATCGCACGGGAATACCTAATAGGGCCATCAACATGCATTTGCATGTTGTGGGCGCTATTAGTTTCGGGGGGGTTGGACGCGCGTTTTCGACGCGCTATTACCCCTTACTGAATAAGGGGTAAAGCTAGCACATTTCAGAGCAACACAGGCAATTTTGCCTGCATTGAGGGTGGGCAATAAAGCCCCGATTTCCATGGGTAAAACACTATTTAGATCATGGAAAAAAAACATTCATTATTGTCCTCATATTGTCTAGTGAGTGTGTCAGTGTGAGGCATGTAATGTGTATCTCTCTCAGAAATTAAGGGACCTATTTACTAAGCATACAAAGTATCTCATTATTCAAATGGCTTTAACATGGATTTTATAAACATTGCAATCCTTGCTAAGTGTAATTAATTTGTGTTGAGAGCATCAGTAGCTGACATACCTGCCAAAGCTCTCAATTGAGCTCTCCCCCAGTGATGCTTAAGGGACAGCAAGCCCTGAGTTACAACCCCTATATACTAGGGGTCATGAAATAAAACTCCGGGGAGGACGACTCAGAATCAGCATCTGGAAATATTTCTTCATGGAGAGGGTGGTGGATGCCTGGAATGCCCTGCCGGAGGAGGTGGTGAAGGCAAAAACGGGGCAAGATTTCAAAAGGGCATGGGATAAACACTGTGGATCCCTAAAGGCAAGGGAGAGGGGTATGAAGTAAGAGGCATAGGGCTAACTTGCTGGTGTGGCGGATACTATCCTTAACAGATAAGCCTTCATACTCTGTTGCAACTCCATCATTGCTCACTGCTTCAATGGCAGGGGGAAAAGAGGAATTGGATTCAGACAACAACCAACAAGGACATGGAAATATACAGTCTGGGGAAAACAAATAAGCATGGGGGTAACTTGCTTGATGTGGCAGTTTTTACCCTTAACCAAAAAGCCTAATACTACACTTTTGATGCAACTCCAATATTGCTTTTTGCTTCAACTGCAGGAGGGGTAAGAAAATTGAACCCCAACAGTAACCAACAAGAGCATGGGGGTAACTTGCTTGATGCAGCAGTTACTACCCTTAACCAAAAAGCCTGTGTTATGCATGCCAGCTGTGGCAGACCCACGGCTTGGCCCCCTCACCTCTTTCAAGTGAATCCAGTGCCTGGTCCCTCGTCCCTGGCGGAGGTAGGCCATCGGCTCCATCCTCGGGCCGCCCCTGTTGCCTCCGGCTCAGCTACGGATCCTGGTGCCTCCAGTTTAGCTACAGATCCTGGTGGGCTGCGTCGGGCCTCCCCGCGTGGCGCGCGAAGAGATGCTGCCACTCAGCGCCATGCCCCTCCCTAGGCACGCTCATCACTGTGTCTTAAGTAGGGCCTGCGGTGGGAACCTAGCTGCGGCCCCAGATGATGACGTCAGCGGAGCTCCAGTACTTTAGCCTGGGCTCCGTTCCCAAGGATGGCCTTTGCAACAGGTCTCCTCACTGGTCAAGTACTCATTGCCTCCTCTAGATTCTCCTCATTCCTGGTTCCTGATCCTCGCTGACTCCTGTTCCTGGTTCCTTCATTCCTATGTTCCTGATCCTCAACCTATCCTTGTATTGCCTCCTTGAACTTTGACCTCTGCTTTGCATGACCACACTGTTGACTCTCTCCAAGGCCGGACCTCTGCTTTGCCTGACCACGTCGTTGACTTTCTCCAAGCCTGGACCTCTGCTTTGCATGACCACGTTGTTGATTTTCTCCAAACTCGGACCTCTGCATTGCCTGACCACGTTGTTGACTTTCTCCAAACTCGGACCTCTGCATTGCCTGACTACTCCGTTGCCTCTCTCCAGACCCAGACCTCTGCATTGCCTGGCTACGCCGTTGCCTCTCTCCAGACCCAGACCTCTGCATTGCTTGACTACGTTCTTGACTCTCTCCTCGTCCAGATCTCAGCCTTGCTTGCCACTGCTTCCAGATTGCCATCAGCCCTGACTCCAGCTTGCCCTACGATGCCTCTTTAGTCTACGTCTTGGACTTGGCTTACTCAGGCTTTGGCCTGTTCTTGCTTGGGCGCCCCCTTCTGACTTTGTTTCTATTGGTGCCCGGGTCTCTGGGACTCCGCCTCGTCCTGCACAGACTTCTCCTCTCATCTGTTAAGAACATAAGAACATAAGAAATTGCCATACTGGGTCAGACCAAGGGTCCATCAAGCCCAGCATCCTGTTTCCAACAGTGGCCAATCCAGGCCATAAGAACCTGGCAATTACCCAAAAACTAAGCCTATTCCATGTTACCATTGCTAATGGCAGTGGCTATTCTCTAAGTGAACTTAATAGCAGGTAATGGACTTCTCCTCCAAGAACTTATCCAATCCTTTTTTAAACACAGCTATACTAACTGCACTAACCACATCCTCTGGCAACAAATTCCAGAGTTTAATTGTGCGTTGAGTAAAAAAGAACTTTCTCCGATTAGTTTTAAATGTGCCCCATGCTAACTTCATGGAGTGCCCCCTAGTCTTTCTACTATCCGAAAGAGTAAATAACCGATTCACATCTACCCGTTCTCTCATGATTTTAAACACCTCTATCATATCCCCCCTCAGTCGTCTCTTCTCCAAGCTGAAAAGTCCTAACCTCTTTAGTCTTTCCTCATAGGGGAGCTGTTCCATTCCCCTTATCATTTTGGTAGCCCTTCTCTGTACCTTCTCCATCGCAATTATATCTTTTTTGAGATGCGGCGACCAGAATTGTACACAGTATTCAAGGTGCGGTCTCACCATGGAGCGATACAGAGGCATTATGACATTTTCCGTTTTATTCACCATTCCCTTTCTAATAATTCCCAACATTCTGTTTGCTTTTTTGACTTCCGCAGCACACTGTACTGACGATTTCAATGTGTTATCCACTATGACACCTATGTTGCTGCCTCTGGGCTGACCTCGATCCTGCCATCGACGACATATGGAGGCCCACCTAAGTCCAGCCAGCCCCGGTACCCAAAGGCTCAACCCGCGGAGAATGAGGGCTGGTATTGGTGAAGCGCCAGCCAGCCTCCGTCCATCAGTCCACTCTGCCTGCCGATGGTGGGGACCCATAGGATCCCTCCTACGGGTTGCATCAACCCCACCTCGGCCCAAGGGTTCACCTCTGGCGCAACAGCCTGATACTATACTTCTGATGCAACTCCAACATTGCTCTCTGCTTTAACAGCAGAGGGGGAAGGAAATTGGACTCAAACAGTAACCAACAAGAGCCCTGACCTTGGCAGTCTGAGTAACTGATAAGTATGGGAAACTGATAACTATGGGAGCTTGCTGGGCAGACTGGATGGGCCATAAGTTCCTTTTCTGCCGTCGTTTCTATGTTTCTAAATCTCCCTCTACAGCATCCCCCTCATCATGTTTAAATAAGTAAGCCCCACCTTCCATTCAAAATGCAAAAAAATGGCACCCCACTCCCCACTGGTATGCTTCTCCCTGAACCCTCACCCTCCTCTTACCAGCCAGAGCCCCCAGGTGGTAATGGGGCAGGAGAGACGCCCAGTCATTCATGCCCCGCCGGTCCTTTCATCCAAAATGGCACTGGCTGACTCAAGGCTCCACTTTGCTCTGCATGTGAGGAACAAAGGGAATCCTCTGTCAGTCGGCACCATTCTGGATGATGGAACCAGTGGAGCAAGAGTGATTGAGGATCATTCCAAACTCATCACCATTCGGGGCTTCTGCTGGTAAGAAGCAGGGAGGGCTGAAGGGGCTTGGGTGTGCAGTGTAAGGGTGGTGCTATTTTTTTGTATTTTGGGTAAGGGATAGGGTTCTGAGCTGGTGAGTTTGGGCATAGAGGCAGTTCTTTTTTTGAAAAGGGGATTTGATAGGAGGTGAGGATTAGGTGCTAGAGGTGGAGTTTGTAACTCAGGTTTTCCTGCCCCTTTAAGCATCACTGGGGGATGGGGAGACAAGGGGGCCAGGATTGAGTGTTCACATGGACAGAAACATGCGGACATTAATGCTGCTGGTAACGTCCATGCATTCCCAGTCATGGTCCATGCAGTCCCTTTTCATGGTATTCACTAAATTACGGTTTTCAATTACTGCAGTTTCTTGAACACCACAGTATCTACAGTGCATTAACACCCTGTGTTAAAGCAT
The DNA here is from genome assembly GCF_901001135.1 of Rhinatrema bivittatum. Classification (NCBI taxonomy): domain Eukaryota; kingdom Metazoa; phylum Chordata; class Amphibia; order Gymnophiona; family Rhinatrematidae; genus Rhinatrema; species Rhinatrema bivittatum. The sequence goes on along the minus strand of NC_042615.1, from coordinate 215,298,998 downwards.
GTTTTAAAGCATTTATGTAAATAGGCCCCTGAGTGATCAGGAATAAACTACCATTTTACCACTGCTACCACACTTGGAGAAGAAAAGGAAGAAATAATTATAAAGGTTTCTCTATGAGTAGAAGTCTTAAGATTTTCTCTAGATATTATTCTTCTGAATTCTAGAACTGTACTCACTCTGTCTCCACAAATATACAGTATATATCTGTATTCATACAAATCATTTTTTAACTGGACAGTTACTGTTACAGGATTTAATGGCAACTCTATGTTGTAATGCACACTTTCCACCAGATGGCAGCCTTTCCCTCATTTTGTACTTTTGCACATGATTTGATCATTTCCAAGAGACGCAAATGGGAGCAGCCTCTCTTTACTAGTATAACTCAATTAATTACTAATGATTAAAGATAAATATTGTACACAGAGTTTAGTACTAGATTTCTGTTAGAAAATATTGAAATAAAAGTCAATAAATACGTTGTAGAGGATACCTATTTATTAGATTAAATACATTTGTAACTAGCTTGTGAGAGCTATGCTTCCTTTCTATGGTCAAGGTAGAATGAAGAGAGGGCAGACCTGATTCTGTGTGGGTGGTCTGATGTTCCCGTCCTCCACTAGCCTTGGGATCATATTTTGGTTACAAATCCCATTTCTCCCCCTCCCCCTGCCCCTGCTTCTTCTCTTCTTCCTTGCTACACTGATTAGGGCAGTGTTTCCCAACCAGTGAGCCAGCTTTAAGCAGAGTAGAACAAACAGCAGGCAGGCCTGACAGGTCTCTTTGAGAAAAATGAGATATTCCTGGGTCATACCTTGGAATAACATTTTAACCCCATTCCCCTTCCATGCCAGGGTAACAGCATTTCTTTTCTTATCTTATGCGCTATCCCCTTACCTGAGGATGTGGCCATTTTATTGATTAGATTCTGCTGTCTGTTAAAATTGGTTCTTTTGTAGCCTCACCTTCTGATAAGGGGAAGTCACGGCTGTGTTACGTGGCAGAGTCCACTTTTGGTGCCCCTCCTTCATACCCCCAGCTGGAGCTAAGGAGAATGTTGCCCGAGTATAAAAGTACACTGTAGGTTGGATTATGATGGAGGATTGTTTACAGAGCTGCAAAGGGTTGTGCATTAAAAGGATGAAAGAGGGTGGTGATTTGTTGAGAGAAGGCAGAAATTTCAGCTATGGGAAGCGAATGGGGCTGAGTCACAAAACAAGCCTGGTAAAAGCGTCATTAATATCCTAGTCATTATGGGGAGCAATTTTCAAGCTGTCTGCCTTGGGACAAAAACTGTGCGTACCTTCGTTACGTAGGTGTTGCCCCAATTATCAAAACAAAAGTGTGTGCGTACTGCTGCTATGAAAGGTGCCACAGGTACAAAGTATGTGCAGTCCCTTGCACCTGCTTTCTCTGTTGGTAGAGTAAAAGTACAAGCTATATTATATTTTATAATTGTATTATTACTATGTATTATATTACCCACAGACTTTATATCAATTTTCAAAGTGAAAGAAGGGGCATACTTTCACTTTGAAAATTATCCCGGGAAAATTGCCAGCACACATTTACAGCTGCTAATGTGTGTGGGTATTTTCCCTAGTGGAAGTTATGTGCATGTTTTGAAAATGTAAAAGTATGCACATAAATCCAGTCCCTGCCCAGACTCTTCCCTCCAGAACGCCTCTCTGATGTGTTGTGTAAATATGTGCGTATTTTTCCCTGCATATCAGGCAATTTTACAAGATAGCATACATGTGTGCATAGGCTTTAAAAATGACCCTCTCTATGATTAGTGTATATGCTAGGACAAGGGGTGGCCAACTCTGGTCATTCATTGTATGCAAATCTATCTCATGCATATTCATTGTGGATATTTTGTAAATCTGACCTGTTCGTGGTTCTCAAGAACTGGAGTTGGCCATCCCTGTGCTAGGTGATTGCCTAGAGGGCAGCAGTTTTGGTGCTATCATCAGGGCCTTCCCTATGCATGAGTATAAAAGGTTCTGCCGGTTTGACTCTATTGGCCAAGGAATCTCAGGCAGCAGAGAACAGCCCTCTTCTTCGTGCTTGAGCTCCTCCCCTCCCCTTCCAGGTAGTATGCAGGGAATAGGAGTGGAAGAGCGAAGCTGGAGTGGAAAGGGCAGAACAGGAAAAGCCACTCTATTTTTCTCAATTACGATATCAACTGTCTACTTCAAGATATGCATACATTCGTATCTAATGTTCATTGTATTTATTGAATTTTATTAAGTTATTGTTTTTTTGATTCAATCTCTGTCATACTGTTATGAATTTAAATGTAACTGGTTGTTATTATGTAAACCGGAGTGAAGGCAATGTCAGCTATACCTCGGTATATAAACAAATGCTAAATAAATAAATAAATAAAAATATTCTCCCAGTTCCTCTCCTCCCTCTCCCATGTGCATGGAATAGGAGGGGAGGGGAGAAGCTAGAGTAGACAATTATTTTACTGGCATGATAATGGGTAGGGTACATGTGTTGCCAAAGTAAAGTGGTTGAAACTAAAGGAAAATTACAAAATAATGATAATAGCAGTAAGATTTAATTAAAAAAAAAAAAAAACAATAAGATTAAAAAAGACAGGTTCTGGTCCAAACTGTCCCTGGTCAGATTACGTTTCTGGCCTGGTGGGAGGATAAATATTTTGCTACTATAGCTGCTGTTTCTCCTGTTTTCCCCTAGTATTATGCAGAGATTTTCCTGCTCATTCTTTTGTGGTAAGTCTTTGATTTTCTTGGTCATCTTTGGGAAAGATGCAGCTCCTCTGTCTTTGTATTTTTGCACAGCACAGGACAAAATGCATTTCTGTTTCTATTTCTCCAGTGTTCCACTGCATACAAGTTCCTCTTTTCTTCTGCTGAGAAGAACAGTAATGTTCTGGGGCGTGGTACAATATTTGCAGTGCTGCCTTTACATAAGCAGGGTTGTTGCTGTTTGAATTCTGGGAGTTAATGCAGGTTTCCTATATACAGTAGGTTCTGAGTGACTTTTTGCAGGGTTTTGTGTAACTTCACAATATGCCATGTAATGGAAGGAGTATTGCTTCACTGTTATTGGAGTAACAAAAGAATTTGAGCATTTCTTGGATGTCGAGTAGTAAGGGAAACCTCCTGGTTTTGCCCAGCTACCCATTACAAAAGCTGCTTTTTGCCAATGTGGTGTGGATTTCTTTTAATTAATAAATGTTATGTATTTCTTGATTTATTTTTTGTCTATCCCCAAAAATCACAGATGATGCATTCATCAGACACTGTGACATGATTTCTGAAATATATCTGTATTATCTATCTATCCTCTTACCCACGAGCTTTGCAACAGTTCTCAAAGGGAAGGTATGAGCATACTTTCCCTTTGAACTGTAGATGCTTTTTGGTGCCTTTAGGGTGGGCAGTTTTCAAAAAGCACTTTTACCTGGGCAAATCAGTTCTTACCTACATAAATAGCTTTTGGAAATGGTCCTCCATATGGCCAGTTATATATTTTTACAGGATTGTTCTAGGAGGAATGTTGGTGAGGTCATCATGATTGTTGACTTTAATTAGCAAAATCTTGATGGGGGTTGCTTATAGGCCTGAAAGTTAATTGGGGGAAGGGGGTCAACAAGGTTGAAGGTGCCTAATACCTATGCACTGACCCTGAGGACTGGTATGCAGCATCACCTGGAGAAGCAACACCTGGTAGCATTGCATCAGGGGAGGATGGGCAGTACTAGGCTGGAAACCCTCTTCTGCCAGTCAAGGTAAAATCCAGAGAAAAGGGGTTAAAAAGGGGGAAGATGTTTCCCCATGCTGATCCCATGGACCATTCCAGCAGTGCAGTGGTAAAGCAACAGCCTCCTTTCATGTGTCTGCAGTGGAAACCCACCACAGAGCAAATGGGTTGCTGTTCCATATCACTGTCCTGGGACAAGAGCAATGGACCCAAAAAACAGCAGGGTAGGTGATCCAGTGAAACCGTAGGTAAGCAACAAACAAAAGGATGCCACAAGAGCGTCTTTTTCAAAATTTAATCAAGGAGACGTGTAGAATCAAATAAAATTGCCCGACTCTGGCCGAGTTTCTTTACCTCAGAAGCAGTAATCAAGGATGTGTATGGTCCTGGTTCTGGAACCCTTGCCTTTTGCTATGGTATAATCCATTGAAAGCCGAATACCAGATGAGACAAATAATTGCAAGAATCACAAGGGAACAGAGTTTGAAGAAAATGTCCAAGAGGGTATGAAAACTTTAAAGATAACTGGGTAGATCAGGCTTGTGAAAAGTATCATATAGCCAGGGCAACACCAAGAATTGGCATGTAGTATAGGGGAAGGGGATTTGGCAATCACTAAGAAAATAGCCAGAGCAGTGGAGGAAGCACCCTAAGGTACAAGATTGGCTTGGAGCTTTGGTGGCAGCAGTGGTACCAGTGATTTTTAAAAACTGAAATGGTAGGAGCAGAGCAACATAGTGAGAATAGAAATAATATTCCCAAGGTATACCTTGAGGGCTGCAGCAGAGGAAGAATGGTAGCAAAAGCCTGAGGAGTGATGAAGCACACATGCAAACAATGGATGGCCAAGCCAAGATGAAAAGTCAGCAAGCACTGTAAGAGAATGGGATTTGGACAGAAGCTTGAAGACAGCCGGCATGGGGATACCTGTCTCAGTAGGAGAAATATGGTTGATCCTACCAGTAGTATTTGCTTCTATATGTGTTATGTACATATGGCCGGTACAGTGAAACTGTAAATGGCTCATCACATCAGTTATGGTTCCATCTGTTACTTATATAACTGTAGTGATTGACTGTAGAGCTAATACATGCCGATGAGCTCACAAGACAGTATACTGACTCACAAGACACTGACTCACAAGACAGTATAGGGAAATGCAAACAGCACAATAGTGTCTAAACACCAATGGCATGGAGTGCAATGTATCGCAAACAGTACAAAGGCCTAGATAGGCCTTGATAGCAAGACAGAGAGCCATATAAGAAGTGGGGTGGGAGGAAAAACTTGCATTTTTATCCCAGTATAACCAACGAAGAGTGTAAGAGAACTAGGCTGAGATCCAAACTGCAAAGAACATGCAAGCATCAAAACTCCCATGCTGGTACATCATAGGCATGGCAGGAAGGCATATTAACAGCATGACCTCCAAGGTGATATATCAGGGGCATGGTAGGTAGGGAGAGTTGCAATAAGACTCCCTAAGGTGATATATCAGGGGCATGGCAGGTAAGGAAGACCTTTAAGGTGCTTTCAGACATCTTGTCATTTGTATAGACATTATAGAAATCTAAGTAAAGGCAGACTGATTTTCAAAAAGACCAGCTTTTCCATCAACTGTGGCATCAGCCTAGAGCAATGATGTTTCACAATTTCCCCTGCCATTCACTGGTACACTAATTGGTGGGAAAGAAAAATAGCAGGAAAAATAGCAATGAGCCACCTTGGCTAGGTCTGGACAGACTGTGATCTTGTGTGTGCCCAATATGCCAGTGCGTCTGTGTCTACCTCCTTGATGGGATATATGAAGTAGTGTATCATAGAAAATTTTGCTGGGGTCTCCTGTACTGGGATGGGCTGAGGGTTTCTCTTGCCAGCTGCTTTAGCTATGGCCTGTGTTAGGAGAGATGGCTCTTTGCGGGCATCATGGATTTGGTTATTAAAGAGGGGGAGGAAGTGATAGCTTACAGGGTACTGTTCTTCTTGCACTACTCTCTGAAGTAGCCACTCTTCTCTGTGCCATATCCCCACTGTGCCTTGGCCTTTGGTAATCCTGTTCACACACCCTAGCTCCCAGCATCTCCTTCCTTAATGTGAGACACTGGGCCTGGAGGGTGAGACTCCCTTTCACCCGTGGAACACAAAGTGTGGCAAGCATGTATATATTGTTTACTGTCAGAGGATTCAGTCTCTCTTGCACCTGTTGCTGCAAGGTGTCCACAAACTGCAACACCTCTGCTTGCTCCTCTTACTCATGGAAGCCAACTAATTTTTCCTCCAGAATATTAACTATAGAGTTGACCCAACTCAGGGTGGCACTTCTGGAACTCAGATCCTCTATGGCATCCTTGAAGGGCTTCAGGATTTCCATCAGCTGCTTCATCACTACCCAATCACAATGCCCCAGAGAGTGATCCACGCCAGTCTATTTTTTCAGAGACAGATCGTGAAGGAGTGTCTGTTGCTTCACTAATCTCTGCAGCATCATATAGGTGGAATTCCAGCAGGTGCCAATATCTTGAATCAGACCCTTGTGAGGCATCCCAAATTCTTCCTACTTCTCACACAGAAACCATCATTCCTTCATGCTTCTATGGAAATATCCTCCTATTTCCCTGTACCTCTCTATCAGGTTCTTCAGGAATAGATTCCTTTGGTCCTTGGGCCCAAGCCCCAGTGATTCCCTCACTGCCAGGTGCAGCAAGTGTGCAAAGCAACAGATATTCTGAAAGTCCCCCATCTTCTATTGCCTTCATTATATGTGTAACAATGTATGTCAAAGAAACCTGTCTTAGCACTCCTGCATCTCTGGTCTAGCCAACACTCCAGCATCTTTCTTAATGGCTGATGGAATACTGCATGAGTTATGACAGCTATTCATCAACTGGGTGTGCAGCAAAGGCCACCTACACTCATACTCTATCCCCCCTAAAGCTGCTGCCAGACCCCGACTCACCATGTCCCACCAGTGTACTGTGAAGGAGAGGTAAGCATGCTTAGTGTTATGACAGTCCAAATATTACTGGCAAAAAGCATTATACTCCACTCTGCCTTAGCCAGCTGTGCCTGTATATGACAACAGAACTAGTGGTAAAGGTGGGGATGACCTTCCTACTAAATGTAGTTCTGGAGGGAACTTTGTAATTGGGGGCTAACACATGCAGCAGATGCTTAAAACACACATTCTCCACTACCTGCAGGAGCTGGTCATCAAGGGTATTCATTTCCCCTATGCTCTTCATTATTATCATATCATTATATGCTTAGTGTTTATGGCAGTCCAGATATTACTGGCAAAATGATTATACTTCCCTCTGCCTTAGCCAGCTGTGCCTGTATATGACAACAGAACTAGTGGTAAAAGTAGGGATGACCTTCCTACTAAATGTAGTCCTGGAGGGAACTTTGTAATTGGGGGCTAACACATGCAGGAAATGCTTAAAATATACATTCTCCACTACCTGCAGGGGCTGGTCATCATTTCTCCTATGCTCCTCATTATTACTTTAGCTACTGTCTGCTCTTGTCCCAGTAAGCAACAAACAAAAGGATGCCACAAGAGCGTCTTTTTCAAAATTTAATCAAGGAGACGTGTAGAATCAAATAAAATTGCCCGACTCTGGCCGAGTTTCGCCACATGTGGTGGCTGCCTCAGGGGCTGAATAGTCAGAAAACAGTGTTCAAGTGATGGTCCGGATAAAGTCAACACTAAACATTTACGGTATATCTCATGTATCCGCCAACAGTGTTCGTCTCCTCTCATTTACTATGAGAGGAGACGCTTTTTTGACTGCCGCAGCACACTGAACCGACGATTTCAATGTGTTATCCACTATGACGCCTAGATCTCTTTCTTGGGTTGTAGCACCTAGTATGGAACCCAACATTGTGTAATTATAGCATGGGTTATTTTTCCCTATATGCATCACCTTGCACTTATCTGCCATTTGGATGCCCAATTTTCCAGTCTCACAAGGTCTTCCTGCAATTTATCACAATCTGCTTGTGATTTAACAACTCTGAACAATTTTGTGTCATCTGCAAATATGATTATCTCACTCGTCGTATTTCTTTCCAGATCATTTATAAATATATTAAAAAGTAAGGGTCCCAATACAGATCCCTGAGGCACTCTACTGCCCACTCCCTTCCACTGAGAAAATTGTCCATTTAATCCTACTCTCTGTTTCCTGTCTTTTAGCCAGTTTGCAGTCCACGAAAGGACATCGCCATCTATCCCATGACTTTTTACTTTTCCTAGAAGTCTCTCATGAGGAACTTTGTCAAACGCCTTCTGAAAATTCAAGTATACTACATCCACCGGTTCACCTTTATCCACATGTTTATTAACTCCTTCAAAAAAGTGAAGCAGATTTGTGAGGCAAGACTTGCCTTAGGTAAAGCCATGCTGACTTTGTTCCATTAAACCATGTCTTTATATATGTTCTGTGATTTTGATGTTTAGAACACTTTCCACTATTTTTCCTGGCACTGAAGTCAGGCTAACTGCTCTGTAGTTTCCCGGATCGCCCCTGGAGCCCTTTTTAAATATTGGGGTTACATTTGCTATCCTCCAGTCTTCAGGTACAATGGATGATTTTAATGATAGATTACACATTTTTACTAATAGGTCTGAAATTTCATTTTTTAGTTCCTTCAGAACTCTGGGGTATATACCATCCGGTCCAGGTGATTTACTACTCTTCAGTTTGTCAATCAGGTCTACCACATCTTCTAGGTTCACCATGATTTGATTCAGTCCATCTGAATCATTACCCATGAAAACCTTCTCCATTACGGGTACCTCCCCAACATCCTCTTCAGTAAATACCGAAGCAAAGAAATCATTTAATCTTTCCGCGATGGCCTTATCTTCTCTAAGTGCCCCTTTAACCCCTCGATCATCTAATGGTCCAACTGAGTTCCTCACAGGCTTTCTGCTTCGGATATATTTTTTAAAGTTTTTACTGTGAGTTTTTGCCTCTACGGCCAACTTCTTTTCAAATTCTCTCTTAGCCTGTCTTATCAATGTCTTACATTTAACTTGCCAACGTTTATGCTTTATCCTATTTTCTTCTGTTGGATCTTTCTTCCAATTTTTGTATGAAGATCTTTTGGCTAAAATAGCTTTTCACCTCCCCTTTTAACCATGCCGGTAATCGTTTTGCCTTCTTTCCACCTTTCCTAATGTGTGGAATACATCTGGACTGTGCTTCTAGAATGGTATTTTTTAACAATGACCACGCCTCTTGGACATTTTTTACTTTTGTAGCTGCTCCTTTCAGTTTTTTTCTAACAATTTTTCTCATTTTATCGAAGTTTCCCTTTTGAAAGTTTAGCACGAGAGCCGTGGATTTGCACACTGTTCCTCTTCCAGTCATTAAATCAAATGTGATCATATTATGATCACTATTGCCAAGCGGCCCCACCACCGTGACCTCTCTCACCAAGTCCTGTGCTCCACTGAGAATTAGATCTAAAATTGCTCCCTCTCTTGTCGGTTCCTGAACCAATTGCTCCAGAAAGCTATCATTTATTCCATCCAGGAACGTTATCTCTCTAGCATGTCCCAATGACACATTTACCCAGTCAATATTGGGGTAATTGAAGTCTCCCATTATTACTGCACTACCAATTTGGTTAGCTTCCCTAATTTCCCTTAGCATTTCACTGTCCGTCTCACCATCTTGACCAGGTGGACGGTAGTATACTCCTATCACTATAGTCTTCCCCAACACACACAAGGGATTTCTACCCATAAAGATTCAATTTTGTATTTAGTCTCATGCAGGATGTTTATCCTGTTGGACTCTATGCCATCCCGGACATAAAGCACCACACCTCCTCCCGGGTGCTCCTCTCTGTCATTGCGATATAATTTGTTCCCCGGTATAGACTGTCCCATTAGTTATCCTCTTTCCACCATGTCTCTGAGATGCCAATTAAGTCTATGTCATCATTCACTGCTATACAGTCTAATTCTCCCATCTTACTTCTTAGACTTCTGGCATTAGCATACAAACATTTCAAAGTTTGTTTTTTGTTTGTATTTTCATTCTGCTTTTTAATTGATAGGGATAAGTTAGAATCTTTTAGCTCAGGTGAGGTTTTAGTTACAGGCACTTGGACTACTTTTCTTATTATTGGAACCTCACTGTCGGGATGCCCTAATTCTAATGCATCTAATATCTCTAGCAGGCTATTTCCTCCCCAGCTATAGACCTCTCTTGTGTGAGAGTGATATCTACCTCTTCACACCTGTCTTTTCACTTCCTTTTACATTTCCCAAAGTGAAGATTTGGACTGGCAGTTATCTGATTCTGGAGCCCTGCTTTTTCTTGCTTCAACAGTTATTATTGGTATCCAGAGCACATACAACTCTCCATCTCTGGCAGGAACACAGAAATGGAGGAGGCTCAATACTGCAGCCCTATGGAATCATAGGAAGAGGCTGATTCTCTGGCACCAGATCCTGGGCCTTGCTCCATACCAGGAGCTTGAGAGCTTTGAGCGTCACCTAACAGTGAATTTTATTAGCAGTTGTGCAGAATGTGCTAACATTGAATATCAGTGGCTGCTACACTATCATGCCCTCTCAGCTTTATGCCGACCTGGTAGTGTTGAGAAAATATCAATAGATGGCACAGACTCTGCAAAAGGAGATGCATTTGGAGAACCAATGATTTGGGCTATTGCAGAAGTCTATGGATGACATGAAAAAGTCAGTCTATGAAGTATCCAGTTGGCAGCAATGGTGCTTGGACAGATTGACGGTGCCCATTACCAACCTCACTATTTTCGTCTGGCAAGGTTTTAAGACCCAGAGATCAACCCCTTTGTCTACAAAGGAATGTGCATTTTTTTAAAATGAAAGTGTAAAATAGGATCAATGAGACTGTTTTTGTTTTGTTTTAAACTAACAGAAAAAAATTTAAAAATCAAAAAATGTTATGCATTTTTCAAATTTGAGAAATAGTATGCACTATTTGCAAACAGTGCACACTATTAGCAAATAACTTGCACTATTTGCTAATAGTACACTATTTCACAAAAACATGAAAAAATAAAAATAAATAAGATCCCTGAAAATAAAAAATGAAAAAATCTCCAAACAACAAACAAAATAAAAAAATGTAGTGTGCACATCCCTATTGTCTACTACTTTCACCAAGTTCACATCAGAAAATCACAGACCAGAGGTTGAAGAGGTAGACCTGAACATAATTTCTGTGCAGGGAAGATGACACCTAATGCACCCCCAAAATACAGTGGAGTATGGGGCACCAGATGATGCTTTCCTGCCAGATCCAGGGTAACAAAAATGATAAAGGGAATGACTCTCCTATGAAGAGGCTATACAGGCTATGGTTCTTTAGCTTGGAAAAGAGATGGATGAGAGAGAACATGATAGAAGTTTATAAAATCATGAGTGAGGTAGAACAGGTAAAAAAAAAAAAAAAAAAAAGCTTATTTACTCTTTCAAAACAAGGGGACATGCCATGAAACCAGCAACCAGAAGATTTAAAAAGTACTCTTTCACTCTGTACACAATTAGGCTGCGTAATATGTTACCAGAGGATGTGGTTAAGAGGTAAAAGAGGTTTGGAAAGGGTTCCTAGGGGAAAAGCTAATAACACATTATTAGCCAGGTAGACTAAGGAAAGCTATTGCTATCCCTGGGATTGAGTAACAGGAAACAGATCTACTTTATGGGATCTGCCAAGTATTTGCAACCTGGATTAGCCACTGTCAGAGACAGAATGCTGGTTGATACACTTTGCTTTACAAATGGTAGCTGGCAGTGAGATGGGTCCTGGCTCTGCAGTCAGAACAAGCGATGATGTATGAGGGTAAGGATTTCCTGGGAGATGCTGACTTCCATGGAATTTCTATATACTGATGCTATCTTCAATGAAATATAGTAATGGAGAAGCTGTGTGGAGGTGCTCTGATGTTGCAAGTTCTGTCTGACTATGCTGGCTTTGCTCTAATGGCTGACTGGACACTCTCCCCAAACAATAGTTGTCAGGACCAGCTGATGGACAACTTTCTCACTGCCTGTGACTAACTAGTCAAATTTGCTATTTCCATCTGAAGTCATGCTGTTGATTTGATTTCCTTGCCTGCTTTCTTCTACTGTATAACAGACTGATAGTCATTTCATTTTTCTTTATACATGCTGTACATTATCTGCTTTACTGTTTGCTTTTATATAACCCTAACCATTGTTTTGTTATATGTTATTCATTAAAGTTGTATGTACAACTTTAAAGATCTAGTTCCCAAATCAGGAAGTAGTATAAATCAGTCTGTTAGTATGTGGTTAGTGGGAGCTACCACAGAGAGAGTGGGAAGTTTCTAGTTCTTTCCCTAAATAGCAAAAGGAGAGGAAACAGAGAGAGATTATTCCCTGTAGAGTGAAGGGAGATGGAGAAGAAAGATCATGTCTGAAGATGCAGAAAGATCTAAAAGTCCTAAACCAAACTTGTGAACAATGCTCAATAAAATTCTACAACTCTACCAAAGGTCTAGTGAACAAACTGCACGTAGGGAAGTTTATCTTGGGAAACCCAAATGAGGATACTTTTATGGGCTGGAAGAGTGCATACTGGAATATTTCAGAGGGTTAGGCATGTCTGATGTTCTTATGTGCATGACAGAACAACTTTTGTTTAAGGACGCTTCTGTTCTTCAATAATGTAAATAGAATATAAACATTCTGCCTTTAAAAGAAGAGACACAGGGGTAGAAGAATAACTTTATTGTGGAAGGAAATCAGCACTAAACTGATGAAAATAGATGGTTCAGTGACTAGCTGTTACAAATTTATTTTCATTTGAAGTAAAGTCCTTGAGAACAACCATCAGTTGTGTGAGTTCAGTTTCTGGATACCATGGAAAAGAAGAGTAAAGTGTATCCCCTAGTCCAATTCTTCTGCTCACTTGGGGGATAGCTGGGAGCTGGGGGGCCATCAATCATCCCATGGGGCTCTTAGGGTTCTTCTGATGGGAGGGAGGTGAGATTTCAAAACTCAGAAGTAAGAATTGTTCCATAAATAACATTTACTGAAGTATTTGGAAAATGAGGACTACCTGTTATGGTTTTGAGGTGTTGGAGTGGATTCTTGGATACTGCGGTGATGGCCACGCCCATGGAGCCACAGTACTAGGCTAGACTCTATATATGCAGACACAGAGAATTTGTATTTATTATACAGCTTGGTGGTACTGCCCAGGGAGCGGCAGTAGTGAGGTAACCCAGTAGAAGTAGTCCAGGGGTCCTCAGCAGAGGAGACCAGTCCCACACATGAGTAGATGTTAGGCAGCTCAGGGTAGTAGAGGAAAGTCCCAGATGCAGACTCCGAGCACTGAAACTGAAGGTGAGACAGACTGACAAGGTTACTCACTGAAGTAGATAGCTGTATTGATGAAGATCCTGGCAGGCAGAAGCAAATCAGTAAGGCACCAGAGTAGGAAGAGCAGGCCCTCGAGGAGCAATTACCCGATATCCCAGATAGGCACCTGTAAGAGAGCATAAGGGCCCCCGAGTAGCGAGTACCCAGATTAGAAATTAATTACCCCGAAGGGCAGAGAGAGAACTTCCTGCGGCAGCTAGGAAGCGGCAGAGCAGCTTAGCCCAGAGGCAATCCAATCCTTGCTAACTCGGTTTGTTAGCAAATGAAGGGCTGGCTAAATACCAGGATGTGATATCGTCACTCGGAGGGGACGCCCCCGAAGTTCCCGCCATGATGTGGATAACGACGTGGGTGGCGTGCGTGCGTGCACCCTAGGAGACCCTCAGGAGAATCATGGTGAACACCGTCACCATTGCCATCACCATTGCCGGAGAGTGCGGCATGAAGACGTGGCAGCAGCCATCTTCCCAAGGCTTGAGGAGAGAGAAGGAAGAAAGGTGAGGCACAGAGGTCAAAGACATCTGAGACCGACGGATGCAACAGTACCCCCTTCAAAGGGCCCCCTACATGGTCTTGGTTTTTGAGGATGCAATCGATGAAATTGACGAAGCATCTCTTTGTCCATGATATTAGCCAATGGTTCCCAAGAGTTTTCTTCTGGTCCGTATCCCTCCCATGACAGGAGGTATTCCCAAACTCTGCCTCTCTTTCTTACATCAAGGATGGCATCAACCTTGTACTCGATGTCTTCTTCTGCATCAACAGGAGTAGGTTCAGGTGTCTTGGTGGAAAACTTGCTAAGAACAAGCAGTTTCAGCAGCGAAACATGAAATGCATTATGAATCTTCATAGCTGGAGGAAGTTTCAGACTATAGATGAGTGAGCCCAATCGTCGGAGAATAGGAAAGGGTCCGACAAAGCGAGGAGCAAATCGAGCAGATGGAAGCTTGAGCCTCAGATGTTTGGTAGACAGCCAGACTTTATCACCAGGCTGGAATTCAGGAGCCTTTCTATGGTGAGCGTCATAGCCTTTCTTTGCTCTTTGTCCTGCTTTTTGGAGCATCTCTTTAGTCTTTCTCCAGAGCTGCTGTATCTCTTTGGCAGTAGATTAAGCTGCCGGGGACAACACAGAAAGTGGAAGTGGTAAAGGTGGTAAAGGTTGTCGTCCGTAGACCACTTCATAAGGTGTAGATCCAGTAGATGATGCTGGATGCGAATTGATGGCAAATTCAGCCCAGAGAAACAGTTCAGCCCAGTCATTCTGTCGTGAACTGACAAAGGCGCGGAGGAACTGTTTGAGAGTTCTATTCATTCTCTCAGTTTGGCCATTCGACTGAGGATGGTACGCAGAGGTGAAGTCAAGTGTGATGTCGCATTTCTTACACAAGGCTTTCTAGAACTTTGCTGTAAATTGAGCTCCTCTGTCAGAAACAATGTGTTTAGGCATGCCGGGTAGGCGAAAAATGTGACTGATGAATAGCTTAGCAAGTTCCATGGCTGAAGGCAAGCCATGGAGAGCCACAAAGTGAGCCATCTTCAAAAATCGATCCACTGTAACCCAAATGGTATTGTTACCTCCAGAAAGTGGTAAGTCCATCACAAAATCTGTTGCAATGTGGGTCCAGGGCTCATCTGGTGCTGGCAAGGATTGAAGCAGGCCCCAAGGACTTCCGGGCAGAGGTTTCTGTCTGGAACAATTGGAACAGGAAGCTACATATGCAAGAGTGCCTTATTTCATGGTGGGCCACCAATAGTACTATTGTAGCTTAGCCAAAGTTCTCCGTTGACCAGGGTATCTGGCCAGTTTTGAATCGTGAGCCCATGTTCGTAATTTCTTTCTTAGATTGCAGGGTACAATGGTCTTGCCCGGGGGTACAGGATGTATAGCTGTGAGAATAACTCTCTTCGGGTCAATGATGTGCTAGGGTTCATCAGGTACATCCTCTGAGAGAAAAGAGCAAGATAATGCGTCTGCTCTGACATTCTTATCACCAGGGCGATATTTCAGCACAAAGTCAAATCTGTTGAAGAACAGGAACCACCTTGCCTGTCTATGGTTGAGGCGTTGAGCGTGACGGAGGTACTCCAGATTTTTGTGATCAGTGTAAACAGTGATCTGATATTGTGCACCTTCAAGCCAGGGGCGCCATTCTTCAATGCCATTTTTATTGCCAGCAGTGCTTTATCCCCAATGCCATAGTTCTTCTCCGCTGGTGAGAAGCATCAGGAAAAGAAAGAAAAGGGGTGCAAGATCTTAGAATCACTGGTCTGGCTTAGCATGACCCCTACACCTACGTCAGAGGCATTGACTTCCACAATGAAGGGTCATGTAGAGTCCAGATGGCGGAGACATGGTTTGCTTGAGAAGGCGTCTTTTAACTTCTGAAATGCTGTCACAGCTTCCGTAGACCAAGTAGCAATGTTGGCTCCCTTTTTAGTCATCGCTGTTAATGGAACAGTCAATGAAGAGTAATTTTTGAAGGTCCTGTAGTAGTTGGTAAATCCCAAAAATCATCTTAGAGTTTTTAGTCCAGTGGGTTGTGTCCATTTTGTAATACTCTCAAGCTTTTGAGGATCCATTTGGAAACCTTTGTTTGAGACAATGTACCCTAAGAAGGGCACAGATTCCTTGTTGAATTCGCATTTATTCAACTTGGCGTACAAGTGGTTCTCGCTCTTTTGACATCTTCCTGATGGGATTGCAGGTCCTGGGAAAATATCAAGATGTCGTCTAAGTAGACAACAACACATTAGTAGAGTAAATCATGCAGAATATCGTTCATCATGTTTTGGAAGACCGCCGGGGCTTTGCACAAGCTGAAAGACATCACCAGGTATTCAAAGTGTCCATCCCGGGTATTAAAAGCCATCTTCCACTCATCGCCAGAGCGGATGCAAACTAAATTATATGCTCCTTTGAGGTCAAGCTTGGAGAATATCTTGGCTCCCTGTTACCTGTCGAATAGCTCCGAGATGAGTGGTAAGGGGTAGTGGTCCTTTATGGTGATCTCATTCAGACCTCTGTAGACAATGCATGGACATAATGTTCTGTCCTTCTTCCCCACAAAGAAAAAGCCTGTGCTGGCAGGAGACTCGAAAGGTCTTATGAAGCCTTTCTGGAGATTCTCCTGGATGTACTCTGACATCGCTTTATTCTCTACTATGGAGAGGGAGTAGACCCTTCCTTTGAGTGGTTCCGTATTTGGCTTCAAATTAATTGTGCAGTCATATGATCTGTGTGGAGGTAACATATCAGCAGCGTTTTTTGAGAATACATTTGGTAAGATGCATATTGAGGCAGCAACCCAGGCAACAATGGGGTAGTTGGCATGCATGGTATTGGAGGGACTTCCATCAAGCATTTGCCATGACAATCTGGACCCCAACATGAAAGCTCCAAAGTGGCCCAGTTGAATTGTGGCATATGTTTCTGCAGCCACGGTAGCCCAAGTACCAAAGGGTGTATGGCCTTCTCTAGCACAAAGAAGGAAATAGTCTGAAGTATGAAGAGCACCGGTACTTAAGCTCACTGGTTCTGTAAGCAGGGTTACTTCACCCGGTAAGGGCTCTCCATGAATAGAGGACAAAAGTAATGGAGACATCATGGTAGTGGTGGGGATCCACAAATATTCCACTAGATGTTTCAAAATGAAATTTCCCCCTGCCCCAGAGTCCACTAAGGCAAGGGTCTGGTATTCCACAGGCCCGCAGATTAAAGATGCTGGAAGAGAGAGTGGAGGAGAGGGTGCAGTTAGACCTAAGAAGAGTCTTCCCACAGTACTTAGGTCTCGGAATCGTCTCTCTTTAGAAGTCAAATGACTGCAGCCCAATTGCATTGGTTCTTCTTCACCAGCAACAGGCCCTGTGTGTGTAGGCCTGGGTACTGACTTGACACGAGTCTCTCCCTGAAGTGGTTCCTGGGACTCTTGACCACTTGAACCTTGTCGCAAAGTCGGCGATCAGTTTTTGCTGCCAACTTCATCAGTTCTGCTAAAGTTTCAGGCATCTCACAAGTCACCAGCTAATCTTTCAACCAGGAGCTCAGGCCTTCAAAGAGGAGGGTTTTCAGGCACCTAGGGTCCCAATGTACTTCAGAAGCCAACATCTAGAATTCAATGGTGAAGTCTGGTAAAGGTTTATTACCTTGTTTTAGATGAACCAAAGTTGATCCTGCTGTCGAGTACCGGGCAGGGTCATCAAATACTGATTTGAACAGTTCAAGAAACCCAGCAGGATCAATCAGGATAGGGTCATTGCCTTCCCACAGCGGTGAGGCCCAAGCCAGTGCTCTTCCATCCAGATACAAAAGGATGTAGGTGGTCTTGGCATACACTGTAGGGAAATGGTTAGGTTGCAGAGAAAAGTGCATGCAACATTGATTAATAAATCCTGTACATTTCCAAACTTCACCCACGAAGCATGTCGGAGCAGATAGAGGCACTGTAGACTTGACCGTCACTTCTGGCGGTGTAACTTCTTTACCTGCGGTAGTCGGTGTATTCATCTGTGCATGTAACTGGTGAAAGGCAACAGTCAGGTTGTCTACAAATTCTGGTGTTTGGAGAGTCACTGGGCCAGGCCTGGAATGGCATGCAAAGCGGTGAGCTGAGCCGAATCCATGGAGTTAGCATGTTATGGTTTTGAGGTGTTGGAGTGGATTCTTGGGTACTGTGGTGATGGCCACTCTCACAGGGAAGAGCCTCGTGAGGAACCGCAGTACTAGGCTAGACTCTATACATGCAGACACAAAGAATTTGTATTTATTATACAGCTTGGTGGTACTGCCCAGGGTGCCCGGATAACCCAGTAGAAGTAGTCCAGGGGTCCTCAACAGAGGAGACCAGTCCCACACTCGAGTAGATGGTAGGCAGTGCAGGGTATTAGAGGAAAGTTCCGGATGCAGACTCTGAGTGCTGAAGCTGAAGGTGAGACAGACTGACAAGGTTAGTTACTCACTGAAGTAGATAGCTGTATTGATGAAGATCCTGGCAGGCAGAAGCAAATCAGTAAGGCACCAGAGTAGGAAGAGCAGGCCCTCGAGGAGCGAGTACCCGATATCCCACATAGGCACCTTTAAGAGAGCATAAGGGCCCCCGAGGAGCAAGTACCTAGGTTAGCGATGTATTTCCCCGAAGGGCAGAGAAAGAACTTCCTGCGGCAGCTAGGAAGCGGCAGAGCAGCTTAGACCGGAGGCAATCTAATCCTTGCTAACTTGGTTTGTTAGCAAATGAAAGGCAGGCTAAATACCAGGATGTGATGACGTCACTCGGAGGGGATGCCCCCGAGGTTCCCGCCATGACATAGATAAAGACATAGGTGGCGTGCATGCGTGCACTGTAGGAGGCCCTCAAGAGAATCATGGTGAACACCGTTGCCGTTGCCGTTCCGGGGACGCCGGAGAGAGCGGCATGAAGACGCGGCAGCAGCCATCTTCCCAAGGCTTGAGGAGAGAGAAGGAAGAAAGGGGAGGCACAGAGGTCGAAGCCATCTGAGACCGGACACAACACCTGTTGAATAGTATACTTATTTCTAGTGCAATCCATATAGAAAAGAGTAAGCAAAAAATCGAAATACACCATCAATGGTTTTATAGTTACAAAATCTGAATACTAGGCATTATCTTCTCTCCTACTCCTAGCAGGGTACTCTTTAGATATGCTCCCACCTCTGGGATTTTCCTTGCATTTGTTCCTGAGTAAAATTTGCAGCAGACTTTCCTCTCCAAGCAGGAACTTACAAATGTTTGTTTGCAATTGAAATCTCCTCTCCAAGGTCCTGAGGCTTCCTCCTCTGAGAAGACTCTGGAACACACAATGGGTACCTTCTGCTTCTACTCCTTGGTACAGAAACGCACGGCACAAGTTCAGCGGCCTAGCAGATAGTAAATTCACTTCTTAAGACAAATAAGGTAATCTCCTCTGGAATAAATATATTAGATGTGTACAGGGTTTATGCAGCCTGCGAGCAGGCATTCATGGGGTTAATAGTTAATCCTCTCACAAGTGAGAGTGCAGCTGCTCTGCACCTGCTTGAAAGATAGGTGGAGTTGTATGGAGCTGGGCAAAGCATTGCATGCCTTCCTGGAAGCTGGCTATGTCATACTGTGAATAAACATATGCGTTAGAAGAACTGGCTCACAGTGTGTTTCATATGCTGAACTGAGCAACCCACAGGCTAACAATGACAACAAGATGGTTGTTGGCCTTGCCATATTCATGGATGCATCATTTGGAGCTGGCTTTCCTACTTAATGCTGGGTTAGCAGATGACTATGTGCTCAGGTTCGAACAATTTATGTTGGCAAGAGATATTATTGTAGAGGCCCCCCCAGAGAGCAATTGTCTTTGCTGGACAGAGAACAACTTACTCTGCTTTCAGACTTGCTAGATTCAGAATTCCAAACAGCGGTTTCCCTGGCAAACATGTTGGCAGTGCTCCAGTGTCACTTTGAACCACTTCAGATCAGAGCATGGTGGCATTTCTTTATCAATGCTACATGCATGCAAGCTCAATACTCTGCTGCGCTTTACCACCTAAAGGCCTGCTGTCATTTTGGCACTATGCTGGAAGAAAGAATGGCAGACCGGCAGAAGTTAAGCTGTTACATGCAGCTGGAGCAGCACCTATAGCCTGGAAAAGAACTTTGACGACTATACAGGAATTTGCATCTACCTCTGCTGTTGCAATGATCTGCAAAATCAGCAGCAAGCAGCTGGAGCTAGTGCACAGAATGTGAGCTTGATGTCTGCTGATACAACTGCCCCCACTGACAGGACTGCTACAGCCTGATTCGTCTGCTGCACCAGCTTGTTGGCATTGTGGGGGAAGGCATGCAGTGGACACTTGCAAGTTTACCAGAGCTGCATGCCACGACTGCAAACAATGAAGCAACCTGGCATGAGTTTGCTGTAATTCTCAACATGCTTAATCCTCACTTGGACCTTTGGCACCAGGAGCCAGTTATGAGGCTTGGGGCAGAACTTGGTACCTTTTCCTGCACTCTCTAGAGGAGTTGCCAAAGCCTGCTGCTGCTGCTGCTGCTGCTACATTAGTAGACGCACCAGGTGATTGGGGCTTCTTCATGCTACAAGTAAAAGAGGAACTGGAATCACTGGAACTGTTGTCTTCACCACCCATATGAATGATGCTCAGTGTGCAGGGGCATACCCTGCAGTTTGCTTCAGATACAGGTGTCCCCTTTACCATTGTTTCAGCAAATCTGTGAGAACAACTGTGGTCAGAAGCGATGATCATACCTGTGAACTCTCCAGATTTGACCTGGAGATTCCGTAATTCTAATGGTCTCCAGGCCAACAGCTGAAATCTCCAGGTGCCCTACTGCTGCTTTGCTAGTGACGTAGCCAGGTGTCTGATTGGCCTACATGGGACAATTGTCTGCTTCCTCTTCCCTGCCCTGTGACCAATCAGAGGCCTCCTGTCTTCTTCCTGAGCCTGCAGACCAATGCTGGCAGGCAGGAAGGGAGGGGACCTCCAATTGGCCTCTGGAAGAAGGGAGGCCTCCGACTGGCCTCCAGAAGAAGGGAGGAGGCCAATAGCAGAAGCAGCAGTAGAAGATGCTGCTGCTTCCGCTATTGGCTGGAAGAAGGAGTCTTCCTATAAGAAATTGCCATGCTGGGTCAAACCAAGGGTCCATCAAGCCCAGCATCCTGTTTCCAACAGAGGCCAAACCAGGCCACAAGAACCTGGCAATTACCCAAACACTAAGAAGATCCCATGCTAAGATCCCATGCTACTGATGCAATTAATAGCAGTGGCTATTCCCTAAGTAAACTTGATTAATAGCCGTTAATGGACTTCTCCTCCAAGAATTTATCCAAACCTTTTTTGAACCCAGCTACACTAACTGCACTAACCACATCCTCTGGCAACAAATTCCAGAGCTTTATTGTGTGTTCAGTGAAAAAGAATTTTCTCCGATTAGTCTTAAATGTGCTACTTGCTAACTTCATGGAATGCCCCCAAGTCCTTCTATTGTTCGAAAGTGTAAATAACCGAGTCGCATCTACTCGTTCAAGACCTCTCATGATCTTAAAGACCTCTATCATATCCCCCCTCAGCCATCTCTTCTCCAAGCTGAACAGCCCTAACCTCTTCAGACTTTCCTCATAGGGGAGCTGTTCCATCCCCTTTATCATTTTGGTTGCCCTTCTCTGTACCTTGTCCATCGCAACTATATCTTTTTTGAGATGCGGTGACCAGAATTGTTCACAGTATTCAAGGTGCGGTCTCACCATGGAGCGATACAGAAGCATTATGACATTTTCCGTTCTATTAACCATTCCCTTCCTAATAATTCCTAACATTCTGTTTTTTTGACTGCTGCAGCCTACTGAGCCGACAATTTTAAAGTATTATCCACTATGATGCCTAGATCTTTTTCCTGGGTGGTAGCTCCTAATATGGAACCTAACATTGTGTAACGACAGCAAGGGTTATTTTTCCCTATATGCAACACCTTGGACTTGTCCACATTAAATTTCATCTGCCATTTGGATGCCCAAACTTCCAGTCTTGCAAGGTCCTCCTGTAATGTATCACAGTCTGCTTGTGATTTAACTACTCTGAATAATTTTGTATCATCCGCAAATTTGATAACCTCACTCGTCGTATTCCTTTCCAGATTATTTATATATATATTGAAAAGCACTGGTCCAAGTACAGATCCCTGAGGCACTCTACTGTTTACCCTTTTCCACTGAGAAAATTGACCATTTAATCCTACTCTCTGTTTCCTGTCTTTTAACCAGTTTGTAATCCACGAAAGGACATCGCCTCCTATCCCATGACTTTTTAGTTTTCTTAGAAGCCTCTCATGAGGGACTTTGTCAAATGCCTTCTGAAAATCCAAATACACTACATCTACCTGTTAACCTTTATCCACATGTTTATTAACTCCTTCAAAAAAAATGAAGCAGATTTGTTAGGCAAGACTTCCCTTGGGTAAATCCATGTTGACTGTGTTCCATTAAATCATGTCTTTCTATATGCTCTACGATTTTGATCTTGAGAATAGTTTCCACTATTTTTCTCGGCACTGAATTCAGGCTCACTGGTCTATAGTTACTCGGATCGCCCCTGGAGCCTTTTTTAAATATTGGGGATTACATTGGCCACCCTCCAGTCTTCAGGTACAATGGATGATTCTAATGATAGGTTACAAATTTTAACTAATAGATCAGAAATTTCATTTTTGAGTTCCTTCAGTACCCTAGAATGCATACCATCCGGTCCAGGTGATTTGCTACTCTTCAGTTTGGCACTCTGGCCTACTACATCTTCCAGGTTCACAGTGATTTTGTTCAGTTCGTCCAACTCATCACCCCTGAAAACCATCTCCGGAACTGGATTCTCCCCAAATCCTCATTAGTAAACATGGAGGCAAAGAATTCATTTAGTCTTTCTGCAATGGCCTTATCTTCCCTAAGAACCCCTTTAAACCCTTGGTCATCTAATGGTCCAACGGACTCCCTCACAGGTTTCTTGCTTTGGATATATTTTAAAAAGTTTTTATTATGAGTTTTTGCCTCTATGGCCAACTTCATTTCAAATTCCCTCTTTGCCTGTCTTATCAATGTTTTACACTTAGCTTGACAATGCTTATGTTTTATCCTATTTTCTTCAGATGGATCCTTCTTCCAATTTTTGAAGGATTTTTTTTGGCTAAAATAGCCTCTTTCACCTCACCTTTTAACCATGATGGTAATCGTTTTGCCTTCCTTCCACCTTTCCTAATGCATGGAATACATATGGACTGTGCCTCTAGGATTGTATTTTTAAACAATCTACCCCAGGAGGAGGTTGCCCCTACTGGTGAGTTTGGGGTAGGGAGAGGTAGTCAATGAGGGGGTATTTGTGCATGTGTGTTTGTGTATATATATATATATATATATATATATATATATATGTGAGGTCATTTGTGTGTGTGTGTGTGTATGTGAATGGGTGTGTACATGGGGGAGGGGAAAGAACATGTCTGTGAGAGTGTGTGTGTGTGTGTTTTTATGTAGGAGGAAGAGAAGTGAAAGTGTGAATGAACATGGGTGTGAGGGTGAGTGGGCATGTGTGTGTGTGTAAGAGAGAGAGAGACTTGAGTGAGCGAGCATGTGTGTGAGAGGTGTGTATGTGGGAAAAGGAGAGGAGTAAAGCTGTAAGTGAGAATGTGTCAGAGAATGAGGAATGAGAGGTAGCACGTAAGAATGAGTGTGTGTGTGGAAAGTGATCACGAACATGTGTGTGTATGAGAGTAAAGTTTGTGCACATCCAATCCATTGCCCCTGCCCCTAATCCCCCCCCCCCCCCCCCCCGCATTCATGGTAATCTCAGGGTGACTGGAAATCTAAAGTTCCCAGGTATGGTGATGATGATCCTGATGACTCAAGCCAGTGCCTTTGCTTTCTTTCACCAGCCATCCAGTCTCCCTAAAGAAGTTATGTCTGTGTTGTTGGGGAACCTGAACAAACAGCTACAGTTGCTCCTTCTGATTAGCCACTTTTTGAGAAGTAACTGGTTGCAAGCTTTGCAACTTAATTGGCATATACTCTTCCTTTGTCCACAGCTGGTAATGTATTGCTGAGTAAATCCCAGGAAGTAGTCAATAGGGATGTGAATCGTTTTTTGACGATTTAAAAAAATCGTGAGATATTTTTTAAATCGTCAAAAATCGTTAGTCGCGATACAATAGAAATTCCCCCGATTTATCATGAAAAATCGTAAATCGGGGGAGGGGGGAGGGCGGGGAAACCGGCACACCAAAACAACCCCTAAACCCACCCCGACCCTTTAAAACAAATCCCCCACCCTCCTGAACCCCCCCAAAATGTTTTAAATTACCTGGTGGTCCAGTGGGGGGGTCCCGGTGCGATCTCCCGCTCTCGGGCCATCGGCGCCATTTTGGCTGCCACTAATATAAATGGCGCCGATGACCCGATAAAAAAAAACCCCACCCAACCCTTTAAAATGACCCCCTTGACCCCCCCCCAAAAAAAACCTTTTAAAATTACCTGGTGGTCCAGCGGGGGCGCGATCTCCTGCTCTCGGGCCATCGGCTGTGTTAATAAAAATGGCACCGATGGCCCTTTGCCCTTACCCTGTGACAGGGCAAAGGTAGCGTCGGCACCATTTTGAATATTGGCAATACGGCCTGAGTGTAGGAGATCGCTCCCGAACCCCCGCAGGACCTCCAGGGACTTTTGGCCAGCCTGGGGGGGCCTCCTGACCCCCACAAGACTTGCCAAAAGTCCAGCGGGGGTCCTGGAGCGACCTCCTGCACTCGGGCCGTATTGCCAGTATTCAAAATGGCGCCGGCGCTACCTTTGCCCTGTCACATGGTAAGGGCAAAGGGCCATCGGCGCCATTTTTATTAATGCAGCCGATGGCCTGAGAGCGGGATATTGCTCCCCACGCTAGATATATATACGCATGGAGACCTCCACTCCCAAATTTAAAAAAAAACTGAAAACCTGGCTTTTCCAGCAAGCCTACCCCACATCACTTCCCACTACATAAAATTTTTCCCTGTTAAGCCGCCACCAAATTTTGACTAAGAATGCCTTATGACTGCGGATTCTTGTACATTGTTATTATGCTATTGTTGTTTTATTTATTCAATAAGTACTAATTGTGTTATGCCTTTCAGTATTATCCACTCTCCCTGTTAATTGTATCTCTCCCTGTTAATTGTATTGCTCGGTTACTTGTAAGGGCTCTGCCCAAAAGTTCTTGTTTTTTGTGAACCGATACGATGTGCGAACGGCTATCGGTATAGAAGAGACTTTAAATAAATAAATAAATAAAATAAGATACTCAACCAGCTAGAGCAGGCTGGACTCTTTTCCAATCACAAGGAGAGTACTTTGGTCATGTTGTTGGCATCTCATCCGGATAAAGTAAGGGCTATTGTAGATCCTCTGGTGCCTGAGAATGTAATAGACCTCAAATCTTCTTTTGTTCTTGTTTGCTTATTGCATCAAATTTGTGCTAGATACGGTGACCTTGGTACATCTCTTTAACAAATTACTGGGCAAAGCAGTGCCTTGGGTCTGATCAAAGGACCTTTAGAGTGCTCTGGGCAAAGCCAAAGCCATTTTAGTGGCTGCACTTCTTTTGGCCCACTTTGACATCAAGTTACCCCTTGATGATGGAATATCATTCCTTACCTGTTTGGGCAGGCGCTGTGTTATTGCACAGATTTCTGAATGAGGATATATACATCTCATTGTTTTCACTTCCCGCATGCTCTAAAGGACAGGCAGCTGCTACTTGCAGCTTGAAAAGGGAACAATGCAATTGTATTCACGATGAAAATACAATTTGTATGAATACCATTTTTCCTTATGCACAGACCATAAAACTCTCTTGCAAATTTTGGGTCCAAAGATGGGAATGTCTACTCTGGCAGGAGCACGCTTGCAACAGCAGACCATTGATATGATTTACAATATAGGAGGTCAGAGTAGAATGTACATGCAAATGTCCGATCATGCCTGCCATTGCTACTGTCTGAGCTAGACATCTGGGACAAGGCAGTCGATAAACACACACAACAGGACCCACAGCTATGTCAAGTAGTGTCTGGGATCCAAAAGGGTGGGCTCCCAGAAGCCTAAGCTCATCAGTGCATGCCTCTGGGGGTGCCAGTTTGAGCTCAGCTGGGACTTCGTAAGCAGCTTTAACCAATCTACATGCAGTATATATTAGGGGGGTCCCAAGGAAGTCCCTGGCCAGGATTTTTTTCTGATGGCCAGGTCTAGATGCAGACATTGAGTCAGTCAAAGACTGTTAAACCAGGTACGCACTTTATCAAAATCTACCTCCCAATTTGATGTGCATGCTAAAATATCTCCTGTTATATTTTTGTTTTAATTATTTCCAGTTTTTTCTTTTTAATAATTTTCATTTTAAAATTTAAATATTTTTAGTGTGCGCTAACTTGAAATAGTGCCCACTATTCGATTAATTGCTCATTGTTTCTTAGTGCAGACTGTTTTATTTAGTGTGAACTATTTGATTTGGTACACACTATTTCAAATTAGAGCACATTAAAAACAAAAAAAAATAGAAATAAAAACAAAATTTTGTAGCTTTTTTGTCGTTTCATATAAAAAGCAATGTGAAACGATATAGACAAACAAAAGCATATCATCACCTCTCAAGACTATACCCACAACCATGGCCCAAAACGAATCTACCTTATTTGTGGATTTGGGTAAAACTGAGGGGATGAAATTTCTTGTACTCTGGGATGCATTCTCTCGCTGATCAGAAAATAGGCTGGCTGAGGGGATGCATCAGCAGCTTCAGTTCTACATTGTGTAAAAGAGTGGGTAGTACCCTATGAGTTGCCCCACATGA
The DNA here is from genome assembly GCF_901001135.1 of Rhinatrema bivittatum. NCBI lineage: Eukaryota > Metazoa > Chordata > Amphibia > Gymnophiona > Rhinatrematidae > Rhinatrema > Rhinatrema bivittatum. The sequence goes on along the minus strand of NC_042615.1, from coordinate 215,272,474 downwards.
TAGTTTCAGATAAATGGTACTTCGTTTGCTTCCAAAGACTTGATAGACTTTCAGCAATCGTGTGGGATTTGTTATGGTGGTGGTTTGGGTGCTTGGGTGCTCTACCCTAAGAACATAAATCTGGCCATACAGGGTCAGACCAAGGGTCCACCAAGCCCAGGATCCAAGCCAAGCCAGGTCACAAGTACCTGGCAGGATCCCAAGAGATAGATAGATTCCAAGCTTCTTATCATAAGAATTGTTAATGGACCTTACCTCCAGGAACTTGTCCAAATCTTTTTTAAATGCAGCTACACTAATAGCTTTTACCACATCCTCTGGCAACGAATTCCAGAGCTTAATTATGGTATTTGGTTTTTTTTTTAAAGAGTAAACAACTGATTTTCTAGACCTCTATCATATCTCCCCTTAACCGTCTCTTCTCCAAACTGAAGAGTCCTAACCTCTTTAGCTTTTCTTCATAGGGAAATTGTTCAATCCCCTTTATCATCTTGATCGCCCTTCTCTGTACCTTTTCTAATCCTTTTCCTGAGTGGTGACTCCTAATTTGGAACCTTGCATTTTGTTGCTATAATTTGGGTTTCTCTTCCCTAAGTGCATCAGTTAGCACTTGTCTACATTAAATTTCATTTGCCATTTACATACCCAGACTCCCAGTTTTTCAATGTCCTCTTGCAATTTCTCACAATCCTCTTGTGATTTGACAACTTTGAATAATTTTGTGTCATCGACAAATTTGATCACCTCACTTGTTCCCATTTCCAGATCATTCGTAAATATATTAAAAAGGATCCGTCCCAGAACAGATCCCTGGGGCACTCCACTATTCACCTTTTTCCATTGGGGAAATAGCCCTACTCCCTGTTTCTATCTTTTAACCAGTTGGCAATCCATAATAGGACACTGTCACCTATCCCATGACTTTATAATTTCTTAAGAAGTTTCTCAACCGCAATAACTTTTTCCTCTTTATTTATAATTTCAAATATGAACAAAATATAAGCAACAACCACATGACAGAAAAATAAGCAGGGATAAAAAACAAAAAAGAAAAAAAAAGAACAAACAATACAGCAAAAATTGGTAATCATTCAATTATTTCCTTGCACAATGCACAAGAAGGAAGGAAGAAGGACCAGAGACATTTTAAAATAAAATAATACACAAAAAAAACCCCATACTGATCTGAGTACTATTGAACAGTTGATAGTCTAACCACAACTCTCTGGAGTTGAAGATGTAGATTCAGCAACCCTATTTTATAAGAAAGCTTTCAAATGACTGGCTTCAAAAAAAGACATAATTAATATTAAGAAACATAACCATACATTTAGCTGGATATTATAAAGAAACAGATCCACCCTTAGCAATTACCATTTCCCTGAACTGAAGGAAAGCCTTCCTCATAACCTGTGACTGTCAAGATATGTCTGGGAAAACCCAGACTTTTTGACCCATATAGGAAATATTTCTATTGGGAAAAAAAAGATGCATGATAAAATTCTTGTCTTTTTCAGAGAAACAGACAACAATCAAAGTAGCACAGTTCTGAATGTTTTCTGTAGATTGATCTAAAAAATTTGAAAGATCAAGACTTTCAGGTAGAACTGAGGGGGAGATCCACTTTTCTCCCCCCGTTTAACTGAGGAATAAAAAATCTTAGTAGGAATAGAAAGAGAATCCTCTGAAATATGGAGACCCTTGTTTAAATATCTATTAAAATATTCAGAGGGAGAAATAAAGGGAGTTTTCGGAGAATTAAGAACACATAAATTAAGAAATCTGGATGGATTTTCAAAAATCTCTAGTCTACAATGGATCACACTACTATCTTTGATTACAATAACTTTTTCAGCATTTCTTTTTCGTCTGTAGAACAGCTCCTCACTCAGACTGGATAGACACATTCAGAGGTCTCCATTGTAAAATTGACTTCAGAAAAGAATTTTAGACCTTATAAGTGATGAAAAGGAGTTGAATTGTACAATACAGCTAGCAGAGACTGCAGTGTACAAATCAACTCCTCTTGTTAGAATTTTCATCACTTATAAGGTCTAAAATTCTTTTATGATGTTAATTCTACAATGAATACCTCTGAATGTGTCTGTAACACCACCCCCTAACCCAACCTATCTCCTGAAAACTCACGCCGAATCAAAGTGCCCCCTTACAATGGTCCATATATAGAGTATCGGACTGAGCCTTATAAAGTCTCTCTCTCTCTCTCTCTCTCTCTCTCTCTCTCATCAGTGCTGGCCCTGCCTCTGGAATGCCCATGGCCTGTCCCTTTTCCACCTACATTTTCTGGGGGCACATACATTGATGTATGCGTGCCCTTCCCAGCTATTTAAAATTCACGTAGCTCCTCTTGCGGCCCACTTAACAGGCATATGTGGATGGATTTCCGGACGCAAGGCTTTTAAAATCTACCTCTTAGACATTATCTTTAAACAGTAGGAACTCATAAGCAGCTGATGTGGTTGTGGTTAGTATTGTAGATGTTCCCAGCTATCTTTATCCCTCTGGCCATCTGTAGATAAATGTAACCCCACCTTCCCAGGGGTCAACTTCCCAGCCCTGGGAAGCACAGGGGCACTTCTTTCAGGGTAGGGAACACTGCCTTTTGGGGCATAGGCTGGGGGAAGAACGTTTTGCAGGGCCAAACTGGGCTAAAGACATAAAAAAAAAAAAAAGGCATTGTCCACACCAATTCTTGTGCTCCCATAATAAACTATTTACTGTAAATATTTCACAGTAGAAAAAAGCATTTTAAAGTTCCAGTCAGTTCAATATCAGGAATATAAAAAAACACATATTCTCAAAATCCCTTTCCACTTTGGGAAGCATATCCCAAACAACTGTACTCAAATGGTCCCAGTTCAGTCCTTTTCCTCCACTTTACATTTTACTCCAATTACTCCTATTCCTTATTTTCCCTGGCTCCTGAGGAGCCCAGAATAATTTGTACACAGTCTCTTTTCCCAAAATCTCCTCTTTAGGACCCTTAGTGGGGGCAACCCTGGTGAATCTTTTCCCTTCATAGAAATACCAAAAACCCAGTACTCACACTTCAGAAACCACTCAAAATCCAGTCCTCTCATACTGGGAACTGCTCCAGGATGGTGCACCCAGCTCCCTTGGATATGTGCCAAGCTCTGCAGTGAAATAACCAGCCTGGCACCTCTGCCCCAGCCCCAGCTGGTGCCACCACCTCCACCACAGATCCTGTGTCCAAAGCCCAATCTCCAAACTTCATCCCCTTTCACTCCAGAATTCAACTTCTGTAACTTCACTCTCCTCTTCCAAAATCTGATGGGAGGTTTCAAAAGGTTCTCCTTTCACTCTCTTCACATATGCTCCTTACTTCCAAGGCATCACTGGGGATGGTACCTTAAGTCTCTACTCCCAAACTCCCCATCTTGGCTCCTCCCGAATCTCACAGCCTCCCAAGACCCATTGCCTTAGGTGACCAGCCCTTTCCCAAGGGTAAACACTAGTTTTTATATCACTCCAGCCATACTGTCCTTGGCTCAGAGTCTCGCTGCCACTCACACAACTGGCACACTCTTAAATGGACTGTCTTTGGAATTTTCTCAGTGTTAACACACAGGATAAACTTTTCACCGTCTATAACTACTCCCCTAACCATACCCCTTATAGAAGGACTCTCCTGATTCTTCTTCTCTCTAGCCATTCCCTTTCTTGGCCTCTGCCTGAACTTGCCCAGGCAGCATGTACTTAGTGACATATAGAGTAGGGATGTGCAGTCCTGTTTCAGGGACAATTAATCTTGAACAAATTTTTCCCAAAATTTCAGAAAAAAATTGTTTTCGGGTTAGTGTGCACTAACAGGAGTTAGTGCATGCTAACTCCCCGTTAGTGCACGCTAACTCCTGTTAGTGCGCCCTAAAGTTAAAATGTTAGCGTGCACTAATGGGGAATTAGCGTGCACTAACCCTGTTAGTGCACACTAACCCGAAATTCGGGTCCCCCCGAATTTCAAGGCCTCAACCGCGGGAAATACGATATTTCCCGCGGCAGGCTTTGCACATCACTAATATAGAGTCACTGTCCCATCTAGTCGCACCTGCGCCACATAAGAAATGCATGGAAGTGCTTAATGAATGGCAGTGAAAAGTAGCTATCTTCATAGGATATGTGCAATTGATAGCACCCATCACATTAGGTAGGCTGGTTATTGTGTGGAAATCTCTTTTGAGGCTTTGCCCAGTCGTGGATTTCTCAGTAGGCACCCATTATGCCTGTGCCTAGGGTGGCAAACATTCAGAGGCAGCAGGCTAGCTAAGATTTGCTGCCTTCCAGCTCTGCCAAATCTCATTCAGCAGAGAACATCCCTCTGCTACCCTGTAACAGATCTTTACAGTAGGAGGCGGGGGGGAAGAAAGCATCAAAAGTGCCTAGAGCTGGCACTAAATCCGTCCCTGGCAGTGCCAGTGTGGTTTCTGATTAGGAAGTTGAATATAATTCCTTATTCATCTCTATATAGTTTGTAGTGTGTGGTAGAAATATCTTCTGTGCTCTTGTCCCTCAACTGCAGGCACAGTAATTTGAAAAGATCCAGAGTCAAGACAATGTAATGAGAACAGGAAGTTGGCTAGGCCAGATATGGCGGGAGAGCTGGTTGTCAGAGGATCAATGTCATATTTTAATTCCTCATACAAGGTCACACTGTCCTCTGAGGCTGGCCCATTGGCTCCATGGTAGTGCTGCACCCTAGCATGCAGCAGGACCTAGGCTTACTTCTCAGCTCAAGCCTTCCACTCCCTAGGTTGGCTGGGGTTGAGGATTCTATAGAAGCAGCAATCTCGGCCCCTGAGAGGGCGGAAGCATAATCATTGTGCAATGGTGACATCTAGCAGCCTGGCTTAGAACCCATAACTAGGGGGTTCCTGCAGATTAATTCAGCCTCCAGAAAACTTAGCAGAATGGTCCTGGCATTAAAAATACATTTGTTTGAGATAGTACAATCCATCATGGAGCGAGCACCAGATGAGCTAATTAACCCCAGTGCAGTTTTTCGAAATGACAGCTGACTTTGGAGTTTTGTGACTATATTGAGCTTCTGTCCTGACTATATGTTGCTTTCAGGCGACACTGTGTTTTATTTGCATTCAAAAATCTTAAAAAAAAAAAAAGTTTGTGGCATCACTCATTGAGCCGTTTGGGTGGATGATAGAGTTGTCCAGGTTACCTCTCCTTGGTGAACAGCATGGATACTTGACTTGCTGACACCCTTATCCAAGTTTTTTGACATTACTTGATTTTGATAATTGACTCCAGCTATGTTAATTGTGTTATTTAGTGTTCCTCCTTTTTTGAGGCAATTGCTAGTCTAGGACAGTTGACGTGCTCTTTGTTTTTTGGTTAGAAATAAAGGGACTTGGCAGCCTTCATGCTCTCTTCTGCTCTTTCTTTCCCCCTGTCCTGTCTGTTCTCTCTCTTTAACCTCTCCCCCACCAACAATTCCTTGTCTTCTCCATGCTTCCCAAGGTATTTTCTGCTGCACTACCCAGAATTCCTTAAAGGTTGCCACAAACTGCTTCCTGCCAGTTGATCTTTTATATCATGTGCTTTCAGTGGTTAACGTTAGGCTGTAGTAGGTGATACATTTTTGCCATTAGCATGCACTCGCTAAATAGTGGGTCATTAAGGTATATACTGCTGCCCAGTGAATAAGATCTAAGGTCAGACAGAATGAACCTATGTCTGGAAGCCTAGTGTGTGGAAATCTATGTGGGCAAGGGAGGGCTGCAGCTGTGCATGAGAAAAAGGAACCAGCAGCTCTGCAAACAGCAGATAGTATGAAATAGTAACCCCAGGCACTGGGGTAAAAGCAGAAGTTTCCCAGAGCTGGCAAGTTTGTGGCCTTGAGAAAGGAAAACACATGTTGGGAAAAGGAGAAAGTGACTTGAAGGCTGTTTTTTATAGCCTAGTAACTGAAAAAATTACAAGAGGTTAGATGACGCTTCACGGAGGGGCCAAAAATGGTCTGAGAGCATTAAACTAATGGCAAAGAAAAAGTACATAGGATAAGTTTTGGCAATTTTTCAAGGAAGGAGCTCTCAAAGGCAAGCTGACTCGCAGTTTCTGAGCTACTTGCTGTGTCTTTCCCGATACTCTCTGTACTATTCAAACAAATATTTCAGTAAATCTTCAATATATTGATCTAGTTGTGGGCTTTAGTATTGATCATAGCAGAAATAAGCACACAAAGGGCTAGGTGGGTTGTATCAAAACCAGGAGGGCTATTTTACATTTCATCAGTTCTCAAAGGGTATTTCCCTTTGAGAATGAGCAGGTGCAAATGTGTTAAAAATATCCAAATACTTGCCACCTGCTATGTGTGCAAGAGGCCCAGAGGGGTTAAAATAGTGCATATCTTTTTGAAAAAGCCTATACACAGATGCTGTTTTCCTCTCATGACCTGCTTTCTTTTTAGTGTCACTAATTGTACATGCATACTTGTAGCCATATTTGAGAAAGGCAGTGCTCAGTCAGGCCATTTTACTCCAATAAATATCTATTTCCCTAGGTCATAATTTTGGCCAATCGTTAGTTTAAAAAAAACAAAAAAGCAACCCCTTCCCTTCTCCCCCCCCCACCCCCCCCCAACCTCAAACTTTCAGGGGCTGATACAGAAAGGCGCATTTGTGTGCGACTTTTCTGTGGACAAAACCTACTCCTGGATAAGTGCTGACTTATTTGTCTAACTGACAGCGGGAAGCAGCTGCCAGATAGCCAGATATATCGGGGCTTAAGGACAAGGACTTTATCTGGCTACGTAGTGGTGACCCAGGACAGATAGATGGATATGTACCGATTTATCCAGCTATCTGGCAGCTGCTTCCCACTGCCGTATAGCCGGATGAGTTGGTATTTATCTGACATTGTGGCAGCGTCGACTGCCGCCACTTGTAGAGACAGCTCCCCCCTTTCCTGCATTTTACAGTTTGTATGCATTTTTAACCCCTGAGGCATTAGCATATTATCTTATGGCATCAGGAGTTTAAAAAAAATGTAACGCTTTATATGCATTTTTAACTCCCGAGGCATTAGCATATTATCTTATGGCATCAGGAGTTAAAAAAAAATGTACCTGAGCATTAAAAGTGCGCACTGGAAACCAACACACAGTTTTTTTTTACCGCTCAGATTATTGCATCAGTCCCTCTGTTTGTTATAGCCAAGATTCCCAGATTGTCCTGATTCCATGACTGGGCTATAACCTCAAAAATCTCTCTCCAGCTAAAGAATTTCTTCTCCCTCTGGTCGGTTGTCCCAGCAGTGGCCTTCTCTACTATCCACACAGCTGTTTCCTAACTCTGAACTTCACCGTGCTGCTTGGACCTTCATCTGCCTCCCTCCAGGCTGTTAAGCACATTAATCTTCTCAGTCAGTTCTTCCACGTGTAACACATGGATTTTTGACCCACATCAACATACTCATGATTAGTTTTGCCTGTTCGCTATACTCCTATGTATGAAGAAGTCTAAGAATGCAGTTTTCTTTTGGAGAAACCTTTTTGATTTTGAGCCATTTTCAGTTTCTTTCTTTTCACTCAGTGATCAACATAAAATAATGTTGTTTTGGCAGTCTGAACGTATATTCCAAGGCAGAGACTAGAGTGTGCTTCAGTGGTGTTACAGAAAGCGAAGGGCCTTGCTCATGATCAAGGTTTATTATAAGGCAGAACTGCCGAATCTTGCCCCATAGTTACCATGAGTTGTCTTGTAACTAATACAGATGAAGAAGCCAGGTTTGACCTGAAATATGAAATGTTCATTTTCTTAACGTTCAGCTCTTCCAGTAAGGTACCTCTTAAGATTCTCCTACTTTTTTCTGTTCCTTTTTTCAGTGCCAGTACATTTCAGAAACTAATAAAATAACGAGGATGCTGGGAGGGTAAGGGAGGAAACAGGTAATAAGAGGAAGGTACTCCTATAGAGCGAGGATACAAGCTTAAAATGTATTTATTTTTTACGTAGGATTGACCAAAGGAATCTGTATTTTACATCCATCATCATCACCTTCATTATCACAATCAGACCTGTACCATCCAAAATGGACCTTAAAAAAAGTTGTACCCTTGGTGTACTGTGCAGTATTTTTAAAGTACTCATAGCAGGCAGCATCAGTTACTCAGCAATTTTCTCCATTCGGTATTAATGACTTTCCACAGTTCTCCCTCTTCCCCTCCAGCAAGTGCTGGAAAGCATCCATGTTGGCCTCCAATAAAATTTTTGCTTGTAGGATCCGATTGGTATAAGTTGGCTGTCCTGTCAAGCACGGCATGAGCCAATGAAATCCCATTCCACACCAGGTAATGTGTGACCCTTCCAAACACAGGTGCCTCAAGCAGTTCAGTGAGGGCTTGTGAGGAAGCTGCTTAAACGGTGTCACAATTCTTCAGCTGGCAGAGGGTGCGTAGCAATAAAATGGCACCTATGGTACATCAGGAGCACTGCTTTCTTTTAACCTCCACTGTGCACAGAATCGGCAATGCAGACCTAGCCACACTCTGCACTGACCGATTACACATTACCTGTCTGGTATTCTGCATCCCTTTATATCTAAAACATGCATTCTGTTTTACAGTTCAGCATTTTTTTTTTTTGAGGGACTGTAGAGACTGAAAATATGATGTTTGTTTTTTAATTACTGTTCTTTTTCGGTTTCAGGCTGCAAATTTTGGCACTTACGAAACAGACCAGGATTCCAGCTGGGGGACGAGAGGTAAAATGAGATATGATTTGAGTCTGGGAGGGTCACTTTGTTAGATGGAGTTGGAAAAGATGCATTATTCGGGAGTAGAGAGGCATCTAAGATGCTCTCTTTTATCTAACAGTCAGAATAGTAATGAGATCTTGTGACTTTGGCTAGCCATCCTGGAGAAATTCTGATCCTTATGATAATGCTGCTTTTTGTGTGAAACCCCAGAGAGGGAAGTGACAGACAGCCACGACCCCTGCCAGCACAGCCATTTGTCCCACTCTTCCATAACTGTTGGCACTATAGCTTCTAAAATTGTTGTTCTCTCCTTCCTGCCGCCAGGAATAATTCTGACTCTGCTCAAAGGGCCTTTGTCCCAAATTGGCAAGTCTTGTGCACACACACTTTAATGGCAGCTATGTGACTACTGAGACCTTGTTCCTGATTGTCAGTACTACAGCCCAGTACTTGTAACTGTACAATAAATGTACGTATCCAAAATAAACAAATCGTTCCCCCCATTCTTTTTCAGAATACAAGGTAAGAAGCGCTGTTCCACCACAGAAAGAGACATCTGATTCTTCCCTATCTTACCAGGTTAAAACTGTACCTTTCTGTTATACTTGTGTGCAGTTTTGTTTGTGTCAGATGTGGATACAAGTATGTACAATTTAAATTCTTTCCTCGATTCCAATGCCATATAGACTAAGATGTTTTATAGAAGTTGTAATGCGCCTAGAGCACCCTGCGCGAGAAGCGGGAGGAAATCTTCATGAAATAGAGAAATAAGCACATCCTTTTTGCTCTGTTTTTATTCTTGGTCCTTCTTCTGCAACAGGTGTATCCTTACAAGTCACTTATCATAACAAACCGAGTTCGTGTGAAGCTGCCTAAAGATGTGGACAGAACCAGGCTAGAGGTAAGAGTACTTTTAAAATGATGTATTCATTTATTAACTTTACTTTCAGTTATCTGATGGAGGAGTCTCTGCTCACCCCGCCACGCAGCCTAATATCTTTCCAATTGAATCTCTTATGTATTGTGTAAGAGCTGCAAGACTTAGGTCTCTAAGCTCTTCAGAATCAGAGGTGCTGAGAAGGGAGAAACATGGCAAAGAGGGAAAGGAACAGACAGCTAGACACATACGCAGCGATGTGCTGAAGGGCACTCTCGGGAACCCCATTACATTATTTTCTGAAAACAGAGTGTTTCACCAGGCGCAGCAGAACTAGCGAGAGCCCCTTAATAAGGAATTGGTTTCGCATCACTGCATGCAAATGCAACCAACAGCACCAGCACCTCTAACCCATCTCAAGGTGGTACTGGAATAAGAAGCAATATTATGGGGCGAATGTACTCAGTTGTCATAAATTTGGAAGGTTACACTGGGTAACATTTCATTTGCCGTATGCAGTAATTTTTATCTTCTTGTACTATGCCTTAAGGGGTAGATTTTAAAAGAAGCGCGTGCGGCGTACATGTGCGCGTGCTACCCGCCACGCGCACATGCACGCCCAATTTTATAACATGCGCACGCAGATGCGCGCATGTTATAAAATCCGGGGTTGGTGCGTGCAAGGGGGTGCACAATTGTGCCCTTGCGTGCTGAGCTGCGCTGCCTTCCTCCGTTCTCTCCCAGGCCGCTCCGAAATCGGAGCGGCCTGGGAGAGAACCTAACCTTCCCACCCCTTCCCCTAACCTTTCCCTCCCCTAGCCCTACTCTAACCTCCCCCAAAATGTTTATCCTACCTTCTGCGCCTGCCTCTGGGTAGGCGCAAGTTGCGCGAGCCGGCAGCCTGCCGGCACGTGATCCTCTGACACAGTGGCAATGGCCGCTCTATCAGAGGCCTCTGGCCCCACCCACGCCCCAGACCGCCCCTTTTGGAAAGCCCCGGGACTTACACGTGTCCTGGGCCATTACGCGCGTCGCCGGGCCTTTTTAAAATAGGCCCGGCGCATGTAAGGCAAGTTACGTGCGTAAATCCTCTGGATTTTACGTGCATAACCATTTAAAAATCCGGCCCTAAGCTAAATATATGTAACTCATGCCAACCTTAAATAGCACAGCCATTATACTGCTTCTGTGATATGCACAGGGCCTCTTGCTTCTTCTCTCATGCCTCATTCTTTTTCTTAACCCCCCCCCTTTGCTGTGATCCCTCGACCACATTCCCCTCGCCCACCCCTCCAGTAGGAGAAGGGAGCAACCTATCTGCCTCCTTCCAGGTGCTGTAGTATGTGTCATGAACAGTTCATACTACGGATGGGAGGATTGGATCAGGGGGATCTTGGATTGGGGAGGCAGAGAACAACCCCTTCCATCATTTTCCGGGTACTCAACATCAACCCCCCTCCCCCCCTTATACCCCCCCCTTATACCCCCTCCCCCCCATACACCCACTCATATGCAAACATAGACACACTGGGAAGAGGCTTAGCTCATGCACAGAGAGGTGAAAACACAAACCTCCTTCATTATAACATTTTCTGCAGTATTCAGCCTGCAGTAAATTGCACACCAAGTAATGTAGTTTAGTACATGAGGGATAATAAATAAACAATTTGTTATTTCCCTGTTTATGCAAAAATGAAATTGTGAGACACAGAGGTAAAAGAGGAATATGTAGAGGCTGATGAGGAAAACAGAGTTCACTAACGAAGAGTCAGGAGTAGGACCATAGAAAATGGACACATAGGGGCAGATTTTCAAAGCTTACGCGCATAAATCCAGGTGGATTTACGCTCGTAATCGGTCCTGCGCGCACCGAGCCTGTTTTGCATAGGCCCGGCAACGTGCACAATCCTCGGGACGTGTGTATGTCCCGGGGCTTGAAAAAAGGGATGGGGGCATGGCCAGGGCGGGGGTGGGGCCAGAGCCTCCAGGCACAGCGGCCATTTGCCACTGTGCCCGGGATCGCAGGCAGACCGTTGGCCGGCACGTGCAACCTACACCTGCCCAGAGGCAGGCGCAACTTATAAGATAAAGGTAAAGGGGGGTTTATGTAGGACTGGGGGGCAGGTTAGGTAGGGGAAGGGGGGGGGATGGAAGGAAAGTTCCCTCCGAGGCCACTCTGATTTCGGAGCGGCCTCGGAGGGAACGGAGGAAGGCTGCACGGCTTGGCACACACAAGTTGCACAATTGTGCACCCCCTTGCACGTGCCGACCCTGGATTTTATAACATGTGCACGGCTGCGCACACATGTTATAAAATCGGGCATACATTTGTGCGTGCCAGGTTGCGCGCACAAATGTAGGCCCACGCATACCTCTTAAAATCCGGCCCATATAGGATTGGAAGTGAGATAAACCTCATACAATTTTCAGAAGACCATGTTTGTCAGCAGCTAGCTAAGCTACATGTAAATAAAATGATGGGATTGGATGGAATACATCTGAGGATATTAAAGGAACTCAGAGATGTTTGGCAGCTCCACTGGCTGACCTTTTCAATGCTTCTTTAGAGTCAAGAGAAGTTCTGGAGAATTGGAAACAAGCAAATGTTTCCTCTTTAGAAAAGTGGAAGCAAGGAGGAGGCTGGGAACTATAGACTATTTAGTCTGACCTCTGTGTGAGTAAATTAATGGAATTGCTGTTAAAACAGAGGATAGTGCAATTTCTGGAATCCAGTGGATTACAAGATCCAAGACAGCATCCAGAGGTAGGTTTTGTCAGACAAAATTGATCAATTTCTTTGATTGGGTGACCAGAGAGTTGGATCAAGGGAGAGTGCTAGATGTCATGTGCTTGCATTTCAGTAATGCCTTCAACATGGTTCCACATAGGCAACTTATAAATAAACTGAGCACCCTTGGTATGAGCCCTAAAGTGATTCAATCGAGTTAAAAACTGGTTGAGTGGCAGGTGACAAAAGAAAGTGGTAAAGAGTTTGCTCCAAGGAGAAGGGTATTACCAGTGATGTGCCACAGAGCTTAGTCCTCAGACCAGATCTTTCCAACATTTTCATAAGAAATATTGCAGAAGGACTATCGGAAAAGTTTGTCTTTTTGCAGACGATACAAACATCTGCAAAAAGGTAAACATCCAGAAAGGTGTGAAAACCATATGGAGAGATCTAGCAAAGCTTGAAGAATGGTCTAGAATCTGGCAAAGAATTAGTGCTAAAAAATGCAGAGTCATGTATTTGAAAAACTCAAGTAAATCTAGAGGGTGAAATTTTTCTGAGCAGGATCTGGCGGATTTCATATCTGATGATCTCAAGGTGGACAAACAGGTGGATAAGACATTGGAAAAATCCAGAAGGATACTTGGGTGCATGGGGAGAGGAATGATCAGAAGGATAAAGAAGGTGATATTGCTCTAGTACAAGACCCTGGTGAGACCTCTTTTGGAATACTATGTACAATTCTGGAAATTGCACCTTCAAAAGATATAAACCAGAAGGAGTCAGTTTAGAGGGTAGCTACTAATGGTCAGGGATCGTCATTGTAAAGAATATGGGGACAGACAAAGATCTAAATATGTATACCCTAGAGGAAAGGTGAGATGGGGTGATATAATTGAGACATTTAAATATCTCAGTGGCATCAATGTGCAAGACAAAAAAACAGAGGGGACTACCTTACACCGTGGAAAGACTTTTATTAGAATTGCCCAATTGGGCAATTCTAATAAAAGTCTTTCCACGGTGTAGAATTGCCCAATTGGGCAATTCTAATAAAAGTCTTTCCACGGTGTAAGGTAGTCCCCTCTGTTTTTTTGCCTTGGCTACGTGGGACCACCTTCCGGTTTGTTTCATTGGACCATCAATGTGCAAGAGACAGGCCTTTTTAAACAGAAAGGAAGCTTTGTAACAAGGTGGTCAGGAGATGAGGGTGAAAGGGGGGTACACTTAGGAGTAATCTAAGGAAATATTTCTTTACAGAGAGGGTAATGGAAGCATGAAATAGCTTCCAGTGGAGATGGTGGCAACAAGGACAGTATTTAAATTCAAAAAGCATGGGATATGCACAGGGGATATCTGATGGAGTAGTAGGAATTGTAGAGGTGAGCAATTGGTATGGAAGAGCAGACTACAAGACCATACGGTCCTTCTTCCATCACATTTCCATGAAGTCCTCTCTAAACTGTGTACTGGTGTGGTTTTAGACAAAAGCATAGCACTGAGACTTTATTAATATCCGTGACTGATTATCTCTTAAAAGAGCTTGATAAAGGTTGAATAGTAGTGGTTGTTTTCTTGATTATTTCATCAGCCTATGACGCAGTCAATCATAGTATACTGTTATAGTGATTGGGTCAGCTGAGAATAACTGGTAAAGTCTATCAGTGGTTTTCATCCTATCTCCAAGGAAGAAAAACAGCAAGTATGCTTTGAATGCAATTCATCTGGGTTGCTTGGTGTATTAAGCAGGGTCCCACAAGGGTCTATTTTAATTGGGCCTTTGTTTAATGTTTATTTGTACCCTTTGTAGGAACTGATAGAAAAATCTGTGATATAATTTAAAGCGTACGCAGATGATGTATAGCTATTTTTTTAGTTATTGATTTGTTATTCCCTACATTATCTTATATCTCAGGCTCTTGGGACACAGTTAATACCTGGATGCAAGATAATAGTTTGTTCTTAAATTTTTCTAAATCAAAAGCATTATGTATCCGTCGTAAGGTGAAAACTGTTGTCTGAAAGTAAGTAATATTCCAATTTAGTTTAAAACAGTCGTTAGGAATTTAGGTTTCTTATTTGACCCTCAGCTGACTTTCTAACCACAATTAAGCTCCGTTTTAAGAACTGGTTATTTTAAACTGGAAATGATGCATCATTTAAGATACATCTTAGACCATTCTGATTTCAGGATTTTAGTTCAATCATTTGTTTTATCTACATTGGATTACTGCAGTACCTTATATTTACGGTAGGTTTCCCAGCCTCCCATTTTAGGGCACTGAAGTGGCTTGCTTAAATGTATGTGGTCAACCCTGGGAACGCGTAAACTTTTATATTGCTAATCCATTGGCTTCGGATAAAGTTTAAAATCTTAGTATTAATGTTCAAATCATTAAAATTAAATGGCCCCATTTATCTATCAGGATTATTATCTAATTATGTCCCAAATCAAAATATTCATTCTCAAAGTAAGGGGGCTATTGTCAGTCCTGGGACTAAAAGTAGCTCACCTCAATGATACTAGAATGTGAGCATTTTTCATTAAGGGGTCCTGAGCTGGCCCTGATTCAGGGAACTCACTCCCTGAATCTTTATGGTTTATTGATAATCTCAGTCTCTTTCAAAAGAGCCTTAAAACGTTCTTCTTCCAGGAAACCTTTGGTAATTAGGAGGGGTGAACAGTAAGGTATTATTTTTAATATATAATGCAGTTAACATTTGAAAATATTTTATGACTGTTTTTATTATTTGTTTTGTAAGCCGCTTAGCACAGGTTACTGTTATAAGCGGATGATACATGTTTTGTAAATAAATAAATACTGAGACTCTCCGGATTTGTATTCCGCAGCCGTGTGATGTGAGGATCAGACCAGGCAGGGAAGAATGCTAGTGTATTCAGATGATGGTTTTATTGTTTGTTTTAAATGTTGTGGCTGTTTGTTCTGTGATCCACCTTGAACAATTGTGCTGTCTAATTGTGCGGAATCTAAAAATGTTTTAAATAAATAAATAAGATGGCTCTCAGGCATACCCCACTTACTTATCTGCACTGAGTTGGTTTTGGACTAAATATTCCTATCCTAGTTCCGTAGACTGCAAAAATGCACACACATACAAAATGCCAGGGGAACTTTAAAAATGTATATTGGGTTCTGGAAGGGGGGTATCACAGCTAGGAGAACTTCTGTTTTAAATTATTGGGTGCTGGGAGTGGGAGAGAATTGTGGATTGTGTATCTTTTTTATTAAGAGGTTTTATCCAGTTATTGCCAATTTCAAGCTGCACAGAGCTGAGCTAAATCTAGTCAAATTTTGAAAACCTAATCAGTTAGGTTCAGCAGAAGATGTTCCTAATTCTTCTAACCAGTTATCAATATCTTGTCCACTCATCATCTGCTTGAAAACTGAGCCCTGTGTAATCAGAGGCACTGCTTTCCAGCCTTTGGTGTCTTATGTTCTTATGTTCTTTAGTGTAAGGCCAGTTTAATTTAAGAGTGTAAATTGTTAAAGTGATGCTGGCGCAGTGGCAGAATAGGAATATTACATATTTCATAAGCTGTCCATATTTAGAGTATTGTGTTTGATGGAGCTGGGGGTCAGGGGAACTCAGACTTATTCCATTTGTCTTCATTTGAAGCAAAGTGTCCTTGGTGCATGCTGATTTAATAGAGAGACACCAAAATATGACTGTGCTACAATTTAAAGAAAGAGTATGTGATTATAATATGATGCCTCTTATTTGTGCATTGGTTAAAGTCTAATTGTAGTCACCAGGAGACTCTCTGGACTGGAATCTGTGTTACTTTTGCAGGCACTTAAGAGAGCAATTAATATTACGTGAATGCTTCTCTTTCCTCTAAACTGGTGCTCCTTTTGCCGAAGAATGCAAAGAAAAGGGGGAGGCTGGGGATATGTGTGGGGCAGGGATTTTTCCCACATAGAGAGCAATTTTCAAAACCTTTTCCTCTGGTAAAACAGTGGTAATTTCACCCACATTGTCTGGAGACATTCTCGAGGGTGTGTTTAGGCTGGAGGAGGGAAATAACACGCATAGATGGCATTTGGAAATCTATTCGTGTTATTTCCAAGGGAAAAAGTGCATGCAGAAAAAGCAGATACAAATCTCTGCAGGTACTTTTTCCCAGGGCAATAATCAAAGTAAAGGCATGTGCATGCTTTGGCTTTGATTATTGGTTCAAAGCCCATAGAAAAACTTATCTACCGACATTGCCTTAATGTGGGGAGTTTGATTATTGCTCCCAAAGATCTTGGTAGCTGTATAGATTTTGCAGGGCTTGCAAGAGGACCTGGAGATGAAACTGGGTGTTGTTCTTATGGGAACCAAAGAGGAAGACAACAAGGGCCTAGTGTGGCCTGCCAGCAGAGGTAGTGGAGGCGGGTGCAGTGGCAGGGTTTGAATATGCTTGGGACGGATAGTGGGGGCTAGTGCTGAAGGCAGAGTTGGGGATTGGTGGGAGATATGGGAGGGGAGCTGGTGTTGGGTTAGATATTAGAATTTGTGGCGAATCTACCCAGTGTGATAGAGAACCAGATTGGAGAACTGAAATTGGAAAGACTGGACGGCTCTTTATCTGCTATTATTTACTATGCAACTTATGTTACCATGTAAAGAAAACCCAGCACATGGGGCTGTTTGCTAATGCTTTGGGGAGGAGTGGGAAAGTAACTGGACCTCAGAAAACAAAGAAATTGAGGAGAGTGAAAAACAGACTTCTGCCTGGCTTGTACTCCTTTTATATATTACCTTTCCTTAACTTGTCTATTGTTCCAGTTCTGTCAGTAAGAAGGTGAGTGACTGAGTGAGTGAGTGGGTGGGTGAGTGTGAGGTTGTATCCATCAGTCTATCTCAGTAAGGGTCTTGAAAGAGTGGAATGAAAGGATATGGTTGGTGAGAGAATAGAGCACAGCAGAGGCAGAGCAACTGTGTGTGTACTTGAGCCTGGAGGGCACATAAGAGGTGAAAGTGTGGATAGGGGTTGCAGAGAGAAGATGGAGAGGGGTGGTCATGTCATGAGGATAATGAAAGCTACAGATAGGAAGCTTACTGCAGTGAAGGTAGTAAAGCAGGTAAAGGCAGAGAGAGAGAGAGAGCAGGTAGTGAAGCAGTTAGGCCAGAGGGATGGAGAAAGGACCCCATGCAGCCAAGATCAAATCTATTAGTCATCAGTTGGAGAAAATCACACAATTTCTATGTCTGCTGATGAGGTAATTGAAGGAGGAGGAGGATGAGAAGGTGCTGGACCATGCACTAGAGTGACAGGAGCATGACCTTGCCAACAGATGTTGTGTTTCACTAGAGAAGAAAATGACCACATTCTGGAGCTGGTCCTGGAGAACTTTGAAAACGACCCCATAAAGATCCCTGGCAGAAAAGAAGCACATTTGGAAACAAACAGCATCAGACATCAGCAGAGTTGGAATCATTCCCAGTGCAATAGCACATGTGAAATATTGCTATCAGGATATTAAACAGCACATCTGAGAGAAGTCTACAAAGATCCATGCCCTTTGGAAGAAGATGAGATATGGCTATGTCTGTCCCATTTTCCTCACACTACAGGAGCAATGCCTTGCAGAAATCGATCCAGGCATCATTATCAGTGCTGTAGAGTCCATGGATACAGCATCAGCAATACATCAAGGGCGAGGTGGTGAGTTGCCTACTTTACAAAAACACAAATTAGGAATACACAGCAAGAGTCCCCTAATGATTCTTTGCAGAGTTGTCCAACAGGCCTTGACCTATGAAGCCTGTACGTTAATGGACTAGTAGGTGGAAAAGCTTTTGGCTCAATTGGGAGCCAGCAGGTGTGGGAACATTTGGGAGGGATGCAGGCAAACCTGGACTAGGACCTTCTAGGAAGATCGGCATCTTAGTTGGATGCTAACATATTTCAGGATGGGGAGTTGCTGAGTAGGGGCATTGTATTAGATGAGCCTAACATTTTCTGAGATGTGTTCTAACAATGCAGCTTACTCATTTCTGCATCTTTTTCAGGTTCAAAGGATTTGTGGAAAGTATGCCAAATATCTGGACACTTAGGACCAACACCAGTAGACCCCATAACTGCCTCTGAGGGGCAAGAGTTAGAGCAGAAAGATAGTGGCCTTATTCTGGAGGCTGTGCCATTCATATCACAAATGATTGAGCCATACCTACCCTATGACATCCAGCCAGGAGAAGCTACAAGAAGAAAAAGGACTGGCATTGCATTATACCTCACCCTGCACATGGAAGATCCATCCCATTGATGCCAAGAAGGAATCTGACAGATCTGACTCATCTGACCATACCCCCCCCCCCCACCCCCTACACCAGGAGCACCATGTAGTGTTGAGCAGCAACGGCATGACGACACAGTCTGTAAGGGCTTCCAAGGCACAAGGTGTAAGTAAAGAGCTCAAGGTTCAAACCAAAATGACTGGTCACCTCAAAGAAGCCCTAAGTGCCCAAATGGCTGTTCACGCTGCAGCATCTGGACACCTGCTGTAATCTTTCAAAAGACAAGACCCATCAGTGACCATAATCACCATCGCTATATGTCAGCAGAGTTCAGGCAACTGAAAACACCATCTTCTGCCCCATTTACTGAAGCTACACCTATCCCTTTCATTTCATTCACATCATGCAGGAGCAGTGAAAAGTCTAGAGAAGGGCATCCAAGCCTTGGTAGGAAATGGCTGCCTTCTGACCATCTCTACTAATTGCTATCTATTGCCTTCTGTGAGGGACTTAACACTCAACTACTGCTGCCCTGTCACTGCTGCATCACTTGTCCTACAGACTGTTTGTGCATTGAAAACAATGCAGCATATAAAATATGTACAGTGCAAAGTTCCACACAATCATGGAATTCGATAAGAACTTGTGGGAGAGGCCTGTATTCCAAACACTTACAGTGTTTCAAAAACAGTTTCCCTCTATTAACTTTTTGTTTGAAAATGTATTTGTGTTGTCACAATATTTATTTATTTAGTTACAGTTTTTTTTAATACCACCTATAGCAGATAAAACTGTGCTAAGCAGTGAACAATAATAACATGGGCATCCAGGATAACACTCACTCACATCTGCCCCCTTTTACATTCCAATAATACACAGACATCAGTTTGGCTTTAACAAAGGCTGCAGCTTTTATTAACACCAGGGAGGCCCAAGCCCTGCACATAACATTCATAGTTTCGATTCAATGAACCCCCCACCCCCACCCCGACCGTCCGCCACTTACCAGCAAGATGGTCAACACCAGCCAAGTGGCTCGACATTCCAGCCTTGCACCAAGTTCAGACCCCTGCCTCCTACCAGCTAGGAGCCAACCCGGCTCCTAGCTGGTAGGTAGCCACTAGCCAGCAAGGAGTCAGGCCAATGGATCCCCGCCGCCATCCAGCAAGGAGCCCCTACCTCCAAACTTCCCCCCCCACCCCCCCACCCCGGTTGTCAACCAATACAATTTACAGCAGGAACAATCATTAACAATACAACATGAGCTGTAGTGGCTCGGGCCATCCGCCATAGACACGGATATGACATATCCGTGACCCCCAAAGATGCAGCCCCCAGTTACAGCGGAAACAGTTCCTCCAAGGCCTCCTGAATCGAGTTAAGGTACAGATCCATTCCTATGAAAGAAAGATGCACCCCATCTTTACCGAACAACCCCTTGCTCTCCCCCCAGGACCATTCAAATCGAATATGGCGGGCCCCCAGCAGCACCAATCATGAGCCAATCTGCTGATTCGCCTTAGCCCTACTCCTGTGCCAAATCACCTTGTATGATTCAGCAGGCCTTGCAATTATATCCGCCCAGCAAATAACAGCAGAGGGAAACAGTAAAGAAACCAGCATCAGGTCCTTACAGACCATACTGATGAACTGTCGCCCAGGCATCTTACCCCAGTCGTTGCCCCCCAAGTGAACCACCAGCGCCTGCGGCTGGTCCAAATGCTCAGGCTCCTCTGCAAACAGGGAATCAACTCGTCCCATACCATCCCACTCAGCCCCAACCAGTGAACCCGAACCCCCCTATGGCATAAGTCCAAATGAGGCCCATAGGGTCGTCCGCAGGCATGCCTATGAGCCCAAAAGCCGTACGAATGCCCAATGATCCAAACGGACCTCTCCGTCATCTCCGCACCTGGAAGGAAAAAAAAAATTAGGTACTGCTCAAAAGCTCCCCGGCCCAGGACGTACGTACCCCTCATACGCATCAGACCTCCATCTGCCAATCCTCCTGATCACACCGCCAGGCAACCCTGCAGACACTGCCGATGTAGCCACCCCAATCCGAAAGGAGTGGGTCCCAAAGCAACGAACATCCAACCCGATGGCTGCAAGCGCCAACTGAAGCATCATTTCAAACTGGTACCTTGTTAAGGGCCGTAGGTCCATGTGCACCAAAAACTGCTCCATCCCTGGAACTCAACATTGGCAATACTGCACAGCATTGGCCACTGGACAAGAATGCAAACCAGGGACCACATGCAGCAAGACCGACAACCCCTTGCTCACTTGGTCAGTCTTTATTTATTTATTTATTTATTTAAAAGCATTTATATACCGTTTTTCCAAACAGGGTTTTTTGTCAAAACGGTTTACAGAGTAAAAATAAAAATAAAATTAAAGTAAAATAATAATTAAAATAATGTTAAAATACAAAAACTGGTATATACCTAAAAAGGTACTGATATTAACAAAAGTCTAACTAATAATAATAATTGGTCAGTCTTTGATTTGGGAAAAGACAATATCACCGACCTACTAGTAACCACTACATGCCGTGCCAGTAACCCAGGAAAATCCAAACTAGTAACAGACTGGCCACTAGTTCACTGACCCTGAAGGCCCCGAAAAAAGCAAACACAAATGCCACCCGGAAAAGGACAGTCTCTTACCGCGAAGAGCAAATCCCCGGCAGGACATCCCACAACTGCAACAGAATGTCATGCGTGATAGGCAACCACCTGTCCACGCTCCTCCCCACCTCCCGCGCCCAGCCCAACAACAGCCGCCAAACCACAAACCGTCCTTGGAGAGTCCCCCTCTCTCAGAGGAGCTCTAATACAGCCCCCCCCCCCCCCCCGCGTCCGGGAACCAGCAAGAAAAGCACCTCCCCAACACAAGCCTTCAGCACGTGGCCTGCGCTGCCCACCACCGGCAGCACAGCTCTCTTCTCCAGCCGGCCTGAGACATGCTCCGCGGGAGAAACCCCACGCACCATGAAACCGAGGCGCTAGCACCACCGCTGGTGCACACACCTGCCCTCCCGACTCGGACCACTCACTCACCAGTCCCAGGCCTCACCGGAACCAGCCCCAATGCAACCAACGACCAGTTGTCTGCAGCAGCTCCGGCGAGTGATTGAGCCGGCTGCCTGCAGACTACTAACCCCGCCTACTTGGTGACCTCACGTCAGCTGGCCTATCCAGGCCAGCCAACACACCAGCATCACTTAATTTGCCCAATCAGGGCCGCCCCTCAGGAGCCTACTCGGCTCCTCCTATTCCCGTGCAACTCCCCTCTCCCCCTCGTCCCTAGCTGCTTGCCCTGTTATCTGACCCTGCTCCTACCTCACCACCCCCCCTCCTCTTCTGCCGCTGAACACCGTGGTCCTGTTCCTCAAGCGCTCCTGGGCCCACGTTACCTTGGCCGACTGGACACTGGGTCCGATCGACCTCCCAAACTAATAGGTGATACAATATCATGTTAGAAACACATCAACCCAATAGACAAAAGAAAATATAGGACGCATGTCTAATTAAAGAGGAAAGCATTAAGGGAAAGCCAGATAAAAGAAATAGAAATGTGAAAATGTTTTTTAAGTGATCAGGTATGTGTTAGTGACTTTTCTCTCGTGCCACTTCCTTTAAGTCTTTTGCTCTCTCCTTCATCATGGGGTGATGTATGCCCTCTGTTCCACATATGATATGTAAAATCGAACACCGGTATATAAAAGTAAATAAGTAAATAAATAAATAAATAAATAAATATCCCACAATTCCTCCTATTCCAGCAGCCACATATCTTCCATCTGAAACCCATCATGTATCCTGTTACAGCAATTAAGCCCTTAAAATAGCATATGAGCTAAAAAGTTAAAACCTTGACCAAGGTACGTGTTAAATTTTAGGAATATGACAAGTACATTAAATAACACATGGAGGAAAGCATACAGGCTATTTACCACCTGCCCATTGAATCCTAATTTGCATCTGACATGCTTTTATATTATCTGCATGTACATGCTATGTGCATGCTAACATCTTGTCAGAGCATTTAAGTGTGCATGCTAGAGCTCGCTTTAGTGCTAATACACGATTGCATGCACTAAATAGTTTTAGCAGGCATGGTGAGCTTTAATGCATAGGCTTCTTTGTGTCTCTAAAAAAATTACATTGTGAAGTCATAAATTCAAGATGCACAGAAGAATGTTTTTCACTATCATTGGTATTCTGTATGGTCACCATTTCTGCTCTCCCTACTTTGGTTCCTAAGGAATGTTATAGCAGAAGACACTTCTCATGCTAATGATTAACACTGGGGAAGCATTTCTTTGCAATGACTATTAAGGAATCACTGGATCTTTGGTCATTCTGGCCTCTCTTGCTCTCCTGAATCTTTTTCTTTTCATATCATCATTATTTGCTTATCTTCATTTCTCTCTTCCATGTCTCATGGCTTTTGTTCCATCTTCTTGAATACATGCACAAAATATTGCCCAAAACATGCAAACACAGTATTTAAATAATAATAAAAGTTAAATGAATTTTGATTTATGTAACTGCCAGAGATCTGTTGGTTTTGGCCTTGACTGGTTCATCTTCCCTAAGTTCCATGTTTGCCAAAAAGGCTAACATCATAAATGAAGAGAAACAGAGGAGGAGCTGTATGTGTGAACTGGTTGCAACTTACGAAGACTAAACAATGGTCAGGCCCTTCAGGGATCTGTACAGCTGAGCACTGTTCAGCAGTAATGGGGTTAGTTTTTAGAGCAATTCAGCATGCTTCATGCTTGATCACTCAGCAAGTGGTATGGATATAATTGTAAGGACAAGAGACGCACAGATGTGTTTTCCTTCAGATCAGGAGAATTGCGATAGGACATATGAAAGAAGTGAAAAAAAAAACGCACACATGTGCACACATCTGGATACATATTATAAATTAATGGATTCCTCTCTTTTTTTTCACTTCAAAGCGAGAATAAGGTCTTTGTTTAAACTCTGCAGGCTGGCTAGAAGAGAAAGCATAAATTCCTATTGCTTTCTTAAGACAATGGACAGTTTGCTTTGGATGAGGACAGGACGTCTTGGCTGCCATTGTCAATAAGTCCGACACTGCCCTCAGCTGGGGCTGCTGTTTATTTAACATTAATATTGCATAGCTTGCCTCAGGCCAGGTGCAGGGCCAGCGCTTAATGTTTAAAGGAGTGGGTGGGTCTGGGGGGGCAGGGAGGACTTCAAAGATCTCATAGTGATCTGAAAAAAAGAATAATAAACAAGGAAGTCTGCTTCAAACCTCAAAGTGATGGGAGGGCTATGTAGATAGATTCTGTGAAGTGCTGTGTTCATCACACACATTGATTATGTGGTTTGCACACCATCTTTCACATACTATGAAGTCTTTTTTTTTTTTTTTCTTTCGAGAAAAGAGTTAAATAAACATCAGGCTATAACTGACTTACAGATACTGGCAAAAAAAATAGAAAAAGTATGCACACATTCCAAACATGTGTTAAAAGGGAGGATACGAATATAGGCTTTTTTTTTTTACTACACACACACACACTCACATTAAAAAAAAATAAATTATGTAAGGTAAAATGAAAAAAATAAAAAAAGGCTGCCTAGCAGTGGTGCAAAGACAATGGAGAAGGGCAGAGTCAAGCTTCTGGGGTGCGGTAATCCAAAAGAGCTGTGTGTGATCAGGGATGTAAGACTGAAGTGCATGGACCAGGAGAGAGATCTTGGGGTAATAGTATCTGGAGAAAATAATAAGTTAATCCCAAGAGATATCCCATCACTATACATATAAACTATCAACCCTACATACGAGAGAAACTAGGCATTGGAGTCCAAAAATAGACTTAATTGTGAAGGTTCAAAAAAGACATAGTTGGAATTAAGATAATTCACTAAACACTTGCACAGATATCTCAAAGTGAATTTTGCTCCTCATGATAACCCTTCCGGTCTCAATAGAAGAGATTTCTTCCGTCGTTCTTGTGTTATCCTTGTAATATCAGGAGATATCCACATTTTTTGTCCATGAAATAACTGTAAACAATTACGGAAAAAGAACCTCAACACAGAATTTCTATCTGAAATAATGCAAAGGAAACCGACAAAGTTCCTCTCTTACGAATAACCATCTCCCTAGATAGTTCAAGAATATCAATCAAATTTAAAGGAGAGTCTCATACTTGATCTTCTGATGTTCCTTCTTCACTTTGAGGCAAAAAGAAGCTTTGGAGAAAACAGACAGCTTGTGATGGCATTTTTAGAATTTTAGGCAAGTAAGTCTTAAATAAATTGCTTGGAGAAACCATTTTAATTAAAGGAAAATTTAAGACCCTCAAGTTCAAAATTCTTAAGGAATTTTCTACATTTTCCAATTTTTTTGAGTAGATTAAATCAGACTGAACCAACTTGTGCTGTATATTCTCCACAGATGAAATACAAGATTCCAGTCTTGAAACTTTACTCCATAAGTTGCTACCTCACCTTCAGTGGCAAGGACTTGATAATTAGTATCAAGTGAAACAGCCATTAAAGAAGAAATAGCTGATTCCAAAGAGACAAGTACATTCCATGCATTCCAAACCACCTCCAAAGTTATAAAAGCAGGCTTAACCAAAGAAGGTTTTATAGTTGAGCATACCTGAGGAGTCCCATCGCCTACACTAGTAGAGCTATTAATGTCTTCCTCAATTCCAGGAGTAGTTGAAAGAGCAGGGAGACCTATGGAGTTCTTTATATGCAAAAACTCCGAAGGAAATAGGGCCTCCATATTCCTTCACGGGTCTTCAGATCTACTCCCCTGCTGATACTGTTCCTTGACCCAAACCAGGGAGTAAGGGCTGAGCTGCAGAGATGGTAAGAAATGCAGTGTGTGGAGGTGAAGATGTTGTCAGCGCACTGGAGCTGAGTGACACATCTTTGGCCATCGGAGCCAACGTTTGCTCTGTGTCGGGATCCAAAGTGGACAGCACATCCGGTGAAGCTTGCGATGGGGCTACAAAAAAACTCTCAATCCGTGCTCCATTAAGGGAAAAGAACAAGTATTCTCCGTTTCGCCTTTTTTTTAGTATGAGGCATATTGCAGGTAAGGAAATTTAACCCAGAAAGTAAAAAATGGAGAGAGCTTCCTCACTTGGTCTCCCAAACATACAAAAATCTAATCAAAGAGCCTTCTTCCTCCTCCATCTCAAAGAACTACGACTTCACAAAAACATCATGCAAACAAAATCAATACACAATTCACAATTCTCCCCCAACCAACCATCAAAAGAGCCATAAAAACAACCTATCCAAGCAAAATTGATCTCATTCAACATGGTATTGAAACTTGAAGTAAGTTATTCACTAAAATGAAACTCACAACCCACCCACTGGATCCTATCCCTGCAAGTACCCTGAAAAAAAGTAAACAATGTAATAACCCCAATAGTCACAACCATAATAAACCATTCACTAGCAGAAGGACTGGTCCCTAACAAAACTAAACAAGCTGTGATTAAACCAACTCTAAAAAAACAAAACCCTCAGAATCAATGACTGGGACAATTACTGAACAATATAAAACCTGCCCTTCATTGCAAAAGTCCTAGAAAAAGCAGCTTTATCTCAACTTGAAAACCACCTTGAAAACAACAAAATTCTATACCCAAACCAGTTTGGATTTAAAAAAAATTGATCTACAGAAACCCTTCTCATCTCTTTAACTGATCCTGTGCTACAAGCCTTTGACAACAATAATTCATACATCCTGGTACTAATAGACCTTAAAGCAGCATTTGACACAGTTGACCACACTCTGTTATGCAACCAGTTGAAAGAAATTGGATTAGGTGGAAGTGTCATCAAATGGTTCTCCTCCTTCTCAAAAGATAGGACATTCCAAGTCAAAATAGGTAATCAAATCTCAGACACCTTCTCGATAGATACAGGAATCCCCCCAAGGGTCAGCACTCTCAGCCACTCTGTTCAACATCTATCTCATGTCTATATGCACACTACTAACAAAACTGGGACTAAACTTCTTCCTATATGCAGACGATATACAATTCTACATCCCTTTCAACAAAACAATTAAAAACACTGCAGCAACCCTGTCAACATACATGAAGATCAATCATCAAAAACTTTCCTATCTGAATCTAGCTCTTAACACAAAAAAATGGAAATTATATGGCTAAGGAGAGACAACTCAATACTCAAACCGTCAACCCTAAACCTGGAAATTTCCAACATTACTCCATCAGATGAGATTCGAGACCTTGGAATTCAAATCAGTGAGAACTTCACTATGAAAATGCATATAAACAAATTAATCAAATCAGGATACTCCAAGTTGAGAATTCTACATCGACTAAAAACTCTGTTAATAATATAAGACCTGCACTGTCTTACAAAGTCTTCTGTTCTCTAACTTAGACTACTGCAACTCCCTTTTACTAGACCTCCCCGCAAGCCTACTAAAACAATTGCAGTTACTTCAAAACGCATCAGCAAGATTCGTTCTAGGGACAAGGAAATTTGATTACATCACCCATTCGCTGATAGCTCTGCATTGGCTTCCTGTACAATCTAGAATCCATTATAAAGTGTTGTCACTAATATTCAACATCATCAATAATATCAATCTAGTAGGAGTGACACTACAACTCTTTATACCAAAGAGGGACCTAAGATCACAAAACAAAGGTCTCCTAATAGAACCCTTCACTTGGAACACACACACCTAATGCAAATAAGAGACCAAATGTTTTCAATAGCAGGCCCCAAGCTGTGGAACTCACTTCCAGAGCCATTACTTCAGATAACAGAAAAAAAAAAAAGAACTTCAAGCAGGAACTAAAAATATGGCTTTATAGAAAGGCTTATGATTTAATGTAAATAACCATAATACTGAGACTTATTTTGACAGGACAAGAGGTAATGCTAGTCGAACTATCAATAGATAATGAATGAGATAAAGTATATATATATTAAGAATATATAGTCTCTGTGATGATGAATTAGAAGAGTGAACATTAACATAAAGCATATGTCGTTGATCATGAATATGAATGCTAATACTGTAAATCGTTGTGATCTTCTTTTGGAATGATGGTATGTAAAACACATAAATAAATAAATAAATAAATAAATAAATAAATAAATAAATAAATAAAATGTGACAAGGCAATAGCTAAAGCCAGAAGAATGCTGGGCTGCATAGAAAGAGGAATACCCAGTAACGAAAAGGAGGTGATAATGCTTTTGTATAGGTCCTTAGTGAAGCCTCATTTGGAGTACTATGTTCAGTTCTGGAGTCCATATCTGAAGGGGGATAAAGACAGGATGGAGGTGATCCAGAGAAGAGCGATCAAAATGTTGTGGGGTCTTTATCAGAAGACCTATGAGGAGAGACTGAAGGATCTGAATATGTATACTGTGGAAGAGAGGAGGTGCAGGGGAAATATGATACAGACCTTCAGATACCTGAAGGGTTTTAATGATACACAATCGTCAAACTTTTTCCATTGGAAAAAAAATCAGTAGAACTAGGGGTCACGAATTGAAACTTCAGGGAGGACAACTCAGAACCAACATCAGGAAATATTTCTTCAAGGAAAGTGTGGTGGATGCCTGGAATGCCCTTCCAGACGAGGTGGTGAAGACGAAAACAATGAAAGAATTCAAAGGGGCATGGGATAAACACTTGGATCCCTAAAAACTAGAGGATAGAAATGAAGAAATGAGTGCATGGGGGTAACTTGCTAATGCTTTGGTTAATACCCTTAACCAATAAGCCTCGATACTGTTAATGCAACTCCATCATTGCTCTCTGCTTCAACAGCAGGAGAAAAGGGGGATGGGATTCAGACAGCAGCCAACGAGGGCCTTGACTTTTACAGTCTGGGGAAACAAATAAGCATGGGGGGTAACTTGCTGGTGCGGTGGTTACTACCCTTAACCAAAAAGCCTGATACTTTTGATGCTACTTAAACATTTGCTCTTCTTCCACGGCAGGGGGTAACAGGGAATTGATTCAGCTGGTAACCAGTGAGGACCCTGACTTTTACAGTTTGGGAAACCGATAAGCATGGGGGTAACCAGCCGGTACGGCAGATACTCCCATAAGTTTGCTGGGCAGACTGGATGGACAATTTGGTCCCTTCCTGCCATCATTTCTATGTTTCCATGAGCTGCATGCTCTGGGGCAGTGTGCAAGAAGGAGTATTATAACAAAGCAAACGTGTATCTCAGACATAAAATGAGCTTATCTACAAAGCTACTGTGCTGCCATGGGGTTTTGTAGCCTGCACCAGGTCAGTCAAGTACCTATTTGCCGAAGTGTTTTCTATTGAAAAGTGCAGCCATGGTTCAGGCTGTTTTAAAAACGGATGATTTAAAGAGCAGTTTGCCATCGGGAGAGTTGGAAAATGTGGTCAGCCAGCCACTGAAGGTCTGATTCCAGCTCTCTCATGGATTTGTCATGTTGCCAGCCACTAATAGGATACTGCTTCAAACCAATTATGTAAAGAACTGTCAGTTAATAACAACGTGGTTTTATTTTGCAATGAGTACTATGATTCTATTATCAATGGTAATAATAATAACCACCACATTTTGTTTGCAATGTGCCTTATCAAACAGATCTCTGGGCACATAGCTGATAAATCCTCTGCCCCTTTAAAGACAGTCACTAGTTTTATGGGGAGGCTTTTGCTTTCCAACTTCTCCCAGTTTCTAAAACTCCTCCAATAAGTGTTTCAAATACAGCACTTACAAAGGCCCTTATTGAATTTAACTTTGCTACACCTGGGATTAGGATTTAGTGCTGCCTGAATATCATTTCACAAGAAGGCTCTTCTGACATCAGCAGCAAATGGTCAGCTGGGAAAATGGAGACCAGTTCCAGATGTTTTCATAGCCCCCAATACTGTAAAACAAATCCATTCTGTACTGAATATTCTGGAACTCATTACGCAGCACTGGTAGTCTCCACATAGCGAGGCTGGGTCATGTGTGCTAATAATTTTGCTGACCTTATAATATACAGTTCTCATTTAACTTAAATAAATTTGAGATACCTTCCATTTGAATTTTAATCATTTCATTCAATCTTAGATTAGATTGAAATGCATTTTGATTTTTGGTTTCAAAGGCATTTGAAGTGAATTGCATAACAAAACAGAAATATATTTCTCCCCAGTAGTATAAAACACTTCAAATGCATTGGAAAGTAACTGAAAACACATTTCTAACTGGAGGGGGAATTTCAATTAGGGCAGTAATATAGTAAAATAAAAGTAAGAGCGAGGAAGGTTACATTCCACCTGTTTAGAGCAAGTGTAGGGCCACATTGGGATCCCTGCTAAGGAGTGTGGCCTAGTAGCAAGGTCACGCAGTGTAGTGTAGATTAGAGGAATGTACCATCTATGCCACAGCACTCCCATTGCATGCTATGCTGCTGCAGTAGTTTATTCCTATTTTTTATGAGACCCCCAGTGCCTGTTGAATTTTTTATCTGGATATTGAGAGAGCAAGGAGCCCTTTACCTCATTTTCCTCTGCATGCGACCTGCAGGCCTTGGCCCTTGGGGAGGAGCCTAGGCCCTGGGCAAGGTAATTGGGTAATTGGCTGGGGAGCTGTTTTTTCTCTTATTGTGAATTTTGTTCCACCCTTCCCATCCAGGAGAGAGGCTAGCAGCAAACAACAAACAGGGTGGAATCGGTATAAAAATGGACTTTATTGGATCTCGCCCGACTCTGGCCGAGTTTCGCTCAAAGAGCTGCCTCAGGGGCTTAGGAGCCACTTGAATTTGCACAGCATTTGTTTGAGCGGCATGTAGAATTGTGATATTACTGCCCACACAGTGGTCTGCTAATGGAAATATCTGTCTCAGAACAGGTCCAATAGTCAGTTTGCTGATCAATGCTTCTTCAATTGTGATACATGTGAAGTCCGTGTTAATTTGAGCCAATTCAAGTGGCTCCTAAGCCCCTGAGGCAGCTCTTTGAGCGAAACTCGGCCAGAGTTGGGCGAGATCCAATAAAGTCCATTTTTATACCGATTCCACCCTGTTTGTTGTTTGCTGCTAGCCATCTTGGATCGGTTACCGGTTTGTTTCCTTGGACCATCCAGGAGAGAGGGCAGAGTGAGATAATCAGATTTGCAGATGATACAAAATTGTTCAGAGTAGTTAAATCACAAGCAGATTGTGATAAATTGCAGGAAGACCTTATGAGACTGGAAAATTGGGCATCCAAATGGCAGATGAAATTTAATGGGGATAAGTGCAAGGTGATGCATATAGGGAAAAATAACCCATGCTATAATTACACAATGTTGGGTTCCATATTAGGTGCTACAACCCAAGAAAGAGATCTAGGTGTCATAGTGGATAGCACATTGAAATCGTCGGTACAGTGTGCTGCGGCAGTCAAAAAAGCAAACAGAATGTTGGGAATTATTAGAAAGGGAATGGTGAATAAAATGGAAAATGTCATAATGCCTCTGTATCGCTCCATGGTGAGACCGCACCTTGAATACTGTGTACAATTCTGGTCGCCGCATCTCAAAAAAGATATAATTGCGAAGGAGAAGGTACAGAGAAGGGCTACCAAAATGATAAGGGGAATGGAACAACTCCCCTATGAGGAAAGACTAAAGAGGTTAGGGCTGTTCAACTTGGAGAAGAGACGGCTGAGGGGGGATATGATAGAGATGTTTAAAATCATGAGAGGTCTAGAACGGGTAGATGTGAATCGGTTATTTACTCTTTCGGATAGTAGAAAGACTAGGGGGAACTCCATGAAGTTAGCATGGGGCACATTTAAAACTAATCGGAGAAAGTTCTTTTTTACTCAACGCACAATTAAACTCTGGAATTTGTTGCCAGAGGATGTGGTTAGTGCAGTTAGTATAGCTGTGCTTAAAAAAGGATTGGATAAGTTCTTGGAGGAGAAGTCCATTACCTGCTATTAAGTTCACTTAGAGAATAGCCACTGCCATTAGCAATGGTAACATGGAATAGACTTAGTTTTTGGGTACTTGCCAGGTTCTTATGGCCTGGATTGGCCACTGTTGGAAACAGGATGCTGGGCTTGATGGACACTTGGTCTGACCCAGTATGGCATTTTCTTATGTTCTTATGTAAGGCACCTCATGCCTTATTATAAAGCATAATGGTGTATACGTTAAAATGAAGAACTTGCCAGAGTGGGGATGTTCTAGAGGTGTGTGTATAAGGAACAAAAAAGTGTGGGTTGGGAGGAAGTTATAAAAGGTGCTTCTGCAAGCACTTGGGAGGAATTGCTGTTTTGGATCTGCTGAGGAGGAGTGGGGCTGGGGCTGAGGCTGCAATGAGTCAGGGGCCTGGAGTGGAAAGTGATGCAGCCTGGTGCAGTAATTAGAATAGTTCGGAGGATGTCTGTGGTTGTGAAGTCTAAGCATATTGAAGAAGCCAAGGAAGAGTTCCTCTGAGGAAGAGCATTCCTTTAAAGGTGTAGGGAATTTCTGTCTGACCATGGGTACCCCATAGCTTGGGATGGGAGTTGGAGATTTGGAAATGAGAAACTGTTTGCATTTATTTGGACTTGTGCTCCTGAAGTTGGAGGGGGGGGGGGGGGGTCCTACTGTTATTCTTCCCAAACTGGACTTGTTTTTTATTTTTTACTTTGAATAAATTATCTGTTTTGGGGAAAAGAATTTGGCATGGATCTCTATTTTTATTTCTGGTTAGTGCAAGACTCCCATTGGGCATTTCGGCTTTTGCTGGTCCCCACTAGGCTGCATCCTGGTCTTTACCTGCAGAAGGGTCACTCACTGCCCCTGCAGCTACTGAAGGAAACCCAGACAAAGCGGGGATTACACATATTGTATTTCCCCTAGGGCTTTGCTTCTTGTGAGACAGACCCTGGTAGTATTTTAGTTTTGGAAGTCAGGAGTTTTATTTTTGTAACTGGAGGTTTCTTTGATGTTTTTGGAGCCTTCATAGTCACCCCTCTGTCACTCAGTGACAGAGACTCAGTTGTCCATTTGGCATATCTTGGAAGAAGAAGTGAATATCCATCAGGGAGAAATGCCGGGGTAGAGAACTGAAGGAGAAGAACTACCAATTTGGAGAGGAAGTACCAACCTGGTTAAAAGGGGAGAGGCGAGAGGAAGACCAGGTAAGATCAAACAATGAATCCCAGCATGGAAGGGGACTCCTTAGAAAAGGAACCTATTCACAGTACCCAGGGACAGCCCTAAAGATGCAGAAGGGAATACAGGGGACCCAGAAAATAATTTGAGGGGCCATGGATACAAATTTGAAGGAATTTATTTCTGCAAAATGAATGTGATAAGAAGAAAATGTATACAGTACCAAATATTTACCATGGAACAAATGATTCTGCAAATATTTATATTGGAACGGCATTCTGGAGTCCTGACAGCAGCATATCTAGTTTGACAACCAGCCAGCGCCATTTTAACTAGAGCGAGAGGCTGTTCTGAAGCCTAGGTATACCTGGGTAGAGGGAGCTAGGATTAGTTGGGTAGGTGGGTGTCATCTACCGGTGGGGAGGCCAGCATTTGGATCTTGGAGGAAGGCTTGTTTTTGAAAGGGGGATTGGGTAGGGGTTGGGGCAGGGCAGGCCGGTGCGACTTTTAATTTTTTCTACTTTATTCACTTGAGGGCTGCCTCTAGAAGCAGCAGGGAGGAGGAATTTCGGGGGTCTCTGGAGAGGTTTTCACACATTGTAAAGAGCTCTTTCAGGTAGTTATGGCCCTTGAAGAAGTTGGCGGCCCCGGGAAAGGGCCGCCATCACACAACTTTTATTTAATTTCCCCACGGTATATTGTCCTGTAGAATTTTTCTACAGTGGAAATTACCACATGATTTCCATAACTGCAGTACCAGGGAGTAATTTACTAAGCCACAGTATTTCTTTCAGAGGGGGAAAAATATTGTGAGTTAGTAAATGACTCCTTTAGGTTGCAAGCCCTCTTGGGATAGGGAAATACCACCTCTGTTCCCCTTGAGCTACCAGTGAAAAGGTGTGAGCTATGAAGAAATAATGTTCTCTAAAGTAGATACGACATTCATAAAAGAAAGCTATTTCTTTAAAATAGAATGTTTATGATGGATTAACTTTGGGATGAAAAACCACAAGACCAATAGAAATGCAGTTGCACAGTAGGGACCAACCTTACCTTGCTGCACGCAAGTCATCATGGAGAAAAAGAGCAGAAAAGTGAATACTGCTCAGCCCTTGCTCTGACTTTTTCTTTGAATGAGGCCTACTCCAAACAATATGGCCTCCACTGGGAAGCTATCCATGTCCATTATCGGCTATTAATCAAATTTACTTAGGGAATATCCACTGCTATTAATTGCATCAGTAGCATGGGATCTTCTTAGTGTTTGGGTAATTGCCAGGTTCTTGTGGCCTGGTTTGGCCTCTGTTGGAAATTGGATGCTGGGCTTGATGGACCCTTGGTCTGACCCAGCATGGCAATTTCTTATGTTCTTATGTTCTTATGTCCACATGCCATCATCCCGGGCAGTCTCTGATTTACACCTGCAGTGGGGTCTCCCTTATGTGTAGGATGAGACTTTTTGCAATTTTTCCCCCTAAGGAAGAAAGGTTTAGTCAAACTCTGGAACTGACTTTCTATCCATTCTATGGATTTTCTTTCAGAATGTTTCTTTTTTTGAACCAGCAGTTCCCTCTTGCTCCTTTGGATTTCCAATCCTGTTGGGACTGGAGTTGGAATCTGGCACCATGAGCCTTCATTCACAATTACCCCGGGAAATTTTCCCTGTTTTTTGTTTTTTTTTTTTAATCTCTCCTCCCAACTCATCTAGACCACCTATTTATTTATTTATTTATTTATTTATTTAGAGTTTTTATATACTGACATTCAAACGAATATTACATCGGTTTACATATAACAGGGGTAAGAACATTTGGAAAGGAAAATAATAGTTACATCTAACGGGGCATTCGAGAGGAACGGGGTAGAGAGAAAATCAGTCAGAGGGACCTAGAGAGAGAGGAGAATTTAGGATAGATTAAGTGGAACTATATTACATTACATTAACATTATAATGCATTACAATTGCAGTATATTGTATTACCTTATCCATGAGTATATTACAATTATATTACATTATTTTACAATCAGTTACAAGGCTAAGAGGTCCGGGGTTATGATAACTGAAGTGAATGCCTGTTTGAACAACCAGGTTTTTAACTTTTTTTTGAAGGTTATTGTGCAATGCTCTAGGCGTAGGTCAGGTGGCATCGAGTTCCATAGGGATGGTCCTGCTATGGAAAGGGCTCTTTCTCGGGTGGAGGCGAGCTGAGTGAGTTTGTGTGAAGGGGTTGACATGGTTCCTAGGTAGGCGGATCTGGTTGGTCTGTTGGGGGTGTGATATTGGAGTGAACCATTAAGCCAATGCATCTCTTTATTGTGTAGGGTTTTGTGGATAATTGTTAGGCATTTGTGAAGGATTCTAGCTGGGATTGGTAGCCAGTGGAGACCTCTGAGAATTGGGGTTATGTGGTCCGATCTGCGAGAGTTGGTGAGGATTCTAGCTGCTGCATTTTGCAGCATCTGCAGCGGTTTGATTGTGGATGAGGGCAAACCCATGAATAAGGCATTGCAATAATCTAACTTTGTGAATATGGTGGCTTGGAGGACTGTTCGGAAATCTCTGAGGTGAAGGAGGGGTCTAAGTTTCTTCAGAATATGAAGTTTAAAGAAGCAGTCCTTAACTATGTTAGATATGTGTTTTTGGAGATTAAGGTGGTTATCCAGGGTGACCCCTAGATCTCTGACCTGATGTGAGGAGGGGTGGGGGGGATAAAAAGTAGTTCTGTTTTTGAAGTGTTTAGGGCGAGGTTGAGGTTGGTGAGAAGACTGTTGATTGAATTGAGGAATTTATCCCAGGATTTGAGGGCATTAGTCATGGAGTCGGTGACAGTGATGAGAACCTGAACGTCATCAGCATAGACGTAGTGTGTAAGTCCAAGGTCTGCAAGTTATGGCAGCCATAGTCCTTAGGCAGGGGGCCAATGCACCAGGGCTTCCTCCGGAACCATGCAATCTGAGGCCCTAAATCTGGCCACTAGGTGTCACTGTGCGATGACTAGAACTCCCTCCCTACTAGGGGCTGTGAACCCTGTCTCTGCAGCATCCCTTATGGGAGAATAGTGTCTTGGCCCACTAACTGAATCCAAATCCTCCTCACAGTGCTCTCCCTGAGCTGCCCGGCTGACCCCATGTTTACTCTTTTCAATGCAGTTTTCCTTTATTACCAGATATTCATTGGAGAAGTCTTAAATTCAGAGACCCAAGTTCATATTTCCAAGCCTTGTCATAGTGTTGATAAAAGGCATGGCAACACCGCTCTTTAAAAACAATTTAATAAAGTAACCTTGGCAATAGTTCTGAAAGGAATTACTTCCTTTCACTCACAGCACAAAAGAAATGCCACAAGTTACATCTCCTAAAATTAAGAGGCATGAAGTGAGAAAATCAGGAACGGTTTCCAAACCACCATGCTTATGGCAATATATTTCTTGTCTGAATATGTTTTCATCTACTCTACCTTACTGTAAATCACACTTGACAGTGTAAAAACAACTTATCTTATTACTATTAATCACTGTCGTTTCATGATTTAAACTTTTTGGCTTTGTAGTATTCAACCCAGGTTAATCCTTTCATTGTTCATCATCAAATCTACAGACAGAGGAGCTGAAATTCACATTTTTTTGGCTTAAATGTAATTTTTAAACTGGTCTCCAATGTTGGTTTCATAGAATAGTGAAGGTGTGCCTGGTGGGTAGTACATCAGGGCTTTTCATGTACAGTAAATGCATTTTTTTTTGTCATGGGGAGGGCAGTTTACAGTTGTGCTCCTAAGACAGCGGATACTTAAAATTAGCTCCAGATTTTCAGACAGCAGCAGTAAGAGCCGCACTGTTGTGAAAATCCGCTCTCAAAAGCATACACATTGTTGACAAGTCAGCACGCATATTTTAATGTGGGTAAAACTGTACACGCAGACATGCACTCTATTTCTGGCTCTTCCGGTGCAGACCACCTGACAAACATGGCACCTCCACAAGCGAGGAATCCAAAAATCATTTGGGGTATCCTGCCACTGCTGGCATAGCTGTTCCTGCCAGAGGAGTGCCAGCTGTTTTCATCTGGCAGAGATGTCCAACTCTTGGCATGCCATCCTCCAGTAATTCAACATCCTATGCCAGTGAGGTGGAGGACAACAAAGTACAGCCCTGGCATAAGGACTGGGTGTGTCAGGTTGGAAGCTCATGCAGAACAAACTGTATTGGGGAGGGTGTCTCACTGTTGGTTTATTAATAGATCAGGTGGAAACTCAAACCATAAACATGCCCTAACGTATAAGGCACTGCATATGTAAATGGACAGCTTCAGTCAAGGCTGCAGACACTCGCAGTTGGGGGGCAAAGGATTCCAGTCCATTTATCTAGTCCAGGACATGTTCTACAGTAATTCCTTTCCATGGACAAACATGATAAATCCTTGAAATACACCTTCTCCTTACAAGGGTAACACAGAGCTTCATTTCTTTCACATCATATGACAACAGTATACACAGGATTAAGAGCTCACAGGTCTCCCACTGTCACTTGGCTTCTAAGACATTGAAACCCTAGGAGCACTTCCTTGTATCCCAGCATACATACACTATCAGTAGTCTGAGCCAGGACTCTTCAGAGCTTCTTACAGCACACCAGCCCCAAATTGAGCAGAACTTGTTCAAGGCCAGCTCCCACACCTTTTCCCTCAATACTCTGCCAGCTTAGACAGATTCTGCAGTGTATTCCAGGTAAAAACAGATACTGCGAATGGTCGTACTTGGACTCTAGCAAATTATTCTATAGAAAGTAATTTTTAAACATTTTAACCTGGTTAGCTAAGCAATTCCATTTCTCCTCCAATTTACCTATCTTTAGGTCTTCATGGGTGCAACCACCATGGGGCCCAGTGTGGTTGAACCCTTCACAGTGGTCTAAAGACAGGTCTGTAGCAGCCATATTCTTACATACGCATGCATTCATAACCAACAGTATGTGCGGGTTAAAGGGAAGCCTTGGGTCAGTTGGGGCCATGTTGAAGAGTTGAGCAAATGAAGATTGCTCCTGCCCTGAAGGCTGATTACCTGTCAGCCAGTGGGGTAGATCGAGAGGATGTTGGGGTCTTGAGGGGGAGCTCAAGGGGTGCTGGAGCTAAGAGACTCTTAAATGCTCACGTGCTCGGGATGGGGGGGGGGGTGCTGTCTCAGAGCTAAATGTGGAGCTAAAATCCACTTAAGTGCTTTTGGAGATGCAGTTATCTTTTTTAGCTTAATGCAAATCACAAGGTTAAAAACCATTTGCATTAATCTTATTTATGTGCAACATAACTCAGTATTTTCCTTGCACTAATCTCTTCTTTTTTTTGTATTATTGGTAAACATATATGTGTTACTGATAACGAGCATTAACAATGATTTAACATGCAGTAAGTGCTAAGATGGGTGTATAACATATGATAATGCAATTTCGTAAATAGGAGCCAAAACCCAGAACATTCACGTTATATTAAGACTAGAAATTTTTTTCTTCACTTCTTTGTTTTCTGTGAAACACCGGGAAAGAGTCAAATCTTAAATCCCCAAAAGGTATTATTCAATTTGTGCAAAAATAATCTTGGTACTGAATCTCTATCACGTTCAAGAAAGAAAACATGAAGAGTAGATCTTTCACATTCAAAATGCGGGGAATCATCTGAAATATACAGAGGAGAACATCCTTCTAAAGCTGGAGGCTTCAATGGTTAAAAAAAAAAAAAAAAAGCCTTTGTTATGGTTGAAGGGCTTCCGTGGGAATTTTTGAGCATTCTATCATATATTTTTAAAAAGCTCTAGTTCTGAAAGAGAAGCTATTTTATAGAATTTCACAGCTCTAATATTCCTAAATCTCAAAGACTTTTCCATAATCTCCATGTTCTTCTTCAGTGCTAAATAATCTCTTATAAGCACTTGATTCATAAAAGAAATCCCCTCAACCTTTTGGTCACAGTCTTTTTACTTTTATGTTTTGAATTTTGAACCAGCAGGCCCTGTGCTTTCACTGTAAGTGACAATTCACTGTTTGCCTGCTTCAAAGTAGTTTTTAAAACAGCGAATTCCTCTTGATATCCATTATTGCGTGCCACAGGACATTGACAGTAATTTTATTAGGAGCATCCGAGATGCAAAAGAAACCTGAAATATCTAATTCCTAAAAGAGATTGTCAGAAACAAAAATTATGGCTGGGGCTTACTTTGTCAACTTCAGATTTCCCTCCTCCATCATAGTCGATGATCCGATTCAGTTCTTCCAGGGAGCCAGCACAGTACAGAGATACTTCTAAATAGCTCTTGCCCAACTACGGTCTCCAGCAAGGTACTCTCTGAGGTCCTGAGAGGAAAGTTTGATAATGGAGAGGCCATAGAGCCAATGAAAGATGTCAAATAAGCCCTGGCCTCTGTCACTGCTCCAGCACCTGGTAATAGGGATGTGAAGCCAGAAAAAAAAAATGTTCATTTCATTTTTGTTATTCGTTTGGGGGTTTTCAGTTTGTTTTTGTTTTAGTGTGCACTAAATTGTATTAGTGTGCATGCACTAATTTGATTTAGTACACACATGCTCAAGAATTTTAAATCGTCCATGCAAATGTGCATATACTATTTAAAATACATTTAGCATGTGTATGTGTGCTCCTAATTTTAAGCGGTCATATGAGCATATCTTCCTTAGGAATTTTGTCGGCTTTAACGCATGTAGCTAAGCAGATTTTAAAACATTCTCTCGTGAAGGAAATAGCCAGTTTGATCAATTAGCTCAGCAGTTTGCCCAGTCTATCTCTAGATCATCCAGACCCATCTGGTTTTTCAGCCTGCACTCCCCCCCAATTTACCCAGACCCCCTCACCCTGTCGTTCTAGGTCTGAAACAAGTTTTCTTCAGTCTTACACTTTGTTAAGAGCAGAAGTATGTAAGCACAGGTAACAGCCCGATGTGTGCTGTGGGCATGGGATTTAAAATCCGTATTTATGGGCTCAAATGTTGGCCTCGCACCAGAATGCCTCTGACACGCCTTGACTCTGCCCCTTTATTCCACGTGTTGGGTTGCTTGCTTACGCACACATGTACATATTCTTATAACTGGGCCATTTTAAAATATGAGTGGCTTGCTCTCGGCCCAGATCCTCGTGTATATGGACCTTTTAACAGAGCAACTCTTTTACAATTTACTCCTAAAAACAAGAACAGATGCACATTCCTACCTGTAATGGCTCGGCCACCAGCACAGCACATCTCACAGAGATGACATACTCATGGGTCTTGTCAAGGCAGGGCTTTGAATTAGCTCTGTCGGGTTAATGCACCCATGTTAATTGTGTTTAGAGAAAGCCAAAAGCATGTAATGTTTGTCAGAAGTGAGTAAAGTAAGTCATAATTTACTATGAGAAGGAGGTGGTTCTATAATTTGCCTTCCAGTACTACATATGTTCACAAAGTTGTCTACAGTTGTTTAGTAAACAAACATTTCAACATATATGCTTATTGATATTTTGAAAAATGTAATATTTTTTTATTAGTTTCCCCCCATTTATGTTTACAGATTTACTAGGGCCAAAATGAAATGAAAAATATATTAAAGGACATGTTTAAGGACTGGAGTGTGTGCAATCATCTTTGACTTAATGCTTTTTCGCCATACCAACATCAGCATGTCAGGGCAAAGTGTCCCATTGAGCAGTTTCTTTCGGATGTTATCAGTTTTGTGAAGGCAACTCACAGGGAAGATAACTTTAACATACGCATGTGTAGAGGCACGCGTGCTCATGCGCATGTATTTTATATTGTGCACCCAAATACATGTGCACAAAGTAAAATACTTGTAAATCTACCCTACAACATTCGCACAGATGTAAAAGACACTCGGGAATATATTTTCAACATAGCCAGAAAAATTAGAACTTACTCAGCTAAGTGGTGGCAAATCCGCCAATTAGCTGGATAAGTCTAAAAAAAAAAAAAAAATACTTTTTTGGCTAAGTAGCACTTTAAAAGACTTATCCAGCTAAGGGCCCAATTCATCAAGGTACTTTCCCATAGACAGAGAATGGGAGAAAAGCCTTGGTGAATCGGGCAGTAAGTAAAATAGCCAGATATGTCTAAAAACTGTGATAGCCGAATAAGTAGCGTTTTAAGACTTCTCCCCTTCCTAGCTACTTACTTAACCAGCTAAGTATTGCTTTTTAAGTCTTTTCCGGATAAATGGCAGCAAAGCCACAATTTACCCAGATAAATCAAAATGTATCCCAATAAGTGATGCAAATTTGTTATACGCATGTATTTGTGCTCCTAATTTTTAAATGTTTACGCATGGAGATTTCACACGCGGATTTTCCTTAGTACTTGTCGGCTCCTACACACGTGCGCACGTATTACAATTAGCCTGCCAGTTTGCCCAGTCTATCTCTAGGTCAACAAGACTCTCCTCTTCAGCCTGAACACCCCCAGTTTAACCAGACCCCTCACCCAGTCAGTATCTAGCAGTAAAGGCTTTTAATTTCACTTTCACCAGATAATCAGCAAGTATAAATATACACAGGTAAGAGACGTATGTGCGAGTCTTCAGCAGGTTCAAAAATAGCAACTTATGGGGCGGATTTTCAGAGCCCTGCTCGCCTAAATCCGCCCAAAACCGGGCGGATTTAGGCGAGCAGGGCCCTGCGCGCCGGTAAGCCTATTTTACATAGGCCTACCGGCGCGCGCAGAGCCCCGGGACTCGCGTAAGTCCCGGGGTTTTCATGGAGGGGGCGTGTCGGGGGGTGTGTCGGGGGGCGGGCCCGAACCGCGCAGCGTTTTCGGGGCATGTCGGGAGCGTTCCGGGGGCGGGCCCGGGGGCGTGGCTGCGGCCCGGGGCGGCCCGGGGGCTTGGCCACGCCCTCCGGACCCGCCCCCAGGTCGCGTCCCGGCGCGCAGGAGGCCCGCTGACACGCGGGGATTTACGCCTCCCTCTGGGAGGCGTAAATCCCCCGACAAAGGTAAGGGGGGGGCTTAGACAGGGCCGGGTGGGTGGGTTAGGTAGGGGAAGGGAGGGGAAGGTGAGGGGAGGGAACGGGGGTAGGCTGCGCGGCTCGGCACGCGCCGGCTATACAAAATCGATAGCCTTGCGCGCGCCGATCCAGGGGGCGGATTTTCATACTCCGCGAATAGGCCTACTTTTGTTTGCGCTCCAGGCGCAAACAAAAGTATGCTGGATTTTAGTAGATACACGCGGAGCCGCGTGTATCTGCTAAAAACCTGGATCGGCGCGCGCGCAAGGCTATCGATTTTGTATAGCCGGTGCGTGCCGAGCCGTGCAGCCTACCCCCGTTCCCTCCGAGGCCGCTCCGAAATCGGAGCGGCCTCGGAGGGAACTTCCTTTTGCCCTCCCCTCACCTTCCCCTCCCTTCCCCTACCTAACCCACCCCCCCGGCCCCGTCTAAGCCCCCCCCTTACCTTTGTCGGGGCGTAAATCCCCGCGCGTCAGCGGGCCTCCTGCGCGCCGGGACGCGACCTGGGGGCGGGTCCGGAGGGCGCGGCCACGCCCCCGGGCCGCCCCGGGCCGTAGCCACGCCCCCGGGCCTGCCCCCGGAACGCTCCCGACACGCCCCAAAAACGCCGCGCGGTTTGGGCCCGCCCCCGACACGCCCCCCCGACACGCCCCCTCCGAAAACCCCGGGACTTACGCGAGTCCCGGGGCTCTGCGCGCGCCGGTGAGCCTATGTAAAATAGGCTTACCGGCGCGCAGGGCCCTGCTCGCCTAAATCCGCCCGGTTTTGGGCGGATTTAGGTGAGCAGGGCTCTGAAAATCTGCTCCCAGGTTTTTAGCAGATACGCGCGGCTCCGTGCGTATCTACTAAAATCCAGCGTACTTTTGTTTGCGCCTGGAGCGCAAACAAAAGTAGGCATATTCGCGGAGTATGAAAATCCGCCCCTATATGTGTAAATGTTGGCCCTGCCCCAGAATACCCCTGGCCCATCCCTTTTTTACATGTGCAAATTTATCCACATAACCATTACTTAAAAATGTATTTTGAGGTTTATAAAATAGTATATACGGGAGTATATGCTATTTGCACACATAACATGCTGCTTTTTACATACGCCAATCTTTGCAAATTCACCTGATAGCGTATAAGCGATAATGAGGCGGATAATGTATTATATTATTCAGAGTGGGGGCTATTCTAAAATGCCACATAAAGGGGCAGATTTTAAAAGCCCTGCGCGCCGGCGCACCTATTTTGCATAGGCCGCCGGTGCGCGTAAAGCCCCGGGACGCGCGTAAGCAGGCGTAACTTTGCCGACAAAGGTAGGGGGGGGGGTTAGATAGGGCCGGGGGTTAGGAAGGGGAAGGGAAGGCAAAGGAAAGTTCCCTCCGAGGCCGCTCCGAAATTGGAGCGGCCTTGGAGGGAACAGGCAGCGCGCGCTGGGCTCGGCGCACACAGGTTGCACAAATGTGCACCCCCTTGTGCGCCGACCCCGGATTTTATAAGATACGCGCGGCAACGCACGTATCTTATAAAATCCAGCGTACATTTGTTCACGCCTGGTGCGCGAACAAAAGTACACGATCGCGCAATTTTTTAAAATCTACCCCAAATGGATTTACAGTACGCAATTTTCCCAAGCTACACAGGACACCAGAGCTGTCTTATAATATAGAATGTGAATATGGTGAATTTATTAACCAGTTAGAAAAAAAATCTGTATTCTAAGTCCTAGTTGTGGATGAATCAAGCTCCATTTACTTTTAGAGGTCTCCCATCCAACCAGTAGCCAGGCCTAATACTAGTAACTTCTGCATTGCTACTGGATCAAACTGCTGCTGAATCCAATAAAACAAGGCATTGACTCTGTAGGAAGATTTGCGACATGGATCTTAAAACAGCTCTCTCCTAGTACATGTTTAGGGTTGACCATTGAAGGAATTTTATTACATTTTTGAAAACCGTGTCAAATTTAGGATTCCGATTGACTATGTCTTAAGTTATGTACCCCATTTAAAGTATGCTCAGGCTTTTAAAAAGTACGCAGCTGTGTTTTTTTAAAGCTATATTTTATCTTCACCTGATTTTTCATTAGTTGTCCAAGCATATCTTTTAAGTGTTGTTGATTACTGTAATATGCCTTGTTGATAGGTCTATCTAAATATCGAGTAAGAGCTATACAGCTGCTACAGAACACTTCTACACATTTAATTTTGAAAGGGA
This sequence comes from Rhinatrema bivittatum, assembly GCF_901001135.1. Lineage (NCBI taxonomy): Eukaryota > Metazoa > Chordata > Amphibia > Gymnophiona > Rhinatrematidae > Rhinatrema > Rhinatrema bivittatum. The sequence continues at coordinate 215,228,553 of NC_042615.1, read as the reverse complement.
GGTTAAGAGATCACATAACATAGATGCTGGTTAAGCTTCATTGGTAACCCGTGGAGAAGAGAATCAAATTTAAAATTCTAGTGTTGATTTCTAAAACTATTAAAGAAAGTGGACCATCATCAATTTCTGTTTTTATGTAAATGGCCTGGTCCAATTTGGTTGTTATATGCATGTAACCCTTTGCTGGGGGGGGGGGGGGGGGTTGCTCTTTCCCCTAAAGTATATTTTCTTTGGGGCTACTCTCTCTGTCCTTCCCCTTCTCTCTACAACCCCCAGGGAGTGAGCACTTTCTGTGGGGGGAAAGGAAATCCTTTGTGTCTCGGGTGATGAGTGTTTCTCCTGATGTGTGGGTATCTCATAGCTGCAGTCTTCTCCTCAGGGGCAAACAGGCTGGACTCGGACTGGGTGTTCAAATAAAGTTTTCAGAACATCAATTACCGTCCCGCAAACTTTCCACAAATTAAAACTGTATATTCAAACTCTTTACATTGGTCTCTCTGCTGGGGGGCTTGTGTCCATCTCTTTAGCTCCTGGGAGGGAGCGCGCCGCTGTTTCCTTATCTGTGTGCAAACATCCCAGTAAGCTGGGGAATCCTGGGGGCGAGCCCCGCGCCCTGAAAAGATCCTACCTGAGAACAAAGTTCTGTCTTTTGCCCACAGCCTGTGTCCTGCTCCCTTTGGGGTGGAGATCCGGTTGGGAGTCTCCAGATCCTGATGTTTCAATCCCTTCTCTCCTTCCACTCTGTGTGACTTCTTTGTGAGAAAAGTCTGATGTTTCCAGTCTTGACCAAAGTTCTCTATCTCCTTCCTCCAGGGTGTGAAGAGGGTGGGAAAACACCTTCACACTAACAAAAAAGGGAAAAAATCCAAATGTCTCTAAGTCCAAAAACATCTCACGCTGGGTAGTGCTGTCACTGGACTTGCATCCTCTAGGGAGTAGAAGAATTATCTCACAGGTCTCCAGTCCCTGCCATCAGAATTGGGGGGGGGGGCCCTCTTCAAAGTACAGGGTGTTCCTGAAAGCGAGAAAAATGTATCCAAAACCTAACTAAAATCTCCAAAATTCTCTCTTCAAAAATGAGGCAGATTTTATCAGACAGGGAGTGTACTGATAAGAAATCTCCTGAGAACGCAAGAAAAAATATCAAGTTGGGTTATGGATTCCAAACTGAACAAGGTAAAAGGAAAAACAGCTCCTTACCCTTCAAGAGCCAACTCAAAATGACCACACACTCTACCTTTAGCTCCACCTTATGCGCTTAAAATAGCCAATCACAGTCAACCCTTTGGAGAAAAGGGAATGGAAAATCCCACTATGCTGTTATTAGTACTGATGGTAAAGGAGCTGGGGCCATCTAGTGGTGAACCAAAGAGTTGGCCACATGCATTTTATAAATATTTTAAATACAGTAAATAAATGTGCTCTTCAGCACAAAATTATATAGCCCTGGCAGTCCGTAAACTTTACTTCTGCCTAAAATAGTCCCATTAAGCACTAAGGGGTCAATTTTAAGAACCATGCATGTGCAGTTCCCGGTGCGCGCATATGGACGCAGCTATTTTATAACATGGGTGCGTCAGTGTGTGCATGTTATAAAATATGATATCTGCGTGAACATGCGCGCGTGGATTTTAACATCTGCGGGTGGGTGGCCTCCTCCATGTTCAGAGGGGGGAAATTTTAAAAGGCCACGCGTGGAAACGGGACGAGGGCTTCCCCTGTTCCCTATACCCTTTCCTAACCTTCCTATCATTTCCCCTCTCCTCCCCAACCTCTAACCCCTTCCTAGCTACTTACTTTTTTTGTTCAATTACTTACTACTGCTTCTCGGGAGCTGAAGTAATCTCCATGCGCCGGCCAGCTGCCAGCGCGTGCTTCCCCGGAACAGCATGAAAAGGCGCTGTCCCAGCCTGCCCCCCCGGCCCACTCCTTTTCAATGGCCCAGCACTTCGGCACATAACAGGGGTTTTGTGCATGGCCGGGTCCTTCCAAAAATGCGCAAGGTGCACGCATGGCCCAGCCACGTGAATATCCTCCGTAATTCATGCACAGGGCTTTTAAAATTTACTTGTAAATGAATAAAAATGGCATTTCAGAATCTGGTAAAAATTACCAATAATAACCAAAGACTGAACATTAGTTGTATTCCACTATAGAGGACATGCCTATGTCATTTTAAGTGGGAGCTGCAGTTTTTTCCAATTGTAGTTCAAGATTGTCCCTGTAGAACTCAACATTCAGCCTCTTAAATTGTTGAAGCTGACATCTAGTCTACCCAACAAAATTAGGCCGAGAATACTTTCTAGCATTTGGACTTAACAGGATAATTCTTGATGTATTCATTGTGCTATCATGTGCCTTAGAGCTTTGTGAACAAAAATGGATGTCCCTTCAAGTAATTAGATGCTGGTTAAAGTAATTATGCAGGAATGTAATTTCAATTTTAAAGATATTGTGGTCTGCACTTAACCTGAAGACAGAGAGCACACATTCTTGAATAATATTTTGGGTATTTTACGTGTCAAGTAGCTAGCATATGCTAAAGTAGCAACCTTAAATTGCGTCCTTGACCACAGTTTTCCACAACTCATGTTTGCTTATGCTTAGATGTGACCCGAGTGTTACAGACCCCTTACATATGCAAAGATTAAGCCTTTCATTCCAAAGTCACCAATGACATTTCCAAGAACTCAGATGCAAACTTACTATATGTATTCTGATGTTCCTAAGCAGATGTTGATGTAAATCAGTGTTTCCAATCCCTCTCCTGGAGACAAGCCTAATTGCTCCAGTTTTCAGGATTCCCATAATGAATATGCATGAGATAGATTTGCAGACCGGCGACCCAGTTTATTCAGATCTATCTAATGCTTGTTCATTGTGGCTATCCTGAAAACCAGACTGGTTAGGTATGCCTCCAGAACTGGGTTGGGAAATACTAATGTAAGCCACAGAGGCCACATAAAGGATGGTCATAAAATGTGATTGGTTACATAAAAAAATGATCTTGCTATTTCATCTTGACTAAATATAGATTTTATATGATACAAATGTTATAATTATTTGAATCTGTAGTTGCTAGACATTAAAGGGCATAGATATAAATGAAAAGCCTTCTTTTAAATTAAAAGCATGCTGTAAATCTGATCATTTTGTTTCTTTCTGTACCTTGACTCATTAGCTGATATGTGCTTTACAAAGTGGATATTGTTGTTACGTTATGGAACTGCTAGGAGAGCGATCCCATCTTGAGGGGAATGTGTGCCCTTGGACCTCGGCACAACCCAGACGAATCAAAGACAGCACCGAGGGTTGGCGAGGCGTATCCCAGCATGGGCGAAGACAAAGTCTGGCCCTTTCTTAAAATATTTATTTATTTAAAAGATTTTGTATACTGTCATTCGTGGTTACATCACAATGGTTCACATGGTGTTAACATCTAAAAAGCATAGCAATCTCAATAAATACATAATAAATCAATTATGACATAAAAAACAATTAAAACTGATAAACGCAGAGAACAAATCAAAAGTAATATTATATACCCAAAAGGCTATACACTCAGGCACTAAGTGTATAGGCTTGCTCAAAGAGCCACGTTTTTAGACCTGCATACTTCTGGATGCCAACAACATTATGGTGGTAATTGAACAGTCCTCCCACCGTTCCCAGTCCTTTCGAACCTGCCGCTAGGTATCGGCGAGAAGCAGCAGGCCGGACTGAGGATGAGGGCAGACAGAGGCCTTGTGACACAGAAGACTCAAGACGAGACGAGAACACTCTGGATGTGCACCAGGAACTTGGAAGACTCTAGACGAGACGAGGAACTTGGAAGAGTCTGGATGAGATGAGAAGCTTGGAAGGTTCGGACATAGGCACTGTCTCTCAGGGCGCCCTACACAGCCCACCTACACGGGCGGACCCAATAGGCTGGTCGCAGACCACCCTGTCCCACTGTGCACCCTACACAACCTGAAGAGGCTGGTCACAGACCATGCGGAGAGCGGGACAAGCACAAGAAGGGAATCCAGCTGAGACGAAACTCCAATGACGAGGCTAGGTGTCAGCTGGAGAACCACAGGAGCTGGTCAAGAGGACTCGGAAGCACAAGAAGGGAATCCAGCTGGGACAAGACTCCAATGATGAGGCAAGGTGTCATCTGGAGAACCACAGGAGCTGGAGGGTCCGGAGGACTCAAAACAAGCGAAGGAGGAGCGGAACCTCGGAACATCAGGAAGTGAAACATCAGGAAGCCTGGAACATCAGGAAGTGGAAAATCAAGAAGCCTGGACTGGGAACCTCGAAACATGAAGACATGGAAAATCAGGAAACCACAGGAAGCAACGAAGACTCAGGAAGCAAGACTAGACATGGAGCCCCAACGAAGAACGAAGACCTTACGGAGCGCTGGAAGATGAGACTTCCAGGAGCAAGAAAATCCAATGCAAGGCAACCCAGGAGTGCAGGAGAAGCCCTCTTATAGGGCTGAACCACGAAATAGTCATTAGGTGGGGCCCGGGGCATATCCGGCCGTGGGCCCTTTAAATCTTGAGAAGAGGCGTGGCCCGCGCCTTAGGAGCAGGAAACAGGAAGCTGTGCAGGACCATGGTCAGCGGCCTTGCACAGAGGCCGACGACGGAGAAGCAGGGCTGGGCCGAGGAGCAGACCCCGATGTCAGCAGCGGCTCCTGCCACTGCAGGAAGGATTGAAGGCGGCTCCGGCCGCGAGGGAGAGCTCAGGGGCGGCCCCAGGCCGCAGAACAGGCTCCGGCAATGGCGGCTCCATGCCGCTGAAGAGGAACAAGTCCACGGCAGTCTGGGCCGTGGCAGCGGCAGCCTCCAGGCCGCTCGAGGAAACAAGCAAGTCCACGGCTCCTGCCGCAATGAAGGCCCGACATCGGCGGTGTCCAGCCACATCGGGAAGGGCAGCACAGGAGGTGAGAGGCCTGCTCGCGGGGAGTAGCTCTGCGGGCAGGAATCATAACAATTGTCATACTGATATCTTCAAAATGAATATATTTATAAATGCTTGCTCAATTGGTACATTTTGAGATCATTCAGGGACACAAAATATGACTATGTTTATTATATATTTAAATGTACTCCCTAAATAGTATGTTAGCAGCAGTGTTTTATAGAATTTTGTAAGAAAACCAGCCAAGTAGCTGAGTACAGAAAATATCTTTATTGGTGTGATAGAGTTTGCATGCCCTAGTCATAAAACAAGCCAGTTGGCCAGGGAGCTATAAACATGAGGACAGAAAGCATAGCCCCAGGGAAGTGAAACAAGAGCAGATGAATAAATCTGAGGAAGGGAAAAAAAAAAAAAAGAGAAGAGAAAAAAAATGGGTGACCCTGGGCTGGAATTCAGGAGAGGGAGAGAACAAGCTTCACGCAAGCTAGTCATACACACCCCAGGTCTAGAAAAGAAAGACAGCAGGAAGCAGGGATGGCCATGACAATATCCTGATCACAGCGTCAGCATGCAAGCCGAGCAAGGCGTCAATGCTTCCTGCTGGAGCTCAGGATAGGGATGGTAACTTTCAAACTGGCGTGCATGCGTGCACATACGTTGGCCTGCACCCAGGTACATGGAATTTTATAACTAATGCTTGCTTATGTACACAATATGGGGTAATTTACAAAAACTGCGCGTTCGCGTACTTTTGTTGGCGCACCAGTCGCAAACAAAAGTACGCTGGATTTTAGTAGATACGCGCGTAGCCGCGCGTATCTGCTAAAATCCAGGATCGGCGCGCGCAAGGCTGCCGATTTTGTGCAGCCGGCGCGCGCCAAGCCACGCAGCCTGCCTCTATTCCCTCCAAGGCCGCTCCGAAATCAGAGCGGCCTCGGAGGGAACTCACTTTCGCCCTCCCCTCACCTTCCCCTCCCTTCCTCTATCTAACCCACCCCCCGGCCCTATCTAAAACCCCCCCTACCTTTGTCCGGGGATTTACACCTCCCGGAGGGAGAAGTAAATCCCCGCGCGCCAGCGGGCCGCTAGCACTCCGAGACGCGACCTGGGGGCGGTTCCGGAGGGCGCGGCCATGCCCCCAGACCGCCCCGGGCCGAAACCACGCCCCCGACAAAAAACCCCGGGACTTACGTGAGTCTCGGGGCTCTGTGCACGCCGGCAGGCCTATGGAAAATAGGCGCGCCGGCGCGCAAGGCCCTGCTCGCGTAAATCCGGGCGGATTTACGCGAGCAGGGCTTTTAAAATCCGCCCCTATATATATATAAAATAGCCTGGACACATACACATGTGCACCAAATTTTAAGTGGACATGCACATGTGCACACAAATCCTGCTTCTACCGCATAAATCGGGGGAATTTAAAAGGGGTGCGCGCCGACGCCATTCCCAGTTTTTACAGTTCATCCCTAGTTCGCCCAACTAAGAGATAAATCCTCCAACCCTCCTGGTTTGATAGCCTTCACTCCTCCCAGTTAACTCAGACCCTTAAAATCCTGCAGATCTAAAGTTTTCTTTAAATTTTAACTTACACAGCATTTATAGCAGAAGTAAAATTACGCGGTAGGAGACCTTGGTGCATGCCGCATTGCATAAGTATTTACTCGTACATCTCAGGATCATGCCTTGAAATGCCCATGCCCCACTCAGACCATGCCCACACCCCTCCCCTTTTTTGAAAACGTTCAAGATGCGTTCGCTGTGGCATTTACGCGTGTATCTGGGCACTTTAAAAAAAAATATGGTCAGTGCATGCAAGCCCAACTTATTCACTCATCCCCTGATTCATACGCACGGTGGGCTTTTGAAATCTACCTCCAAGTTTCAGAGGATTATCTTTACTCAAGTGTCCTGGTTGTAGACCTGTGGGATGTCTTCTAAGGCACAGTTACTTCCCAAGAGGTGACATCATCCTATGTGGAAGACTATAGCAGTCTTACCAGGAGGAACCTGCTACATGCTGAATTTTCCCTCCTTTTCCCTTCTCTCTCGGTATCCTCCTGGTGCTCTTCTCTTGCTTTCTCCCTATCTTAAGGAAGTAAGAGGCCGATGTAATAAACTGCATGGCTTTTAACTCCTGTTTTGTATGGGGTTTTTTATTTTTGTTTGTGCTAATCTAATCCCTGTATGTAGTAGGGGCTTTAATGCTGAAAATACCTGTGATAAAGCTGGGATAAAACCTGTGCTAGGACTAGAGCATCTTCATGCAGATTGCAGATGGTGCAATGCAGAGAGGAGCATTAATGAAAAGACTGCCTAGCGTGGCTATTTTTTTAGCGTGGTAATTTTTTTTATTATTTATTTATTACATTTTCCAAATTTAATACACACAATTTGCACAGGAACAGTATGAGAGCAATATTCCGAAAGAAAAGAAAAGAAGGGAAAAAAACAGAAGCAAAAAAAAAAAAAAAAGACATCTTCCTCTCATTACTTAGTCCATTAGCCTAACAGAGAAGCAGGTAAAATGAGGAGTATAGATAATAAAATATTAGAAAAAGGCAATAACACAAGCAATTTTCACTTCCAGTATTTTCAAAAAATGGACAGTGTTTATCACTCAAGGCTTTAGGTAACTGGAGGCAAATTCCCAGCCCTAACATCCAAAAAAGCCCCAAGTTGTTCGGCAATAAACAAATTAAAACAATCTGCATTCAGTTTTACTACGCATTTGCAAGAATATCTAAGAAGGAAGGAAGCGCCAAGAGTTAAAACCTCCTGACACATTCTTAAAAAAAACCCCTTCCTCCTCTCCTGAGTAGCTTTGGCAAAGTCCGGATAAATCCTGACCAGATCCCCTAGAAAACCCACATTCATATGTGTGAAATACTTTTTCATTACAGAACTTATATCTTGATCATAAATAAAAGAAACAATCAATGTGGCCCTCTCAATAATCTCTGTAGTAGATGATTCCAAAATTGCTGCTAAATTTCCTGAATTCACAGGAGGTTGAGGCAGACCAGATTGAGCCAAATGTGACTTGTAAGGAAGGAAATACAGCTTTTTAAAGGTAGGAATCTGGTCAGATGGTATCTGTAAGACTTCTATAAAGTATTTTCACAAAGTTACTTGAGGAAATTCTCCAATAACCTTAGGAAAATTGGTCAGTCTTAGGTTTAGATGGTGGAGCTGATTTTCCATATTCTCCACTCTTTGGTTAGGAAGGCGCATTCCCGAATAATGGTCATATTCACGTTCTGGACCTCTTTCACGTCTTTCTCAATAGTTTGGAACCTTCCTACATGCTCCTGAAAAATATGTTGGTGGCCATATACCATCATGTCCAATCTTCAAGAGTGAATCTTAAAAGACTGGGAAAGATTGGTGACCAAGTCCCATAAAGTGTCAAGCATCACCACTGCTGCTTTAATAATGGGGCAAGAAATAAAATCCTTCTTTAACTCACCATCTTCTTGAGCTGCTGTCCACGGTGGGCCCATAGAAGCTCCACCTCTAGCCTCCAAGCTAAATGTCCTCACACACGAAAGAAGAGTGAGAGTCTAACCCAGGAACGACGCCGATAGCCCCCCACTATATGGGTATCAATGGAGAGGTCTTCACCGAGTGCCTGATCGAATGTCTTGTCTTCCTGCTGGGTGATGTGATGATTGACTGGTGGGCTTAGTAAATCTTCCCCCGGCAAGAACAAGGCTCCTCTCTCTGCTTCACCAACAGGGCTCAATGCCCCTGCCAAAGAAGAAGTGGAAACTCTATGAGGGACTGCTTATCTGGAGGAAAAGAGGTCATTGGAGGGAAACAGTCTGACTCTTCCCTTTCTCTTTGATGCGTCTAGCTTACTCCGCCATCTTGACTCCTTCCCCCCCCCCCATGGGGGGGGGGAAGGAGTCAAGATGGCGGAGTACCATGGAAAATGTAACTCCTGGGTCAGAGCAGAAATGAAATTTTCTACAGTAGACAGCCAAGTGGGGAAGAGCCCCCTCCCTCACTCCCACCCCTTAAATCAAATAATTAAGCGGTGGGTAGAACTCCATCTCTCTCTCAAAAATCTTGCACGTTTGCAAGCTGAACCCCCCTCCCACCTAATTTCAAAAAATAAAGTACTAGCCAGCCCTGCCAAACCCTCCTCCCAATCGCAACACGCTGGGAATCCCTAAATAAGAAGGCCTTACCTCTTCCCACCAGGGATGCGGCTGTCAACTTGAGCTGTAACTTATTTAGTATTCATTTAGTCACTCCTTCATGGCCACCGATTGGTCCTTTCACTGACAGCTGACAATGAAAGGACCAATTGGTGGCCATGAAGGAGTGAATAAATGAATATTAAATGTTAAAGCTCAGATTGACAGCCACAGCCCCAGTGGGGAGTGGGAGGAAAGTGTGGAAGTACTGGCCACGCTTTTACTTTTTGAACTTGGGTTAGGAGGGAGGGAGTTCAGCCCACAGCACTGCTAGATTTTTTTTTTTTAACTTAGCTGAGGGATGGGTTCATCCTGAAGCCCTGCTAATTGTAAATCTTGCTTGGGTGGGAGTGAGGATGCTGATTCCCCATGAAAATGGTCTATGACAAAAAAAAAAGGCATGTTTTTTCAAATTAACGTGTTTTTTTTTTTAACTCTTGGTCTATTTGCATGTCATTTGCTTCTTGCATCATGCAGGGCCGCTGTTTGTTAACACTGGAATAAAGTAAAACCCAGGCTAAAATTCAACTCCACTTTTAGTGCGGGTTGTATTACATTGGCCTCCATAAGACTTAAAACCTTTTCACACTTGGCTACATTCCCAAGGACCCAACAACAGGGAATCTCTCTCCAGGGTGCTCCTGGGTCATACCATTCTTTAACCATAGGGTTACAATTATAAGATTGTGACTGGTAATCTAGCTTCCTTTGGTTGGGGTTGAAAGTAGATATCCAGTTTTCTTTGATTGACTAACAGTTCTCTTTTTGTATTTATTTTATTTTATTTTTTAAATGCTTATAGTCTGCAGCATCCCATAAATCTTGTTCTGATTGGGTGATCCGGGAAAAGACAAAGGTTCTTTTCTCAGAAATATGCTGCAAAGAAGCCGAACCTTAATATAGCTTCTCTTGAAGTACATATCCCAGAGGGACTTCAGTAGTCCTAAAATTGTGCATCTTAAAACATGTTAACCTAACAATCGTACCATCTCCACCCTAGCTACTTTGTTTTTTTAAACACATTTTTCTTTTGGTAGGGTAACTTCTTGCTTACTCTCTGAACCATGGAACTGTTTTGTATTTGATTTTAATGGATTCTGCTGTTATGGTTGTTATTTCACAGGTTAAATACCCTGTTAACAGAGGAGCATATTATGCCTAAGCTGTGTTTATATTAACAGACATGTATGTTTTATACAAACATCACTTTACCAAAGATCAGCATAATAGCGAGACCATTGAAACTGAAGTAGTGTAAAGCTATGATAACAGTACTTAGTATTAAATACATATTTTTTTGCAAGTATACGGTTATGTAATTATAAACCATATGGAAGTACAGAGACAATTAGAAGTCTTCATGGCTTTGCACATGACTGCACACAAAGAACCCCTTTTAGATACAAGGGCGTGTCTTATTGGCAACTCTAGCATGTTGTAAATGAACGTCATAAAAAAAAAAACCCCAGGAATATATTTGGTGGTTTTCTTTGCATTTACATTTAAATATTAACAAGCTTTCTGGATTTCATTACAGATGCAATGTGTGTCAAAGAAAACAAACATTTGAAATCTCTTTAGACCAGTTACTGAATTCTTAACTGAGCCACAGCAAAAGGAATCAGAACTCATTAATTCCAAAGGAAAAGCTTCATTTTCTCATATGTTAACTTTTTACAATAACAGATGCCAAGTCTAAGTACAGTATGTCATTAATCATCTTCCTTTTGGCAAATAGTATATACTGTTAATGGCAGTGTGGCTGGGAATTCTAGGACCCATTTCATGCCAATGGGTACACCCTTTTAGATGTAGGGTCCAAAGGGTTTATGTCACTGATGACTAGATTCAGATTCCTGTCTGAAAATGAAACCTATGTGGTCTAGAAAAATGATGTAGTATATCATCTTTAGATGAGAACATAAGAAATGCCATATTGGGTCGGAGCAAAAGTCCATCAAGCCCAGCATCCTGTCTCTGACGGTGACCAATCCAGGTCACAATTACCTGGAAGGATCCCAAAGAATAGATCCAAACTTTCTTGCTCATAACTACAGATAAATAATATTTATTTATTATTTTTAACTTCAGGAACATATCTAAACCCTTTTTAAAACCATCTACCACCTGCTCTGGCAACAAATTCCACATTTAATTGTGTGCTCAGGAAAAAATATTTTCTCTGATTTGTTTTAAATGTGCTACCTATTAGCTTCATGGGGTATCCCCTAATCCTAGTACTATTTGAAAGGGTAAATAATTGTTCCCTGTTTACCCATTCCACCCCACTCAGTTTTATAAATCTCTGTCATATCTCCTGGCAGCCTTCTCTTCTCCAGGCTGAAAAGCCTTAACCTGTTTAGCCTTTCCTCACAGAGGAGATGTCTCAACCCCTTTATTATTTTGGTTGCCTTTCTCTGTACTTTTTTCTAGTACTGCTATGTCTTTTTTCAGATGGGGAGACCAGAACTGCACACAGTACTCAAGGTGCCGTCACACCATGGATCTATGCTGAAGCCATATGAGATCCTCTATTTTATTTTCCATTCCTTTCTTAATAATATCTACTAACGTTCTATTTACTTTTTTGACTACTGCTGCACACTGAGCCAAGGATTTCAAAGTATTGTCCACAAAGACTGCAAGATCTTATTCTTGAGTGATGATATATAATATGGAACCCAGTATCACATATCTATAGTTTGGACTGTTCTTCCCTATATGCATCACTCTGCATTTCTCCACATTAAATTTAGTTGCCATTTAGAACAGAATAGACTCCCAGTCTCCAGTCTTGCAAGGACCTCTTGCAATTATTCACAATTAGCTCATAATTGAACTACTTTGAATAATTTTGTACTGTATCATCTGCAGATTTGATCATCTCATTCCAATCCTCACTCCTTTTTCCAGATCATTTATAAATATATTAAAAAGCACTGCTTCTGATACAGATTCCTGGGGCACTTCACTATTTACCTTTCTCTATTGAGAAGAATTCCCATTCAGTCCTACTCTCTGTTTCCATTTTTTTTTTCCTGATGAGACTCTCATGAGAACTTTGTCAAATGCTTTATGAAAATCCATACACACTATACACTGATTCACCCTTGCCACGTGTTTATTAACCTCCTTCAAAAATATCTAACAGATTTCTAAGGCAAGACTTCCTTTTGCTAAATCCATGTTGGCTTTGCCCCATAATCTGTATAATGGGCCAGTAACTTTCTTCTTCAGAGTAGTTTGTACCATCAAGCTCACCGGTCTGTAATTTCCCAAATCACCCTTGGAACCCTTTATAAAAACTGGTGTTACATTGGCCACATTCCAGTCCTCGTGTAGCACAGCTAATTTGAATGAAAAGTTTCAGATTGCTAGTAACAAGCCTGCAGTTTCATGTTTTAGTTCTTCCAGAGCTCTGGGCTGCATACAATCTGACCCCGGTGGTTTATTACTCTTTAGTTTGTCATTTTGCTGTATTATGTCTTTCTGGTTCACCATGATTTGCTTTGGTTCCTCTGACATGTCAACACATCTTGTCTGATTCAACACCTTCTTCCTTTCTTTGTGAGGGCAAAAATATACCTATTCTAATTATGTACGTAATTTAGGTGTCATTTTTTATACTGGGCTATCATTTCATCATCATATTAAAAATGTGGTCAAGCTTGTCTTCTTTAAGATACATCTTCTGTGTATACTGAAGCCTTGTTTGTCATTCAGTTACTTAAGATCAGTGATGCAGATGCTCGTGCTCAATTATCTAGACTATGCCAATTCAAAATATATGTGTCCTCCAGCAGCAGCCACTAGGGACCTGCCGCTAGCCCAAAATGCTGCAGCAAAAGTTGTCGTGGGAGCAAGGCTGTGTGATCACATCATGCATATTTTGGCTGATCTTCATTGACTACCAATTCAGTATCAGGTGAATTTTAAGATCTTGGTTCTGATTCACAAGGCCCTAAGCTCTGAAGCACCCGAAGCTCTTGTTAAAAATGTACTGTTCTACTCATGCACTTAGGTCATCAGGCCAGAATTTTCTGGACATGCCATCTTTGAAGACTGTGAAAAACACGTGAAAACCCTTTTTCATTTGCAGGTCCATCATTATGGAAAGCTTCATTACTTGAGAGTAGGAACCTGTTTGGCAACATTCAAAAAATATTAAAGCACTGCTGTTTGTCCAAGCTTTTGGGCAGCAGGGTTAAGGTTACCAAGCGAATAGGTTTCTGCTAGCCAGATTGCTGAAGGTCTTAATTAAATTAATTTTTAGGAACCATCCGTATTACTGTATATTGACAGGATCATTTGTCATGTGCTGTGCTGTGCTGTTATTTTAGGCAGATGTATGTACTGCATGTTTGTAATGTATTGTTTGATATTTTATTTATGTGTTTTATGATTATTTTTGTTTACTGCTTAAAATTTTGGATTTGCAATATATAAAACAATTAAATGAAGAGGCCTTGTGGCCATTGGGGGTTGCCATCATGCCCTGTGGACAAGTGAAGAGGAGATCCCAAGGCTGCTAGTGATCCCATTCTGTTCTGCAGCCCAAGTAAAGAGGAGGGCCCAGGGCTATCAAGGGATCCCATCCCACTTGGCGGGCAAAGTGAAAAGGAGGCCTGTGGATCCCAGAGTATCCCATCCCACCCAGTGGCCCTACCCAGAGATCCAATTGAAAAAGAGGCCCTGTGACTGCTGGGCGGCCCAAGTGAAGAGGAGGCCCCATGTGTCCTGGGGAATTCAATCCCATGTGGTGGGCCAAGTGAAAGGGAGAGCCCATGGCTGCAGTGAGATCTCATTCCACATCCCACCTGGCAGGCTAAATAAAGAGGATGCCCCACCCAGTGGCCCAAGCAGAGGGGGATCCCATGGCTACAGGGGGATCCCAAACAACCCAGTGGCCCAAGTGAAAATGAGGTCCCGGATCCCTGTTGGCCAAAGAAGAGAGAAACCAGTGAGAGCATGTGTGTGTTTGTAGGTGTGTGTGTGTGTGAGAGAGAGATAAGGAGTATTAGGGATGTGAATCGTTTTAGGACGATAAAAATATTATCGTCCGATAATTTTAATATCGTCTTAAACCATTATGGAACACAATACAATAGAGATTCTAACGATTTATCGTTATAAATTGTTAGAATCGTGAGCCGGCACACTAAAACCCACCCCCGACCCTTTAAATTAAATCCCCCACCCTCCCGAACCCCCCCCCCCCAATGACTTAAATAACCTGCGGGTCCAGCGGCGGTCCGGAACGGCAGCGGTCCGGAACGGGCTCCTGCTACTGAATCTTGTTGTCTTCAGCCGGCGCCATTTTCCAAAATGGCGCCGAAAAATGGCGGCGGCCATAGACGAACACGATTGGACGGCAGGAGGTCCTTCCGGACCCCCGCTGGACTTTTGGCAAGTCTTGTGGGGGTCAGGAGGAAAATGGCGCCGGCAGGAGATCGACTGCAGGAGGTCGTTCAGCGAGGGTTCCGGCGCCTCGCTGAACGACCTCCTGCAGTCGATCTCCTGCCGGCGCCATTTTCCGTACGAAAACGATTCGCGGCGGGAAATCGCTCCCTGACCCCCGCTGGACCTCCAGGAACTTTTGGCCAGCTTGGGGGGGCCTCCTGACCCCCACAAGACTTGCCAAAAGTCCAGCGGGGGTCCGGAAGGACCTCCTGCCGTCCAATCGTGTTCGTCTATGGCCGCCGCCATTTTTCGGCGCCATTTTGGAAAATGGCGCCGGCTGAAGACAACAAGATTCAGTAGCAGGAGCCCGTTCCGGACCGCCGCTGGACCCGCAGGTTATTTAAGTCATTTGGGGGGGGGTTCGGGAGGGTGGGGGATTTAATTTAAAGGGTCGGGGGTGGGTTTTAGGGGGTTTTAATGTGCCGGTTTTGCGATTTTACGTTTTTTTGATTTTTCACGATTTTTCACGATATTTAGCCCCCCAAACGGCAACAATACGATTCCCTCCCCCTCCCAGCCGAAATCGATCGTTAAGACGATCGAGGACACGATTCACATCCCTAAGGAGTATATGCTTGTAAGATAGGGTGCATGTGTCTGTAAGCATGTGTGCCTGAGAGAGGAAGCATTTGTGTGTGAGCATGTGAGAGAGTGTGTGAGATTGTACACCTTTGATATAAGGCACATGTGAGTGTGTGTGAGCATGTGAGAGAGATAGGGTGTATATATTGTGAGAGAGGTAGGGAGGATATGTAGAGAGAGAGCATATGTAGGTGTGAGAGAGGGAGCTATGTGTGTGAAAGTGGAAACATGAGTGACAGAGGGAGTGTGGGTATGGGGGGGACAGGGAGAATGTGTAAGAGCATATGAGTGGGTGTATGTGAGAAAGGGGGTGCATGTGTGTGTATGTGAGAGGGACTGTGTGAATGTGAGGACTGACATGTGTTTGTATATGAGAGAGGAAAAAATCTGTCCACCTCACTCCCCCTTTCACTAATCCATAATAATCTCAGGGTGACCAGAAATCAAAAGTTCCCAGATATGGAAACTGTGGGATATGTTTTTATCCTTTTTGGTTTTAGTTTTCAGTTGTTATTTGATGTTGTTTTTAAATAGTATTTGGGAAATTTAAAAAAATTATATGTTTTCAATTATTGAATGCTCTCTTCATTAGCTGTTTTGAAATATTTTATTCTTTTTATTAGTTTTACTATTATGATTGTTTTAATTTTCTTGATTTTATTATTTAATGTTTTATGAGGAATGGTGATGTTCCTGTTTTTCTATTGTTGCAGTGCATGTAGAGTTTGGTTTGTTGTAGTTTCCAGTTCAGTTTTGTCTGCAAATTTCTATTTATACTTTAAGGTCTTTTTATTATGTATTTGGTGAGGTTTTTTCTAGCATGTGTGACTAAGGTAAGGTATTCTGCTAGTGTATGGTTTCTATATAAGGCTCTATAGTAGTCTGACGTGAATTCCTAATAAGAGGTGAATTGGTGTTTTAGGATCCGGTGTAATATTTGCAGTGCTGCTTTTTCATAGCTAAGGTTAAGTGCTAGCACTTAGTGCGGTTTTGATATGGGAAGTTTAATATATTGTAATTGTAATTCAGTTTACTCATCACTTTCTGAGGACCAAGTCCACACCCAACAAGCGTTACAATAGGCCTAATACCCTATGGGTTTCAAGTGTCTTTTTTGCAGACTAAATACAATATACATACTGTTGTGATATTTTTACCTCAAGCTAATACTTTGAATGTCCTTTTTCATGTAAAATCTTTTATTATAAATGTATAGTTTTTAATTGTGTGGAAAGAGCCATGGGGGAGGATGGGGCACAAAGCTGTAAGGTTCAGTTAGGTGGCCTAGTTCACTTGCACTGGCCCTGACTGGAAAAGCAATACAAATTAAGCATAAGAAAAACAGAATGAGGAGGGGGCATCACAGTAACGTGATGCCCCCTCCTCATTCTGTGTACAGTTACGTGTACAGTTCTGTGTACAGTTACGTGTACAGTTACGTGTACAGTTCTGTGTACAGTTACGTGTACACATATCATAAGTAGCCCTGGCTACTTATGATATGTGTACACGTAAAACCCCTTTGAAAATTCACTCCTTAAAGCCTTGGATAATGTTAACTCTAACTTTTTAGGGGAAAGATTGGTGAATTATGCTCTTATCTGGACATTAAGATCAATGGAGAAGGCTTTGTTTAGCATGCCATCATTAAAAGAGATAAGACTGAAAAATATGAGGGAGTAAGCATTTTCATTCATTGCTCCCATGCTCTGGAACCTGTTATCAAAGGAACTCTGTCTCCTACTCTTTCCATTTTTAGAACATTTATTATAATATTTTTCACACAGCTTTCGGAAGAATTTGTTTTTAAATTATTTTTTTAATTTTATTTATAGGATTTATGTTAATTCTATAAATGGTTTTATTGTATTTATCATGTCTTTGAAATATTTTAATCACTTTGAGATAAAATTGTAAAGGCTGATTAGAAATCAAATGCATGAATGACCAGGGATAATTTGCACAGAATGGTGGTTACGATTCAAACAGTGGCAAAGCTGCATTGGACTTCCAAGAAGATACTGGGCTAACCTGCACACAAGGCCGGTGCAAGGGGATTAGGCGTGTTAGGCATCTTCTGCCTTGCACCTGCCTCCCCTTATCACACTGCCCCCCCCCCCCCCGGTCGCGCTGCCAACCCCCATTAGAGGGCGCGTGCCATGTGGGGCCGCAAGCGGCAGTGCCACAGCAGCAACGAGGAGTGGAGATTGCCGAATCTCCACTCCTCTTTGGCTCCACCACTTGTGGCCCCACATGGCTCGCGCCCCCTAATGGTCGGGGTCCTAGGCGCAGAACTAGTTCACCTTCTGCTTTCGCCGGCCCTGACTGCACAGAGTGGCAATTACAACCTTAAGAGCAGGGATACAGCTGTACTGGGATTTCAAGAAGGCATTCGTGTAATCTGCATGTAGAGATTATGGTTAAAACCCAAACTTCAATGAGCCTGGGAAGACCTAATGTTTTGGACAATGACTTTGCTAATTTTGACAGCGGTGAGGATTATTGGAAAAACTTGGTAATAAGACAAGAAAGGGAAACTTGCATGGAGTAACCTTGGTTGAAACCCAAGCTTTAAATGAACAGGGGAAGGCCAGTTTTTGGTAGCTGTGTAGATTACTAAAAATATTGGCAATAAGACATGGCAGGGGCCCTGGCTTTTGGATTTAGTGTAAGGCTCATAGAAGGTGACAAGGCCTGAAATTGCCCACCACTAGAGGTGGTAGAGGCCAGTGCTTTAACAGATTCTGGGCATGCATGCTTGGGTTTGATGTAGAAGGCAGTGGCAAGAAAGTAGGTTAACAATTTAGGTAGAAGATGTGAGGGCTGGGTTGCTGGTATTGGATGGAATATAGAAATGTATATGCTCATCTACCCAAAGTGGAAGAATCACAACTGGGCAGATTGAATGGACCAAGCTGGTCTTTTTCTTCCATCGTTTACTATATGACTTGACTATGCCCTGCACCAGCCATGGGTGTAAGTGTAGCTTTAGAAAAGTCAAGAGAGTTTTATTTATATATCTCTTTTCCCTATAGTAAAAGCAATCTATTCTGCTGTGTAAGATTTTATTGTCCAGTGTGTGCTGGTTCATTTGACTGTGTTGAAATCTTCATTAGTCTTGACTGCGAGTGAAGCATCATTCATGATTTATTCTTTCATGATCAAGCATGGGTAGGGCAATTTTCAAATCCATCTGCCCAGGTAAATTGGCTAGGCTGAAACCTGCTCTCTTCAAATGCAGCTAAAAGGTGCATATATACTTTTAAATCGTATTTAAAAGGCACATTCCTTTGAGCATGTTTAGGTCAGAGGAGGAAAACAGTGCATGGACCTCACATTTTCCCCCCCTCTTGGCCCCCTGCACAAAGAGCAGGTATAAAGCACATGAGCCGTTTTAACGTGTGCACTACATGTGAGCTGACAAAGGAAAGTACTTATGTGCTTTGCCTTTGAAAATTTGGAGAAAGTCTGTGTGTTTATATCACCCACGTGGTTTGCAGCCACAGGGGCTTTTTGAAGATTGCCCACCTTACATTAATGCCTTCCTGACCTGTTTTTACCTCTGCAGCTTATATTAGGCATTCATTATATCCCTGCATTATCTATGCTCAGTACTGCACACACCATCCAGCAATGTTGTATGGAAATAACATGCTCATAAATTATAAGCATAGTCTTGAACATAAAGCACTTAAGGTACTTTTGCATTTTCCTTTCCAGAGACACTTGTCCACTGAAGAATTCCAGGAGGTCTTTGGCATGAGTATCGAAGAATTTGACCGGCTGGCACTTTGGAAAAGGAATGACCTCAAGAAAAAAGCCCTGCTCTTCTGATTGTTCCCAGGAGTCCCCTGTGCTTCTTCAGAGCGAAAGCAGCCTGCCAGGGCGACCGTCTCTGCTTGCTGCCGAACACTGCCCAGCTTCATTATGTCAGTCAAAGGACAAAAAAACCCCCCCATAAAGCAGGGGAAAGACCAGAATCCAGGAAAACGCATCTGATTTGAGACACCTTGCTATCCTTGCATGGCCAGCTGGTTCCTCGCAGTAGCTCATGGTTATTTAGTCATTTCATATTACACAAAGAGCCTGATTTACTAAGGCTTTTCTCCATTCTGTGTCTGGGGGTGGGGGTTAGGTGCAGAGGCAGGAAAACCTAGTGAATCGGGCACCCACCGTCTAGCTTTAAGTTCATTGTTGCTTACACTTGAAATTAAGCTTGACGCAACACAAGATTTAAAGGCGAGCAGCCACGAGTTCAGCTCTGACACACAATCCACCAAACAGAGTTTTCAAGATATTTCACAGTTATTACTGCGATGATGATGATGATGGCGGTGGAGGAAGAAAAAAACAAAATCAATAGTGACCATAAAGGTCTTCTCAATAGATGACAGACTAAAAAAACATATTTGGAAAAGGCCAAAGAAAAGCATGTTAGCCAGTAATGACTGCAGCTGTGTGTGTGAGTGGTTCCTTCTGGGAATGGAAGCTAATCTAACAGAGAATCTTAAACATGATCATTGTACGTTGATGTTAGTTATTGTTTAAGAGCCTTTGTACACACACACAGACAGAATGATAACTACCTGTCCTGCATAATAACCCAAAAGGTTTTATTTTGTTAAAGAAATATATTTCACCAAAAGGAGTAATGCTATATGAAACAGAAACATGATTTACTTGAGAAGTGTTACTTAAATGGCCCTCGCCTCAGAATAAAACTCACACTTGACGTGAAAGCAGAGTTGCAGGAGTAAAAATAGTAGCTGAATCCTAGCTCATTCAACTTTTAAGTTTCAGTCCATCCACGAGATTCTACATGGTTGTTTTTTTTTTTTTTTACTTTTTATTTCTTAAACAGACAGACATCAAGGTTTACACATTCACTGTTAAAATAAACATAGGGAGTCAATAATACAAGATAACACCAAATGAACCTCACACTAAGGAAAAGTCATTGTCTGTGGAATACGACCTGCCACTGCCCCATACAAAATCTTATAATTCACTTTTCCACTTGAGAGAATGTGCAAGTTTCTCAATACGAGCTGTCTCGAAAAGCTGCTCCCTCCAATTCTCCAGACAAGACATCCCCTTCCAGAACTGAGAAATTGTGAACCTTGCAGCCAATAACATCTGATTCACTAACAGCCGTGGCTTGCCTCCAGTGAAACTGGCCGCCAGAATCCCAGTAATGCCTTTTCCTATACTCTTTTCCAGCGTATAGTAATCTTGAATGCCTCCTCCTATAGCACCTCCCAGTCCTCTTCATCCAGACGAAGTAACATTTCAGTATTCCATTTATGTATTAGCATTTTAAACCAGGACTCATCCTCCACTACCTCCAGGAGACCCCTGCACACCATAAAGATGGGCTTAACTTTGGATTTAGGGTCTGTCCTGTATAATGCCAACTCCACCACATTAAACTGCTGGGGATCCCAGCCAGCATTCTTCAATTTAGTCAAGAAATTTGAAAGCAAAATGCACTGAGAACGGGTACTGGCAGATATGTCGCATTGCTTCTGAAGGTCACAATCCAAAGTGATGTCAAACAAGGACTGTTTGGAAATCATGGGGTTACGGCATATAAATAAAAGGGGGGAGCAGCTTCTCCTCCCCAACCCTAACCACCTGATGCTATATGGTCAAAGTATGTGTGTATAAGTTGTCCTAACCATTAGATGCGATGGTGAGAAAGTCACCAAATGTGTCAACTCCTTAAGCACCACAAATGCTCTTTCAATGGCTAAACCATCCCGAAGAACATGACCAGTCCAGTCTCACAGAGAGATCAAACAGGCAGCCCAGAAATAACATTGAAAGTTTGGTAATGCCATTCCTCCCTTGTGTTTGGGCAGCCACAAAGTATTGAGCCTGATCCGGGAGGGCTTATTCACCCAAATAAAACTGGAAATTAAGCCATTAAGTTCCCTAAATATCCACTCAGGAATAGCAATGGAACAGGTTGAAATAAAGACAGCAGATGTGCCAACACATTCATTTTTATGTTAATCCTCCTAGACCAGGCCACAGGCAATTCCTTCCAGGTGTACAGTCAGACCTCAGTTTAGTAAGGACCAAGCTGTAGCTCATTCTAAATAAAGTTGCTATCTTCTTAGAAACAACAACCCCCAAATATTTTAACTTAGTAACTTGCAACTTAAATCTGACCAAACAGTAGGGAATAACTGAGTGAGGCCCTATGGGAAAGATCTCAGACTTATTAACCTTTACATTATACCCAGAAACATTTTCATACTGATCCAGAATATCCAAACTATGCAGAGCTGACTTGTGGGAGTTAAACACAAATAGCAATGCACCATCTGCATACAATGAAATCTTATGACATTGCCCCGAATATTGAAACCCAAAATCTCACTAGACTGTCAAATAGCCTGAGCCAGGGGTTCAGTTACTAAATCAAACCATAAAGGTGAGAGGTGGAAACCCTGCCAGGTACCTGACAAAATGCGGAATGAAAAAGAATAACCATTGACAATTACTCTTGCCTTGGGCTGGGAATAAAGAGCACCTATCCACGCTATAAAGGCATGTGGAGGTGAGGGGATTGAAAATGTTCCAGCTGTATGAACATAAAAGGCCACGAGACCCTGTCAAAAGACTTCCCTGCATCCAGGGCCAGAATCAGACCTGGGACCTGAAAGCTATTAGCCCAATGAACGATGTTAAACAATTTCCTAATATTTGCAATAGAGTTCCTGCCTTTGACAAAACCAGATTGGTCCTGATGTACCAAAAAAGGGAGAAGAGATTCCAGCCTCACCTGAAGAAGCTTTGCCAGAATCTTAACATCTGTACGGAGCAAAGAAGTGGGCTTATGTGCTCCAAGAGAGATTTTACAATGGTTAAAATTAGTAATATCCCTAATATTATACACAACAACAAGAGATCCCATTTGTTCCTTGCTCTTTGCTATTACCCACCCAGTATTCTGCCATACAGTTCCCTGTCCATGTGCAAACCTGGCAATCCTACCCAGCAGTGACAATCGCACTGCAAAGGATCAATAAGAAAAGATACTATTTTTCACCTGTAATTCCCCTAATCTATCCCCACCACTTCCGACTTCCTAACTTCAAACTTTCTTTCCAGTCTCTATACTTTTGGGAAGCCCTTTCTGGACATAAAGAAAGCCAACCTATTGTTATAATAATTCCCTTATCAAAGTAACTAGTCACAGCTGCTAGCAGTAAAAGTCATTTTAGAAAGTAGCTCCGGTTTCTAAGTACGCCAAGCCTAGCACTGCGGTGCAATATAAGTTCTTTGTTAAGCTGCTTTATGATGCTCTTACCATCAAGGTATGCTGCTTCCATGAGGATTCACGCTCAATGCAAACTTTATGGAGAATACATTTACTCCAGATGTTCTGCAGAATCATCAAAATGGACCATTAATGAAACAAACTCAAGCACAGAAGAAATAAGATCCTAAAATAAATGTATAGGATGGCATAATGTGGCCTGCCACTGTAATGGTCTTCCCTCTCTCCCCAGGCCTGAGCAAATCCCCTCTGCAGAGAGCACCCAGGCCTGACCGTCTCCCGTCAGAGGGGGTAAGCTGAACCTAAAGCCCCCTGCTCCACAGCACAGAGCTGGTGCCTGAGCCGTGAGGCCAGCCCTGTTCCACAAAATCGATTTTATGGGTTTTTTTTTTTTTTTAAATATTTGACAGTGAAGCAGTGTGACAAGGTGGTGGCTAAAGCCAGAGAGATGCCGGGCTGCACAGAGAGAGGCATAACCAGCAGGGGAAAGAGGTAATAATGCCCCTGTTTTTGAGGTCTCATCTGGACCACTTTGTTCAGTCCTGGAAAGGATAGAGACAGGATGGAAGCGGTCCAAAGGAAGGCGACCAAAATGGTGTGAGGCCTGCACCAAAAGAGTTATGAGGCTGAAGGGCCTAAATAGGTAGATACACTGGAGGAGGGGATAGACAAGGGAGATAGGATACAGACTTTTAAATATCTGAAAGGGTATAATTAATAGTGCACAAGACTCAAAACTTTTCAATGGAAAGAAAACTGTTGAACAAGGGGTCGTAATAATATGAAGCTCCAAGGGGGGGGGGGATGGCGGCAAGCCAGGACCAACATCAGACAGCATTTCTTCATGGAAAAGGGGGGGTGAATGCATGGAATGTCCTCCCAGAGGAAGGAGTGAGAAAAGGGACAGTAATGGAATTCAAAAGGACATGGGATTCCTAGTGGCTAAATAGAGACGAAGGAAAAGAGTATCCTGTGTTGACTGGAATACCCTGCACAGAGCAATAAGTACCCTAAGAATAGAAAAGAAAACAAAAAACCTTGCTGGGCAGACTGGGTGCCGTCATTACTATTTTATTATGTTACCCTTTCAGGATCCTTCTGCCTGTTCCTGCTTCCAGTCATCCCAGCCAGGGTGCTTCACTCTAATCCCATTAACAATAATGTAGAGCAGTATCTCTTTCTGTTGACCCACCAGGAACTGAAGTGACCCCCATTCCCCCCCCCCCCCCCACTTCCTTAAGGCAAAATGCAGCCACTTACAAAACTATACTCAGTGCCTATGAGCAGGTGTTACTTTTAAGTGGCTCCTATTCCTGTCTCCCTTTGGTACCCATCGGCAGTATTCCCAGCCCCAGTCAAGTGCCGATGTTCTCTTGGTACTACTGCTCCCAGAACTCGGAACTCCTACTCCTCATCATTCGTACAGAGTTACTAGACATGCACAACGCTGTCGTTCTTTCCCAGTGTGAGCCCATCGTGCTACTAGCTAGGTAGTCAGCCAGCCCTGTATCTGAAATATTAAGGACCTTTCTTAAAATTCAGTATTGTATTTATTTTATTTATAACAAAAATAAAATGCAGACGTTTCAAAACTGGAGAAATGTACAGGGTGTGCAAAACAAGTGCTTTAAATTTCCACACCTGGAGTGCTGTTTTACATTGAAACAAAGGTATGTCAGCCCTGTTGCATGGTTTAAATTTGCTGTATTTTATGCTGCTATCAGTGTTACGATGATTATGGGCCGAAGGTACCGAGCATTTTCCCCCATAGACGCAAAATGGGAAAAGCCGTTCAGTACATCTTGTCCTTTTGTGCCTTTGTGGAGAAAATGTGTACTACAGGTGCCCCAGCATCCAATAGACAGCTGGCACCCTCCTGAACCTTACATCCTTGAGATGACTGAACAGCTCTGAGGTGGCAATGGACCTGAAATATAATAATTCGGCTTTAAACACAGCAGAATGTGACTTGCAGATCAGATATAAACATGCTAGAAATCCCATACATGCAGTATGACACCTGCACATTCCTGTCAAGACCAGAGATGTAAAACTTGCGGAGAAGTCCACAACGTAAAACACTGCCTTTGTAAAAGAGCAAGTGAAGAAGGGGAGGGGAAGGTGTCTACTAATGTTTGATATTAGTGCCTGCTCCATTTTGAAAGTTAAATAACCTAGCTAGGAATTTCATACCATTGAAATGTGGTCACTGCCTGGTTTAGGCTTGCTTTATTTTTAAAGTGAGTTGCTAGTTTACCTGTGATGTTAGCAGTGTTACATAAAAAAGTAAACTTTTTAATCATTTATGGTGTGCTTTGCATCTTCACTACCTTAGATGTGTACACTTTCACTGTATGGTATATCTTACAGTATACTATATAGCATTCTTCTATATTTTTTTCAGGATTAAAATGTACAGTAACTCTACTCATCTACCAGCAGTGTTTACTGTAAATGATTGTTTAGGATTACAACTATAAAAATAAGCATGTGTGCATTCTGAACACAAAGCCTAATAGTATTTACTTTTCAAGATGGCACTTTGCACTGCTGGATTTTTCCATGTCCCTCGCATGAACTGTATTTCAGCAAAGGTGCAACGCATGCCAGTGGGTTTTTCAACTTTTAATCGCCCGCTGACCATAGTTTAAGCACACTGTTTTCAGTGTTTCATCTGCTCCCCTACCACCACAATACCCTTTTCATGTAAATGTATAAGCTATTCATGATATACCAGCAGAAAACACAGTCTGCCAGACATTAGGAGCGGTGCAAGAGAGGAGACATAAAACCTTCCATCCCAAACGGGATTTCAAAATTACATACTACCCGTTCACTTTCCTCATTACATAAAGAAACTGGTTTTTGAGATAGAGGTGTGCAGCTGAAAACTTTTCATTTGTTTCGTTTTGGATTATTTGCTTTGTTTTATGTTATTTTGTTTTCGTGTGCACTAACGGACGGATTTTAAATCCTTCCCCCCCGTGCGTAAAATCCGGCCTTTAGGCACGTGGCCGGGCCTTGCATGCGCCAAGCCTATTTTTAAAAAGGCCCAACCACGCACGTGCCGGCCTTCTTGCAAGGACCGGGCCTGGCGGTGTGTTCTGGGTGGGGAGGGGCAGGGGGCAGGCCGGGACAGCGGCATTGATCGCTGTCCCAGAACCTCGCAACACCGGCCAGCTGCCGGTGCGTGTAACTTACCAGGTTGGGCCCTGAAGTAAAATGGGGAAAAAAAAAAAAAAAGGTAGGACTTAGGGATTGGGGAGAGGGGAAGGGAAAGGAAACTAGGGTAGGGGGTAGGGAAGTTCCCTCCCAGTCCGCTCCTTAATTGGAGCGGTCTGGGAGGAACTGGGGAAGGCCGCGATGCATTGCTGCGCAAAACTAGCAAAAATCTATCCCCCCTTGCGCGTGTGGATTACAAAATGTGGCACGCATGTGTGTGTGGCCTGCTGATTTTATAAACGTTATAAAATCGGTGCGTCCATGTGTGTGTGCCGGGTAGTGTGCGTTAACATGATTTAAAATGTATTACATTTACTTAATGCATGTTAATAGTTTTAGTATGCACTAAAATATTTAGCATGCACTATACAAAAGAAATGACCCCTCACCTTCCCCTCCCTTCCCCTACCTAACCCACCCGCCCGGCCCTGTCTAAACCCCCCCTTACCTTTGTCGGGGGATTTACGCCTCCCGGAGGGAGACATAAATCCCCGCGCGCCAGCGGGCCGCTAGCGCGCCGGGACGCAACCTGGGGGCGGGTCCGGAGGGCGCGGCCACGCCCCCGGGCCCGCCCCCGGAACGCTCCCGACACGCCCCGAAAACGCCGCGCGGTTTGGGCCCGCCCCCCCCCGACACGCTCCCCTCAGAAAACCCCAGGACTTACGCGAGTCCCGGGGCTCTGCGCGAGCCGGTGAGCCTATGTAAAATAGGCTCACCGGCGAGCAGGGCTCTTAAAATCCGCCCCTTAATATATTACCCTTTGTCAATGAGAAATCAATTTTATATTACTCTACAATGGGCCCCCAAATATTTCAGAGATACTAGGCGGAGTCAATAAATAAGGTGAATTTAAGCTGTTTTGATGCTATGCTTAAATTCACCTTATTTATTGAATCCCCCATGTATTTACACACAGTTTCGCTATAGACAGTAGATACACTAATATTATGAAAGTATATTCTTTCAAGTATCTAATAAAATTGTAGAGAGCAAAAGCCAGTGATGTCTCTTAAAACAGTACTAATATTCTATTTTACTTAAAGCAACATTACTAATCATTTTTTTCAACACCTCACTTGGCAAACAAATTAGGTTTCCCCTTGTTTGTTCTGATTTCTACCTAAGGGGATCATTTTCTATCCCTATCGCATGAGAAAAGGGACTTTTTGCACGCGATAGCTAGACAGGGGCGGAGTCGGGGTGGCGTTGGGACCGGAAGAGGAGGAGTCGGGGCGGCGTCGGGGCAGACGCGGCGGAAACTTCACCGGCGGCGATAAGGTAAGACCCGTTATCGCCGCCGGTAGCACACCCAATAGCACCACCTTTCACGGGTGCGAAAGCCGGCAGCGATAACACCGCGGTGGTGCGATCGCTGCCGGCTTTCGCAGGCCCGCACCCCCGCTTCACCTCCCCACCCCCCATTACCGCGCGATTCAGAAAACTTTGCGAAGATAGAAAATCCAGCCTTAAGTTCTCAGGCAAAATATAAGTTTTTAAGGTTTTTTTTTTTTTTTTTTTTTTTTAAATCTTCATCTTTCTCACTCCATTAGCAATGTAAGTGAATCAGAGCACTGCTGTGTCGGCTCCTATCAGACAATCATGCAGGCATCACTTTCATACATGCAAAACATGAACACAGCCCAGACAGCAGTAGAGCAGACATTTGTGGGAGAAAAAAACCAAACATAATGAGTGTGGAATACCTTCCATTTCAAAAAGCACACAAAATATATTAAGCCAATCTGAGGGCAATTTTCAACTCCATTTACCTGGGTAAAGCATCTGTTGGAAATCTGCTGTCCCTCGGTTTGGCTGGAAGTGTGCATGGAGTTCCACGGCACAAATGCTTTTAGTCAGATTGAGGGAGGGGGCATGTTTTGGATGGGTTCCAAAAACAACGTACGAAGAGTAAAGTTTCACATCCCTGAGTGTTATTTTCCACCACAGTTTTGCCTGCACTAAAAGCAGGTGCTAATGTCTGCGGGTAATTTGTACCCAAAGCAGTTTTCAAAGGGAACACACATGCTTATGTTCCCTTTGAAATTTGGTGCCAAGATCCAAGGGTAAAATGTAAAAGGTCCTTTTTTTTGCCTTAGTGTTATTTGATTTAATTGAACTTTTGAGTGCCCAATTTTTTGGTTGTCTCTACCTAAGAATAAAACCAACAGGGAAGTTAGAATGCCGAGAATTGGATGCGCATGTGTGCGCGGGTAGCGGATTTTATAACATGCGCGCGTCAACGCATGTATGGTTATAAAATCGGCGGGTCCATGTGCGCACGCCGGGAACTGTGCACACATGGAAGCCTATGCGCAGGTTTTAAAACTTACCTTTAAGGAGGTAAAATTCAAAGGATTTACACTTGAAATTTAACATACAATCGTAGCAATTTTCAAAAGCCCATTTACACACTTAAGGGTAGATTTTAAAACATGCCCGTGGTTCCCGGTGCGCATACATGGACGCGGACTCAGAGGGAACTTTCCTATCCCCCTACCTATTCTTCCTCCCTTTTCCCCTCTCCTCCCCAACCCCTAAACTTACCCTAAGGTTTTTTTTTTTAATATTTAACTTATCTGCTCCTTTGAGCAGCAGTAAGTTCCACGCACTAGCCGGCTGCCGGCGTATGCTTCCCCAGAACAGGGTCTAATGTCCAACAGCAGAGTACCTGCATACATACAAAAATAAAATGTAGCGGAGGGGAAAATAAAATACAAAAAGACTTTATTAACCAGATAAAAATGGCTATGTCCTACACACAGCTCAATCAACAAGCAAATGAGGAAAAGATATGGTCACTCTCCTACCCCAACTCACCTTTCAGTTCCAAGAATATAAGAAATTGCCATACTGGTTCAGACTGAGTGTCCATCAAGCCCAGCATTCTGTTTCCAACAGTGGCCAATCCAAGTTATGAGTACCTGGCATTTACCCAAACATTAAATAGATCCTATGCTACTAATGCCAGTAATAGCAGTGGCTATTCTCTTAGTGAACTTGATTAATAGCAGTGTATGTTAGAGATGTGTATCGTACCGGCAATCGTTTCCGGTTTCGTAGAACCGCGGGAAATTTAGTTTCCCGCGATTCTGACCGTTGTTTTTTTCGGCTGTCCCGATCCGAAAAAAAAACAAACCACCCCGATCCTTCAGATTTAATTATTTACAATCCCCCACCCTCCCGACTCCCCCAAAACTTGCCTAAGGTCCCTGGTGGTCCAACAGGGGTCCCAGGAGTGATCTCCCGCTCTCGGGCCGTCGGCTGCCAGTAAACAAAATGGCGCCGGAAGCCCTTTGCCCTTACCATGTGACAGGGGCTATCGGTGCCATTGGCCGGCCCCTGTTACATTGTAGGAGCAATGGACGGCCGGCGCCATCTTAAAAAATGGCGCGGGCCATCCATTGCTCCTTCCATGTGACAGGGGCTGGCCAATGGCACCGATAGCCCCAGTGATATGGTAAGGGCAAAGGGCCATTGGCGCCATTTTGATTAGTGGCAGCCGACGGCCCAAGAAGGGGACATCGCTCCAGGGACCCCCGCTGGACCACCAGGGACTTTAGGCAAGTTTTGGGGGATTCGGGAGGGTGGGGGATTGTAAATAATTAGATCTGAAGGGTTGGGGTGGGTTTGGGTTTTTTTTTTCCTGTGTGCCCTTTCTCCCCCCCCCCCCCAAAAAAAAAAAACAATAAGAAAACCTCACAAAATTTCATGGGGTTTTCCTATCATTTTCGGGGACCTCCAATACATGACAAATTAGGAAATATCGTACGATATTTTAATTCATCAAAAAAACAATGCACATCCCTAGTATATGTACTTCTCCTCCAGGAACGTATCCAAACCTTTTCAAACCCAGTTACACTAACTGCCCTAACCACATCCTCCGGCAACAAATTCCAGAGCTTAATTGTGTGCTGAGTGAAAAACATTTTCTCTGATTTGTTTTAAATGTGCTACTTGCTAACGTCATGGAGTGCCCTCTATTGTCTGAAAGAGTAAGAAACTGATTCACATTTACCCGTTCTGTTCCTCTCATGATTTTACAGACCTCTATCATATCCCTCCCCCCAAGCTGCCTCTTTTCCAAGCTGAACAGCCCTAACCTCTTTAACTGCGTCCTCCTCCTAATGTAGCACCCACCTGAATGATGGACTTAAGTAACTTTAAAAGCTTTTATACCCCAGCACCTGTGGATATTCTCCTGTTAGCCTAAGATGAAAAATGATTACAAACTACAAAGACTCCAGCTCTTTCCAGGATCAATACAGCTTCTAGAACTCCTGCATTATGAGATTTCAGAAACCTTATTGTCAAGAGATTTCACCAAAAATGGCAGCCTACAGCTGAACCCTTTAGTAGGAATTATGCAGTTACCACCAGCTGTATATATAAAGTTGGAAGTATATATATATATATATATATATATATATATATGGGTGTTTGTGTGTGCATGTGAAAATAACTCTTCTTATTAAAGTACTGCTCATAGTTGCAAACTAATAAGTGTTAAATAATGGTATATTTCATTACTCACAATCACTGCCATAGGAATTTCATCACTCAAACTCACTGCTATATGTTAAAAAAAAAAATAAAATATATATATATATATCTATTAACAAAATGATACTCCTGTTCCTATATGATTTATCCCATTTTTGTCCTTGTGCCCTGCAATAATTTCACATTGCTAGCTTTTCAAAAATATGATGGTATCCTCCTGAGTCACTGAGCTGGTGGGAGCAAGATTCTGCTATCTTTACTGAAATATATCTGCATATCCTGACCTACCTTTGTGGTCACATATTCATTGGTTTGTCTTTTATTTAATAATTTAAGTTTAAAAAAAAAAAAAAGAAAATGTTTCCATCCGCTAGTAAACCAAGCACTACCAGGGTAATAATCTTGGTGATATGATATGCTCTTGCTTTAGGGTTAGGCATGTAAATCAGTCAGGGATCATCTCAGGCTGTCCATGCTGACAGCGTTAGTGTTTGTAAAGTACATTTTCTGTTTGCCTGAGATTTCTGGAAAGTGCACTTTTCAATGTATTTTCCTGAAACGGAGAATATTACAAAAGCTGGTAAACTGATGTTACCCTTTAATTTTGCCTAGCTCTAGGTTTTGTTATTTTAACGCTGATTTGACCTCTGATGAATACAATCTAAAACTGTCTGAAACAGTAAATTGTATGCTGTAACTGATTCAGTGGCCTGAACGTCACTGCATTCTTTCTACTTGTTATGCCTGAGTTTTGAGTGAGTGAGATGCAGAGCTGTTTCTTCCCTTGATTCACAACTGGAGGACCATGACAGTGCTGTCCAAGAGTATGCATGTCAGCGCTGTCTAAATAAATTACTTTTTGTGTTTGCACATGCCATAACCGTCTTTGTCTTTACACTGTCCAAAGAATATATGTTTTGATTAAAAGTGCATTGAGCAAAAATATATAGGTTTGGGCTTCATTTTGCAAGCATGGAGACAGCTTAAAATAAATGTAAGCAATTTTTAGATTCCCCTGCAGATGAGGTCATCCTGTGCAAACAAATGATCTTATCGGGCAGTCATGGCAGGAGGAGAGATGACGCCTGAAGGTTTGTCATATCAGCCGGCTACCAACAGAGACAAAGCAGAAAGCTCTTGCACCAGATTGCAACACACAGTGCAGGTTCAGAATGCTTGCAAGTGATTGCAGCATCTAGCAAGCAACACGGGGGCTTACTAAACTCCTACAGTGATGTAACACATGCTTCTAATGATGGCATGTTCTTTACTCTCCACTGTTGTGAAACTCTGATTCTGTCATATCATAAGCTTTGTGCTCCTTCTTAGAAGATCTCCTTCACATTTTACTAAAGCAATGTCCAAGTGCTTCTCTTTATTGCCATATTCTGTGGCATCGCTTTCTCTATAGCCTTAATATTAAATGTAATTTACTAAAGAGTCCTTTGCTATAAACCAAAGGCTGCTATTAGCTCACTTCTTTAGGGCTGAATTCAGAGTTTGATAGAAAAAGTTGGCTTTGCTTCTATTTATTCAAGCACAATATTATTGTCCTCTGGTAACAGAGTCATTTTTTCCTCAGTTTCATTTTAAGGGGCTGATGTAATAAGATGTGCATTTAAACTGTGTGCTGAAATTCAGCGCATAGTTTTGCAACGCACGTGGAAAAAAATGTAAGTCCCAGTGCAGTAAGCTAATGGTATGCTAATGCATTGGGAGTTTAGAAAGCACAGACGACATGCTTAGCCTGCACAAAATATGATTCTTGCACAAAAAACATATTTTCTGAGCACAAAGTGTCTCTGCATGTATGACAAAATGTATGCATAGAAATTGGTGTGCAAAGCATTTTCTCTACATACAACTTGCTTTATGCACAGAAAACTTGATTTCTGCACAAATTGGGGTAGATTTTATAACATGTGCGTTGGGCCTACAGGTGCGCGTGCACATGCACGCCCGATTTTATAACATGCACGCGCATGTTATAAAATCCGGGGCTGGTGCACGCAAGGGGGTTCACAATTGTGCACCTTGCGCTTGCCGAGCCGCACTGCCTTCCTCCGTTCCCTTCCCCCTAGCCTGACCTTCCCACCCCTTCCCCTAATCTTTCCCCCCCTAGCCCTACTCTAACCCCCCCAAACGTTTTATCCTACCTGCCGGCATGCGATCCCTCGACACAGCGGCAATGGGTGCTGTGTTGCAGGCCTCTGGCCCTGCCCATGCCCTGACCTCCCCGCCCACACCCCGCCCCTTTTGTAAAGCCCCGGGACTTACATGCGTTCCGGGGTTTTACGTGCGCCCCCGGGCATTTTGAAAATAGGCCTGGCGCGCATAAGGCCGGTTATGTGCATAAATCCTCTGGATTTATGCGCGTAACCTTTTGAAAATCCAGCCCA
Organism: Rhinatrema bivittatum; assembly: GCF_901001135.1. Lineage (NCBI taxonomy): Eukaryota > Metazoa > Chordata > Amphibia > Gymnophiona > Rhinatrematidae > Rhinatrema > Rhinatrema bivittatum. Next base: position 215,195,986 of record NC_042615.1, on the reverse strand, counting down.
TTGTGTTTTAGGGGCGTATATTCTGAGTGCAGGACCCCAACATTACAACCTCAAGTTCAGTCCCATAGACTAACATTAGCCCAAGTAATTTTATTCCAGTTCTGAGCACTAAGAAACCATGGGGCTAATGCAATACAGTACGCTTAGCTGAGCGCACTGTTTAACCTGCAGCTGGACGCGGGCTGTGTAGGCGAATACACAGCCCCTTATGCTATAAGGGGATTAGCATCTCCACAATGCGCATCCAATGTGCCAGGAAACAAATAGCGCTCAGCACATGCAAATGCATGCCGATGAGGCTGGGCCCCCGCGCCACTGGGTCCCCGCGCTGACCACGTGAGAACTCCAGCTCGGCCTTCCGCTTTCACAGCCCGATCCTCCCACCACTTACCTCACACCAGCGCGACCGCCCAATATTTAAAACCCAGGTGCAACCCTTGCAGTCCTCTTCGCCGGCAGACATCAGGACAGAAAGAGGAAACACAGAACGACCGTAGGAACTGGGAGAGGGGCCGCGCGACTGGCGCATGAGCCCACCGGGGTAAGGCCTTCCTCTCGCCCTACCACCGCTGGGCTCCCGCGCCGACCACGTGAGAACTCCAGGTCGGCCTTCCGCTTTCGCAGCCCGATCCTCCCACCGCTTACCTCACACCAGTGTGACTGCCCAATATTTAAAACCCAGGCGCGTTCCTAGGCGTTGCATGCCAGGCGTCGCGCGCCGAAGGTGCGCGACAAAGGGGCCTGCCCCTTTGTGCGCCCCTTCGTGCAGACCATTAGGGCAGCGCTGAGTCCTCGGTTTTTTCACCTCCGTAACCAATCCTTCCAATCCTTCCATCCTCTACTGGAACCTTTCAACACTACACAGAAGCAACGCAGACGTCCAACCACCCCAGGCTTCAGACAATCCCACACCTTGGAACCTTCATAAACTGAACAAAAAGAGAAAAAAGAGAAACAAAAGCTTGACGCCTCCAGTCTTTCTACTGCACAGCCAAACATCCAGACTCACACAGACTCATCCACACGCCTCCAGCAATCAAACAAACTTCCCAGCATTCATCCTGACAACTCCAACACGCTTCCCAGACAGCATCCATCATGAACACATTCGCTATCCTGATCATCTACAACCAACGGAGAAACTTCGTAAAACACCACACCACACCCAACCTCTTTCAAAAGAGATATATTCCAATCATGACTTCACCCTTGAACCAACATCTGGGCCTCACTCTATTCTCCCTAACCTTGCTCAATGCACAATCACTCTCGAAAAAAACTCACCTTCTACACGACTATCTAATAGAAACAAAACCAGACTGCTGCGCTATTACCAAATCTTAGCTGAAACTTGAAGATACGGCACTAATTAACCAACTCCCCACACACTACTATGACATATTCTCCATTCCCAGACCTAAAAAAAGAGGAGGCGGTCTGCTATTAGCCACAAAAAAAGAACTAGGTCTATCACTACAGTTTACAAACACATCAACCTCTCTCGAAGTAGCGATTTTCAAGTCTAAATACCTTCAAATCTGCCTCACATATGCCCCACCAGGAAGCCTAGAATCGGACCCGTCCCCTTTAATCGAACTCATAGCCAAGCACATAAACATAGACTCCCCTGCTATAATAATGGGAGATTTCAACCTCCACTTGGATAAATCACCTCAATCCTCTAGTTGCAAAACATTTCTCACCTTGCTTAAGTATATGGGTTTCAATCAAATCATTAAGGGTCCAACATATAAAGCAGGACACACCCTGGATTTAATCTTCATAAATGAAAGCCTTAACCCCGCCTCATCCACGACTTGCTCCCCAATCCCCTGGTCGGACCACAGATTGATTTCTATAACTCTGAAGAACATCCAACCCACCCCCCAACTGAGACAAAAAACCACGGTCCAATTCAGGAAATTATGCAACCCTGACACCATTAGCACACACCTATCCACAGCATTAAACAATCTTGACCTCTCAGATGCTGATTCAGCCACATCCTCCTGGATCAAGATAACTAAAAAGATTGCAGACCTTACTTGCCCTTTAATTACCAAAGACACTCTTTCAAACTCGAACAACAGGAAACCCTGGTACACCCCACAACTTAAAACCCTCAACCAAGAACTTAGAAGTATGGAACTTCTATGGCAAAAAAATCTATCCCTATCTAACCAGGAAGCGTACAAATCTCTCATGCACCGCTACCGGATATCCATCCTACAAACAAAGAGGGATTTTTACTCACAGAAAATCCACCACTTCATCTTCGATTCTAAAGCATTATTCACTCTTGTCTCATCTCTCACCAAAGCTTTCCCCCTGACCATCCCAGACGATCAAGCTGCCAGCAAAGCCGCCGAACTAGCAACATACTTCAAGAAAAAAATCACCGACCTAATCACACCATTAAATGCCAATAAGGGTCCTCTTCCTCCTCTCCATTACGCTGCACTTATTCAACAGAACACAAATCTGGAAAATTTCGAACTGACTTCCTCCTTAGAGATTGAAGCAGTCCTAAAGAAGCTCAAACCTGCCTCACACCCCACGGATGCAATCCTTTCCAACTTACTCATCGCCATCCCTAAAACCGTCACCAAACCAATCGCCAACATCATCAATTGTTCATTAATACAAGGCTCAGTTCCAGACCCCTTGAAACTCGCAATTCTTAAACCACTTCTGAAAAAACCTAACCTATCTCCAGACGACCCCCGCCAACTACCGACCTATTGCAAAACTCCCCTTCAACTCCAAAATCCTAGAAAAAATAGCAAACAAGCAACTGTCGGAGTACTTGGACAATAACAAAATCTTAGCACCCTTGCAATTCGGCTTTCGCAAAGCCCAAAACACCGAAACTCTATTAATCTCTTTAACAGACACCATACTCATGAATCTTGATAAAAAACAAACCTGCCTACTCATTCTCCTTGATCTATCAGCCGCCTTCGACATGGTGAAACATTCAATACTCTTGGAGCGGCTAGCCGACATCGGCATCAAAGGCACCGCTCTGAACTGGTTCAAGTCTTTTCTACAAAACAGATTTTACAAGGTCAAAGTCAACAACAATGAATCACACCCCGTCTGCTCTTCTCTGGGAGTCCCTCAAGGCTCCTCATTATCCCCGACTCTCTTCAACATCTATCTCTTACCGCTATGTCAGCTCCTCTCCAAACTAAAATTAAATCATTACATTTACACAGACGACGTCCAACTACTCATCCCAGTGAAAGAATCCCTACAAAAAACCCTAGAATTCTGGAACAATTGCCTTATATCCATCAATAACCTGCTCTCAAGCCTTAATTTAATCCTTAATTCCAATAAAACGGAAATACTCCTCATCTCACAGGACGGTAACTATGCAATGCCAAACCCGAACCCTACCAGTCAACCAACCTTTTCTTCTCAAGTGAGAAACCTCGGAGTCATCATGGACAATCAATTAAACCTAAAGAGATTTATCAATAACACTGCTAAAGAGGGCTTTTTAAAATTACAAGTCCTAAAACGATTCAGACCACTCCTCCACTTCCAAGACTACTAATCAGTACTCCAAGCAATCATTTTCTCAAAAACCGATTACTGCAATTCTCTTTTACTCGGACTCCCAGCTAACACCATCAAACCCCTACAAATGCTGCAAAACGCCTCAGCCAGGATTCTGACTAAGACCAACAAAAGAGACCATATTACCCCTATCTTGAGGAACCTACATTGGCTCCCAATCAAGATCAGAATCATATACAAAGCACTAACGATCATACACAAAACCATCCACAAGCTCATTCCTCTGGAACTAAACATTCCACTACAACCACATTTACCCTCCAGACCGATAAGAGCAGCATATAGAGACACTCTCCTTGCCCCACACTTAAAAACCTCTCTAAGTAAACGAGTTATGTCCACAGCAGGTCCTGCACAATGGAACTCTCTTCCTCCAGAACTCCGGTTGGAACAATGCCCGATCACTTCTAAAAAGAGACTAATTGGCTATTCGAACAAGCATTTCATTTATACTAATGATGTACCTCCATCATCACCGTACCAGTCAACAAGCTAATTTTTCCAGACTATCTACTCAGACCATCCATAGTTTAACTTCCCAATTCTACAGCCGATCATTCCAAGATTACTCAGTGTACCCAGACCTTAAATTAATTCCAATATGTACTTAGATCTTCAGCCAGACTAGACTTGACTCAAAACATGTTTTATTCATTTCGTTAATCATTTTCCTTATTCCCCTTTTATCTGATCCAAGTTCTATGCCCTGTTCAATGTAATCGCATTCTTACATGCTTTTTTCTTACATGTAAACTGAGATGATATGTAATATTTTACATGAATCCCGATATATAAAACTGTTAAATAAATAAATAAATAAATAAATAAATACATACATTTGTTATTCACTCCACATGCAGTTTAAGTCAGAGGAATGAAAAATAAAAAAAAAATGTTTTTTAAAGTGCCAGCGGTCAGGTTCGGCAGTTAAACAGCGATGGTTATCCGAACCTGTGGCTTTGCACAAACTAGGAAAACAGAGGCTGATAAATTCAGCGTCCGATTTCTTTACCGGTGGACAGCCGAACACTCCCAGAAGCCAGCTGTCAAGGAGGTGCTAGGGGTGCTCAATCGACCCAAGTGCCTCCTTGACAGCGTGACCCCTAATTAAAATATTGCATGGGGCCCACAGGAGAGGTGCTTGGTGCGCATTAGGAAAGCGGGCGGTGAACACTCAGCGCCTGCTTTCAGTGTATTTTTTTGCATCGGCCCCATCTGTTTAGTCTAAGGCGCCTCTCAGCATCGGGGAGTAATAACTAGTGCCTTCATTAAAGGGGGATTTAAATGGAGGAGCACTCATTTGCGTGCACAGTTTTAGTGTGGATGACTCTTTGCTGCATCAGGAGTAAAGTCTGTGCACATTTGTAGGTAAAACCATGCATACAGCCCAAGGCACCTTATTATATCAAGCCCTACGAGAGTTGATGGGCAGTGGTGTATTTCTGCAGGATACATGTTTGAAATGCAGCTGGTCTGGTTATTGTGCTTGACACGTAGCAGGGAAAAGAATTTATGGGTGCATCATTGACTTGCTTTGTTATTTTGCTTATCTGCCACTTAATTGTGCTCTGGATTAGCTATCCCCATTTGCTTGCACAAGTAACATTTCTGTAAATTTCTAAGAATTGCTGCTTCCTTTCTGTAATACCCAAATTGCTTATTATTATAATAAGCATTTTCTTTGTAGCTGGTTAGCTCAAATTAAATACTAGTATAAATGAATAAAACCCATGTGAATCCTAAGGCAATAAGGAAAGCAAAATGCATGGATCTGAATCTCATTTGAACCACAAGAGACTTCAGGAGCCACAACCAGGAACCAATGGAGGTAATTTTCAATTGGATTCACGTGCGACTCCTTTGAAAATCCACCTCAAAATGTAGAAAATAGCTTTAAACGGAGTTGCAGTTTAACAGGGACACATAATTAAAAGGGGAGTTTTGCCCTCCTATGCGTCTTTGTTAGTTTATTTTTCCAATCTGGCGAAAGTCCCATGGTTGCTTTGTTAGTCCACTTGAATGCCGGTAAATAAAGGTTAACAACGGAGATGTGGGGTTTTTAACTCACTACCAGACATAAAATTCTGCTGTCACACTGTCACCTTCTTATTCCTCTGACAGATCAGCAACTTCCCCCCTACTTCACCTTCACACTACCATTGTATTGTATTATTCATTTCTGGCAATGTTAAGTCCTGAAAGCTTATCAAGAAATATATTTAGTCCAATAAAAAGCTATCACTTTATATTATTATTATTTTTTATTAACCTTTATTTCTGCCCAAGTGGCAGATTTAGGCTATTTCTCATGTACTGATCACTTTTGTACCAGCACCAATTCCACCTAAGCTTATTATTATTATTATTGAATATTTTATGCTAAAACTCTTTTGCCTTTGAAGGAACATATATGCAGTTAGTTTTTCTATGATTGTTTCCATGGCTTCCAACCTTCCAGCATTCTGCTGGTGCTTCCAACATTGGAAAAATGCTTTTTTGCTTAAATGTTCTGCTTGTTTTGAACCTTGGAGAATTTTGCATCTGAATCTGCAGCAAACCTCATCAGGCCATCAGCAAAATTCTTAAAAATCTAATCTGGCTCTGAAAAGTACAGCTCTTTCTCAGATATTTTAATATGTTGTAAATTGCTTTGAGCGATTTTTAATCAGTGAAGCGATACAGAAATATTATTAAATAAACAAACAAATAAATAAATATTGTAGTGATTTATATTCTGCCTTTCAGGTACTTCACAGCAGATTACATTCAGGCACTGTAGTTATTTCCATATCCCCAGCATGCTGCTTACAATCTAAGACCTAGAGCCATTAAGCCGTGATGTTTTTTTCATGGAGGGGGGGGGGGAGGGTGTTGAGGGAGGGTGTTGCCGCGATAGTGGGACTCCTTCCTTGAAAAAACTTTACGGCTGTATAGAGCGTTTTTTGCCTCGCATCCAAACACCTCGAGGCAAAAGAACACACCTAGAGGTCCTTCAATTCAAAGGCAGCACCCAACCTCCAGGGACCGCCATCGCCTTAAAGGGCCACCAGAAAAAAAAAGGTTCGTGGCCAAACAGGGAGGTTGAGTGGGGATCAACCTCTCAACCCAGGGCTGCCACTTGAGGTGGCTCCGACTCCCCCAAAGTAAAAAAACTAGTGATGTTGCCATGAGGCGATGGCCCTGGACCCCACTCCCTCTCTCCCCAAAGTCAACATCAAGGTAGCCCCCTGCCCCCCCCCTTCCCTCCCAAAGGTGTCACAAAATCAAATTGGGTCCTGGGCCCCTGACACGCCCTAAAAGGTCAAACACCTAAATAGAGGATCCCAGGCCCCAGCCCCCCCTCCCCTTCCGGTACTCTCCCCCTCCCCCCTCCAGCAGCTCTTAAACCTTAAAATAAAGTTGCGGATCCCCGTGCGCACCCTTGCACTCAAGCTCACTCCGTGCCATTTTCTGATCCCCGGACCTTGTCTCAATCACACAGCTGGGGCAAGGTCAGGTTGGCGACCTTTTGGAAAATGGCACCGACCGGGCCAAGTACAGGAGTGTGCCCCAATCCCGACACCTGCTGCTCTAACCACTAGCTATTCCTAGTGATACTCTGTAGTACTATAGTTAGAAAGTGTAGTTGTGTGTGTATTCATTATTTAAAACAAAATATTCAGGATAACATCACATAGGGGCCAACGTAATAAGATCCACGTTGAAATCGGCGCTATTGTTTTGCATGTATTTTTTTGAGCACATGCGGCAAAAAAATTAGAGGTCTTGCAGGATATAATAAAAGAAGGGTATGCAAATGAGCTACACACAGCAAATCCTCGCTTACCAAATACACGTGCAAATATGCAAATACATGCGCAAATATGCAAATACACGTGCTTAAGGCTCTATGTAGAAACCTGTGCAGAAACCTGCGTAAATATTCGACCTGTGTTGACCTGCGATTGATTCTCAAGGTGAAAGATTTCCCTTTTCATATAACAGTGAAGAAGTCCAGAAGTGGAACCGAAGGTGGGTAGAGTAATATCTAACTCCTTCATGATCTGATTCTATGTGGGAACTATAATGGTAGATGCCTCTGAGCACAGGAAATCAGTAGAGATTGTTATTGGCTGTATTAAGTGACATATGCTAAATGGTAGCGTAATTAGTGTGTATTGATACATGTCAATTTTTCTGGGACGCTCTTTTCTGGCTAAAAGGCCAAAGGCTGCTCATCCAAGGATTTGTCTGTGTTGTTAGGAGTTGGTGGTGTTTAGATTTGGTGGTACTATTTGCGATTGCTGCTTGCTTTTTTTCCCCTCTTGTTATCCCATCCTTTTGTCTTTTGTCTATGACTGGCGTTTTGGAGTGCATCTGCTTGTTTGTAATTGGCTGGCTCTCTGTCTTTAACTTAACTGCTGCCCTGACCCAGGCCCCAAAAAACCTGTACTAACCAGACCCTGCTAGTGCTGCTCCCTGCATTGTTCATTAATAGATAATTACCTCCTGTACATGTCATAATGCCTCTGTATCGCTCCATGGTGAGACCACACCTTGAATACTGTGTACAGTTCTGGTCACCTCATCTCAAAAAGATATAGTTGCGATGGAGAAGGTACAGAGAATGGCAACCAAAATGATAAAGGGGATGGAACAGCTCCCCTATGAGGAAAGGCTGAAGAGGTTAGGGCTGTTCTGCTTGGAGAAGAGACAGCTGAGGGGGGATATAATAGATGTCTTTAAGATCATGAGAGGTCTTGAACGAGTAGATGTGAATCGGTTATTTACACTTTCAGATAACAGAAGGACTAGGGGGCACTCCATGAAGTAGCAAGTAGCACATTTAAGACTAATCGGAGAAAATTCTTTTTCACTCAACGCCCAATTAAGCTCTGGAATTTGTTGCCAGAGGATGTGGTTAGTGTAGCTGGGTTCAAAAAAGGTTTGGATAAGTCCTTGGAGGAGAAGTCCATTAACTGCTATTAATCAAGTTTACTTAGGGAATAGCCAATGCTATTAATTGCATCAGTAGCATAGGATATTCTTGGTGTTTGGGTAATTGCCAGGTTCTTGTGGTCTCTGTTGGAAACAGGATGCTGGGCTTGATGGACCCTTGGTCTGACCCAGCATGGCAATTTCTTATGTTTTTTTAAATTTATTTATTTTATTTATTTGTTTTTATATACCGACATTCAAAACGAGTATCACATCGGTTTACATGGTAACTTGAGGGATAGTTTGACAACAGTTCATCTTATCCTTTTACATTGAAACATTGTAATGACTTACCTTAACAGTATAACATGAATTTTCACAGAGTATCTTAACGATATAGCATGACATTTAATGAATTATCTTAATATAATAGTGTGTCTTATAAGGAATTATCTTAACATTACATCATTGCATTTAGTGCTACAACATTATGAAGTGAGCTTGATTGTAGCCGATTGGGTATTCGCAAAAAGTATTATGCTTTGTTGGGTTAAGCGTGGTAATGAGTTGTATCTATATTGGTGGGATGATTGTTAGTTGTGTAGGCATTTTGGAATAGCCAGGTTTTAAGTGATTTCTTGAAGATCTGTGATGAGGGTTCTGTTCTGAGATTTGATGGTAGTTTGTTTCACAGCACGGGGCCTGCTATTGAGATTGCACGTTCTCGAATTGAGGTGAGATGGGCCTGTTTATTGGAGGGGATGGTAAGTAGTCCGGTGTTTTTGGATCGCAGGTTTCTTTGGGAGGTGTGTGGAAACAGGCTGTCTTTTAGCCAGTCTGTCGTTTTGTTGTGGATTAATTTGTGCATGAGGGTAAGGGCTTTGTATTGAATTATGTGGGTTATAGGGAGCCAGTGGAGGTCTTTCAATATGGGGGTGATGTGTGTGGATTGTTTGCTGTTTGTGATGGATTCTTATTTGCATGCGCATAAAAACTGCCATGGATTTTTGAGCGGGCTTTTGTGCATATTTTTTGCATGCTAAACCTATTGCTACATCACAGGTAAGATAAGCACAGAAACCTGCAGCAGGCTTAGCTCGGCTTATTACATCAGTCCCGTAGTGATTAACAAAATTTCACTTCCAAGAAGTACCTGAAGCAAAGGAAGAACACTATGCTAAGGGTTTTGAGCACCTACATAAAGCATATACAAAATAATAAACAGACTTTACTGCATAAAACTGAAAACTGGTTTAGATTTTGAAATTTGAGGAATTTCAAAAAGGCCTGTAACACACAGATAAACTGAGTATGTCCCTGGGCTCATGTTTACTCTCAGGAGGCAGCCAGGTTCTGGGTGGTGGCAGCACCTCATTCTATTCCTCAATCACCCTGTATAGATTCAAATGTCTGCTGCCAGATTGATTCTGGGGGAAAGAACTTGGAGGGGGGAGGGTTATAATTTGAGGAATGTGATATCTAAAGAAGTTCTTAGTAAATATTATTAGCTGTGGTATTCTTAATACATTTCATTATACTAGCAGTGTATTAATTAAGCTAAACATCTTCATAAAAGGTATCACAGGGATCCCGGGAAATGAAAGATAAGATGAAAACCGAGGAGATAAATGGGAGACCATATACAGCAGCTAGAAACAGACAGACACAAGATAAAATTGAGCAAAGACAGAGTTAAAAGGCAGGCATATACAAACATAAGAGATGGAAAAGGCCAGATAGGCAGACAAAAAAAAGGAAGGAGCGAAAGAAGGCAGCCGCTCTGAGAAGACAGACTCAGCTCCAGCCCGTCTCTTCGCCAGCATCCCTCCTTTGTTCCTTCCAGCCCTAGCTCCTCCCCCCTCCTCTGCGCCCGCCCACCTCCCCGAGTGCAGCTTCCCACTGGCGGGCCGGGCTGTCGATCGCCGGTGCAGGGGGAATCCGGCAGGGGTAGTCCCGGGCCGTCGCGGCAGCAGCTGCAGATTTCGGGCAGGCTCCGGCTAGTGCTTGCGCGCGCTCCTTCGCTCCGTGGAAGCCGGCGCTCGAGCTCTGCCCTCGGACAGGCCGGGCAGGGTCCTCCTCACAGACACGGTAAGTAAGGAGCCTGCTCCCCCCCCCCCCCCCCGTATACAACCAACAACCAAAAGCTGGCACCGGCACAAGACTGCCGATCTCCATCTTCCAAAAGCGAGCGCCTCCTTCTAAAGGCAAGGAGGGAACCGTTAGGACGATGCATCGTTTCGCACTGGAAATCGGCCAACAGCAATTGCAAAAGGGAGACAGGGCAGGAATTGGTTTTTTTTTTCAGGTTGAAGCATAGGGAAAATCACCATCTGTTCTAGTTAGTGAAATGCAGATGAGGGTAGCCGGCCCCCATTTATTTGCCCTTTGCTGCTGTTCAGGTTGGCTGCATGGGAGGGGAAGGAGGGATTTGCTGCCCGGGACTTCTGATTTCTTGCTTAAAAAAAAAAAAAAAAGAGGATGGGGTGGGGGTAGAGATCTGATTTGGATTCTCTCCACTGGGATCTTGTCTAAGAGTAAATTCAATGTATTGAAATCCCACCAACAATCACCAGAATAAGGGGGGTCGGCACCTTAATCTAGAAGGCGGAGAAAGCAGTGAGCGTAAAACTTGCAGTCCTTGTCCCAGTCCCACTGTTCTTTGAAATGCAATCTTTGGTCTCTGGTGGTAGCGATTTGCTGTCTTGAAATCTGAGCCGGAGGTGGCGTGCGTACGAAAGCCCCTTGGGAACGGGAAGGTAGACAGCAGCTTCCCCTGCCCGAAGGGAGAGAAGGGAGCAGGGCTTTGCTCCCGTTACTCTCCTGCGCCCCGCACCGCACTTCACAGCGCGCGACTGCGCAGGCGCCGCCAGCTTTCAATCTGGGAGATTTTCCATTCTTCCCCGCCCCGCACCACGAAAAAAATCCATTTTTACCCTGGCAAAGCATGTTCTTTTCCACAGCCGCCTTCAAAGTCTGTGCTTTAGGTAGAATTATGTTCCGAGACAGAGCAAAGGCAGTTAAATAAATGAAACTGTACACACCATTTCTGAATCTGACTGCTGCTTAAAGAAACATTTGCACAGTGCTTGCTGTGTGGATCTCTTGCTGGTAATGGGTTTGATTCGAGGTTTTACAGAAAGCCGACGAGAGCGCTGTGTCCGGAGATTGGCTCCTTAAATGTACCCAGCGTTTTGATGGATTCTGCTCAGTTCAAAAATGCATTGGAGGCACCACCCTGTGCTGATCTTGTAGGGTGGCCAGCGGGGATACGAGCCACACTTGACTCGTTAGGGTTCGATTTGTTTTATTTTACCACTTGTAAGGCAATACTGAGCCAGGGCACGGTAGAAGGGTAAGAAAACTTGACTTGCTTCGCACCCACCTTGTCAGTTGTGGTCTGTCCTTGGTTGTGACTCGGTGCAGAGTTGGCACGCCTGGTGCAAGTTGCTGGCACGCTGATCCGCAACACTGGCTTGATGACAGGCAGTTTTGAAAATTTGCACTTTTCAGATACCTCTGTCGAGCCCAGCATGGTAAACTGAATCCAGCCTGGTCAACCACATTATTCCAAAAGGTTTCATTTGGGGGTTATGCACTTTCATACACATTTTACTATTTGACTTGCAAAGATTTGGCAGTCATGACCTGAAATGCAGACTTGTCATTCTAGTGGGGTTATTGTGTGTGTGTGTGTGTGTGCGCCTGCGTGCATGTTTTTTATTTTTTTAAATTACAACAATCCACATCACATGAAGTTTGCCCTTCTCTCCAGTAAAGTTTTGATGCTTTCAAGTGACAAACACAGTTCAGTCTTTCTAACCTATATGGGCCAGCGTAATGAAAGAATAGTCTTTAACATAGAAACATACAAATGATGGCAGAAAAGGACCAATAGTCCATCCAGTCTGCCCAGCAAGCTTCCCATGCTAGTATCTGCTGTGCCATTCAGGTTATCTCCATGTATCAGTCAGTACTGCTTGACATGCTTTGCTTATGGACTTGGCTGTAGAAGCAGTCCTATGTTTTTTCCTTAATGTCTGCACATCAGTACCCTAGACTGTATTAAAAAAAAAAAAAAGCCATGGCTGGTGTTGGTGGGTAGTAACTGCTGCTCTGTACAGTTTACCCCCATGCTTATCAGTCGTCTCCCCCCCCCCCCCCTACCGTAAAGCTGGGGCGACCTCCGTTGGTTGCTGTCAGAATCCAGTTCTCCTGTTACTCTGCTGTTGAAGCAGAGTGCAGTGTTGGAGAGCAAGCAGAAAGAGAGCTGAGATTTAGGCCAGGGTGCTTATTGCACAGATGACAGACTTCAGTCCTCCAGTACCATAAATGGGTTTGATTATGAGGGTGACCAAAATATGGCTGAGGACCATAAACCAGATGCAAGTACACCACATGAGTATTTGTTTTGGCTGACACCATGCAGCACTCAAGAACTGAAATTCACCATCTCTAGCCTGTAGCTTACAGTTCATACCTCTGTCTCCACTAGTAACCTGTACTTGCCCTTTTAAAGTAGTAGAATCTTTCATTTTTGTTTGTTTGGTTTTTGTTGGCAGATATCTTATCTTCCCTAGATAAAAGAGACCCTGCTGAGTCTGTAGTTTTGGAAGAGTGGGTTTCTGCTTCCTTTTAACTAGAGATACCAGGTCTCACCTCAGAAAAGTCAGCTTTCAATGAAAAAAATAAACCAAACAAAATATTTTACTCTTCCTTACAGTAGTTTCAGATTCTGATGATTCTTGGAGCTACTGAGTTACTGGAAGGCTGCCGATGTACTTTAGTTCAGTGGGTCTCAGCCTGGAGAGTAAGTGATGTGTGACATCCTGGACACTGCACATCATGGGGAGAGTATGGTATGGGACAGCTAGCAAGGCAAGAGACAGGCTGCTACCTGCTTTCTCATCCTCCAGTGAAAGATAAAAGAAGCTGGGGGACAGGCGGGTCTTGTCTCCATCCTCCCTACCTACCCCCTCCCTACCCGCCGAAGCAGTGAGGAGTCTAGAACAACTGGGGGGATGGGAGACTGGCATCTGCTAGTACCCTTCCCCCTCCAACCTGCAAAGGAGAGAGGAGCCCTTGTTCCTTCCACTATAAAAAAAAAAAAAAAACCAAACACGCCAGAGGTGTTTTCTATATTTATAGAAATAGTATGTTAGAGTGGATGTAAATTATTAGAATTTGCAAACCTAGGCGGAGGGGAAATGGGCTCAGCTCTCGCATGAAGTTGATGTGTGTCCCTGTATGACAGAGGTTGAGAATCACTGCTACATTTGATAGTGAACTGATTGCTGAATCTACTTTTACAGTTGTGCTAAACCTTTTTTTTTTTTATTAAATTCTGGATGTGCTGCTCATATTAACCTCTTTCCGGGGCACCTGAAGTGGTAAAGTAGGAGGAAATCAGTTCCTTTTTAGGGGCTTTTGTAATTGGGGAAAGCTTGCAGCTTTAAACATTGGTTAACCTTAGCTAATTAACAGAACAAGTCCTGGATATCACCATTTGGTTCAATGAATTTCTAAACTAGGACTGCTGGAGACTGGGAGGCTAGGATAGGGGATGGACCATTCTGCACGGGTTTTGTTTCTTATAAAATATGCGAAACGTCAGTGTCGGAGACAGGTTGCTGCCTTAGATGCCCTTTGGCCTGACCCAGTTTAGCAGTTCCTCCTTATCAGTACATTACCATGAAACCAACATTTCTGATTTGCAGTCTAGTAATATTTGTAAAACCTTATAAAAGGATTGCTTCATTAGTGTTTTCTGTCTTTTTCCCTATCTTGATTATTATCTAAAATGCTTCCTATTTTTCCTGGCATTTCCAGTGTGTTTGCTTGTTTCATTTTATGTAGCTTATTACTCACTAATATGCCTGCTACTGTGAGGTACAGCAGAGTATACAGTAAAAATGATTGTCGTACTGGAGGGGGGGGGGATAGACAGGTGTGATTTTCAGGATAGCCACAGTGAATATCATTTGCAGGTATACTTGCATTTATTTAATGAGTTTAGCTCGCACCTTTTCAAGGCGAGTTACATTCGGGTACAGTGTCTCCTTGGCACAGTGTAACCCCCCGAGCCAGGGACGTTTGAGACTTTTGGCAAGCAAGATGGTGATCCTTTCGCTCTTATTTCATTGCTTTGCAAATTACATTTTTGTTTAGTGAAATGAGGCACTGGAAACTTATCAGAAAGCCCAAGACTAAAACTGAATGTCCAGGGTTTGTTCATTGAACGCTTCACAGCGTTTTAGGCCTTCCTCTTAAAATAAGGTGAATGAGCAGTAGACGGTTGGCATGTAACACCAGATTCTGATTTTTCACTGAAGGTCTTCAGTGTGGGGAGGAATTACTCCTGAAGTTTGGTGCCGTACGTTACAGACGCTTTCGAAAGACGGGACGTAGCAGAATTGCATCTTAAGAGGGCATCTGCGAGTTGGGAGTAGTGCTTTGGTCATGCAGCTTTCTAAAGGGCCAGGAGTGTAAAATGTAAGCGCATACATGCTGCCTGTGCTTTTTTACGTGCATAGGGGAAGAGATGCTGCAGGGGCTGGTGCATGGGCAGGGTTGAGCCTTGGGCACACTACATGCACCAGCTAGGTGTAATGGTATGCACCCGCAAATGTATATGGTGTGTTATAAAATTCCCTTGGGATTCTCTCATGTTCCTCTGCGTCCTCTCCATGATTGATTCGTCCCCTTTTGTAGCTATGAATACAGTTTGGTTGAATGTTTTAATGGCTGCTTGCCTGTTCATATTGTACTTGCCAGTTTCCATAGCATGTCACCGTAGACCTGTATGGAAGCCAGGAGTTTGTAAGTCCTCCTTTTCTAGGTGTCTGACTTTCTGCTGGATTACAGTTTGTTTCTGACTCTCCATTTTATTCCAGAGTTTTGTTTTTTTTTTCTCAGTGTTTTTGCTTTCCATTATTTAGTTTTGGCCCCTTTTCTTCCCCTCTCGTAGAATTGAAATAAATATGCTAAATATGTACCGTCTGCTACAAACTTCATACAGGGGATCTTGGAACGGTGCCTGAGATGTTCACTTTTGTATGATGATTCTGTCATCTATGGCCTCGTCTCTTGATGTTGGTGCTGAGTGCCTTTCACGCTGCTTGTTCTGATTGTTTCATTTTTGTACTGATGGCAGGTGGATGATGATGATCAACACCTTTCATTCCATAGTTTTAATCCATAGTAAACAGCCCAGCAGGTGCATGGGATAATGCATGCTTTCAGTGTGTTGTAACTAGCAGTGTGCGAACGTTAAGCCGTGCTTTCTGGGGACATAGTAATGACTGTAGAAAAAGACCAAATGGTCCATCCAGTCCGCCCAGCAAACTTCTTATGGTAGTAACTGCCACTCTGGGCAGGTTACCACCAAGCCTTATGTTAAGGGTAGTAATATTAAAATTCAAAACCATGCAACTGTGAAACCCGTAAAATGACTGCTAGTAATGGGGGGGGGGGGGTAGATTTTAAACGAAGCACACGGGACCTGCCGCGAGCACATGGGACACGTGTATTTTATAACGCGCGCGTGTTATATATAATACAAGTGGCGTGCGCACATGCACGGCGGATTTTGTAATCCGTGCGTGCGGTGCGCGCAAGGGTGGGGAGCAGTTATGCGATTCCCGCGTGGCGATGCATCCCGGCCTTCCCCAATTCCCTCCTACCTCACCTTCCCCTCTCCTTCCCACCCTCTAAACCCTTTCTCCTACCTTTTTTGATTTTTTTACTTTATTGGTTACTGCTCCAACAGTAGCAACTTGCGCCTTCCGCCCTTCCCTGATACAGCAGCAAATGGCTGCTGTTCCGGCCCCCTCCCCGCCCCTTTAACCGGGCCCGGCACTTTGGGTGTAAAAGGGGTTTCGGCATTGCCGGGCCCATTTGAAGATGTGCACAGCACGTGCAAGGCCCAGCCACAAACGTAACCCCCGTTTTTTGCACTTGCGGGGGGATTTAAAATTTGGCCGAATATGTTTTTTTTTTTACAAGATGGGCAGCCTTCCTGATAATTCATAACAATGCTCTGCTTGAACATGCTTTTCTTTTGGATTTGGCCGTAGAAGCAGCCTTGCACTTTTCTCCTTATGTCTGCGTATCAATACCCTGGACTGTAAAAAGTCAGGGCCCATGAATCCAATTTCCTCCCCGCTGTTGACGCAGATGGCGATGCTGCAGTTGTGTCAGGATCAGGAAGGCTTATTGGTTAAGGTAGTAATCCCCATGCCTTCCTTTTGTTAGAGGTAGATGCTGCTGCTCCCCCATGTGTCCTTTTCTTAATGTCCAACTCTACCTTTAGGAATCCACAGTAGCTTGCTTCATTTCTCAAGCCTATGGGCATGTGCAGATCTTCGGGTCTGATAAAATGTGTACATTTGACCGATGACTTCACTGGGGGGAACCTTCAAAGGCTATTTCTTAGCTCCCATTGTACAGCCGATGTTTGATAAGAAATGCACAGACAAGCCAGATGTAAAACTTCAACTCAGGCTCCCACAGATTCCCGTCCCCACCCCCTCCAAAACAAAAACAAAACCTTTGAAGGCCAGTGGGAGAAGTAAAATGAAGCTGGGATGCAGCAGTCTGTATCCTTTCTGGTTAAGGAAAATGATGCTTGCAATAAAAGGATAAACATGACTCGGGTATTAACATCCAGCTTCATTTTACTTCTCCCACTGGCCTTCAAAGGTTTTGTTTTTGTTTTGGAGGGGGTGGAGAAGGGAATCTGTGGGAGCCTGCGTTGAAGTTTTACATCTGGCTTGCCTGTGCATTTCTTATCAAACATCGGCTGTACAATGGGAGCTAAGAAATAGCCTTTGAAGGTTCCCCCCAGTGAAGTCATCGGTCAAATGTACACATTTTATCAGACCCTAAGATCTGCACATGCCCATAGGCTTGAGAAATGAAGCAAGCTACTGTCAGGCTCAGCAATGCTGGGATTTTTCTTATTTTTTCAATAAGAGTCAGTAGCTGGTGAATTTTTCTGTTTTGTTTTTTTTTTTCTGTGCTAGTGGTGATTTTAATAAATTAAGAGTTATAGACGGCAGTGCTGGTTTAGATTACTGGAATTTTAATACGATTCACATCGGTGAACTTGACAGTTGATGGCCGTTCAGAGGAAACACATGTCTTGAATGTGGTGCCAGGACCAGTCAGTACTTGTGGAGCTTTTTTTTTTCCCCGAGACATCCACACTCGGAATGGCCTCTGAGATTGACAGAAGGGCTTGCCAATGGACTGAGTTGAATTCTGTTCTCCGGTGCATCAATTTTGTGATGCAGGTACTTGTACGCTGGGAGCGCCGAGCATTGACGGTCTGGAGATCCCGATCTGGTTCCTAAAACTGGCATCTGCTTTTCAGGTCAGCAGTTGTTTGGGGATATGGTTCCCCCAGAGGTAGTGCTCACGGCTTCCTGGAGGGAGGAAATCTGTCACCTCTAATCTTTGATACCTATTGGCCAGAGTCGGGCTAAATGCGTTCTGGATTCCAGCGGTGGCCATAATCTGTGGCCTCAGAACCTGCTGTAGGCTAACTGGCACCCCCTCTTCGGTGGTGACTGCTCCAGAACAGTGTTCCCTCCTTCAGTAGTGGCAGGGGCTCCAGGACAGCATCCACGTTTTTCCCTCTCGCTCTCTTCTCCCCAGCATCCCTTTCTCTTCCTCTCCTCCCACCCTTTGCTTAGCACCATTATCCCTACAACTCTCTATTTTTCCCTCTGCTTACGTGATGTTGAAAAATATGGGGAAAATGATGCCAGTGTGGCAGTGCCCCCTCATACACGGCACTCTGTATGGCTGCACGGGTTGCACATCCTAAAAGCTGGCCCTGCCCCTTGGCCAAATATGTTTGCCAAATGGTGGAAGGGGGTATAAAATAATTGGGGACCCCCCACCCCGGGTAATTGAAAATGAAGGCTCATGGCACCGTTGCTCCCAAAGGAGCAAGGAGAAAGCTGCCAAAAAAAAATGTGCTAGAAATGTTAAGTGACATTGCCAAATTTTAATAAGAGGCTTTTAGTTGTTGGAATCCTTAAGTCAACAGATGTGTATCTGGTGGAGTCTGGAAGTTTGGTTTGTATGCTTCTGAGCTGTTGGCTAAAACAAGTGTAAAGCTTCTGGTGCTCTTAGCTTTGGCAAGTATAGATTGGACATAAGTTTGCCAATATTAAATTAAGTGCTGACGTTTAGTAACTAATCGCTAGCTACCAAATCTCTTGATGCATGGTTTTTCTCCCTTTGTGCAAAGCTGTCCTGTGAGTAAGGTTTTGGTTCTTGCTTACTGGCTGTCTTCCAAAGCATGCTTTGACAAGTCTGCTGAGAATTTTTTTTTTCCAGGGAAATGGTGCGATGTTTTGTAATAAATTGTGGCATGTTGCTTTGTTTACAGTACTTAAGTACAATAACATCAACATAATATGGAAACCCATCTAAACCAGCTTAGACTCTTACTTTATTGAGCTGTGGTGTAGGATAATGCTTAGCTGCCCAACAGTGATCTAGTGCAGTGCTTCTCCTCCGGCGTGGCATGCCTTGGAAATGTTCTTCCTGTGCTGCCTGCCCCGGTATGAGTCCTCCGCCTCCCCCGCTCCATGTGCCCATGCCCAGACCCTATTGGGACAGTGCTCCCGAATCTCCTGCTTGCTGCTGCTATTCCTCCCTCCTGTCCCTGGGGCAGCTGGGAAGCAGTGGGGCAGGACAGGAGGGGAGGAACAGGAGCAGGAAAGCCACACAGCAGCAGTGAAGGGCAAAGAAGAGCCTCTGCTCCTTGATCCAACACCTCTTCTCTACTAGCTCTACAAGCATCACACCCACCATAAATCTACTAACTTTACCCTTTCTCTCACCTTCCTGCTGGCTGAAGCTTTTAACCCGTATATGCCTGCTCTGCTGGCTTCAATCTGACATCTGAATGCATGGGAGGAGTAGCCTAATGGTTAGAGCAGTGGGCTACAAACCAGGGATGCTGGGGTTCAGCTTCCACTGCTGCTCCTTTATGACCTTGGGGGAAGTCACTTTACCCTCCATAGCTTCAGGTACAAATTTACAGGCTCCTCGACCCAAAAGAGCAATCTCTCTAGGAAGCCCAAAACTCTGGAACTCCCTCCCAACCAATCTCAGAACTCAAGAAAACCTAAAAACTTTCAAAAAAGATCTAAAAACATGGATGTTCCCCAAAGCCCACCAACTCACCAAATGACCAAACAACGCCAACCCCCTCCGGTCTAACCTGAAGAAAATTGAAACTCAACACAAGTATGCATTATAACAAAGAATTTGAAACGTGAAAAACTGAACAGCAACTACCTTGTATATGATTTCCCTATGTTAACAATCTTTTGAACCTTTTTGAAAACCTTTTTATCCTCCTTAACCTTGTAATCCTTCCGTATTTTTGTAAACCGTTATGATGGAGAAACCGAATGACGGTATATAAAACTCGATAAATAACACACTTGTTTATTTTTATTTATGGTGTTAACACCCGCGATAAGGCATGCGATAGTTATTGCGGTGTGAATGCAAATTTGTTCAAAGGGGTGGGATTGGAGACAGGTTTGGGCGGGATTAATAATGAGGGTTACTGTCGCACGCTTTTAATTACACCTTTTTTTTTTCCTGGCATTAAGTCGTGCGACATGCCTGAAATGGCCATAACGCAACGAGAGAGAGTACAAGTATCACAAGGGACACAAACTAACGCATGCTGTGATAAACTACCTATGCTAAGCGCACGGTACGATAATTTTAGCATTTATAGCCACGCCTCTTTTTGTTATCGCGGGCGCTATCCTTGTGAAAATTATAGCATTTTGATGAATCTAGGGGTTAGGTTACAAGCTCTCTAGGGATAGGGAACTACCTAAGGTACTTGAATTTAATTCACTATGAAGTGTGGAAAAGCAGAATAGAAATAAAGTTGGACTGTGGCCCCCTGTAATCTCTCAGGACCTGCTAACTGCACATGTTCAAGCACCGGACTGAAGCCAGTAGAATGAGGCACACCCAAGTTAAAAAGTGTTGTTCTGTTTTTGCCATTTGCAAGGGGGATGTTGAGGATGGTGTAAAATTTGGTTGGGTGAACCACAAGGATTGAACAGACTGGCAAAGTGTGCTGCAAAAAAAAAAAAGATTGAAATAGATGGGACACAATTTTCGAAGTTCTTATGAATGGTTAATCACAAAAGGAGATGCAAAACCATTTTAAAAGGAAAGTAAATATTTTTATTTAATTTTCACCTGCACAGGGAAGTTCTGGTCCCTTTTTAAAAATGGAGTATTGCCAGGTGGCGTCAGTTGGGTACTTTCTGCTGGATTGCAGAATGCACTGAAACCCTGACCTGAGCAAGACGCTCAGAACTGTGTGCTGTGCCTTCAGTAATCGGAGGCGTCAGGAGCCTTCCTTTTGCAGGGGTTGTGTTACTTGACTAGTAGACTTTAGTTCTTAGCATTGATTGGTTTAACTTTGGATCACAGTGTTGGAACATTGTTTAATGCAATTCAGTAAAACTTCAGACCACACTGAGTCATTTCATATGTCGTGGATGAAGTAAAGGCTGCGTGGCTCCGTTTGGCCGCCTGCAGCCACCTGCAACCTTCTGTAGGTAAATTACGTATAGTACTTTTGTTGAGACTAAAGCTGTAGGTTATCTGAATGAAAAGTCTTATTTTTTGGGGGCAAGTACCGAATGTACTGTACAGTTGAGTTTTCTCTTGGGCTTATTTCACACAATTGCAGTTTATTACTTTATTGCTCTGTATCAGGTGACACACATGCTTGGCTCAATGGATCTTGGTCTGACCCCTGGTATTGCATTTCTCATGTTCTTAAAATAAAAAATGATTCTGCTCTAAAATGGCTGATAGACCATAGTTTGTGCTGCGAGCTCTGTCCTGTCAGCTCTGCCCAGCTGACTGTTTTCAGCTTTTATTTTTAAATTCCTTTACCTTATGGGAAAATGCCAAGGTAAAGCTTTGGTCTATCACATGGAACGAGTTGCTTTCTTGGTCTTCGGTCTGATGGATTTGCGTGTTCACCCTTTACCAGTCCTGTTGAACCCTGCTGAATCTTCCTTTGAGTCCCTGGCAAGGGGAGGGATTGTTGCTGGGATTTTTGGAGACTACACTGAGTCCAGAGTTGTATGTTCCCCTCCCCCACTGTACAAGTCAGGGGAGAACATTGCGACACTGCCTTGATGCTTGCGGGTGATGCTGGTCCTAGAATCCATGAGGGAGCAGAGGTGCTACAAGTAAGGAGGCTGTAGCTATGGTTTCATTGTAAATGGTGACTGAGTGGATGGCAGTCCCCAGATCATCAATGAAGTTGCCAGCTGCTTCCCATGGTACCATGGAAGGGAACTACAAGAGGGTCCAGCTTTTGTGGAAAGGGAGGACTCGCCTAGACTGGCAGATGCGATCTCGAAACAAACAGCCATTGCAGGATGCCCACAGATTTTTTTATTTTTTTTAAACTGAAAGTAGTAAGCCTGGAAGGACTCTGGCAAGCAATAGCTGCCCTCTCTGGTCAGGTGGCATATCTTTCTCAACAAATTCAGGAGTCTTCCACTAAATTTTTTTTTTTTTTTTTTGTCATGATGTGGAGATTTTGGCCTGCAGTGTTTACTTTCTGTTGAATGAAAATTTTGAGATGGTTCAGGTGAGCTACGCATCCCTTCATGATTAAAAAGAGAGGGAACCCCCCCAATATTCCAGTGTTCTAATAGTCCACAATATATAAATATGGAGCTCCAATTAGCACTGCCAATAACCTTGCTGCCAAACATAGGCAGGGAAGAACAAAAACAATAAACAGCCAGGCAAGACACTATCATCCAATCACATTGCCCCACATGTCATCATTTCCTTGGTGGCACTACTGCTGAAGAAGAGGTAACAGGAGAGGCCTGAGGGTATTATTGGGCAAATGTTTAGCAGGCTGAAAGGGTTCACAGAATTATATATTTCGCTCCATTACACTCAACATTTGCAGGGAAGAAATTAACCAGTGCAATGTTACCTAACTGCAATACAGCAAGCAACAATAAGAACTGCTTCCTTTTCTTTCTGTGACCTTAGCCACATCTGGAAACGTTCTCAATCTTAATTTTTTTTTTTTTTTTAAATCATCTTTATGCTGGAAAAAAAAGCCTCGGGACAAAGTCTCTGTCAGTCCAAAGCCAAGTTCCTATTAATGTAGACGAAGTAGGTACATTATCTCCAGATTTTTTTCAGAAAACTAGTCAGATTCAAGCTGCCAAAAAAATTTTCCTAGCATGTAGCAGATGGACTCAGGACCAATGGGTATAGTGTACTCCTGATAGCAGTTGGAGGCGGATCAGATTTCAATCTGACGTCAGCCCTAGTACATGTACCCCTGCAGGAAGTGCAGCTCTTCAGTATTTTCCGTCTCTATAGCAGTTAGGGACTCTTTGTATGCTAGCTTAGCGTTAGAGTAAATGTTACCAAAGAAATCCAAATTAAGAAGAAATCTTACCTCTACAGACGAGCCCCGCTCTCCTGCGGTGACACCCGTAAATGGCGACCCAGTTGAGATTCCTGAGGTGATTTCCGCAATCCCTTGGAGGCGAGCCTCGATCCAGCGGCCGACCCTCGGTGGGGACCTAGTCCCCGACATCGGGTGAGGCTGAGAAGCAGCGGGTGCAACCTCGAGCGCGGTGGTGAAGGTATTTTCCCTCTCCCCCCGCAGCCGGAGACCGTCCAGCACGAAACCGGGAAGCGCCGGGACAAGGTAAGGTAGAAATCTATTTAAAAGTCTCAGTCTCCGAAGCTGGAGGAGACACACAGGTCGCCAGACGGGACCAGTGCCACCGGGTTGATCGGCCCTAGCAGGGCTAGAACCCGGTCAGATCCGAGGGTCCTCCCACGTGAAGACCCTCCGAGGTGGTCGCCATATTGCCCGCGTGGTCGCTGTCACCATTTTGGCCCTGTTCGCCGCCCTGTCCACAGTCTTGATCCGTACGCAGAGAGATGAGCCGTGCGCACAAATACCTTGTGCGCAGAAGTGCTTGGCGCACAAGCAAAGTACGTAGCTTCGCGCTCACTGTGCTGGGTGCATAACTTCGACCCGTGCGCACAACAGCATGCACGTCGCTCTGCACACGCGCATCTTTGATGCACACCAGAGCAAACAACTGTATTGTACGCGCACAAACCATGGCTCCACCCGAAAATAAGCTCAGGGCCTTTGCCCAGCTTGCCACATTGGAGCGGCACAGCATGAGGGGCCATGGCCCTGTGTATACAGTGCGAAGAGGCCCTAGGGGACCCAACTCATGGCCTTCCACAGCCGGTACCGGACCCCAGCCTCTCGAGCGGTACGCCGGACCTAGCATCACACAGCAGGACCCCCCCTCAAATGGGGCTCCCCAGGGACACGCGCCTCTATCTCCTGGGTGGAATTCTTCAAAGGTCTGCATACCTTCGTCCACTGCACCCGGAGCCTCCTACAATGCGGTCACAGGCACCACCAGAGAACCTCAACATGCCAGGACCCTCTATGCACAGGGAAGTGATCCCACCGCCCAGAAGCCCCACCTTCAGGGACACAGACATCTCAGATGAGGAGTCGGAACCCCTGGAGGAAGGGGAACTCCCTCCGGGGACAGAACTCCATCGAACCATGAGACGCTTCTTCACCAAGGACAAATTTCCAGACCTGGTCACGCACAGCATAAAAGAGCTTGCCATCCCGGGCACAAGTGCCTTGGGGGAACCTAAGCTGAACCCACTTTTGGAGGGACTTCGTCAGACCTCCCACCATTTCCCACTATTACAAAGCCATCCAGCAACTAATTGACCTGGAATGGGAGGCCCCAGAAACCACATTCAAAGGGGGCCGGGTTCTGGCAGCCATGTACCCTCTGGACCCTGCCGCCAGAGATCTCCTGGCATGTCCTAAAGTGGATGCCATGGTCTGTGCGGTCTCGAAGTGCACTACTATCCCAGTGGAGGGAGGAGCAGCACTCAAGGATTCTCAAGACAGACGTCTGGAATCTATCCTCAAACAGTCCTTTGACGTCTCCGCTATGTCTTTACAGATCGCGGCCTGCTGTGCCGTGGTGACACGCACCTGCTTAGCACAGACCAGGAACAACACTCCTGGGGAAGCCCTGGAATCAGCCGAATCATTCCTCGCGGACGCCGCTTTGGATCTGGTATGCACAGCAGCTAGAGGATTCTCATCCGCTGTGGCAGCTAGAAGACAAATCTGGCTCCGAAACTGGTAAGCTGACACATCCTCCAAAACGAGACTCACAAGGATGCCTTTCAAGGGAACACTCCTGTTCGGAAGCGAACTAGAGAAACTAGCCAACAAATGGGGTGAGTCCCCACTGCCGCGGCTACCGGAGGACAGGAATAAGAGAAACCAGCGATCCTCCCGGACTTCCAGGGGCAGAGGATCACAGCACTTCAACCCATATAGAAGCTCATATCAAGTGGCCCGCCCCGCAGGCCGGAGCCATCCCTTTTGGAACAAGCCCAATAAAAGGGGAGCCAGCTCGGGCCCAGGTCTCAACTGTACCCCACAATGAAGATCAGCCGACCCATCCAATGGGAGAAGCCATAGGGGGCAGACTGGCCCTATTCTACCAAAGATGGGTCGAGATAACTTCGGACAAGTGGGTCCTATGCATCATTCGAGAGGGATATTGCCTGGATTTCCACCACCTCCCTCCGGACACGTTTGTGGAATCTCCCTGTCATGGCCCTTCCAAGAGAATGGCAGTGGAAGTCACACTGACCAGATTACTAGCCTTAGAGGCTATAACACCGGTGCCTCTACAACAAATAAATACTGGCCATTATGCAATCTATTTTATCGTTCCCAAGAAGGAAGGAACGTTCAGACCTATCCTGGACCTCAAGGCGGTCAACCGTTACCTGAAGATTCCCCGCTTCCGTATGGAAACCCTACACTCTGTAATAAGAGCAATACAACCTGGAGAATTCCTTACCTCCCTGGATCTGTCGGAGGTTTTCCTACACATTCTGATCCATCAAGAGCATCAGCGTTTTCTATGCTTCTCGATCCTGGACCATCACTACCAGTTCGGGACACTACCTTTCGGGTTAGCCACCTCGCCCCGGATGTTCACCAAGATCATAGTGGTGGTGGCAGCAACACTGAGGAAGGAAGGAATCCGCGTGCACCCTTATCTAGACGATTGGCTGATCAGAGCGAAATCCCCAGAGGAAAGCACCAGGCAACCAATAGAGTCAAAACTCTACTGGAGAGCCTCGGGTGGGTGATCAACACAAACAAGAGCTGCCTGCAGCCCTCCCAATCTCTAGAATAGTTGGGAGTCTGGTTCGACACCAAACAAGACAAGGTCATCCTGACACTGACAAGGAGATCAAAACGGATGACCCTGTTGAGCGAACTTCGCCCCACAGCATGGGATTACCTACAAGTTCTCTGCCTCATGGCATCCACACTGGAAGTAGTCCCATGGGCACGGGCTCACATAAGACCCCTACATCGCTCACTACTATCACGATGGAATCCACTGTCCCAGAACTACACCGAATGGCTTCAGCTCCCGGACAGAGTTCGGGCCCAACTACGATGGTGGCTACAAGAAACCCATCTGAGCCAGGGAACGAGACTATCCTCCCCAAGCTGGATCCTACTCACCATGGATGCCAGCCTACGAGAGTGGGGAGCACACTGCCAGGAGCTAACCGTTCAAGGGCAATGGAACAAAGAAGAGACGGGATGGAATATCAATCGCCTAGAAGCCCGGGCAGTCAGACTAGCCTGCCTAAGGTTCGGTCACAGACTCCGAGGTAAAGTGGTCAGAGTAATGTTGGACAACGCCACAACAGTGGCCTACATCAACCGTCGGGGAGGAACCAGAAGCCAACAGGTGTCTCTGGAAATAGACCCCCCTAATGTCCTGGGTGGAAGTGAATCTTCAAGAGATCTCGGCCGTCCACATTGCCGGGAAAGAAAACGTCGCAGCGGACTACCTCAGTAGAGAGTCTAGATCCAGGAGAATGGAAGCTGTCAACCACAGCATTCCAAATGATAGTAAACCGTTGGGAAACACCAACCATGGACCCTCTGGCAAGCCAGTCCAACGCCCAGATACCCAGTTTCTTCAGCCGCATGCGGGAACCCCAGTCCCAGGGAATCGATGCCCTGGTACAGACCTGGCCACAGGAGACTCTATTATACACCTTCCCGCCATGGCCCCTATTGGGCGCGATCATCCACAAGATAGAACACCACAGGGGGCCAGTACTTCTAGTGGCCCCGGACTGGCCAAGAAGACCATGGTACGCAGACATGCGAAGACTGCTGTTACCTCCACACAGAGACCTGCTCCAACAGGGACCGATCCTTCATGAGGATCCAGCTCGATTCTCTTTTACGGTCTGGCCATTGAGAGGATACTCGGGGGCAGTAATTGACACCCTACTCCGAGCACGCAAGTTCTCCACATCCCTAACATACATAAGGATTTGGAGAGTATTCGAATCCTGGTGTGAGAACCACGACATCATTCCTACAGAATGGACTACAGAAGGGATTGTCCCTCAACTCCATCAAAGTACAGGTGGCGGCCTTATCATGCTATGGAACCAAGAGCGAGAGCGGCAGCATAGCTTCTCACCCAGATGTCTCCCGCTTCCTGAAAGGAGTCAAGCACATCCAACCACCCCTCTTTGGAACCTCAACTTGGTCCTAGATTTCCTAGCAGGAACCTCCTTCAGACCTCTCTGCGGCCTGTCTCTCCGACTATTAACATTGAAGACAGCCTTCCTGCTGGCAGTTTGTTCAGCTCGTCGTATATCCGAGCTACAAGCACTGTCCTGCTGAGAGCCGTTCCTCAGACTCACCCCGGGAACCATCCAGTTACGCACAGTTCCGTCATTCCTCCCCAAAGTGGTGGCTCACTTCCACCTCAACCAAACCATCTCGCTACCATCACCAGATGAGGAAAAGAATTCGGAAGAGGCTCGAAGTCTATGACATCTCAACATCGGTAGGCTCCTAGTCCGATACCTGGAGAGGTCAGAATCCATACGAAAGACGGACCATCTATTCGTCCTCCACAGCGGGAAAAAGCAGGGGGAAGGGCCTCGCGAGCAACCATAGCCCGCTGGATCAAAGTAGTCATCAAGGCGGCCTACGTGGAAGCAGGTAAGCCACCGCCTTTACAATTCAAGGCCCATTCTACTAGAGCCCAGGCAGTGTCCTGGGTGGAAACCAAGATGCTGTCACCCGCCGAGATCTGCAGGGTGGCGACTTGGTCCTCCATCCACACATTCTCCAGGTTTTACCGCCTGAATGTTCAGGCTCGGGAAGACAAGGCATTTGCAAGGGCAGTACTAAGTTGTTCACGGGCAGCCTCCCACCTGGTTTGGGAGTAGCTTTTATACATCCCATTGGTCCTGAGTCTATCTGCTACACGCTAGGAAATGGAGAAATGACTTACCTGATAATTTCGTTTTCCTTAGTGTAGACAGATGGACTCCGCATCCCACCCATGGCTGCCGTTACTCATGGAATTCTCGGGGGACATCCCCGGGATGGAGTGATTCAAGGGTAAGCCATGCCTTCCTTCATCTAGGACACACATCCTACTGGGTGTCAATGCTTCTCAGTTGAAGGCCCTGGCGGTCTCCAGCTGTAACCAATTCAACCAGTTCAAATTAATCAAGTTAACCAAGTTATAAAGTTAATCAAGTTATTCAAATTAGTCAGTCACACATATATCCACAATGCTTTTCGAGGAGAATACTGAAGAGCTGCGCTTCCTGTAGGGTTATAACTACTAGGGCTGACATCAGATTGAAATCTGATCAGTCTCCAGCTGCTATCAGGAGTACACTATACCCATTGGTCCTGAGTCCATCTGTCTACTCTAAAGAAAATGAAATTATCAGGTAAGTAATTTCTCCATTGCAGGCCTAACACTTGGGCCCCTTCTGCCCTCTTCCAAAAAGGAGGAAAATTATAATTTGTAGGTGAAACAGGAGGAAGAGCATTTTATGGAACTTTAAGTATCTTTTAAAAAATATCAAGTGAAGAGATAAGGGAAACTAATAAGCAGTAGGTTCTCGTACCACATTCTCCAACATTTCAGTTTTAATCTGTAAGAAAGCTTTTTGGATTCTCAATTATTTTTTCTTGGTAAATATGTACAGTTCTTTTTTTAATGAAATGTAATCAAATTTTCATTATTTTTTATCTTGGCTTAGACATAACCCCATATTTTTGGGAGGAAAAACAATGAGAGCCCCAGTTTTAAAGCAGACTTGCTAATGTTGTAGGGGGAGCCTGTAACTGAATTTCTGAGATGTGTAACAATCCAGCAGAAATTAGGAAAACAGGTCTATCTGTTGGTACGTGACTGAGTGCATGATGCAGTGGATTGGATGTCTGAAAGGATGTTTGTACTGGATTTTTATTCTAATTAATATATGTTCTGCATTGTTGCATTTCTTTTCTTTTTTTTTTGGCAGAACACCAAAAGAAAGAAAAATGCTACCTGTTATGCGAGTGCCTTTTTTTGACCCGTTGCTCCCGTTTTGATATTTTCAAATATTGAATTTTTCATCGCAGTTTCACTTGAGTATTTTGGTCATACTTACCACCATCTGTCTCCCAAATGTTAATGCAGGCTACCAGGGGAACTTTCTTTCCCTTCCATACCATGGAAGTACTACATCAGCATCTTTTTATTTTTAAAGTTGGCATTGGCTTAAGATGCGTGTCTAAGAATAAGAACAGTGCTATAAATTATATTGAATCTATCACTATCGAATCAAACTCCAAGATTTTTTTTTTAAATAACACTTGCCGTGAACTCATGGAAACTTCTGTGTAGGATGAGAGACTATGCACGGCGCATGCCAGTGCTCGGGCACCAGTTCAAGGTAAGCTGGTCATTGTTGACCCAGCCAGACCTTATGGAAAATCTGATTCCTCTATATTCTTAGCAATGGTGCAAGTGCAAATCATATTTCCCAGGTGGTGTCTACATTTGTGTAAAATATGTAATCCCAGCATTTTTTTTTTTTAAACCTTGATGATACCAGGATTGTTATCTAGATGGAATGTAAGAAGTTTTTGCAAACCCCACCCCTCAATTATTTCCCAGAGATTCTACCACTTCGGCAGCGCAAGGGTCAGGCAGAAGGAACAGGGGAAGGTTTGCTGATTAGTAAGACATTCTCTCCTGTTTGCCTTTTTTAAGTACCATTTTTATGAAACAGAATAACAGCACTTATGTGTTTTTTGGTTTGTCCATCTGTGACACTGACATCGCAGGTGCGCAGACGCATTGCACTGAAAGCGTAAGTGGTGGGGACCGAGACACTCTGAGCCCATCTCACTGGGCAGCTGAAGAATGACACCAGAGCAGCCCTAGTGGAGCTCATACCACTGGATGTCCAAAGGCCTCCATCCGCTGTCATTGGAGTGGCCTGGCAGAGTCGAAACCTACTGAGCCACTAAAGAGTGATGCAGAAGCCACCTGGCAGAGCTGCAGCAGAGAGGGTGCTGGGGGGGGGAGAGAGAGAGGGAAGAGGACAGAAACTGAAAGGAAGAGCTAAGGGGATCCCACACACACACACACTTTGATACAATCATTTCTGAAGGACAAAGAGAGATCCCTGTTGAGGATTGCCAGCCAGCTCCAAGCAGATCCAGCCTTGGTTTTACTCCATTGCATACATGACCTTGCAGTCCTGATCAATGAGAACTACAAGTCCCTGCATGTAATTGGGTGAAACTAGATAGGATGAGATCAGTCACCTTAGGTACAGGGATTCCTTTATTTGAAGTGCAGTTGGAATTCTCAAATAAAATAATACATGCCCGACTCAGGCCGCGTTTTGCCCAGGGCTAGGACAGCTTCAGGGACTGCAGAATATACAGATCACATTTTAATAATCATAATAATTTAAAATTAAAAAAATATTAACTCATGAGAAGCATAATCAATTAGTACCTAAACACATATCTAAAAACATATACACTAAAAAAAAATAATCAATGTTAACTTATAAATGACAAAGGGTGGCTTTGAAAACCGAAGAAGTCTTAGCACAAATATAAGTGTAAACAAATACAATATAATTAAAGAAAAATTAAAAGGAAATTTTAACATAAAAAAGTAAATATATCAATTATGGGGTAGATTTTATAATGTGCACGCCAATTTTATAACATGCGTGCGCTGGCATGCGCATGTTATAAAATCCTTGGGCCGTGTGCACCTGCACGCTGGATTTTATATAAGTAGTAATAATCCATGATTAGTAAAAGAAAAAAAAAAAAGAAAAAAGTACAAGAAGGAGGGGGTAATGGTGATCATGCTATTTCACTCTTGGATGATGCATCCCCAGCTAGTTTCACTAAACACTTGTTGCAATGAGTAGTTTTAAATTTTTTTATTTTTTTGCCTGCCTTTCCAAATGACACTCAGGGTGGCTTACAGCCTTATTATAATTCAGGTCAATAAGAGCCTATGGTCTTAAATGATTATCTGAGGCAATGGGGAGAGAAAGTGTCTTGCCCAAGGTCCCAAGGAGAGTCAGTGGGGTTAGTGGATTTGAACCCTGATTTCTCATCCCTTTGCCTGAACCACTAGGCCACTCCTCCTCTTTTTCCTCCCCTGATGTCCCCCCTCCCCTCTTGGTGCTTTAGGATGCAATGTGAGCATTCTTCAGTCATTTATTGAGATTCTGTGCACTGAATGCTGCACGTTTCGGAGGATGGATGACCTGTTCCCGGTCTCTGAGCACTTGAAAAAAGTCAAGAGATTTCATGTCTCTGCTAGTGCAAAACATTCAGCCACCATCACTTGCTCAACGTTACAGCCAACTAGCTTCAGGCTGTTTTTAAGAGCAAGGATTTTTCATATGGCGATTAATAACATACTCTACTTATTTTCTCCTGTTTTGACAAATCTGTTTTTTTTTTTTTTTTTTAATCACACAGCCACTTTTGATGGTTTTTGTTTTCTTGGGAAAAAATCTGGTTTCAGACCTCAGTGTATGCATATTTCTTTTTTTTTTTAAGGACTGAATTGGTCTGCTTCCAGTAGTTCTGGAAATAAAATTAATAATTACATTTTTGAAATTGCCAGGCTTGTCTAACATTGCATTGGTATCCGTTCATTGTTACTAATTAATTTTATGAAACTACTTTTAGAAAAGGAAACATTTTTCCATGGGAAAATAGTGCATGGGGAAATTTTCAGGAAAAATGTCCACATCTCCATGGCTCCTCCCATTCTGCTCCCCAAATCTTTTCTGTAGAGTTTATTGGAATGTGGTTAGCGAGCCCCTCTTAAAGGGCCAGATACACTAAGTTTTCTTTATCTTCTTTGGCACAGAAAGGGAAGCACCCTTTAGTTTATCGAACCTTTCAACTTTATCTAACCTTTCAAGCAGTGGCACATGTAGTGCTTTACTTGGTCTTTTCCTGAGCCATCTGCAAAGATAACAGAATCTACAGCTGTATGTAATGTAACCGTTGCTCGATGGTAGTGCTGTACAGCTAAGGAAATGCTTGTGGCAGTGCTATTGTTGACAGTTACGACTTGCCATGTCTGCATTTGCTATAAAGATCCTGCTTTGCTATGTCTGTCCTAGAAGAATCTGCTGCAGCGGACACCTTGGCAATAGTGTTGCCGGCTTTCAAACATAAAACTTCCAAATGCTATTTAATATCTTTTGGTGGATGGAGTTTCCGTACGTGCAGCATTAATTCCACGCATCATCATTTAAAGAAATGCAGTAGCAGTTAAGGACCCATCCAGTCTGCCCAGTTTACCTCCTGTTATAGTACCATAGACACCAGTTAATTTCTGACTCTCCCCCCTCCTCTTTTCTTGTTCTGTGCTTTCTTGAACTTTTTTTTTTTTTTTTTGCTTCTGTCACTGCCACTAGACTATCTTCATGCATCCTGTGAAGACATATTCTCTGATGTTGTTCCCTAGTTTTACAAACTACCATTTTGTAAAAAAAAAAAATTTAGGCCTCTGATTTAAGTCTAAATAAGTCACCTAAAATAAATGTGTCTAGCACATATTGAATATAGAGTAGCCTCCAAAGCTCATGCTGTATTGTATAATCCATTTCGTCCCGACGTTTTCAAGGCAAAAGGCACCCCTTGAGTGGTACACCAAACTCCACCAAGCAGGCAGTGCGGACATGGGGAAGACTTAGATGACCAAAGGAAGAGCCATGGAAACACTGAAGGGCCCCACTGGTCTCTCTTTCACATTTGAAAACAAAAGGAGAGAGGAAATGGGAGACACACACGATCCCATCACAGTGGACCAGCTCCCACTATGTACAAGTGCAGGAAAAGGGAGAAGTCCGTATGATGCAAGCAGCAGGCTCAGTTACCTTCAGATCGATACAGTAAAGTGCAACCGCGGTTACCCTGCTCCTAACTCGCCTTCTACTCACTTTCCGGCCGCGTTAGCCCTTCCCGCGATACACTATCCCCTTTAACTCATCCCTACCGCCTCTTAAAATCCCCGGGTGACCCCTTCCGCCCGCGGCATGTATATTAAATGTAAACGAGCGAATTAGCTATTCCCTCCCATACAGTAACGCGCGCCCCGACTATCGCTTTTTTACCCTGCCGTTTTGCCGTGCATTTAACCTGCTAACTTACCGCCTACTCTTACCCCAGCGTTAGAGGCAGGGGTAAGGGTAGGCCCCCGCTCACCTGCCCTGGCCGCATCTGGTCTCCGGTGCAGCCCCAGTCCTGTCCCCTCCTCCCAAAGCAAACCCCCCCCCCCCCCCCCCCCCGAAAAAAAAGTAGCAAGAGAGCGAATGGAGAGACGGGCAATCCTACGCTCGGGCCTGCCAGTCCCTTGTTCTCTCCTCCCAAAGCAGGGCGCGAAAAGCAGCCTTGCTCCGGGGGGGGGGGGGGGGCAGTTTAAAGCGACGAAGCGACTTACTTTTGCGCGGGCCTAACGCTTCACGGCCACTCTGTTATCTGTCATTTCAAATGACATTTGAAAGGGGGGCAGTTTAAAGAGACTAAGTGACTTACTTTTGCAGCCCCACCCCCCTCCAGACATCGGCGACGACCGCGGCTCCTGCCTCCAGCTGTCAGACAGACGCATCGCCAAACGTCGTGACGTCACGTCTTGAGCAGCCAATTGCACGCATAGGGGCCGCTTTCCCACGTGCGATGCGTCTGTCTGACAGCTGGAGGCTGGAGCCGCGGTCGTCGCCGATGTCCGGAGGGGGAGCTGCAAAAGTAAGTCGCTTAGTCTCTTTAAACTGCCCCCCTTTCAAATGTCATTTGAAATGACATTTGAAATGACAGATACCAGCGCGGCCGTGAAGCGTTAGGCCCGCGCACCCAGGATACTGTATAGGCACTCTATACAGTAAAATGGGTTGCGCGGGCCTAACCTTCGCCTAACGCTTCGCAGACGCGGCATGCATTTGCATGCAGTTAGAAGAGAGTATCGAGCGGTAGGTGAAGAGAACTGTGCGTGCGGTGAACGAGGGTGCGCCTGGCACTGCCGCACTCTTTCTAACGCGGCATAACTGTATCGACCTGCTTGATAGCTGCACGTGAAAGCCAGCCCTCCTCCACTGCTGCCGCTCCCATCGCATCCAGTGCACAGTGTACACGCTCCCCATCTCACTCAGCCTGGGGATAGGAAAGAGACTGGAAGGGACTCTAAGGAGAAAACACACAGGAGGGGGAAGCGGAGCAGATGCTATCTGTACTGTGTGTGCCGCCCAATACGGGTCCCAGCTATCCATGCCCTGCATATGCTGCCTGGTAGCGCCCACGTTTAGGGGCTCCTGCTGTAGCTGGGCAAAGGAGGCCATGCATGATTACCCATGCTCTTAGGAAGCAGCTCCTACGTGTTTAAGAACCACTGCTGGTGCCTCCTGTTGCTGTGAGGTGCTGAGGGCAGAGCCCAGGTGCTGGCCTAGATCTGAGCATCAGTCAGTGGTGACTTTTCCGTCACACACCTTGGGTAGGTGTGGAGGCACACCAGAGTGTCATCGCACACTAGTATAATCATAGGGGAGGAGCAGTTGCAAACCTACAGCTGAAGGGCTAAAATCAGGACATTTTTCGCAAATTTTAACCCTCCCTCTTTTTTTTTTTTTTTTTTTTTCCCCATACAGTATTTCAAAAGTCCGAATAGTCCAGGAAAAAAAAAAAAAGCAAAGCACACGACAGTGGGCACACCTACTTTATAATAATGGTTTATAGCTTTTGGTAGAAAATGTCTCATGTTTGTTAGCACCAGGGAGAAAGGAAGTAGCTAATTGTGTCCAACATGTTTCTGGGGAATTAAATCCCATGATCCTGCTTGATTGATCTTGCCCCTGCCCACAGCTTGCAATGTGATTGTGTTGATGTGAGCATCTTTCATGCCTATACACGCAGGCCTGTGCGAAGCGTGACGTGCCTTGTTGATATGGTTTTATGCAGTAGCATTAGGGAGCTGTGGCTGCTGTATCACTGTATCTGGAATTTTTTGAAAAAAAAAAAAAGTTGACGGTTTTGTTTGTGTATTCCATAGCAGATTTCTTGGGTTGTTTTTTTTTTTTGTTGCTTCCTATTTAATTGCCTATTTGTTTTCTCTTTTCTTCTTCTTATGTTGCTGCCTATTGCTAGAGTTCCTGCTATTTTCAGCACTGCTTCCCCTGGCTTTTGTTCTCCTGTCCTCTTTCCTTTCTCCCTAACTATCCCTCTCCTTTGCAGGTTTGTCTTCTCCCTCCCATTCTCCCTGCAGTGATGTGATACAAATTCTGTTACAGGCTAATACATTTTGACATGTTCAGGAACTCTGGCGTTAGATGGCTGACTTCAGGCCTGGGTCAGAAAACATGATCTCAGTCAATATCACTCTTTACTGGTTTCCCTTTAGTTAATCCAATGCCCAGCAAGTAACTGTTCTTCTTGAGAAGAGGAAAATGCTTTTAAATAGTTAAGTAATGAACATTTTCCTTTTCTAACTTAGAACAGTCACTTCCTGGGTGACAGATTGACTAAAGGTTTTTATTTAAAAAGAAAAATGTAACTTCATCATGTAAAATGCCAATTTTTCAATTCCGTACATAAAAACATAAGAAATTGCCCTGCTGAGTCAGACCAAGGGTCCATCAAGCCCAGCATCCTGTTTCCAACAGAGGCCAAAGCCAGGCCACAAGAACCTGGCAATTATCCAAACACTAAGAAGATCCCTTGCTACTGATGCAATTAATAGCAGTGGTTATTCCCTAAGTAAACTTGATTAATAGCCATTAATGGACTTCTCCTCCAAGAACTTATCCAAACCTTTTTGGAACCCAGCTACACTACCTGCACTAACCACATCCTCTGGCAACAGATTCCAGAGCTTAATTGTTTCATAAGGGGGCATGTTTGCTGATATGGCAGTGCTGAAATGCGATAGTAATCTTGATATAGGTATTGCAGGCAGGGTTGATATTCAGCGGGAACTAATAATACTGATAGTCAATTGTGGTAGTCGAAACATCTTCTGACCTTATTTTGAAAGAACATGTCAGCCATTGATGTGGCAAGATGCCTCTGCTCTCTCACTGCAGCCTCTGAGAGGTTTTTGTGTCTCACTTGGATCAGATGATGCTGATTTTTGATAGACAAACAGTGGTTTCATTTGCACTGTTTAAATGCTATCACTCAAAGCAAGCTTAGGAGGGCAAATGCCAGGAGCCTGACCCATGCCAATTTATATAGCAAGGGTGGCCAGTTCCAGAGCTCAAGAGACACAAACAGAACCGGTTTTCAGGATAACCACAATGAGTATGCATGAGATTTGATCTGCTTGCACTGCCTCCATTGCATGCAAATCTATCTCATGCATATTCATTTTGGACATCCTGAAAACCAGGCCTGTTTGTGGCTCTTGAGGACTGGAGTTGGTCACCCCCTACCACATAATAGTGTCTTCTCTAAACCTAAGGGAGAATTGCTAAAGTAACTTGGAAATAATGGTTCATGTTTGCTAATCCTAGTAGTGACCCAGAGTTCTCCCTGGCTCCCAGAAAAAACTCCCCAAAGTAGCCAGTATCTCCTCTCCATCTTTGCAGTTTGTGATACCATGTTGGATCAACAAAAAGTTCTAAGAGGGCTACTTCAGATTTGGGCATATTGGAAGGAAGGGCACCTTAGTGGTCTCCATGGAGATCGCATCGTTTCTGCCAGTCCCATAAAATGCATCAGAGCCTATGGAGGCTCCAGGGCCAATATGGCTGCCAGAACTCCTTTTCCATCTGGAAGACAAAATTCTGTTTTGTCCCAACACCATTTAGGGATTGGTGTACTCAAAGCATGTTAGCACGTGTGAAATGCAGACGGTTGCTAGCACTGTTAACATGAAACCTGTGCTAATGACATAAAGAGGCTCATTTCCTGTTTAGCACTGCAACAATGTATAGTGTATTAAAGTGTGCAAAACACACTGCATGCTCATTAATGCAAAAAAACCCAAAACTTACACCTCAGTGGTGAAGTTAAATTCTGGCATTACTTTATGCACATACTTTATCTTCTGTGGTAACGTGTGCCTCATTTGCATCTCACTAACACTGACCATTAATACGTGTAATAAACAATGCATTAATGCATGTTAATGGAAGATGCTATTGTACTTTAGTTTGCTGGCGCCATACATTAAGTTTGCTCTCAATCATTTTGCCTGTATATACGGTGAACTTGTCTGTGTTGTCACAGCAACAGTATAAACGGCTCCTAATTCATTTTATGAAGATGAGAAATTGTCTGGAGGGGTCTTATAAAATCTGTATCTGCTCTAACTATTCCATAGTTCTTTTGAAGGGTCCTGTGGCGAGTGTTCGCATTTTTAGAGCTTGAGCTGAAAGATGATTAGATCTATTTAGATAATATGCACGTCAGAGGTCTACAGAATGCAGCAAATTCTCAAGAGAGCTTTCTAATGCACAGAAACTTTACTTTTTTCCAAGCCCAGCCCCATGCACCGAGCAGTAAGACTAGCCAGCTGCTGTCTTTCCACAGTGGGCAGAATCCCCATGCTATTTCTGACATGTTTAAAAAGAAACATCTGGGTGCAATTCCTGCTCCTGGAATTTTTAGAAAAGAGTTCATGCAGCAAAGTCAAGGAACTTTTTGCATTTGCTTCCATGCTGGAAAAATCCCCGACATTCGTTAAGTTTTTGCCAAGTATTTGTCAATGGTTTCAGTAATAATGAAATTATAGCAATAAACCGCAACATGTTGCAAGAATGTATTTCCAGGGAAATGAAATTGTACAGATGGTTAAAAAAAAAAAAAGAGCAAATGAGTCCTAATTCAGGATATTTTGTTTTGGGCAAACTAGACAGTCCTCATAGTCCTTATCTGCTGTCATATTCATTGTTTTTTCTTCCATGTAAGTGCAGGACTGGAAGAACCCCTGGGTGCCAGGTTGCCCAGGCACCTGTAATTTTGGTGAATGGGGCCTGACCCGGGTGGATGAGGCACTGCTGCTAGGGCTGAGGGGAGCTGCTGTGGCTAAGCTGAGGGCAACAAAAGTACCCTATGTCATGTCCGGGCCAAGGAGAGAGGCCTTTGTCCTGCCGGAGCCCCTGCTGCAGGTAGAAAGGCTGGAGGGAGGGAAGAAGTCGGACTGGGGGAAAGGTGTGAAGAATGAGTTAACAATAGGGGGGAGGAGAAAGCTAAATAAGCTCAAAAAATAGACAAAAACCCCCCCAAAAACCAATAACAAGGAAAACAGTTTCCCTGAATCCTGAAACTTCTTGGCTGGCTCTCAAATTTTCTAAATATTTTTCCACCCCTTGTTGTATAACTGACAGCAGTCCGCCTCACACTAAGACATCTTTTACAATAATCATACAGTGAATGGGGCAAAAATGCACCTCCTCTATGAGGGAGCTCCCTAGTGAGTCTTTAGCTCAATAATTGGACAAATCTGGAATAGCAAACAATGGGCTTTTTTTTTTTTCAGCATTGCCAAAGAACTTTTTTTCCCTAGTCATTCTTTTTGTCCATCTCTTGAGATATTTATTTATTTAGATTTTTTTTTTTTATATTCCGCTTTTCGGCACTTCAAAGTGTACATCAAAGCGGATTACATTCAAGTACTCAAGTATTTCCCTAACCCCAGAAGGCTTACAATCTAATTTTTGTACCAGAGGCAACGGAGGTTAAAGTGACTTACCCAAGGTCACAAGGAGCGACGTATATTATTTTTCCCTTGCATCACTCAAATAAGATCTGCAAACCAGCAGGATCCTTCTCTCTGGTATCAGATCACAAACTGATGTGAATGAAGTGCTGAGAAAAGCTGGCATGACGTCGTTGGTGTGGCTTTTTCCAGGGGAAGTTCCAGCTGTTCTTTACGCAGGTCTGTACTTCCATTAGGGCCGATGTAATAAAACCTGCACCAAAATGAGAGTTAAACAGAAAAATCTGCACTTTAATGCAAAAAAGTGCTTTAAAAATTGCTTTAAAAGCGAAGTAAGGAGGAGGGAAGAACTTGACGTTGGAAGAGGTGTGAGCAAAATGACCTTGCATGGAAGATTGGTAGTGTGTATCCCGACTTGGGCACAGTTTCACATACAAGACCATTTGGGCAAGGCATGCCAAGTGAAATAAAGGATCGGCTCTTTAGGGCAGACACCAACAGCTGAACAGTACGCACATGGTGCTGTGCAGCTCAAATGGCTGTAGAGTTGCCTATTCAAGAGAGCTTTACCCCTTTGATTTCACTTGGCAAAATGGCCTTGCATGGAAGATTGGTGCTGGCCATCCTGACTTTGGGCACAATCTTGTATGTAAGTCCATTTTGGTCACACTCCTTCCAACTGTGCTTACCTGCATACTCCTGATTGAATGCATTTAAGTGGATTTTCAGATTAACTCTTTGGCTTGAAGTGGTGTAAAAGTTAACTCTCGTTACTGGTGGTCATGATATTCTATTGCTGTATCAATGTGGTACAGTCTTTCTACAAGACAAGGAGCCGCAGTAGAATAACTTTGGCCACCAGAAATGTAAATTTACTTCATCTCAGACCAAAGAAGTCATACGCTCTCTGGGGGCTTGCACCTACAGCTGAACAAAACATAAGTTCTCTTGGGAAGGTACCTAGGTGCTGTGTATCCCAACTTTGAAGTACTATTCAGCTGTTAAGTACAAGCCTCAGAAAGCTTACATTGGAAATGTAAATTCTCCGTGGCCTGAGGTGGAGTACTATACTGGGCACAATAGACTTCATTTGCCACCAGTAATATGATACTCCACCTCAGACCCAGGAGTTAAGTTTCCAATGTAAGCAATCTGGTAGGGTCATTCATCGAAATGCATTAACGCCATAACGCATACGATAATAAAGGTAGCGCACAGCGCAAATGCAAATTTTTGGAAGGGGTGGGATCAGGGAGGAGTGTGGGTGGGATTTATGAAAACAAGGGGCAATATTGCACAGTTTTAACACTGGAAATAACTACACCTTTTTTCCAGGCATTAAGCTGTGTGATATGGCCATAATGCAATTTGTGATAAATTTTTAGAATTGTATTTTGACCATTTCTGAGAGAGAGGGCAAGAGAGCCTCTTGGGGGAGACCCTCACAGTATGCAACTATTTATATCTCAATAGGAGGGCCATCTAATAGCTCAAGGTGGGGTGTTGGTGGTGGTGGTGGTTTAGGGGCCAGTTTCTCATGTACAGTGAGACGTACAACAGCACAGTACATCTTGGTGAAGATTTGACATCATTTAGAGTGATGCAATTTTGTAATATGTTATCTTGCCCTGGCTTGATGGTACTCTGTTATAGAGTCAATCAAGCTAGGGTGAGAGAGCATAGTAGAAATGGCATCTTTGTGAGACTTTCCTGACTCCAAATGATGTAAAATCTTCACCAAGGTGTACTGTGCTGTTCGTACATCTCACTCTTTAAGAGAAACTGGCCCCTAAAATCTAAACCAGCACCTCACCTCAAGCTATTAGATGGCCCTCCTATTGAGATATAAATACTTGACTAATATGAAGACCTAGATAGTCAGTCAGTCTCTCTCTCGCTCTCTCTCTCTCAAGTTGGCATGCACAGCATCAATGCAATTCAAAGCATGAGCTCTCTGGAGCAACATCCTGGTCAGTTTTAGGTGACCCCTGAGAGTTTATATTTTGTAAGCTAGCTGTAATTGCCTGCCCCAGAGAGCTTCTCTCTTGTTATAGAGTTGTGGGTTTTGTTGTTGATTTCTGTTGTGACATATCCCTGATTGTGTCCTGTCCTCACCGCAGGCCTCCTATCTATTGCTGGTGACCAATCACTTTCACTCTGGGTTTTCAGAAATGGATTTTATCGGGCTTCGAAAAGAGAACTTTAGCAAACCCTGTTCTCTGGTGATTCCGATCCCAGCACCCTGGTGGCTATAGATGGAAGCGATATTGTCGGGCCTGAAGTGATGTTGCCATTGGCATCTCAGACCTCTGGGGGTAGAGGAGGGGATCCTTCTTCTCAAGCCGCCTCTTACATGTACCTGAGCTCCCAATGAGACTCTCGGACAGAAAATTTTGACACCTCCCCCCCCCCCCCCCCCAGCTTAGATCTTTCTGTACTTGGCAGTCTTTTCTAGTGACCTGCTGATAAACTAATTTTTGCTTTGAGAGTCTGTTTTTGGTATTACATTTTTTATGACTGAAATATACACATCTAGAATGTCTGTCTGCTCTTCCTCCTCCCCCCCCCCCCCCCCATCGGAAGTGCAAGTTGCAAGATAACCCCAGGGCCAAGGGTACTCACTTGCTGGTCTCAAAGACAGCTGATCGGGCTTATTAAAAGTGTGCAGGGCTGTAGATAAAAACACGATACAAATGGGTGAATAAGTAACCCTCCTTAGATCTTAATATCTTTTGATTATTACAGTCACAGGAGTCTCAGTTGGTAACCTTGTTGTTTTTACCAAAATCGGAGGTGTTTCGCAAAGAATCCCAGCCTCCACACACACAGTGATTGCAGTAGGTCGTGCACCGATGTGTAGACATACTGTCGGAGCTGTTTTAACAAGCAGAACAGCTACTGCAGGGCTGACAAAAAAAAAAGCAGAATGCCACCCACATCGCACTCCAGTTTTTTGTTTTTTTTTTAGTCTTGGTTTAAGAAACTGAAGCTTTGTGTCTGTCCTTCCTCACCTTTCCTAATGTATGAGGGGGGGAGGATTTGAATCATACTGAGGCTGCCTGGAATGTCGTGCTTTATACTGGGTATATAGTCTGGGTAAGAATTCTACATCATTGCTCTTCTGATCTGGATGCTCTCTTACCAGATTCTGTTTTCATTACACCTCTTAGTATTCTGTTATGACTGCTGCTTTCCTCCTTGCCTCTTTCCCTCGCCTCTCATTTAGGTTTTCTTTTTTTTCTTCAAACTAGTGAGAACATGTAAACCTGCCAAAGAGCTGAACTATTACTGTACAGTTAGCCTTCTGTGCTTACTTAATAAAAGAAAAACAAAGCTAAAATAAAACCTTTAAATGAAGTCATCCACTAAATACTTTGGTACAGTTC
This sequence comes from Rhinatrema bivittatum, assembly GCF_901001135.1. Taxonomy (NCBI): domain Eukaryota; kingdom Metazoa; phylum Chordata; class Amphibia; order Gymnophiona; family Rhinatrematidae; genus Rhinatrema; species Rhinatrema bivittatum. Next base: position 215,153,931 of record NC_042615.1, on the reverse strand, counting down.
CTTTTCTTCAGATTGCACATACTGTAAGTGTTTGAAGGGAAAATGTAACTTTTTTTTTTTAATGATGAGATGACTGAATGAAGCTGGTGGCCTGCCCAGGACACTGAATAGTTGGTTGGTTTCCATGAGCATCTGTCCTGCTCTGTGCAAGATGTAGTGGAAGAATCATTGCAATCAAGTTCATTGGCCTTTTATTCTCATAAAGTGGACCTTTATTTTTGAAGCTTTTCCACTTTCCATGTCTGTAGGAAAACTGTACTGAAAACTGAACTTGGTATTTTTAGTATACTTGTCCCACTGTGTAGGAATCTTCCAACACAGGCTGGCAAAACCTACTGAGGAGGCCTTTACTAGGATTGTCTGGTATGGGTGAACAAAATGCTAACTTAAGTAAAACCTTAGAGGTAGATTTTAAGTGTTGCTTGCGCAAAAATGGCCACATACGCACAACGCAAGTTTTAAGAAGCCAGGAAGGACGTGTATATACCTGCGTCCAGAATAAGGAGGTGGAAAAGGGTCAGGGCCAAGACTGATGCACGTAGCCACAAACTTTGCAAAGGCAAAATTCACAACTTTGCTACTGCTTCTCAAGACACAGGAGTCTCAGAGAGAGAGAGAGAGAACACCTGTATAGGGTCAGTCTGATACTCACTCTATATAGGTACCACTGTAGAGGGGCACTTTGAGTTGGAGTGGGTTGGGGTTAATGGCGTGGTGTTACAGATACATATAGAGGTATTCATATTAAAATTGACATCAGAAAAGAAATGTAGTCCTTATAAGTGATGAAAAGTCTAAGGAGGAATTGATTTGTATACTGCAAATGTACTCCTTATCATCACTTATAAGGACTACAATTCTTTACTGATGTCAGTTTTACTATGAATACCTCTGAATGTGTCTGTAACAACACCCCCTTAACCCCAGCCCACCTCCTGAAAACCCGCCCTGATTCAAAGTGCCCCTCTGCTGTGGTTACCTATAATATAGAGTATCAGAATGACCCCATCACAGGTTCTTTCTCTTTCTCTCCCTCTTCCTCTCCTTCCCTCCCTCCAAGATATGCATGTAAGGGCTGTAGAGAAGTGTGTGGCAACAGTATTTTAAATGCTACACTCGTACTTTATAAAATAAGGCATATGTTTGCTCGTGCTGCAATACACATGTTTATGGGCACACATGCATTCCTTTAAAAGAAACCAAAACAAACAAACCAGTAAAATACTTGTATAAAAATGGGGAAAGGGGCAAACATCTGGAAAGCTTTGCACTCTAATACTCATAGTATGGGAAATAATGTCCCAGATCTAGAGGCATTAATGGAAGATGCTGATTTGGATGTAGTGGCTGTCTTGGAGACGTGGTACACAGAAAACCATGACTGGGGTACTTATACCAGGCTACAATCTATTCAGGAATGACCAAGAAAGAAGGAAGGGGGAAGGCATGGCAATATATATATATATATATATATATATATATATATATATATATATATATATATATATATATATATATATATATAAAATAATATATTGCAGGGCTTCTGAGGTAAGGAGGAGACACTGGGGTTAATCTGGAAAAAGGGATTGGAAGATCTCTTTATATTGGTATAATATACAGAAAGAAGAAACGGATCAAAATTTAATGGAGGATATTCACAAGATCGCTATGAAAGGGGAGGTGCTATTGCTAGGGGATTTCAATCTGCTGGATGTTGATTGGGACATTCCAGCTGTGGTATCTTCTAGTAGCAGGAAGATCCTTGATTCTATGCAGGGAGAATTGTTCTGTCAACTGGTAACCAAACCCACATGGGAGGGGGCACTTCTGGACCTTATGCTTACCAATGAGGACAGTATCTCTGATGTTGTAGTGGACGATCATCTGAGATCCAGAGATCAACTGATAGTATGGTTTGGTATTAGAGCATAGGAGATGAAGGTTCATGCCAAAGCGAGGGTCTTATACTTCAGTAAAATTACTTCTTTTAAAAGGAGTTAGTTGGCTGGGAAAATCTAGGGGAAGCAGAAGAGCAGTGGACAAAACTAAAAGGAGATATTATAAGGGCAACTAACCTTTTTGTTAAGAAAGTAAACAAAAGGAAAGAGGAAAAAGGGGCTGCTATGGTTTACAAAAAAAAAAAGTAGTTGAAAAGAGAAAAGGTTAGCATTCATAAACTACAAGAGATCACAGAACGAGGAAGACAGGCGACTTTATCTGGAAAAGCTAAGAGAAGCTGGGAAAGTAGTCAGGAATGCAAAAAGTCACATGAAAGAAGAAATAGCAGGGTCCATATTCAGCTGCTGTGTGGCTCTGCTAGGTAGCCAGATAAGTTTATCTGGCTAACTAGTGCTGTACATTCAGCAGTATGGCAGCTTTGTCCTGACCAGAGTTAGCCAGATAAGTTATCCGGCTAATTCAACTTCTCCCCATTACGCCAAGTCCCCCTGACTTATCCGGCTATATACTTGGTCAGATAAGCAAATTGTTCAGCTAAGTGACGTCTGCTCACCCTAGTCTGATATTCAGCTGTGCCAATTAGCCAGATAATTAGCACTTCTGGGTAAGTACAGATTTGAATATTGGTCTCAACAAATACAGTAAAACATGGGGGAGACTTTATTTTATTTTTTTAGATATATTAGTGCTAGAAGCAAGTTCAAAGGTGGTATTGTGAGAAGCTAAAATGAAGGGAAGTAACATGTAGAAGCTGATCAGGAAAAAGCAAAATTGCTTAACAAATATTCATGTCCAGGTGTTCACCGTGGAAGGGCCAGGAACAGGACCTTCCACAAATTGAAGTGAGGTAAACATCAACAAACACATTGAAGTGAGGTAAACAATTGATTTTTCAGAAAAGGGTGTTTTGTGAAGAGCTACCTAAACAAAATAGTAAGGCGATGGGGGAGATGGGACACATCTGAGGGTACTAAGAGAAGTTCTGGCAGGTTCACTAGCTGACTTTTGCAATGCTTCTTTATTGTCTGGAGGAGGACTGGAGATGGGTGAATGTGGTTCCTATTCATAAAAGTGGAAGTAAGGAGGAGACTGAGAACTACAGACTGGTTAATCTGACGACTGTAGTGAGCAAATTAATGGAATCACTGCTTAAACAGATGGTAGTGCAGTTTCTGGATTCCAGTGGATTACAAGATCTGAGGCAGCATGGCTGGGGCAAGGTCAGGTCAGCACCATATTGGAAAATGGTGCAGACCAGGATGGGTACAAGGGGGCACCCGCCCCCGACGCAGGATCCAGGTTAAGGTAAGGTGGGCTCTGGAGGGGAGGGTGTGGGGGGGGGTTGGATGCTGGCCCTTTTGTTTTGGGGGGGTAAGGATAGTGATGCTTTGGGGGATGGGGGTATTGATGCTTTGTGGGGGATGTTGATGCTTCTGGGGGGGCAGGGAAGGACAACAGAGCGATGGACGCTCTTGGGAGGAAGGTGTTCCAAGGTGCTGTGCTTATTGCCTGCATCGCTGTCTACAAGCTCTACAGGAGCAAGTACTCACGGGACAATTGGAAGTATGTGCAAGAGGTGGCAGAGCAGCTGCCTCAACAGCAGAAAGACACCCTCATGTCACTGGTGCACAAGGGTCTGGAGGTCGGGAAACATGAGGTCCATGTGACCCTCAATGTTTTTGAGATGGTATCGAGGGTCTCTGCAGTGGGAATCTATGCCCAGAGAATGGCATGTCTGCGGGCCTTGGATCTCCGACCAGAGGTACAGGAATGATTCGCTGATGTGCCATGTACTGGAAAGAATCTCTTCCCCCAGGAGGCCATTGAAGCTGGGGCCAAAGAAGTCTTTCTTTCGCCAAAGGAAGTACTATCCTCCACCTCCTCTATCCCGTCAACACCATCAGAGCTTCCGTGGCTACCCCAGGCAGCAGAGAGTTCTCAAGCCCCAGCCAGCTCTTCAGTTAACTCTGGGGAAGGGGTTTTGACTGGGCTGTAGGGAACTTAAATCAGTTGCCCATACCCAGGACAATGGACCCTCCGGTCAGGGGCAGGCTGTGGTTCATTGCGAATCGGTGGCCCAGTATAACCTTGGACTAGTGGGCTTTGTCCATCATCTGCCAGAGGAACCAATTAAATCTATTGAGTTTCCCGCCAAATTGCCCTCCGTGCCCATTTTGGGGGCCGGTAGTGCATCAGGAAGTACTACAGGCAGAGGTCTCTTCCCTCTTTAATGGCCAGAGTGGTCGAGCCTGTACCACCAGGGCAAAGAGGGCAGGGATTCTACTCTAGGTACACCCTGATTCCAAAGAGAACAGGAGGATTCTGTCCCATCCTAGCCCTGAGGGACTTGAACAAGTTTCGAAGAAAAGTTCAAGATTGTTTCCCTGGGCACCTTAATCCCCCTTTTGCAAAAAGGGAATTGGCTCTGCTCTCTTGACCTAAAGGATGCATATACCCATATTGAGATTTTCCCTGGTCACAGGAAGTATCTCCCATTTGTGGTGGGAAAACAAGCACTTCCAGTACTGGATGTTGCTGTTTTGGGCTTGCATCTGCCCCATGGGTCTTCACAAAATGCCTGGCTGTGGTGGTGGCACTCCTCCACAGGCTGGGAATGCATGTTTTCCTGTATCTGGATGATTGGCTGGTCAAGAACACATCTCAGGTAGGGGCCACCAGGTCCATGTGCTTGACCACCTGGGTGTTGGAGTCACTAGGGTTTGTTCTCAACTTCCCAAAGTCCCAGTTCAGACTTTCACCTCGATTGGACTTCATTGGATCCCTGCTAGATACGGAACAGGCCAAGACCCTTCTGCCACGCCAGAGGGCTGTTGCCTTGGCGACCATTGCGGCAGAAGTTCAACAGAGCCTGGTATCAGCCTGGTACATATTGAGTCTGTTGGGCCACATGGCCGCGACTGTTTGTCACTTCCTTGGCACTCTTACACATGCGCAGAGCCCAACGAACCCTGAAGGCACAGTGGCACCAAGCCACTCAGCCTCCAGGATTACATCCAAGTCACCCCGACTCTCAGGGACTCTGTGCTGGTGGTGGGTACTTTCCAGTCTGGTATGGGGGATTTCCTTTTGGAGTCTCCCTACTCAAATTATGCTAACCATAGGGTCTGTGGTTTGCTCAGGAACGTGAAATCAACTTCCTGGAGCTCCGGTGATCAGGTACGTGCTATAGGCCTTCAGATATCTGCTGTCCAACGAAGTTGTCCTGATCTAGACTGACAATCCAGTAACTTTGTGGTATGTCAACGAGTAGGGAGGCATGGGATCACACCTTCTGTGTCAGGAAGCAGTCCAGATCTGGTCGTGGGCTCTGTCTCACGGGATGGTGCTCAGGGCCATGTACCTGGCCGGGACAGAGAACGTGATGGCGGACAGACTGAGTCGCCTTCAGACCACACGAGAGGTCCTTGGATAAGGGGATAGCAAATCAGATATTCCGCCATTGGGGGAGCCCAAATGTAGATCTGATTGAGTCTCCCTGCAACAGGTGCCATGGTTCTGCTCCCTAAACCAGGTCAGATGGCAAACCAGCTTTAGACACCTTGGCTCATCATTGGGGCAAGGGTCTTCTGTACGCATATCCTCCCATTCCCTTAGTGATGAAGACTCTTTTGAAGCTTCGCAAGGACAGAGGGATTATGATTCTCATAGCTCCTCCTTGGCTGAGACAGGTCTGGTTTCCACTCCTGTGGGAATTGTCCATCTGGAAATTGGTCAGTCTGGGGACTTCCTGAGATCTCATCATGCACGATCAAGGCAGGCTGTATCATCCTAACTTCCAGGCCCTGTTGCTCACAGTCTGAATGTTAAGAGGTTAATCATGTGCTGCTTGATCTTTCTGAGGATGTGTCTCTGGTCCTGGTGGCTTCTAAAAAGACTTCCACTAAAAAGTATTATGGACTGAAGTGGAGGAGGTTTTCCGTGTGGTGTGACCAGAGGGTTCTAGATCTGTGCTCCTGCCTCATACAAAATCTGCTTGATTACCTTCTACACCTTTTGGAGGCTGGCATTCCACCATGATGTAGATGGTATGCCCATCTCTGTACAGCCTATAGTTGTACGTTTCATGTGGGGCCTACTTCAATTAAAGCTTCCCGTAAGGCCTCCAGCTGTGTCTTGGGATCTCAACTTTGTTTTATCTCAGCTGATGAAAACTCCTTTGAGCTGCTGCCCACCTGTGACCTGAAGTAGCTGACCTGAAATGTCATATTTTTGGTGGCGGTTACTTCAGTGTGCAGGGTCAGCGAGCTCCAGGCCTTAGTGACTTATCTACCTTACACTAAGTTTTATCATGACAGGGTGAGCCTGTATACACACCCTAAGTTCTCGCCTAAGGTGTTGACAGACTTCCATCTTAACCAGTCAGTCGTCCTGCCAACTTTCTTTCCCAGGCCCCATTGGCACTAAGGCGAACGAGAATTGCACAGTTTGGACTGCAAGCGAGCATTAACCTTCTATCTGGAGTGGACAGAAGCGCATAGACAGACAATCTAATTTTTTGTTTCTTTTTGGTAAGAGTAGGTTGGGCGTTTTGCTGTTTCCAAACAGACAATATCGAATTGACTAGCAGATTGCATCTACTTCTGTTATACTCTGGTGAGACTGCATCTTGGGGTTCAAGGCAAAGCTCATTCTGTCCGAGCCATGGCAGCGTCGGGAGCCCACTTGCGAGCACTTTCCATGGAGGAGATCTGCAAGGCTGTCTTGGCGTTCCACACATTCACATCACACTTCTGTCTGGATAGGGATGGCTGATGTGACAGTAAGCTCATCTAGTCTGTCCTACAGAACCTGTTTGAGGTTTAGAACCCAACTCTCCCAACCTAGGGCCTCTTTTTTTTTTTGGTTCAGGCTGTCTTCCCCCCTTGTTGCCAATAGCACCATTGTTGCTGTGCCCGTTGGGGAGCAGCTTGTAACTAGGGATTCACCCATGTGTGAGGACTACCTTCCTGCTTGTCCTTGGAGAAAGCAGAGTTGCTTACCTGTAATGGGTATTCTCGGAGGACATCGGGATGCTAGTCCTCATGAAACCTGCCCTCCATCCCACGAAGTTGGGTTTCTTCTATTTTTTATTTTATCGTAATTCTATGTTACGAGACTGAATAGGGAACCCATGTGGATGTGTGTATAGGGCATGCTCAGTGTGCCTAGTCAAAGTTTCTGCATAGGTTTTCTGCATCTGGCTCCATCTGATGATGTCACCCATATGTGAGGACTAACATCCTGCTGTCTTTGGAGAACACCTGTTATAGATAAGCAACCCTGCTTTATTAGGCTAAGTAGAAAAGCCAGAGATCTTGGGGCAGGCAGTGGATGGATCGAGGAGTGTCAACTTAATCCGGTTATCTTAACTGGATGCCTATATTTAGTCTTATCCGGTTAAGTTAACTGAATAAGTTAGACTTGCTCAATAGCAGGTCTAAAGTTATCTAGATATAACTTATCCGGCTAACTGGAACTTATCTGCTTTTATTTAGCAGCATAACCTTCTAAGTTAGCCAGATAAGTTTTATATCCAGATAACTTAGACAGTTGGATATCTTTCAGTATTGGGCCCATAATTTTCAAACATTTTGTTTCTGCTAAATGATATAGTCGCTGGAACTCCAATGAATTTAAAAAGCTCTGTTCTGTGAGGTTAGGTGAAATAGCGAGAACAAATTAAAGAGGGACTATATTGTACAGGAACAGTTTGTTAACCTGTGAAATATAGCTACAGCACATTCCATCCTTTTTGATATATTAAAAGAAAACCCATAGAAGGAGGCCATATCTCTCTGAAGAGTTTATTTTTAGTGTAACATGAGCCACTCAGGCCTTAACAAAAATACCTCTGTAAACAATAAATATATTCTCTGCCTCTATAGGTACATTCTCAAAATGCCAATAAATTAATGTATTTTGTTTTATTTATATGTGTGTGTGTTTTTTTTTTTGGGGGGGGAGGGGGGCAATGTAATTTGTGCTAGATTATCTTGGGAAAACTCTCACTGAGTTCTTCATAGTAGAAATAACAATCCATGGAATATGCTGTAGAAATCCAGAAACAAAAAAAAGCAACTGCGGCCATTATTTTTCCAAATTATATTTTTATTGCTTTTTTTTTTTTTTTTTTAATCTTTAGGATTCCCACAAATCTACTTGTAGACTAAACCATTAATGTATTTTCGGATTATTATATGAGAAACTTTACAAAATTTGAAAATCATAATGTATTACATTTTATTACTTTGCTACTTGTTAGAAGGTCTGGATGGTGCTAGGTGATGGGATTCACAGTCCCTGATGGCATGGATGTTCCGAGACTTGGATTATTTTAATCCTCTGTCTATATTGATTCTTGCTGTCCTGATTCTTTTCTGTGTACATGTTAGGTTCATCTGAATAGTGCTGGACTTTCAGATGCTCGGTTATAAAAATATAATTCAAAATGTTCCAGTACCACCAAGAAGCAGTAAATGTGTTTCCCCTATTGCTCTTGTAGTCTGTCCCATACTATTACATCTGTGCTCCCACTCGGTGAAACTTACAAACATATCTTGTGGGACCCCTGTGACTCCTTGTGCAAGATCAGTTCTCTTCTACTGAGCCTCAGAAAATGTAAGGATTCCTTCTGCTGCCACTTTTTCATGTAAAATATTGGGCTATGAAAAGTATAAATATATGTATATATGCACACACACATGGGAAGAAGTCAAATTAAGGTGAATTTAGCATCAAAATAGTTTAAATTCTCCTTATTTATTCAGTTCCCCCCACCCTCATGTATATATGTGTGGCTGTGTGTTGGATACTTATTTATTCTCGCTGATCATAAGCAGGGGGGGGGGGTGTTGTTGTACTTCAGATATGGGAAGGTTAAGGATTACACCCCCCCCCCCCCCCCTTATGCATGAACAGTAATGATAAATCCTATAATTTAATGGATGAAGCAAATGTATTCTCTGTGGCGGATGGGAATGTCATGTAGATGATTAGCTGGTTGTGCTGCTGTTGTGTCATTGACCCCTCTGGAAGCAGCTGAATTGTTGACATCTGTCATGTCTGCTTGGCCAGGGAGAATGTTTGGCATTCCAGTTCGAGCACAAGGGTCTTTTTCCATACAACAAATCAAATCATTGATCTGATGCCTCTTGGAAGTTTATTTAATGCTTCCTGGATGTTTATTTAAGCATACTTCCTGTGCTGTAGAAATGCATTTTTCTCACAAACTTCAAAATAAGTGAAAAGAGGCCTAACATTTCATTGATTTAAATATTCTGTGCTTACTTCATTCAGCTTTTGCTGTTCCTATATTGCAGTGGTATTAAGTTCTATACAAGTACTTTGTTGTATACACCTTCAGGTGAATTTTCAAAGGAGTTATGCATATAAATGTAACATACTATTATAGCACTTTTTCAAAAGCATTTACCCACATTAATTGCTCTTTAAGTAGGTAAAACTAGAGTTATGATTCGGCCGAACCTTTTGGTTCGGCCTTTATCTGCCCACTGTGTGAAATTTCGTTTTCCTGCGATTTGGGCCAATTTGTTTTCAGCTGCCCCGAAACGAAAACCCCAAACCCATCCCAACCCTTCAAATTTAATTAATTGCAACTCCCCCCCCCCCCCACCCCAAGACTTGCCGAAACTCCCTGGTGGTCCAGCGGGGTCCTGGGAGCGATCCCCCGCTCTATGGGCCGTCGGCTGCCAGTAATCAAAATGTTGCCGGTGGCCCTATCCCTTACCATGTGACAGGGGCTATCTGTGCTATTGGCCGGCCTCTGTCACATGGTAGGAGCAATGGATGGCTGGTGCAGTCTTAAAAAAAATGGCGCAGGCCATCCATTGCTCCTACCATGTAACCGGTAGCCCCTGTCACATGGTAAGGGCAAAGAGCCACCGGCGCCATTTTGATTAGTGGCAGCCGATGGCCTGAGAGGGATAGATCGCTCCCGGGACCCCGCTGGACCAGCAGGGAGTTTCGGCAAGTCTTGGGGGAGGGGAGGTCAGGAGGGTGGGGAGTTGCAATTAATTAAATTTGAAAGGTTGGGAATGAGTTTGGGTTTTAGTTTTTTTTTTTTTCAATGTGCCCTTCCCCCCCCCAAAAAAATAAGAAAACCAATGAAAATTTTGTGGGTTTTCCTATCGTTTCGTCAGACCCCCCCCCCCCCCCCCCCCCGAAATGCAACTAAATAGGAAATAAAGACAATATTTCCTATTTCATTGCAAACAAATGCACATCCCTAGGTAAAACATATGGACTATTCAGTGTCATATATTGTAGCAATTTTCAAAATCCCACTCATTTATTTACATGAATAAGCGCACAAAACATGCTTAAAATTATCATTAACTAAAACAAAAAACAGTACATACGTAAAATACATTATTTACAAACATTTTTTTTAAAATGTTTTCAGCTGCTTCCTAAACACACTTCATGCCTCAACTGCACTGGAATCCTTAAAATCACCTAAAGCTGGCATCTGCAATAAATTTGTCCCAGAAGCGTGCAGGGCCCATGTAGGAGTGTACCACTGGAGTTTGGATTTTAGAGAACAAGATTCAGCTAAAAATAGTAAACCATGTATTACCACTAGCATTCTGAATTTAATTCTCCGTTTTACAGGAAACCAGTGTAACCGCTAAAGAGAGGGAGTTTTATGGTTGTATTGATGCAGACCACGTAATATGTGGGCCGCTGCATTTTGTAGCAGCTGAAGTACTTTATTGTTCAGTGTTGTTATTAGGCCTCCCTTACCAAATTATTAATCTGTGTGACCTAGTACTGTACAAGGGATTGCAATACTGTTCTAAGCAAGGACTCCCGTCAACAAGGGCCAAAAAGGCTTCAACATCTTTAGCTTAAAAAAATGCATACTTTGGACAGATGTTGAATATGAGAGGTCATTGTTAGAGTGGAGTCCAAGAGAACTCTGAGCCTGCAAACTTAGTTAAGGATAGGTAGAGTTTCCTCCTCACAGTTAAAGCTTTAGCATCAGAAACACCAACCTTACCAACCCACAGTTTTCTGGTTTTCTGAACATTTATGGCGAGCCCATTTTTTCCCCAAGCATAACTTAATCTGAGCAAAGCATTCATACAGTCTGCATGTGGGAACAAGTCCTGGCTCGTCACCGGAAATATATATTACATGTCCGGGCTGCGGACATGTGATCTACACACCGTCTGACTTGCTGACACCTTGGACATTAGTACGGCATTGTGTCTTTAGGAATTAGTTTCTCCTTTTCCTGTCTCTCTTTTTGAGCATGGTAAACTGTGAGAATAGGAAATACTGCTGGCACTGTTTGGCTCCATTCTAGTAAGCAGAGTATTGCAACTCTGGCAGGCCCAGGTGAGAAGATGGGCAAGACTAACGGTGCAAGGAGAGGGAGGACAGAAGGGACAATGGAAGGAGGAGGAAGAAATACAAGGAAGAAGGATCAGGAGCGGAAGTGGCAGGGTGGTGCAGAGCAAGGAGGAGGAAAGAAAGGAGCATGGAGCCGGAGATGGTACAGAACAGCTATGTGGCAGGAGTGGAGGGGCATGAAGTAAGAGTGAGGAAGGTGATGCTATGGAAACACTGGAAGAGGGAGCAGTGAAGATGAATGTAGATAGAGGTGACACAAATCGAAGGAAAGGAGAGACTGAAAGTAGAGGGAGGTGAAGAGGAGAAAAAAGGGAGAGAGAAGTAGGCATGCTGTCGTAAAAGAAACTGGTGTAAGAGGAGATGTAGTGAAAAAAAGGACATGAGCATTCTAGATTGCTTCAGTTCCAAATGTCCAGATATCAAGTTTTGTTAAAATCATTTTTGTGGCTCTCAAGATAGGAGATGAATTTGCCCCCCCCCCCATGCATTATTTATGGGAAAGTTGTCAACTTCGTCCTCCCTGTGCACCACTTCTCCCCAAATTGCTTGTCCACGCCCCTCAAGGGCCTAACTTTTCTACCTTTCAAAGTTTCACATCTGTCTCCACACAGTTTGGTTCAACTTGGTCTAGTCATTTAAAAATTGACAAGGGGACACATACACAGACATAATCAATGATCTGACAAGCCTCTGTCCCTTAGGGAACCAAGGCTGAAAAGATAAAGGGAGTGAAAAGGGGAGAAAATAATAACTGAAAGAAGGAGAAACTAAAATAAATGAACTAACACAGACAGCAAAGTTTAGAAAACTTTCATTTTTTAAAAATGAAAATATTGAAATGATTTTGTAATAAAGTGGCTTTTTTATGGACATACAGCAATAAAAAATATGCTAGCAGTTATCTGTTTGACTCTGTCCTACCGCTGCTGCTGTCTCTTTCCTCCAACCCACTCAGTTGATCAGTCTCTCTCAGATGTTTGCTGCATCCTCTGCCCTGTATGGGTCATGCCAGCTAGCTGCGCTATTTCCCCAATCATTTCTGGCCAGGTATGTCTGGTGGCCATATGGGGTATATTTTATATTATGTCATAGAACACTCTACACACAATCTGGTAAAGTAAAACTTAGCTTACTAACCCCTAGATTCATCATTCTGCTATATTTATAGTAGATGAGTCGTGAAAAAAAGGGGCAGGGTGATAGTGGGCAGCCGGCCACATTATAGCAGTGTGTTCTCGCCCGCTGCGGTTGCATCCGCACAGCCCATTATCGCCCCCATAGCGCACACTGAAAGCTGGTGTTATTTCTGGTAATGTTGCCAGCAATAATGTGTACAACATTATCGCCCGCAGCGGTACAAGAAATAGATTTTTTTTTCCCCGCTCAAAGCTCACCTTAACCACTCCCCTTTCCCAATTTTAAATATTACCAATGCGATGCAGTAATTATCGCATGAGTTAGGGCCTTAAAGCATGCGCTAACAGCCTATCGCGTTTTAAAGAATGACCCCCCCTAAATGTTTAAAAAAAAATATCTGGATAATAAATCAAAATTTGAATAGAACATCACGGTAAGCTGTACATAAATCAATACAAGTAAATAGCAAACAGAAATAAAGATAGAATCTTAAAGGACAACAAAGAACACTTCGCTTATACATCTTCCATCTAAAAGCCAGTGTCCTTGGAAACCTGGAACACTGCAAGCTCAGGGACCCTAAAAAGAACCAGCTGATTCGCTCTTTGTTCCTTTCAGATCATCCAACTAAAACAAGCAAATGCAATGCCTTATATAATCCTTCTGCAAGTCAGAAGACTCAAGCAAGGTTCAAGGTATTCAGGAGAGTCAAGCAAAGTACTGGGTTGAGGCTGCTACGCAGCATGCCCTACACAGCCCACCCGCGGGACTGGTCGCGGACTTCGCTGGACTCGAAGTAGCCTCTAGACGAGAAGTGGAGTAATGAACAGAGCATGTCTCAGAAGCTGTAGAGGCCTGCACCGGGGCATGCCCTACACAGCCACCAGTGGCTGGTCGCGGACCACGCTGGGTTGGCACAGGTACTAGCAGAGTCTTTGGCATGGATGGAGCAAGCACAAGGGATTCCGTAGACCAGGGACAAGGATACAAGCGGAAGTCTCCCAGAGGCTTGTGCTGAAGTGAGAAAGGCATTGCTCCACGAGGCGCCCTACACAGACCACCCGTGGGACTGGTCGCGGACCACAACGTGGCACGCCAGGAAGGGTGGCAACGAGGAACCAGGGGTTCAGGACATCTGGACTGGAACACGGACTTCAGGAACAAGAGAAGAACATCACTGACATCAGGAACAGGAGATGAACATCTGGACTGGATCATGGATTACAGGAACTGGAAGACAGACAACAAGACTGACAATGGGTATCAGGGACAGCAGGCGGACATCTGGACTAGAACATGGACAACTGTACAAGATGAGGAGCTCCAACGAAGAACAGGAAACATAGGACCTTGAAGAGCTGGAACAGGGACGACTCCTGGAGCGAAGGACAGGAAGATCCCAGGAGCGTCTAACTCCTTGCGAAGGCAAAGCTGGAATGAACGCTGGGCCCTTTTGTAGGGCTGAAGAGGACAACGCCCAGGGAGAAGCTAGCAGGGGGCCACACTTGGCTGGCCCTTGAAGAGCAGGAGAGAGGCGCGTGCCCGTGCCTTAGGAAGCTAGAGGAGAAGAGAGCAGGGACGTTGTTGGCGTCCCTGCCACGTGGAAGGCCCACTGAAGCAAGCAGGAGCGGCTGCAGCCACGAAGAAAGAAGAAAGGACATCAGGCTGGTTGCAGGCACCGGCAGGGACAGCTTCCCTGCCGGCTGAAGAAGAAAGGAAGGCAAGCAGGCTTTCTGGCACCGGCAGGGACCCGGGCAGCAGCAGCAGGCACTGGCAGGGATGGCTTCCCTACCGGCTGAAGACCCCGGCATCGGTGAAGACGGCTCTCTGCTGTCTGAGGACCCCAGGGACAGTCAGCCGCATCGGGAGGAACAGGAGCAGCAGCGGCTGTCCCGACCGCGAGGGAGAGCCCCTGGTGGCCCGACCCACGCCGCGCAGGGCCGGAGGCAGCCGGGGAGGAGCCCGGCAACGGTGGCACGACCACCGCGAAGGAAACAGCACCAGCGGCCCGACTGGCCGCGGGAGGTAATGGACCTGCCCACACTCCTTGCGGGCAGGTTCATAATACAAACCCTGTTTCAAAATTCTATCCTGGTTCTTTCTTACAAAGAAAAAGTACTATCTGAATGTTGAATGGACATTCATATAGAATGTAGCAGGAACACAGAATAGCCGCGGGCGTGGTTCCGTTTCAGCCGCGGCCTCCGGATCAGCCCCTGGACCGGAACATGGCGCCTTTGTATTTTCCCAGCGTGGCTTGCACAGTCTCTCCTAGTCCTTCAGCAGATTCATGTGGAGATATTGCTTCTTATGCCTTTTTGAAGTTTCATTGTGAGCTTTCCTCTGTTCCTTTGGTTCCGTCTGTTTCTTGTGCTGCCTTGGTATTTGGTGAATTGATGAGCAAGCTGAAAAAAACAGCGGTAGTAACTTTAAATGCTGTTTGGGAAATCTTGGAGCAAATTGCCAAAGTTCTGGCTGTTTCCACCTCTAAGATGGATGCTGTTATGTCTAAACTGGAACCTCAGGTCTTAAATCATGATTTACTTTAACAGGATATTGGAACTCAAATGGTTAATTAATGTGAGATGTAGAGAGAATTCAAGCTGTTCAAAATATTGTGATTCAGGAGTGTGGCCTCCTATCTCGCCATATAGAATCCTTGGAGATTAAATCTTCGATTATTGAACTTTCCTAAAGTAATGGGAGAACTTTCTTCAGTGACTTTGAAAAGATACTTTCAAGAAGTCTTAAAAATTATACTGGAAAAGTCTCCAAATATAAACAAAATATCTTGTCTTTCTTCTTGAACTTGCTCTTCCTCTCAAATTGAACATGGTGATGAGGCTCCATTAAATTTGACTGAATTCTTAGAGACATCTGGTCCAGAAATGATTGAATGAGCTACCCTTGTAGTTTCCTTCGTAATTGATGCTGATGTCTTTATATTTTCTGAATTTAGATTCATTTTTTCATGCCCAGAAAGTTAGAATTTTTCCAGATATATCTAGAGCTATGCAAGAGAGGAGGAGGGAGTTCTTGGCTTTGAGGAAAGAAACTTTGGAGTTAGGAGCAACTTTTATTTTATGATATCCTTGTAAATGTTTTGTTACATTTTGCTCTGAATTATATGGGGTTTTTTTTTTCCTCCTGAACAATTTAAACCTTTTCTAAATGCTAGGAAAGATGTACTATCTCCTCTTCCCACAGCATCTTAATATTCTTATATTACAGGGCATGATACCTTTAGCTATTGCTATTTCCTATGGTAATTTCTTGTAGTTTCCTTATTTTCTCTCTCTGCTTCCTTCACACTTGTTTTTTCTTAAAATATGTATAGGACTCAATGTACATGGTTCTCTTTTTTTTTTTTAAATGTTTGGAAATTTGCTTTTCTTTTTCTTGTCTGGGTCCTTATTGTTTATTTACAAAGTATACAGTAAATTTGTGCTTTGTTAATATTTGAAAATCAATAAATAACAATTTAAAAAATAGGACTTTAATGTGTTGATCAACTGTTTGTTTTTTGTTGATTTTTAAATCTGACTCTCAGAGCAAAACTATAATGTGATAGGGGAAGAAAGCTAGTAGCTAAAGAATGTCAGCAGCTAGTTTTATAAATGCCAAACAGGAAAGATCAAAAACCAATTTTGGGTGGATGAAATGTGCAAGCTTGGGTGGAAGGTAGTGGGGCAAAGCTTTACGCGAGGGTGCAGATTTGTACGCGCAACCCGGCGCGAACAAATCTATGCCTGATTTTATAACATGCGCTGCCATGTGCGTGTTATAAAATCCAGGGTCGGCGCGCGCAGGGGGATGCACGATTGTGCAACCTACGCGCGCTGAGCCGAGCAGCCTGCCTCCATTCCCTCCTTAGAGGGAACTTTTTTTTTGTCCCTCCCCCACCCCCAGCCCTAACTAAATCTCCCCCTACCTTATTTCGTGGAGTTACGCCGCGTAACTTGCGCGGGCCGCTGGCTCCCTGTCCCGGCACAGGCCGTTGTGCTGGAGCACTCGGCCCCGCCCACGGACCGCCCCGGGACTTACGTGCGTGCCGGGGCTTGCGGGTGCGCGCAGGGGCAGGTTTTCGGGGGTTGCGCGCATATCTTACACAAGCAACCCTTTGAAAGTCTACCCCAATATGTATTGCCATTTATAACCTCCTCCTACTTCTGAGAAGAAGTAGGAGGAGGTTGGGCAAAGGAGAAACTAGGAAGCTGTACTTTAATGAGTCTTGTTGATTTTCTTTTTAAATGCTAATTTTAAAGAAGTTTAGCTGTTTGTCGTAGTATGCACTATTTGCCCTTCTTCTCTTCAGCATCAGAGTTTTAATGTAAGAGTGTCTACACGTATTTGGCCTTATTGAAAAATCTTCCTTGGGTGGAAAAAGTCTTTATTAAGTAACCCGTGTTATGTGTAAATGGCTTTGAAAATTACTGCCATAATTGGCTTTGCTACTTTTGAATAAAGAATTGATGAAATTCCTTCTTAAATAAATCAGCTGAATATATATATCCTAATAAAAATTTCTGGCAAAGAAAGTTGCTCAAATTATAGCTTTAAGGAAAATCACTTGTCCTAATGCAGCTTTTCAGTGCACACCAGGACATATGTACTGCAAAGTGATGAATAACAGTTGCCGCAAAATCAAAAGAAGATGTTGGTGGTGTCTGCTGGATGGCTCAGCCACAGGCTATACAGCTCTGTGGTGCCAGGGTATCTGGGGTTAGATCTCTTCTCCATCTGCGCCTGTTGCACTGTGCTACATAGTGGAGATGGTGCATTGAGTTCTGGGGAGGGAGGAAAAATGACAGCTGCTACTGTGGCAAACGCGGTCAGCTGATGAGCTGGGGAGAAGGTGCCCCAGTGGCCCATGGGGCCAGCAAGGGTTCACCAAGTTGCTGGGGAAGAAAAATATCACACTTAACCCAATTACATGGTGGTTTCATTTTTAAATTAAATCTGCAGGTACTTTTTATCCCCACAGTGTCTGTACCGTGCATTTTTTTTATATGAGCTTAACTTGCAGGTCAACCTGTGAATCTGTATCTAGGGACCTTGAAAATTGCTCCCCAGGTCTTTGAAGAGAGATGAGGAGTTACACTTTTTGTAAACAGGAACAAAAGCCTGTAAAGGGGGTCGATGCAATAAATTTGTGTAGAAAGCAGGCGCCGAACAGTTAGCGCTCGCTTTCTTAACGTGCCCCAGGTGCTGGGGCACCATGCAATATTTAAGTTAGTGGGTCACGTCAGCAAGGCGGCGCTAGAGTTGCTCGTGTGCCCCTAGCGCCTCCTTGCTAACACGACTCTGATCGATTTACCTAATTTGGCCGTCTGCCGGTTAGGAAACAGACGCCGGGGGTTCAGGAAATGACGATTGTCAGTTGAGCGTCTGTTTCCTGCACCCGACTTTCAACTTTTTTTTTTTTTTTTTAAACCTTGTTTCTTTTTAATAAAATGTCCTTAAACATTTAAAACAAGTACAGAAAAGCATTTTTTTTCCTGCTTTTCTGTAATTGTTTTACATGCGCTCAGCTATTAACACTTGCTTCAGGCAGGTGTTAATTGATGAATGCTAAAGGGTAGATTTTAAAAGGGGTACGCGCGTAACCCTTTTAAAACACCCCTGCACGTGCAGAGCCTATTTTGCATAGGCTCAGTGGCGTGCACAAGTCCCGGGGCTTCACTAGGGAGGGCGTGTCGGGTGGGCGGTGCAACGTTCGGGGCATTCCGTGGGGCGTGTAAGGGGCATGGTCCTGGCCCGGGGCGTTCTGGGGGCGTGGCCGAGGCCTTCGGAACAGCCCCCAGGTCAGGAGATGGCAGGCGTAACTTTTACAACAGCAGTAAGGGGGGGGGGGGGTTTAGATAGGGCCGGGGGGGGGGTGAGTTAGGGAGGGGAAGGTGCGGGGGGGGTGGAAGGAAAGTTCCCGCAGAGGCTGCGGAGGGAACGGGTAGCGCGCGCAGGGCTCGGCGCGCGCAAGGTGCACAAATGTGCACCCCCTTGCGTGTGCCGACCCCAGATTTTATAAGATACGTGCATATCTTATAAAATCCAGGGTACTTTTGTTTGCGCCTGGTGCGTGAACAAAAGTACGCGCGCGCTGCTTTTTAAAATATACCCCTAAATGTGCGTCCTAGACTCACTTTTTTTTTTTTTGCATCTGAAGTGAATGCAAATAGCCTCAGTCACATGCATTTGCATGTGATTAGCGCTATTAGACTCACTCCACTT
This sequence comes from Rhinatrema bivittatum, assembly GCF_901001135.1. NCBI lineage: Eukaryota > Metazoa > Chordata > Amphibia > Gymnophiona > Rhinatrematidae > Rhinatrema > Rhinatrema bivittatum. The sequence continues at coordinate 215,135,229 of NC_042615.1, read as the reverse complement.
TGGATGTGAGTTGAAAAGCACTAATCCCCTTATTGCATTAGGGAATTCATTAGCGCCTATTCAACCAGCCTCCGAATGCGGGTTATACAGTGTGCTCGGCCCCAAAGTTTGTCTGGTTCTGTTACTGAGTTTAAGAAGACCTTCTTCTGTCATACCAGTCTTTTTCTCTGTTTGAGCAGGACAACTGATTTAAAAAAAAAAAGACCATACAGACAGGCTTGGATTACTGTGGCTGTTCTGGATTCCAAGATCTGTGCAGTCCATTTTTTTTTTTTTTTTTTGCATTTTATTTACTTGATTGGCTATTTTGTTCAAGAGGAGAAAATATATTACGTCTGGAATGATATGGAAGAATTCATGAAAAGGAATATTTCTCCTTCGCACAAACCATCTGTTTGGCACCTCAAATGATGTGCACTGGTGCACCTTTGTATATGAACTCATCAATATAAACATATACAGTGCCTTGCAAAGTCTTCTTTGCTCTGATAAATGGTGTGAAGACTTATGCAATCAGACTATTTTTTTTATTTTTAATTACTTTTTGAATATTTCTATAATTGTTCTTTCACAGTGTAAATGTAGAGTATTTTGTGTAGATCAGTGAAACAAACTCCTACTTTAATGCGTTATGACTTATTTTCTAAACTGTAGAATGTGAAAAATGTACAAGGGTGTGAAGACTTTTTTTTTTTGCAAGGCATTATAACGAGTGGAACAAACATACAAAACTATGACTTGGAGAATATTTTTCAACATACATTTGTAGAAAGGGGTGGTGGGTTTCTTGCATAGTATTCTACCCCTCACTTTTTATTGACAATTCACTTGAGAGATTTTAAGTTCAATGACTAAAACTTTAGAACTTGATCAGAGCAGTTATTATATTCAGATTATCTCCAGGATGAAATGTGGGTCCATGCTGGCAGCTACTGCCCTTGGAATGTTGACAAGCTCACAATTACAAAGAAACCACCCTCTCCCCTATATTTCAAGGCTGCCACTCCAGGACTTGCCCCACTCTCTGCTGAACATGGAGAGGAGTCCTATTAAAATTCCTGTATTTTTCTCATAGAAATTACTTCCTTACCAAGGCATGGCTTAGCTTGGAAGGCATTTCCAAAATCAAGCCTCTACAAGCTTTTTCCATGCTCTTTTTAATTTCAATTAATGTTCCAAGTGAATTCTTACGGGCCTTTCCTAAAAAAAAAAAATTCTTTGCTGTTGGAAGATTGGACTTGGAAGAGAGAAATCTGGGGTATCAATTATATTTTGTAATTCTGTTTCTAACTTTTTCATTATTATTGATGCTTCTACATTAAGGGGTAGATTTTAAAAGGCCCACACGTGTGTCCGTATGCATGCGGTTCCCGGAGTGCACACACGGACGTGGCTATTTTATAATGTGCGCGTCAGCGCGCATATGTTATAAAATGTGATTCCTGCACACACATGTGAGGATTTTAATGTGCGTGCATGTGTGGGCTGGTTTTTTTAGTTTTTTTTAAAGAATCATGCAACAATGCAATAGAGCCTTTGCCTAGTTCCCTCCCAGTCTACTCCAATAAAGGAGCAGACTGGGAGGGAAATACCCTAACTCTATCCTTACTCCCTTTTCTCTTCTCCTCCCCGACCCCCTAAACCTACCCTAGCTATCCCCAATTTTTTTGTTTTTATACTTACTGCTACTCTTGGAGCAGAAGTAAACTCCCGCACGTGCTTCCCTGGGACAGCTTCTAATGGCGCTGTCTCGGCCTAGCCCACCCCTTTCTTCAGGCCCGGTATTTCTGCGCTTATGGGGAGTTACGCGCATGGCCAGGCCCTTTCTAACACAACCTGATTGTGCGCAGGGCCCGGCCACACGCATAACCCCTAGTATTTTGCGCGTGGGCCTTTGAAAATTGACTTGTAAGGACAAAGTAGTGTAAATGCTGTTAGACCATGGCATTGACATTTATTCCAGCAAGATGAGAAAAATGACTGAACTATGGGGGAGGGGGTAGGGTATATTGTGAGAGGGATAAACCATTGTTTGCCAGCTTCTTCAAGTGTTTTGTTTTTCTGCGTGTTTGCTAGTTGTGTTCTGGGCAAGATATGAACAGGAGGCTTTTGAAATGGAGCCCTTGTTAAGATTCTGCATCCTCTCACTACCTCCTGTAGTAAGGCAGTGGGGATTTTTTGGAAAGGTTTGTCCTTTTGAAAACACTGACCCGATATTTCTGGTTTTCAAACTTGTCCAAGATGTTCCCATTTTCTTCCAATGAGCCAAATTTGGTGACTTCCTGTCCCTTCTTTGGAGAATTATATAATGTTTTGACCCTTTGCAGGGGGGCAGGAAACCTCCGTGAATGGCTGCCAAAGAGGGGTACAAGATATCTGCTTCTACCTCCGGGCACCTTCATGTTCCCGGAGGCAGAGCATGGGCATTTTCATGTGAGGATGAGAGACACAAAAGGGACAGACACTTAGGATGGAACTCAGACATATCAGCAAGCAGCAGGTGCAAAGCAGAAAAAAGGCAAAACATACCCCCTACTGGGAGTGCAGTTGTATCACATCTGCATCTTTTCCCCTCCAGTGCAACCTTGGCGGAATGCATTCATGCATCCTCTAATAGTTTGCCACGTCTGCTGGAATACTGCCCTTTCAATGTGCATGTTCTGAGCACTCAGGAAAAGAGAAGTTGGAGGGAATTATATAATAAAGGTGCAATAGTTCCACTGACTAGTGACAGTAGAAGATGTGCAGAGCATCCAAGCCTAAAAGACCCTGTTTGTACCCCACACAGGAAGATATGGAGGAAAGAGAGAGCAGAACAATTTGCAAAGTAAAAAGGCAGATGATGCCCAAGGGAAGAAAAGACATATGAGAATTGTACTTTAGGGAGTGATGTGCTAGGGGTCTGGGAGTGGAGTCCTGAGGAGAAAGATGGCTTCCAAACTAGGATCAATAGGGATGAGTGAACAAAACCCTTAGATAAGAGAAACATTATTATTTGCATATAAAGGGGGAGAAAAAAGGGCAGTATTGGGAAAGCTATGTACATTAATGCTCATAGTATGAGAAATAACTGTACATAGAGGCAGTCATGGAAGAAGCCAATTTAGATGTAATGGCTATTACAAAGAAGAGGTAAATGGGGGGGAAAACCCTGACTGGGATATAGTTATAGTGGGCTACAATTTATTCAAGAAGGACCAAATAGGAAGGAAGGGAGAATGTGTGGCACTATATGTATTAAAGCAAAAGAATTGCAGGGCTCATAAGGTAAAGAGGAGGCACTATGGGTTAATCTGGAAAGAGGGAATGGAATATCTGATGGTGTAATATACAGACCTCCATCACGATCAGAAGAAATGGATAGATATTCAATTGGAGGTTATTCACAAAATTGCTACGAAAGGGGAGGCGCTAATGCTAGGGGACTTCAATCTGCTGGAAATTGATTGGGATATCCTGGCTGCAGGGTCTTCTAGAAGCAAGGAGATCCTGGATTCTCTGCGAGGAGAACTGTTCTGTCAACTGGTAGCGGAACCCACAGCAGGCTGAATCCGCTTACTTACCAGGCCAGTAGACCATCTCGTCTTTTATGTCTTCGGGGCTGATTTCTCCTGGGGTAGTGAGCCCCATTGCTGGTTTTGGCGAGGGAGAATCAAGCCAGTCAGGGGAAGAGGTCTCTCTGTCCCCAGGATCAGGTTTACCTACCGCCACAGAGGTTTGGGGTTTCCCCTGGGGTTGCAGCAGCAGCACCAGCCGATGATGCAGGCTTGGCGTCTGCGCAGGCAGGGACAGAGGAGGCTCCCGTGCCTCTGCTAACTATGCCACTAGGTGACTGCTCCCAGTCCTGCCACTGGTATGGAGAACTCAGAGATAAATATTGCCACCTGCTTCTTCTTTGTGGGGACTGGATATTCCGACAGTGCAGGCTTGAGCGAGTCACTATCTCGGCTCAAGAAATCTGCGGTATTAACACTAGATGCCATGTGGGAATTGTTGGAGCAGTTTAGTCAAGTATTGAGTTTATCTTCTACCAAGATGGACTCTGTGCTTTCTAGATTGGATCCTTTGGTTGCACGACATGATTTAATTCGTCAAAATTATGATAATCACTTGGTTACTCTTAATCAGGACGTGGCCAAGATGCAATCACTTCAGACCACAATAATTCAGGAACATGAATCATCCTGTAGAATTGAGGCTTTAGAAAATTCCTCTTGAAGGTTTAACTTACGGTTTTTGAATTTTCCCAAAATTACTGGGGAGGTTCCTATGATGACTTTAAAAGTATAGGGGCAGATTTAAAAAGCCTACGAGTGTAAATCCAGGTGGATTTACGCGCGCCGGGCCTAAAGCCCCAGGACGCGTGTAAGTCCCGGGGCTTGAAAAAATGGGCAGTCCAGGGGCTGGGGGGCGGGACAGGTAGGGGAAGGTTTGGGGGGGGGGGGGGGGGGAAAGGAAAGCTCCCTCCGAGGCTGCTCTGATTTCAGAGCGGCCTCGCAGGGAACTGGGAAAACCAGCTGGTCTCCCCGAGGGCTCGATGTGCGCAAGGTGCGCGTGCCAACCCCTGATTTTATAACATGCGCGTGCACAAATGTATGCCACGTGCGTACATTTTAAAATCTGCCACATATTTCTTTGATGTTTGACATATATCATTTGATAAGTTTCCCTTAATTAATAAGGTTTTATTTCTTGCCTCAGTCTTCAGGTCAAGTAGATCATAATGCGAATCTTAACATAACCATAGATAATTTGACTGAATTTTTGGAATCATCAGGCCCACAAATAATTGAGAGAGCAACTCTCCTGATTTCCTTTGTTTCTGATTCTGATTTAAGTAATGTTATGTATTTGTACTTAAAAAAAAATCTGAATTTCCTTTTTTATGGTCCGAAAACCTCCTGAGTTACCCAAGAAAGGTGGAGAGGAAAGATACTTTAGATCTGGGTGCTACATTTACCTTATTTTATGCACGTAAATGCTTTGTTAAATATTGGTCTGATTTTTTTTTTTTTTGTTTTCTTTTCCCTAGAGGTGCTTAAGCCCTTCCTGAAAGCCAGGAGAATACTAACATCTTCTCCTGTACCCACAACTTCTTAAAGGCTTTTTTATTTTCCTCTGGCTAAAGCATTTTCACAAAGGTGCAAAGGGGAACTGCCTCCTGTTATGCCCGATTCCAAAGAAAATAAAGGTGTGAATGTACCATTCAGCTGTTCATGGATTTCATAGGACAACAGGAGGCTGAGTTGTCTGAGGCATGAGATATATATAAGGGTTACTTGCCCAGATAGTGTGGGTATTATGGGATGAGAATGTTGGCAGTTTTTGAATGTAATAATGTGTCTAGTAGTACTTTAAAAACAAGTGGGAATAGTAGTAATGGTATAAACTATATAATCTCATCAAGTATGCATTGGTTAGCTAAATGATGGCAGTTGTAATTGAAATTGGTAAGGCCTTGTGTTATGCCACTGGCATACACACACCTCTCACAGCATGATCAGAACGTAGGCAGACACCACTCTGAGTACATGACAGACCAAACTAATTCAAGATTAGCAGGATACACACAAATGGGTTTAGGATCAGTTATTAAAGTACTCCAGACGTATTGAGCCTAGCTTTCAAACCTATCTGTATTACAGCATTTGTATGCATAAGTAGACACATGGAGATTAATATTAGTATTTTATAACTGTGCGGTGGGTGTGTAAAAAATGTAACCTGTATGCATAACCCTGATTTATATATGGAGGCTGGCGTTTTATAAAGTATACATGTATACTGTATGTATGCTCTTTATATCATCAGTTTATTAATATTTCCGTCAGTTCTGTACACGTAGACCTTCTAGTGCTTCACCGTGAGCTCTTACCAGTTCACCCAGAAACTGAAAACAGAAAACTCCAATGTCACTTATACGAGTCAGCAGGTGTAAAAGTATGTGAATACGTTCAGTAATGTATACTCATATATCTCTTACAAAATAGCAACTGTTGCCCAGACTTCTTGACTCTGTTCTGAAATGCACGTAGACCATCCTTCCTCCTCTCCCTCCGGTAAAATATGCATGCAAAATAAAAAATATGCGTGTACTCTTGATGTTTATAAAATACCATATAGGTGCATAATTCTACTGGCGCATGTATATGCTATTTTTGCACATGGAACTCTTTTGGAAATTCACTCCATTGCATTTTGGTAGGCTTATTTTAAATGGATGGTTTGGAAAAGAAGCCGTAGAACTGGATTGGATTTTCAGAATGAGGCTCCTGCCCTGATTGCTAGAATTTTTTCTCCTCGGTTGAGTCTCGCAGCTATCTATAAAACTGAAATGTCCTGTGCCTAAAGTCCTCACAACCTCATTGTTCTAACCTTGATCCGAAAACGTCGAAGATGAGGTACTTTGTGTATGAGTTGCTCTTCTTTTGGGCCGTTCAATGCTCTGCCATTTTAAGGCTGACGCTCCTCGTGGTGGGGCTGCCATTTTCGGCCATGTTCTAGCGGAATGCCAGCATCATAAAAGACCGCTAAGGCTTCTGGAATCTTCTTTAGCCCTGTAAGTTTTGCCTGCGTGCTGAAAGGACAATGTGAAAGGAAAGTTCCATCTATATTTAATATCAGCTCGTCGCAAGGCCTCCGTCTCCGCTCTTAAATCGTACCGCTTTTTTTAGGTGCTCGCAGCAAGGTCCTGGAACACCGTCACCTCCATGTTTTGCCAGGACCACAATTTTTTTTTCCTTGCAATGGCCAATAGTTGCTCCTTCTGGGTAAAACTTTGGAAATTTAAAATCAGATCCCGTGGTCTACTGTCTCTCCGACCTCCCAGCGCTCAATGTGCCCGATCGATAAGTAGAACATTCGTATCTCCAGCACCGCCCCGCTCATTCCCGGAGAGTTGTTGATCCCAAAGAAAGCTGCAAAATGCTGTGGCCGTAGCCATGCTATCTTCATATTCCTTAGTCTCCGAAATTCCCCGAAAGTCTGATGTTATGGCGCCTCGATCTGTTTTCCAGATCTTCTAATTTTTCTGAAATCGAGTCTAGCTCTGTTGTGGTCTCTTTGTTATTTTTCTCTAAATCCTTAATAGCTGCTGCCTGATCTTCCACTCTGTTATGTTTATTATTTTTAATTTCTGTATGGAGATCTATAAACCAGTCCCTCATTTGGGATTTAGTGGGTAAGTCGGCCATAGTCAGGATGAAGTCCACTGCTGGCTGTGGCGACAAGATCGGGGCCTCTGCCTCCGTACCATCCCCCTCTCCCGCCATGCATTCAGCAATCTCAGTCCCAGCTTTTCTGGAGTCCACGGCCAATCTTGTAAAAGAAAACTTCTGCAACTCACTTTTTTTCTTTGTAGACATCAGTCTGCTTGTAGGATTCAGTATATTCACTCTGAACTCGTTTTTATTTAATCCGAGCTGTTGGGTTCGGCTTACTTAGGTGAGCGGTCTGGGGAACTACAGATTTAAGCAGCCATCTTGTCTCGTGGCGAACAGCGCCCCTGCTAGAATTTTTTAATATGCTGAAGACCATTGCGAAATACACTCTGACAGTCAGTGGGAGCTCAAACTAGCGATCTGATCCTTACCTAAAGTGAAAATCAGTGAAATTGCAATGGGAAATTATTGATGCACTCTGTGCCAGAAGTAGGCCTTAAAATAAATAGAGCATGTAGTTGCATAGTTTGGTTAAGAGAAGACTTCAGCCAATTTTCAGCTTGGAGAAGAGACGACTGAGGGGGGATATGATAGTGTTTAAAATCACGAGAGGTCTAGAACGGGTAGATGTGAATCGGTTATTTACTCTTTTGGATAGTAGAAAGACAAGGGGGCACTCCATGAAGTTAGCATGGGGCACATTTAAAACTAATCGGAGAAAGTTCTTTTTTACTCAACACACAATTAAACTCTGGAATTTGTTGCCAGAGGATGTGGTTAGTGCAGTTAGTATAGCTGTGTTTAAAAAAGGATTGGATAAGTTCTTGGAGGAGAAGTCCATTACCTGCTATTAAGTTCACTTAGAGAATAGCCACTACCATTAGCAATGGTAACATGGAATAGACTTAGTTTTTGGGTTCTTGCCAGGTTCTTATGGCCTGGATTGGCCACTGTTGGAAACAGGATGCTAGGCTTGATGGATCCTTGGTCTTACCCAGTATGGCATTTTCTTATGTTCTTAATTGATTTCAACTTTCTTCAAACCACATGTGTAGAAGGATAATTGTTTTCAGAGAAAAGCAAACTGCAGGAAATTATGTTTCCAGTAATAAATATTCTTTCATGGCCCCCAAAAACAATTGGAGCAAATTGTAAGATCCACTGCAATTAGGATCTTACTGAATCTGAATATTATTAACCTCAAGAATCTCATGTACTTTATTGTTAAAAATGATTGCTGAAGTGACTAGAATTGGTGACTGCATGCAATTGTTACATTTTCACAAAATGTGAACTATAGGAAGTGATTTGTTTTCCCACTTGCATTTTCACAGTGAGAAAAATAACTCCAGGGCTTGCTCAAGACATAAAAAACAATGGGGTGGATTTTAAAAGGAGCGCGAATAGCCTACTTTTGTTTGCGCTCCAGGCGCAAACAAAAGTACGCTGGATTTTAGTAGATACGCGCGGAGCCGCGCGTATCTGCTAAAAACCTGGATCGGCGCGCGCAAGGCTATGGATTTTGTATAGCCGGCGCGCGCCGAGCCGCGCAGCCTACCCCCATTCCCTCCAAGGCCGCTCCGAAATCGGAGCGGCCTTGGAGGGAATCCTCTAACGCCCTCCCCTCACCTTCCCCTCCCTTCCTCTACCTAACCCACCCGCCCGGCCCTGTCTACACCTCCCCCTTACCTTTCTCCGGGGATTTACGCCTCCCGGAGGGAGGAGTAAATCCCCGCGCGCGAGCGGGCCTCCTGCGCGCCGGGCAGCGACCTGGGGGCGGGTACGGAGGGCGCGGCCACGCCCCCGGACCGCCGCGGGCTGTAGCCACGCCCCCGTACCCGCCCCCAAAACGCTGCCGACACGCCCCCGAAATGCCGCGACGACCGGGCCCGCCCCCGACACGCCCCCCTCGGAGAACCCCGGGACTTACGCGAGTCCCGGGGCTCTGCGCGCGCCGGTAGGCCTATGTAAAATAGGCTTCCCGGCGCGCAGGGCCCTGCTCGCCTAAATCCGCCCGGTTTGGGCGGATTTAGGCGAGCAGGGCTCTTAAAATCCGCCCCAATGTGTTCGCATGACACGATGAAGGGGATTTCACCCTTCTGAGGCACATGCAGTATCCAAACTCTCAAACTTCCCTTATCAAAATCTTAATTTTATTTTTCAATCTGGAAAATAGTTGAACTATTAAATGATTTAACTAAGCCAAAAGGATGCATGCAGCATTTGCAGGCTACAGCTGTGGTTACTTTGATAGCGTAAAGTTCAGTAATGTCAAGGGATGACTGAAAAATGTTAATTAGGCAAAAAGCCTACACTTCCAGTTAAACACACAATTCTCAAATAAAATAGGTCAGTCAACAGATTAATGCAGAGAGTCTAAGAATGCTCTTCAGTTCCTGTTCTTTTCTGGTGGAAGATGGCAAAAAAAAAAAAAAAATTACATTTTTATGATGTTTGTAAATGGTAACTTTTTTTTTTTTAATTTGGTGAGCACATTTTATTACAGTTACTCCAGTGTTCTGTCAGTAATTTGTTCTCTCCATTTGTGTTGGGCTTCATTGTAAGTGCTATTATATCCAGGGCAAATGTCTCCTTCCCCTAGGTTCCCTTTCTGGCTTTTCTTTTTCATGTTGATGCTTTTCTTTCATTTCTTGTAACTGCTCCTTTCATCAAGCTCTGTTTTGTAATCTACAATCTGTTTTCTCATCATGATTCCCTTTATTTTACCACATGGAGACTTATAAAAGAAACTTAAATAAATTAACCCCCCCATACACATTTCTAAACACAGAAACTAAAGAATCATATAAGCATTTAATCTTACTTTCCCTTTAGCCATATGTGTACCAGTGTTACATTTTATGGTGCTTCACATGTGTGTGCATATGTGTATGTGTAACTATCACAAAGACTGCAAGATGTTATTGATGCAAAAGGGGACAATAACACAATATTAAGAATTGGGACAGTCATTTTTAAACAGCTGAATGGGCATATATGTAGGCGTGCATGGTGGCTTGAACAATGAATGCAGCTATGTTATAGCCTATGTGCATATATGATAGAAAATTGGCTGTACGTACATACATATGCATGGAATTGTGTTAGGATATGTGCTTATGCACGCAAATGCCGGCTCTACCACGTGAGGGGATTTTATTCGCTACACGTTCCGACACAATTATCAGTTTCCTCAGTTCATTCCCAGTTTGTCCAGGTAAAGGTTCCTGACTTCCTAACCTCCATAATTAACCTTCCTCCCTTTTACCCTATTAGCCCTGACCCTTCAAACCTTGCTGAAAAGCTGATTTTTTTTTTTTTAATTTTAAAACTTACACGACATCCTTAGCAAAAGTAAAGTTATGCAGTAGGGGACCCCAGAACCCGCTTCTGCACGTAAATAGTTACACTCATATTTCAAGTCACCTGTTACGCCCAGACGGCTGCGACCTCTCATGCTCACCTCTTTTCTTCCTGCATCGTCAATCCTAGGAAGAATGGCGGCCTCCGCCAACCAACGCCGACCTCCCAGGTGTTCTTGGGATGGAGTGGGCGCTGATGACTGCCATCTTGTTTCTGGAATCACCTAAGGCGCACGTGCAAGGGCTTCCTTTTGTACACTTCATGGCGGGAACCTCGGGGGCGTCCCCTCTGGATTACGTCAACTCGCTGCTGTTCTTAAGCTGACTGGCCCATTGCTTTTACGAGTTAGCAAGGAGTTCCCTCGTTGCTGAATCCGCTCCATTCCTGGACTTCAGTTCCAAATTCTCTCTCTGTGTGTGGACGCTCTGGGTACCCTCTCCTCGGGGGCCCTTCCATGTCCTGGCTATCCGTTCCTTAGAGGGCCTTTCTGCCTTGGATTTCTTCTTGTCCCACTTCTTGGGACATTCTCCTGGGACTTCCACTTGTGAGTACCTACTACAAACTTCTACGATTCCAGCTTTACTGAAGCCTCCCTACAGTGTACCCCTTGCCTTGGGCCACTACTGTTCCCTCTTCAGTTGAGGTTGTTCTAGTATACTCTGCGCTGCAGGGTAGTGCCGCTTCAGCTACGAGATCCACTTCCAGGTTTCTGCATCTCTGACTACCTCACTATCACCATCTTCAATACAGACATCCTCGGCATTCCCTGCTCCGCAGGCCACTACTGGATGAATAGAGATTCTGAGGTAATCTCTATTCATCTACAGAGACTTCCTGGTGTAACCCGCTTTGCAGGCCACTACCGGACCTTCACATCAGTGGCATCACTCTGCGTATACCCCATTGCCCAGAACTGTATTTATTTGCATCTCCCACTCTGCTGGCTGTGCCTTCCTTCCTTCATAATAAAGTCTCTAACAGCTGTGTCCTGCGCTGCTGAGACCACGCCTACCGACAGGCTCACAGGGTTCCTCCCTGTGGGCGGAGATATTTCTCACCTCGACCCAGGGTTCACATCCTTACGAAAACATAACATCACCTTCCCGGAATGACCATGTCCCACCCCTTTTTAAAACTTTTTGATTTGTATATGTACTGGAAGTTTCGCGTGTACTCAGGCGCTTCTTAAAATTTGCATGGTGCGCCAACCCGAGACAAGGGCATATCTCCCAGCTTTGGTGCATATAGGGCTTTTAAAATTCACCTTTAAGGGATTTCAAACTTTTGAACAGGACTATTTTATTATTTCCTTTATTGCTATGGTTTGTTTAATGATGTATTTTGTCTGATTAGTAATGTTTTCTTAAAATGCTACACATCTTACAAATTCTGCCAGGGGTATGTAAACTTATGAGCACAACTGTATATATCCTTATCTACTATTAGGGTGGTAGCCCTTGCTGGTATCAGGGGGGCAGCCCTCCAGCCACACTGTAAGCTCTTTCGGACTGCAAGTAGTGATATGGACCCCTGTGTGGTAAGCCAGCAAGAAGCACCATGATGAGCCAGACCACAGGTGGAAGTACCAAAGAGGAACCTGGGGTGGCTTCACCTCTCTCCTCCATCTATAATATTAAATCATAGCATATTTCACATTACCACCTCTTAATTGGTCATTCCATATTTACTATCATTCCATAGTGGAACCTCCCAAAGTCACTCACATTCAATATGCTCATATGCTCGGATGATATGCTCAATATTTACTTGTTCGTATATATGTTAGTCTCCACCATTTCTCCAAACACCACCACCTCAGTCTTACAAACTCACAGCATTTCTAACAGAATGCCAACTCGACATCATCTTTGTGTTTTGGATATAAGTGATTTAATCAGGACTGTCCAATTAGCTCTAGAGAGCTATGAAACTATTAAATGACCCGTTCTAACCTATAGGAAATAAGCCACGAAAACATACTCATATATACATAATAATTTTAAAACAAATACAACTGGTGATATTAATTCTTACCACTGTTTTTAAATCCCATTCTTACATAACTTTTATACTATTGAAATAGACACATCATCTTCATTTTTCATACTGAAATCACATGATATACTGAACTAAACATGGACTTACAATTGCAATGCTATTGAGGAGTTCTAGTCACTATCACAGGTGTCAAATATCATTGCATACCATTTAAAATAAGAACTACCCAAAACATAAAAATCAGTCCAGTTAACTCATAGAATTTACATGTTCCTAATTTTTATTTGCAGGAGAAAATAATTCCATTAAGATCCAACTCTAGTTATTATAAATCATCTGTTTTCCAAGGACAACCTTATTACTATTGCCACCTACTAAATATTATCCGTATTATAATAAAGTACCCACTAAGTTAATGAAAAGCTCCATTGATTTAATCTTCGGTGCCTGACAACAATAACCATAACTAGTGTACATCCCTGAGGAAAAAATGAATGCATGCCACTCCATATCTGTATTCAGATCACCAGGGCATACAGCGTTTTTCCATTTGTAGATAAACTGCTGTTCAGTCTTTACATGAGCTCTAGATATGTCTCCTCCCCTTTCAAGCTGGAGCTGACAGACTACAAAAAACCTTAATTGCTCTACTGTATAATAAGCTGTAATCCAATGCTGTTCCTGTAGAGCTCCTTGTTTCTGCATCCCGATACAGCTTTTATGTTCACTGATTCCTACTTTCACAGTTTTAGTCTGCCCTATATATAATAAATTAAATGGGCAGATGATGGCATAAATAACCTGTGAAGTTATACAGTCAGAGTTAGCCTCATGCCTTTTGTGGAAGCACAATGCAATAATTTCAAAGCAGTTTTGCGCACAAGTCAAGACTCCTGAGTACTTTGCATGGTGATCCTTGGGATGGAGCTCTGCTGGCTGGATATAGTGTTTTGAGCAAATTGTGATGTGACTGTTTGTTTCTTTCTTAATTGAGTATTTTACTAATTAAACTAAATTTCTCATAATTTATCCCTATGTATTCAGTAGAAGCTCACTTTAATTCCAGTAATTTTACCTTGAATTCATTAAGGATGCACCCCTGCTGACTATTCCATAAATTCAACAGAAGTGTAGCTGTGGGATTTTTCCCTGGCTGCAGTAATTCTGCAGCACAACTGTTTTACTACATGTTCCATTACTATACAAATTCTGGCACAACATGGCGAGGTTTAATTATTGGTTGCAACACAAAATGACATGGCATATAGTATCCAGATGTGAGAGAATCCCAGTTGCTCAGTCTGTTCATTTAACTCATGTACACACAAAGTTTCATATTTTGGAGAGTACATAAGCTCGGTTACACTTTTTGGGTGAGTAAGATAGCAAGTATCTGTTTTTTGTCTCTACCCATACTTATTTCATTTATTAGTATCTGTCAATTGCTTTCCAGATAAAAATCCCCAAAGTGATGGTCAACAAAAAAAATATAACAATCAAAAACAATGCTTTACCTTATATACAATACCACCCAGCAACTGACATCAGCCAGGTCTTCAAGCCTTTTCTGAGCTGCAACAAATTAGTTTCCGCCCTTAGATGAAGTGACAATTTAGTCCATAGTGGGGAACAGCTGCACTAGCTGCACTAAAAGCTCGATTTTGTAAGCACATATGGTAAAAGGCCAGTAGAGAGGTTGCAATAAATATGAAAGGGGACCAGGTGCCTTTAAGTAAAGTGCATAAGAACATAAATTGCCATGCTGGGTCAGACCAAGGGTCCATCAAGCCCAGCATCCTGTTTCCAACAGAGGCCAAACCAGGCCACAAGAACCTGGCAATTACCTAAACACTAAGAAGATCCCATGCTACTGATGCAATTAATAACAGTGCTTATTCCCTAAGTAAACTTGATTAATAGCCGTTAATGGACTTCTCCTCCAAGAACTTATCCAACCTTTTTTGAACCCAGCTATACTAACTGCTCTAACCACATCCTCTGGCAACAAATTCCAGAGCTTTATTGTGCGTTGAATGAAAAAGAATTTTCTCCGATTAGTCTTAAATGTGTTACTTGCTAACTTCATGGAATGCTCCCTAGTCCTGTTATTCGAAAGTGTAAATAACTGATTCACATCTACTCATTCAAGACCTCTCATGATCTTAAAGACCTCTATCATATCCCCCCTCAGCTGTCTCTTCTCCAAGCTGAACAGCCCTAACCTCTTCAGCCTTTCCTCATAGGGGAGCTGTTCCATCCCCTTTATCATTTTGGTTGCCCTTCTCTGTACCTTCTCCATCGCAACTATATCTTTTTTGAGATGCGGCGACCAGAATGTACACAGTATTCAAGGTGCGGTCTCACCATGGTGCGATATAGAAGCATTATGACATTTTCCTTTTTATTAACCATTCCCTTCCTAATAATTCCTAACATTCTGTTTGCTTTTTTGACTGCTGCAGCACACTGAGCAGACAATTTTAAAGTATTATCCACTATAATGCCTAGATCTTTTTCCTGGGTCATAGCTCCTAATATGGAACCTAACATCGTGTAACTACAGCAAGGGTTATTTTCCCCTATATGCAACACCTTGCATTTGTCCACATTAAATTTCATCTGCCAGTCGGATGCCCAATCTTCCAGTCTTGCAAGGTCTTCCTGTAATGTATCACAATCCGCTTGTGATTGAACTCTGATTGATTAATTTTGTATCATCCACAAATTTGATAACCTCACTCGTCATATTCCTTTCCAGATCATTTATATATATTATTGAAAAGCACCGGTCCAAGTACAGATCCCTGAGACACTCCACTGTTTACCCTTTTCCACTGAGAAAATTGAACATTTAATCCTGCTCTCTGTTTCCTGTCTTTTAACCAGTTTGTAATCCACAAAAGAACATCACCTCCTATTCCATGACTTTTTAGTTTTCTTAGAAGCCTCTCATGAGGGACTTTGGATTTTCAGAAGGCATTTGACAAATACACTACATCTATCAGTTCACCTTTATCCACATGTTTATTTACCCCTTCAAAAAAAATGAAGCAGATTTGTTTGGCAAGACTTCCCTTTGGTAAATCCATGTTGACTGTGTTCCATTAAACCATGTCTTTCTATATGCTCTACGATTTTGATCTTGAGAATAGTTTCCACTATTTTTCCTGGCACTGAAGTCAAGCTTACTGGTCTATAGTTACCTGGATTGCCCCTGGAGCCTTTTTTAAATATTGGGGTTACATTGGCCACCTTCCAATCTTCAGGCACAATGGATGATTTTAATGATAGGTTACAAATTTTAACTAATAGATCAGAAATTTCATTTTTGAGTTCGTTCAGTACCCTAGGATGCATACCCATCCGGTCCAGGTGATTTGCTACTCTTTAGTTTGTCAATCTGGCCTACTACATCTTCCAGGTTCACAGTGATTTCGTTCAGTTCACCTGACTCATCACTCCTGAAAACGATCTCCGGAACTGGTACCTCCCCAACATCCTCATTAGTAAACACGAAAGCAAAGAATTCATTTAGTCTTTCTGCAATGGCCTTATCTTCCCTAAGAGCCCCTTTAACCCCTCTGTCATCTAATGGTCCAACCGACTCCCTCACAGATTTCTTGCTTCAGATATATTTTAAAAAGTTTTTATTATGAGTTTTTGCTTCTATGGCCAACTTCATTTCAAATTCTCTCTTCACCTGTCTTATCAAATTCCAAATTACCTCATCAACTGATGAGCAGGTTGTTAATGCAAACAAGAAACATACTTTTGAAATGTCCATATACAAATGCTAGAAGTCAAAAGAATAAGATGGGAGAGTTATGAGTGTTTAGCATTGGATGAAGAGGTGGATATAATTGGCATATCAGAGACCTGGTGGAAGGAGGATAGCCAATGGGACACTGTGAAACCAGGGTACAAATTATATCAAAATGATAGGATGGATCAGATTGGTGGTGGGGTGGGACTATATGTTAAAGAAAGCATTGAGTCAAATAGGATAAAATTTCTGCAGGAAACAAAATGCAATGGTGAATCTTTATGGATAGAATTTCCAGGTGAAAAGGTAATAAAATAGTAATGGGGGTCCATTGCTCCTACCATGTGACAGAGGCCGGCCAATGGCACTGATAGCCTGTCACATGGAAAGGGCAAAGGCGCCTTTGGCGCCATTTTGATTACTGGCAGCCGACGGCCTGAGAGCGGGAGATCGCTCCCGGGACCCCCGCTGAACCACTAGGCAATTTCTGCAAGTTTTGTGGAGGGTGAGGGGGGGGGGGTGCAATGAAGTAAATGTTAAGGGTTGGGGCGGGTTTCGGGTATCGTTTCGGGGGGGCGGGAGGGGAGGCCAAAATAAAATCTGCCCGATCGGCTATATGATACCTAGTACCGTGTTTCCACGAAAATAAGACATCCCTGAAAATAAGCCCTAGCCATTTTATTGGAGATAAAAAAGAATATAAGACTTGTCTTATTATCGGAGAAACACTGTAGGAAAGTGGAAAGAAGGCTAAATGATTGTTGGCATGGTTGAAAGGAGGTGAGAAATCTATAATATCTTAAAGGGCATTTTTCAAGAAATGGAAAAGGGATCCGAATGAAGAAAACAGGAAATAGCATAAGCACTGGCAAGTCAGATGCAAAGCATTGCTAAGGAGGGCAAGAAAGAATTTGAAAAGAAGCTTGCAGTGGAAGCAAAAACTCATAATAAAAACTTTTTTAGGTACATTCAAGGTAAAACAGGGAATCAGTTGGACCATTATCTGATCAACGGGTAAAAGGATGACAAAGCCATAGCAGAGAGACTAAATTAATTGTTTGATTCAGTATTCACTGAGGAAGTTGTAAGAGATATACCCATGCCAGAAATGATATTCAAAGGTGATGATTCAGAGGAACTGAAACAAATCTCAGTGATCCTGAAAGATATACTAGGGTAAATTGTCAAACTAAAGAGTAGCAAATCACCTGGACCAGATGGTATACATCCCAGCGTGCTGAAATAACTGAGAAATGAAATTGTGGACCTGCTATTGGAAATTTGTAAACTATCAATAACATCATCTATGGTTCTTGAAGACTGGAGGGTTGCCAATGTAAAACCAATTTTAAAAAAGGGATCAAGGGGTGATCCAGGAAATTACAGACCAGTGAGTCTGATGTATGTGTCAGGCAAAATGGTAGAAACTATTATAAAGGATAAAATCGCTCAGCATCTAGATAAGTATAGTTTAATGAGACAAAGCCAACATGGATTTAGCCAAGGAAAGTCTTGCCTCACAAATTTGCTACATTTTTGCGAGGTGTAAATAAACAAGTGGATAAAGGTGAGTCAGTAGATATAGTGTATATGGATTTCCAGAAAGCATTTGATAAAGTCCCTCATGAGAGACTTCTTAGGAAATTAGAAAGTCATGGGATAGATGGCAGTGTCCTATTGTGGATTGCCAACTGGTTAAATGATAAAAAAAAACAAACAAACAAACCCAAAAACCAAAGAGTAGTGCTAAATGGTAAATTTTCTCAATGGAAAAAGGTGAATAGTGGAGTGCCCCAGGGATCTGTTCTGGGTCCGATGCTTTTTAATATATTTATAAATGACCTGGAAATGGGAACAACAAGTGAGGTGATCAAATTTGCCAATGATACAAAGTTATTCAAAGTTGTCAAATCACAAGAGAATTGTGAGAAATTACAAGAAGACATTGCAAAACTCGGAGACTGGGTATGCAAATTAAATTTAATGTAGACAAGTGCAAAGTGATGCACGTAGGAAAGAGTAACCTAAATTATATCTGCAAAATACAAGATTCCACATTAGGAAAAGTATCTAGGTGTCATTGTCGAAAATACATTGAAATATTCTGCTCAGTGTTCAGCAGCAGCCAAGAAAACAAATAGAATGCTAGGGGTTATTAGGAATGGAATGGTGAATAAAAGAGAGAATATCATAATGTCTCTGTATCACTCCATGGTGCAACCTCATCTTGAGTATTGTGTTCAGTTCTGGTCGCCACATCTAAAAAAGATATAGCAGAATTAGAAAAGGTACAGAGAAAGGTGACCAAGGTGATAAAGGGGATAAGTTACGCGCGTAACCCTTAAAAAAACAAACAAACAAACAAAAAAAAAAAACCCCTGCACGCGCCGAGCCTATTTTGCATAGGCTCGGCGGTGTGCGCAAGCCCTGGGACGCGTGTAAGTCTCGGGGCTTTGCTAGGGGGGGCGTGTCGGGGGCGGCGCGACGTTCGAGGCGTTCCAGGGGCGTTCTGGGGGGCGTGGCCGAAGCATCCGGACCAGCCCCCGGGTCCGGGTAATGGCGGGCCACCGGCGCGATAAAGGTGGGGGGTATAGATAGGGTTGGGGGGGTGGGTTAGGGAGGGGAAGGTGAGGGAGGTGGAGGGAACGAGCAGCGCGCGCAGGGCTCGGCGCGCGCAAGTTGCACAAATGTGCACCCCCTTGTGCGCGCCGACCCCGGATTTTAGCCCAGCTGCTTGGAACGTTGCCGCGCGTATCTGTTGAAATCCGGCGTACTTTTGTTCGCCCCTGGTGTGCGAACAAAAGTACGCGCTTGCGGTTTTTTTTAAATGTACCCCATAATGAAATTACTGGGTAATACATTAAAACTAATAAGTGAAAATATATTTTTACTCAACGCATAATTAAGCTCTGGAATTCATTGCCAGAGGTTGTGGTGAAAGCTATTAGTATAGCTGCGTTTAACTTAAATGTTAATGGACTTTTCATCCAGGAACATGTCCTAATCTTTTTTAGAGTTGCAGAAATCCACTGCTTATTCTTGGGATAAGCAGCTTGGAATCTATCTACCCCATGGGATGCTGGCAGGTACTTGCGACCTGGCTTGGCCCCTGTTGGAAACAGGATGCTGAGCTTGATGGACCCTTGGTCTAACCCAGTATGGCAAGTCTTATGTTCTTAAGTTGCATTTGGCACTAGTGTGAAGACCAGAATTTCCCATTAAAATGTG
This sequence comes from Rhinatrema bivittatum, assembly GCF_901001135.1. Taxonomy (NCBI): domain Eukaryota; kingdom Metazoa; phylum Chordata; class Amphibia; order Gymnophiona; family Rhinatrematidae; genus Rhinatrema; species Rhinatrema bivittatum. The sequence goes on along the minus strand of NC_042615.1, from coordinate 215,115,717 downwards.
GAGGGCCTCACCCTCTCATGATCCTAAATGCTAGTAACAAACATTTAAACTGACACCGTAATGCAATAGGCAGCCAATGTAGCTGTAACAGTAATGGTGCAGGCGGAACCCGTCAAGCACTATTAGTGAAAAGTTGTGCAGCGGCATTCTGCATAATCTGTAATTTATGGGTTAATTTCCCTGGGAGTTCTAGATATATAGTGCATTACAATAATTGAGCTGAGATAACATTAGTACATAAGTCACTTTTTTTCAATGCATCTATATCTTAAGACATCTTAATTGTCTCACCAGTTTCAAACTCTCATAACCCTTCCTAAGAACCAGTGCAATGACTTTCCATGAATAGCTTTGCTTCCAGTCTAACTCCCAGAGACTGAACCGTGTCTGAAAGTGTGAACAAACAACCAGCAATTGATGGTGTCAGCTGAAGTGTACTTAAACCAATCTGCAACCACTCAGTTTTTTGTGAATGTTAAATCAATCCCTTTTTTGTCTCCCAACAACACCCATCTCTCTTAAACACACATTAATCTGATTAATAGTCTTTACTGGGCTTCTTCCCAGAGGGACTATCAATTGTATGTCTTCATAAATATATGGGGAAGAGCCAAAAAACAGAATAAGCCTACCCAAAGGCCTTCGGCTCCTTTTCTGGGACATCATTGCTATAGCGTCATGGGAGTTTTTGGAATGCCACTCAACTGGGCTGTGGCCACTGCGATCAGTTTTACTGATTACTGGTTTTGGCTTCTCTTTTGTTCTTTCTTTTATGACTCCCAGGTGTTCTTTGTAGATCAGAGCGATTCTGGCTATTGCCCCGGTTTTATGGGGCTTGTAGGTCAGACCTGTTTCACCTCGAGAGACCAGACCCGTTTTAACTGCTTTAGGTAAAAGCCCCCTTTTTGTTCCGGATTTAACTTCCCATTCTTATACCTTTCTACAGGTTTGGAAGAGTATCGTTAGTGCACATTGGGTGTGCATTAGTCTGCTTAAAAATCCACTTTTTCTTTTGAAATCACATTGCAGGGTTTTCTGCCTCACCGCTGCCGGAGAGTGCAATGTACACCAGATCCTTTATTGGTTGTTTTTTTTTCCTGGTTTGATAAAAGACACTAATGTAACTCATAGATGATTATTATCATAACAATGATTTTTCTATAGTGAAATATTTTTATTTGTAGAACTTATCTTGGTTTCCCCCATTGATTTACTTGGAGTTGGGCCTTGCAAGTGCTTTGGAGAATAATTAAATGAGACAGTAGGGTGATTGAAGAACAGACAAGCAACTCCAGCAACTGTGGTCCTCAAGAACCCCTTACTGGTCGGGTTTTCAGAGAGTGATTTGCCTTACTTGTATGCAGATCTGTTTCATGCTTATTTATCAAGGTGGTCCTGAAAACCTCACTGATTATGGATCCTCAAGGATTGGAGTTTGCCCATCCCTGGTTTTGGCTACTTGCCCTCTGTTTGCACTGATTTAGCATTCATTAGCCTTTTCAGAGCACTTCCTTCACTCAATTCCAGATGTTCATCCTTTCAAGAGAGCATCTTCACATACCTAAAAAGGGATAATGAAGCTTATACCTACTGTAATGAAACCAATAATATATTACAATGTGCCAAGCAGCTGGACTAAAATCCTATGTAAAGTGGGCTCATCTGACCTTCCTGAGATACACAGAGCTTCTGATTTGCATTTTTCAAATGTTATGATGTAACTATTTTTATTTGCATAACTCAGCAAATCTTTCTGCCATAAACTTTTCCAGGCCTCAGATTTGGCTGAATTGAGGTCTAAATGATTAATATGAATCATGCATGGAATCTGGCTTGAGGGTAAGAGTTCACTGCACTCAAGAATTTACAATCTTAGGATCTGGATTTTTTTGTTTTTAAGATGTGCTCGTAAATGCAGAATGAGAGAACATAAGACTAATGCTGAAGAATTAAGCAATTGCATAGAATGTTAGTTCTCTATAGTATCTTAATTGTCTAACAAAATTCATGTAATGCCATCATTCTCCACATACCTGTGTGGTTATTCAAACATTGGGCTCAGGTTACTAAGACTTTTCACCCATTCTCTGTTAATGGGAAAAGAGTTGATGAATCAGTTCTGTTCTGTATTAAACTAACAGACCCTCTGCTTTACTGTACTACTTCAAGAATATACTCTGTTAGCGTGAATAGCGCTCAGATTCCTGCTCCACTGCACCCTTGCACTATAAATCAATTGCCTAGACAACTTCTAGCAGCTGTTCCTGACCACTAGGCATAAAATGGTCTTCTTTGTGATTGAGATATTGTGAAGTAAACATATAGTAATCTTTAAAGCAGAATGTAGTATTCAGCACTTTCTACACGTTGGACTTGAAGTTGAAATAATTAATTGGTGTGGAAAAATTTAGCTAGACACCATGCAAAAATTTTAGGAGCCAGGGAAAATTTTTCTGTACAATTTCCAAATTTTGTGGGGGAGGGAGCTTTTTTATTTTGTTTTGTTTTTTAAAGCTTAATTTGGTCATTTTTGGGGGGGTTAGGAGGCATGTTCTCGTTTTTTCCTTTGGTTCACTTCCCTCATCTAGCTACATCACCAGCCTATCCTTGTTCTCTTCCATTTCCAGCCTCTACTCCTGTCCTATCCTCTTCCTATGCTTATTATCTTTCTTACATCCTCTTCCTCTCTTCCTCCACTGAAGCTGTGTTGCAGTTTTGCTTCTAATGACCTGGTGAAGCACTCTTCCAAATGCAATCACCTCTGCTGCAACCCCATGATCCACCTCGTCCCCTCTCAGCAGCATTACTCCAGGCGCATAGTTTGCTCTCCAGGGCCTTGTGCTGGGCTGCAGTAGCACATAGCATGATCCTTTTTATTGGTTTTTACATGACTTGTCACCCAATTACCTAAAAACACATTTAAAATGTTATTGTCTGCTGAGTCAATTGCGTTCTGAAAAATGTTTAGAAATGACGTCCAAATTGAAATTAACAGAAACCACTAAGTAGTCTCTTTCATGTTATAGTCCAAAATGATGGAATTTGTTGCCATTGGAACTCAAAAGAAATCAGTACCTTGACCCATTTTAGAAAAATATGCAAGGATGGTTATTTAATACAAGATTTACGTGAGTTGATTATTTGGATCTGACTTGTTAATTCTGAATGTTTCATCCTGTTTTAAGAATTTTAATGTTGATTTTTATTTCATTTATATTTCATTTTGATTTTATTGTGTTAGTGTTTTTGTAGTGTTTTTGTGAAATTGTACATAGCTTTTGGGTTGGATGTTTTTTTAAATGCAATCTAGTATTAAATGCAGCCGGGCAAGTGCCAGGCATGAAAATTTGGTTGCCTGAGCAACCAGGAGCCTGGGATTTTTAGTTTTCTTTTGGTTCTATAATTTTTACTTCATTAGCACAGATATAAAGAAAAGATGAGCACAGAACAAAGGCGTGATGCATGGACTACTTGTTTAACAGCAGCCAAGAAAGGGGGAGGGGGGGGGAACCTTTTGTAAGAGAGGAGCAGATGATTAACCCTACATGGCCCAAGGGCATAGGAAGAAAGTCTGTCTGCTGCAGTCACTAGAGAGGGTAAATTGAAAGGGACCTCTGCGGGGGAAAGTATAGAGATGGCTCTTTAGAAAATTGCACAACTGATAGATGCATAATATTATGCACATCCACGCTACATGCATGCATAGGAGAGAGGCGTTTCAGGGGGATTGAGTTTAAGTGGGATTGGGACTTAAGCTCACACGTTTTGGATTTTAAAAAGCATGCACATAAGTTCTCTTTTCTTAAAATGTGAACCGGCATGTTGTTTCTTACTAATGCCGATTTTGGAGCGGCCTGGGAGGGAACGGGGGAAGGCAGCACGCAAGGTGCCTTTGTGCGCCGACCCCTGATTTTATAACTTGCGCGCACAAGTAATTAAAATTGGGTGTACATGTGCGCGTGCTGGGTAGCAGGCGCACATGTACACCTGCGCGCACCCTTTTAAAATCTACCCCATATTTTTCTCCGTCACAAGCAGCAAATTCAAGAGTCAGGATATGATACTAAGGAGGAAGACACATTTATTGCAACACAGAAGATCATATTTTTTAATGTTTCTCTGGAGCCCTTGACTGCAAGTTAAAATTACTTTACCTCCAGAGCTAGAGTTAAAAATGTGCGTTGGGTGCCCAGTCTTTGGGCATGGAACTTACATGCGTTGTACGCTATCGGGTGAGTGTTTTGGACACGCTAATTTCCTTACTGCATCGGATGCTATTCTTGCGTGTCCAGCCTTGAGTAAACCCATGCACTAGGATGGGCGAATTTTATTGCATTGGCCTGATTGTGTGAAACACATGAATTCCATTCTCTGTGAGGTAGTCTGTAACAGTTTCTTTTAAAATACATACAAGTATTTCTGAGTGTCGTTTTCCTTATCCGTTGCTATTATCATGTTGAATTGGTGTTATTTCAGTTTTGAATTTGCTATTTAATCCGTTTCAATTCTGTACTTTCGTTGCCTACCTTGGCTTTGATTCCTCTCCCCCAATTCCCTGTTATAATGTACTTTCCACTCCTTTTGTTAAAATGTGAACTGGCATGATGTTTCTTACTAATGCCGGTATATAAAAGCCTTTAAATAAATAAAATAAATAAATGAATAAGTGAATTTTAAAGGAGTTATGCATGTAAATGTAATATACTATTGTAGCAATTTTCAAAAGTCATTTACCCGCATTAAGTGCACTTAAAATAAGTAAAACCTGTGGACAATTCAATGATATTTTGTAGCAGTTTTCAAAAGCCCTCTTACACGGATAAGTTCATTTACACATTTAAAAACCTGTTTTAAGCGTGCAAATGCTTTTGAAGATCAGGCCATTAAGAAATATTTCAACAGATCATTTCAATTTAATAAACTGCAACATCTAACCGGCCTGTTGTCTTGCTTACACCCCTCTGGGGTCAGGGACACCCCCTCAAGAGTAATGCAGGAGCGCATGACTAGGAGTGGTCTTGTCTTCTGCCTAGCCAGCTCCCTCATCTGCAGGTTGAGCCCTTGGTTTCTGGGGGCCAGTAGGGCTTGGCTTCGATGGCTGAACAACAGTGGCAAGGCAGGCTGGACAAGGCAGGGCAGGCACAGGCTGGAAGCTGTGGACTGGATGCTGGAGCACGTAGGCAGCAGGATATTGAGCAAGGGCTGGGACTGAATACAGACACAGACTGGGTCAAGGCAAGGTGATGGCAAGGCAGGGAATGAATACAAAGAACTGGTCTGGACAGGGCCCAACAAAGACCAGACAATGGCAGGACAGAACTGGACAAGGGTTTGGCAAGGACAATACAGAACAAAGAGCACTGAGGTTCAAAGGCAGTGAAGCAAAAGGCCTGTATGCCACTAGGCTCAAGGCCCATAGGCCACTAGGTGAGGCAATAGGCCTGCAGGCCTCAAGGCAAGGAAAAGCCTGAGTAGGCCGCAAAGGAAGTTACAAAATAAGAGCAGGCCTAGAGGCCACAAGGCATGGAACAAGGTAAGAGTGCAAACAAAAGCAGGAGTGAATCAGTGTCGGGGAAAGAAATGTTATTGATCGTTTAACATTTCTTTCCCTGACACCGATTCACTCCTGCTTTTGTTTGCATTTCTGCTACATTGGATCGGCTTCCATGCTGTTTTTTGGGACAAGGTAAGAGTGGCCAGGTCAAAGAACCAAGGGTGATTCCATGAAGAGGCATGAGCTACAGACAGGGTAAGGTTAAACAGGGCTGGAGCTTGGGTGTAGTATGACCATTGAGGAGGTACTTGGCTCGCTGAGGAGCCCTGGTGGAGGGGGAGACTGTGCAACAGACTGAACCTTAGCATAGGTTCTCAACCGGTGTGTCGCCAAGCACATGCAGGTGTGTCGCCACACTTCCTCTTCCCCCTGCCTCAGAGAAATAGGAATTCTTCCTCCACCCGGGCTTAAAATGCTGATAGCCCGGGTGGAACGCAGCAAGAGAGCTGGAGTCAGTGGCACCAGCATGGTCTCTTCTTTCTGCCTCCATGGCCTGGAAGAGGAAGTAATATACAGTGGCCATGAGCATGGGAAGAAGATACAATGCCAGTGTGTGTGCAGCATCGGCCCAAAGAAGAGCAGCGCGGCGCGGAGCAATGTCAGCCCCCTCTGCCGATGGGATTCCTTTCTTGAGACCGTGAGTGCTGGAAGTGGAGGCGGCTGCTGCTAAGGCTGAAAGTGGAGGAGGCTGCTGCTGCTGTCGCTAGTTCAGAGGGGGGAGAGTGAGTGAGCGAGCAAGCATATGTATTTGAGATCCTGTGTGTGAGAGACAGCATGTATGTAAGTGTGTGATTGAAAACCTCTTTGAGAGTATGTGTGTGTGTGTGTGGGATTGAGATCCTTTGTGTGAGAGAGAAAGCATGAATGTAAGTATATGATTTGGAACCTGTATGTGTAAGTGAGGGAGATCATGTATATGTATGATCAAGACCATGTGTGTATAAGTAAGAGAGAGAGAGAGCATGTATGCGTGTGTGTGACTGAGAGCTGGTGTAGGTGAGAGAGTATGTGATTGAGAGCCTGTGTGTTAGAGAGATAGAGAAAGACAGCATGTATGTAAGTGTGTGATTGAAAGCCTGTGTAAGTGAGAGAGAAAATGCATTTGTATATGTGTGTGATTGAGAAAGAGAGTATGTGCATGTGTGTGAGAGAGAGAGCTTGTATGTGACAGAGAGGAGAAAGCAAACCATCCCTCCTCCTGCTAATTCAAAACAAACAATCTCAGGGCACCTGGATATCAAATATTCCCAGGTATGCACAGCAAATCATTTTTTTATCCTTATTATTTTTCATTATTGGATCTTTGTGCCTGCTATTTTAAAATATTTGGGTTGGAAAAAAAGCGAGGTTACGATATTAGGTGTTGATGTCTCAACGGGGGGAAGGGGGCCTTGGCTTGCCGGATGATAGGTTATACAATGCGGCATGCCAACTCCGTTATGTAGGGGAGTGGATCCTTGATGAATATGCATACTGTGATGATGGACTGGTTATTAGCATGGTTGCACCTTGGTCACCTTTGTACCTGATCCAAGCAAGTCCGAAGGTTTACCGGACCTTACATATCCCTCGTAGTTTGGTGCAACCTTGTCGTCAGGCTTGGTGCTAGATACGGTCCTGTGGAGGCTTGTCTGGTCTCACTTCTCTTTTAATGCCATTAATGGGTAATTTTGATTTTTCACCAAGTCGAGACAACTATTATCTTTTTGATGCCTGGTTACAGAAAGGTTTAGCATTTATTTTTCATTTTTATGTTAGTGACTCACCAGTAGTGCGGGACTTTGCATCATTGGCCAGAGACTATAATTTACCTGCTAAGCAGCATTTTTATGCATATTTACAGACCCGTCATTATCTTCAATCCTTTCATTGGACTGTTGAGAATTATACAAGGGAGTAAACTTTTGCACAGCGTTTTTTTTGATAGGACTTCATACTTGCTTTCGTGTTTTAAACTCATGTCTAAAAGCATACCAGACCTTTCACTACAAGAGTTGCAATTTAAGATTTTGCATCATATTTTTTGTGATGATGTTCGCCGATGTAGGATGGGAAGATTATCCTCTCCTAAATGTATTAAATGTCATCAAGTGACAGGTACTTTGGCACATAGATTATTTTTGTGCCGGTGCTTAGATCTTTTTGGATGAAGGTGATTGCAGTAGTTGCTCAATGTACTGGCTCTTCTATTGTTTGGATGGGCAAGCTGCTTCTTTCTGGTCTAAGAGGAGCCCTTCCTTCTTATAAATTGTCCTTGGATAAATTTGGTCATACTGCCGTATTACTGGCATGCCGTACTATTTTAGCTGACTGGATAACATCAGATAAGTCTCCTAACTTGCGGGCCTGGTATGGGCGGCTTGCATTTTCAATGCAAATGGAACAGATGGTTGCCATAAGCAGTGAGAAAGAAAGAGACTTGATATACCAGTCTTGTTGGTCAACTTGTTATGACCTACTACCGTCTGATCTTCAGTCTACTTTAAATGTTGCTGGATATCATTCCTCTTGGAATTGACTGTAAAATAACTGGTTTGTTATATGATCTGACTATTACAGTGGGAACTTCACTTTGAGAGGGCAGTTGATGTCTTTTGGGTTTTGAATGGTGAGCAATTGAGTTATTGAAGGAGTCTTCCCCGGGGGGGGGGGAATGGTTGTGTATACTGTGTGGAATGTGTGTGGTTGTCTGGGTTGTGACTGTGTAGTGGGCTATGATTGGAATTTTCTTTGTTTCTTTTGTTCTTATAGATTCCAAAAAGAAGGTACAAGGGGAGTTGTTAAAGCATTGTTTTAGTAATGTATATAGCTAATATTTGCTCCTTGAAAGTATTTTTAATTGTACATGTGATGCTCTTTAATAAAAATGATTTTGACAAAAAAATATTTTAATGGTAACTAGACATTTTTGAAATGAGCTTTTTATTGGATGTTTCATTCATCAGCTGTTTCAATCTTTTTTTTTTTTATTATTATTATGGTTTTACTGCTATTGATTTTATATTTCTTGATTTGTTTTTATTTTTTATTTATTTTATTTAACACTTTTCTATACCGACCTTCATAGATAAAACCATATCGGATCGGTTTACATCGAACAGGGTAAAAAAAACTGTAGTGACAACTAACGTAAATTAACAAATGGTGTGGAAGAGGCAAAGTTACATTCAACAGGGAGAAAGAACTTGGAGGCTTAATCAGCTGGAAGGATAGTTCCAGCTGATTAAGCCTCCAAGTTCTAAGGATAGTTAGAGCAGACAGCAATTATAAATATAATACCATTGAGAAGATAGATAAGGCATAATGTGCTTAGGAGTATCAGGGACTATCATACAAGACTGGTGATGTTTCTCTTTTTCCTTTGTTACACTGCATACAGTCTCTTTGGCTTGTTGTGGTTTCCAGTTCAGTTTTTGTCAGCATGTTTCTGTTTAAGCTTTATGGTCTCTCTATTCTGTGTTAGGTGAGGATCTGCACATGTGACTGAGGTGAGGTATCTGCTGGCGTATAGTTTCTATGTAGGCTCTGTAGCAGCCTGTCTTGGTCTGTTTTCCTAATAGGAGGAGTATTGGAGGAGTTTTAAGGCCTGGTGTAGTATTTTCAGTTTTGCCTTGTAAGGTGGTTACTGTTTGAGTGCTGGAAATTGATGCTGTTTTGATATGGGATGTTTACTATGTATGCAATTTCTGTTCAGACAGTGTACTTATCTTTCCCTTGTGTCATTCTTAAGTATAAAAATAATACTGGGCCTTTATTTTTTTATTTCCATCGTGAATTGTAATGAGCAGTGTGTCACAAATGTGAGCATGGTCTGTCAGGTATGCCATGATGGGAAAAAGGTTGAGAACCAATGGCATAGAGAGACTGTATTACAGGCAAAACCATGGCAAAAGCTTAGAATTTTGCACTGTTTGCCATGAAGACGACTTTGTTTCTTTCCCAGCCTAATTTGGCTGTTTATTATCTATTATCACTTCAGGGACTAGAGCCCAGAAACAACTTGGTTTGATTTATAGCTGTGTATTTTGTGTTCTGCTTTTGCAAACAAGCAACAAACGGATACAGTAAGTCAATCTAATTCGCAAAAGCAGAAACATGGAAAATCTGACTGCAGGCATTTTTAGTTTTGAGTTCAGATAAACAGGTTGACTTGAGATAAATATCTTCGATCATCCATTTTGAACATTTTGGCTCCCATTCAGCACAATAAAATCTCATTATCTTGAACAGTGTAGGCACAGTTATTCAGTATCTCTTATCTTGTGCATTTGTTCAGTATTCAGTGTTTTTGTATCTCACCCTGCAGGGATACAACAGAATGCAGATGAATGGGGGGAGGGGAGATGATAGCAAGCCTGCATGGAATTTATGTAATTATCTGTTTGGTGTCTTATTTCATGATGAGATTGTATCATGGAAATGCTATCATGCCGTTTTCACTTTGTTCATTAGCTGAAACTATTTAGATGACTCTTTTTTTTTTTTTTTCTTTTTGGTTGTTATTGTCTTACACTGATTTTCACCACATAATCTGTGCTGCTCTTTTCATGACTTTTTCATCTGTAGAAACACATGTACAGGAATTTCATGCTGTAAAATTTTTAGTTTACCCCTGTGCTGACCTAATGACCCACACAGAACATGGATCCATATCCATTGGCAGGTATTTTCTGGCAGATGTCTTATGGAGTGGTGCTGTTAGGTCTGGAGGTTGGTGGGGCTTTGAACTGGGTATTGCCTGGGAAAGCTTGCTAGTGCTCTAGTCACTGGGCTGAACCTACAGTGCAGGAGAAGCTGAAATGCTGGAGTGAATGAGTCCGACATCAGGGCTGACAACCATGCCCCCGAGGAACCGGATTGGGTTTATGGCCTTAAAAAGGGTAGTTGGGAGCCAGGAACAGCTTCCTGGTAACTTGAAGGCTGCTTGGCCCTTTGCTTGGAACCCAGACTGCCTCTACAATGGGAATGATACATTCAACCACTGATGCCTTTGTTTGGACTGGGCTGCTGACTGGTAAACTCGGCCACTACTCTTGGCTAGATATGAACAGAGACCTAGAACAGTCTCTGGTCCCTGTGTCTAGGGGAAGGCCACCAGGCCACAAACCTAGCAGAAGCACGGTGGTTGCTGTGTTTAAAAGAAAGTTCTTGTTGTCCTTTGTATAGTACTACCATGTGTATGCAGTGCTTTACAGAAATAATACAGTCCCTGCTTCTCCTTGGGGTTTACAATCTGAATAAAGACAGATGGACATGATACACAGACAAAACTTATTAGTTGAGGGAGTGGTCTTTGCATTAAAACCTCAGGGCCAGCTGCAAGGAGTGAGGCCTTTTGAAAGTCTATATGAGGGAGCGGCCCGTGGGCGAGTTACAGAGGCCATGTGTAGGAATAATTAAGTTCGTATTTTAAAAGCAGCCTCAGAAAAAATGTGTTTTGTGCTGGAATCAAATCTGGCAAGAGAGGGAGCATGGTGCACATGTTCAGGAAGGCTCTTCCAGGCACTTGGCACAGCAAGCTGAAAGGCATAGAGTCCAGATAGTGATGGAGGAGAAGGGCATAGATTAGAGCAGCTTGCCTGAAAAGTGATATTATCTTCCAAATACTGTCTTTTGTGTGCACCAGGAGTTCCTTTCTCCTCGCTGTTCTATCTCCACTAGGTGTTTCCTATGCACGAATTAAACAGACAGCTTAACTTTGTCTTTACTCACAAAAAGAGGAGGACATTTGAATTTCAAGCTTTATTAACAAGCAAAAAAATAGTTTTACTGTGCATAAACTGGAGATAATGAGTAGCGCAGTCGTGGACCACAGAACTAAAGACAGGTAAAATTAGGATAGTTCTGCAGAGCTGGCCATATTGGTCACTGAATTACACAGGCCTGACAGGGCAGAGCTGACTGAAAACACATGAGGAAAACCACCCAGCAATCCCTTCTTCAAATCAAAGATTAACTCTTTAGAGCCAGCTGCACTGAATATAGCAGAAACAGTGAACATGCAGGCTGACCACCAGTTGGCAGTATAATAGAAATAAGAAACTATGCAGAATAAAGAATGAACAAGAGCATTAGAAACAGAAATGGAAAAGCTACTGTGGAAGCAGGACAACAGTGAACAAATAGAAAAACACCTGTAGAGACAGGGTATTGATTTCTCCCAGCCATGACTTTTGTGGGCTGTGCTGTGCTCTGTGAGGTCCCAGCAGGGATCAGATGCCATCAGGGAAGTTTAGAGATTACAGCTGTAATAACTAGAATTTTTTCTGGAAAGATTGGAGGTGTTCTTGAATAGCACTAAGCATCCTTAGGCTGAGCTTTTCATCAGTGGTAGCTTTGAGTGGTCTTCAAAGTGTGGCTGCAAGTGACACTAACAAATAATATAAATATTGGAATTAGTTTACAGGTTAACAAATGCAAGCCTGAGACAGACTAATTTTAGTGTCCATGTTCTCATTAATTGAGAGAGTAAATAGGTGTACACTGTATCTTTATGCCATAAATCACAATATTCAATAGATTTGTATGACATGACAAAGAAAAGATTGGCAAATGGGAAAATAAGACAAGATAGTTGTAGTATTTTTGTGGATGAATGTATTATTCCATTCCTCTTTTTGTGTCCTTTTATCACATTTTGCCATCTAGTTCAGGGACCTACATCAAGATATATATATATAAGTTCAGTGTGGCCACCAGATGCTGGTGGTCACTGATAATTTCTCATAAAATGTGTTCTTTGTTTGCTTGCTCTCTCTCTCCTTGTTTCTGCTCCTGCTGTCATTCCCTATTCTCTCACCTTTTCTCTATTCCCACCCCCCCGTCCTGTTTTACTCTTATTGGTAGCCAGCAGCTGGAAGAGTCTTTTTCCAGTGACTCACACTGACCAGCTCTTCACTGCTGCACACTCCTCCTGTCAACCTGTACAGGAACCAACACTTTAATCACCTGTCAGCTTGGTAGTACTATTTATGTCTTATAGTTATAATCATTGATCAGAAAAATACAAATTTTTTTCCAAATTTAAAATTGCATATAGAAGTCCCAAAAGCATCAGTTAGCTGAAAAAACTTTCAAGAAAAGCCCAACACTGGACCAGGATTTCGAGATATAATTCTCTGCTTCAGAGGTTCTGTACTGCTCTGGTCACAGACAGCAAACTACAAAGGAAGAGACCAACATTTTAATAAGTAAAAGGAGTGAAAAAGAATAGAAAAATAACACAGAATGCATCTACAAAAATAATTTCATTTTAAAGAATAAATAACCTGTTCATATCTAATGAACCATTGTAAACTAATAAGGTATGCCACTGTTTATTTTCATTTACATCAAATGGTATTAAGGGTGACAATCCAAAAATGTTGATTTGATAAAGCTTGTATATTACTGCCACGAGAAGATGGTAGAATGTATTCAATAATAGACCATTGAAGCTGTTTGAATGAATGATTTTGAGTGATACAATGTTGTACTAATGGTACTTGCATCTAAACACAACTGCTCTATCAATGAAGTGAATATGGGCCACTTAGTGCGACCCACGAATACCAATGAATAAGTACAGTGTTTTGCAAAAATGACAGTATGAAGTACAGTCAGTAAATCCTTTTCGATTAATGGTAACACCAGTGGAGGGATACATCCATTGCTGCCTAAGTAGAGTGTCAGCTAAAGTTTTTAAATTTTGTTTCTACAGCCAGTAGTTAATCACATTCCTTTACACAGGATTCATCATATATGCTAAGGAACTTGCAAACGTAACCAACTTGTCCTCAGGTTCAAATATTGGTAACTCTGAACAATACAGTAACTTGCACAGCAGATTTAGTGATGGCACCACAGTGGATACCATCTTCTTTTCTTATATGAATTGCAACTTTTGTTTTATGCCATAATTATTTCATCTTTGATGTTTTCTACTTACAAACTCATGGAGTAGTGGTGAGTGTCTTGTGGGCTGGAGTCTGTAAATACCTTCTTAGGAGCAGACGCTGAATTTATCTTCTGTCTAGTCAGCCCCCTCCCCCTGCAGGTTGAGTCCTTGGGTTCTGGTGGCCAGCAGGACTTGATTATGATGGCTGAACATCATGTTTGGAAGCTGGGCTGGTCTTAAGGTTGAGCTCTTGGGTTTTGGGGGCCAGTAAGACTTAACTGGGCAGGCTGGTCAAAGCAGGGCAGCCTGGACAAGCTGGACAAGGCAGGGCAGACACAGGCTGGACTATGTGGGCAGAGTCAGACTGGAAGCAGAGGTCTGGGTATTGGTACAAGAAAGAAGCTGAGGACTGGATACGGGAACAAGAAGAAGCATGACATTGAACAAGGGTCAGAACTGGGTACAAATGTAGGCTGGGCAGGATACTGAGCAGGGACTGGAACTGGTTACAGACACAGGCTTGGGCAAGGCAAAGCAGAGAATGGATGCTAGGGATTGGACTAGACAGAGCACGATAAGACCAGAAAAGGACAGGACTAAACAAGGCAGATTAGGGCAAAACTTAGGCAAGGCAGACAAGGGTAGGATCAGACAAGGCAGCACACAGAAGGCCTGTAGGCCACTAAGCATAATGCCTGGAGAGGCCCGAGTAAGCCACAGAGCATGGTACAAGAAGACAGAAGATCCAGAGGCCACAAGGCAAGATAAGGCCTGAGTAGGCCACAGAGCAATGTACGAGACAGAAGGCCCAGAGGCCACAAGGCATGGAGGAAGGTAAGAGCAGCCAAGTCAGAGAACCAAGGAAGACATGAAACGGCATCTAGGTTCTGGAAAGGCAGGGTTAAATGGAGCTGGAGCTAGGGTGTGGTGTGAGCAGTGAGGCAGAGTTTGGCAAGGATGGAGGTAGAGGCTGTACCACAAGCTGAGTCAAGTGGCTAGTGAGGAGATGGTTCAGGTAGTTTGGAACAGAGCTCACTGGAGACCTCTGTTGGTTGCGGAGGTGCCAGAGTGACAGGCTCAGGGCACAGCAGGTGAAACTGTGACATTTTAGCCAAAAGATCTTCATTCAAAAATTGGAAGAAGGATCCAACAGAAGAAAATAGGATAAAGCATAAACATTGGTAAGTTAAATGTAAGACATTGATAAGACAGGCTGAGAGAATTTGAAAAGAAGTTGGCTGTAGAGGCAAAAACTCACAGTAAAAACTTTTTTAAATATATCCGAAGCAGAAAGCCTGTGAGGGAGTCAATTGGACCGTTAGATGATCGAGGGGTTAAAGGGGCACTTAGAGAAGATAAGGCCATCGCGGAAAGATTAAATGATTACTTTGCTTCGGTGTTTACTGAAGAGGATGTTGGGGAGGTACCCGTAATGGAGAAGGTTTTCATGGGTAATGATTCAGATGGACTGAATCAAATCACGGTGAACCTAGAAGATGTGGTAGGCCTGATTGACAAACTGAAGAGTAGTAAATCACCTGGACCGGATGGTATACACCCCAGAGTTCTGAAGGAACTAAAAAATGAAATTTCAGACCTATTAGTAAAAATTTTTAACTTATCATTAAAATCATCCATTGTACCTGAAGACTGGAGGATAGCAAATGTAACCCCAATATTTAAAAAGGGCTCCAGGGGCGATCCGGGAAACTACAGACCGGTTAGCCTGACTTCAGTGCCAGGAAAAATAGTGGAAAGTGTTCTAAACATCAAAATCACAGAACATATAGAAAGACATGGTTTAATGGAACAAAGTCAGCATGGCTTTACCCAAGGCAAGTCTTGCCTCATAAATCTGCTTCACTTTTTTGAAGGAGTTAATAAACATGTGGATAAAGGTGAACCGGTAGATATAGTATACTTGGATTTTCAGAAGGCGTTTGACAAAGTTCCTCATGAGAAGCTTCTAGAAAAAGTAAAAAGTCATGGGATAGGTGGCGATGTCTTTTCATGGATTGCAAACTGGCTAAAAGACAGGAAACAGAGAGTAGGATTAAATGGGCAATTTTCTCAGTGGCAGGGAGTGGACAGTGGAGTGCCTCAGGGATCTGTATTGGGACCCTTACTGTTCAATATATTTATAAATGATCTGGAAAGAAATACGACAAGTGAGATAATCAAATTTGCAGATGACACAAAATTGTTCAGAGTAGTTAAATCACAAGCAGATTGTGATAAATTGCAGGAAGACCTTGTGAGACTGGAAAATTGGGCATCCAAATGGCAGATGAAATTTAATGTGGATAAGTGCAAGGTGATGCATATAGGGAAAAATAACCCATGCTATAATTACACAATGTTGGGTTCCATATTAGGTGCTACAACCCAAGAAAGAGATCTAGGTGTCATAGTGGATAACACATTGAAATCGTCGGTACAGTGTGCTGCGGCAGTCAAAAAAGCAAACAGAATGTTGGGAATTATTAGAAAAGGAATGGTGAATAAAACGGAAAATGTCATAATGCCTCTGTATCGCTCCATGGTGAGACCGCACCTTGAATACTGTGTACAATTCTGGTCACCGCATCTCAAAAAAGATATAATTGCGATGGAGAAGGTACAGAGAAGGGCTACCAAAATGATAAGGGGAATGGAACAACTCCCCTATGAGGTAAGACTAAAGAGGTTAGGACTTTTCAGCTTGGAGAAGAGACGACTGAGGGGGGATATGATAGAGGTGTTTAAAATCATGAGAGGTCTAGAACGGGTAGATGTGAATCGGTTATTTACTCTTTCGGATAGTAGAAAGACTAGGGGGCACTCCATGAAATTAGCATGGGGCACATTTAAAGCTAATCGGAGAAAGTTCTTTTTTACTCAACGCACAATTAAACTCTGGAATTTGTTGCCAGAGAATGTGGTTAGTGCAGTTAGTATAGCTGTGTTTAAAAAAGGATTGGATAAGTTCTTGGAGGAGAAGTCCATTACCTGCTATTAAGTTCACTTAGAGAATAGCCACTGCCATTAGCAATGGTTACATGGAATAGACTTAGTTTTTGGGTACTTGCCAGGTTCTTATGGCCTGGATTGGCCACTGTTGGAAACAGTATGCTGGGCTTGATGGACCCTTGGTCTGACCCAGTATGGCATTTTCTTATGTTCTTATGTTCTTAATGGGATCACCTGTTGCTCCCAATATTACCAATTTCTATATCTCAAAATTTGAACTGGATTATATAGACACTTTTCCATCAATAGGCTGAATTAGCCATTACATGTGGGTGATGTCATCCTGCGGCACCGAACAGACTTGTTTGTCCAAGCCAGTAGAGCTTTGAGCTGTACTGAGCATGCACAGGAGTTCCAAGTAGGTATTTCCTCGTGGATCTGATAGTCATTTTTTTGTCCAGCACAGTGCAGCCATAACCTTTGTCTTTCATTCATTTTTTCTCTAGAAATCCTAAAAACTCCTTTATTTGATAAATCTTTACATCAGTTTCTTCTAAAGTTGCCTCACTGCCTCTGCAACCCCAACAACAGCACTTTTCAGTGCTACCAAATACGAAGAAGTATGGCCTGCTCTTCTACCATTACCAGGCAGAAGAGATAAACCACAGTGAGTGGTTTTAAGATTTGTATCTGTAGAAAAGTTATGTCCCTCACCAATGGCCACAAGTTGTGTTATTGATGCCTCAAACTGGATGCCTGTCCTTGTGCTTGCAGAGTTCCCAGACTCTTAAAATTGAAAACTATGTAAATTTCTGCAGAGTTGTAGTAGATCCTTTTCCTACAGTGCAGCTCGTTTGCCTTATTGGGAAATGAGTTGAGCCGCTGCTTGTCAAAAACTCTTATCTGCTGAGGCCAAAGCCACAGAGTCGATTTCAGCCAGGTACCCTGCTTCAAAGGCGAAGTGGCATCAATCACTGTAAACATTGCAGCCTATGTTGAAGAACTATAAGCATTCTAAGTGCGGTGCATCAACACAGGCATCATCTGTGCCAACAACATTGGCAATAGATTGTGCATCAACTTGCACAATGCAACTTCCAATGTTACCATCAGCGCATCGAGGCGCTTGATGTAGGACACATCAAGGCTCTTGATGCATGAAACTCTGATACATATGATACACTGATGCACTCAATGCATGATGCACCAAAACATTAGACACAATGTGCATTGATGCACTCAACACTCAATGCTCCAAAGTCTTGCATGCATGTGGCCTCCATGCATGATCCTGCCATGCACAGTGCAAGAACCCATGTCATAACTCCGATGCAACCAACACAATATCGCTGACCTGCTCCTGATTCAAGACTTGCATCTCCAAAAACCCATTGAATCATGCCAAGGTATCCAAAGTGTCCATACATTTTACCCATTGAAGCATGTAAGTGAGGGTATTTTGCTAGGCACGTGTGCTGATGCAAACATCCATTTCCCCATTTCACCCCAGTAAAGGATAGGACTTCCTGACCACCACCCCCGCCCCCCAACTAGATAATGTCCCTTTTACCCTATTAGCCATGACCCTTCAAACCCCACTGACTAGCCTTGATTTTTTTATTTTAAAGTTTACACGCCATCCATAGCAGAAGTAAAGTTATGTGGTAGGAGACCTTGGCATGCGCTTGTGTGCTTAAATACTTACGCGCAAACTTCAGATTTCAGATCTGGAATGCCCTTGTCCCGCCCACGTCCCACCCCTTTTGACTTCCTGATTTGCACGTTTACCAGGCGCTTCTTAAAATCCGCATGGCACGCACTGGCCCGAGATGCTCACATATCTCCAGGCTTTGGCACTTGTAGGACTTTTAAAATCCACCGGTAAGTAAACTCTTCAAGCCTCAGCTTGGGACTCTGCACATTAATGGATAATTCAGCCTGCTTATTAACAGAAAAAGCAAGTTTGTTTACTGTAAACTGTATTTTCTTTAGACAACAAGATGAATTAGCCATGGAATAGCCATCCGCCTCCCTGGAGAGTAGAATATATAGCTACATGTTTTCTGTTATGGACTGAGGAGACTCATGAGGCAACACCTGAATGAGAACTCCTGCACATGCTCAGTAGAGCTCAAAGCTCTACTAGCTTGGAGAGACAAGTCTGTTCAGTGCCACCGGATCACACCACCCACATATGGCTAATTCATTCTGCTATCTAAGGAAAACACAGTTTATGGTAAGCAAACTTACTTTCACCTAGTTGTCAATATATTATATTGTGGAGTAGATACATTGATACTGTTTTCTTTTGGACAGGTACAGAAAATGAATTCATTTTTTCATGGATGAACACACTTGATCAGAATTTACACTTTACTTTGAATTATTATTTGCATCAAATATCCTTTTTTGATATGAGGTTCATTAAACAAGAATCTTCTATCAGTACTACACTGTACTGCAAGGAGGTAGAATACAATAATTTGCTTCATTTTCAGAACCATCATCCTAGAAGGTTTAAATGTGTTTACCAGTAGAAAAGTTTTTAGACTTTAATGGAGTTTTAAGTAGTAGCCTAAGGATCTGTTTGAGCCATTCCTTTCTCAAGGATATCCTTCACTCCTAGAATGTAAGTCTTCCCCAGCAGAAGAAACATACATGTGTGTTTTGAACTATTCCAATTTGGCTCATCGGATTACGTCACGAAACATTGGAATATACTGACTATGCACTGTTTTGTGTTTTGTTTTTTTTCAGAACCACCACAGATAGCTTTTAAAAGGAGTCAAAATATTAAGGAATATGTGGTTTATTTATTAACTTATTTAAAATTATTTGTATACCGCCTATACAATGGCAGTTAGGTCTAAGCAGTTTAGGCATTACTTATACGATCGCCAGTTACTGACCATGTAGGTCATTATCCCTGTGGCAAATGTGACATGTTTTCTAACACTCTACCTGGGCAGCAATGGATATATTCCTCCACTGGCTTTACCATTAATCAAAAAAGATTTACTGACTGTACCTCACAATGCTCCATCAAAGCTTTCACAAGAATGATAGAGCATTGCAGTTGTCTTAAGACTGCTAAAATACAAATACGACATCGTATCACTCAAAATCATTGTCAGCTTCAATGGTCTGTTATTGAACACACTTTACCATCTTCGCATGGGGGTGATATACAAGCTTTATTGAATTGACTTAAGCATTTTGGAATTTCCACCTTTAATACTCTTTTACCATTTGGTGTAAATGAAAATAAATAGTGGCATTTCTTATTAGTTTACAATGGTTCTTTAGATATACACAGATTACTTTTTTTTTTTTTTAAACCAAATTATTTTTGTAGATGCATTCAGTGTTCTCTTTTATTTGGCTCTTTTTCACGCCTTTTCCTTATTAATATGGTGGTCTGTTCCTTTGTAGCTTTCTGTCTGTGAGCAGAGCAGTCCAGAACCCCTGAAGCAGAGAATTACATCTTGAAATGCTGGTCCAGTATCTGACTTTTTTTTTTTTTTTTGAAAGTTTTCTCAGCTAAGAATATAAGTGGTGCTTTTGGGACTTTTATATGCAATTTATAAAATGAAAAAAAAAAATCTGTATATTATTTCCTGACCAAGACATGAATAATACTACCAAACAGGTAGTTTTCGATGCGCTAGCTTTACCCTTATTCAATATGGGGTAATAGTGCGTCGAAAACACACGTCCAACCCCCCCCCCGAAACTAATAGCGCCCGCAAAATGCAAATGCATGTTGATGGCCCTATTAGTTATTCCCACGCAATTCAGTAAGTCAAATGTGCAGCCAAGCCGCACATTTTACTTTCAGAAATTAGCACCTACCCAATGGTAGGCGTTAATTTCTGTCGGCACTGGGAAAGTGCACAGAAAATCAGTAAAAACTGCTTTTCTGTACACCCTCCGACTTAATATCATGGCGATATTAAGTCAGAGGTCCCAAAAGTTAAAAATAATTAAAAAATAATTAAAAAAAATGTTAAATCGGCTCGCGGGTTGAAAATTGGACGCTCAATTTTTCTGGCGTCCGGTTTCCGAACCCGTGGCTGTCAGCAGGTTTGAGAACAGATGCCGGCAAAATTGAGTGTTGGCTGTGAAACTCGCTGACAGCTGCCCCTCCTGTCAAAAAAGAGGCGCTAGGGACGCGCTAGTGTCCCTAGCGCCTTTTTACCGCGGGCCCTAATTTGAATATTTTTTTTTTTTTACTGAATCACACACACAGGAGAGTGGCTTGTGTGTGTGCCAGGAGAGCGGGCACTCGCCCGCTCTCCCGCGACTTTTATTGTATCGGCCTGAAAGTTTGGTGTGCAATGGCGTGCATAAAGTTTATGATGGTCAGTAAAGTGTTAGGCAGGTGGCACCTTATAGACTAATCCGTTTTATTGAGGCATGAGCTTTTGAGGTCCAGAATCCAGTTCATCAGATGCATGAGGGGTGGTACAGTTGTTTGCTGAACTATAATCCTATTAACACTCCCTTTCCACACCCTGCCTGGCACTGAACAGTACCTTCTCTCCTTTTGTATTCCTCCCCACCAGCCATCTTAATGTATATTTACTCGCCCTCCTGTACTACACTTCATGCATCCGACAAAGTGGATGTTGGTCCCTCAAAGCTCATGCCTCAATAAATTCTTAATAAGGTGCCACCTGCCTCTGTCATTTTTGCTATATCAGACTAACATGGCTACCCCTCTGAAGATAAATGAACTGTGTATGGAACCCCTCTTGTTCATTGCACTCTTATCAGTGGCAGACCTTACTTGCTTTAAAACAGCATTTTTCTATGGTTAAAATCAGCACATATGATTTCCACAGAAACGCTGTTTAACAGTCTCTGTATTGGTGAATGCCTTTTTATGTCTTTCCAGAATCTATGTGATTTTGAAAGATACCTTTATCAAGTACACCGCAACAGAACTAGACCTTGTATGATCTTGGTATGATATTTTTGCTGGCTTTTGGAGAAACCAGTAGGTTGGTCAATTTAGAATTTTTTAAAATGTTAATCCCAGGTGGGTAATTGTCATAGACATTGAAATTTGCATGTGCAATTTTATAATGTTGTCCCAAATTTGCAGCATTGACAAGTTTTAAACAAATGGGCTTCATATATATTTTATTAACAAAGAAACTCGTTGGCCCATTGCTGTTATTGATTTGTATGTTCCAAAGCACCTAGCTTTCTTTTGTTATAATCTCTTGGCTCACTTAAAGCTTAATCACTGCTGCTCCATCCAGTCTTCTCATTTTCGATGGTAGTTGCGGATCCAGTTTTATTTGTTTCATCAAGAACCTTAGTTATGTTCTTATCTGTTCTTTCTTTTTCACGTTCTGCTCTTCTCATCAGCACAATTAAGAATGTATCCATTCTTCAAGTAACTCACTTGGGACAAGCTGGCGTGAGCAGTGGTAGTCCGAACGTGTTTGTTACGGTACTAGATATGTATTGACGTTCACCTGCAGCACTGCAACAATGACTTTTGGAAAACCAGCTCATTTGTCGACCAGTGTCTGGGAAAATGATCATAGGAGTAAGGAAAGGTGGGGAGAGGGAATAGGTAGATGGCTTTCACAAGCATTGATTGTTTTCACTGAGGAGAGGGCACTGTTGTTTATTGGGAAGATATGGTAAGATCTGCAAGCATCCCAGGGGAATAATATACTTGAGGTCACCCATCATCCTGCTGGCAGGTCCCTATGCACAGAAAGATGCCCTTTCTTTCTGAAACAACATGAAAACATCAGTGACATTTTGTTTTCGTTACAAAATGAAATTGCAGAAAACAAGAGTTTTTATTATTTTTCATGTTAGCACATACTCCAAAACCATATTCTAAAAAACATGTAAAAGAAAAAAATACAAATAAAACACAAGTTCTTCACCCTCACGCCCCACACTGCTTCATACCACTACCTATAGATAAACATAATACACATACAAATACAGGGAAGCACAGCCATGTGTTTTGCACAGAGATGGAAAAATTAATATTTGGGAAACAGATAGCTATAGTTATTCTGGTGTTAAAATATATATAACTTACAATTAGTCAGGAAGCCACAGGGATGACTCCCAAGCTTTGCAGTCCCAAACTAGAGCAAAATTTAAAAAAGGAAACTCGAGATATGATAGAAGTCTATAAAATAATGAGCGTAATGCAATGAGTAAACGAAAGTCTGTTTACTGTTTCAAAAAGCACAAAGACTAGGGGATTTGCAATGAAGTTACTAGGTGATACATTTTAAAACAATAGGAGAAAATGTTTTACTCAACGCATAATTAAACTCTGGACTTTGTTCCCGGAGGATGTGGTAAAAGCTGTTAGTGTAGCTGGGAATAAAGACGGTTTAGAGAAGTTCTTGTAGGAAAAGTCTGTAAACCATTATTAAGGTGGACTTGGGGAAATCTACTGCTTATCCCTGGGATAAGCAGCACAGAATTTATTGACATTTTGGGATCTTGCCAGGTACTTGTGACCTGGATTGGCCACTGTTGGAAACAGGATACTGGGCTTGATGGACCTCCCAGTATGGCAAATCTTATGCTCTTGTGGTCTTTTGGGTGTGCCCCATTAATGTACACTTAGCTTAATAGGTAAGTCAGAGTGGAGTGCTGTAACTGATTAAACATCAGGAAAATATTAATTTAGAACTAAAATCAGAAAATGAATTACATAACTAGCAAGTCAGTAGGAGGGGATGAAAGTTATTAACCAGTGTTTCTGTTCCTATCTGAAATTTTCATTGAAGCAAATCTTAAAGATTACATTCTTGAAACTTTCTATTTAGAGTTCATATTGCTTCAATGCTGCACTATAAAGTAATGTTTAAAGATAGCCTGAAGGAGACCTTTGGTTTTCCGCACGTTACAAAACTGGATAAAAAGCAGCTCAGGAACAGATTTAAATGCATTCAGACTGCAGATTTTATCCACAGCTGAATTGGAGGGACAGAGAGAGAGAGAGAAACGAGGAAGCAAAATTAATATGCACAGAAGTATCTGAGAGAAGTGTAATTGTCATGCCACAGTGATGTGTATTAGAGATGTGAATCGGAACCAGAATCGGATCCGATTTCAGTTCCGATTCACATCTCTATAGATGTGAATCGGAACCAGAATCTGATCCGATTTCAGTTCCGATTCACATCTCTAATGTGTATTAGGGAATCTATCGGACTTCAGCATTTCATGACTATAGTATAATCTTGACAGAATTTTACAATGAAACTGTGATGACATGTGAAGTTTACTTTTGCTTTTATTTCTTTATTAGCTAGTGCTGTTGCTGAGAAGGCAGGCTTGTTTCTGGTATGCTCTTGTAAATGGGACTGCAGAAGTTGACATGTTAGAGATGTCTTGAAGCAAGCAATTTGCCAAATGCTTTTGACATAAAAAAATAAATTATGCAGAAGCGGCTGTATTAGGAAACCTAACTGGTGAGAATCCATTAAAGTGCACATCTCTCTACCAAGGAAGAGACGGCTGAGGGGGGATATGATAGAGGTCTTTAAGATCATGAGAGGTCTTGAACGAGTAGATGTGACTCGGTTATTTTCACTTTCAAATAATAGAAGGACTAGGGGGCATTCCATGAAGTTAGCAAGTAGCACATTTAATACTAATTGGAGAAAATTCTTTTTCACTCAACGCACAATAAAGCTCTGGAATTTGTTGCCAGAGGATGTGGTTAGTGCAGTTAGTGTAGCTGGGTTCAAAAAAGGTTTGGATAAGTTCTTGGAGGAGAAGTCCATTAATGGCTATTAATCAATTTTACTTAGGGAATAGCCACTGCTATAAATTGCATCAGTAGCATGGGATCTTCTTAGTGTTTGGGTAATTGCCAGGTTCTTGTGGCCTGGTTTTGGCCTCTGTTGGAAACAGGATGCTGGGCTTGATGGACCCTTGGTCTGACCCAGCATGGCAATTTCTTATGTTCTTATGTTCTCGCTGTGTCTGTCTTTGCTGGAATTTAAATCTGAGAGGCCTACGACAGTGTTCTGTTTTGGAGGATGTCCCAGGATGATGGTGATCCTCATGTAAAAGGTTAACAGAGTGTCCACAGTGTTTTCACGAGAAGGGCCTCATAGGACGTTTCAAATCACCAAGAGTGCCGACGTTCCTTGGTAGAGAGTTCATTGAGCTGGAAGGGGATTCCCTTGTAAGGACAGTTATTTCCAGCATTAAAACCTTGCGATAGCATGCATTATGCTTTTGCAGGGTGCGATATTGCCCCTCATTTTCCTAAATCCCACCCCTCCCAAAAATTTGCGTTCGTGACATGTGTTAGTGTTCTTATCGCATGTGTTATGGTGTTAACGCCATAACGCATTTTGATGAATGACCCTACTTATTTGTTGTGTATTCACAATAGCCGTTCACCACCAATGCATGTCCTGTCTTTTTATAAGTAGGGCTATTGCGAATGGCAGTAGAGGGAGTTTGTGTTGCTGCTATTAGGATAACACCAGAATATCTTTTTTATATGGTGAGTTGGTCAGGGAATGTTCTTGTTCTGCTTTATACCCATTGCTGAGGGTCAGGGTGGGGGTTGGGTTCTTGTGTATGCAAAGTGTACATTTACATTTAGCCTTGTGACTCTCATTTGTTCAGTGTGTCACGCATGTGAGAACTATCTGTTAGGTGCATCCCAACAGAAAAAAAAGATTGAGAACCACTGCTTTAGGGCATGCAGTCGTGGTGCATAGCTGGTCTCTTTTTTTTTTTTTGGTCAGCGAAGGGCTGACATTGTTTTTCAGTGGTGCACAAGAGCAAGCATAACTCTGCCACCGAACAGATCATGTTGGCAACTGTAGAGGTAACACAGTGAGGAAAGCATAGGAGCCCATGTGGGTTGGTTTTGACCTGTAGGCCGTAGTCAGGAGATCCCTGGCTGATATTGTAGATTCATATAACTTGAAGGGGCGCTAACAGGATTCCATGGAGGGGAAAAGTGATTTATTTATTTATTTCTTTATCTATTTATCTATTTATTTATTTATTTATTTATTTATTTATTTATATTTTTTTTTGGGGGGGGGGGCGGGTTTAAATGTCAAACACAAGTCTTTATTCCAGTTGAGAATAGCTAGCAATTATTTTCAAAAACATTTTGGATTTCAGATTTTATAACAGATGGCCATTAAATCTGAATCTTCGGAAGGTAGTAGGAATGTAATAGTAACATATGAGCTTTATTCTGAACCTTTCTTTTTTTTTTAATTGAAACAGCTGTTGGAAATATTTAAATTTTTGCATATTGTACCTACGAATCACATCTCCCTATTGTATTCCTTATGAGTCTTTGTAATTTGTGTTTTTAGTATCTAGTAGCCCTATAGAAATGATAATTAGTGGTAAGGTGTATATTTCCATGTCATTTGGCTTTTGGGGGTTTTTCGATTTTTTTTTTTTTTTACTTCAGGATAATGTAGTTGACATCAAGTAGATGAAGTATTCTGCCTGTCCCTGCCTAAACTAATTTTTAACTAAGAATACTTTGTCTGTCAACAGCTGTCTGTAGGCGATTGCCCCTTTTCCAAATCTATTTTGTTGTCTTCTACTGTATCAAGAGCATCTAAGTTTCCTTTCGTAAACTAAGCACCCGATTTCTTGCATCTAGCCTTTCCCCATCCCATAATTACTACTGCCCTCCATATCTGTCTCAGGCCTGCTTAAATTCTGTTGCATTGTTTATTTCCTTGACCTCTGCTGGTAAGCAATTTCAGACACCTACTACTCCCTCTGTGTAAAAAAAAAAAAAAAAAGCATTTCCTCTGAGCCTACTTTCATCTCATGACCTTACCCTTGAATTTCTTTTTCTGTGGAAAATTGTACTGTGTGCTAAATCTTTAACGCTTTTTCATATCCTCCCTTTCACGTCTTTGCTCCAGTGAGTATGTTTTGAGTTCCTGCAGCCTTTCTCTCTAGGGTTTGTGTTGCAGGCTTGGTAGCCCTTCTGTGAATTACTTTTCTTCTATCAATGTCATCACAAAGATGTGGCCTCTTATAACCAAGCGCAGTATTCAAGATGGGGTCTCACTAGTGAATTGTGCAGGGGCAATATTAGCTTTTCATGTTTCTAGTCCTAGGAAATTACGAAATATAATAATAGGCCTTGTTTTACAGCATGGCCTTGCTCTTTGCAAATTCTGATTATTCATTTAAAGGTGAATTTTAAAAGCCTGGCACGCAAAAACCGGGACATATGTGCCCAAGTCGGGCCAGCGTGCGCCCAAGCGTATTTTAAAAGTCACCTGGATGTGTGCGTAAATGCAACTGTGCACACAAAAATGAAAAGCTCAAAAAAAGGGGTGGGGCATGGGCGCTCCTGGATTTTAACTTGAAATACTTACGCGCGCAGGCGTGCCGGTGTCCTCTGCCGCGTAACTTTACTTCTGTTATGGATGACGTGCGAGTTCAAAAATAAAAATAAACGGACAGTTTGGCGAGGTTTTTAGGGTCAGGGCTAACAGTAGAGAAGGGAGGCTATCAAACTAGGTGGATTTGGAAGTCCCTTAGCTGGGCAAACTGGGAATGAATTGGGAAAACTGGTAATGGCGTCTGCACGCATGTCTTTTAAAATCCCCCAACTTACAAGGTAGAAGCGGCATTTGCGCGCATAGGCGCACGTCCACTTAAAATTGCGTGCACTTGTGCATGCGTTCAGGCTATTTTATAACATGCACGCATATACGCGCATATGTTATAAAATAGCCGAGTCTGTTGGGTGCGGGCTGACAAACATGCACACATGTGAACCTGCGCACCTGTTTAAAAGTTACCGTCTAAGTCAAACATATGAGGGTTTCTATATGAGTGACTGATGGCAGTAAACAGAGAGCCAGGAAAAGAAAGACTGGTTAACTTTGCAACCGAAGAATATTCCTGGGGAATTGTGCACAAAAAAAAAGTAATAATTCTGTTTTAAAATCCTGCATGCTTATATTTGTTAAAATAGCACAATACTGTCTGCAATACAGAAAATAATTATTATCCGGATATGCAGAATTTGTAACACGGTTTGTGCAGAATTCCCCTAGGAGTGCACTGGAATAGCAGGTAATAAAGCTGTCCCTTTCAACCTCTTCCCACTCCCCAAGCCTAACCCCCTCAGCTCTCGCTCTCTCTCTACCTCAATCCAGCACAGGCCTGACACTTTTCTTTGTCTTTCCCCTGCAAATCCCTTCATCCTCTGTCTCTCAGACCCCCTTCCACTCTCACTCTTCTCCTCTTCCTCCCCTAGCCTGATCACACTGCTCCTTCTTTCTCTCCACCTTCCCTCTACTCTTTCCCCAACTAAACCTCACTAGCCTTCCTTCCTACTGGTTTGGGCTCTATTCTCGCTAATGCTGTCATTGCTGATTCTTTCCTGCCTGTGCAAACCAGTATTCATCCTTCCGTCCTGCTTCAGGATCAGACACTTCCTCCTTGCCCTTGCATGCTGACGCTGGCGCCCATCCTTCTGGTCTTTGCTGCCCAAAGCTGGCCTTGACGCTGCATCCCTCTGGCTGTGGATGCATGACAAGATGCACTTCTCCTCCCTTTGTGACCTGCCCACCAATCTACCGTGCAGAATTTGCTGCAAAATCCAAAAATTCTGCATGGAAGGGTAATTCTGCATTGTAAATTGAAAAGAATTCCCCCGGGAGTAAGAAGAAAAGTGCCAAGTTGTGTGTTACCATCACCAGTGCTTGTAGGTGCCTTTTTTTTTAATGAAAAGTGGTGGCAGTTTCTAATTCTCAGGCCACTTCTTTGCTTTGCATACAGTTTGGATGGCTCGTTCTCTAGTTATCTGCTCAGCAAGGTGTCTAAGGTCCAAATATTTTTGGAGTGCTTTCAGGGAACAGGCAGTTCTTCCATTTTGCAAAAGTGAGACGTTTACCATGCTGCAGTGTTTGGTAGATGTCATGCTGCTGTTCCCAAAACGTGGGGTTGTAATGAGGATTTCAGAAGCTTGCCCAGGCACATTATTCCAGTATTTTAATTAACTTCTTTGAGCAATATATGGGACTCGGCATTTCCATCTTGCACAAAAAAACATAATGAAAAATGTTTAATAGATTAGATTGGGCAAAACCACCATCAATGCTTACATTCTGGAGTCTTATAAAACTGATCTGCATTCTAAATGAATTCACATAAGGGACTCAATAGCTATAATGCAGGATTTTTTTTTCAGTTGGTAACCAAGAAGGTATCTTGGGGGTACATCGTTGTTGGAATAGCGCTTACCCTGTATCTTTCCCCCAACAGACACATCCAGCTGTTTTCACCTGAAGCAGTCCAGCTGAAAGGGGATTGACTATAGAATCTACTGCGTATTGATGGGAACAGTTTTCTCTAACCTGGACATTTTTTGGATTTCAAGGTAGGTGAGTTTATCAGGTGACCAGGTCAAGTCCACATGAGCAACAAGGATGGGTGGGTGATCAGTATGGAGAAAGGTAGAGCATCCCTGAAATGTTTATCTAACTTATTACCCTGAATTTTCTGGAATAAATCTGTCTGCTGAAAATTGCATCCAATTTTTGTACAAAACCATGGTGCTGATATTTTTTTTTGTCCAACTTCAGGGGGCGATAGATCAAGGTTTTTCCTTTTTGCAAGTTAACAGATGGCATCAGATGGTTGTGCCGGTCAGATTTTTAAACTTAATAAAGAGTCTGTTAGCTTAGATGCTAAAGTCGTAATTTAAAAAAAATAATTTTAGGAATGATGTTAGAAATGTGATTATTTCCTTGTCAGATATTGGACTCCAAAGAGAGAATATTTTATGTTTGCATCACAGTGTTTTGCTTTCAAATCCTTCGACACCTAATTTGGGGAAGAGAGGAGGGTAAGGTCAGAATTTTACGTCTCTGCACCCATGGACTCTCTCATTGGCTGGCAGTCAGGTTCAGCTGAGGGGCTCTGTTAGTGGCATACCTAGTGATTGGCCGTCTGAATTGCCAGGATTTGAGACTGTGATCAGCTCCGAAGTGTAAGCATCACCCTCTTTGCTTGCTGGAGTGCTGTAATCTGGAACTTCGGGAGAGGTAATGGTTTCCAGTTCAGTGTGTCTGAAATCTCATGATGTTGGGGAAGCTTTGGGTCAGAAAAGGCAAACAGAAGAATGTTCTGAGTGGCTACTTTTACTCTTGGTTGATCTCTTGTGGCTAGAGAGAGGAGTTCAAAACACTGAAGGAGCACTTTCCCCCGAGTTAGTGCCAGACAGTATAGGAGCACGTTGTGTAGTTCTTGGGCCCTCTGGGGGTTTGCAGCTCACTGCATATGAAGAATGGTCCATCAGAGGGTGTTACCTGTCCCTCAGTATTCACACTAGAGGAGATATGGAAAGCTATTACCTGACTTGACTTGACTTCTTTGGCAGAATATATGGATGATTTGGAAGATGTCTAAAGAGACAGAATCTAAGGATTTTTCCTGAGGAGGAAATGCTGGCTGCATCTCAAAAAAGATATAGTTGCATTGGAAAAGGTATTGAGAAGGGCAACCAAAATGATAAAAGGGATGGAACAACTCCCCTATGAGGAAAGACTAAAGAGGTTAGGGCTGTTCAAATTGGAGAGAAGATGGCTGAGGGGGAGATATGATAGAGGTCTATAAAACCATGAGTGGAATAGAACGGGTAAATGTAAATCAGTTATTTACTCTTTCAGATAATACAAGGACTAGGGAGCACTCCCTGAAGTTAGCAAGTAGAACATTCAAAACAAATTGGAGAAAACCATTTTTCACTCAAAACACAATTAAACTCTGGAATTCAATTCATTGCCGGATGAGGTTAAAGCAGTTAATGTGTAGCTGGGTTTAAAAAAGATTTGGACAAGTTCCTGGAAGAGAAGTCCATAAACTATTGTTAACCAAGTAGATAGGGGTGGTAAAACGAGCGTGCAGGAGCACATAGACATGCTGGAATTTGAAATCATGTACGCAAGTTTGCACGTTTGATTTAAAATACACCTATTGTGTGTATGTCTTCTCCTAATTTTAAGAGATTACTTGAGCAAACGTATTTCGCATATCTTCCTTAGGACTTTATCGGCTATAATCCTTACAGGTAAACACATTTTAAAACATGCTTGCTCAAAGGCCAGTCCCAGTTTTCCCAATTAGTTAATTGGTTTGCCCAGTCCATCTAGAGGTCATCCACACCCCTCTGGTTCTTCAGTCTGCACACCCCTGAATTGATCCAGAACCCTCACCCAGTCAATTTAAGCCGAAATAGAAATTTATGCACTTACGCCTTATCAAGTTTAGAAGAAAACATTTGTGGCTAATGGCCTGCTGCGTGCTATGGCCGCTGGATTTAAAATACAGATTTACACGCATAACTCTTGGTCTTGCCCAAGAATGCCCCTGACTCCGCCCCCATTTTTAAAGCACATGCATATACACGTACTTTGTGACTTTTAAAATACGTGTTGCTCATGCAGGGCCCATATACTTACGTATATGGGCCTTTTAGCACAAGTAACACTTTTGAACATCACTCCTTAGGGCAGCAATTCTCAACCAGTGTGTCGCCATGCACTAGTAGGCGTATTGCGTGCTACCTGCAGCCGGCAGGACCGAAGACCCGAAGATTGGCGCTGCTGGCCGCCAATGGAAACCAGGCCAGCGGGGCTGAAGACCAGAAAATCGGAGGTGCTGTTCGCCAATGGAAACCAGGCCAGCGGGGCCCAAGACTAGAAGACGAGGTGCTGGCCACTGCCGAAGACCAGAAGATAGGTGCTGCTGACCGCTGGCAGGGCCAAAGACCCAAAGGTAGGTACTGCTGGCCACCTCTGGAGACCAGGCCGATGGGGCCAAAGACTGGCACTGCTGGCTGGCACCAGAGACCAGGTCAGTGGAGCCGAAGAAACGAAGACCAGCGCTTCTGGCTGTTGCCAGAGACTAGGCCGGCGGGGCCAAGACCCAAACATTGGACTCGTAGGCTGCTACCGCCCGAGACCAGGCTGGCAGGGCAGTAGATGATCTGTTCAGCTGGGGGCCGGTGTATGTATGTGAGACAGGTAGGGTGCTTGTCTGTGTGTTTGTGTGTGCAAGAAAGAGAGAGGGGGCATGTTTCTGACTGGCTGTGGCTATGAGAGAGAGAACGTGTGTGATTGAAAGCCTGTGTAAGTGAAATAGAGAGAGCATGTGTGTGATTAAGAGAGACTGATCAGAGAGGTGATGTGCGTATGTGTGAGAGAGACTGATCAGGGAGATGACTGGTTTGTGTGTGTGAGAAAGAGAGACTGGTTGGAGAGATGAGTGCAAGTTATAAAATCGAGTCCCTGGGTGCGCACCGACGCGCTTATGCCAAAGTGCGCCCACGTGCCAGTTTGAAAGTTACCGTCTTAGCAAATAAATTTCTAAATGTTTTGGAAGTGGTCTGAGGAATGCCCTGAAGCTATCCCTTTTTTAATGAGCATATTTTGAAAGCATGTTAAATCAAATTAAGGTTGTGAATGGTATAAATGTAATTAAATACTTAGACCAAATTGGAGTATTATGGTTAACTCTGTGGTTTAAAAGTCTTTTGGGGGGGGGGGGGGGAGTTGTGTGTGTTGTTTTTTTTTTAATAATAGGGCCTTATGTACTATATTTTTATTCCCTATAGAGACAAAAAGGGGAAAAAAGCCTTAGTAAATGAGGCCCTAAGGCTGAATTAGAAGTACTACTAGCCTGTCAGCTATTCAAAGCGATGACACAGACTCCATTTCAGTTTATTTTTATTGACTTTCCAAATATAAAGATTTGTTGCCCTTACAATGGCTCCTCCTAGATCTTCCTACCTTGCCAGTGCCTCCCTAAGGTACTTCCCCCATCTGCCTTTGCTCTTATACGAAACCCCATTGTCAGGTGATCACTGGAATCTAGGTAACTACTTGCTATGACATTAGAAACACTTTTCCCCTTTTTGTAAGTGCAGTTGACCATAAAGACACTCTACCAGTAAATCCTGGGTTCTCCTATACCAGCTAGATCAGTGCGGGCTAGTCTGTAGGGGGAGGTACCATTCACATACAGCCCCTCCCTTTGAGGGTGCTGGAATGGGCATCCCCCTGAAAAGATTTATAACAGCACTTTGCCGAGAGCTCTAGGGGCAGTGTGAGTTGATTTTTGAAGTTAGTGGAGGTGTAGAGGAGCTTTTGCCTTGGTTAGGAATTTTGGGCCTGCTCTGAAAACTTCAGCAAACCCTGCTGATAGTCTAAGACAGGGGTGCTCAAACCGGTCCTATGAGTCCGTCCCCCCTCCCCCTCGCCAGTCGGGCTTTCAGGATATCCTTAATGAATATGTATGAGTTTTATTTGCATGCACTACCTCCTGTAGGACTGGTTGGAGCAACCCTGGTGTCAGAGTTGGGTCGGGTATCTGTTTTTCCTATCCACTCCCTGGTGGGTAAGGTTTGCATCCAGGGAATATATTTGGTTTTAAGAGACTTTAATTTTTTTGGAAGCCTGGCGAGACCCTGCGCACAGCCTGGAGTCAGGGAATGGGGAGCCCTGCTTTTGGGGTTGCTCAGGCTAGGGAAGATCTGCCCTTCTTCACCCTCAACGAGGATGGAGGAAGGTGGTGACCTGGTGCCAGGACCTTCCAGTGGTAACTTCATTTTTGGGAAGAAGAAAATGCTTTGAAAAGATCTGGGACAAAGTGTTAGCTGCCCCTCTTCCTCCCGTCCAAAGAACATTGGAGCTGCTGTTGCAGCTGGTTTCCCTCCCATCGGAGATCCAGGTACCACGAAAGTCTAATAAAACTACTAACAATGAGTAACAAACTAATTGAGAACACTGAGAACACCACGCATAGGAGTCTTCACCCCTGGGGAGAGAGAGTATCTAAGCTCTTCATGCAGAGACAGAACAGTTATATTTTTACCAGTTTGGAAGAGTTTTCCCGTTCAGCCAAGGGATTCCTTGCCTTCCCTGGGGGCTCTTATATTTTCTAGCCTTGGAGGGTAGACGTTCTCTTGCCTGGTTTTAAGATATTCCTGCACAGATAGAGGAAAGAGATAGTGAAAAGGATTATAACAGATAATTCTGTGGTTCTGCAGTTTATTTTATTCGTGCCATAATCCAACAATGATTTCAGCAGTAAAGATTTATTTTGGACACTAACCAAGTGACTCCTGAGTATTTCTTTGGCAATGTCTGCACTCACCATGAGAACAGGTCCTCTCTCCCAAGGGGACACCCCTGTTACTCAGGGCCATGAAAGTAGAACGTTCTCCCCACCAACAAAAGGATCCTGAGCTAGCTAGGAGTAAATCCAGCCCTAAAACAACAATAAAAACGTTTATGGCCCCACCAGAGCAGAGGAAGCTTCCTGGTGTGGGGGTTACATAAGTATAAGATCCAGTTTTGCCTCCTCTTGCAACATCTCTCCTTTCATTTCACCGTTCTGGATGTCTTTGAACAAATCTATACCCAGCTGTTCTGCTTGTTTTGGAGATCTATGGGTCATGCTGGTGCCAATGGGAGCATCTTTCTCCCTTTTGAAGATAAACTACAGTGTGTTCTCCTTTCCTCATGCCCCTGCATTTCTGCTTTTCCTGATCAGATTATAGCCTGGTATGGCTGTATCCCATGGGACTGACCATGCCTGTGTGACAGCAATATTCAAATCCAGCCCTACTATTAAGGCTTCCAAATCTAGGATTTTATTATCCAGACTATGTGAGCATTTGTGCTCCTTCCCATGATATTCCTCTATATAGTTTCATATCTACCAATCGTATTCTCCCAGCTCTTTATAACTGGCTTTGTGGGTTTCCCACTTTTTGGTTCAGGGTGACAGTTTGATTTAACCCAGCTTCCAGCCACCCATTTCTAGTTTAACCCCTTTTCAATGTATGATCTTAATATAAGAAATACCAAGTTGGGTTAGACCAATTGATTCCAGCATCCCATCTCCAATTGTGTACAGTTCGGATCCCTTGGAAGAACCTATTTCAAATGGGGAAAACCCATTCTATGTTGCTGCCTCCCAGAAATAGTAGGTGGAGATATCGAAGGCTGTTCGTCTAAATCAGTAGTTCTCAACCGGTGTGTCGTGACACACCAGGGTTGCCAAGCACACAGGTGTGTCGCCACACTTTCCGGTCCCCCGCTGACCCAACTGCTCCCCCTACCCGAGCAAAATAGGTCCTCCATCCGGGCTTAAAACGTTGATAGCCCGGGTAGAACGCGGCAGGACAGCTGGAGTCAGCAGTACCGGCATGCTCTCTTCTTCCCATGCCCCGGAAGAGGAAGTGGTGAGCAGTGGGTGCGGGTGGGAAGAAGCGACCATGCTAGTGCGGGCAGCATCGACCCGAAGGAAAGAAGAGAGGCGCAGCCTGAGGAATGAGCAGCGTGGCTCGGAGAAAAGCGAAGAACAACGTCAACCCCACGGCCGATGGGACTCCTTTCTCCACGAGGGCTGAAAGTGAAGAAGGTTGCTGCTGCCTTTAAAGTTGGAAGTGGAAGAGGCTGCTGCTGCCGCTAGTTCTGGGGGGGGGGGGAAGAGTGAGTGAATGAGCAAGCATATGTGTTTGAGGTGCTCTGTGTGTTGTGTGTGTGTGAGTGAGACAGCATGTATGTGAATGATTGAGGCCTGTATATGTGAAAGAGAGTGTGTGTGATTTAGAGCCTGTGTGTGAGAGCATGAATGGAAGTGTAAGACTGAGAGCCTGTATGTGTAAGTTTGTGATTGAAAACCTGTTTGTGTGAAAGAGTATGCGTGTGTGATTAAGATCCTTTGTATGTGAGGGAGATCATGTGTATGTATGATTAAGAACCTGTGTGAATAAGCAAAAGAGAGAGCATGTGTGTCTGTGTGTGATTGAGAACTGGTTAGGTGAGGGAGCATGTGAGTATGTGATTGAGAGCCTGTGTGTAAATGAGAAAAAGGGAGAGCACGTGTGTAAGCATGTGAATGAGTCTGTGTGTGAGAGAAAAAGACAGCATGTATGTGTGTGATTGAAAGCCTATGTGTGTAAGCTTGAAAAGACAGACAGCATGTGTGTAAATGTGTAATTAAGAGCCTATATAAGTGAGAGAGAAAAAGCATGTGTATATGTGAGCGATTGAGAGCCAGTGTGAAAGAGAGAGAGGAGAAAGTTGCAAGCAAACCAGCCTTCCTCCTGCTAATTCAAAACAATCTCAGGGCATCTGGATATCAAACGTTCCCAGGTATGCAGAGCATACAAAAAATAAGGATTTTTTGTATCCTTATTTTTTTTTCATTATTGGGCCTTTGTGTCTGCTATTTTGAAATATTTTATTGGTATCTAGAAATGTTTTATATGAGTTTTTTTAATTATTGGATATTCCATTCATCAGCTGTTTTGAAATAATCTGTTCTTTTTGTTAGTATGGTTTTGCTGCTATTGATTTTATATTTCTTGATTTGTTTTATAAGGTTGGGTGATGTTTCTTTTTTTCTTTTGTTACACTGCATACAGAGACCCTGGCTTGGTGCAGTTTCCAATTCAATTTTTGTCTGCATGCTTCTATTTATGCGTTTTGGTCTCTTTATTTTTTGTTAGGTGAGGGTCAGCACATGTGATTTAGGTGAGGTTTTCTGCTGGTGTATAGTTTCTGTGGAGGGCTTTATATAGCCTGACTTCCATTTTCCTAATGGGAGGTGTATTGATGTCTTAAGGCCTGGTGTAATATTTTCAGTGTTGCCTTTTCTTAAGTAAGGTGTTTACTGTTTGAGTACTGGAAATTGGTGCTGTTTTGGTGTGGGATGTTTACTATTTATGCAATTTCTGTTCAGACAGAATGTATCTTTCCCTTGTGTCATTCTTAACAATAATAATAATACTGGGCCTTTATTTTTTATTTCCGCCATGAATTGTAATGAGCAGTGTGTCACACATGTGAGCATGGTCTGACAGGTGTGTCATGATGGGAAAAATGTTGAGAACCACTGGTCTAAATAATAGTTAATGGATCTCTCCTCTAGAAATCTTATTCAATCCTTTTTTTAAACTTAGCTAAATTACTAGTTTTGACCACTTTCTCTGTCGGCACATTTCATAATTCACCTGAACTATTTATCTAGGTATGGAGATCCATTTTAAGAAAATCTTTTATCCCTTCATGTGGAATGTTGGTCGACGAGCAATCCTAAGCCTCTTTAACCCGCTTGTCAAACTAAACATTGAAATTCAAATTTGCATGCATGTTCATAAGAGTCTAGTGCAATCCTTCTACACAGTCGCATATTTTTCCCTTGTAGGTACTTATTCAT
This sequence comes from Rhinatrema bivittatum, assembly GCF_901001135.1. Classification (NCBI taxonomy): domain Eukaryota; kingdom Metazoa; phylum Chordata; class Amphibia; order Gymnophiona; family Rhinatrematidae; genus Rhinatrema; species Rhinatrema bivittatum. Next base: position 215,079,088 of record NC_042615.1, on the reverse strand, counting down.
TAGAATAGATCAATCTCATCAACCAATTTTGGCATTTTCCATCAGATTAAGTCCCCCATAATGGTATCTTACTGTGGCCTTTTTGATATATTTCGCTTTTTTCAACTTTCTATAATTCTATGCACTTTAAGGCACAAAATCCAAATCCATAAATGCCAGGGAGTGAAATTTCATGAAAGCTGAATAAATACAAATGCATTCCCAAATGGAAATTTGATTCAGTTATTTAGCTTAGATCTGTCTCCTTGAATATTATTTTTCTGTGCTTTTGACCCATGTTAATGGCAAACTTCCCAACTTCTCCTCTACAAAATGTCCCAACACAATATCAAAATATAGTGTGATTTACAATGCTGTGTCATAGAGACTGCCAAATCTCCATGAGGATTTATCAGTATTTTTGTGCTGTATTTGAACCACAGAATTTGACTGAAGAAAGGCTTGCGTGACATTTCCTTGGTCACTGTGCTATAAGTATACACTGAATATGAACTTAAAAAAAAATGTCAGTGTTCTAAAAGTGTAATGTATTTGCAGCTCTGATATCCCAGTGGTATACAAGCTAGCAGCCTTCTGAACCTGTCCAAGGGACCCAGCTGGTTCTGACTAGGGAAGCAATCAAGACCCTGCAGGCTCGATCAATCACATTGTCAATTTTATACACAGGGGTACGAATTATCAATGGCTTTACGTTTAAATACTTCTCCTCATTTCACCATCTGCTCTTCATCTGCCAGTTGCTTGAAAATTAATGAGGCAGTGGCTGGAATTAGGAGCTAATGTGACATCTGTCTTCCATAAAGAAGCAGCACCAGAGAAAAAAAATGGAATATACTTGTCACTTATCTTCAGGATTTTGTTTGGGTTTTCTCTGTTTCATGCCGAGCTTTGTCGTTCTTGAAGGGAGATTGATTTTTTAAAGTTTTTGAGAGTCACTCCCTTTGACCATCCAGAATCTAAGTAAATCAGGGCATTGCGGCACTGATCCTTATTAGGTACCCTTGCTGGCCTCTCAGAGGATTATTGTGAAGTCTATGTTGGTCAGCCAAAAAAATGAAAGAATGGTTGTGGCCTCCCTCTTGAGTCTACACATATGTGGAACTGCTGTTGGTTTTAACCAATGTACATCCCACATATACAGCTTCTGCGGCAGGTATTTTTAATGTAAAAGAACATGGATGTACGCACGCGTTGCATGCACGTTAAACCCCATATAGTGCTCAGTTTTCAGGGCAGTCTCTTAATTGGTTTGCCTGTTGAAATGAAGTCACAGACAAAGACAAGATATGATCTCCCCACCAGGAGTTCCTTATTGTTTTGTGAACAAACGCTTAAAAAAAAAAAAAAAAAAGACTTAAGAAGGGGAAGTTTGAAGTATAGGCGATATGTCCCTAATTGATTATAGCGTATCTGTTCCAGTGTGAAAATATACAAACTGAATATGTTGTGGGAATAAGAAAGAATATCTAAAATTAAAGAAAACAGTTTTAAAAGAGATCCAGCCAGGTTACCCGGCTAGATTTCCCTGGGAGGAAACGGATGCTTATGGCGTGAGTGAAGATACCCATCTAGTATATTCACTAAAGGCAAAAGAGTTGTCCAGGGGCAGGGACAGATCGGGGAAAGGAGACCAGGTGTGATTTTGATTTTAAAATTTCACATGCAGTGATTTTCCCTTGTTTGCTGCTTGCAGATATGGCCGGTGTAATGTGTCTGGGCACTCTTCTGCCAGCATATCTTGTAGGTGCAATTTGTAGCTGTTAGGTCGATGGGTACAAAATTACCCATATATGTTCCAGTATTTTGGGCAAGTAAAAATTCTCTCCATTATGAAAAGTGACATTGTGAAGAATCTAAACATTAACACTGGTTGTAGCTGCCTGTGGAGTCACAATGTGTGTGTGTGCTTTGTATGTATATATATTTGTTATAGATTAAGTTGGCCAGTGTGTTCTCCCTACAATGAGTTATCCCAAGGCTCTAAGCAAGGCAGCATGAGAATAGTGCAAAATGTTCTAGCTCTTGCCAGACACATGCTGCTCTAGTGGCCCTCTAGAGAGCCTCCTGACAAAGCTAGAGTTACTTCTTCATACATAATGTGCTCATGTAACCACATACAAGAGAATGTGGGGATCCACAATGAGGATTGTATTATTTACTGAAGGTCACTTTTGGAGGCCGCCGCGTGCTGCTTTTTGTAATACTTGAATGTCCAGTCCTTTATCATTTTACGACCAGCTTTCAAATATGAATCTCCTGTCAGCAACTTTCCTCCTGCAGTCACTGGCAGCAGCTGCTGACACCTTCCTTTTCTTCCAATTTCACAGATTTTTTAATCTGTATTCTGTCTCTCCTTGGACATTTTTACAAACCTCTAGCCCTCAGAATCTGAAGTATCATTATTTTGTAATGGATAAACAGGTCAACTTTAAAAGCATTGCATGTGCGAGCAACGTGGATTTTAAAAAGCTGCAAAATGTGTGTATGTACCCGGGCATGCATAAGGAATAAGGGGGCGGAAAAAGGGGCGAAACATGGGCATTCCTGGGCGAGGTTAAGACTTACACGCGTAACTGGTGGGCTGGTGGACTAATTGCAAAAGTGGGAATGCGCCTTGCGCGAGCTTGTTTTAAAATTTGACGGCGCGCATAAATGCCGACAAGGTCCTATGGAAAACACACGCATGCCAGCTGTGCTCAAGTAAGATTTAAAATTAGGTGCATGCACGCAGTTGGTGCATTTTAAAACATACTCGCGCAAGTGTGCGCACAATTAAAAATTCCAGCTTATCCTTGCGCGCCGCTACGCACGTGTATGGGCGCATGGGCATTCATTTTAAAATTGACCTCTAAAAGATTTAAATTTCCTTAAAATCGCCATAGACTCTGTAAACCTGAATAAAGCAAATACAACGTTTTTATGTTGGCGGGGCGGTGTGTGTGGGGGGGGGGGGTGTTTGAACAAAAAAAGTCTGCAAGCGACTGATTTAAAAGATAATTACATTCAGAAAAAAAACTTTAAAAATAATTGGTATGTTAGGAATATCCTGTCATGAGGTTGTAACATTTTCAGAGTGAGGGCTGTGAGTAAGAAGAGGACATCAGTAAACTGTTATTAGATGATACATTTACCAGGCACTGGATCAGGAAACTTGACTGATCAGTATATCATTTCTGGGCTTCCTGCTTGCCAGCATGCAGCCTTACAGCCCATAGACATACAAGTTAATAAACTGCAGTTCTGGAGGTGGGGGAAGGGAATGAGAACTATATCTGGAAGGAAGTGGGTTTTTTTTCTGAGACTACCCTTTAGTGTGGTTGTGTAACCGTTAGGGACCACCACAATCATGGCAGTGGTCTTCCCTCCCATGTATAGTGTATGTTGGCGTGACCCAAGCAGAGTCAGCCCCTGTCAAACGGAAGACTTCAACATGAGCTTGTTCCGTTATAATGCACAGCGCTACAGCCTGAGCCGCTGAGCTATCCCACAAGAGATGGTTTTATTTTTACTGAAAGGAAAAGAAAAAGGAATAACACCACAAAAAAATCCAAAACAGAAAAGAGCTGTGGAGCAATATATATGATTGTGACATGGACTGCGTGTCAGCAAGATGGCTTGTGTCGGGGGCTCCTGAGCATCAGAGTACAAACTGGCACTCCAACATGCAAGTATAAACCCGGGACGTCTTTCGTAAGAGGGAGCCGGCACTAATTCAGGAAGATACGTTCTAAAAAGGAGCAAATGGCTGATCACTTTCAACCACAGACAGTGGAGCAATGTGACAATTATGAATAATTGTCACATTGCTGCTCCACATCTTTGCGTGTACAATAGCACACGGTATTTAAACCCAATGTGGTGCTTCAGAAAGAGTGAGGATTTTTTTCTGCTGCTGCAGGAAGTGCTACAGCAAGTAGTGAGAAGAGGAGGAGATAGAAGAGAGGAAGCTGAGAAAGAAAAATAGAGAAGAGGAGGAATGGAGAAAAGGGAGGGAAAGAGACATCAAGGAAGGGAAAGGTGGGGGCCGTGCTCCTAGATTTTCAGGCCCAGGACATCCTGCTGCTGACAACAGCGCCACCCATCTCTCTCTCTATTGCCAGTCATGGCCATTTCTAACTCAACAGGTTAAGAGTTGGACATTGAGTAGGGGAGGCTAGTACTGGACTAAGAAGATGGATGGAATGAATAGCAGGTGGCATGAGGGTTGAGTAGAGCAGCTTAGCACAGTATTTCCCCAACCTTTTCAATGCCCAAGGCACCCGTACATTAACAAAAATGTGTGACACACCGACCTCCCCCGAAGCAAGCAGTGTGCACATGGACTCGCGGCCTAAAGAAGAGCTAGGGAAGCACTGAAAGCCCTACCAGCCTCTCTTCCACATTTTAAAACAAAGGGAGAGAGTGCCACTTATTTTTTTTTTTGAATTCTTTATTTATAGATTTTCTAATAAATCACATATAAAATGATTTACAGAAACACCAAAAAACATGGTTGATAACTAACAAATTATTTTCATCAAAAGTTGATTTAGTTATCTCATTAATAGTCACTCTAAACCATTATCATTTCAAAACAATCTTGAGAGGAATGCGGAATATTGGAAAATTTAGGGAGAATATTACATTAGTGCCACTTATTTTAAATAGAAACAATTATCCGGGTAAAATCGGGATGTCAGGCCTCACCTCAGATGGAGGAAGTCAAGGAAATTTGATCTCAAAGTTTCTAAACACTTTGAACATTCCTTATTGGGCAAGTGTTTCATGCTATGCCATCACATGTCCACACTGGGACTCTTTCAGTCTTAACTTTTCCGCGAAGCCCACTTGTCAGGGTTCTTTGTCTCTCCTGCTAGTAGGGAACAGTTTGCTTTCTAAAAGTGCAGGAATTGGTTTTCATGGGGCCCAGTTGTCTTTTTTTTTTTCTTCTCCCTTTCGTTATCAAGGTAGTTTATTCACTCGTTCATAACCATGCTTTCTTTTACAGTGGCCATGCAGTGCACCGATATCAGTGCATTAAGGCAGTACCAATCATGGTTTCCTTTTAAGCATTAAGTTTGATTTAGTTGTGTTTTTTTTGTTCAGTGCCCCTGAAAGAGAAGAAAGCCAACAGCTTCAACAAGTACGCCTTGTATGAAACATTCAGGTCTGTCATAAATACCCTTGATAGATGTGTCCTTTGCCTGGAGGCAGACCACAACATCTGGAGGTATCCCCTCTGTGCTGCTGTGACTCCTAGAGGGCATTGTTTCTGCCTTGACCTCATAGAAATGCACTTCGGGATTCTTAAGTCCAGATCATCAGTATCTGCATCAGAGGTAACACTGAGTGACCCAGGCATCAATCATTGGCAGGGCATCAACATCAGAAGGGCATTGATTCCCCTTTACATCAGCACCAGGCAGGACGGAGGGGACAGACTGTCACCTGTCTTCTCCTACCCAAAGAGAGCAAAAGTTTTAGCCTCTTCAGTTGTAGCATCGCGGAGCTCTGTTGACATGAATTGGGTGAAGGCCAAGAAGCATTGGCATCTATTTCTATCACGGTGCAAGGCTGGGAACAGGAGCATTCTGGCGGCAGCCTTGAATCTCCCAAAGCATTCCCGTGGTGAGATCATAAGGCTCATTCAGTCTGCCCAGCAAGTTTCTTATGGTTGTAACTGCCACTCCATGCAGGTTACCCCCAAGACTTATGTTAAGGGCAATAGTTATAATCAAAACCAAGCAACTGCCAAATCCATAACAAAATTACTGCTAGCAACAATTTTATGGGATGAGCAGCCTTCTTAATTTAGACAATGCTGCTTGAATGTGCTTTGCTTTTGGACTTGGCCATAGAAGCAGTCCTTTGTTTTATCCCTAATGTCTGCATGTCAGGGCCCCTGTTGGTTTTCATCTTAATCCAATTCCATAGCGGAGAGTGTTATAGTTGCATGAAAAGCATCCAGGCTTGTTGGTTAAGGGTAGTAATCCCTTGCCTTCTATTAGGGGTAGTAATAGATGCTCCATGCAGGTTACCCCCATGCCATGGTCTTTTAATTTTACTGTTTTCGTTCTCACCACCTCTGTTGGAAGGGCATTCCAGGGATTCACCACCCTCTCCGTGAAGAAATATTTCCTGATATTGATTCTGAATCATCCCCCCCTGGGGTTTGGTATCGTGACTCCCAGTTCCACAGTTGCCTTTCCAACGGAAAAGTTTTGAAGTTTGTGCTTCATTAAAACCTTTCAGGTATCTAAAAGTCTGTATCTCTCCTGCATCTCCACTCTTCCAGGGTATACATATTCAGATCCTTCAGCCTCTCCTCATAAGTCTTCCGATACCCCACACCATTTTGGTCACCTTTCTCTGGACTGCCTCCGTCCTGACCTTATCCTTTTTTGAGATACGGGCTCCACAACTGAAATCATCAGTACTCCAGGTGAGGCCTCACCACAGGGACCTGTACAAAGACATGATCACTTCCTTTTTCTTGCTGGTTATTCCCCTTTCTCTGCAGCCCAGCATTCTTCTGGCTTTAGCTATTGCTTTGTCACATAGTTTCTGGTGATCTGAAGGCAGTGAAGCAATTACCCCTTACCCCAAGAATCCTCTCCCAGTCTGTGCCCATTAGACTTTCACCCCATCACATATAGCTTATGATTTGTTATTGTGGAATTTATTTTCCTCTTGTGGTGTGAAGAATTAAAAGCATGCTCGCAGTCATTTTTATTAGAGATTGATTAGCACGTCAACTCCCACCCCACACCTTTCCTCTCGTCCGTCTCCCATTCTCCTTTTTCTTTCTCTCGTCCTCTCTCTCCTGTCTAGGGGTGTACAGCTGTCCTTACAATTTTTTTTTTAAGTGCAGTCAGCCCCCCTTTTCCCCTGAAAAAATACATTGCTGCCAAAAAACAAAGTCCCAAGGCAGAGTATTCCCACAGTCCCCCCCACCTCTCTCTCCTTAGCCCATATGTGTGTTTTAAATGATGCAGGAAAAAATCCCCAATTACTTCTGCCCTCCTCTCCCTGCTGCTATTTTTCATAATGGTGCTGGCCATCCTGAGGTCAGCCGGTGCCATTTTGGAAAAATAAAGCAGTGGACAATGTCCGTTCCCCCCCCCCCCCAAAAAAAAAATAATAAAATTTCAGGGGAATATATGGGTGTGTCCTACGATTGGCACATAATTGTTGCAAGTGACCAACTTGGGGAGAGGAGATGCCACCCACCCTGTGAGCTGTTTCTACTGTAGTGCTACCATTTATCACTGTTGCCAACCTACTACCAGGGACCCAAGCGCATTCTCTCTTCTTCATTCTCTTCTCAGCTTCCATATCTTTACTCTTCATTACCACCTCACATCTTTGTTCTCACCTACCTTACCCCTCCAGTCCATCATCATTCTGCTCTACCCCTTCCATTCCTTTGTCTCATATTTTCTACCTCCTTCCCTTCTTCCTCCATGTCCACATCATCTCTCTTCCCATTCTTATCCTTCCCTCTCCTTCCTGCTTCCCCTCCCCTCAACTCTTGCTTTTTCCTCTCACTGTCCCTTCACTACCCCCCCTATTCTTTCTTTCTTCCTATCCTTCCTCTCCCCTTTCACTCCCACACATTTTTGCTTTCTCTCTCTCCTCCCCCCCACACACACACGCTCCCGACACACTCCCAAATCTTGCTCTTCCCATCCATTTACACACCACACTTCTGCTGCTGGTGGGTTCAGTCCTCAGGCAGACTAACGAATAGTGGCACTTGACCCCTTCCCTTTCCGTGACTTTAGCTCCACCTCCAGTTCTCTCACCCCCAGCTGGTTCCCAGTGTCGCTTCTTCCAGAGCTCTTCCTGCAGGCTTGGTGAGTAGGAATTGAAACATCATCAGAAAGGCCAAAATGGAGGGGGTCCTGGTTTAAAAAAAAACCCCAAAAAACCCTCCAAACAAACCCCAGACAACTTTTCTGTTTTCACTCACAACTCTGACTCTCGTTTTCCAGCACAGCTTGAATTTGGGGGGAAGCCCCTGAGTCAGAAGCATGCTCCTGCTGCCTCTGCCTCTGAGGTGTGCCACGTGATACAGAGGCACTAGTAGTTTCACAAGTGCACAGTTTTCCAAGGAACAGCGGCAGCAGGGCAGGAGGGACTGGGAATTGCTCCTGCCCCATTTAAATATGCAGCTGAGGTAAGAGAGTGGGGGGGATCCAGGGGATAGTCCCCTGTCAGGGAGGGCTTTGTTTCTGGTTGACATTGGGGCTTTTTGTGAGGAGGCTGGCTGTGCCTGCGAACTTTATTTTATTTTTTTTTTAAGTTGAGTGTCTATCCCTAATGCTGTCCTTCCAAAACTTGATGGGGCCATAGTCCATCTGGCCAATCCCATTCTGGTGCCTATGGATAGGCTGATGTTTGGATTACAGTGATTGTAATCTATGTCCCATGTCTAAATATTTTCAGGCAGAATTTAGTACTTGGATTGTGGTTTCATTTTCATTTTAAATTTAGTTGACTTCTTGGTTGCCAAATTGATTTGATCAGTATTTTTGGTTCCAGAGTACTTGGATTGGGCCAAGCTGCACTGGACTCTTGATTCAGAAGTTGATACAGAAAATAAATCTAAATCACTGCTTCATTTGGGCAACCTAGCCCTTGCCTCCCTCTAGAATTGTGGCTCTTGCAATCCCAAAAATCAACCCATCTCAACTATTTCAATTTTATGTTTATACTAGAGATAACCTCAGATTCAATAGAGTAGGACTTAGAATTATGGACGAAAAGTATTGGGAATGAACCAGTAGTAATAAATAACCCAGTGCTCTTCACCTTAAACTGGATATTATAGACGCTGCACAGCTAACAAATATCAGAGATGACCATCATACTAGGCTTCCTCGTAAGGGCTTTCGCCTATTCAACTCGGCCTTATAAATAATCATAGGTCATATTGATAAAACTAATTTTTTTAAATATTTTTTCTTATGCAATTAAAACTCGCAAAATCATAGGCTGTGTTTAGCCCGAAATCATATTATGCTTTGTGCAAATCCATCATTAGAAATTTCAACTTATCTTGAACACTTCGATATGTGAATGAAAATTATCAGTCTTGAGCCATAACGATAATCGCAGTGCTGATGACCCGACACGGAGCCGTGTTTCGGACTGCTTTCACCATCTGCCAGTCCTTCTTCAAGGATGGTGATTACAGTTGTTGAACCTTTTCAAAAATGGCGCTTCAGGGAAATGCCTAAAAAAAACGCTGAAGCGCCATTTTTTAAAAGGTTCAACAACTGTAATCACCACCCTTGAAGAAGGACTGGCAGATGGTGAAAGCAGTCCGAAACACGGCTCCGTGTCGGGTCATCAGCACTGCGATTATCGTTATGGCTCAAGACTGATAATTTTCATTCACATATCGAAGTGTTCAAGATAAGTTGAAATTTCTAATGATGGATTTGCACAAAGCATAATATGATTTCGGGCTAAACACAGCCTATGATTTTGCGAGTTTTAATTGCATAAGAAAAAATATTTAAAAAAATTAGTTTTATCAATATGACCTATGATTATTTATAAGGCCGAGTTGAATAGGCGAAAGCCCTTACGAGGAAGCCTAGTATGATGGTCATCTCTGATATTTGTTAGCTGTGCAGCGTCTATAATATCCAGTTTAAGGTGAAGAGCACTGGGTTATTTATTTATACTAGAGATAAATCATATTTACTGTTAGAAAAATAAAGGTGATGTAGGGAATGGCACATTTTAGTATTACAATAAGGCTGCTAGTTAGTCACTTAGGCCCTCATTTTCCAAGCAGTTTACTGCGTGTGATAAATTCGCAAATAGCCGTTAATGCAATTTAGTATTCAGGGGGCGGAGCATATGTAAAGCAGGAACCAGTTTATCATGTGTGGCGAAACAGCGTTAGCTAACTACAGCAGGCCCGAGAGAGAGAGAGAGAGAGAGAGAGAGAGAGAGAGAGAGAGAGAGAGAGAGAGAGAGAGAGACAGACTTCCTATAATGCCTATGCCCTAGACAAGTATTTGTATCCCTATGGGAGGGCCACCTAGTAACTCGAGGTGGGGATTAGGTATGAGCGTCGGGGGTTTGGGGCCACTTTCGCATTCCACATGAGACGTACGGAAAGAACAGTGGTCTCTAGTGAAGATTTGCTGGCCGTCGGAGTGAGGAAACTCACTCCAAGAAGAGATTTGGGCTACATTCTCTCCACCTAGCTTGTTGTTGCCCAGGTAGAGTGTCCATCAAGCTAGGTGGAGAGAACGTTGCCCAAATCTCCTCTTGGAGTGAGTTTCCTCACTCCGGCCAGCAAATCTTCACTAGAGACCACTGTTCTTTCCGTACGTCTCATGTGGAATGCGAAAGTGGCCCCCAACCCCCGACGCTCATACCTAATCCCCACCTCGAGTTACTAGGTGGCCCTCCCATAGGGATACAAATACTTGTCTAGGGCATAGGCATTATAGGACGTCTCTCTCTCTCTCTCTCTCTCTCTCTCTCTCTCTCTCTCTCTCTCTCTCTCTCTCTCTCTCTCTCTCTCTCTCTCTCACTCTCACTCTCACTCTCACTCTCACTCTCACTCTCACTCTCACTCTCACTCTCAGGCTGCTGGGAATATCGTGGACCAGTGATACTGGAAAATGAGGCCCTTAATGTACTAACGGGAGCACAGAATTGTTGCAATTAGGCTTCAGTGGGTTTGTAAGCAAGAAAAGGGTGTTTGACCCATATTGTTTGTTGGTTTAGATACCAGTTTAACCTTGAAAACATAAGTTTAAATGTGGATTTCACTTTATGCGAACCCTAGATTTGAGTAGCTAGCAGTGAGTAGAACTGGATCCATTTTGGTAAATTTCTACATCCCTGCTTTCCTTATTTACTTCAGACTGGTATTTGGAAAAGTATCCAGTAATGAATATGTAATTTTTGGTCCTAAAGTATAGGCAATTCTGTTACTTCATTCCCAAATTCAATAAATCATTTATTCTGATAACCTGAAGGACCATAGCTCCCACAGATGCTCAATTGCTGGTCTTTGAATTGTATATGTCAGTTTAGAGATGTGGCCCTTTCTGAAACTAATAAAATTGTACATTGCCTTGCTTTGCACTTCTAACTTTTTAAATATTTGCAATGACTACCGGTACAAAATTCAGATAGTTTAGCCTGGTTATAATTCCTTAGTCCTGTCCTACTGCTTTTATTAGCTTTTTCTTTATTAGAAGAAGGTGTGTATGCAGTGAAATAAGAGTGAGAAACATGTATTCATAGTGTCAGATCCTGTGCGCAAGGCCTTCAGTCTTAGATCTAGGACACGAAAGATCTTTCCATTGCTCCACAGTTGCAAAGAGCAAACTTGGACATAAAAGGGTAGATTTTAAAAACTTGCGCGCACGTGTCCATGTGCGCGCACTACCCGGCACACACACATGGAAACGCAATTTGATAATATGCGCGAGCCAGTGCACACACATTTATAAAATCGGGAGTCTGCGCTCGCAACGGGGTGCACATTTAACCAGTGTGCGCCGACGCCCACGGCCGCCTGCAGTTCCCTCCCAGTCCACTCCAATTTAGGAGCGACCTGAGAGGGACCTTCCCGCACCCTAGCCGCATTCTAACCCGCCCCCCCCCCCCCCCCCAATCCTTGTCTTACCATTTGCTCCTGCCTCGGGCAGGAGCAAGTTGTGAGTGCTGGCACAGTGACAAATGGATGCTGTGCCGAGCGCCTCTAGCCCCGCCCCTTTCCTGAGGCTCCGGGACTTACACGGGTCCCTGGGATTTATGTGCGTGGCTGGGCCTTTGAAAATTGGCCCAGCGCGCGTAAGGTTTTGAAAATTTACCCCAAAGTTTAGTCTAGCATGAGCCAAGTATCCCCGGTTAGTTGAATGGAGTTGAAAAATAACATCAGCAAAAAGGAATGCAATATGGGAAATGTAATTCCATTTTATAAGAAGTTGTAACACTATATCCACATTGTTTTAGGACACATGTAATATGCACATTTTATTCTGTAAACAAGAAAAGAATGTACTAATAATGCATTAGCCACATAAGACAAGAAAAACAAATAGTTTAGGCCCATCTCTTTTATATCCATAAAATCAGGGACCATTTAGAACTGTTCTTGGATCAATGAGCAAGCATCTTTAATGGACAGATGATTTCTGACTATTGTACTGGGGTGTTACGTTGGGTTTCTCAGTCTGCCTTCAGAGTTTTGCTAAGAAACGTAAGCTCTAAATGGGGCAGGATGTCACTAGCAGAAAATAGATTCAATTACTTCTTTACCAGGCTAAATCCGTATAATATCAAGAACTTATTGAAGTTGAAGTCCTTGGTCAGTTACTCTAGTAATACCACTTAATTCCAAGGAACATCCTGGCATCAGCACACTGGAAAGATGTTGCCTTCATGTTTTAAGTTCATCCCAACTTTAAACTTCTCAAAGACTGGTGGGAGTCATTTACTGTACAGACATTTCTTTTTTCTGTTTGGTTTAGCAGTTGTCGCAAGAGAATTATTATGGTGGTAGCAGCAGCTCAGGGAGGGGAAGATTTGCCTAATACTATATTTGGATAACTGGATCATAAAAACTTCTGTCTAGTAATCAAGATAAGAAATTTATAGGACTCATGAATTTTCCCATTGCCTAAGCATTAAAATAGTTCTTTAGTCCTTTTTTCATATATTATCTTATCTGGAGTACAGTTATAGATACAGAAGTAGGGCAAGTGTTTATATCTTCAAATAAATCTCAAGAATTGAGTCAACCATCAGAGATCTTAAAAAAAAATGGGATTCTCCACTCGAGAATAGCATCTTCCTAAATGTAACATTTTTTCTGGACATTGTACCATGAGACACAGTTCCAAATCAGACTTTTTCAAGCCTTGGTCATGTGTATGTAAGAATTGGATCCGGAGGACTTAACTGTAGGATTTTATTATTACAGGCATAATAAAAATCTGAAATGATAGATGAACTGGAAAAATTCAAGCAGAGAAATGACATTAATAGTGCCGGCTAACTTAGGCCTAGATTCATCATTCTGCTAGAAATATAGCAGAATGATGAACGGTGCTTAAAAAAAAAAAAGGTGTGGGGGTGAAGCTGTGTAGCTGGCCGCATCTCGGCAGTGTGTTTTGGCCCACCACGGTTGCAGCCACACTGTATTGCCGCCATACCGCCAGTGGAAAAGGTGGTGTTTAATTCCGGTGCTACTGCCATTGATATTTATCGCATGCAGTAAGTCCCTAACGCACGCGATAAGGCCACATCACGGTAGTGATTTTCAGATTTATCTGGTTAATTTAACTGGATAAGCTAGATGTGCCCCAGAGCAGGTCTGAATCCGGCTAACTTTAATACTTATTTGGGTATATTCAGCATCATTGCTGTGCCACTGTATATCCCATGTAAGTTAGCTGGATAAGTCTTATCCAGCTAACAAACATAGCCATCTATATTTAAATATTGGGCCCCATTAGAGATCAGAGTAGTAAGACTTGCTTTAACAAAATTCAGTTCCCTAATATGAAACAAATGTGTCATTATTTTTGGGCAAACAGTAGTACTATCTTACTAGCAGGAAGCAGCTGTCTTGTTTCGCTGGACTATGGAAAAACATCAGCTCTAATCGTCTAATCTCTTGCAGGCAAATGAGAAGTTTGCCTGCAAGAGATTAGACTATATCGACTGAATTCCTTGACATTAAAGCTGCATAATAATAAGGTAATAAAAGGAGCTTACTTTAAAATTCACATGCTGTGGAGACTTTGATCTTTCCTAAATGAATCTGATCTAAAAACAGTAGTATGTTTGCTTGTATGATCGTCTTTGGACTATTGCATTTCTCTTTGTCTAGGTCTTCCTCAAACTACTATCAAAGTGCTGCAAAATGCTGAAAATTCAGCAGTCAGAATTGTGGCAGGGACCCCAGTTCGTCAGCATATTATGCCAATTTTGAAGGATTATCATTGGTTGCCAATCAAATGGAGGATAAAATTTAAAATTCTAATGTTGGCATTTAAGGGCTTGAATGGCCTTGTATCTGCAAGTTTCAATGCTGCTCTAAACTTTATCGTCCAATTAGGCCCTTGAGGTCTTTGAGCCAGAATTTACTGGATGTTCCCTTTTTTCTTTTCTTTTCTTTTTTTTTAAGAGTGGTAAGGCTGGATAAATCTCGTGAAAGGCTTTGTCCAGGGACCTGAGCTTTGGAATTCGCTGCCTTGTGAGTTAAAGGAGGAAATTTCCATTTTAAAATTTAGAAAAATGGTGAAGCGTTTTCTGTTTCTGCAAGCTTTTTCTGATAAAAGGCTAGTCTTTTTTTATTAATTATCTTAAACGGGTTTGTAAGTGTTGTTTTTTTGTTTGTTTTTTTTAAGCTTTTAGTATTTACTTAAGTATATAAATTGTAATAATATGAACATGAGCAATATGAGTGGAATGATGTGTAGTATAAATATATTACTGGCAATTTTAAATTCAGGTGCCAATGTCAGTAGTAATAATAGGTGATTTGGGACTAATGTGCAGATTCTGTGGAGAAAGGCATTTCAGTACATGCAGGGAAAGTGTATGTCTAAATTTGTTTTATCATATTATTTTATATTTTTTTGTCTCTATAACATCTTATTTTTTGTATTTTATGAATGTTTATTGTACACCACAAAGAATAATAAACACAAGCAAATGTTTATTGTACACCACAAAGAATAATAAACACAAGCAAATAAACCCAGAATTTGTTGCAAGTTTATTTTATTTTTATTTTTTATTTATTTATTTAGATTTATATTCTGCTTTTCACACTTTTTTCAGCGCTTCAAAGTGGATTACATTCAGGTACTGTAGGTATTTTCCCTATTCCCACAGGGCTTACAATCTCCAATTTCAAAACATCTATTACGGAAAGAGAGAAAAAGAATAAGCTAGTTCCATTGCAATAAACCCATCATCAAAGAAAATAAGGGGAGAACCAAGATTGAGGAAGTAAACTACCCAGAAAATAAGAGAAAATGAAAATATAAATGTCAAGACATTTCCAGCGTAACATACAAATGACAGTCTTCTAATTAACACTAACACTAAGATACCGCTGGCCTATAAGGCTGAAAGTACACATACCTAACATCATGCAGTCTCAAGATACATTTACACGGATAACAAATGATAAACCATGCACTGAGGGTAACAGCCTCTTGGCATGTATAGATCTAGTTATATCTGGATAAATCCAAGTGTTTAGACTGTATTATAAAGCAGACTTATTTCAAAGAAATAATCTCAAAATGTATCTCGATTCTGAGGAACTATAAAGGTTACCAAAAGAGTATTTCTATTCATTATCTGTATTGGATCTAACCTTTCCAAAAACTCAGTTAAATTTTGAAGCCATTCCATCCTCATAGGCAATCCCTGGGGCCATTTCAGTCGGACCCCCCTCCCTACTTCATAGGCAGCTAGAAAGCTTTAGCAATAGGCGGAGTTTCCTCAGCAGGAATTTTTAAAATTTCAAGCAAATAGTTTTAAAATTGATCCATCGGGGACACACTCTCAACTATTGGGAAGTTCAGAAGATTTAAGTACCTAAGAGAATTTTCCAAATTCTCCAGTTTCTTAGCATGGATCTAACTTCCTTGAACTAGATTCATCTGGGTATTTTGGATTCTAGTAGCCCGTTTATTCAAAATTTCAATTTTTTCTCTCTGAGTTACATTTATAGCCTCAGACACCTGCAATCGCTGATGAATATCAGAAGTTATTGATGTTAGCTGAGAAAAAGATTTCTCTAATGCAAAAAAGTTCCTTAGTATGATTAACACAAGTCCCCATAAAAAATGGGGTGAAAAAAAGAAATCACAAAGAAGAGTAAGAAAAAATTGGATAAATAACCAATGCTGTACAATAACTTTAAATGCCTTAGCTACCTAGGGTTACTCAGCTTTGTTAATCTTGTCTAATAGAAATGTCTCCACATGGGCAGGTCAACACAAATATAAATTTATTTCCCTGAAAACCCACCACATTTACATGGATGTTTTAAGTAGAAGGTGGCTCCTAACTCTATAACCTGTTTCAATAGAAAAAGAGCTGCTTTCTTAAATGAATCTCTCTAAATGTCTGGGAAAACTTGAATACGTTGACCACAGAAAAGCTTGTTCTTATATTTAAAGTATTGTTTGAGTACTAAATCTCTGCCTTTATCAAGAGAAAATTTAATTCTGTATTATATTCTGAATCTTGAAGAAATAAAGAAATCTCAGAACTAACAATCTGCTCTAACAGATTAAAATTTTCATCAACAACATTAGAGGAAATCTTAACTGGTAGATAAGAATTTAGAAAATCTTTCTGAGAGGAGAATTACAAAATTTCTAAGAAATACTTTTTAAAAAATTCACTTGTTGAGATTCACCTAGATTTAGGAAAATTAAAAAAATCAGAGGATGAGGGCTCTAGTAGTATTCTCCAATGCTTCATTTTTTCCAGTAGAGAGTCAAGTTATCTTTGAGAATATATGTTACAGAGGCCTGGACTTCAGCTGAAGCTAATTCAGGCAATTGTTGCTGTATCCTGGCTACCCTTGAGTCAATCTCTGAAATCGTATTTGTAATTCCAGCAGAGAGAGAGCGCACAAACGTTCCAGAGTACTTAGAGATGCTTCAGTACATGTCACCACTTGCTAGATATCCCTAAGAGTTATTTCTGCCTGTTCCATAACTAGACAGCAGCTCTCCCTCCGTGAGCTTCTGGAGTAAAGGGGACAAGCTCTAAAACCATTCCCTGCTGCTTCGGTTTAGGGGAGGTAGATGGAGTAAGCTGAGTCACACCATTATCACTGTTTCCCCACAGTGCCAGGAATCAGGACTTCAAAATCTGGGGAACGATTCAAAGATTCATTTGTTGGGATAGGAACCATTTCCCTTTCCTCACACCTAGTTGCCCCAACTCCTGGAGATGTTAAACTAGGTAGAAGGGGGTGGAATGTGATCCCTGGGACTCAGTATTTTGAAATTCTCCTTAGTCGAGTCCAATGACTTAGTCACCAAAGACTTACTGAGGTCGAAGCAGTGGGGGAGGCTGTAGTTCTTCCTTTCCTTTTCCTGCTCATTGTCATTAGCAAAGAAACATATGCTCAAACGGGCGCACCGACGGCTGTGCAGACACTAGGAGCAGCTTGAAGTAGCCCCAGCGCTTCGGCATGAACCAGCAACTTCCAGGACTGAGCGGAGATGCAGGTGAGAAAGAAGGCAGCACCTTCCAAGGTATTCCTGCCGCAAATGAGAATTTCTGTACCTAATGTTTTGGGAGGAAGCCAATATGACCAGGAACTTGCTCATTCTAGATGCAACTCGTAGATGCTTCTATCGGCCCATCTTTCATAGTGATAATCACAGCCCATGTTTTGCAGCATATGGTAAAAAAAAAAGTGGCAACAACCACAGGTGAGACTGTTTACATAGAAATTCTACCCAGCATAAACATTTCTCCAATTCCTCTTTTCTTCAAAATAATCAGGCGTGGTTACAAAATTAAACAAAGCTAGAATAATCCTGATGGTTTCTAATTAGTCAGCCAGATCCTAGGTACAAGGATTTATTTGCCCTATTCTCTCTAATCACTGCTCTTAGCCTGTCACATGGCACAGTGAATTTTGAACCATTCTATAAGCAAATGTGTTTTTAAGAGTTGATTGTAGCTTGTGAATCTGTGTTTTGGTAGGAAGCTAAAAGAGGTAGACCATAGCATGCCACAGAATCCTTTGGAATGTTTCACAGAATTCAGTATTTTTTTTCTCTTCATTCTTCTGCTGCAAGTCCTTGCTTCATGGTTTTTTTTTTCTTTCAAGTTTTCTTCAGAGGACTTTCAAGACTGCCTTCCAAATGTTATTTTTCTTCTACTTATTAGGTCTGGCCTTATTGGTTAGGCGTTTATATTGTCCAGCAAATTAGATCTGCTCATTTGTTGCCTTTCTAACTCTGGCATCCTCCACCTCGAGTGCCATGAGCCTTCCTGAACAGCATCCGGATCTTTTTTTTTTGTCCTGCATGTAACTCTTTCCCCAGCCTACCCATCACAGTGCTCGTTTTGGGAGCCTGGACCATGCCTCCATTCAGTTTGCTTTAAGCGCTTTCTATGGCGTGCCAGCAGGCATTGTTGAAACTTGATGGTTGGATCTGCTTCTTCCCCAGTGGCTGTGAAAGCTGCCTCTACAGTGTTCCAATTTCAAATCTACTCCCAGTGCTAATAGACCTCTTAGTTATCACAGTAGGATCAGCATTTTGTTCTTCCCAGTTTAGGAGTGTCACTTCAATGTTACTCCAAAGCCCTTTCTGCTCAGTGAACCAGAAATCAATCTCTAGACTCCTGCAGGATTCATATGGCTAGCCACGAAACTATACTTTGTGTTCCTCATTACTGTGAATATCATCGACCATGCCAGCAGCTATCTTAGAAGTCAATGTAATTCAGAACATATGCAGTTCCTTCTATAATGTTTGTAAGAACCTGCTCTACTTAAGAATATGACTTCATATTTTTCCTCAATTTAATGTTTTATTTTATTGCTTTGGTTATGATATTGTCAACTTGGCTAAAGTTCAGCCAATCAACTCTTCAGTTCAACCAAGAAAACTGATGTCATGATGTAAAAACCATGAAAATAGTATTGTAAGTAGTTATATTTAATATGTGATATTAAGGCATTAAGTGGTGGCTTCAGTTTGTCTGTCCTTTTAATAATTTCCAGAGCCCTATTTAACATACAACCAGATTATGGACTGAAGCATAAATAGATCCAGCTATATTATTAAAAAAATAACATTTCAATTGATTGATCTACATTTCTTATTGAAATAAATTTTGCATAATAATTTCATTCATGTGTAAATGAAGAATTTCTACTCAACATACGGTTTTTGGTACCCATAATGAAATTCTTACAAATAACTGAAATGCACTACATCTATTCAGCAAACATAATTATGGGTGGGCATAGTGCATCTTCTATTCATATGCATTGTTGCATAGTTCAAGCAGCTGAAATCCTAAGTCATGTAGGCTGAATAGGGCTTGTCCACACATCTGTTTCTCAAAATGCTTCTCTAAAGCACTGAATTATTGAAGGCATAATTAGTTAAATTGGGAGCTTATTAATTCATCTAATATGACTTGTTATGCATCTCAACTACTAGTGGGACATCTGTATGTCTCCAGGTGTATCACTCACTGTGGGCCTGTTTTTCAAAAGCATTTACATGCTTAAAACTGGATTTTACATGTGTAAATGCACTTTACCTGTGTAAGTGGGCTTTTGAAAATTGCTACAACATATGCCATTGAATTGGCATTAGGTTTTGCCCACATTAAGGGGTAGATTTACAAAGATGTGCGCACGTGTCCATGTGCGCACACTACCCAGCGCAGTCACATAGACGCCTGATTTTATAACATGCGCACGCAAGGGGGTGCACACTTATGCATCCTGTGCGCACCGACGCCTGCAGCCTTCCGCAGTTCCCTCCCAGTCCGCTCCAATTTCAGAGCGGACTGGGAGGGAACTTCCCAACCCCCTTCCCCTAACCTACCCATCCCCTAGCCCTAACCTAGCCCCCCCCCAAATCTTTTTTACCTTTTGCGCCTGCCTCAGGGCAGGTGCAGGTTGCGCGCGCCAGCACTGCCAGCACGCGATCCTCCAGCACAGCAGCAATTGACAGCTGTGCTGGGGCTGTATAGTTCCGCCCCGCCCCTTTCCCGAGGCTCCGGCGCGTATAAGGCCGGTTACGTGCGTAAATCTACCCCTAAGTGCATTTAATGCGGGTAAGTGGCTTTTGAAAATTGCTATTTGTTATAACTACTATCGGGTTAGTCACTTTCTTAAAATGAAAAAATCTAAGTGATTTTAAGGACTTTTATTCTTTGAAGCATTCAGGATTCAGTTCACCCAAACTGGGTCTTAGAAAAATTTAGAGCAGAAAGATTTTCTGAGTTTGAAAAAAAGGAAAATAATTATATCCTATGTTGTTAAAAATGCATATTTCAGAGGCTCTTTGTAATTCAGAAAAAACTAAATAAACCTCCTTTATGTGTCTTCCTAGGCTGGACCCCACTCAGAACCATGTAATACATTATCAGATTCATTACAGTATGTGCTACCCTCATTATCCATTTCCTAATGTGATCCCACTTTCTCACTTCAAAGACCACAGAGCACTAAGCTCATTGCTGCATCTGGAAATCTGTACTTGAGCCACTCCAAAAAAAAAAAAAAAAAAAAGTCCAAAAACTTACTGAAGACAAATCAAAAGTTCAGCAGAACAAAAATGTGGAAAAACACTAGTTTGCCAATAGTAACGGACTAAAAAAATAGACCCGTCACCGTCCTTAAACAGACCAGAAATACAAACTGCACTTTCTCCTTGGGTAGGTAGGTCAAGGCAAGATGCTTTATTCTTCCCTAGACTCTGGAAAACTCTCTCTTCCTTGGATATCCCCTTTAGGAATTAAGTAGGAATCCTCTTTCCACTTCTAACAATATCAAATAACTGGTTGTGCACTCAGTCTTCCAGAGAAATCCCCTTTTCCTGTAGAGCTTAGGAAAAAGAAATCTTCCAGTGTCTTTGCTTCAATTCCCTTTAGAATTCTTCTCCAAACTAGATGAAAAAGCAAGATATATACTCTTAAGTGGACAGAAAACAAGGTACCTTTCCTTCTCCTGTCTTGGAGCTCAGAGAGAGAGAGGTAGCCTCTTGATATCTCTTCTTAATTCCTCCTCCTATGATTCCTCAAAGGAATATAGGATTCCTTTTATAACCTATCTGACCCATCCCTTCACCTTTCATGCCCGAAGTCTTAAGAGTTACGACTGTTGTAAAAGTATTAAAAACCAGGCTTTTTAAAGCAGCTTATGATAATAAACAATCTTAGTGCACTTTCTAATGCAAGGATATTATTTGTTGTGTTACATGATTCTTCTTTTGTGTTTTTCTGTATGTATTATATGCTACGTGTGTTTGTATCACAGTAAACCACTTTCATCTCCCCTGTAAAGAATGTATATAAATATCTGAAATAATAATGTTGGAATGTTCTTTTGTGTATTCTACGTGTTGGCCTAGCCAGCCCCTCATGAATATGCAAAGAAACTCTCTGATGTCACAAATATCTAGTATAGGGCAAAGGAAACTCATGGAGTATCATTCTGCCATAATGTCAATTTGAACGAAGGTGAAGAAGTAAAAAGTACTTGTGCACACTTCAGTCAAAACCAGTCAGACAGCCCCATTTGCTTTTGCTTTATGTACCTTACGAGTACAGTGTTATATGCCTTTAGCAATTTGATCGTTAGGTGCTTGAAGCCTTTTCTTGTCAAAGCTGTATAATATGATGTGCCTGTCTAGCTGTTGAAAATCATTGACTCTGTAAAAAATAGATTTTCACCATTTCTCTGACATGAAAATTAGGATGTTTCTCTTTTGTAGAATTACTGGATTTAGACCCAAAGAAGTACTAGAAAATCCTTACATTAGCAAAGCTTTCACATAATAAGATGACATAGTAGATGACTGCAGATAAAGACCAGTTGACCCATCTATTCTGGCCTGTAGGTCCTGTCTGCATATATCCTAGCTGACTGCTTGTAGACTATCACTTCTTATCCAAGACAGGTTTGCTCATTTTCCACCACCCTCCTGGAAAGCTGAGCATGCAAGATCTCCTGTTAGTTCATACCTAGCACACCTCCCCTCCCATGGCCAACCACAAGATCCTGCAATAATCAAACAGCACAAGCATGGCTGCTAACCTGATTATCTGGGCTCCCAGGTCCCCATGGCCTTTATGGATGGTGCCCCTTCACCACCAAACCGCCACACCAGTTTGGTGAAGATAATCATCCTTATCGTTATTGATTGCATGCTTTTCCAATAAAAGAGCTCAAAGCAATTTACAGCAAGTTCAGATTTACAACTGTTTTTGTAAACATTTCTGAGAAACATGTAGCCTGCCAGACAGACCTTGCTACTTCCCGCATCCCCATTAGGACTTCTAATTCTAGTTATTAGTGTACTTGAAGCCTGACAGACAAACTCTGTTATGTGAGTGCCTGCTTTCCCACTATTACTTTTAGTTCTAGTTATTAATGTATTTGCCAGAAAAATCCAGCTGCTAATTAAATCTTCCACTATTGCTCCAGATTTGTTTTGTAATTATGCTTAAATATCCCATGCTTTCTTGAAGTCCATTATAATGTTTTCTGACATAGTTCCTGCCACTTTGGAACCTCATACCATAATCCTCTGTTCTCGAACTTTCAATTTGAAAAATGTTTGGTTCTTGTGTACCATTAATACCTTTCATGTATTTGCATGTGTCTACCATATCGCCTCTGTTTTGTCTCTCCTTTAGGGTATACCTATTTGAGCCTATATTTCATAAAAGCTTTTCCCCATTTTGTATCTATGGGAAAAATGCTTGGTAAATGACCTTCTTAGATCCTTAAATCTTATCTCATAAGGCTTTCTCATTTATATATTGCCATTGCCACTATGTTGTCAGGCAGTATGGTGGCAAATACCATTTAAGACTCAGTGTACAGAAAATATCATTTCTTGAAGACTGATCAACAGTTTATATTCTTTTTGTGACCAGCTGCCATTGAGTTGATGGTTTTTTTGGTTTTTTTTTTCATTTAGGTGGCTTAGCCCTGTAAGGTTGCCAATGCAATCACTTTTATGGATACAATCAATTCTAGATCTGTTCTCTTGGCTTGATTCTCTACAACTGTCTGCCATCTTGGTGAACTCCTGACACTTTGAGGAAGATATCTAGGGTTCACCCAAATTTGAAATGTTATCTTCTGAAATAGTTCAGAAGATAAAACTGCAAAAGGATGTGTATGAAATTATGCTCACTAAAATAATTCCAATAGCTGGGAATATTGTCATTTTTTAGATGGATGAGAATTTATCATGACTTTGACATTCACTGAAAAAAAGTCAACTTCCTTACATCCTTAATATGGACCCAAGTATTCAGTAAATTGACTGATGTAGACAAATTTTTCCTACCAGAATGATCTATCTTTATTTTTTTAGTGTATTTCTTGGCGACTTATCTGATTCTCCAGTCAATTTAACATCATAAGCTCAATAAATCAATATAAATTAAAACCAAATAATAAAGTACAGTTGCACAGTATACATCATTTGCCCATTTGTAGATGTAATCTTGTAGAACTTGAAAGATTCTCTTTATGGATTCCTGAGTCACTTGCCTAAATAAGGATAAATAGCCTTTTTACTTATTTTTCTAAACACTTGAGGAACTGTTAGAGAAAAAGGAAGACAACTATTCAGAAAACAGTAGGCTTAAATATCAAATTGAAGACATTTGCATTGAAAAGGTAGATATGCCTCCAAGTACTGGAGAGAAAAGCCGAGAAAAAATAATGGATGGAAAGAAATATTAGAAAAAAGGAGCAGATAAAACATTCTGAGTGATAGACTCAGAGCCTCCCCCTAAAATAAAATGTAATTTTTTTTTTCTTGTTAAGATTTTTAAAAGTCTGAAATGACCGAGGGAGTTGGTTGCTTCCAAGAATTCTGTCTCATGGTGAATGGTCTGGAACTTTTTATTACTCTGTTTCAGCATTTTAATAATGCCTTAAACCAGGTCACTTTACAAACAGCTACATAAGGACAAAGCTGTCAATATCTCAAGTGTGTGGTCACTTGGGTGTCCAAATTTTCATTCTTGGCACCTGCCCAGCTGTGTCATGTTGTGAAGGTGGCATAATTGTTTCCTTAGCCTGACCGCATTGGCGAGATGGGAGGAGGGGGGAGGGCTGCAGCCCCATTTGGGCCATATTGGAAAGACTTTGGTGTGCTGTGGGCCAGATTTTAAGAGGTACGCGTGGGCGTACATTTGTGCGCGCAACCTGGCGTGCACAAATGTATGCCCGATTTTATAACATGCGCACGCAGCCGTGCACATGTTATAAAATCCGGGGTCGGCGCGCACAAAGGGGTGTATACTAATGCAGCTTGCGCGCGCCGAGCCCTAGGGGAGCCCCGATGGCTTTCTCCATTCCCTCAGCCCCCCCCCCCACCTTCCCCTCCCTAACCCGCCGCCCAGCCCTATCTAAAACCTCCCCTCACCTTTGTTTAATAAGTTGCGCCTGCCTTTGGGCAGGCGCAACTTATGCATGCACCGGCCATGTGCCGGTGCGCGATCCCCTGGCACAGCCACTGTGCCGGAGGCCTTGGTCCCGCCCCAGCGAGTGCAGGAGTGGTTACGCGCATAAATCTTTGAAAATCTGGCCCTATATGTCTAGGGACCTTAGTTTTCAGTTTTTACTTTATATTTCCTGGAAATTTCAATGTAAAAAAATAACTGGTGGAAAGATGACCTTGTTATAATACACAGGAGAAAAATCTTTTTTTTTTTTTGTTATAACATTGACATTCCCAGGAAAAACAAAATAAAAATGGAAAACAAAGTTCCCTATATATGACCCATGAGACCGTGAGGAAACTCAACCAAAGATGAGATTTGTACAATGTTCTCTCAACCTAGCTTGATGGACTCTACCTGGGTAACATCAAGCAAATTGTGAAGCCAGCCCACATGGCCAGAAAATCCACCCCAAACTCCACCCCTTTTCTATATTAGCATCGCACCATGCGTTATGGTGTTTTTCACATGCGAAAAGCCCATAACGCGGCTTGGAAAATAACCCCCTAAGATAGGGAGGCTTGGCCAAGGTCCCAACCAGTGTGTCCATATAATTTAGCCTCTAGACTACTCAGACTCTTCTCTTCTTATGTAATACACTTTGAAAGTGAGGTTACTTTGGGCTTCCGTTGTCAGATTTGCCTTAGCAACTGCACTGAGGAAATTTATGTTTTAAGAAGGGGAAAAAAATCAAGATACTAAGATTACATATGCTATAGTTCACTGAATTTTTTAGCTTCCATACATCAGACAGACCAATTAGAAAAATGCACCTGGCTAAACTAACTACTCCAACGCTTAAACATATAAAGTATGTCTTAACGAGAGAAAAGAACATTCTCGATAGCTGGAATCCATCTATGGAACAAAATACCCACAGATCTACGCCAGGAACCATGCCACAAGAAATTTAAACAGAACTTAAAAACATGGCTGTTTAAACAAGCATACAAGCATGTGATCTCTTCCCTTCAAATTATTATATTTAATATGACATTTTATAATAATATCTATTCATACCAATCAGTTACTATTCAATAACGCTAAGTTCTCCTTTGGCGAACTATATACTTGCAATATTCTTTTTATTGTAATTATCTGTCAAATAATTCTGACCTCCAAGAAATCTACATCTTCTTTTATTCTATATTCCCAATTTGTAATATTTATACGGTTAATATTGGACTGTTACTCTTGATCCTCCAGCCCCATGCGCCCCTGCTGAATGTAGTTTAGTTTATTTTAATTATTTATAGTTTTAATGTTATCAGCTATGCTTCATTATATAATATTTTGGATTGTAAAGCTTGTTGCTAGTTTAATGTTCATTGTAAACCGAGGTGATGTTTGCTAACGAGCTGCGGTATATAAAAATCCATAAATAAATAAATAAAATAGTTAGAACTTATTGCTGTGATTGGAGGATCATGTTGACCAAAAAGAGACATCATACTATAGCTGCTAGGTAATTACTCTTGAGATCCTGTGATAATAAATGATTTTAAAAATTCTCCCAGTACCTCGCTGGCATGTTTCAGTCAGCATTCAGCAGCCTTCTCATAGTGAACTCTAAAACACTGCACAGAGCCATCTCGGGTTTGTTTTTTTTTTTTTTCCCCGCTACATAATTGATACAAAAGATAGTTGACACTTGCAGGCTTTTGTTTATAACATTGACTTCCTAAAAGACAAGTTTTGTTTTTGCTGCCAAATGCTTCCAGTTGCATTAGTATGAATCTGTTATTTTCTATAAAAAAAAAAAAAAAAAAAAATAATAATGCATTGGTTTTAAAAGCCTTTATTACTTGATTGTTTTCTCAAAATCTTGCATGTTGAGTTTTCTTATTTGGTTGCTAGAAACAAACTTTTAAACAGCCAGCATGATTCTTGTGATTTGGATGTACACATTTATTTATTTCAAGCAATTTATAGCCCTCATGGGTTCAAAGCTCTCAGCGGAGGTGGGGGTACTTGCCACGTGAAGGGAGATTTGCCTCTCTGTAGAACTTGCTGTGTGCCTTAATTGATGTTAATTAGTGTAGACCATCCGTTCCCTCGGGCATCTCTTCGAGCTGGGCCCCCATCTGCCATTGGGAATGAGAGCCTTGACTAGGCCTTTTGCCACCTCCTGTTGCAGCAGACATTGTGCTTACCTGTCTGGCATATGGGGCTTTCCCCGCAGCTTCCTTCCGAAGTCCTGAGTTGGCTCACCTTGGCTTATCTGCTTCAGTCCGACTGAAAGCGCACCCCTGAATTGGTAAGGGAGCTCAACAAATACTGTGGTGACCAGATGAGGACCAAACAAAAGCCAAATTCCTAGGCAAACTAAGATACAAGATACTAACACAAGCTCAAGAAGATTAGAGGAAATCAGAGCCATAGCAAACAATTTGGCCCCTATGACCAAGTGAAAAACTGCGCCCTCACCCATTGCACAACATGTGACATCACAAGCTGGGAAACTCTGTCAATGTTTGTACAGCAATGCCAAAGCTGGCTCAAGGGTATTAAGCGCCCTAGGCAAATCTTACAACATTGTCACACTCGCCCCACACACATTTTAAAATTATGCATTTATAATAACAGATTTTACATGAAAAAGGATATTCAGAGTACAGTTTTCTGAGTACCTACTATATTTACAACTATATTTGCATACTCTCGTATATATGTTTACATGTACTGCTGTGGATGAAAGCCCCCAAAAGTCCCTCTGTATGCAGGGCAAAACTGGAGACTTAGATATGGAAATACATTTCCTCCAACACTAAGCAGTGCAAAGACAGAAGAAATGCACATTCCCAATATGGACACACTATGGGCCAAATTTTAAAAGGTGCGCGCGGGCGTAGATTTGTTTGCATAACCCGTCGCGAACAAATCTACGCCCGATTTTATAACATGCGCACGCTGCCGCGCACATGTTATAAAATCCAGAGTTGGCGCGCGCAAGTGGGTGCACAATTATGCAACTTGCGCGCGCCGAGCCGCGCAGCCTTCCTTCGTTCTCTCCGAGGCCGCTCCGAAATCGGAGCGGCCTCGGAGGGAACTTTCCTTCCGCCTCCCCCCGGCCCTACCTAGAACCCCCCCTTATCTTTGTCGGTAAGTTGCGCCTGCTTCTTGGCAGGCGTAGCCTACGCGTGCCGGCCAACCACTGGCCCACGATCCCGGGCATAGCGGCAAATGGCTGCTGTGCCTAGAGGCTCTGACCATGCCCCCGGACCACCCCGCCCCACCCCTTTTTTGCAAGCCCCAGGACATACGCGCGTCCCGGGGCTTGCGCGCGCCGCTGAGCCTATGCAAAATAGGCTCGGCACGCGCAGGGGCAGATTTTCTTGGGTTACGCGCATAGCCTTTGAAAATCTGCCCCTATGGCTCTTGTACCCCATCATTCTCCCTTCATGCCCTCATTATCCTCACTTCTCCTAATTACTCCCCATCAATTATCCCTTCATATTTATATCCCTACTTAGCATTTTTGACTCTCCCCCCCACCGTATTGTCTTCCCTGTGCTCTCTCTCTCCCCTGCAATATTATTAATGTTTGTACAGCCCTATGGCTCTTGCACACCATCATTCTCCCTTCATGCCCTCATCATCATCATCACTTCTCCTAATTACTCCCCATCAATTATCCCTTCATACTTATATCCCTACTTAGCATTTTTGACTCTTCCCCCCCCCCCCCCCCGTATTGTCTTCCCTGTGCTCTCTCTCTCCCCTGCCCAGCCACCATGACCCCCTGTTTCTCACCCCTTCCTGCTCAGCAGCCCTCTCTCTTCCTCCTTTCTCTGCCCAGCATCCCCAATGTCCTTTTTCCTACCTGCCACAGGGTGAAGAGAACATCAGCAGCATCACTTCTAGGCCCTAGCTGTGGTAACATGGAATAGACTTAGTTTTTGGGTACTTGCCAGGTTCTTATGGCCTGGATTGGTCACTGTTGGAGACAGGATGCTGGGCTTGCTGGATCCTTGGTCTGACCCAGTATGGCATGTTCTTATGTTCTTAAGATAAAGTTGGTGTCCTGTCAATCCCAGAAAAGCAGGTGTTGGCAATGTCTCGCTCTGATCTGGGTGAAGGAGGAAACGGCCTCCCACTGGGCCAGAAAGAAGAGAAGTAAGGAAGGATAGTCTCCTATCATTCCCGATAAAGGAGAAGTCAATTGATTCCCACCCAGGCTGACAAGGAGAGAGCAGCCTCCTGCTAGCCCTACTACACACATCCCAGGACCTTGAGAGACAACAGTATGACCTGACACGCCTGTTGAGTACGACTGTGGGGGCACTTCAGAGTGAAGAAGAGCCACATTTGCATTGTGCGTTTAGTGTTGTTATAGTAAGATAATTTTAGGCAAACAGAGCTGCAATCACCCTTCCATCCATTCAATCAGTTGGGCTTCCCCCTCCCCCCCATGTTTGGTTAAATCTCTCATATATATAGAAATAAATAGATATCCTCATTTCCTGGTCTGATATTAAAATCTCTTATTAATCAATCAGCTCTTGAACCAGTTGCCAGTTGAGACAGCCACATTACCAGCCAGAGCGACACGCAGTTTCTCACACATAAACACCCACTTTGTCTGCATTTGAGTGTGTGTTTGTGTAAATGTCTCTCTGACCCAAAGAGACACACACACACACTCTCACACACTCTTACTGTGGTGTGTGTATGTGTATGAGTGTGGGTCCTAGTGTTACAGGGAAAGAGATTGTGTATATGTCTCTCTGTCAGAAAGACACCCACACACCGACACAGTGTGTGTGTATGGATCTGTCTGACATATTCCCACTCTGTCGCTCTCTTGATGCTTGCTTGCCGCTGTTGTACTGCTGCTCCTCATGTCCTCACACAGTGAGTGCCCTGCTCCAACACTGCCACTTCATGTAAAGTTTTTGCTTGGTGCCAGCCTGTCTTTAGCCTGCAACAGTTTTTTCCATTTCCCATTCCCAGGCTTATCTGCATTCCCACCCTCCAGGAGGTCACAGCCAGCTGCCCCTCTCAAAGCTCAGCCCAACCACCTCAGACAGAAGCCTATCCAGTACTGCACAAGCATTTCCTCCTGGCTCACCCCATCCCTTTCTTTGACTGTACTCAGTCTCCATTTTTTCATGCCTTGGAGGGGTGTGTGTGGTGGTGGGGGAAGTGCCTGTGCAGTGCTTCTGTCTGGGGTGTCTGGGCTGAGCTTTGAGAGGGGAAGCTGATTCTGGAACCAGTGAGCTTCCTGGAGAGTGGGAATGTGAAAGGAAGGGGACTGCTGTAGACTGGGGAAGGGCTGGCAGCAAGCAAAAAACATAATGATGTGGCAGTGCTGGAATGGAGGCACTCACTATTTGGGCACATTAGCAGAAGGCACAATAACGGAATGTGTGTGTTAGAGAGAAGAGTGGGTGTGTATCAGAGAGACCGCCCCCCCACATACACATTTCAGGCTCTGTTTTACCTAACCGCTCTAGTAGAGAGGGGATGAGAAGTGATCTATGTTATTCCTCCAGGGCTTAAAAGAAAAATTAAGCCCTGGCCAAAACTAGGGAGAATCATTGACCCAAAGAAGCACAACTCCAAATGGAATCCTGCTTTCTCATATGGAGCCAGTGTAGCCATGGATTTTGGAAGGGTAATAGGTGACCTAGGCAAATCTTACAGTCTTGCTCCCCCCCCCACAATTAAAAATTTATGAATTTATAATAGACTTTACATGGCAAAGGCAAGCAAAGTACAGTCTTCTGAGGTAAAATATCACAACATATATATTATATTTACATTCACTGCTGTGGTGCCAACCAGAAGACCTAGTAAAAAACCACAAAAATGACACTTGGGAACCCATGTGGCATTAGGCATATTATAATGCATATTGAGTGTGGATTTGATCCTCAAAAGCCCTGAGTAAACTGAAATACTATTATAATACAATTAACCTTTGATAAGAAAAAGCACTAACTGCCAGCATTTAAATAGCGATAACCCTATGAAAGGCAACACTGCAAATATTAAACCAGACCTAAAACATCCATACATCTCCTATTAGAAAACAGAACAAGTCAGGCTATTATAGATCCTATGCAGAAACTTCATGCTAGCAGAATACTTCACCTCAGATGCACATGCCGAACACTGAAAGACCCTCACCAAATACAGGGGCCGATGCTATAAAAAAACCCCGCAGAAAGCGGGTGCTAAAAAGTCAGCGCCCACTTTCTTAACGCATGCATGATGCCTGCAAGGGGGTGCCATGCTATAAGCAAATTAGGGGGTCACACTAGCAAGGAGGCGCGAGGGTCGCTTGTGCGACCCTGCGGTTACCAGTGGTCTGCATATCGGCGTCTGTCTTCAGTGCGGCGGCTGGGGTTTGTTTTTTTTTTTTAACTTTTAAAGAAGTACAGAAAAGCAGATTTATTTTTATTGCATTGGAGTGAATGAGTAATAGCCTCATTCACATGCATTTGCATGTGATGAGCACTATCTCATTCACTCCATGTTGGATGTGTGTTAAATAGGGGGTGGATTAGTGCCTATTTAACCTGCGTCCAACTGCGGGTTATACAGTGCGCTTGGCCCCACAGAATGAAGAGACTATAATGTATAAATAGGAATGTGCAGACAAAAATTGAACTGGAAACCACATAAAGCCAGATTCCATATATAGGGCAATAACTGAAAAACAGATACATTACCATACCTTATGAAACATTAAACAATAAAATCAAGAAATATAAATCATCAATAATAGTAAACCCATATTAATAAAAATATTTCAAAATAGCTGATGACTAGAACATCCATTAATTAAAAACGTATAATTCATTTTTTAAAATGACCTAAACACAAAATATTTTAAAACAGCAGGCACATCAAATAACATCCAATAATTTAAACTAATAAGGATAAAAAATAACCCCTGCTCTCAATACATGTTAAAAAATCGGGCATCCGTGTGTGCGCACCGGGTAGCACAAGCACATGGACGCCCACGCGTGCTTTTTAGAAATTTACCCCCAATTGCACTGTTCGTTCAGTAATCGCTAGAACAAAATGATGTATCTTTGTCAGCCAGAAAGTCCTAACCTTTGTTTGGAAATTTCACAAAGCTAAGCCTCTGGTTCACTCATTTTGAATTACTGCAGCATTTTCTGATGAGAAATCCATTGTCAAGAGAATAGAAAGCTACTCTCATTCAATCCTGTTCCAAGTTACAGTGAAATTGTAGACGAACTTTTGTAATTTTCCAGAACACAGTGATGACTAATTTGAAATGAACAGATAAATAAAAATTATTGGAGCTGCGGCAGAATACCACAGAAATCTGTACAGATTTCCACTGCATTTTCTTGGTCTGTAGGACAAGAAGGAAGAGATCATTACAGTAACGTGAAATACAATGGATGAGTGGGCGGTGTCACTCTCCAATAGAAATCCTTTGTTCCTTTCTCTCTCCATTTAATACCACTGTTTTCACTGTTAATTACATTTCTTCTATAACACTACGTTATTATCTTCAGTTTTCTTTTGTGCATAACCACCACTTTCTAAAATAAGCAATGGTGGAACTGAGTTTGTTAGCAAGCAAGGGCAAAAATTGATTGCACATGAGTTCATATTACGAGTACTCGAGACACATATCTCAGCATGGTTTCACAATTCATTTCTGCTCCTTAAGTCTACAAAGCTGCCAGTCAGGGGAAATTTATTTGCACTCAGCATTCTCCCTTAATAAAAGGTTGAATGCCTTTCTGCCATGGATATCTGACATACCAAGCTAAACTGGAAACTACAGAGCCTATTTACTAGGTGGCATTCCAGCAAATACGCATGTTAAATGCCAAATCCTGTGCTTAACACTCTATCGGTAACATGCAACATAGAAAACGATAGCGGATAAGGCCCACTTAGTCTACCCAGTTTAATTTCTGCTGCATAGCCATAGATCCCAGTTGATCTCTGGCTTTCCCTTCACGTTTTTGCATCTAGAGATCCTGGCTAAAAGACAGGAAACAGAGAGTAGGATTAAATGGGCAATTTTCTCAGTGGAAGGGAGTGGACAGTGGAGTGCCTCAGGGATCTGTATTGGGACCCTTACTGTTCAATATATTTATAAATGATCTGGAAAGAAATACGACGAGTGAGATAATCAAATTTGCAGATGACACAAAATTGTGCAGAGTAGTTAAATCACAAGCAGATTGTGATAAATTGCAGGAAGACCTTGTGAGACTGGAAAATTGGGCATCCAAATGGCAGATGAAATTTAATGTGGAAAAGTGCAAGGTGATGCATATAGGGAAAAATAACCCATGCTATAATTACACGATGTTGGGTTCCATATTAGGTGCTACAACCCAAGAAAGAGATCTAGGTGTCATAGTGGATAACACATTGAAATCGTCGGTTCAGTGTGCTGCGGCAGTCAAAAAAGCAAACAGAATGTTGGGAATTATTAGAAAAGGAATGATGAATAAAACGGAAAATGTCATAATGCCTCTGTATCGCTCCATGGTGAGACCGCACCTTGAATACTGTGTACAATTCTGGTCGCCGCATCTCAAAAAAGATATAATTGCGATGGAGAAGGTACAGAGAAGGGCTACCAAAATGATAAGGGGAATGGAACAACTCCCCTATGAGGAAAGACTAAAGAGATTAGGACTTTTCAGCTTGGAGAAGAGACGACTGAGGGGGGATATGATAGAGGTGTTTAAAATCATGAGAGGTCTAGAACGGGTAGATGTGAATCGGTTATTTACTCTTTCAGATAGTAGAAGGACTAGGGGACACTCCATGAAGTTAGCATGGGGCACATTTAAAACTAATCGGAGAAAGTTCTTTTTTACTCAACGCACAATTAAACTCTGGAATTTGTTGCCAGAGAATGTGGTTCGTGCAGGTAGTATAGCTGTGTTTAAAAAAGGATTGGATAAGTTCTTGGAGGAGAAGTCCATTACCTGCTATTAGGTTCACTTAGAGAATAGCCACTGCCATTAGCAATGGTTACATGGAATAGACTTAGTTTTTGGGTACTTGCCAGGTTCTTATGGCCTGGATTGGCCACTGTTGGAAACAGGATGCTGGGCTTGATGGACCCTTGGTCTGACCCAGTATGGCATTTTCTTATGTTCTTATGTTCTTATGTTCTGTGTTTATCGCAGGCATTGTTGAACTCACTTATCTTGTCTCAACCACCTCCTTTATGAGTCCATTCCATGTTCCCACCTAGGTTTCTCACTTCTCTGGAAATTTGAATTGACATGTCCTTTATTGTCAGGCAGCTGGGAAGAATGGAGATGGGACATCTTGCCAAATAAAGAATTTCTGTTTTTTTCCATACTAAGGATTATCTTTTGACTATTAAGCCAGGATTTCAATGTAAAAATACAGTCAGAGACTTTAAGAGTTTCTGCAATGGAATTTTTAATAGGAATAAAAAACTGTACATCATTAGTGTACAGTCGGTAGCCAACATCTAAGTTGGCTAACACACAGGAAATTGGGGAAATAAACCCGTTAAAAAGAGGAGGAGCCGTGGGGAACCCCAATATCCAGTTATACTGTTCCATATGTTATACGGTTCCATGTAAAGCTCCGCTCTTTGTTGAGCAGTTCTTCGTTGTATGTAAACCGGAGTGATTTGTAGTCCCTACAAGAACTTCGGTATATAAAAATTAAAAATAAATAATAAATAAATATCCAGTGGGAGCACTGAGAGGAGAGAATCACCTTGCTGGTGGCTGAAAGGAATCATTAAGTTTTGCTTGGGAAATTTTTTTTTTTTTTAAGTATTGAGGAGAAGTAAACTATTGGGTATGTTATTTAGTGTGTTTGTGCTTTTAATAGTCAATAAGGCAGCTAATAAACAGAAGTTAGTGTGTTTGTATTTCCCAACCCTCCCACCCACCCCTAGCTCATCCATAAATTTATAGGCAGGTGCCACTTTCACACTAAAAAAAAAAAAAAAATCAGCCTTTTAACTTCATTTCACAAATTCCCCACACCTTATTGAGAGTTTGATCATTCCCCTGTAGGCCACTACCAGACATATAGTAAATACACTAATACATTTAAAGGACCCTAATTAGACACATTCTTACTCCCATAGCAACCTAAAACGTAACTAGGAACTGAACAAATTTGAGATGAAGGCAGCAGACCAGCAGCAAGAGGGGGGCCTCCCAGTCTTTTGCATCGAGTGTCACATGTATGATTTTTTCCAACTGGTGAGAAGTTGACGTGTGCATCCGATGCAAAGATCTCCTGTCTCTCACAGAACGAGTCCAATCTCTGAAGGCTAGAGTGGCAGACCTGGATGAGCTGAGGCAGACAGCGAGGTATATAGATGAGACCTTCAGAGACATAGTAGCCAAGTCCCAACTTCAGATTGGCAGCCCTTGTGCTGCCTTAGCAGTAGAAGGTGTCATGATCGTAGAGCATCAACCTGGTGCAGCAGGAAAGGATCCTGTAGCAAGGACCTGCTCTCCAGGTGGTACATTGTGCTTTCGCACCGAGGATGTCTCCCCCAGGGCTACTGCCCAGGATGGAAGGGTTAGGTTGGCCATCATAGTTGGTGATTTGGTGGCTGGTGGGCGTGAGGATCGCCTAGTAACATACCTACCTGGTGCGAAAGTGGCGGACCTCATGCGTCACCTACATAGGATTTTAGACAGTGCTGGGGAGGAGCCGGCTGTCGTGGTATATGTGGGCACCAACAACATAGGAAAATGTGGGAGGGAGGTTCTGAAAACCAAATTTAGGCTCTTAAGTAGAAAGCTGAAATCCAGAACCTCCAGGGTAGCATTCTCTGAAATGCTCCCTGTTCCACGCGCAGGTCTTCAGAGGCTGGCAGAGCTCCGGAGTCTCAATGCATGGATGAGATGATGGTGCAAGGAAGAGGGTTTCTGTTTTGTACGGAACTGGGGAACCTTTTGGGGAAGGGGTAATCTTTTTCGAAGGGGTGGGCTCCACCTCAACCAGGGTGGAACCAGACTGCTGGTACTAACCTTTAAAAAGAAGATAGAGCAGCTTTTAAACTAGAACAAAGGGGAAAAGTAGACAGTCACTCAGCAGTGCATGGTTCAGAGGGAGGTATCTTTAAAGGATACTAATGAAGCATTAGAATTAGGGCATCCCGACAGTGAGGTTCCAATAATAAAAAAAAAGTAGTACAAGTGCCTGTAACTAAAAACTCATCTGAGCTAAAAAAAAAAAAATCTAATTTATTCCTATCAATTAAAAAGTAGAATGAAAATACAAACAAAAGACACACTTTGAAATGTTTGATTGCTAATACTAGAAGTCTAAGAAGTAAGATGGGAGAATTAGAATGTATAGTAGTGAATGATGACATAGACTTAATTGGCATCTCAGAAACATGGTGGAAGGAGGATAACCAATGGGACAGTGCTATACCGGGGTACAAATTATATTGCAATGTCAGAGAGGAGCATCTGGGAGGCGGGATGGCATATAGTCCAACAGGATAAAGATCCTGCATGAGACTAAATGCACAATCAAATCTTTATGGGTAGAAATCCCTTGTGTGTTGGGGAAGAGTGTAGTTATAGGAGTATACTACTGTCTACCTGGCCAAGATGGTGAGAAGGACATGAAATGCTAAGAGAAATTAGGGAAGCTAACCAAATTGATAGTGCAGTAATAATGGAAGATTTCAATTACCCCAGTATTGACTGGGTAAATGTATCATTGGGACATGCTAGAGAGATAAAGTTCCTGGATGGAATAAATAACAGTTTTTGTGGAACAATTGGTTCAGCAACAGACGAGAGAGGGAGCAATTTTAGATCTAATACTCAGTGGAGCACAGGATTTGGTGAGAGAGGTAACGGTGGTGGGGCTGCTTGGCAATAGTGATCATATTATGATCACATTTGAATTAATGACTGGAAGGGGGGGACAGTAAGCAAATCCACGGCTCTAGTGTTAAACTTTCAAAAGGGAAACTTTGATAAAATGAGAAAAATAGTTAGAAAAATACTGAAAGGAGCAGTTACAAAGGTAAAAAGTGTACAAGAGGCATGGACATTGTTAAAAAAACATACAATCCTAGAGGCGCAGTCCATATGTATTCCACACATATTAAGATGGGTGGAAGGAAGGGAAAACAATTACCGGCATGGTTAAAAGGTGAGGTGAAAGAAGCTATTTTAGCCAAAAGATCTTCATTCAAAAATTGGAAGAAGGATCCAACAAGAAAATAGGATAAAGCATAAGTGCTGGCAAGTTAAATGTAAGACATTGATAAGACAGGCTGAGAGAATTTGAAAAGAAGTTGGCCGAGGAGGCAAAAACTCCCAGTAAAATCTTTTTAAAATATATCCGAAGCAGAAAGCCTGCGAGTGAGTCAGTTGGACCATTAGATGATCGAGGGGTTAAAGGGGCACTTAGAGAAGATAAGGCCATCGTGTTACGCTCAGGGGTGGACCCTTGTCCTGGAGCAGTGGAGAATGGCTCCCTGGTAGGGACCAGGAAGCACCTGCCCCCAGGGGGCGAAGCACTGGAGGAGACAGAGGCTTGGATGAGCTTCACCACAGGAAGGAGCCCGTAGGGACCCGGGCCACTTGGACTTAGGTGGGCTTGCAGGGTCTCCTGGAGAGATGAGTCAGGCATGCCCACAGACAGGAGGGGAGTGTGGTCAGGTTCGAGGCTGGAGGTCAGGTGGAGCAAGGAGGACCAGAACAACGTAGGTGATGACAAGGCTAGGAACAGAGCCAGAATCTTGAGACATGGTCAAGCAGGCAGAGGTTAGAATCCGGGGATCAGTCTGAGGAGTGGTCAGCAAAGCAGGGGTCAGGTTCCGGAGGTCAGACAAGGTCACAGGCAGGCCGAGGCAGAAGGCAGGCAGCAGGCAGAAGAGTCTAGGAACAGGCTGAGGTTAGAAGGCAGGCGGCAGGCAGGCAGGTCGAGGAGCAGACCGAAGTCAGTACCAGAGAGACAGTCCAAGGGTACTACCTGGGTAAACGAACAGACGAACAGGTGGACGCTGGAGAACTAGGATGCAGGAACAAGGCTGGAACAGAGAAGGATCCTGGAACGAGACTTGGAACAAGACTGGAACAAGGTTCAGACGCAGTGACAATCTAGCAAGACACTAACCCGATTGCCAAGGCAAGGAAGTACAAGCAGGGACTTCCTTATATCAGGGAATCAATTAGGGCATACTGTGGAGCTAGGACCCGCCCCTGGCTCTACAAGAGGCCGGGCAGTCCACCTGCACATAAGGGCATGGCCAACGCCACCGAGGATGCCGAGCTCCAATATTTAAAAAGGGCTCCAGGGGCGATCCGGGAAACTACAGACCGGTTAGCCTGATTTCAGTGCCAGGAAAAATAGTGGAAAGTGTTCTAAACATCAAAATCACAGAACATATAGAAAGACATGGTTTAATGGAACAAAGTCAGCATGGCTTTACCCAAGGCTTGTTTCACAAATCTGCTACACTTTTTTGAAGGGATTAATAAACATGTAGATAAAGGTGAACCTGTAGGTGTAGTGTATTTGGATTTTCAAAAGGCATTTGACAAAGTTCCTCATGAGAGGCTTCTAGGAAAAGTAAAACGTCATGGGGTAGGTGGCAATGTCCTTTTGTGAATAACAAACTGGTTAAAAGCAGGAAACAGAGAGTAGGATTAAATGGACAATTTTCTCAGTGGAGGGGGGTGGGGTGTGGAGTGCCTCAGGGATCTGTATTGGGACCCGTGCATTTCAATATATTTATAAATGATCTGGAAAGGAATATGACGAGTGAGGTATTAAAATTTGCAGATGATACAAAATTATTTAGAGTAGTTAAATCAAGCAGATTGTGATAAATTGCAGGAGGACCTTGTGAGACTGGAAAATTGGGCATCCAAATGACAGATGAAATTTAATGTGTAAAAGTGCAAGGTGATGCATATAGGGAAAAATAACCCATGCTATAGTTACATGATTTTAGGTTCCATATTAGAAGCTAACACCCAGGAAAGAGATCTAGGCATCATATTGGATAATACATTGAAATCGTCTGCTCAGTGTGCTGCAGCAGTCAAAAAAGGAATCAGAATGTTGGGAATTAGAAAGGGAATGGTGAATAAAACATAAAATGTTATAATGCCTCTGTATTGCTCCATGGTGAGATTGCACCTTGAATACTGTGTACAATTCTGGTCGCTGCATCTCAAAAAAGGTATAGATGCGATGGAGAAGGTATGGAGAAGGGCGACCAAAATGATAAATGGGATGGAATAGCTCCCCTATGAGGAAAGGCTGAAGAGGTTAGGGCTGTTCAGCTTGGAGAAGAGACGGCTGAGGGGGGATATGATAGAGGTGTTTAAAATCACGAGAGGTCTAGAACAGGTTAATGTGAATCAGTTATTGATTCTTTCAGATAATAGAAAGACTATGGTGCATTCCATGAAGTTAGCATGTAGTATCTTTAAAACTAATCGGAGAAAGTTCTTTTTCACTTAACGCACAATTAAACTCTGGAATTTGTTGCCAGGGGATGTGGTTAGTGCAGTTAGGGTTTAAAAAAGGTTTGGATAAGTTCTTGGAGGAGAAGTCCATTACCTGCTATTAATTAAGTTGACTTAGAAAATAGCCACTGCTATTACTAGCAACAGTAGCATGGGATAGACTTAGTTTTTGGGTACTTGCCAGGTACTTATAGCCTGGATTGGTCACTGTTGGGAACAGGATGCTGGGCTTGATGGACCCTTGGTCTGACCCAATATGGCATGTTCTTATGTTCTTATTAAAAGCAAGAGGGTGGATTTGATATCAGCATAACTAATGAACTGACACTGATTTGATAGGGAAACCACTTATAGACCACCTCTCCTATACTTATCTGCTTCAGTCACCTTTGTTAAGAACAAAATTACTTGTTATGTGGATAAATATGGCTTAATGGGGAAGAGCTACCATAGATGAAACAAAAAGATGCTTTACTAACTTATTAGAATTTTTTGGAGGTGTGAACAAATATGTGGTAAAGGAGAGCTGATTAATATAATATATGGATTTTCAGAAGGCATTGGATTAAAGTCCTTCATGAGAAACTCCTCAGAATACTAAAAAGTGATGGGTTTAAGAGGTAATGTCTTACTGTGGATTGGCAACTGATTAAAAGATTGGAAACAAAGAGTAGGTCTAAATGATCAGTTTTCCCAGTGAATAAAGGAAAATAGTGGAGGGCCCCAGGGATCTGTACTAGGACCATTGTTTAACTTAGTCATTAACAATCTGGAAAAGGTAGCAACAAATGAAGTGATGTGCAGATGACGCGAAGACTGGAGAACCTGCCGGTATATAAATATCTGAAATAATAATAATAAGTAATTCAAATGTATTTTAATTGTGTATTTGACATTTTACTGTAAACCGATGTGATGTTTCTTACGACGGGGGAATAGTAAACTATTGGGTATATTATTTAGTGTGTTTGTGCTTTTAGAACAACAAAAAAAAAAAAAATAAAAACAAATAAATAAATGGGAGATGAAATTTAATGTGGGCAAGTTGAAAGTCATGCACATAGGGAAAAATAATCCTAATTACAGGTAAATGATGCTGGGTTCTGTATTAGGAGTCATCACTCAGGAAAAGGCTCTTGGAGTCATTGTGTACAATATGCTGAAATCAGTTCAGTGTGCGGTGGTAGTAAAAAGGCAAATACAATGTCGGGAATTATTTAGAAAGTAATGGAGAATAAAACTGAATATCCTAATGCTTCTGTACAGATCAGTGGTGGGACTGCACCTTGAGTACTGTGTGCAGTTCTGGTCTCCCCATCTCAAGAAAGATATAGTAGAACTAGAAAATCTACAGAAAAGGGCAGCAAAACTGGTAAAGCGGATAGAATGGCTTCCTTATGAGGAAAGGCTAAACAAGTCTGTTCAGCTTGGAGAAGAGATGATTGAGAGGAGTTATCATAAGGTTTATAAAATCCCGAGTGGGGTGGAACAGATAAATAGGGAATGCTTATTTCTCCTAGAACAAGCAGGATGGTAGTCCTAACGCATGGGTGACATCATCAGATGGAGCCCGGCACAGAAAACTGTCAAAGCTTCTAGAACTTTGACTAGGCACACTGAGCATGCCCAGCAAGCCACTATCCACGTATTCATGCGGAGTCCCCCTTCAATCTCTTCTTTTCCACGGAGCTGTTTGCCTCGCGGCTTTTTTGAGCTCTGCTCTTAGAATCTTTTCTTAGTTCTTTCATCGGTACTTTCATCTGTATCGTTCTGGGCTGGGTTCTCCTTCCCCCGTTGGTGCTTCTGGGTGGCGTGATAAGTTTTTTGTTTTTTTTTCTTTTGTGCCTTCTGTGCGGTCGCTTCCTGACTGTGCCTTGCTCGTATCCGCCGGTCGTCTGTGTATTTTTAAAAACTGTTCCTGCATTACAAATAAGTAATTTTCAGGGCAGAAATACATGGTATTTTATAAAGTAACTAGCATAAATCTCCACGCATCCATGTACAAATGGTGCACCACGGGTTGTTTTGAAAGTGGGACTTAGAAATAGTAAGGGCCATTATTATGATAACAGTATTTTAAAATACAAATTGGGGAAAGCATGCAGAGAGATATGGCTTTGGGAATGCTTTCCAACATAATATTTACAGAAGAGCATGGAAAGTTCTTACTCTACATATTGAGTTCATGCTATACTTCACCATGTTTTTTTCCACTGGTTGCAGTATGTTTAAACTTTTTTGTGTTGTGACTACAAAGGAAAATATGCTGCTAAGGATGAGACAGGGCTGTTTCAATAAAAAAATATTTAAGATTGTCACGTTTGTGTGAGGCTTTAGATAGCAATGTGCTTTACTGGAGGCAGTGTAATT
This sequence comes from Rhinatrema bivittatum, assembly GCF_901001135.1. Lineage (NCBI taxonomy): Eukaryota > Metazoa > Chordata > Amphibia > Gymnophiona > Rhinatrematidae > Rhinatrema > Rhinatrema bivittatum. The sequence continues at coordinate 215,038,028 of NC_042615.1, read as the reverse complement.
TTGGCATCCAAAAGTCCCCTCTGCCCCCAGAACAAGACGGCAGAGAGACACAAGGGAAAAAAACTGAAGCACCACCCCAATTTCATCAATTACTACAAAATATTCTGTGTGAATGCAAACTTCTGAAAACAAACAAGGAGAAGTGGGCTTCCCAGAGTGTTACATTTGAATGGGGAAAGTTGGATGGATACACACAGACACATCAACGGTGATAAATCTCAGATGTGGGTGCCTGTGCAGCTGTCTTAGGGTTATCAGCTGGCTCCAGATTTTCAGGACAGGCTGATCCAGTTCTGATTTTACCCCACTGCATGCAGGGACTTGTAGTCTTGTTTTTATAAGAGCCTGCAATAGAGAAGCCGGAACTACAAGTCCCAGCATACAGTGGGGGTAAATCCAGGACTGGATCAACCTGTGCTGAAAATCTGGAGCCAGTTGGCAACCCTAATCTGTCTATGTCTTTGTGTGGGTTGTATGTGTTTGCATGTGTGGAAATTGTGTGTGGGTGCATCCCATATAAGGTAGTGGAGATTTTTTGTGAGAGTCTGAAAATATTGACTCGGTGTTTCTGATTTCCATACCCTTCCAAAATGTTCCAGTGATCCAAAATTGGGGACTTTGTCACTTTTTTGGAGGTTTTTTTTCCCCCTGGATGAATGGATAGACACAGATCCCTTTTATGTAATTTCTTTTCAGACATTCTGTATGTTGGAAAGCACAAAAAAAGAGAAGATATCTGTATATGTCAAAAATAACATAAGCCATTTACACCAAGAGTGGAGCTGCTTCCTAGAGTATACTGGGAGTTTTCACAAGGGACTTTTGAATATCTGGCACTGTACAGACCAACATGCTCAGCACATTTGTGTATGGACTGATTGTGAGAGTTGCAAGTGTTAATAGAACTGTAATTGATAAGTGCCATTGCCATTCTACCTCTCTTCCAAGGAGTCATGACCTATGGGATACAGCATAGCAGTATCTCACAGGGCGAGATTTACTGCAAGTTTGTGAAAAAAAAACCCTTTCTCCCAAGTGCTTTATCAGCTGATACTACTTTGTTCCCTAGACAATGTTATTTTCTGTAGGTCTGACTAGAACATTTCTGCTTTGCTTTTCTCTTCCACATAAGTGCAAGCCTTCACATTACTTATAAAGGAGAAAGTGAATTACTTGAACGTGTTAGAAAAACAAAATAACTTGGAGAAGTCCTGCGTTGCCTGACATGCAAAACTTTTGTCCTGGAAAGCTACAGTGCTCTGGTGCCTATGGTTTTATTCAGGACATGGAAAAGTTATTCACAGTAATTACACCACTCTGTGTAATATGAGACTGTGGTTTTCATTGTTGGGAAAGAACAGGGAGGAGGGGGAGCAGAAGATGTGTCCAGAGAATCATGCTATGGAAAATGAGATTTACAGGCAATGAACTGTTCAGGATTGCAATATTCTTAGACTTAATATACAGTTATACCTAATATACATGCAATACTTTTATTGCACAGTTGCTCCAAATGGTGTCCTTTTAATAGTAACACAATATGGATAGTTCCTTGCTCTTCTAAGAGTGGTTTCATTTACAGTGCTTCACGTTTCATTGATGGCATTAAAGGAGTGGATCTGAAACTGCTCTTTATAAGAAAACGCTGCTCCCTGTGCATGAAGTGTCCACAGCATGTAGGAATATCTTTTCATTAATTAAACATTTTGTACTAAAACATTAATTTTAGACCACAGAAGTTGAATACAAATGTATCCATAGCCATGGTGTTTTCAGAGTCTGTTTTTGGGGGATTTGCAATTATCAATCTGTTGTGTTCTTGCTTTTGTGTGGTTTTGGGGGGGGGTATAGGTTGTAATCTGGAAAAGACATGTTAAAATACTTGTTGGGTTAGCTTTTTTGGATTATGATACAAAAAATGTGCCATTTCTTATTTTGAAATTCTTTGAGCAGCTTCACTGCAATTTCACTAAACTTATGGGTGAAGCCATGTTAGCAAGATTCACTATTTGTTGGATCTGATTGGACCATATTGGCAATGATATCAGAGACATTTGTGGTAATTTGTGACATCATTCTAATCCTGGCTGTTTCCAGGGGTTCAGAGGAACTGTGAGAGAGCATCTTAAAAATGAAATTGAAATAATGTGAAAGACAATTTGTACTGATGCAGAGCAAATGTTACTAGTTTTCAGATTTTGCACAGCACAATATGGGTGCAACTTTCTCTTAGAAGAGTATTTACTTATGTTTCATAAGTTACCATGATATATAAGGGCAATCTCCCCCCTCCCCCCTCTCCATATTATCCTTGGCATTTAAGCATCAAGAATACATATTTAACTTTATTTCTGGATATTGGCTATTCCTCCCCAAATCTTGATCCTTTCCAGAACATTATCATTTGCCTTCTGCTGTAGGACAAAGAAATAACCATAACTCAATCAGCTTCTTGCCTTTGACTTGAATTTTAGAGCCTGTACTTTCCCTTCCTACCCTGCAGTCATCTCAGACCACCCCCTTCTTAATGCAACCCTTCTTCTGTGCCCTAACGCTGAATGGGGGATACTGGGTGGGGTTAGTTTGTCAGCAAGGAAAGGCTTTAAGGCCCTTAGGATGCAATGACTTGAACTCTGAAGTATTCCACACACACACAGGTATTTACTGTAACAAAACTTCAACAAAAATGATTTGACAAACATTGCATTAACTTGGTGGTGAATCTGTATTCTCTATTCATATATCTAAATTCAGCAGTCAGCCAAGATCTCCTTCATTCACAGTAGCAGGTTCTTCTACTGACTAGCCTTAAGAAGCTCCTACATGTTTTAGGACACTGCTGGTACCTGAAATACTGTTCAGCAGTGCTTCTGCAGAACAGACTCCTCTTCTTTTCTTTAAGTACCATGTTGGTACAGATCTCCCTTTTGTGAAGCACCTTGTTGGCACCTTGTTCTACTGATTGGACGAGTCAGTATAAGAACATTAAGAAATTGACAGGCTGGGTCTGACCAAGGGTCCATCAAGCCCAGCATCTTGTTTCCAACAGAGGCCAAACCAGGCCACAAGAACCTGGCAATTACCCAAATACTAAGAAGATCCCATGCTACTAATGCCAGTAATAGCAGAGGCTATTCCCCAAGTCAACTTGATTAATAGCAGTTAATGGACTTCTCCTCCAAGAACTTATCCAAACCTTTTTTAAACCCAGCTACACTAACTGCACTAACCACATCCTGTGGCAACAAATTCCAGATCGTAATTGTGCGTTGAGTGAAAAATAATTTTCTTACATTATTTTCACCCTGTAGAAACACAGCGGACTGCTTTGTGGGCCTTGGATCCTTTGTGGACAACCCCACTAGAACTCTCCTGCTTTAAGGTTAGGATTTTGTCTTCCCTTGGGTACAAGCTATTTTTCAATTCTTTGGACATGGCTGCTTTGACCTTGACTTTGGGACACTAAGAAATGCTTTGGAAATGGAAAGCATCTGCTTAGAACTGACAACCTGCCTTTGGGTCGGCAGCTGCTCCATGATTCCTGGAGCATTGAACCTCTCTGGAGCAATGTTTCTCAAGTTGATCCTGGAAGTACCTCCTCGCCAGTCTGATTTTTAGAATACCCAATAAGGAATATGCAAGCAATGTATTCCTAGTCATGGCAATTCTCTTGCTGGTTTTTCAGATGTAAAATAGAATTCTGAAAAGATTTGTTGACTTATAATTTATCTCTGACACTGAAGCCTCATTAACATGATAGTGGGTAGATTTGATCCCCAGCTTTTGGAAGTTTTTCTACCATCTTGACCTTTTAGAGATAAGAGCAGTATGTGGGTTTAGTATTGTACTGTTTTGATGTGTATGTTTAAGTTCAATGGGTCATGAGTGAAACTGAGTTATCTGATGTAGTCTCCTGGCCCTTGTGAAACTTGAGTCAAATTCTGGCACTAGGTTGATGATGAAATCATAAGGCTTAGGTACTTCATTTATTTTACTGCTGATTAGAGACTAGGCTTCCAGGACAAATGGTGGCAGGGGAACTGTTAAAGCTGTTGTGTTAAATTGTTTTATTCTAGTGGAATGTTGGGTGATGTCAAGATTGGTACCTTTTTTTTTTTTTTTTACCAAGCTTGCACATTTTTTTCTTGATTAAACATTAAGGGCAGTCTTGATTGTGATGAAAACATGAATTTTTAAAACATTAAATCAGGTGAGCCAGTTTATATTTAATCCAGGCTACCTTCAAAATAGGGGGTGCTGGTTTGTGTGTGTGGTGGGGGTAGGTTTGCATTTTCCAAGGCAGAAGCCAACTTTGTCCCATTTTTTATCATATTTGAGATGGTTTAACTCGTGTTTCCAAAGTCTGTAACTCTGATTTCTGTTTTTGAGCTGGGGCTAGGATAACTGCTATAGGATTGCCTGGAATAGAGAGCAAATATGTGAGAGATATTTGTAAATTTCAATAAACTCCTCTGATCACATTCCCATTTCTCCAGTAAGTCAGCTGGGTAAATCTGTGCTCCTGTGTATCAAAAGCGTGAATCAAGTCGCCTTAAAAATCCAAGCAGGCTCACTTAGAAAAAAAGCAAGCTGATGCAGGGCTGGGAAAATCAGAGCTGGCCTAGAAAATTCTCAGTTGGATCCAAGCCAGGGTTGATCTGTCTAAGAAAAAGAAACAGCACACTCCTTCTCATTAGCAAGGAAACAGTAAAGCACATTGCACTGGAGGTGGTGGCAATGGCCTTGTGTTGGCTACTAGCATGAGGAGAGGAGTCTATGGATTGCCATGAATCAAGCTGCAGTGTTTGGGCAGAATTTATTTATTTAATAGATTTCTATTCCACATATCCCCCAGTTCACAGTGGAATAGGTATTAAACATACATAATAAAAAAATAACATAAAAACATAATATCCACAGAAAGCATAACAGGAGGGTTGTTTTGGTGTCTTTCACTGTAACATCGTGCACCCAAGTTGGCAGTAGCTATTACAGCACATGCAGGGCTCTGTATGTTCTGGGGGCAGCTTTCAAAACTGTCCACTTTTGGGACACAGACCATGTGTACTTTTTACCCCTGGCTTTTGCACAATTCTTAAAGGGAAAGTACACACGTACATTTGCTGTGAAAATTGCCGTGGACACAAAGTGTGTGTGGTCACTTGCATCTGCTTTTTCTGTGGGCAGAAGTTTGCTAGAAGAGTACAGGCAAAGCTTTGAAAACGCCATCTACATGCTTAAGTTTCAGCCCCAACCTAAACACAGCCCCGAGGACACCTCCTTTTGTGTGGATAAAAGTATGTGGAACACACACAGACTTTTAGCTGCACTGAGGTAGGGCAATCTTCAGTCAGCTTTTTCAGCAAAGCTTTTGATATGGAACTGCATAGGAGGCTCATGAGACCCACTCCCAAGCATTTCATTTGGTTCAAGGTGGTGGAATGGATGACAAATTGGTTAACTGACAGATGACAGCGAGTAGTGGTAATTGGAGTCCACTCTGATGAGAGAAGCATGATAAGTGGAGTGCCTCAAGGATCGATTCTGGAACCAGTTCTGTTCAGCATCTTTGTGAGCGATATTGAGAAAGGGTTAGAAGGAAAAGTCTGCCTTTTTGCGTGTGGGGCTAAAATCTACAACAAAATGGAAAAGAAATGAGAAGCGATCTAAGAAAGCTTGAGGAGTGGCTCAAGGTTTGCAGCTGAGATTCACTGGCAAGAAGTGGCGAGTTGTGCATTTGGGGTGCAGAAATCAAAAAAGAGCTATATATGATGGGGAGCAAAAGACTGATGTGCATGGACTGGGAGGGAGACCTTGGGGCGATAGTGTCTGACGATCTGAAGGCAGAGAAGCAATGTGACAAGGCGGTTGCTAAGGCCAGAGGGATACTGGGCTGCACAGAGCAAGGCATAGCCAGCAGGAAAAATGAGGTGATAATGTTCCTGTATAGGTCCTTGGGAAGGCCTTACCTAGAATTGTGTTCACTTCTGGAGACCGTGTCTCAAAAAGGATAGAAACAGAATAGAAGTGGTCCAGAGAAAGGCAACCAAAATAGGGAGGGATCTGCACGGGAAGGCTTAAGAGGTGAGACCGGAGGACCTAATTATGTGTACCCTGGAGAAGAGGAGAGAGATCATGCAGACCTTTAAATACCTGAAAGGTATTAATGATACACAATAATCAAACCTTTTCCAATGGAAAGAAAAGTGTAGAACTAGGGGGTCATGATATGAAACTCCAAGGAGATAGACTCAGGAAGCATTTCTTCACGATAAGGGTGTTGGATGCATGGAGTGTGCCACCCTGGAAGAGGTGGTGAAGACAAGAACAGTAATGGAATGAACTCAGAGGATCCCTAAAGGATTGAAATGAAGAAAAGTAACCTGGGCTAATTGGATAGTGTGCATAGAGTGGCAGTTACTACCCTAAAAAAAAACAAAAAAAACCAAACCTTGCTGGGCAGAGTGGATGGACCACTTGAGTCTTTTTCCATCGTTATTTCCTATATTATGATGTAACACACACAAAATGCTTTTTACCTGCATGTATTGCTTTGCCAATTGACCGCCCCATGACTAAGACCAAAAACAAGACTTTATTTTGCTCTTTAAACTGATCAGAGGTCTAACTTTTTGCACTTTTGTTTCATTTTCTGTCACGCAGTAGCCTTAAAGCTGCTTTGCCAGTGATTCACTTTCTCAGATATGCATGAAGACTGTCCAGAAAAGGTCTCTGCATCATCTGGTGTCCCATAACTCACCACTTCTTCGCACTGCGCCTTGACTGGTCTGGCAGAGTGCAGGAGTTAATTTTCAGTCTGTCATTCCGTTTATAATGGACAATTGCTGTGTAAATACAACTGGCACTGTAAATCCACAATCAAAGTACAATATATGCATACCTAAACTTTAGGCTAGTGTAGCAGTGAAAAAAGAAATATATATATATATATATATATATATATATATATAGCGAACCAAAAAATTATTTGGCAATAATGTCTCCCCTAGTGCTAAGGCTTATATACCAACAAATTTCCCAACAAATTCTTGTCAGGGTATAAAGCACTGTTGTAACATGTAATAAAATATTTCAAAGAATATGGCTATTTTTAATCCTATAAAAATTTATTTATGATTTCAAGCAAATGTATGTTTTACAAATTATGAGATACAATTTACTAAAAACCTCACCACAAACCTTAATATTTATTGACCCTCCATCCTGTTCTAGTATAACCCTCAAGCTGACCCTGATTAATTAAATAATCCCCCCTCTCTCATTGACGTTAAAGCAGATCAATGGAAAAGATACACCACTTAGTACTTCAACTATCTTCAATGTTGTATCTTCAATCACATTCCTTAATAAACAGTTTAATCGACTACTAGTGGTGTATGTCCTTTAGATGTCTTTACATCCCATCCCGACAAGGTCCTCGTTTCGCCAAGATTGGCTTCTTCAGGGGAATACTTTAATTATGGCCAAAACGTCAATGGAAACACATGACTTTCATCATTTATATCTGCACTCTAAGCGGAGAGGATACAGGAAAATACACATCCCATTCACTCTGGCTCAATGGCTCCTATGTTTTATGTGTGAATTCTCCCGAATGTGAATGTGAACCTCTATACCGCCTCTTCGTTCCCTCCACACATGCTTCTAATCATGAACGCTCCGTTCCCGGTTTCAAACGTATCACCACATCTTATGTGAGGATGAAGCCGCTGTCTTCAAAATGGAGTCACCACTCCCTCAGTCTTAACAAACTTTCAACCAGTGCAGCGTTCAACCACACCGGAATCTGTTTCTTATCCTCTCAAGCTAATTCAAACGGCTACTCCTCGGTCACTTTACCTCACATATATTTTCCTCACTCTTCAATGACCATGTATATCCTCCAGGAACTGTTTATTAAGGAATGTGATTGAAGATACAACATTGAAGATAGTTGAAGTACTAAGTGGTGTATCTTTTCCATTGATCTGCTTTAACGTCAATGAGAGAGGGGGGATTATTTAATTAATCAGGGTCAGCTTGAGGGTTATACTAGAACAGGATGGAGGGTCAATAAATATTAAGGTTTGTGGTGAGGTTTTTAGTAAATTGTATCTCATAATTTGTAAAACATACATTTGCTTGAAATCATAAATAAATTTTTATAGGATTAAAAATAGCCATATTCTTTGAAATATTTTATTACATGTTACAACAGTGCTTTATACCCTGACAAGAATTTGTTGGGAAATTTGTTGGTTTATATATATATATATATATATATATATATATATATTTTTTTTTTAGTAAATAGCTTTTCTCTAGAGGAACTACCTTACCTGACAGCAGATTCTGAAATTAAGCCTATGCTGTACTAATGCCTGGCAAATGAAATCTAATCTTTACATACCAGCTTTTAGCAGTCTTGCACTTTCTGGATGAAAAAAACCTTTCATAGATTATGCTGGGTGTAACGTTTTGAATCAGGTTTGTGTTGGCAGTATTTTACTTTTATTTTGAGTGACTGCCCTACTCATGGCACACAGATGTAACATTTAAATTATTGCATCATTCTGCTGTTCTTTTTCCAGCTTGGATCTAAAATAATGGAATGATGTAGTTGTCTGTCTCTGATTATTTATACCTTTGTGTATTCCTGTGCTGGCATACAGGCCTAAAATTTTATATGCTATTATTTTAACATGTCAAAAATGTTTAAAGCAAACTTGAACACGCTGCTTGACCTGTCTGTGTATTTGATTTACTGCTGAAGATTCCACGTACACACACGCACACACTGTAGATGTTTGCTTTTGTTATTTCACAGGCATGGTATCTGCATGAACACTGTTTAATACGTTCATGCTGAACTATGACACACACAAGGTCTGAAGCATTAGATAGCCTGTGCTGCTTTTGCATAGAGTTAAAGGCCTGGAACAAAACTAGTCTACTCCTTCCAGGGCATCAAGGATTTCCTAACAGAGGCCATCCATATAATGAGATGGTTACATTGCTGTGGATTTTCAGAGAAATACAATACTAGCCTGTAGATAAGTGGGAAAAGTGGTCTAGTAGTGCTTAGAGCAGCAGCAGAGAAGTCTATTCAAATCCTGCTTCTCCCTCTGATGCTCCTTGTGATTTGGGGCAAGTTACTTCACCCTCCATTGTCTAAGATGCAGACTTTGGGCTCTAGACACACAATGGGAGAAAACCCTTTTAGTAAATAGGCCCCTTTGATTGAAAGCCCTCTGAGGAAGGGAAATATCTATTGTACCTGAACGTAAATCAAATCACCTTGATTTGGGTTTTGGAAAGATGAGTACATCAAATCTCTAAACACTATTAGTAGTGATGTTCTATAGCATCCCTATTAACATTGGTATGGGCACTGATGCCAACCCAAATGGATGTTCCAAGTGATATCATCCTGCAATGTAGACAGATACTAATGCTTTTTTCCTGTCTTTTTTTTTTTTCTTTGTTTGGTTAACCTTCTTCCTACTTCTTTGGCTTATTTATTTTTTTCACTTTTGATATCCTGCCAATTCAGAACCTTCTGTAGCCCCACTAACTGCCTTTGTTGATAGAGAACACTACTGGGAAGCTCGGCCTTCAACCTATCTTTAGTCTTTCTTTCAGATCTGTCCTTGAAGCAGAAGTCTTCTATGGACCTCTGTTCCCTCATGCACCTGGCGTGTGAGACACTAAATGTCACGCTAGAGCCATAACCAAGTCCAGCGCAGCAGAAAAGAATATAAGACTTGCCATACTGGGTCAAAACAAGGGTCCATCAAACTCAGTATCCTGTTTCCAACAGTGGCCAATCCAGGTCACAAATATCTGGCAGGATCCCAAGGGATAGACTCCATACTGCTTATCCCAGAGATAGTGAATTTTTGCAACCCCACCTTAATAATGGTTAATGGGATTTTCCTCCGGGAATGTGTCTAAATCTTTCATAAACGCAGCTATACTAATAGCTTTCACCACACCCTCTATCAATGAATTCCAGAGCTTAATTGTGCATTGAGTAAAAAATATTTTCTGTTAGTTTTAAATTTATCACCTAGTAACTTCATTGTGTGTTCCCTAGTCTTTGTATTTTTAGAAAGAGTAACCTGATTAACATTTACTACTTCCATTCCACTCATTATTTTATAGACCTCTATCATATCCCCCCCTCAGCCGTGCCTTCTCCAAGCTGAAGAGTCCTAACCTCTTTAGCCTTTCTTCATAGGGAAACTGTTCCATCCCCTTTACCATTTTGGTTGCTCTTCTCTGTACCTTTTCTAATTCTGCTATATCTTTCCAGAACTACACACAATACTCAAGATGAGGTTGCACCATGGAGTGATACAAAGGCATTATGATATTTCCTGTTTTAGTCTCCATTCCTTTCCTATTAATCCCTAGCATCCTATTTGCTTTCTTGGCTGCTGCTGCATACTGAGCAGAAGATTTCAATACGATGACACCTAGATCCTTTTCCCGAGTGGTGACTCCTAATGTGGAACCTTGCATTGTGTAACTATAGTTTGGGTTACTCATCCCTAAGTGCATCACTTTGCACTTGTCCACATTAAACTTCATTTGCATGCCCAGTCTCCCATTTTTGCAAAGTCTTCTTTCAATTTCTCACAATCCTCTTCTGATTTAACAACTTTGAATAATTTTGTGTCATCTGCAAATTTGATCCCCTCACTAGTTGTTCCCATTTCCAGGTCAATTATAAATGTATTAAAAAGCACTGGTCCCAGAACAGATCCCTGGGGCACTCCACTATTTACTTTTCTCCATTGGGAAAATTTGCCAATTCTATTGTTTAACCAGTTGGCAGTCCACAATAGGACACTGTCCCCTATCCAATGACTTTTTAATTTTTAGGGAATAGCCACTGCTATTAATTGCATCAGTAGCATGGGATCTTCTTAGTGTTTGGGTAATTGCCAGGTTCTTGTGGCCTGGTTGGAAACAGGATGCTGGGCTTGATGGACCCTTGGTCTGACCCAGCAGGGCAATTTCTTATGTTCTTAATTGCCTTTGTCAAAGGCTTTCTGGAAATCCAAATACACTAAAACCACTAGCTCACCTTTATCCACATGTTTATTTATACCCTTGAAAAAATAAATGGTGAGGCAAGACTTTCCTTGCCTAAATCCATGTTGGCTTTGTCACATTAAAGTATGTCTATGTATATGTTCAGTAATTTTTTTTTCTTTTCTACCATTTTGCCTGGCACAGACAGACTCACTGGTCTGCCGTTTCCTTGATCCCTTTTTAAAAATTGGCATTACATTGGCAACCCTCCAGTCTTCAGGTACCATAGATGATGTTAATGATAGTTTACAAATTTCCAATAGCAGGTCTGCAATTGCATTGGCAATGAACCATCAGACCAGACCCAAATGATAGTCTTTACTGGGATGATATCATAGAAAACAATGTATCATGTGATTTGTAGATGGAATAAGAATAGAGTCCCACATTAAAAAGGAAATCGTTCTAAACATCTGTATTTCACGTAATTATGCTTTGAGATATTTCTGATGTATTTATACTGCTAAAAGGTATTGAATTATGAATACTTCGATGTACATAATGTTTCATACTTTTTGTGTCATAACAGCTTTTCTTTCTCAAAGATTTTAGTTGATTTAAAGAAATGCTTTTTTCCCCTTTACTTCCAGTTTGAAGAATTGAGTGATTGTTAGTATTTGTATATGGAATCTCTCATTTTTGCATCAAAGCTTGAGATCTTTTGCACGATTGATAGCAGTGGAGAAAAACTTCAGTTTGTTACAGAGAAGAGAGATCAAATGATGACCAAATGGGAGATTTGCAATGTTAACTAGTGGTCCATAGGAAGTCATAAGCATTGTGCAACTGTGGCCACACTCCAGCCAGATTTATGCAACGCTGGAGTAGATGAATCCAAGGCACATAGATATTTGGTTGAGCGGGTGTTTGTGGACAGCTTAGATTGTGTTAATTGAGCTTCTGTGGAGGCTCCTTCATTTCTGAATCTTTTTTAGTTTGACAGATATTTACGAAGATTTCCTGAATATACTAGTCTTCCCCCTACCCTAGATATACATCTTCCAGAGGCTAAAAAAGTTTTGGGTTAATCGCATCTTTCAGACATACAGCTCTGAAACTAAAGCTAGAGTTGCGATCAGGAAGCCTGCCATAAGGGAAACATGGAAGAAATAAACCTGTTCTCAAATTGTCAGTTGAAATGTCTTTCTTTGGAAATCACCAGAATTATCTCCTTGTTAATTGGGTTGACTGAGGTTTGGGCATCTGTGGTAGTAACGCTTGCATCTCTTGGGCTGTAGGGTGACTGAGGCGAATATTGCATATACAGTGACACCAGCGGTCAGCAAAACAGCTATGTTAAGTCCCTCTGAATGAAGAACCCCCCCCCCCCCCTAACATATCATGACTTGTGCTCTTAGGCACAGGAGGTTACTCTACTAGTTAAGAGAAAAAAAGTGTTAGAAATAGGAGAAAATTTAAAGACAAAGTAAGACGTTTAGGAACATTATAAGTCTCAAGCAACAAATAAATGTAACAATTTAGGGGATAATTTTGTAACTATAGGTAGGTTTTACCTACAGACTTTATACAAGTTTTCAAAGCTTCCAAAAATTTATGCACCAAAACTATTTGCATACAATTATAGCTGCTAGTTTATACACAGATTTTATTTCCCTGGGAAATGTGTACTTTGAAAATGCAAAATTCTGCACATAAATACAAACTCCGCCCACAAAACACCTCTTCAAAACTTCATGTAAACGTACGTGCATAGAGGCCCTCTGGGTATTTATTTACCAGCATCTTGGGCCAGCAGTTTTGTAAAAGCTCATGTCTGCAGGTAAAGCATAGTTTTATTTTATCTCCAGAAATAGTTTTGAAAATGTGGAAGTTATTTTAATGAGGACCTTGAGGTTTTCAATGTAGGCTTTTCCAAGAACAATCATTCAGGGGCAGTATCTCTTCATTTTGACATCTAGAGTATATTACTACATTAGAGCATTTCAACAACGGATGTGAAATCTTTTCTCATGAAGCAGGCATTTGCTGATTAAATGAGCCATGTCAGGTCTTCAGTTTTAATTTCGAACCAGTTCTTTTATTTGTTTGATCAAGGTACATGCATTATTTCAATGTATGGTTTGTAAATTATTCTTAGATTGTGTATCAGTATTTTATTTAACACAAAGAGGAGAACTGTTACATTTGTTTGATGCTTGAGACTTGAGGAGGGTAATTTTGAAAAGGCATTTCCACAATTAACACAGTGCTTTTCCCAAGAAATGGCATGTTAGAAAATTGCCGCCTGACATGCAGATAAACTTGCATGTGCATGCTCCCTGAATGTTTATCCAGACTGAGTAGAAGTGTTTCGGGGAGGGGTTTGGACTTTTATGCATGTATGTGAATTTTTCTGAAACATTTCTGTGAACAAATTAGCTGGGGGAATTTTCAAAGCAAGCATATGTGGGTAAGTTTGGTGTAACTGAAGCAGGTATTTACCAACTTTCTTTTGTGGGCTGTTGTTTACCCCATGTTGCTCATGTAGGAGTATCTGGTTTAGATGACCTTACAGCAGACTATTAGATTTAACCAATAGCCTTGTGATACAAATTCTTTAGCATTAGGGAGCAGATACAGACACTTTCATGAAATAGTAAATTCATTTTATTAGCCATATAAGTAAAACAATATAATACAGTACAATTATTTCTTTTCTTTCTCTGGTTTTGGTTTAGTTTGTTACACTGCCATGTAGTAAAAAATAAACAGAATGTAAGTGTTATCTCTATGCCCAACTTTGTAATTAGGAATTTAACAATGCCAGTCTAAATAGACTAGCTGAAAGGTAATTAAGCCAATGTTCTCAAATTACTGCACAAATCCAGGGTTACTCCTGTTACCGGACGCTGTCTCAACACCATGATTTAATCCAGCAAAACCCCTTCTGATGGAAGACAGATAAAACCCCAAAGTTTTGCAGACATCTCTGAGAGATACGATGGCAGAAACAGGGTAACTTTACTAGCTTGCCAAAGTCTTTCAAGGGATGTTGGCAAGAACAGTTACTTCTATTTATTTTATTATATTATTTTGTATATTGATATTCTGATAATCATAATGGTTTACAGTATCAATATAAATAACATTGTATAAAATATTAAATTAAAAAGCATTTAAAATAACACTTAAAATATAAAATACAAATGAAATTAAAACAAGAAATATCTACCATAAAAGTTCATAAATATTGCAATTAACATAAAAATCTCACTGTCTCCTAGCATGACTTCTCTAATAAAAAATAAAATTACATCGTTTAAAATGCTTTGATGCTTCCTTTCCAAATGCTCTTCTAAATAACCAGGTTTTTAAGGATTTTTTTTTTTTAAAGTTTGATAATTTGACTCTAATCTTAACTCCATCAGAATGGAATTCTAGATTAAGGAACAACTGTACTGAGTACCTGAAAGTTCTGTAAGCAAAGCTCTCTTGGCAGAGCTTTTGGGGAATCCATGGAAAAAGCAACGGGGGAAAGCCCTTAGCAAAAAGCTCTTTCGGGAAATGTCTCTTCAGATAATGTCTATTGTTCATCTGGTAAGATAGAGTCCCCTTTTCTCTATGTAAAAGCTATTGAATATTCAGTTCTGTAGGCTCCAGTGTTGATCTGGATTGGATGTTGCCACCCCCTATAGACACAGAATTGGGGGGGATTCAAATTATATCGTTTGAGTCCCAGCACATAGGAATATTCTCATTCAGGTTAATGAAGTTCAGAGAGTCTGTTATCAAAACAGGTGCTAGAACAATACACATTCCATAGCTGGATACACAGTTTTACCAAGAACGGGTTTCACAATTCTGGTGTCCAGTGTTCTCTTCTCATTTGGTTGGTGATGACAACTCTCTGATATGGAAAACAAAGTCTTTTCTCTTCCGTATGAAAGCAGTCTCTGAAAATTGCCAAAATCATCATATGGCTGCAAACTCCATATTTGTGTTGCTTTAGGCCTTCACTTTTTACCCACTCTGTGTGCATAGCAACAGGCCTCAAGTTCATGATGCTCATCCTGTTTAAGGTCACTGACATTTACCCTACATTCATGAATGATATAATTACTTAAAGGCTGATATTGAGCAAACCAGGGAGCTGGAAAGTTACTGGGCTAACTTTATTCAGCAGAGCCTAGCCAGGTAAGCATTCTGCTGAATATACCTGGCTAAACTATCTCCAGATAACTTTAGAACGGTGATTTACCTGATTAAATTTACCTGGCAAGGAGGACAAGTTTCAAACAAATGCGAGCAGATCTGCGCTAGAATTTTATAACCCACGCATATGAGATATGCACGTTTATATAAAATATTCTTATTTCTATCCCGCAACATGCGCATATGTTTTAAAAAGATACATGCTTACATTTTATGCGTGAAAATAAAGTAGGACTTGTGTGAATCAGGATTTATGCGCATAAATCAGTGTATTTTAAAACATGCCTGCATCAAGGAAATTACCAATTTTACCAATTAGTCCACCGGTTCGCCCAGTCCTTCTCCAGGTCGTCGAGCTCCCCTCAGTTCACGCAGCCCTCCCCGCCAATCAGTGCTACATAATACAAATCTAATATCATTTACGCCAAATAATTAGCAAATCTACATGCATAAGTTTCTTTTTTTTTAATAGCAACTCATGCATGTAAAATGTTGGTCTGTCCCAGAATGTCTCTAGACAGCCTTTTTTTTTTTTTTTTTTTTAAATCTGCGGATATGTGCGCGTGAATGTGAAAATACATGCGTATTTTGGTCCTTTCTAAAATACAAAATATACGAATAAAGGCTACGTGCATGCTAATTTAGAACGTTTTGAAAATTCACCCCTTAGTTTATCTGTCTAGTACTGAACATTGGTGCTAGAAGGATAACTTAGCAATGCTCCAGAAACACACATCCTCCCTTCCTGTCTCTTTTTGCTGCATAGAGGGACAAGAAATTTAAAACTCAAATTTCCTGGACAACCCTTTTGAATATTGACCTCTTAAACTTTTGTATTTGGGCCATTCTCCTAATTCCACCACTTTATTTATTTATTTTTTCTTTTCTCGCTTTCCCTTTGCGGCGGTTGTGTGCCTTTTTCATCTCAAACTAACAATTTAACCATATGGGAGGGAAATTCACAGACAAGAGAAAAATAATGAAGAGTGTACATAATGATTCTCTGCCGAGTTTGAAAAAAGGTAAAGATTGAAGCCAAGCAGAGAAGCCATAAATAAAAAGAGAGAGAACATCAGGATTTGATAGCTGGAATGCTTCATGCAGCTGTATGTTATTTTGTAGGGTACTTAGAATCAATGTGAGCTTTTATTGCCTTCAGAGTGGACTGAGAGTTTAGGATGAAATGTAGTTATTGCATTTATTGTTCTGGATCACAGTATGCAGAGACAAATGGTGGAAATATCCCTCTGTTTTGCCTTTTAGTTTCTCAGTCTCTACCATAAGTAACAATTGAATGGCATGGATGTTTTCAAGGCTGGTTCACCTTTATAAAAAAAACAAAAAAAACAAAACCAGAATACAATGTAGTAAAGAAATGATAGTGTAGTAGTAAATAGGAGGGTAATTACACAAATAGCAGATCTGCTGCAACAATTTTGTTAATTCACTGCAGTTGTGCTTCTCTATCAGATTTAATGGAAGGTTTGCTTATTAGAAATTTTATTTTGGTCCCAAAGAATTTTGTTTTAGGTACAGAATGGGAATCTTCCTTGAAATTAAGGCAGAGATTGCTTGTAGACCATTGACAAAAAGAACCAGCATTCTCTGCCAGTAGTTTAGGAATTCCAAGTTTTCAGGGAGGGACAGGATGCTGGACTCAATGAACCACTGGTCTGACCCAGCATGGCAACTCTTAGGTTCTTATGAGACTCCTAGAGAATCCTATGAGAAAACAGGAGGTTATTTAATCAGGAGTCAGAAGAACAGGTAATTTGAGGCAGCCTGATCAGCCAGCATGCTGCGCATGACCTGCAAGAGACTTGGATTCAAATTCAAAGTCCAGTTTGGATGACCAAGGCTGGATTCAAATTCCAAGTCCAGTTTGGATGACCAAGTCCAGTTTGGATGACCAAGGCTGCGTACTGTCCCTGCAAAACACTGGCTGACTAAAAGAAGCACTTGTGCTAGAGTTGGAAAGCACCAAATATAATGGGATACTGCTGAGCTTAAAAAAAAAACTATATATATATATATATATATATATATATATATATATATATATATTTTTTTTTTTTTTTTTATTTTTTTTTTTTTTTCCCAATCAAAACTGTCATCTGCGGGACGGTAGTACTATGAGCTTTCATTCAGAGTTACTTGAGCTTTTATCCCAGTTTTTAACCTTTCCTGTCCTGAACAGCTAGCACAAGTGCTTCTTTTAGCCAGCCAGTGTTTTGCAGTGGCTGGGACTTTGCCCCTGCCCACCCCAGAGTTTGTGCTGCAGGGACAGTATTTGCAGCCTTGGTCATCCAAACTGGACTTGGAATTCGAATCCAAGTCTCTTGCAGGTCATGCACCACATGCTGGCTGATCAGGCTGCCTCAAATTACCTGTTCTCCTGACTAAATAACTTCCTGTTTTCTCATAGGATTCTCTAGGAGTCTCATAAGAACCTAAGAGTTGCCATGCTGGGTCAGACCAGTGGTCCATTGAGTCCAGCATCCTGTCTTGGACAGTGATCAAACCAGATCATTAGGAAGTACCCAGCAGATTTTGTTGCAGAAGTCCATTCTTTGTTTATTCCTAAAAGTAACAGATGGCTCCTCTATTTCTGGACTGCTGGAAGTCTTTGTAAGGGACTCTTAATATAGGTGGAAGCTTCCTCCTTCCCCTCCAGGCCTGTTTTTTTAAGTTATAGGGATGCCCTGTGCTCTGAATACAAAGGATGTATGTACTGATTACAATAATGAGCTTTCCGATTATTGTAAGGGAATTGTTTAGAGTGACGGTATTGGCTATTGTGTCAATCAGGATGCTATATTGCAACGGCAGGTTCCAAGAAACAAAATGGTAGATGGACTGTTGGAGCCAGGAAGCTGATCAAACAAACATAGACCGGTTGTCTTAGTTGTCAAGATAATTTATTGTGGAGACAATTGTACAGCAGAGGACATTGAAATCTGAATGCTTGATCAGCTTCCTTGCTATATTGCAACTACATGCCTACATTTAAATCATTTGTTCTCCATTTATAGTATCTAAGGTAATTCTCAACAGTAGAAGGAAACTCTTCATTATTTCTTTCAATTACTGTACAGATCCAGCGGCCATGGCAGCAGAGGGCCAGTGGTGGCTCTGTTAGTGCCGTGGCAGAGAGAAAGGGGGACAGTGATACTGCTAAATGTGCTATGCTCTTAATCATTGGCTGTTTACTGATAGAAATACAGCAGCAAACCCACACACGAAAATATTTGCAAGATGTTTGAGTATAAGAACATAAGATATACCATACTTGGGTAGACCAAGGGTCCATTGGCCTAGTATCCTGTCTACGTCAGTGGCCAGTCCAAATCACAAGTACCTGGAAGTACCCAAACAATAACAGATCCCATGCTACTAATGCCGGCAACAAGCACTGGCTGTTCCCTATTGTTTAATAGCAGTTTATGGATTTCTCCTCCAGGAACTTATCCTGTTATGCGAGCCAGCCACGGCAAACCCGCAGCCCGGCCCCCTCACCTTACTCAGCTGAATCCAGTGCCTGGTTCCTCATCCCTGGCGGCAGTGGGCCGTCTGCTCCATCCTCGGGTCACTCCTGGTGCCTCAGTCTCAGCTGCAGATTCCTGTGCTCTGCGTTGGGCCTCTCCCCGTGGCCCTTGGAGAGATGCTGCCGTCCAGCGCCATGCTCCTCCCTAGGCACGCATCACTGATCCTTTTGAAGGGCCTGTGGCAGGAACCTGGCCATGGCCCTGGATGATGTTACCTGAGCAACAGTACTTAAGGCCAGTCTCAGCTCCCTATGATCGCCTTTGCAACAGGTCTTCACGTTGGTCGTGTATTTGTTGCCTCTTTGTGATTCTCCTGCGTTTCTGGTTCCTGATCCTCACAAGTTCCTGTTCCTGTTACTGATTCCTAACCTTTCCTCGGATTGCTTTCTCGGACACGACCTCTGCATTGCCTGACCATGCCGTTGACTCTCTCCAAGCCCAGACCTCTGCATTGCCCGACTACGCTATTGACTGTCTCCAAGCCCGGATGTTTGCATTGCCCGACTACGTTATTGACTCTATCCAAACCTGGACCTCTGCATTGCCTGACTACGCCATTGAGTCTCTCCTCGTCCAGACCTCAGTCTTGTCTTGCCACTGCTTCCTAATTGTCGCCGGCCCTGACTCCAGCTTGCTCTACGACGCCTCTTCAGTCTACGTCCTGGACTTGTCCTATTCAGCCTTCGGCTTGTTCTTGCTTGGGTGCCCTCTGTCTGACTGATTCCATTGGCGCCTGGGTCTCTGGGACTCCGCCTCGTCCAGTACAGACTTCTTCATCCCACTGCTGCTGCCTCTGGGCTGACCCCTCGATCCTTTCATTGATGATGACATACGGAGGCCCACCTAAGTCCAGCCGGCCCTGGTACCCAAAGGCTCAACCTGCAGTGAATGAGGGCTGGTATTGGTGAAGCACCAGTCAGCCTCTGTCCTTCAGCCCACTCCACCTGCCGATGGTGGGGACCTGTAGGATCCCTCCTATGGTCCGGCGTGCGTAGGACCGGTTACGCATGTAAATCCTCGGGATTTATGTGCGTAACCTTTTTAAAATCCGGCACTTAGTCTTTCCGCATTGGCCTTATCTTCCCTAAGTGCCCCTTTAACCCCTCGATCATCTAATAGTCGAACAGACTCCCTCACAGGCTTCCTGCTTCAGATATATTTTTAAAAGTTTTTATTATGAGTATTTGACAGAAGATTACCTGGGCAATTCCCAACTCACCTTTCTTTCCATGTGCTTCATGATCTCTCAATGATGAAGGTTGATATTTACTGAATAACTCATTCCCCCAACCTTCGGAACTATTATTTCTTTTTACATTGTTTCTGAGCATTGCACCCCTCTTCTGTTAGTGTCCAAGAAGGCTAAGTTTCTGTACACGGTTACAAAGCCCCAGTACATGGATTCCTTGAGGGGGGGTGGGGGGGAAGAGGGTGGGAGGATAAACCTGCAGAACCCAAGGCTTCAGTGGAGGAAACCTCTTCCTTGGATGCACTTGTTGTTAAATATGTGTAGGTGCAGAATAAAACAGACTGGGAACTATCACCAGGTATTTTAGACTTAAACTTTACTGTAGATTGTCCAGTGGGATTCCTTGGTGCCAGATATACTTCATCGTAGTTACTTCTGTATCCCAAACATTTTTTTCAAACTGTTCCTTTATCATGTGAATGTGTCCTTTAGCACTGGGTCCTGAGATATTCTTACACTCTAGGACTTGAATGATAATAGTCCCAGGTGGGTGGGGGGTAATTCTAGGTGTGATGGGATCCCTTTCCCAAAATACTTCCAGTGTCCAAAAGATCAGTCCTCATTTTTTTCTCCCAGGGTGAAGACTCTGGTGTGTGTGTCCAGATGGCATGAAACCTTTTACTCTTGACTTTCCTCTCAAAATGGCAAAAATATAATTTTTTGACTGAAAGGTCTTGAAGTCAGATATTTTCCTTTCCTTAACTACTGGGCAGTAAGGGTGGCAACTATCTTCCTCTCAACTCAAAAGGAAAACCCTCAAAAATACCAAAACAAGGGATATCTTATGGCAAGTCACCACTACTTCTCCATGAGTTGTGAGAGGGGAACAGTAGGTCTTCTCTACCTCTGTTCTTCCCGAGGCAATGCTTCTCCTTCCCTCAACCAGGATCAGGGAGTCACAAAAAACTCCTCTTATCAAACTGAATTCCAAAAATCTGGTAACCCTACCAGACAGGTTGTGTACTAGAAAAGGTATATGCCTCTTCCCTAGTACTGTGACTCTTGCTATGATACCTAGAACTAGAGATGGGGAGCACAGAAAGGGTAAGAACCCACTCCTTCGAAAGTTAACAAAAAAATACCATACTGTTCTATCTCTCTGCCTGCTGTTACGCAGACAGAAGCTCACCATTCCAGCAGGCTTGCAGGAGGGACTGTGTGAAATGGTATGCTCCTCTTCTAACCCCTAACTCAGGTTCTTAGTTAGGGCCATATAGTGATTTAAATAGGTGACCACATGGGATAGTTAAATGCTGGACAATTCTACTTTGGCTGTATAGAGTTTGATTGCTGGCTATTTTTTATTTTTTGAAAACTTTTATATCAAATTTACTTACAGATTATTTATTACATATTGGTTATTGATCATGTATTCACTTTAAGATTAATTTTAAAAGCCCAATGTGCACATCAATTAGGGGGATGCGCAAATAAGTTGGACTTGTGTGCGCCGAGCAGATTTTTAAAGCTGGCAATATACACGCAAATCTCCTGAAGCACGCACATCTAGAAAGTTTTCATAAAGGGGCGGGGCCTGGGCAGAGCATAGGCATTTCAGAGCGTGAGCCTGAGATGTGAGCATAAATACCTATGCTCAGCACGCGTGAGTCCAACTTATTTGCACATCCCCCTAATTGATGTGCACATTGGGCTTTTAAAATTAATCTTAAAGTGAATACATGATCAATAACCAATATGCAATAAATAATCTGTAAGCAAATTTGATATAAAATTAAAAAAAAAAAATAGCCAAATAGACAATATTTATTTATTTATAACTTTTATATACCGACATTCAAATGAATATCACATCGGTTTACATTCAATAAGGGTAACAACATAAACGAAGGACCGGAGAAATAAAAGTTACATCTAACAGGGGTTTAAAAGGAACCGGGATGAGGAAGGAAAGATAGGAAGAGCTAGTGAGAGAAGATAAGTGGGTAGATTACCCGGAACTATATTACAATATTACGTGTATATCATGTATGTGTGTATGTATATATATATATATATACACACATACATACACACACACACACACACACACACACATGTATGTATATATAACCTGAAATTTTTGCATTGCTTTTCCTGTACACAGCTTTGGATGGCATCTTTTTTTGGAAAAGTGGGTTAAAACTACCTACAAATAAAATAAAAATAAAATAGGTAAATCAATGAAACCTGATGGTGCATGCTCAATAACACTGATAGAGCTCAAGGAAGTGCTGACTGCATCCCTTCATAGTTCTGTTTTCCTTGCCTTTGGAAGAGAGCTGATGGTATTCCTCTTCCATAACGTAAGGAGGAGGAGGAGTCAGGTATTGCAAATCAGCCTGTCAAACATCAATATTGGGAAAAGTTGTGAAAATGCTCCTAAGGAAAAATATAGTGCAGCAGCTTAAAACATGGCGATTACAGGCCCCTGGATAAAATGATTTCACCAGTGGTCAGATTTGTCAAGGGCTTTGAGGCGATCAAAGTAGCGGATCAGGGTGTTGCATGTAATATTGTCTATTTGGATTTCATTAAGACCATTGGACTTAGTTCTACATAGAAAACTGGTAAGCTAACTAGCCAGAATGGATGGCAAAATACAGTCCCTATCTAGTGATACCCTTTATGTTCCTATGCGAAAATCTTCTTTAAAAATCATCACTGTGAGGTCAGACTTGTTATCTTTCCTTTTTGTTTTTCAGTAATGGAAGAGTTAATAGTTGAACTGCGCCTGTTTCTTGCCCTTCTTGACCATGAATATCTTACAACAACCGTTAGGGAGAAAAAGGCAGTGATAAACAACATTCTTCAGAGGATACTATCATCCCGAGGTCAGTAAAATATCTGATGTCAAACTACTGTGTTTCTTATATTACTGCATCCTGTTAATAAGGAATGACCTATGGCTCCTGTTAATAAGGAATCACCATGGCTCTATAGAAAATGGTTTTAGACTTTCATTTGTATTTTTAAAAATAATTTCCGAAATTTTACCTAAAGAACAGTTTAAAAAATTTGCTGTGGAAAATCTATAATTACCTTTAGACAACACTCCATCTATTGAAAAAATATACGTTATAGTATCTGGGAAAAGGGAACCTGAAATTGGGCAACTTCAAAATCAATCACAGCAATTGAATAATCTAACAGATTTTCTGGAAGGATCTATGCAAGATCAAGTGGAAAAACGTGGAACATTATGTATAAAGTTTCAGAGAGCTGAAGAGAGAGATAAAATCTTAAGACTTTTTCTCCGCAATCGTGATAAACCTTATTTATCACAGAAAATGTGGATGTTTCCGGATATAGCCAGGCGTTCGCAGACTAGGAGGTTAAAAGGGGCTCTGATGACTTTATATTTCTCCTGCAAATGTATACTTAAATACTTGAACGAAAGATATGTGTTTCTAGAACCACTAGAGCTCAGGAAATTTCTAGATGATCATGCTCCTAAATAAGATTTATCAGTTTGATCATGTGATATAATAGAATGTTCTTAGTTCCTTCTAATTTCCTTAAGAAAAATGTCCTAATTTTTGCTCCAGATTGTACATCTTGGATCTTCTCTAATTCCTTATAAATGGTCTTATTCCATGTTATATAGAGGTCTCATGCTATATATCTTTTTGAGTATGGAGATATTACTTTATTTTCAATTTAAGATGAGTCCAATATGAATATTGTATTGTTTTTGTATTGTAAAGACCTATTCATTGACAAGTTTAAATTGCTGTCTATAAGTTGTTAAAATTGCATAAAAAAAAATAGACTTTTTTTTTTGGTTTGTCTAGCCTAAGAATATATTATAACAATGTGAACATTGAGAAGAGAGTTTTCAAAAGCATTTACCTTTGTAAATAAGTGTTTGCCTAGGTAGAACATCCTCTTCATTGTGGCTAAAAGGATGCACAGATTTTCCCCACACTTTTTTGTTTTTAGCAACACTAAAAGGAGACATTCCCTACGTAATGTTTCGATTGTGGGAGGCAAAAGGCATGCGGACATTTTGATTTTCTGATGTACTTGTGCTGTTTTACCCTGATTGCACCTAATTCTGCAAGTAGCCAAAGTGCATGGCCCCTGTTTACACATACACATTGTACAGAGCAGAGCAGCTCTGTAAATATCCACTCCATCATCACTCCCTCCTCTTCTGTTCTCTGCATGAGGCAGCATAGGTTAATTGAAAATCAGCTACAAAGTACATGTGGGGGTAATTTAAGTAGTCCATATAGTTGCCAACTTTGTGGGCAGTTTTAACACAGGTACTTTTAATTCAAATTTCAAAGAGGAACCCACATTATTTCTTTTTGAAAATTAACAAGTGTATAGAACATGTGTTAAAAGCTTCCGATACTTTGTACCTACTGTTTGTGTGGGTGATGGGCTGTAAAAATAGCATGCATACACGCATATGCAAATCAATATACGTACACTGTTTTCCCTCCCCAACCTAAACACACCCAAAGAAATGTCTCTTTTTCCTGTGGCTAAAACTATGCACCCCATGGGAACCCATATGCGCTTTTACATGCAATAGAGGAGGGAATTTTTGGGTCAAGTCATTATACTAGGTTAAATGCCTTTTAAAAATTGTCCTTCTTATATCATGTACACTCTGTCAACAAGCAGGACTGAATTAGCCATGACAAGTGGGTGATATCATCCAGTGGTGCTGAATGGACCCATCTCTGAAGCTCAGTAAAGGTTTATTAATGTGCATGCTAGGAGTTCCTGCGCGAATGCTGCTTTGTGATACCCTTTGTTTCTTTTTTTTCTTGGCCAAGCTTCAGCACTGACAGGTTCGCTCTCGCTCTCTCTCAATCATCTTTCCTTTCAGTCTTCATGCTTTTTTTTTTGTTGCCTCACTGCCTTGGCAGTACCTCAACAGCACTTTTCAGTGCTAAATTCAAAAAATAAAAATAGAAAACTGAGAAGTAGTAATTCTTGGAATGTCCAGTTCCAAAGAGGCCACACCCAGTGGCTTCAAGGACTGAGTCTGTGGCTGCAAAATGTCCATTACCAATGGCCACGACATCTGTTACAAGTGCCTGGGACTTGATCTTGACTCTTGCTAATTGCTTTGACTGTTGGGGCTTACTGGTGCCTGCGTCACAAACAGCATTGATGTTGACTGTGTTTCCAGCTTCTGTGCTAAAGACACAGAGTGTGATGGTGCCAAGGGAATCTGTGCCAATGACACCAGGGACTTATGCTTCAGCAACACAAATGGTTCCCATACCGCTTGCCCCAAATGAGTGCAGTGGCTTTTATTCTTAGGCACCAATGAGCTCCAAGAAGATGAGGAGGTTTGGGAATGCGCCACAGGGTGTGCCGTCTCCTGTGCTGAACACTTCCATGTCTTACTCTACCCCTGGGATATGGTGGCTCTGAAGTCCAGCATCATAGGTGGGGGAGCCCTACCAGAGCAGCTTTTGTTCCACTCAGCATACAAGGAGCCTGGGAAGACCCAGCTCCGTCCCTTTGCTACCTTACAGAGCTCCTCCATCTTCCCAAGTCCAGTTCTGCTGGGATCTTCCCTCTTCATTTTCGATGTCTTTATCCCAGCTCACCTTCTTTTTCAAGATCCCAGGCCTTCCAGATGCCCATCAGTGTTGTCTGCCCGAAGTATTCAACCGGGGTCCCTTCCATTGTATCTGGAAACCCCAGATCCTATCTGTTCCATTATGCATGCATTCTCGTGCACAATAGAGGGCACACAGAGTCTCCATGCACCCCTTAACCTAAGTAGCCCAGGGGGAGGTCTCCACTTGGAGTCTGGTGCATGTCTTTCTAGAGGATGAGCCCTTTACTTGTCTCAGAGCGGAATGTCTCTTCTTCCAACTTCAGCCCAGAGGACACAATAGTCCACAGAGCACATAGCAGAATTGGTGAAGACTAGTTTTTTACTTCTTTGGTGGCTAATGACAAGGAAGGCACCCTTCAGCCTCTCCTGTCTAGGATGTGTGATTTTTCCCTCAAAGGGGGGTCCCGCTTCCATGCCACTGAAACTCTTATCAGAAACTAACCCATTTTAGTTGGGTAGGTCATCCCTCTCTGCAGAGGAGTCCTGCCAGCAGTCACAAGAATATTTAAGAAAGCTTGAAGACTGGTCGAGGATTTGGCAGCTGGGATTCAATGCCAAGAAGTGCATTCATGCATCTGGGGTGTGGTAATCTAAAAAAGTTGTATATAATGGGCAGTGAAAGGCTAATAATGTGCACGGACTGGGAGAGGGACCTTGGTGTGATAGTGTCTGGTGATTCAAAGGTGGCGAAGGAATGTGACAAGGTGATAGCTAAAGCCAGTTGAATGCTGGGCTGCATAGAGAGAGGAATAACCAGTAAGAAAAAAGCGGTGATAATGCCCTTGTACAGGTCCTTGGTGAGGCCTCACCTCGAGTACTGCGTCCAGGATGAAGACAGGATAGAGGCGTTACAAATGAGAGCGACCAAAATGGTCAGCATTGGAAAACTTGCGAGGAGAGGCTGAAGGATCTGAATATGTATACCCTGGAGGAGAGGAAGTGCAGGGGAGATATGATACAGATCTTCAGATACCTGAAAGGATATAATAATCATCAAAACATTTTCCATTGGAAAGAAATCAATAGTACTAGGGGTCATGAAATGAAACTCCAGGGGGGATGACTCAGAAACAATATCAGGAAATATTTCTTCATGGAGAGGATGGTGAATGCTTGGAACGCCCTTCTGGAGGAAGTAGTAAAGACAAAAAAGTGAGAATTCAAAGGAGCATGGGATAAACACTGTGGCTCCCTTAAAGGCTAGAGGATAGAAATTAAGAAAAGAGCATGGAGGTAACTTGCTGGTGTGGTGGTTACTACCCTTAACAAATAAGCCTTGATATTGTTAATGCAACTCCATCATTGCTTTCTGCTTCAATGGCAGTTGGAAAAGGGGAATTGGATTCAGACAATAACCAATGAGGGCCGCAACTTTTGTAGTTTGGGGAACAAATACGCATGGGGGTAACTTGCTGATACAGCTGGTACTACTGTTAACTAATGAGCCTGATGCTTTTAATGTAACTCCAACATTGCTCTCTGCTTTCATGGCTAGGATATAGGGAAATTGGATTCAAACAGCATCCAACAAGGGCCCTGACTTGTTGTTCTGGGAAACTGATAGGCATAGGGGTAAACTGCACAGTGCAGCAGATACTAGCATAAGCTTGCTGGACAGACTGGGTTGATCATTTGGTCCTTTTCTGCCATCGTTTCTGTGATGATGTGCAAGGTACAGAGACTGGGACCTTCCTCAGAAGTTTTCCCCTCTGAGACAACCAAAGTCTCTGCCCCAATTTCCATCATCTTCATCGGGGTCAGGGTTAGCATCCCTCCACCTCTCGGTTCAGAGTAGGGGTCCTCTCAGACACTTTATCTGAACTGTCAGAGCATTCATCACCACCAGAAGATCTCTTGTACTCCAGATTCCTGGACAAATTGAGTAAGGTAATTGGAGTGAATATCAGAAGGACAAAGATCCTTGCACTAAGGTTTTCAGCCTACTTCAGATTCTGGAAATTCCTTCTGAACCAGCAGTGATCCCAGTTCATCAAATCCTGTGGGATCTACAAATAAGAATGTGGGATAATGTAGCCTCCTACCCTCAGATAGGAAGCTAGATCTTAAATACAAAGTACAATAGGCTCCTGGTTTGATGTGACACAACTACCACACTGGTCTATGATGGTAGAATCGGCATTGAAACCAATGCCAAAAAGACCAGGATTTTCTCACATACCCCTGGGTAAAGACCCCAGATTGCTAGACATTGTCAAAAAATTTTCCAGAGCTCAATGTTGAATACCTGCATTGCAGCAATATTTACATGACAGCATCAACAAGCCAAAGCCTCTCATGGAATACCTGGACTGGAAACAGGAGGCTTATAGGTGGGCATTTCTGGATGCGGAAGAGTGTGAACAGCGTCTCATCCAGTCAGTGTATGAGTCCTTTGACACTGCAGTAAGATTGTCTGCAGCAGCCATTGGGGAATGCTGGATGGATTGGTTGAAAGCCAGTGATATCCAGAAGGATGTTCACGACAAGTTGGCTGATGTTCCGTACTCAGGGGATGATCTCTTTGGTGACAAGGTCAGGGAAACTTTTGTCCTCGTTAAGGATATAGCATGCAGCCATTCAGTCTCTGCTGGTGGGAGTTGACCAGCCTCCTTTGTCTAGGCATCCTTAATTAACTTTTAAGCAGTCCTTCTTCTAGAGACTTTCCTTCTGTCAATTTCAACAATTGTGCCACAGCTATAACATCAACTTTCAGCCCACAGACACCCACGTGAGAGGTGTCAACCTAAGATGCTACAATAGTTTCAGCCGAAGTCGGGACCTAGTTTTTCACAATCCTCAGGCCTTGACCCCTCTAGTAGAAGGAAGGATTCCTCAATGAGTGGAGGAAGACTATTAAGGATCATTGGATCCTTCAAATTATGGAGTCTGGTTACAGTTTGCAGTTCTTTCTGACCTCAGTGCTTCACCAATATTTAGTTTTCAATTCAGATCAGTCTCAAGTGATGTAACTTTGTCTCAAGGTGGATTCCTTCTCAGCCAGAGAGAGAGATGGGAGCCAGTTCCTTCCAAAGATCATGCAAAGGGGTTCTATTCCTGCTATTTTGTAGTCCCCAAATAAGGGAATTGAAACTTATCTTAGATTTATAAAGACTGAACAAGGGGTTGATATGGGAGAAGTTCAAGATGAATGCCTACCACACCATCCTACCCTTTATCCAAGTGGGAGACTGGATGTTCCTCTTGGATCTGAAGGATATATATTCTCACATCACCATCTATCTGTCTCACTGGAAATACTTCAGATTCCTAATGGAAACAACACACTACCAATGCAAGGGTCTTCCCTTTGATCTCTTGGTGGCTTCAAGGGTCTTCACGAAATGCTGGCAATAACTGCGGCACATCTTTGTTGTCGGAATTTGGTTTTCCCTTTCCTGGACAACTGGCTAGTGACAGGATCTTCTCAAGTGGGGTGCTGGACCCCTTGCAGAAGATGATCCAGCTACTTCAGTCACTAGATTTCATGGTCAATTTCACCAACTTGAACCTTATCCCCACCTATAGATTCAAGTTCATCAGGGCTTGGATATACTCGTTAGAGGAGAAAGCCTTTCTCCCTTTGGAAAGGGCAGTCTGCCTACAAGCACTGGTGCAGAACGTGCTGCCGCAAGATCAGTTCCCAGCCCAAGTAATCCTAGTTGTCCTCTGGCACATGGTAGCATGGTGTTTGTGGTGCCCATGACTCACCTGAACATGAGTTCTCCAGTTAATTCGTGGTCCAGCTTTGGCCAGGCAAATTTTAACAATGGGGTTCATTTCAGTTGCTGTACAGCTCTGCTAATTAGCCAGGTAAAAGTATCTGGCTAAGTTGTTCTATATATTTGGTGGTGCAACTGTGCCACCAAAAATATTTGGCTGTCCTAAAGTTAGCCAGATAAGTCTGTCTGGCTGTCTTTAGGACAGGCCTATGGGATGAATAGACTTAGCCAGATAAGTTATCCAGCTAATTCTGAATATCGGAGTTAGCCAGATAATTTATCTGACTCCTGGTTTTTTTTTTTATCTATTGTTTATAATCTTCACAAAATTACAAAGTAACATATACTTTAAGTTAAGTTAACCAGATAGGAAACATACAGAATAAAGAAATAACATAATAGTAAATCTATCCTTTTTTCCTAGACCACAATTTTACTGGGAGTAAGCGTTAAAGAGACCAAGTTAAGGAGCATAAAGGGAAAATAATTTCTTATGGAAACAGTTTTACATGATGCTATCCAATTAAACTAATTACTCTTGGGATATGGGGCTTACTTGAGGAGAGGAGGCAAGGAGCAAACATTTTCAGGAATCTAACAACATTAACTGTTCAGGGAAAAAATATATGTAAGTATCATTGTTTAGTTTCTGGATACATTTGCAAGGGAATTTAACTGGAATGTTGCTCCTAATGATTGGGCTTCCTGTCGTAATGACAGGAAGTCTTTCCTCCTGTCCTGTGTGGATTTGGTTAGATCTGGGAATATCTGTATAAACTGGCCGTGGAAATTTACCTTTAAATTTTGGAAATAGCAACGCATGACATAACTGAGATTTGGTTCATATACAGAAGAAATCAGTAGGGTAGCTCTTTCTATTATCTCAATTGTAGAGGATTCTAAAAATTGTATTAGATTTTGTAAATCCAACTGATGTTGACCTTCATTACTTCCTCTTATACTTCGAAATGGCAAGAAGTATACCCTATTAAATGATTGCATCTTTTCTAAAGAAATTTTCAAGATTTCAGTAAGATATCTTTTTAATGTGATTCTGGGCTGTTCACCAATAATCTTGGGGAAGTTTAGAAGCCAAAGATTAAGTTGTCTTGGACGATTATTATATTGTAGAGTGACACCCTGATATGCCCCTCAGTTCCATGATATTAGTTCTGTGCAATCCATTGTTGTTGTCAATCCCTAGTTTTCTGTTTCTTAGTTAGTTGCCAAAACCATTTCTGGGATAATTTGTGAGGTTGTCGATGTAATTTTCCTCAGGGTTGGGGGAATTAGGGTGACATCCCCAGATGAAGCAGAGGCTCCTTCTCCAGCCTCAACTAAAGGGGAATTTGTCTCTTCCATATGGGGATAGCTAACAGTGTACTGGGTATGGTACGCTGTCCTGATGGGATTGTAGGAGTAGAGGGATATACTCTAACTTTCCCTTTTCTTTTTGAGGGCATTTCTTATTACATCAGAAAATATTCAAAATAATCTTTTTCAAGGACAGAGCAGACACTATGAACACATTGCTAATTAAAGTCTCTTAACCTTACCGAGAGATGGATTTTTGCTGTTAGTAGAAGTTCTTAATTCTCCCTACAGTAATAATATGATGTTAATCTCCTGATGGTAAGATTTCTCAAACTAAGCCATGCGCGGCGGCATGCGCCGCGCTAGGGCCACTTTTAAGGCTCCTCTGATGGTCCCCGTTGATGACATCAGAGGCGGGGTCAGGGAACGGCGTCTGGGGCTCCGTTGAAGCAAGCTCTAATTTGCTCCCGGCAACACAGGTAGGGATCCACTCGCAAAAGCTCAGTCTCTCACCTCCCAGGTGCTCTTTTCGCCGTGCTCGGGAGGCTTTTAAGGCCTCTCTGATGGTCCCCATTAATGACGTCAGAGGAAACGGCGTCTGGGGCTCTGTTGAAGCAAGCTCTAATTTGCTCCATGGCTCCTGTTTTTATAAAATTTCTGGTGGTCAATATTCAAAACCCCCTAAAATGTCAAACTTATCCAGATAAAGTTAACCAGATAAGTTATCCTGGATATTCAGTGGGAAAACCGGCTTCCAAAATATCCCTGAATAAAGTTATTTGGATATCTTTAGCCAGGATGCTTTTTCAGCGGTCGTCCATCAGGGTCTTGAATGCAGCAAGCATGAGGTGCACACCACCTATGATACTTTTGAGACAGCGGCGAGGGTAGCAGCAACGGGAATTAGTGCCCGCCAGATGGCCTGGCTTCGGGTCTCAGATATTCACTCAGAGGTGCAGGAGAGGCTCGTGGACCTGCTGTGTACTGGGAAAAACCTCTTTGGTGACAAGGTGAGGGATAATGTGGCTCGGTTAAAGGATCATCAGACCCTGTAGCATCTCTCGGACCCACCATCCTCGGCCAGGAAGTCATTGCGTCAGGACCCAAGGAGGTCCTTCTACTGCCAGAGGAAATATACTACCCTCCCGCTTCTCGCACCCAGTCCCAGCGGGTTAGCTCTAGGGCCTGCCATAGACAGCAGCAGGCTCCCTAACCTCAGCCGGCACCCCAGACAAGCCCCGTTATGGGGTTTTGACTGGCAGCAAGGGAGCGTAAGCCAATTACCCGTATCCTTGACGCACGACCCTCTGGTTGGAGGCCAGCTAAGGTTCTTCCTGGACGTTGGCCCAGTGTTACCTTGGACCTGTGGGTTCTGTCCATCATTCATCGAGGGTATCGACTAAACTTCCTGGATATCCCTCTGGACTCTCCCCCATCCCCCTCTTGGGGTCAGTGCTTGCATCAGAAATACTTTTGACAGAGCTTGCCACCCTTGTAATGGCCAGGGCTGTCAAGCCTGTTCCACTGAAATGGCGGGGGTTTTACTTCCGTATTTCCTGATTCCAAAGAGAACAGGGGGACTCCGCCCTATTCGAGACTTAAGAGCCTTGAACAAGTTTCTAAAAAGAGAAAAGTTCAAGATGGTCTCTCTGGGCACCCTGATTCCCCTTCAACAAAGAGGAGATTTGCCTACCCCCACATCAAGGTCTTCCATGGTCACAGGAAGTATCTTTGGTTTGTGGTAGGCGAGCAACATTTCCAGTACAGGGTGTTGCTGTTCAGGCTGGCCTCAGCCCCATGCATCTTCTCCAAGGGTCTGACTGTAGTGGATGCAGGTGTTCCCCTTCCTGGATGATTTGGTTGGTCAAGAGCTCCACCCAAGAGGGAGCAGTACAATCTCTGCACTTGACCATTCGGGTGTTAGAGTCCCTTTGGCTTATTATCAACTACCCGAAGTCCCATCTTGACTCATCGCCTCAGTTGAACTTCATTGGTGACCTGTTGGACAAGGCTTGGGCCCGAGCTTATCTTCCCGTGATCAGGCGCTCACGATGGTGGCCATTGTGAGAATGATCTAACAGAGCCAGCAGATTTTGGCTTGCAACATGTTGCGACTCTTGGGACACATGGCCTCTACCGTCCATGTTACTCCCTTGGCTCCCTTGCATATGCACAGAACTCACTGGACCTTGTGATCCCAGAAGCGGCAGGCCACCCAGGACCTCCATGTCTGCATCTGCATTACTCCACCTCTCCGGGACTCTTTGTCCTGGTGGGGAGAATCTTGTCAATTTGGAGCAGGGGGTGCCCGTTCAAAATCCCTCTGTCCAGATTATGCTCACCATGGATGCATCCAACCTGGGGTGGGGTACCTATGTAGAGTGGTTCCGTACCCAGCGCCTGTGGTCCACCCAGGAAGCTCAGTGTCAGATTAATTTCCTGTAGCTTTGCGCGATCCGGAATGCACTCTGGGCATTCAGGGATCAGCTGATCAACAAAGTTGGTCTGATCCAGACCAACAACCAAGTGACAATGTAGTATATCAACAAACATAGAGATACGAGGTCGTTCCTCCTGTGTCAAGATGCGATTCAGATCTGGACTTGGACTGTCTAGGGTATAGTGCTCTGAGCCATGTACCTGACTGGGACGGAGAATGTGGTGGCGGACAGGCTGAGTAGAACCTTCCCCCACCCCACAAGTGGTCCCTGAAACAGGAAGTGGCAGATTGGATCGTCCGTCTCTGGGGGACCTCGGATGTGGAACTATTCACATTCCCCTGCAACAGGAAAGTGGATCAGTTTTGCTCCCTGTATAGGGTGGATGGCAAACCAGCTTCAGATGCCTTTGCCCGCCACTGGGGTAAGGGCCTTCTGTACTCGAATCCTCTGCTTCCCCTGGTGACGAAGTCTCTCTGAAGCTTTGAAAGAACAAGGGGACTATGATCCTCATAGCCCCCTCATTGGCCGAGGCAGATCTGGTTCCCGCTCCTGCGGGATCTCTCGCTCCGGGAATATGTCAGCCTGGATCGGGGCAGGCTGCACCTTCCCAACCTCCTGGCCTCGTCCCGATGGCCTGGATGTTGAGAAGTTAATTGTGCAGCCCCTTGACCTCTCCGATGATGTGTCTCGAGCCCTATTGGCTTCCAG
Source organism: Rhinatrema bivittatum (assembly GCF_901001135.1). Taxonomy (NCBI): domain Eukaryota; kingdom Metazoa; phylum Chordata; class Amphibia; order Gymnophiona; family Rhinatrematidae; genus Rhinatrema; species Rhinatrema bivittatum. Next base: position 215,004,213 of record NC_042615.1, on the reverse strand, counting down.
GAAGCCTTCCACTAGGAAGTCTTTTGGCCTGAAGTGGAAGAGATTTTCCATTTAGTTTGAGCACTGTGGCCTAGATCCGTTATCCTGCTCCACACTGAAGTGCTTGATTACTTCCTGCACCTTTTGGACCTTTTTAAAGACCAACTTCGTTGGGGTACACATGAGTGCTATCTGTGCCTACCACTGGGCTTACCCATCTCTGTGCAACCCATTATGGGACGCTTTATGTGGGGTGTGCTTCAGTTGAAGCCTTCCCTACGGCCTCCTGCTGTGTCCTGGGTCCTCAATGTGGTGTTGACTCAGCTCATGAAAGGTCCTTTCGAGCCGCTGAGTTCTTGTGACCTCAAGTACCTGACCTGGAAGGTCATGTTTTTGGTCACAGTCACGTCAGTGTGTAGAATCGGTGAGCTTCAGGTCTTAGTGACTTATCCACCCTACATGAAGTTCTTCCATAATTGGGTGGTTCTGCCTAAGGTGGTAAAAGATTTCCATCTTAACCAGTCAATCAGCCTGCCTACCTTTTTTTCTCAAACCTCATTCGCACCAGGGCAAACAGGCTCTGCACAGTCTGGATTGCAAAAGAGCCTTAGCCTTCTGCTTGAAGCAGACAGCAGGCCACAGGCAGTCTATGCATCTTTTCATCTCTTTTGACAGGAATAGATTAGGAGTTGCGGTTGCTAAGCAGGCCTTGTCAAACTGGCTGGCAGTTTTGCATCTCCTTCTGCTATACTCAAACAGGACTGGAGCTTGGGGGCCATGTCAAGGCTTATTCTGTTATAGTCATAGCAACTTCAGTGGCCCACTTGAGAGTGGTCCTCGTAGACGAGATCTGCAAGGCTGTGACGTGGAGTTCTCGCCACACTTTTGCCTCTCACTACTGTCTGGACAGAGCTAGTAGCTTCGGCCAGTCTGTCCTCCAAAATTTCTTTCAGTTGTAAAACCCAAATCTTCCTACCTAACAGCACCTGTGTTGTGCCCATTGGCACTTGTTAGGTTCCTGTTGGTCTTGCTTGTTTGGGAACAGCCTATAGCTAGAGATTCACCCATGTGTGAGGAGTACCATCCTGCTTGTCCTAGGAGAAAGCAGAGTTGCTTATCTATAACAGGAGTTCTTCTAGGACACGAAACCCACCCGCCACCCTGCGGAGTTGGGTTTCTCCTAGGATTATTTTATTTTTTCATAATTCTATGTTACGAGACTGAAGAGGGATCCTGCGAGGACATGTGGATGCTGGGCATGCTTAGTGTGCCAGTCAGAGTTTCTAGAAACTGACATGTTTTCCGTGCCGGGCTCCATCCGATGATGTCACCCATGTGTGAGGGCTAACATCCTGCTGTCCTCGGAGGATACCTGTTACAGGTAAGCAACTCTTTTATTTTGCCTGAATAAATTGCCGTGTAGATTAATAAAGTACTTTCTGAGGGGGAAGTGGAAAAAAATTACATTTTGGGATCACGTGCTGTGTCTGTAAGAATAAGGTTTGGTGCAGGTGTTAAACGTCTCTTTCTTATTTGATGTATGTTTTTCCAGCAGAATATGAAGTTAAAAACCACGTACAGAAGTCCGAGGTGCCCAGCAGTTTGCCTGCCCCACCTCAGATGCCTCTGCCAGAAATCCCTCAGCCATGGCTGGTAAGTGCAGCATTAGAACAATGCATTGACTTGAAGAAACTGTTTGTTATTTTTTTATATTGTGCCCTCTAGTTTGTTAATTAACTGGGTAGCTCACAGGTTGGACCTGCAAATAGTTTTTCAAAGGAATGTCTCCCCAAAGTTTCCTTTTTGGTTTGTGCCGGCAAACGCTGTGGCTGTAAAAGCTTCTGTGAACTTTGCCCCTGTTTTAACGAAGATTTCAAAATGAAATCCTTCACTTGTGCTTTCCCTTTCCGTCTCTAACCTCTAACTCTGACCTACCCTCTTGACCGGTCCCTTGCACCTGTGGCACTTTATTTCTTAGTTTTCACCTGCAGGGTTTTATGCAAGTATCTCTTTTGTTTCCCAGGCAAATCCTTTTAAAAATTGACATCATTACGTATGATTTATTTTCTTACTATGCAAGAGATTTTTAATAAATAATCTTAGAAATATGTTGGGTTTTTTTTTTTTTTTTGGTTTAAAATCAGTTTCTGCTTTGAACCCATCCACATTGTTGAAACATCTACTTGTGCAATAATGGCCATAATATGGTCTTCTCCCTGCCACCTAAATGTCTAGCAAAGGGTCAAGAGGTATATGAATTGAGATGCAATTTTTTTTTTTTTTTTTACACAATAGTTTTGCTCCTCCTGCTTAGCAATAGTTGCAATGTAATTGGGTCCCCAGTGGGAGCAGGTGGGAGGGCATTAAACCTCTTAGGTTGTACAGGTTCTCAGACTTGGGCAAAGGCCTGTCCTTCACTCCTAGCTCAGACCCTAGCCTTGGATCTCAGCCCAAGTCTCGTGATTGATGCCGTCCTTTTCTGCTGCTGATGGCCAAGTGAATGCTGTAGAGGACAGACTTGCTTATTGTAAAGCATTTTGAAAAGTTCAAATAGATTTTCAGATTGCACAGAATCATTCCTTATGGAGTCACATGGAAATCTTTAGTGGAATAGACTGTGGGAAAAGCTGGAAAATAGAGGAATGTGGTTCTTGTTTTGTTTTTTTTGTTTTTTGTTTTTTTTTTTTAACAGATCTGTTTGAAATGCTTATGCCCTTCTAATCTAGCAAGAACTGGAAAGTATGATAGACTATGGGGTGAATTTTTTCAAATTCACATGTCAAATTAGTAATATATACGCCTAAGCAGCTTGTATTTATTGATTTAAGCATTCTATGTACCAGCATTCCTAATAAAGATCACAACAGTTCACAAGAGACATTCGTAGATCATGGCTATTCGATAGTTTGATGAGACATTCATAATATAGGTCTAGACATTCATAGGGTCAGATCAATACATTTGTGTACATGCTAGTTATTACCTCAAAAATAGGTGCATACTTTTGTGTTCATTTGCACATTTACCTGTGCAAAAAAAAAGGGCAGTCTAAGGGTGTTCCAGGCCAGGGCTAAGAGCTACATGCGTAAGCTGCTATTTTATAAGAGACTTGCGCGAGTATATGTGGTTACTTATTTGTGAAATTTTAAACCCGCTAATTATCTCCTGCAATTGATATCAGACTGGTCTGTTGTCAAGTATTGGTTGTGAAGTCCGCTTTGATGTACACTTTGAAGTGCCAAAAAGCATAATATAAAAATCTAAGTAAGTAAATAAGTCTGGGTGAACTGGGGGTAGTTCAAGCTGAAGAACTAGGAGGGTCTCGATGACTTGGAGAAGAATTTGGTGAACTGGTGGAAGAATCAGAGAATGGGGTTTACGTGAGCAAATTGTATTTGTTTTGTGCGCAAAATATACACGCATGTTTATAAAATAGATAGGAAGAAGAAGGATCCATCTGAAGAAAATAGGATAAAACATAAGCATTGCCAAGTTAAGTGTAAAACATTGATAAGACAGGCGAAGAGAGATTTTGAAATGAAGTTGGCCATAGAGGCAAAAACTCATAATACAAACTTTTTAAAATATATCCGAAGCCAGAAACCTGTGAGGAAGTCGGTTGGACCATTAGATGACCGAGGGGTTAAAGGGGCTCTTAGGGAAGATAAGGCCATTGCAGAAAGATTAAATGAATTCTTTGCTTCCGTGTTTACTAATGAGGATGTTGGGGAGATACCAGTTCCTGAGATGGTTTTCAGGGGTGATGAGTCAACGAACTGAACAAAATCACTGTGAACCTGGAAGATGTAGTAGGCCAGATTGACAAACTAACGAGTGGTAAATCACGTGGACCGCATGATATGCACCCTAGGGTACTGAAGGAACTCAGAAATGAAATTTCTGATCTATTAGTTAAAATTTGTAAACTATCATTAAAATCATCCATTTTACCTGAAGACTGGAGGGTGGCCAATGTAACCCCAATATTTAAAAAAAGGCACCAGGGGTGATCCGGGTAACTATAGACCAGTGAGCCTGACTTCAGTGCCGGGAAAAATAGTGGAAACTATTCTCAAGATCAAAATCGTAGAGCATATAGAGAGACATGGCTTGATGGCACATAGTCAACATGGATTTACCCAAGTGAAGTCTTGCCTAACAAATCTGCTTCATTTTTCTTGAAGGGGTTAATAAACATGTGGATAAAGGTGAACCGATATTTGTAGTACATTTGGATTTTCAGAAGGCATTTGACAAAGTCCCTCATGAGAGGCTTCTAAGAAAACTAACAAGTCATGGGATAGGAGGCAATGTCCTTTCGTGGATTACAAACTGGTTAAAAGACAGGAAATCGAGTAGGATTAAATGGACAATTTTCTCAGTGGAAAAGGGTAAACAGTGGAGTGCCTCAGGGATCTGTACTTGGACCAGTGCTTTTCAATATATATATATAAATGATCTGGAAAGGAATACGACGAGTGAGATTATCAAATTTGCGGATGATACAAAATTATTCAGAGTAGTTATATCACAAGCGGAATGTGATACATTACAGGAGGACCTTGCAAGACTGGAAGATTGGGCATCCAAATGGCAGATGAAATTTAATATGGACAAGTGCAAGGTGTTGCATATAGGGAAAAATAACCCTTGCTGTAGTTACACAATGTTAGGTTCCATATTAGGAACTACCACCCAGGAAAAAGATCTAGGCATCATAGTGGATAATACTTTAAAACTGTCCGCTCAATGTGCTGTAGCAGTCAAAAAAGCAAACAGAATGTTAGGAATTATTAGGAAGGGAATGGTTAATAAAACAAAAAATGTCATAATGTTACTTGATCGCTCCATGGTGAGACTGCACCTTGAATACTGTGTACAATTCTGGTCGCCATATCCCAAAAAATATAGTTGCAATGGAGAAGGTACAGAGAAGGGCAACCAAAATGATAAAGGGGATGGAACAGCTCTCCTATGAGGAAAGGCTGAAGAGGTTAGGGCTGTTCATCTTGGAAAAGAGACTGCTAAGGGGGGATATGCTAGAGGTCTTTAAGATCATGAGAGGTCTTGAACGAGTAGATGTGAATCTGTTATTTACACTTTCAAATAATAGAAGGACTAGGGGGCATTCCATGAAATTAGCAAGTAACACATTTAAGACTAATCGGAGAAAATTATTTTTCACTGAACGCACAATAAAGCTCTGGAATTTGTTGGCAGAGGATGTGGTTAGTGCAGTTAGTGTAGCTGGGTTCAAAAAAGGTTTGAATAAGTTCTTGGAGGAGAAGTCCATTAACGGCTATTAATCAAATTTACTTAGGGAATAGCCACTGCTATTAATTGCATCAGTAGCTTGGGATCTTCTTAATGTTTGGGTAATTGCCAGGTTCTTGTGGCCTGGTTTGGCCTCTGTTGGAAACAGGATGCTGGGCTTAATGGACCCGTGGTCTGACCCATCATGGGAATTTCTTATGTTCTTAAAAGTATGTGCTTTCATTGCATTGCAGGTGTTCATGCATAGCCATCCATACGTGCATGTTTTGGATGTAGACATGCATAATTTATAATTTGCGCATTCCTCATACATGCAGGTTGTAAAATACCAAAGTAGATCTCCATGTAGCCATATACAAATATGTATGGGGGCCACATAAAGTTGTTTGAAAGTTATCCTCCCTTTGTTTTGATCCTGCATTTTATATTGTATCATTTTATGAAGATAATATGCTCTATTTTGCCATTAGTATTTGATGTATTAGATTCTGTGACAGTTGTTTTTAGAATGTTGTAATTTACCTTCATTGGCATTTTTTCCTGGAAAGGGCGAATATAAATTTTTAACATTAAACTAAATTATGGATGTGCTTAGGAAACAATTCTATTCAGCCTGAGGAAGAGAAAAATAAAATTCGGCTTATATTTGCATCTTCAGTAATTATGAGTAGTTGGAATTGCAGCTCTTTGTGAGTGTAGTCTTTTTTTTTTTAATGGAAAGTATAGGTAACCTCCTGCTTGCTCCAAATATCTTTATGTAGGCCCTTCCAAATTAAGTTTTGGAGCGTTTGAATACATACCAACGAGAGACTGAATTATCCCCTTTCATATTTGGGGGTGAATCAACCTGGCAGTCAGGGCCGGCTGAGTTTGACTACCTGTTATATATCAGGCTGAATCTGGATACCTAGAAGACCTTTTTCAAGTCTGTAATTACATGCACATTTACAAAAACAGAGCTCTACAAAACGGAGAAGGACTTTGCAGAAAGTCACGGCAGCAACAATGCATGTAAAATTCATTTTTTGTCAAACTCCATTCTTCAGAGTTAGAAAATGACAAAATAAAGTACAGAAGCACAACTCTATTCTGGCCCCACTAACCATTCTTTCCTACTTCTGTGTTGGTGCTTAGGATGAAACAGATTACTGAAAATAAATGTCATTACGAGCTCCTCTCAACCTCTGCTCCCACATGCAAAGGGTTATTTACGCACCTGCATACATGGCTGCTGTTCACCTCCCTAGAGGCCTATACTGCATGTTTAGGGGTGCATTTCCAGCATTTAAAGGGATCACATTCATTTGTGCTGCCAAGGTACAGCTGCCAAGTATCTTGTGCTCCTTGATGAGTCTAAACAATAGGCTTCAGAGAGAGGACAAGAACAGAAAATGTCAACAGTCACTCTTTAGCCTCCAGATGTGTGCATTTTGTTTGCACATGGGATGACCTCCTCCAAGAGTTCTGATATGCATCCCTGTTCAAGTCTTTTCAAAATGATATACATGAATACTTTATAAAATACCTGCCTCCAAGTTTAATCTGGGTGCTTATTCGTGCAGTGTCATAGTTATTTTGCATGTAAAATATACATGCATATATTTATAACATGGGTAGAAAAAGCATGTGTTTGTCTTATATTGGAAAAACTGGCATGTGCTGAAATATACACTTGTGCTTTTGGAACAGAAATACATGGCAATTTACAAATTGTGCAGTTGCTGCCACACAGTTACTAAAATATTAGCATTAATCTCTGTATGTCCACGTATGCACACAAATGCTGTACCGCAATTAGGTTTGGAAATTAGGCTCCCTATGTTTTGGGACAAACTCTATGGGCATTTTCTACCCACAGACTGCTCCAATTTTCAAAGTGAAAGTATGCATATTCTTTCCCTTTGAAACTTTCTGCAGTCACAAAATATTGCGCCTGCTTTTTCTACAGGTACTTTACATCATGTAAAATTGGATACAGGGAGGATAACTTTCAAACAATTGCATGTGGTTGCATATATGGCTAAGAGCAGATCTACCCAAGTAGTTTATAAATTGTGCGTATCTATCCTGCAACATACATGCAGATCTAGGCTTACACATGAATAGCCTAGTGGTTAGAGCAGTGGGCTACAAACCAGGAATACGAACACACATATATTTCCTACCTATTTTAAAAATATACATATGTATATTTTATGTATGTCGTGTAAGTCGACCAGTTTTAAAATATACACATAAATGACGTTTCAAAGGGAAAGAATATGCATACTTTCACTTTGAAAACTGGGGCAGTCTGTGGGTAGAAAATGCCCATAGAGTTTGTCCCAAAACATAGGGAGCCTAATTTCCAAACCTAAATGTGGTACAGCATTTGTGTTAGAGTCCCACTGTCACTCCTTGTAACCTTGGGCAAGTTACTTTACCCTCCATTGCCTCAGGTACAAAAACTTAGATTGTAAGCCCTCTGGGGATAGGGAAATACCTACAGTATCTGAATGTAAACAGATGTGATATCTCAGATCAAATGCCAGTATATAATAAATAAATATATCACTGAACACGCATACGTTTCCTACCTATTTTAAAAATATACATATGATTATTTTATGTATGTCGTGTAAGTCGACCAGTTTTAAAACACACATAAATGAAATTAACCAGTTTACCAATTAGTCCACCAGTTCGCCCAGTCTTCTGCAGCTCATCAACACCCTCCTGATTCTTCAGTCTGAGCTCCCCCCAGTGCACCCAGACCTCCCACCTAGTCAGTACTACACAATAAACATATTTTAAATATCACTTATGAGAAATAATTAGCAGGGGTAAAAATACACAAGTAACTTGGCAAATGTACCTGCGTGACTTTTAAAATAGTCCTTTATTGGAGCGGACTGGGAAGGAACATCCTAAAACCCCAATCTACCCTGCTTCCCTTTCCCCTATCCCCCACCGACCCATAAAACCCTGCTAGCTATTTTTTGTTTGTTTGTTTTTAAACTTACCTGCTCTCCAGAGCATTAGTAAGTTGCATGTGCCAGCCGGCCACTGGCTCGTGCTTCACTGGTACAGTGCCTAATGGCGCTGTCCCGGCCCACCCTTCTTTCAAACCAGCTCTTCTGCGCGTACCGGGAAATACGCACATGGAACGGCCACGCTCGTATCTCCTGGTATTGGTGCATGCCGGCATCTAAAAATTCATCCCATGATGTTTTAAAAACTCATCTCATAGATTTGAAAATGCAATCTATGCATGGCAAAACACATTCCCTTCTTTCCTTCCCTTTCTCTGCCCCAACTGGGAACGCAGTCTCTTAATGGTGATAAAAATACATGAGTCCTTCAGTACGCATATGTTTAGCTGCATTCAAAGGGGACAATTTTCAGACTATTGATATGTGCAGATAATTAATTTGAAAATTGTCTTCTTAGTATACAGAACATTAATTAGTATGGGCAAATGCTACTACCATAGTATACAACATATCTAATTATACAGCTAAAAAGGTTGCCATCATTGTATCTAGGATACATAAATTCTCCTAGGACAAGCAGGATGGTAGTCCTCACACATGGCTGACATCATCAGATGGAGCCCGGTATGGAAAACTTATGCCCAGCATGGGGTCTCTCTCCAGTCTCTTCTTTTCCGTGGAGCTGTCGTTTTGCGGTCGTGGAGCTCGTGCTCTGTTTTTCATATTGGAAAGCTTTTCTTGATCGATTCATCATTTTTTCCTGCGCTGGATCCCTCACCATCCCCTGGCTTAGTTTATCGGGCGACATGGTAAGTTTTTCTCCTTCTGTGCGGTCGATTTCCGGTGGTTCGCCACTTCGGTGGCCGCTGGTCATAAACCGCATGATGGGCCTTTTTTGTAATTGTGTCGTCGAGGTTTCATTGGTCCCCGGACCATGTCCTTCACAGATCCACATGAGGTGTGTATCCTTTGCCTGGGGCATCGCACGACGTTCGGGAGTGTCGTATTTGTGACCAGATGACTCCCAAGGGCCGGCGCACCTGTCTGGATTATCAACATTGTCAACATATTGTCTAGTTGCTGAAATCTGTAATTATCTTACTGACGTTATCCTTTCCTGCTATTTCTCTCTTCGCCCAGTTCAATCACCCTTGTTATTTGTAACTGCTTTTCTCCGCACCTTAGAATCAGTTAGAAGTTTTTTGCACCCCTGTTATACTGTAAACCAGCATGATGTGATTGTATCATGAATGCCAGTATATAAAAAACCTAAATAAAAATAAAGATCTCCGGTTCATCATGTGCTAGAGGCATTTCCAGTACTGGGTGTTGCCGTTCTGCCCCACCTAGGCCCCACGTGTCTTCACCAAGTGTCTGGTAGTAGTGGGTGCACACCTCTACCATCTGTGGGTGCAGGTGTTCCCCTACCTGGACGATTGGCTGGTCAAGATTATCACCTAGGAGGGATCGCCTCGGTCCTTGCACTTGACCATTCGGGTGTTGGAGTCCCTGGGGTTTGTCATCAACTACCCGAAGTCTCATTTTACTCCATAGGAACAGTAAAACAATAGTGTTTTATTGTTTAGAATGCTTTGGAAGGAATGAGAGAAAAATCTGTTAAATGTTTTTCCTTATAGAGTGAAGAATTTGATATTTGGGAATTGATGCTCAGTTAAGATTGTTCTCAAAATTGACTTTCAGTGTAAATTTATTACTTGACTTTATTTCCCATTTTTGTAAATATCTAATAATGGTAATTAAAATTTTGAATGCTTATTCTGTTTAGGTACTGGTATCATGATGAATATCTAAATACAGTGGTATATTGCTGCTGCGCTTCTCATCAGAATCCCATTCAGACATTACACTAATAAGTGTGAAGTCTAAAACAAACTAAACAGTGGAAGAGGGCATTCAGGAAATTAGATTTTTTTACTGCAGGGTTTGCACGTATTTTCTTAAAGTTCAAAACCGTGTAAAAGCATACAAAATAATGATAAACCAGAAAAAAAACATATCTAGACAAGCCCGTAATTTAGGGATGATCCTAGAGCCCAAACTAAGCATAGTAAACAATTTCAGCCATCACCCAAACTTCTTTTTATAAACTCCACTTATTAAAGAAATTAAAACCTCTCCTCTTCCCACATGATTTCCTCTCCATTCTCCAAGCTCAGTTTGAATTGCTGTAATTCCCTCTAGTTAGGCCTTCCAGATTACACTCGACATCCCCTTCAAATATTCCTAAAATTGTGCAGCCCGACTGATCTCTAATACACATTACTCCAGTGTTGAAAGAACTTCACTGGTTCCCTATTCATCAACGTGTCCAGCACAAAATTCTGACCATTATTCGTAATCTTATACGTAGTACATCTTCTATTTAACTATGCTCATCTTTTTGACTTTATCAACCACCATGTGATTTACGCTCAATAAACAAAAATTACTTGGAAGTCCCAACCATCAAAACTGCCAGACTAAACCTGACCCAGAATTGCGCCTTTTCTGTGGCGGGCCCCATTATGTGGAACTCTATTCGGCAACTTACAACAAAAAAAGAATTTAAAAAAAGCCATCAAAACCCACGTATTCTCAATAGCCTTCCCTGAACCTCGGTCATAACCACCTCTTATTTCTATCTAACATATCATGTTTTTTATTGTGACTATTGTTTTGTTTTAATGTATTTTTAAATATGTATATTTTTTTGAGAACTTCTTAGATCTGCAAAGCCTGTATAGGCAGTATAGAAAAAAATGTTTAAATAAAAATAAATAATAAATTGATATTTTGAGGTATCTTTTTCTTCTGTTTACAAAAGTACATATATATTCTTGAACTTGACCCGATTTGTGTGTAGATTGTGAGGCCTATTACTGGGGTCAGCACAGCAGTAATCCAAGTGTAGTGCGTCTGTAGTCTGGTCTTTGCAGGTGTGGAATTAGGAGGTTGGTCCTAGTCGAGGAAACAACTGTGTGACTTGTCATTTGCATCACTGGTGCTTTCATCTTCAGTTATGCTTGCTTATTCTGTCCTGCTGGCCCTTATTCTTCTGATGTCTTCTGATGCCAGCTAGCAGGTACATTTTGTTTTAGGCTGGTGGGCTTCGGACAGCCTGTGATGCATAAGCAGCAGTCATTCAGAATGGGATCAAGATGGCTTGGTGTGTTTAGATCTCTCCCATACATAGTGGGTCCTATTGTCAGAAGAGTTTTGCTCCAGGCACAGAAAGGGGGTCAGTCTTTTGATAATGTTTCACTCTGTGTACTGATCCCTTTTCATTATGTTTTGGTAACAGTAAACATACAGGCACCTCCTAATTCATAGTAACACCAAAGAGAAATATTATCAGTTATGCTAATGAAAACCAGTTTGGCACGTGTAGTCTCTTATTTGAAGGGAACTTATAGGGGGATTGATGCTTGTTGCTGTAGAAAGCTCCTTTGTGTTGCAAGAACTCTGATTTGTAAAAAAAACAAAGATAATGCTCCCAAATAAGATACACACAGTGGCTTGAGATCCAGAGCTCTGTTATGACTTTGTCGCAAGAAGTGAATTTGAGAGGGAGTGATGATGACTTCATTGTGTGACACGGAATATCATTTAGACAAGAAATACTTTGTCCCCTGAACACCAGTGACAGAACAGCAATGACCCAGGCTGTACTATGGCAAATGCATCCTGGATACAGTGTTTACCGGAAGAAGTGAGAGATTATAGAGACCGACTCAAATTCCAAGTATAGGCAGAGCTCTTGTGTTCAGGGGGGATATTTTATGCTCTGGAAATAAATGATCAATGATTATTCAGTGAGATGCCATAAAGAAAACTTTTCCAAACTTTGATGATCTATTTAAAAAAAGTTTGTTGATTCAGTCTTTTTTTTAAATTATTATTTTTTATTTATCACTTTAAGATATCAAACAAAGATACACTTTGTAATGAAATTATAAGAGATTGAACAAGAAATCTGTTAATAAATTTCAAATATTAAAAAATATATCATTCATTTCTCCTATCTCCATATAGGAAACTTGAGAGGAAGGAGTATTTACTATTAAACAATAAGGAGCCAAATATATTCACATTACTAAGAAAAAGGCATGCCTACTTCACCATACACATATTTTAAACAATCCACTTGTTCAATAGTTGCAGGATTTTGTCCTCTTGCATTCAAGAACACCCTTAACTGATCTGGGTTAAGAAAAACATAAGTGTTAGCTGATGATTTTACTATGCATCTACATGGGTAGCTCAGTTGAAAATTAGCTCCTAAAGTCACTACTTCTTGCCGCATTAACAAAAAGGCCTTACGGCACAACTGATCTTGCCAAATCTGGATAGATCCGAACAGTGTCATCATAATATAAAGCATTCAAATTTTTAAAATCGGATCTAATTACTAAACTGAAATCATGTTCAGAAAAGTATGATACAAAAAGCACAGCTCTTACTGCAATTTCTACATTAGAGTTTAAGGTAATCTGTTAAATTTAATACATCATCTCTACTAGTAGCTGAGCTCTCTATAGTAACCAGTCTCAGAGGTAAAAAAAAGAATTTTTTTAATAGCTGGAGTCTGATCTATAGGAATCTTTAAGAGTTCTTGTAGATATCTTCCGTCAATTGCGTCAGTTCCAGGGTCCAATCCCTGAAAGAGCTTTCCTGACCATTCAAAAACTCAAATAGAAGTTAAAGGTTATTTATCTTTATAAATCTTCTGGCAGGGTTTGAACCCTCCCAGCCTGGATAGAAGGCAGAAGCCCTCCCCACTGAGCCAGCGACTTAATTTCCAAAGGCTGGCTTCAGAAGTTCATCTCACAAAGTCCAAAGTCTGGCCCCATGGGCCTAACTGCCACCTCCCTCCGTACCTCTGGGATATCAACTCTTCGCCAAAGGTACAACCACCCACTGGCAGTCTCTCAAACAAGATCCTTTTTAAGTCTGTACATCCAGACAGTAAAACAGCCTGTATCTCCCAGCTCACCTTCCTGGAAGTCACACCAGTCATCCATCTTAGCAGGAGCACCAAAGTTCCAGTCTTGCAGGTGGCATGGTCCTTCTCCTTCAGTCCCCAGCAGGAGACTGAAACTGCTGGGTAAGGAGCCCCTTTTATACTCTGCAAACTCCTCCTCCTCCTCTGCCAGCTGATTGGCTCTGGGTAGGTCCCACCCTTAACCTCCCACACCTGTGTGTTTGTCTCTATGGTTACCAGGGAAGCCACCAGTGTATATCCTTGACTCTTTGTCACCTGGGTGTTCTTCCCCCTCCTTCTAGAACTTTGGTTCCAGGGAGTTTTTGTTCCTGGCTTTCTTCTACCTACCCCGGACTGGCACAGTGACCCTGTCACACATAGGTAATTCACCCAGCACTTTGGGAAAATTCAGCAACCTCATGTTTAGATGTCTTAAATAGTTTTCGATGGATTCCAATCTTCTTGAAGAATGAACACAGTCTCGAATAGATACCACAGATATATCATAAACATTTTTCACTTCCTTTTGCAAGGACTGTATAGCTTGCGAGTGCTCGTTTAGCACCCGCTGATGGTCTTTGGCTACAGAGTCCACTTTGCAGGCTACAGCATCTAACCGACGAGACTGTTCTTTAAACGTAAGAGAAATACCTGCAATCAAATCCCAAAGGGATTCAACCGTGACAACCTCCGGTCTTTTCATCTCCAGAATCTGTATGTTCTTTTCTCTCTGGTCTTGTCCCGGGTTGATTTCCTCCGATTCCATCGGAGTTTCACCTCCCCCGACTGCACCTCTCTCCTCAGGCTCCTCGGTCAGTCCGACCAGTGGAGATTGCAGATCTTCGTTCAAACAAACGCTGATGGTCCCAGCTGACTGAGGCTGCCCGGTGATATCATCCCGCGCCTCAGCTCCAGTGACTGTGTTTGAAGGAGTAGCTGAGGGAGGTTGCCGTGGATCTGGTGGGCTCAATGAGATTTCCCAGAAGACATCAGGTCTCCTCTCCCTGACATACCAGCTGGGCTTGAAGCCCTAAAACTCGGCGAAGAAGCAGCAAACTCCGATATTAAACGTTGATCCTAAGGAACACTGAATTCAGCCTGGTAAATTCAGATTCTTCCTTTTCTTTTATGTGGCATTTTTACAAAGAAAACTCAAAGTTTAGGATAATAGAAAGAGGAGCAAAGTAGAGTCAGTCTGCTCAGGCAGCCATCTTTACTCCTGCTCAGTCTTTTATTATACATGGAATTTGCTTTTTTTGTTTTGAATAAATTAATATATCATTTGATTTCTTGATTCATCTCCTTCCAGCTCAGATATTTCCCTCCCCCCTTCATTCCACTTGGGTGTGTTTATTTCATTAATGGCAGTGGTATAATAATATTTGTTTTCAAAATCTGTTTTATTTTGACATTAACAAATACCAGACAACTTGTACAAAAGTCATAGAGATACTGCTGCAGAGCAATGAACATAGTCAAAATCCAACAAAATGCACATTATGGCAGCCATTCCTAACCCAAACCATATCTGCCATGTCTTTTAGCAAAGAATGTCTCTCTAGCTGCTAATCATCAATCTTCCAACTCTCCCCCCCAGCCACTCATACTGTCATTCACACTCCTCCTAACCCCTTCATTCTCTCCTGTGGCCATGTAGATCTGCCAACCGGACATTTTGGATTTTTCCACGATGTGGTGTAGCCTACACTCTATAATATGTTCTGTTCATTGGTAGGTAACGATGCAAAAAATGGTGCCATATTGAAACATAATTAGCAGATACGGTCTTGGATAAATAACATACATCATATCGCTTCATTTATATAAGTGTGGACATGGATACCCGCCATACCTTTGGTACAATAGGACAGTAAAACATACACCTTCATGCTACTGGGAGAACCTTTACAATAAAACAAATATAGTCCTTAGACAAATCGTGAAAAAGGTCTTCCATGGCAGCTACATCCCCTAGAAGAAGGTCCCCACTGAAGGGCAATTTCACATCAGTACACTGAATCACAGGCAAAATTATTTATTGCCAAACTGAAACATTTTTGTGGCATGTAAGAAAGAGATGCCTTTGCTTTCTTCCCCATTTCATCTGCAAATTTAAATTCTGCCCTCATCTGATTGAAGTTTAATCCCAAAGACAAAAAATAATGGTGCACTTTCAGGAGATCTTCATTGCTTACAGACTGATAGATCTGACTGTTAAAAAGCAAGACCACAAGTACAAAGAAAGCATGCCCTGAGCTAGAAGATATTTTCTAGAAAGTGACTGGCATGATCTACAAGCAGGCGAAACACGCCCATGGGTCACTTGAACAGATGTGAAGAAGGGGAGAGGGTTGGTTGTAGGTAAGTGTAATTCGATATATCTTTAATATTACAGTGCAGGTTTGAAATTGAAGTATATAACATGAAAGCAGAAATAAAAGCACTTAAAGGTAGAATACAAGAGTTTGGGAAAACATGCAGGGTTCAAAGAAACAGTTTTATTACAATCTTTTATTTATTTTATTTAATGATTTAATCAGCAATTGGAGTGGACTTTTCAAAGCCATTTCAGCACATAAAACCCAATTTTCTGAACACAAATGGCTGTACTAAAATATCCAGGGCTCTGTTTCTAGAAAAGCATGTGTAGAACCCAGTTTTCTACCAGGCTTTCTGGGAGGCCAGAGTTGGGGCAAAGTCTGGACTTCTGCAGGTACTTTTTGATATTAAAGTGTATGCAGATAAGTTCACCTGTACAAGTTATGCCCTTGATAGAGCAAGGTAGGCTTGTGAACGTACTCGGGCACCTTCCGTGCAAATTTTTAAAGTGAACGCGTATAAGTTGGATTAAAAAATTAAGGGTGAAGTCTTTGAAGAAAAGATACCGCAGACCTTACCCCACCGCGCACAGTTTTAAAACGTGCCCTCTGAGAGGTAAAAAAGTGTTTTACCCACACAAATGGCCTCTTAGAAACTTGCCAGTTGAATATGTGGGTAAACATACGCGTGTATGCCCTGTTTGTGTGCAGGTTTACGCAGAGAGAGTGGAGGCGTTCCCGGGCGTGGAGCTGGGGATGGGTTTGGACTTGTGTGCATACTGCCGGAGTTTCCAAAGTGTGCATAGAAATGTCCCCCCCAATTTTCCATGCACATAATAATAGCGGGTATAAATCTGGTGGGATAATTTTCAAAGCGGACTTACTGTGCGTTTCTGCTGCTTCATTTAGGTAGGCTATTTGAAAAATACCCTCAAAGCAACAGCAGCAAATGATTTTGGATAATTCATTTAATAGACAGAATCATTCAAACACCCCCCCCCCCCTTTCTCTCCCCTTTTTTGTTCTTATTTTTTATTTTTGGACTTCTCTACATCTGTCCAAGTGGTGTTTTAACTGCCTCTTAACTCATTATATGAAATGTCTACTCAGTGCACCTACTTCCTTATTCCTACTTCATGTACTCACAGTCTACCTCATACCTGTGTGCATCCATTACTCTCTGTCTTTAGAATATCTAATGCTTATACATAAAAGAAAATACATGTATTTTATTCCTGAGGCAAGTGCCACCTACTCTGTCGTTTCCACCCTTCAGAATCAGGAAAATCAGAGTGCGGCTGTGGTGGCCTGAGCCCTGTGCAGGAACCAAGCACAAACTCGCCTGGAGCGGGAGAATTTTGGAAAGGAGTAAGAGCCATAGCACACACCTTGCCCTTCCCCAAATAAGAATACAGAAATGTCAGAAAGAAAATAAGTTAAGACAAAAAAAGAGAAGAAACCTAAGAATCAATACCAAACAAGGAAATAGTAAAAGGAACAGTCAACCTGTTTTAAGTAACCTGGTTAATACAAGGGACGTGCAGTTATTTAAGATGATATGGACAATACCACCACCATTTATTTCATTTCATGTCACATTTTTAATCTGAAATGAAACAGCATGTTTGGTTTGGTTTTGTGTTTTAGCACACATTGACACAACTTAGTGTGTGTTAAAATGTTTTTTGTAAAATGTAAAAAAATCAAATGAATAAAAACCAAACCAAAACAGCAAACCGATAACAAAATGAAAATGTTTCCATGCACACCTCTAGTTAATATCATTGCTGTAAGGGGTCACATTTTTTAAAAATCGCTGAGCAGAAATAGTATTTGCAATTCTGGAACAGTGGAGTGCTGGTAGCCAAATTGGCCCTGCAGAAAAACGAATTCTCTGGAGCTTGCCATGCCTTTTGTTGACCAACTTAAGAATAATCTAAAGATTTGTACAAGATCTTGTGAGACCATGTGCGTCTTTCTTCGGATAACTCAAAATCTCAATTATGTTGGTGCAGTAAAAAAAAAATAAAAATGCACCACAGCCTGCAGAGACTTTTTGAAGCCTTTTCCTTCAAGCTTCAGACCAGTGGACTTTAAAAGTTGCTGCTGCTTTATGTAGAAGCAGCATAATTTCACTTCTATTTAAATTCTGCCGAGATGAGTTCATACATTTCAACTGGCCATATATCTGAACTTTAAATAAAACTTGCATTGGTCTGGTCACTGGCCAGTTTTTGCTTTTCTGACGACATAAAACATCACTACATCTTTATTTTTTTTAGTCTTTTTGTATGCTTATGATTTGTATGCTGCCTTGGGCGATTTTAACCAAATCGGGGATGCGGGTTATCAATTTGTTAAAGAAATAAATACAAGTCTGTTCTGACTTGATCTAAAAGCACTAGAATCGGTTGGCATTGTTTTCTTTCCTCTGTAACCATCTTTTTGTGTAGGTAGCTTGCACATTGTTTCTACCAGCTGTATCCTAGACCAGATTCTGAAAACCAAGGAAATATGGCATCAAAGGCTAGGCTAGAACTGCTTTTCCTTCCTTGACTAGAATTTTGTGCATTTTTTTTTTTATAAAAGGACATGGTAGCGGTGATTGAAAATGTGTAAATATTTTCTCACCAGCAGGGAACTCCAATTTAGACTTTTCTGAATATCAATCTAAGTTACATTTCCCGAGAGCACACTGGGTGAAGTTAAACAATACTGTTCTTAAAAAAAGGAAACACATACGCAGTTATTTAATATGCCCTTTTATAGCACCGTAATTTTAAAGAACGGAATTCCCCAGACCAAAGATAGGCAATGTCAATACTGGAGTGCCAGAACCAGGTGTGGTTTTCAGGATATCCACAATGAATATGAATGGGGTATATTTGTACGTACTGCATGCACTGTATGCAAATATATCTCATGCATATTCATTGCCAATGTCCTGAAAACCAGACCTGTTTGTGGCACTCCAGGACAGGAGCTGCCTATCCCTGCCCAGACACTATTAAATTATGTTGTTTCTATTGACACAGTGAACATGACTTAGATGCAAGCCTTCTTGGCAATTTGGATCTTATTTTGGGAATTATGCCTATGCAAACCTTTGATACACCAGCCCAAAACAGCAGTACATCTAACATCAGCCTCATAAGTCCTTCTTTACATAGCTCTGATCTAGAAGGAAATTTCTAGATTCATAGGATATTGTATTTAAGAAATTACGCAAAACTAATTAAAATGAAGGTGGAAGGGGAAGAAAGCTAAGATGGCACCGAGGGTTCAGCACATCTAAGTAGCTTCAACAGTTTGCATCGATTGTTACTTTCCCCTCTTATTCTTTTCCTAAATATGGGCAAGTGCAATGGGAAAACTAGAACTTATCCCAAGGTGACTCTAGCACCCATTTGCTAGTCTTGGGGGAATTCTGCGCTACTGCGGCATGCAGAATTTGCGCAGAATTCCCCTTTCCCACAAATTTTCCCCCTTCACTTACAGAATCCAGGCCATTCTGCCGCTCTGAGCGCTATCGCAGGCAGGATCATGGCAATAATTAATATTTGCTCCGCAAGCCTTGCTGGAAGAGGAAGAGCATGATCCCTGGAAGCACATGGAAGCCAGCACAGCACAGGTCAGGCTCGCAGGAGGCAGCGCAGCTGTGCTTACAGCCAAGCTCCGCGAGCCTGCCCGAAGATCATCTCTGAAGGCGGTATGAGAGCTGTCACGGGGAAGGGAGGGGGGGGGGGTGTGGAGATAGAGAGCGAGAACTGTACAAGGGAGCTCATGACTCTATATGTATGACAAGGGAGTGCATGACTCTATATGTAAGAGAGGTACTTTCAATTCAGGGTGGGTTGGGCAGGGGGTGATGTTACATTGGTCTGCCTAGGGCGCTACAGACCCTTGCTAAGTGAGAAAAATGAGATGGCTCTTTGTTTTCTATACTATTATTTAAATGACAATACTGGATTGCACTGAAATGCAGAATGATAATTTGCAAAAAATATTGTGCTATTTTGACAAAATGTGCAGAATTTAGAAAATGTGTGTAGAATGTTTTATTTTTTTGGTGCAGAATTTTCAATTGTTTTGCACAGAATTCCCCCAGGAGTAATTTGCAGTTGATTGATAAATTTGGGTTTCTTGGACCCATGGAGGAGAGTTCTGTGTTGAAGGGAGACAATGGATTTGTCCTCCAAGACTTCTCTGAGCCCTATGCTATGGATCCCACCACTTCCACCAGGAAGAGTGCCTGAAGGAGCGTAAGAGTGTGTGTTTCAGACCTGCTGGAAGTCTTGCCAGTAGCAGGGACTGAAAGCTTAGTCCACCAAGTGATCGGTGAGCCACAATTGCTATTTATCTCCTCGGGGAGGGGTCCTCGTGGGTTGGGAGTATGAAGACGTGACCAACCTTCCTTATGGTAATAATGGAAGTAACCCTTTGTTGGTATGTCTTCCCCATATAATTTTTCTGGGGAAACATCATATTCCAAGACCAGGACAAAGTGTAAGAGAACTGTTACTCAATGGCGATTGTTACAAACGGAAATTGGAGGCTTTGGAGAACTCCAACATTTCCTTGAACAAAGATAACTTTCTCCACTTTCTCAGTTTCCTTATGAGGAGGCTGATATTGCCATTAGAAATGTGAAGGAAATACCTTTTGGAAGATTTAATGATTAAACCAGGAGCACTGCCGGCGTTACATAAAGTATGCTATGTGCCTGTGCCTGTGTCTATCTGCCAGATTAATCCAGTGGAAAGGGCAGTAGGTACACTGAGTTCTCCTGATAGCAAGAATTTGACCTAGATCCCAGGAAGAAACACAAAACCCAGCAAACTTGATTGCCTCCTTTGAACTAGAATCTGAGCAGAACTTTAAAAAAAAAAAAAAGACTTTTTTTTTAATAATTGAGAATTTTGGTTTTATGGATATAGAGTTAGTTGTTCCCTGGTCAATCTCCACGCTCCCAGGCTTTTAAGTAGAACGTTTGTTTTGCTTCGTTCTTGAGCAGGCTCTGTTGGGGTATCTTTTTTTTCTAGAATCCCTGTACAAGTGTGTTCTTAAATATGGGGGGGAACGCGTCTGTCTGTACCGATCCTGAGTGCTTAAGAAATTTCTTCAGAGGAAATCTTCCATTCAGGGTAAAGAGGTTTTAGAAGCTGCAAGTTAAGGGGTGTAGACTAGGATTGCACTCACTGCAGACGCAGATGTATTGCAAGATATTGAATAATGTCATTCTTTATGTCCTTATTTGGCTCTTATAGTGTACTTAAATTTTGAATTTGTTTCATTTAATTTCTCTGTTTTATCGCTTTCATTTGACATGTTTATTTTCGAGATGAGATATAATAAATTTCCTTTATTTTCTTTGTTTTTTTGTAATTGAAACTAGAGAGGGTAGCTTTCAAACAACTCTGTGTGGCGGCATATAGACTGTGTGCAGATCTATGACAGTATTTCATAACCTGCATGTATTAGATACACGTATTTTATAATATGTCTGTATCTTCACCCTGCAACATATGTGCGCACGTTTGCTTATGTGAGGAATGCATGCAGGGCATTGAAAGCGAGTATTTCAGTGCATTGACTGTGCATATTTTTCCTACCTGTTATAAAAATATATGCGCGTATATTTTACGTGTGAAAATAAAGTAGGAGTGATTTGTGTAAAACCTGATTTATTTTAAAACCATATTCACCTAATTTTCCTCCAGATCATTGAGACCTCGAGGTTCTTTAGCCTGATCTCTTCTTGATCACCCAGACCTCCATCCCAGCCAATAATACAAACCAGTCTGATATCAATTCCGCAAGATAATTTGTAGGTGCATGTTTTCTTTTTTTCTTTCTTTTTTTTTAATAGCAAACTCTAGACTGTCCCTTTTTTCCCACACACATACAGTATGGACCGGATTTTCAAAGGGTTACCCATGCCAGGCCTATTTTCAAAAGGCCCGGCGACGCATGTAAAGCCCTGGGACATGTGTAAGTCCCGGGGCTTTACTAAAGGGGCGGGGCACAACTTACTTCAGCCCCAGGGCTGAAGTAATAAGTTTTCAACAAAAGTAAAAAAAAGAAAAAAGTAGGGGGGAAAGGGCGGGGGTGGGGGTAGGGAACAAGGGAAGGCAGCGCGACTTGGCACACGCAAGGTGCACAATTGTGCACCCCCTTGCACCCGCTGGCCCCTGATTTTATAACTTGAGCGCGCCTGCACTCGTAAGTTATAAAATCGGGCGTACATGTGTGCTCGCCGGGTAGGTACCCGCGCACCTTTTAAAATTTTCCCCTCTGTGTGTAACAGACGCTACAGTCATGTTACCATTAAGTCTTGGGTATTCAGAAAGCAGTTTAGGTTAGAGGAAGGGGAGAAACTATTCCAATGCAGCCCCTCCCTTTGAGGGTACTGGCATGTCTGGCCTCCTGGGAGTTAACAAAAGCAGCTTGTAACAGTGAGGCTCCCCATGCCTCGTGTTTGGGGCTCCCAGGGATATAGGGAAGACCTGCCCTTCAGAAGTGATGACCTGAAGCAGGGAAGAAGTCTGGTGTTAAGATCAGTTTTTGGGGTAAAGAAACATTTGGGTTAGAAGAACTGGGAGGAAGAGTTTTGCTGCCCCTTCTTCCTACCCTGAGAAGGAACATCGAGAGCTGCATGTCCCAGGGGATCCCTCTCCAACTTGGCATTCGAATACTGTGAGTGAGATCGAGAGAGACTGAGGAGAACTGTGAGTAAAATCCAATTTGAGTTCCATCTGAGGACCCCCATTTGGAGTCTTCACCCCTGCGAAGAGAGATAATTGGGAGTCTGTGCAGAGACAGACTGCAAGGGGGTTTTCCATTCCAACAAGGATATCCCTGCCTCCTCGGGAACCTCATTAATTCAAGCCCTGGATAGTGAGTGTTTCCTTGCCCTTGGATCAAGATAGAGACTTCCTGCACAGGTAAAGAAAGAGAGAACTGTAACAGCCATCAGTGGAAACCAAAGGAATTAAATTGAATTGGTCCATTACCTCATCTGTTTAGCATCAGTAAAAAGTTTAATTTTGGACACTGAACCCAAAGTCTCTTGTTTATTCTGTCTGACACCTCAGCATCCGCAATGTTGGGGAAAGTGCACCTCTCCCGGGAACACAAGTAGAATCATTGAGCCATGGAAGTAAATCTCTCCCCCGCCCCCCCCCCAAAAAAAAAAAAGGGATCTAGCCCTGGAGGAAAAGAGAGTCAGTGCGAGAGTTGCCGGTGAGTGGCTCCAGCCCCGAAGACAAGTAATTTCTTTTATGGCCCCATTGGATAACAGTCTGTACCCGGGAATAGGGTTACATGTGTGCAAGAAAAGTAAAGTATGTGTGTACTTTCAACTTTTATAATATAGCCATTACGTGAGTACAGACTACTTACACGTATATATGCTAATTTTTATGTGTGTTAACTCTTTGAGAATTACCTCCCAAATGTGCTATATATATGTGTATATATATATATATATATATATAAATACTTAGAATAAGAAATATCTGACAGAGAATGTATAAAATGATAGGGATTCTAGACTGGAATAGGGAATAAGGGTAACAGAAGGGAATGAATCTCTTTGGCTGTATTGCCCAGTATATTGAGCTTGTGTGTGGGTGTATGTGCATGCGTGCATTAAAACGCATTTACTCAGGGAGGAAAACTTTCAAAGAACTGCACGCAGCCCCATATTTGTTCATATATATAGCTGCGTGGAGATCCACAGCATTTCATAACCTGTGCACATCAGATATGTACAGATTGTAAAATACTCGTATGTATAAGCAGGTGTCGAATACCTTCAGTGCATAGAAAGTGTATACTTTTCCTACCTACTTTATAAACATATGCACAAAAAAAAACAACCACATGGAAGTAGGTATATTTAAAACACGCGCGTGTAATTAAAATCACCAATTTGCTGATACCTCCTAGTTCTTCATCCTGAACTTCCCCCAGTTCACCCAGACCTCCCATCTAACCAATAGGAGACAACAGAAGAGTCTGATATCACTTGTGTGAGATAATTAGTAGGTGTAAAATTCCACGAATAAGTTACCTCATGTACTCAACTCTTATAAAATAGCAACTTATGCACGTAACTCTTAGCCTCACCCCAGAACACCCCTAGACTGTCCATTTTTTGAGCGTGTAAATGTGCACAAGAATGCAAAGGTATGCGTGTATTGTTGATGTTTATAAAATAGCATGTGCGTACGTACAAGCTACTTTTGCACGTGTATGCTAAGTCACCCCATAGTAACTTGGCAATAGTGGCTTGGGAAACAGCCAAAAGGAATAAGGAAGCAGTCTCTGGCTGTTTTCTTTATGTGTAATTTATTTACAGTGAAAGAGAAGTCAGACAAACAAATGCAGCTCACCTTAAGTTCAGATAGCACACAGACATCTCACATAACAGGTCTTTGCATAGCATGGATTCCTGTCTGCTCCCTGGGGCCTCTCCAACCCTTCTAGGCCCTGTGTTCTTGCACATTGGTGAGGGGTGCCTCCCTTCACCCAGGATTCCTTGTGGGTTTGGATCTTAAGGAAGACCAGGCGAGGCTTCAGTGCCTGGTCCCTTAACGTGGTCCAAGGGAGTTTCTTATAGACTCCCTCACATACTCCATTGTGTAACTCGAGTGAGAGCAAAGGCAAGACTCGGAAGAAAGAGAGAAAGCAAACGATCTCTTTTATCAGTCCCACGCTAATCAAGATGAAAGTCTGAAACAATATCTGGAATTAAATGTACATTGCTGGAGACAATGTACGGAAGGCTCGTCCTCTTCCAACACTGCTGTTGGTAGCCGCGGATGCAGCGTGACGTACGAGCCTATATGGACTTTTGTCCCACCTGCGCATAGCAGAAACCCTTGTTGGGATGACCCTGAAGGCTATTACAGCCATCACCAGCACCCAGGGAACCCTGGACCCACTCGTCCACTGACTTCAAGGTGGATCTCACTCTCTCGAATGGCTTGTCCGTTATTTGTGGCATGTTCGACCATTTCTCAACTATGGCCCATTTCTTCCCACTTCCTGGCCTTCCCATGGCGCCAGAACTCACCCAACTCTTCCCACAGCACATCTTTCACCCGCATGCTTTACCCTGGCATGTCGTCACAGCGAGGCTCCCGATTTACAGCCCAGTACTAGCGGTCTCTGTACGGAAAATTAAACATATCACTGGACTTCATAGTGGCATCCATCCACAAGCCAATGGTCAGGTTGAGTGGACCAACTGCACTTTAAAAGACCTTCCTCAGGGCCTATATTAATGACCAACAGGAAAATCGGGCCTTTCTTCTGCCCTGGGCAGAGTTCTCCCACAACTCCCATGCCTTTGCAGCCACAGGGTCTTCATCCTTCCAGATTGTGTACGGTAGACAACTGCTACCTCCATTTCCTATTCCCATCACCTGTGGCCCAACTAATCCAATCTTCCTAAGTTAATAACTCCAGTACAAAGTGTCCCGTTAAGTCACCATATAAATAAAAATGCATTATTGTTGTATTATCAGCACCCTGTACCTATAACATTTCTCCCCTTAAATGTTGTAATTTAAATGTTATAATGTAACTTTTATTCCTTTCTAATTTCCCTTTCTCATTCCAAATCTTTAAGCTATCTGTTTCACTGTAAACCGATGTGATGTGCAAATGAACGTCGGCATATGAAAGATTTAAATAAAAATAAAAAAAATAAAATAAATGAGGAGCTCTGCTTGTGACATGGAAACTCTAAGGGTCTTGACATTCACACTCTCTAATTGCGCACACAGCTGTTCACAAAGCTGCATTGATTTGAAGAATATTTTATTAATGATAATGGTTCATTTAAAATTAGCCTCCTAGTTTTCAGTAAAAATGATACTCTTAGACAAAGGCTCTCGATTCCTTTATAAAATCCTACAACAGCAGGATGAGAACCAGCTGAATAAGAGAGCCAGTTTTCTCTCTCATTATAGTCATGCCCAATGCCTGGCCTTAAACAAAACTCCAAGGGTCATGGAGTGGGAAATCAGTGGGATGGGGATTTCCCTAGCAGGAGCAGAGCCAGACTTTAAGGCAAAGCCAGACCGGATCTTCTGCCTGACCAGTCACCTCCCCCATGGGTTGAGCCCACAGGTTTTGGTGACTGGCAGGGCTTTCCAGGAGTAGTATACATCAGGCAGGGGTTTGGGCAGGCAGAGGTCAGACGAAGTTAGGATCTACGCAAGAGGTCAGGTCAGGGGACAGAGACAATCCGAGTCAGCAATGAGATCAGTCCTAGGAATGCTGACAAGGAAGGCAGGGTGAGACAGTACAAGGGAACCAGGCAGGAACAGGAGTCTGGCATAGGAGAGAAGGGCTGGAATAGGAGGCAAGGGCTAGGGCCAGAGGCAGGGACTGGAACTGGAGACAAGGCAGACAAGTGAGACAATGGATGGAACCTAAAGCCCACAGGGAGCAGGGGCCAGAGGGAGGACTGGGCAGGACAAAATAAGACAGGACCATGAGAACAGGGAAGGAAGTACAAACACAGGTTAATAGAGAACTAATGGAAACCAGACAAGGGAAAAAACCAGACAAGGGAAAAAAACAGACAAGGAGGCCTTTGCAGGCTGCATAGCAAGGCAAAGTGAGGCTAGTAGGCCCGAAAGCCACAAGGCTGGGCAAGAAGACCAAGGAAGCCACAAAGCAAGGCATAAAGCCATAGGACAAGGCAGAAGGCCACAGAGGGCCACAGGACAAGGCAGAAGGTCACAGGGAAGGCAAAAGGCCACTGGGGCCATGCAGAAGGAAAGCAAAGCAAGGTGGGTCAGTGCAAACAGCCGAGGCAACTCGATGAAGAGATCCCAAGTTTTGGGAGAGGCAGGGCTAAATAGGACCCTACTGCATCTTGGAAGCATCAAGGAGGTGGCTAGCGCAGGAGAGAGGGTGGCTTTGTGAGGTCCTCAGCTGGCAGGGAGGCTGTCTTGCACCTCGGGTCATGACACGAAGATAATGTCACACCATTTTGTGACCCCAGTTTTGCAACGTCCTTTAATTGAAAAAGGTTTACTTCTCCTGTATTATTAGTATCTTTCAGATATTTAAGTGTTTCTATCATATTCCTTTCCTCTACTCCGCTCTAGAGTATGCATATTTAGATTCTTTAGTCTCAAGTATGGCTTTTGCTACAGACCCCCACACCATTTTGTTTGCCTTTCTCTGGACCGCCTCTAGCCGGCCTATATCCTTTTGGAGGTGCAGCCTCCTGAACTGAACAAAGTATTCTAGGTGAGATCTTACCAATGACCTGTCCAGAGGTTTGATCACCTCCTTTTCTTCTGCTAGGTATGCCTCTCCACATGCCCCCCAAAATGACTATCATCTTACCACACGTTTTTGCAATATATAAACAGGCTACATGGGTGTTCTCTCTGAGTGTACTTCTGTGATGGTGGCATTGATCTGATGACTATAGTTTACGTAGCTGTAAAACATTCTTTCCTCAGTCTTAGTTTGAGTTTTTAAGAATTCTGCCCACAGTTGCAGTGGAAAAATTGAATGAAATGAATCAAAAGTGAAACAACAACAAAAAATTCCCAAACAAATACTTAAAAAATATACTTCTGTTTATATTGTAGGGCACATTTCTAAAATATTATTATAAAAGGAAAAGTGTGGTTTGGTACAGTACCTAGTATTTTCTGCTGATAGTTTACAATAACAGCTCTCCAAGGGAAAATGGGCTATATGATAGAGCTCCCTTATTTTAAAGGGATATGAACAAGAATAGGTTTGTTTCTATAGTTTACTACATCAGGATTGAGACCTGCCATATTTGTCCTCCAGCTGGTTCAGAGCGTGATGAGCAGATGGGCATTTGTTTTACCCCCAGGGCCTCATGGCTAACTATTCTGAGTTCCCATAAATAGTGCAGGTACCTCACAACACTATTACTGTGACACAGCTGGTGTGGCAGTTGGAGTTAGAGTATGTTGGCCGATAAGAGGAACGTAAGGCCCATCTCATCTGCCCAGTTTCATTCTGTTGCGTTTGGCGGACTTGTCTTGCGGCCTGCCACCCTTACCTTCAGGCTGGGCCTGTTCTCGCGGCCTCCCAATGCCAAGTCTCCCTAGCAAGACACAGCTGTGCACTGCACCGACCCCCGGACTCTCACTAAGCGCCAACAGGCGTCCCCCGCAGGATGCGGGAGGAAGCTTCCTGTTGTGCTGGCTTGCTTCGTCTACTAAGCTTTGGATCTTCACCTCCACAGAAACCTGCGCCTAAGTCTAGCCAACCTCGGTACCTGAGAGCTATTTTGGGCAGTCTTGCTAATTTCCATGCTAATTTCCAACCACTTTTTGACAGCTCACACAGAAATTGGTCTCTTTATACCAATAGCAAAAATGTTTGTGAATTCAACTGCATATTTATAAACTTATTTGAAATACCTTATTTTTTTCTAAAGGTTTGCATATCTTTATTTGCAGTACTATTTGGAACCAGACCTCTGAGGTTTTAATCATTTGTTATGCCATCAGTATATAATACACTGTAAAATGAAATAATGTACCTGGATACATTACACATTCTCTGTGGAACTTGAAACTTAAGGGGCTGATGTTTGGCAGTGATTTTTCTCAAAATCAGTTGACAGTGCAGCTCATTGGAATGTTATAAAAATGCCTTCACTGTTGTAGGCCCTATGATGTGGAACCGGCTGCCTGAGAATTTGAGAGCAGAGACTTGGGTTCAAATGTTCAAGAAAAAGCTAAAGCAGTATTTCCCAAGCCTCTGCTGGAGACCTACCTATCCAGTCAGGTTGCCAGGATTGCCATGGTGAATATGCATGAGATACTTTGCATACACTGGGTGTCCAGTGTATATATATAAATCTATTTCATGCATATTCATTATGGATATCCTGACAACCTGAGTGGATAGGTAGGTCTCCAGCAGAGGCTTGGGAAATAAGGAGTTAAACCATGATTTGTTTGTTCAGGCTTTCCACCCTGAAACTTGTTGCTTGCAATCTGTGATCCTTGCAGATAACTGGGGAATTTAAAGCTTTTGATGTTTTAAGGTTTTTTGTGAACTGGAAGATAGTTTTCTCTTGCCATGTTTTAGCTATTGCATATGTTGCTGTTGTAACCCACATAAGTTTTTCAGATAGTGCTGGATAGAAATATTTTTAAATAAATTTTGTGAAAATTTGTGTGAAATTATACACAGTTTTTTTGCAAAAAGCTTTTAAAAATATATGGCTTTGTGTAATTTTTTTATATGTTTTGTTACTGTTGCATCACTCATGAGCTGGTGTGCTTGATTTTCAGCTCATCATTTAGCTTAAACTTTGTGAATGGCTTTACAAATGCAAAATTGACATGAAAATGTCACATTGCTCATGAAAAATTTTGCAAAGCACAATTATGCACACAGTTAGACATTTTTATGCACACAATCATGCCTGTGAATTATTTTGTGGCTTAGTACATTGCCTCCTAAGTTTGATTGACTTGCTTTAGGTTATGCAGTGAGTAGCAATCAAACAGAGCTCTGTTCATATCACTGTATTATGTCTCTCTTCCCTTTAGTGGCTGTCAGTATTAATATAGCAGATGGTGTTATGGAGCCCGATATTCAGAAAAAACCTTAGCCGGATAAGTGACTTAAATGACTAAGTTTTTTTTAGCCAGATAACTGAGGGGCGGGGAATGGGCGGATCGAGGATGAGTTGAGTTTGCCGGTTAAGTTATCCAACCAACTCTGTTTGGGCTACAGGGCTGTCCTAAAGTTAGTCAGACACACTTAGCCAACTAACTTTAGGATAGCTAGGTCTGTCAGCAGTGCTGCCACGCCGCTGAATGTCCCAGCTAAGTTAGTCAGATAAGTGTATCCAGCTAACTTGTCAAGCTGCACAGCGGTTGTATATAGACCCCATGATGTTCTTCCTTTCTGCAGGAAACGTAGAGTGAACCGGTCACATGAGAAAACCATAAGACTATAAAAGGGGTGTGCAACCACAAAAAACCATTTTTTCAAAAGTATAGTAGAAAATGGTTCATAAAGCAGTCTGATCTGTGACTGCTTTATGAACTGCTTTCTGCTGTATTGAAGTTTTCTTTCTGTAGAACATCGATTAGTGATGGTCATTTCCCTCTAAATTTTAGCATGCAAGAACATTCTTCATTTTTATTTATATTTTATTTGTTATGGTACCTTTTGCAAAAGCAGGCCTAGACAGAGAAGCAAGGGTAATATAAAGTCATTGCTCAGCTCGCTGTGAGGTTGATTAAGAATAAATGAGGATGAATGAGGAGACCAATCCAGGAAAGGTATGCCTAAAGATAAAAGCTCTTGAATAGAGAAGATTTAATGTGTGTGTAGAAGGGATGAAGAACCTAGGGTAAGAAGCAAATAATTCCAGGCTTAGCAGCCAGAGAAAGGCATTAGCAAGCATAAGGAGGAGATGGCCCCAAATTTTGTAACCGTGAATGGGTGTGAACTGACTAAGACAGGTTGCGGAATTTACATCTGAATAGAGCATTGAGAACAGAAGTCCCCTCCACCCACACCACCAAAACAGTGGTGATATTTAAACAAGATCCAGCAAGGTTGGGCTGTATTACTTGTAAGTAGTAAAACAGCTAAAGTAACATGGTTTTCAGTGTCTTAATTAGTAAAAGAAACTTTTTGTTTTAGTCATCCACATGTAATAAGTTTTTATTATCCTTATGGCACTGTATGAATATATTTTCTATGGTAGTACTCTCTTGGCATTTAAAGAATTTGACCACAGAATTCCATGCTCCTTGCTGTGAAATATGTCCTCAGAGCTGCTGCAGGAAATTAGAAACCTTGGCTCTGTTTTTCTTTTTAAGGTAATTAGATAAAGAAGCATGGAGGAAGGCTTGTAGTCAGCGGTGACAAAGATCAATAGGAATTTAAGTGCTTTTATTTTGTTTTGTTTTTTTAAAAGTAAATGGAAACATCCGAGGAAAGCAAAGTCTTGACGAGGTGACAAATAATAAAATGGGAGGAAGTCACTGGTGTGAAGTAAGAGAGAGAGAGAGAGAGAGGTCCAGAAGAGAGGATCTGATTCTGTATGGTAAGACAAGGGCAGTAGAAGAGATTGGATACATTTGAGGAAAGAAAGAACACAAATCTGGAAAAAAAGGTGGAATGAATGAGCAAGAAAGGTGGAATGAATGAGCAAGAAGGAGCTATGGGTCCAGGCAGGGGAGAAGATGAGAACAAATTAATGGTTTATATTTGCGTCATGAACTAACCTTGGTGATGAAATGGAGGAAATTTAGAGAAAGGGATAGAAGAATGCAGCAAGGGATTAAAATTGTGGTAAAGGTATCTAAGATTAGAAAAGTGAATGTAAATGAGCAATTGATAAAAAGATTGCTTTGATGTCTTAAGGAGGGATCCAGGAAGCACAAGAGCACAGTCTGCACTCAAAAACTATACAATAGGGCTTGGAGGGGAACCAAGATGGCGCCCTGAGAGGGAGTGAATTCGCGTTGCTCCGGACCCACGATTAAATATCTAAGCTAATAACGCTATTTCCTCAAAATTTAATGCCTCATAAGCGGAAAGGCAAGATTCAGGTCTTCCCACCCGACCCTGATAATGCTGCCGGTCAGCGTTTAATAACTGAATTCTCCCTTCAAACGCCGCAATTGAGGGCTACAATCCCCGTTGGTGAGCAGGCGGGAGGAGAGCCGTACTCACCAGGGGAGTTATCATTGAGCCCTCCTGACCTCAGGACACCGGTTAGAGCTTTGCCCCCGCTCGTCAACAGAGGAGCTGAGTTGCAGGCTGATGAAATCATCGGGCATGCTCAGCTGGGTGGTTCAGACGCCGAACGAACGGCTGGAGAGGCAGGAGAAATCCTGGAACCCCGAGGGACCGAGGAACCGAGCAGAGGAGTGGAGAAGGCTGCGGATGGACCCAGAACAACGGGAGAAGCAAGTGGTCTCGATAGAACCGGGGTAAGAACCCTCTCCCAGCAATTGAATAAACCGGCGGTTATTACCCTGGATAACATCTGGGAACTAATGGTGAAAATGTCTACCAAACTAGATAACCAAACCCTGAAATTGGATGAGATAGCGATTAAGGTTGGTGTACTTGAACAGGACACTAATCAAAAGTTTTTGGAGCAAGATAATTCTATAAAGAAAATAAGTAGTGATATAAAAAACCTCCAAAGCATTAATGTTACAATGGTCTCAGAAAGGATTTCATCTTTAAGAAGAACTGAATCGATAGAGAATCATATGAGACACTTAAATTTGAGACTGTTGAATTTCCCTATAATTGCAGGGGAAATACCCTTGCTAACTTTCAAAAAATTTGCAATGGAGGTTTTGAAATTCCACAGAGTGAGATACCAGCTACTAAAAAGCTCTTTTTCCTTCCAAAGAAAAGCAGCACGCCGATCAGTTTTCCTTCTCAAACGTCAGAATTTCATAATCTGACTGTTTACTTAGAAAACTCTAATGTTGAAAGTATTGACCGTGCAGTGCTCTTTGTGACCTTTTTTGAAGAAACAGCTGTATCTTTGATAATGAAGAATTATTTTAAAAATATAAATGTTCCTTTTTGTGGAGGTCTTGTTCGGATATATCCCGATTTAGCTAAGTCTATGCAACAGTGTAGAAAAGAATTTCTACTTATGAGATCTGAGACCATAGCAGCAGGGGGTAGTTTTAAATTACGCTACCCCTGTAAATGCATAATACAACTGGCCTGAAATACATATATTTTCTTTCTACCAGCCCAATTGAAGGATTTCTTATCCGGTAGGAGACCACCAGAGGAGATGTAATGAGGTCTATTTGAAAAAGCGGTAGTTACAGGGCTAATAACTTGTAATTGTTTTTCTTTTTTTACTCCTCGCATAGTTTCATTCCCCCCAGTATTTCCTATGTAATAAGAAAACGATGTTTGCAATAAGAAAGTTTTGAATTTTTTGTTTCCATGTTAAGGGCAGGAAAGGCCCAATACTAAGATTATAATTTCTGTAATTTCCGATACAATGATTTATTGTATAGTTTTGCAAAAATTGAGAAATAAAAAATTAAAAAAAAACAAAACAAAAAACTATACAATAGACATGAAAAGTGCAGGAAATAACTTTTATAGTCTGTTATGAGATTGAAGAGAAAGTGTCTTTATTATTGTACACATGGCAACTCCACTGTAACTTGTAATAATAATCACATTTGGAGGGTCCCCCGACATGGACCCGTGTTTCGCCGAGGCTGCGTCAGGAGGGACGGGCACTTTAAAGATCACAATTCTAAAACAAAACATCAAAAGGACTATATTAGACATCAGGTACCAACACCGACCATCAAAAATATATAAAGAATATTTTACATACCTTCAAGAAGTTTATACACAATATGGCAGGGAGCGCGTATAACCATTACAACAAAGAATATTTAAAGGTCCCGAAAAGGCGCCAAAGGAGTGGACCAATCAACTAACAGGGGAAACTGACCAATCAGAGCTGGGGAATAGTATCCAATCCGATTTAGATAAAATGTGACCATTCGATCTCTTTATTAAGCCCGAAAGGGGCAACAGTATTGAGGATATGTATCCATTTCTGTTCTTTCCTGATTAAAAACTCAGAATGATTACCTCCTCTGTTTGGGAAAATAGCAACCTCTAAAACAAAGAAAAATAAATCTGAAATGGTATGCGAACACTGCACCCAGTGTTCGACCAAGGGGGCGTTTTCACGGACATGTAACAGGTTGGACCTGTGTTGGATAATACGAGTTTTAATTTGTCTACTCATTTTCCCTACATAGAGTTTATTGCAAGGGCATTGGATGACATAAACTACCCCCTGAGAATTACAATCCGATTGACAGCGTAGAGAGTAATTTTTACCGGAAACGGGGTGTGTGAAGGACGATAAAGTACTTGTATGTGGGCAGACTGAACAGTTCCCACAGGGTTTGTGTGTACCTGATATGAAATCATTACTAGGTTTTCTATTAATGTCTGAATGTGTGAGGAGATCTCGCAAATTTTTACCTCTGCGGTATGTGAATCATAACCCCCCTTGAAACATCTGCTGAAGCGACCTTTTCAAGCATAAGGTTTGGGTGTTGGCACACCCACTGTCACAAAGGCCGTTCTAGGCTGTCTAGGAACTATTCCAGCAAAACCGCTTTGGCTACCTCCACCCCACTCTTCCCTTCCGGGCACAGCCACTTCCAAGCAACATCCTTGAATCTGAGGAATAGGTTCCTTGGGTTTTCCCTCAGATTGAAGAACTCCTTGCTGAAATCACTGTCTTTAGGCTTCTGGGGTGAATCTCGCTGTTTCTAGGATAGCAGCTTTGACTTCCTGATATTTGGCCTTTCCTTCCGGATTGGTGGTTTGGAAGGTATCTTGACTACTCCCACTGAGTAGATTCCCCAGATAGGTAGTTCACCTATCTTCTGCCAGTCAAGCTGTGCATTCAAAGTTTTTCAGGAAACAATCTGGATCTTTTCCTAGGGTCATCTTAAGTAATACCAATGGCAAGGAAGGTAGCCTGTTACAGAGGTTTGCGCTGCCTATGCTATCTGGGTTAGCACTGCTTGCTGCTGCTTAACTTTTCTTACTGTGCACAGTGTTCTGTAGTTGAGCTGTACCACCTGCTCCATCATCCCTACTCTTCCAGCTGCCTACAAACAGTGTATCTCCCTGGTGGAAAATGAGGGGAAGGAAAAACAAACAATACCTGCTGGCTTGACCACCCCTTAATTACTGCTTGAGCCCTGACTATACAGGCAGGACTAACCCCCTTGGTCTCTTGTAAGTTGGACTTGGCAAGTGAAACCGTGAGACCCCAGGAAAAAAGAAAAAAAATCTGTAGAGTTTTTTTTTCTTTTGCAGCTGGGGGCTTCTTTCTGTACTTTCTGCTTAGACAAGAAGATCTCACTTCTGCTACCATATGTGGTTACTCGGAAGCAGCCACAGGTTGAGAAGCAGCCAGGAGTACAAAGTAGGCCAAACTCTTTCTGATTTCACACAAACAAAACTCTTTATTTACAGGCAAAAAACAAATACACAGCACAAAGACTGCTTACCTAAACAGTCCCTTGGTTACAAACATGGTCAAACATATGTAATTCTGGCATAAGCTATCTTCCTGCCTTCCCCCTATGACCCTTTCACCCTTCTGGACCCTGCTTTCTTATGCTAGGCTGGAGAGATTCTTCCTGAACCCAGAATCCCTTGCAGGATTGGGTCTTAAGGAGGACCGGGCTAGATAGCTGTGGCCGATCCCTTAAGTTCTGAGGGAGTTGCTTATTTACTCCCTTAAAAGGACATTGTACCATCCCAACCTTTCAGCCCTCAACTTCATACCTTGGATGTTGAGTGCTTAGTGATCGAGCATCTCCCTTGCCCGTAGAGATTGTGGACATACTGGTTTCATCTAGAAAGCCTTCTACTAGAAGAAACTATGTCTTCAAATGGAACAGGTACTCTAAATGTCATCAAGATCCTTTGGATACATTTTCATGTGAACCTGAGCATCTGTTGAAATACTTGCTCCACCTTTCTGTCTAATGCCTCACCATCTCTTCCATACTAATACACCTCAGCACTGTAGTGGCTACTATACTCAAGTAGACAGCAATCCAGTCTCTCCCATATGTTGATATCATATTTCATGAAAGATCTATGGCACGTCAAACCCTCCGTACAAAAGCCATCTGTTCTAATGGGACCTCAATGGGGGTCCTTTCCCAACTACTGAAGCCTCCTTTTGAGACATTGGAATCAGCTTCTCTAAAATACTTGACATGGAAGGTGGTGTTCCTCATTGCAGTGTCTGCAGCTAGGAGAGTCTGCAAACTCCAAGCTTTTGTACATTATCCTCCATACATGCATTTCTTCCACAACAAGGTGATGCTCCGTACTCACCTGAAGTTTCTCTCAAAGGTCATTTCAGTTTTCCATTCCAATTAATCCATCTTATTGCCTGCATTCTTTCATAGGCACCATGTGCATGATTGTGAAAAAACCCTACATACTCTGGACTGCAAAAGGGTCTTAGGGTATTACAATAAACAAACTTGGCGATATTGTATGATCTCCAAACTATTTGTCTCCTACAGATGTGATTCGGCTGAACCTTTTGGTTTGGCCTTCATTATCTGCCCGCCGCAGGAAATTGTTTCCCACGGTTCGGGCTGATTTTTTTTTTCGCCTGTCCCGAACCAAAAAATAAAACCACCCCAGCCCTTCAGATTTAATTAATTACAATACCACACCCTCCTGACCCCCCCCCCCCCCCCAAAAAAAAGAAACTTGCCGAAAGCCCTGGTGGTCCAGCGGGGATCCCGGGTCTTGGGAGGGTGGGAGGTTGCAATAAATTCAATTTGAAGGGTCGGGGTGGGTTTGGGTTTTATTTTTAATGTGCCTTTTCTCCCCCCCCCCAAAAAAAACCCAATAAGAAAACCACACAAGATTTTGTGGGTTTTCCTATCATTTCGTCGACCCCCGAAATACGAGGAAATAGGAAATATTGTCGACATCTATATTTCCTATTTCATTGCAAACAAATGCACATCCCTGTTGTCTGCTACAGTCCCAACAGACTAGCATACCTTATCTAACTGGCTGGCTGAATGCATTCATCACTGCTACACCTTAGCAGGATTGCGGATCACAGACTCTTTAAAGGCTTATCTAGTAAGAGCCATGGCTGCTTCTGTTGCACATTTTCAAGAAGTACCTATGGAAGATATCTGCAAAGCTAAAACTTGGTCTTCCGTTCTTAGCTTTATATCCCACTGCTGTTCTTGATAACCTCTCAAAGAATGGCAATAAATTTGGACAAGCAGCTTTGCAAAATCTGGTCTTGCTGTAGTCCACTGTCCTTGGAGAGGGCTGGATTGCTTAATAAGTAAACGTCCACTGTAACCCTTAGCTTGGGACTCCCCACATGTAATGGCTAATTCAACCTGCTTATTGACAAAAAAAAAAGTTTGCTTACTTGTAAACTGTGTTATCCCTATATAGTAGGATGAATTAGCCATGGAATGCCCACCTGCCTCCCTAGTGAGTCAACTTCATAGCTAGTTTAGCTCTGGTATAGAATGAGAAGACTCGTGAGGCAACACCCATGCAGGAACTCCTGTACATGCTCAGTAAAGCTCAAAGCTCTACTACCTTGGAGAGACAAGCCCGTGCCGCCGGGTGATGTCACTGCTATCTACGGATATCTCTGTTTATAATATGCAAACTCACGTTATTATAATAAAAGATTTCATATCATAAATCTGCAAAATACTTCCTGTCTCTACACTTTTTAAAATAATAAAAAAAAAACCCAGCCAATTTTGAAGGCTTTTCTTAAAAAAAAAAAATTAATTTAAAACTAGAAATCTTGGCAAGAATGCATTTCCACAAGACAGCACATTCCACAGAGAGTGGGCTAAAATGGAAAAAGCTTTCTCTCTGATTCTCTCAAACTTACTCTTGAACATAAGATTGTAAACTCAGGAATATTTCCTGAGAAGACTTCAGCTGATGCGATGGATAATAAATTTTCAATCTGTGAATATAGACGAGCCATATTATGAATATCCTTTAAAATAAGAGAGAGAATTTTGAGTTGTTGCTGCTGTGATCCCATCTTAGTATTTGTTAGGACGCTTGCAGTTGCGTTCTGTGTGCACTGTAATTTTTTTTTTTTTAAGCATTTCTGCGGTAGCCCTATATAAACTGCATTGCAATAATCATGTACTACCTTCAGTCCTTGAATTTTAGTTTGAGTGCCTAGACAGTCATTTAAACCTTTCTCTTAGCTTCATATACCAGAGGACTCAGTTCTTGAATACCAAACAACATTTATTAGAATAACGAAACAGTTCAACATTCACTGTGAATGGCAAGGCAGAATATAGCTGTACAGGTAGCAGTGCCTGGTTCATATGTTAGAGTCTCTGGAAGCCCAGTAGTCAGAGGGAGCTAGAGAAGCTGTAGATACTAGTGAGTAGAAATAGTTGAACAGGAGAATAGAATAGGTGAAACAATGATGCTTCTAGGAGCTTGTAGAGAAAGATTCAGGAAGAGCTATTATCTTGCCAAGAGCCTTTTTCTAGCTGAAAAACAGGAAGTAAATAATCTCAGCATGCCTCAGGTCAAAGGATCAATAAGAAGAGGAGAGAGCAAAACAGGAGCAAATCCAATAGGAAATTCCAAAACATTCTAACAATAACCAATCAGGAAAGAGAGCTGTACATCCTGCAGAGACTCCAAGCTAATTCAGTATCATAAGATGGCATAGGATGGCAGTAAAATAAACATAATACACTGTGGAGATGGAACAAATCTAACTTTGAAACAACTAGTGCCTGTATGATTGCTATTAAGTAAGTAGTTTCCAAAAAAAAAGTTTCAGCTGGCTTAGTAAACACAATTTGACAAACAGAATGAATTTTCAGTTCCATAAATAACGGGATCTAATCTAATTCCCAAATTTCAAATTTCCTGGCACAAAGTAATTCCCTTCCTACTTGATCATCCAAGTCAGGGGTGTGGACATTCCCTACTTGGAATAATTTAGATTTCACATAGTTCAACTTCAGGTTGTTCTCCTTTAGCCAGCTCCTAACTCCAGCTAAACATTTGTTAATGGATTTTATTCTCCTGTACTTTATTTATCTAAAAGAACATATACATATAAATAAATAAAGTAGTGAAAGTTGAATTACTGGATAATCTCAAAAACCAGTCACCAGTATATATTAAAGAGAATACGTGAAAATGAACACTTTGCAGGACTCCACAGACCAGAGAGTGAGAGTCTAATCAAAAGTCGACAAGTAGCACTGACTCAGAAATGAAGCAAACCATTTAAATATGCTTTTGCTTATTCATTTATGTTCCAACCACTGTAATAGGATACTGTGATTAATGGTAGTAAAGGCAGCAGATAAATCTTGAGAGTGGGAATGGTTCTTTAAGACTTTATCAAGCCACTGCTGAATGTCATCCAAGAGGACCACCCATATGATCCCTGCACTATAATGTGCCCTAAACCATGATTGAAATTCATCCGGGTAACCCAGCTCCTCTAAATAATCTTGACACTGAAGGATTGCTATCTTCTGCAGTTTTATCTACATAGGGATAGCTGAAGACAGGGTGGTTATTCTTTACCTCAGATCCAAGCAGTAGATGATTTTTAAAAGCAGAGGTGAATGCTTTCAAACTTCTTCTGCCACCTAGGACAGGACCTGGGGCTCCCTTGTCCTGAGTAACAAACACCATTCAGGGAGAGGAACCCCATTCCTCCTGGCAAATGCCACCAACAGAATCACTAATCCAATCCTGGGACCATGCCCCATTGGCTCATTGGATGCAGCCAGTCATAGCTCTCTGTCTCTAGAACAGGCGTGAACCAGGAATCTCCAGAAGAATATCCAGATATCTCATGAAAAGCAAAAAACTGCCTTAACTGATGGCAATCATCTTGCTTCCCCAAAATAATAGTTTTAATTTTGAGTCCCTCCACCTACTTCCATGTGCCTCAAGAGTGTTTAGAGTTCATGTGTTTCATTCCTATATTTCTTATAGGTTAGGCTTGGATTTTTATCATGCATTACACCACACTGTGGAAAATTAATACCATCACTATGAGGTCAAAATTCAGAGAGCCGGTGAGCAGAAAAAAATATCTGGGGAAAATTACCCATGTAAGTTTTTTTTCCAGATATTCAGCAGGACTTGTGTGTATAAGTCCCCCCAGTAAAATATACTCAGGTAAAGTTAGGACTGTGATTTTTCTTTCCAGACTTGTGTGTGTAATTTTAGCTGGATTGTGCTCAATGGGGCGGATTTTCAGAGCCCTGCTCGCCTAAATCCGCCCAAAACCGGGCGGATTTAGGCGAGCAGGGCCTACCGGCGCGCGCAGAGCCCCGGGACTCGCGTAAGTCCCGGGGTTTTCGGAGGGGGTGTGTCGGGGGGGGGCGTGTCGGGGGGCGGGCCCGAACCGCGCGGCGTTTTCGGGGTGTGTCGGGAGCGTTCCGGGGGCGTGGCTACGGCCCGGGGGCATGGCCGCGCCCTCCGGACCCGCCCCCAGGTCGCATCCCGGCGCGCAGGAGGCCCGCTGCCGCGCGGGGATTTACGCCTCCCTCCGGGAGGCGTAAATCCCCCGACAAAGGTAACGGGGGGGCTTAGACAGGGCCGGGTGGGTGGGTTAGGTAGGGGAAGGGAGGGGAAGGTGAGGGGAGGGCAAAAGGAAGTTCCCTCCGAGGCCGCTCCGATTTCGGAGCGGCCTCGGAGGGAACGGGGGTAGGCTGCGCGGCTCGGTGCGCGCCGGCTATACAAAATCGATAGCCTTGCGCGCGCCGATCCAGGTTTTTAGTAGATACGCGCGGCTCCGCGCGTATCTACTAAAATCCAGCGTACTTTTGTTTGCGCCTGGAGCGCAAACAAAAGTAGGCCTATTCGCGGAGTATGAAAATCCGCCCCAATATGTGCATTCATTGGCTAAAGTTTAGCCCCTCCTCCTTCAATGTCCCTTTTTGACTGGATACATTTTGCTCGCACATAATGTATGTTTGGCCTAAGGAATATTGAATTTATGCATGTAATTCAAAAAGTTAAGGGAGAATGCTTTCAGTATTAGCCTTTATAGGTTTAAAATTGTTTGCAGTGAAGCTTTAGTGGGCCATCTTTTTCAGGGCCAGTTGTAACCACTCTTATTTACCTTCATGATTTTTTTTCTATACATTTTTTTTTTGTGGTACTGAAATATTTTAATACATTACTAAGTATGGCGCATTGCTGAATCAACTCTGAACATCTACTAATAACTAACAACTCAATATTTTATAACTGTTAAGGACACAGAGCTAAAAAATAATCAAATTTTTGTACTATATACAAACCCTGATTTCTTATAGCCGTCTGCGACGGCTCGCCATCATCGCCTACCTCCTCATCCTCATCATCAAGTGTCCACACCTCTGGCGGCTTTGGAACAGGAAGACTGTCGTCATACGGCTCTGGTCTCATTGCCGATGCAAGGTTAGGGTTACTCAATAAACTTCCTGTTCTTTGAGTATCCTGACACATTCATCATGCAGAAGTAATGGTCTGATCTTTCTGTTCCCTCCATACCATTGGGATGGCAAACGGCATGGATGGTCTTTCAGCCAAGCTCGCAGACTACTGGCGCAAGATGCGCAACATATATGAGGAGCCCATGCTCTGGCCTGGTCACCAATTTTGCACCTGACATATAACTCGTATGCCTTCTTAATGAGTGCAGTCATACTCCTTTTCTGTGCTTTCAGAGGAAACTCACCACAGATGTAACAAAACGTATCACGGCTATTATGACATTTGGCACAACATTTCATAAAGTTTTTGAAATTAAATCCATAAGCTTTAAACTCAACAGTTTTAGTGATACGATTCGCTCATTCACATAGACTTTGCATAGGAGAC
Organism: Rhinatrema bivittatum; assembly: GCF_901001135.1. Taxonomy (NCBI): domain Eukaryota; kingdom Metazoa; phylum Chordata; class Amphibia; order Gymnophiona; family Rhinatrematidae; genus Rhinatrema; species Rhinatrema bivittatum. The sequence goes on along the minus strand of NC_042615.1, from coordinate 214,963,219 downwards.
TACTCATTGCTGATGCTTATATAAGGCTGCATCATCATGGAAACAAGTTGGAATCTTGCAGCTGAGCTGGGCTTGCCCGAGCAAGTTCTGACATGATCAGGCAGAATTTCTTGGTGTATTTTAAAAAAAAGTTAATCTCTGTTACATGTTACATTGCTTATGGCCATCAAAAATATGACATGAATTTTAAAAATCATGAAAACTACTATCCAGCAAGAAAATATTTGTACGTGAGATTATGTTTAAAATTTCACAATTATTGTAGCACAAAATTGGCCATTTCTCAAAAACCTTACGTGATGTACAAATTCCAGGTTGGATGAGGAACTTGCTGCGACTGTAAAGAGACTGAGGAGTCACTGTGGTAGAAAGTGGAGAATGTAGCCAAATAAAAAGGATGTTGATATTTGAGCATGCTGCTGGCTGCTTAGGTGTCTTGTCAAGGAGACTGGGAGCATCCCCATTGTCGTCATTTGATTGGATACCTGCGATTGGAGAGGCATAGTAAGATCTTGAGTATGTTGACTGCACTGCACATGAATACTTGAGAAGTTACAACAGTGGCCTCGGACCTTCCTGAAGGTAAATAGGTACTACTTAGAGCAGGGGTCGGGAACCTTTTTGGCTGAGAGAGCCATGAACACCACATATTTTAAAATGTAATTCCATGAGAGCCATACTAACTACAACCCCCCACCCTCCTGACTCCCCCAAGACCTACCAAATTAATTTACTACAACCCCTTACTCTCCTGACGCCCCCAAGACCTGCCAAATTAATTTACTTCAACCCCCCATCCTCCTAACTCCCCCCTCCCCCAAGACCTGCCAAAAGTCCCTGGTGATCCAGCTGGGGTCCAGGGCTTGCAGCTGTACTTGGCTTGTGGGATGTTGCCGTTTGGTCCCTGTGGACGCACGCCACGGTTGCAGTTATTTCGTAGTCAATCTGGATTCACTTTATTAGTTCTCTTCAGATAAACATTTTCATGCTCCCAGAATCCACCAATGCCTGGGTTGGAGATCCCTGAACCACACATGAATTAGAAAAGTAGAGATTCCCTGCCTGGGAAAATCTACAAAATTATAAAAATGTGGAGCCAAGACATTAACGTCCATCAACTTGTTTTCACTGCAGGGACAGTCTTTAACAAAATTTCCCCTTGCTCCATAGCTGAAACATGATGGTAAGCCAGCCAGCAGCAGAGTTAGCAGGATATAGTTACTCGGCTACCTTTTCCCACATATTCAACAGGACAAATCTCTCACTGATTATCCTTGGCTAAAGTTAACTGGATGAAGTCATCCAGGTAATTTTGCCCTTGGAGGCTTATTGAGTATTAATAACAACAAAACAAAACAAAACTGATAGTGCTCTGCGGCCACCAAGCCCTTTCCTTTCCCTCCCAATACACAGAAGAAAAAAAAATTCTTCTAGCTGAGGCCTGATCCCCTGACATGAATACAAATAGTGGTGAGCTGCTCCCCTTCCTGACATGAATAAAAGTAGTGAAGGAGAAGCCCCCCTCCTGATCCCTTTATGTGAATAAAAGTAACAGGTGAGCATCCCCCTCCTTCCCCAAATCCACCCCCACCTTCACACCGAATCTCCACCTCCAATCCCAAAAAGTTCCAGTTTAAGCCAGTAGGAGAAAAAGAGATTTTATCCTTCTCTGCCTGGCTTCAATATTAAATGCCAGCTCACTTCACTGGCTGATAACATCTTATGAAAACATCTCATCTTACCCCAGTCCTTTCCCCATATACTCAATGCCCTACACTTGTACTTTCTATGATGGCACTGGGTATGGGGAAAGTACTGGAAATCTATACATTATATTTATTGTTCACAAGTTTTAAGCTTCTTTTATTTAACTTTAATTTAATGTGGAAACAACCGGTTTTATTTACTCTCTTGTTTGGTTTTATTTTGCAGCATTCCTACTCAACAGACATTCAAGAAATCATAGAATGCAATCATAATGTTCAAATAAGTTCAATGAACAGGATATAGGAATACTGTATACACCATACATGCCCTTTGACTGAAGAAAAACACTATCAGTCAAATTTTCCAATGGCCACGTGTGTAAATAACGGAGGTTACGCGTGTGGCCGGGCCTTGGCGTGCTGCAGGCATTTTTGGAAAGGCCCGGCCACGCGCGTAATCCCTATTACGCGCAGAAGTGCCGGACCCTGAAAAAGGGCGGGCCGGGGGGTATGATCTGGGCAGAAGGGCAGGGCAGGACAGAGGCCGGCCAGAACAGCGGCCATTAGCCGCTGTCTCTGGGAAGTGTGCGCCAGCAGCCAGCTGGCACTCAGAAACTACCTGTGCTCCATAGGAACAGTAAGTAGTAAAATAAAAAAATTGGCAATAGTTAGCTTAGGTTTAGGGGGTGGGGAGGAGAGGGGAAGAGGGAGGAAGGTTAGATATTGGGGTAGCGAACTTCCTCCCAGTTCGCTTCTTAATTGGAATAGACTGGGAGGGGAGGCCTGATTGCATCACCACACATATTTAGCGAAAATTCCTCCCTGCGCATGCCATGCACACATGCACACGTAGCCATGTTGAAGTGGGGAGACTGGCCAACCCTGTTCTGCCACTTGCCAGAACCTGTAGTCCTTAGGGCTCCTATGCCTTCTTCCTGGGTCAAATGGTCTCTCCTGGGTCAGTAGCGAGTTCGGCATGGTCTGGACCTGGTAGTAGGCCTCCGCCACTTCCAATGCCTTTTCAAGCATAAGGTTTGGGTGTTGGCCTTGGAGGGAACTTTCTTTCGCCCTTCCCTCACCTTCCCCTACCTAACCAACCCCCCGGCCCTATATAAACCACCCCCTACCTTTATTGCGCGCCATCACCCGACCTGGGGGCTGTTCCCGAGGGCGCAGCCACGCCCCCGGAACGCCCCGGGCCGAAACCACGCCCGCGGCGCCGCCCCCGAAACGTCGCGTCACCCGCGCCATGCCCCCGAAACGCCATTGATGCGCTGCAATCTTTGGGCATGGTAAAGTCTTTGGCAAATGTAGTAGATTTTTCTTCACTTCAGTCTGGTAAGCGGATCATAATTGTTGAATATTATAAGAAACATCCTGATGACTCAATGCATAAAGATAAAACCTTGGATATATTACGGATGCATTCTCAAGGCTGGAAGCCTAGTGTTTGCAAAAATGGAATTACAACATGATTTGGTAATAAAATTTGAAGAATAGATTGTCCAGTGTGAAGAAGCTGTGAATATGTTTGGTCAAAAAGTGTGTGTGTGTATATATATATATATATATATATATATATATAATGTGTGTGTGGAAAATTTCCTTTGACTAAAGGATAAGAGGAATCATTAAGAAAGGTTGAGAAATAAGTCCTGAGTGAAAGGAATAGTTTAAAAAAATAAATAAAGAAAAAGTAAGTAGAAGTGTGAGATTTTCAGTTTGTATGCTTTATTTAGGAAAAATTGAGTGAAAGAAAATTGGCTGTGACAAAAATAGGAGAATCGTTACCACTGCAAGCTAAAACTTTGAAGATGTATTACTTTTAAAGGACAGTGTTAAATTTTTCGGTCAAGTATGGAATGTTTGCTCAGTGCTGGCTGCAGGGCTAAGCTGCTGTCAGGAAGCTGAGTGAATGTCTCATGAGAAAGGGAAAATGATAGCTATGAAATGAAAGAATAGGACCCCAGGAGTCTGAGGAAGAGAGGTCTTGGTAGGCTTAGGCGGCTTAGAGGTCAAGGTGTTGAGGTGCCAGCTGACAGGCTATCAGTACAAGAGTGTCTGTAACCAGATGATTCACCTCTGCAACCAGCCTCATTTTGGCACAACCAAACCTGAACTGTGCTCACAGCTTTGTGAAAGTTGAGTACTGCTAGAGAAATATGATGCTTCTCCTGCAGAGCCAAACCCAGAGACTATGGGTGGCTCCAGAGGGGGTCTGTGCCACGACGTGGCACAGTAGCCTCACCTTTCTCCTCTTCCAAATGCAGGTCCCCATCAGAATCGTGGTTCTCAGGTCCTGGGGGAAAAGGGGAGGGGTGAAATCTCCAATGGGGACAACTAAAGAGGGAAGAAGGGATGCTGGCTGAGGCCCAGTTGCATCCTTGATTTCTGATGGGTTCTGGGGTGTAGACAGAGGCCCAGCTCTTGCAGTTGGTGGTGGGGCCAGTGCAGCTTGAGCAAGGCCAGTTCAAAAGTATTTGACTCCCTAAACAAACTTTCAGTCATAGAAACATAGAAATGATGGCAGAAAAAGACCAAATAGTCCATCCAGTCTGCCCAGCAAGCTTATGGTAGTATCTGCTGCACCGTGTAGGTTACCCCCATGCTTATCAGTTTCCTAGACCCTCGTTGGTCCAATTCCATGTTACGCCTTGCCATTGAATCAGAGAGCAATGTTGGAGTTGAATCAAAGTATCAGACTTATTGGTTAAAAGACAAATTTTAAAAGCCTTATGCATGTCAAATCTGGGAGATACGCATGTGCCTGGGATATGCACAGGCCGCACAAATTTTAAGAGGCCCACAGCCACACGCGTATCTCCCAGTACGTGCATTGGAAAGGATTTTGCAAAAAGGGACAGACTGGGATCCATGCGTGGGCAGGACATGGGCGTGCCGGAACAACACCATTAAGTCCGAGTCACACACAAGCGTACTCCGGGTTCTGACAACCGCGTAAGTTGCTGTTGCTATGGACTGCGGGTAAGTAGCAAAATTAAAAAAAAAAAATTAGGGTAGTCAATAGGGTATTAGGGGTTGGGGCTAGTAGGGTAAAAGTGAGGCAGGTTTAGGAAGGTCCACTCCTTTACTGGGGCGAACTGGAGGGAACAGAGAAATAGGCCCTAATGTGTCTCCGTTCGCATCTACTATAATCCCCCCACTTACGCATGTGAGACAGCACTCGCGTGCACATACACACGTCGATATAAAATTGTGCCCACATTTAGCGGATTTTATAACATGCGCACATAGATGTGTGCATATTATAAAATCAGCGCATCCATGTGTGCGCCAGAGTGCGGCTCTTAAAATCTACCTTTAAGGGTAGTAACTGCCACATCAGCAAGTTACCCCCATACTTGTTTCCCCAGAAGGTAAAAGTTGGGGCCTTCGTTGGTTACTATTCGAATCCAGTTCCCCTTTTCCCCCTGCCATTGAAGCAGAGAGCCATGATGGAGTTGCATCAGTCTTCCTTCATCTGACTCATGGATGTGTTCTAGTCTCGCTGAAAAAATTTTGGCTTTGTTGTTTAAGCCTCATTTTTCTTCCATCAGTTCGCGTTTGTGAATATTTGTCTCTTACTGCTGCCTCGGCAGCTCCTAAATAGAACATTTCAGTTCTATCAAAGAAAGAAGTAAAAGAAATAGAGAAACCTAAGGCCAAAAAGCCTGTGGTCAGCAGATTTAAGCCTGCGGATATGGGCATTGCATGTAAATTAGTCACCCATTCTATTCATTATTGCTGCCTGGGCCCAGATCACAATGCTCCCAGTTGTTCCTGTTGTGGTTAGATTTCCTCAAGGGCGCAGCCATACAGTGCCTGGAAGATGGAGTCACATCAGATAAGGTCCCAAAATGAGGCATCTTCAGAATCTTGGAGCCAGAAGACGCCAAGGTAGGATTTGACTTCTTTCTCTTGCAAATTCATAAAAGGCTCCCCTCCCTCCCTCTGGTGCCAACTGCTGGATCCTTCTCAGGTCAAGGGTTGAGCAAGGCACGGAAGACCATAGTGCCAGATGAAGCACCGAGAGGAGTGCCTAAAAGGTGCAAGGGATTCCCTCTGGTGCTGTTTCCTTCGGTGCCATAGAAGCCAGCTCAGACCCTTCCTCGACACCAAGACGGGAGACATGTTCCTCGGCGCAGGTGCCCTCATTTCTGGAGTGGAAGATTCCCATGGCACTAAGCCATTTGTTCTACCCACACTTTGTTCTGGCCTGGGTACTGTCTGTCTCATTGGTACAGAACACACTGGTTTACTCTAGGATACAGCCAGCCTTCTTGGCATATGACTAAAGCACCTTCAATCTCATCAGAGTGGAGCACTGGTGCGCATCAATAGGCTTGCTTCAATCATGGAGATTGCTGCCTTGGCACAGAGAATAGTCTTACCAGCACCAACAATCAGCACCAGCATCGGTCAGCGGGATATATTGGTGCAGCTGGCGTCAAGTACGTCACAACCCACTGGTTCTACAGTTATGATTGCTACACCTCCAAGCTCCTATGTGGTGCCGCCGACAGTAGTACTCAGTGAAGATGAGCCAATTTGTCTGAAAAAGAGGTCCCTCTCCCAACTCCAGCATAAAGGGTTCCTCAGCCAGTGGAGAGCCAAGCTATTGGAGTTGGTGAAGAACTTCTTTACCTCCATAAGTTCTGAAAACAAGAGCGAGACATTGGAACATCTCATATCCTGGATATAGGAGATACAGGAGCTTTTCCACATAATGGAGCCCAGCAGAATCCACAAGAGGTGAAATTTTCACCTCAGGCACTTTGGCAGAAGGAGTGAGTCCCTGTCCTCAGGTGGTAGATTCACCCTGATTCCACTGGGAATGTCTGTTCTTATCACACAGGAAGATGACTGGCTCTGCCATTGGAGGCCTCATGGAGTGGATGTTGAATGCTCTGTAGTCTCTTACTTAAGGTGGTGAAGGATCTGCTGTTTCAACTAGAAAGCTTTCCATTTTTCAAGTGAAACCGGTTCTCGACATGGTACTGGACCAAATATGCTAGATCCCTTCTCCTGTGGCTCAAAGGACTTGCTTCAGTACCCCTTCTTCCTCTCGTGCTTAGGCCTCAGCAACATTTTAGTTAAGGTTTATTTCAGTGCCATTGCGGCATTTCATCCAGAAGGTGGAAGAAGCTACCCTTTAGTATCTAAGTTTATGAAAGGTCTGTGGCATAGTAAGCCTCCAGTGCTTTGGGACCTCAACCTAATACTAGCTCAATTCATGAAACCTCTTTGAACTTTGACTTGAAATATCTCACCTGGAAAGAGATATTTCTTGTTGTCACTTGGGCATGAGGAGTAAGCAAGTTATAAGTTCTGTTTTCATATTTACCATACCTGTACTTTTCCACTACAGGGTTATTCTGTGCACTCACCTAAAGCTCCTTCCGAAAATGGTGTCCTCTTTCCTCATTAGCCAAGCTATTGACTGTGCTACCAACATTTTTTTCCAAAACTGCATGCACACAAATTAGACTTTAGCCAGAATTTTCAAAGTAGCCCGATGCATCCAAGTCCACTTTGAAACTTGGGGCTATGCTAGTTTGCACATAGACAAACACTCAGCATGTTACACCGGCTCCCTGTCAGGTACAACTTTCTGTATGTACATGTATGTGCTTACTGTTGGAAATCAAACGTGTGAGTATAAATGCTTTCCTTGTCCCATGGAATGTCTACCACAAGTGTGGGCAGAAATGCATACAAAATCATGTTTTACACTCACTTTTCCCCTCACATCCCCCCCCCCCCCCGAGTTTTTGCATGTAAATCCTTTTGAAATGTACCCCTTTAGGTATTTGAATACCTTTGGCATATTCCGCCCTCTGTCCTCTTTAGAATATACATATTTAGGTCCTTATGTCTCATTTGATGGGGCTTTTGATATTTACTTTGTGTGGTTTTGGTAGGCTTTTTCTGGGATACTTTTGCCTCTGTCCTATTTGAGTTGAAATACAGGGACAGATTTGTCCAGATAAAGACTCATCAGTGATTGTATAAAGGCATTATCATATCTTATTATCTCTCTGTATGCACGCTTGTTGCAGCTCTAGACACTGCCTTGCTACACTGTTTTTTGCAATTTCGAAATCATCAGATATGATCCTCTGGTTTGGTGCAATCAGTATTTCACCCCTAGTTGTGTAATGCTCCCTTGAATAATTTTGGTTTTAGCCCAAATTATGAATTATTTGTTTAGATTTTTTTTTTACTAAACCTTAGCTGCCAAGCACTTGTCACCTCCTCAAGCTTTCTTACAGATCATGCCTCTCTCTTTTTCTTTTGTTTTGTTTTATATTCCTTCTTTCAGCAGTTTCAAAACAGACCCTGTTGTTTTATTACTTATGAAAATATTGACCCAAACCTGTCCCGAGTCTGATCCCTGAGCTCCTCTTTTCTTGGCGTGAACTCCATTTACTACTCACCTTTGTTGTCCCTCACTCAACCAGGTTCGAGCTCAAGTCACCCACTTTGAAGCTTCAGTTTGTTTGTGAACCTCCTGTTTGGTGCAGTGTCAAAACCATTCTTGAAATATAAATATATTGCATCCAATGCATGTCCCTGATCCAGTTCTTTTTTTTTTTTTTTAGTGAGTAAAAAAAAAAAATGGTTACATTTGTTTGTCACAACTTCCTGTATATTTACAGAACAGGTTAAAAAATAATGAAGATTGTAAATAAAAATGCTTTCTCATTATTTTAATCGGCTTTTAAACATTTTTTACTAGATGAAATCTTTTTGGTTGCTAATAGCCATGTATAATATAATTGTATGACTTTGCAGCAGTATTAGACCTTTGTGCTTGATAGGCGATGGTATTCTGAAGCAGGGTCCAGTTCATTCTGAAATGGATTCCATCTGTGTTGACGTTGGCTGCTCTGCCTGCCCACCCGCCCCAGCTGCGTACAGTAACCGGTGCTCCAAGGGACGTTGATTCAGACAAGAACCATTTGTGTTTCATTTCCTCTGTTTCTGCTTTCTGAATAACATTTAGTCTGAAAACAAGCATTTTTGATACACTTATTGGGAGGTTTTGTTTTTTTTTTGAATCTTGAAGAAAAGATACCATATAAACCTTATTTTGTGCTAGTTAAAACACAGGTATTTATTTTCATAATAATCCTAGGAAATTCCTTTCAAAGGGCTTTATGCAGTGTGAAAAATGAATGTACTATTTTTTTTTTGGGGGTGGGGTTTCAGATTTAACTTTCGGGTGACAGTTTTAGTATTTTTTTTATTTTGTTTTAATGCCCATATTATATCTTTTAGGCACCATAACAGCTGTTGTGTTAATGACTGTATTTTACTAAAACGTCTCTTCTGATAGTAGATGTTGATTAGATGCCTGTGTGCCACCAATTACTTGCACGGGCACACAGAGGGCAGAAGCTTGCCAGCTGAGGCAGAATCAGCCACTCAGAGGGAATAGGCTTGTTTTATTTACTAACGATTACCTTCTCTGTGTTTGAAAGATGCCTGCCCACAGGGAAGTCAGGGTGGGACCTTCAGTTTTTAACATAAATATTATAGGAATGAGAGATATTTTGAAAATTTATTGACAAATTATTCAGGTGCTGGTTTTAGTATGAGTCCCAAGTGTTTTTTTTTTTTTTTTTTTAAGAAGATAGCTCATAGCTGTTTTCTGTGTAATAGTTTTTGGCATTGCACATCTGTAACAGAGTGCAACTAGTATTACATTGCCAGATTTTGTTAGCAAAATGGCATGCTGATCTGGATTGCTCCTATGTTATGAGCTCATTTCCAAAGGGGAAAAAGTTTCATATAGAGCAAATGTAAAGTGGAAAGAATAATGAAATAAAATGTGGAGGCAGTGAAGCAGGGAATGTTCAGCATGTAATTCTGTACAATCAATCCTATTAGAAGCTGCAAGCATGCTTTGCATATTAGAACCACACTAGGACATAGAAACAGAGAATATGATGGCAGATAAGGACCAGAAGGCCCATCCAGTCTATGAATCCCATGCACTCCATGCACAATTAAGGGCTGGAATTCATTGCCTGAGGATATGGTAAAAGCAACTATCATATCTGAGTTTAAAAAAGATTTGGACAAGTTCTTGGAGAAGTCCATAAACTGTTATTAACCAGATAGACTTAAGAAAAGCTACTGCTTACCCCTGGGTATTAGCAGCATGGGATCTATCTACTGTTTGGGATCCTGCCAGGTACTTGTGACCTGGGCTGGCCAGACTTGGAAACAGGATACTGGGCTTAATTGACCCAGTATGGCTATTCTTACTTCTGACTTTCCCCTCACTTCACAACTAGGGATCTTCAGTGCTTATTCTACACTTTCTTGAATTCCATTACTGTGTTTTTGCCTCCACCTCTTCTACCAGAAGGATGAACTTTTCATTAACCTTCCCTTCTGCAAATAAATATTTTCTTATATTAGCTTTGTACTGTGACCCCTTGTTTTGGAGCATTATTTCCTCTGAAAAGGGTTTTATTCTTGTGCTTTATTTTATACCTTTTGAGGTATTTAAATGTTTTTATTATATGCCCCATCTTGCCTCTCCTTTCGGATACACATATTTAGGTCCTTAACTCTCATTTCACTGGGCTTTTGTTGCAAGCCCTGAACCATTATGGTAGCCCTTCTCTGGGCACCTCTACCCTATCTTTATCCTTTTGGAGGTGTAGCCTCCAGAAATAGGCCCAATACCCGTGGTGAAGTCCCATCAATGACCTGTAGAGTGGCATTATTACTTCCTTTCTTTTTCTACTGCATGTGCCTGTCCCTGAATACTCCTTATTTTCACCTGGCTCTGATCATTGCCTTGTCTCCCTGTTTTGCATCCTCGAGAGCATAAAACCACCCAGTGGTCGGTCTCTCTCTGTCTCTCTCTCTCCTTATTTGTGTATATCAGTATCTCATCTCCCCCACCCCACTCAATCACATATTGCTTCCTTAGATTTTTTATACCTGAAATGCACAACTGCAGTTTCTTTGCATTGAAGCTCCCACTTACCTTAGGGTTCTAATAATGATCCGTTTATAAGATGGGACAGAACACCGAAAAAGGGAGCACACGCGTCAAGGTCCTGCCATCTCCTCTTCCTTTTGATATTTTGGATGCCAGCAGACTGAGAATGGGATATCTCCTGCACATAAGAGGGTTTCTGGCATGTTCCATGTGGTGAAAGAATCTTAGCATGTTCACTGTCATGTGGGAAACGCAGTAAAGCACACCGCGCAATGTTTTTAGAGAATCTGGATATAACTTAAAAACTGCTGTCTCTAGGAAGGTGCTATAGTAATTACCAGTTCAGTTAAGGGCTTTATTAACCAAGAGCTGTACTTTTTTTAAACCAACATTAGGAGCAAACACATGGCCTAAATCATCTGGTGTTAAAGGTGGCTTTATTACTGGCTAAACCGTACAACAGTCAGTTCTTCAAAGTTAAAGGAGATTTCTATTTAGAAGGGGAAGAAATATTCTTCTTTATATGTGTGTATGTATGTATAATAAATAAGATTAAGGGGTAGATTTTAAAAGGTGTGCGCGGGAGTAGATTTGTTCGCGCAACCCGGCGCGAACAAATCTACTCCCGATTTTATAACATGCGCGCACTACAGCGCGCATGTTATAAAATACAGGCTCGGCGCGCAAAAGGCTGCGCAAAATCGGCAGCCTGCGCGCGCCGAGCCGTGCAGCCATCCTCCGTTCCCTCCCGGCCCCCACCTTCCTCTCCCTTCCCCTATCTAACCCACCCCCCAGCCCTAACTAATTCCCCCCTACCTTTATTTTACAAGTTACGCCTGCTGGCCGGCTGCCAGCACACCGTGTTCCGGTCCGGGGAACGGTCTGGAGGCCACAGCCACGCCCCTGGGCCAGAACCACACCCATGGCCCCACCCCAGAGCGCCCCCAATGACGCGCCGGCCGCGACACGCCCCCCCCCCCCAGGAAAGCCCCGGGACTTACGCGCGTCCCGGGGCTTAGGGTTAGGGTTACGCGCGTAACCCTTTGAAAATCTGCCCCTAAGTGTGTGAAATATTTTTTTTTAGATAAAGGCCTCTTAGTTTTCTATGTTGGCCTCTATTCATATTTTAGGTCTTAAGGTCTTGCTGAGAGCTTTTGTAAACTAAAAAAAAAAAAAAAAAAAAAAATCAATTTCAATGCAGAAAGCATATTTATAAGTAAATAAAACCAGACATATATTTATCTTTCACATTTATTATTTGTGTTGGTAACCTTAAGTACAGTAAAATGTAGCTTTAAGCAGAACTTCGGTGATGGGCTTTGAAGAGAAAAATGTTCCTGTGAGCAGTGGACAGACTATATTATGCTTAATTTGACCTAGCAAGATTTATACTTGTCAGGATTTTTCTAAGTTGAATTATTTCTGTCCCTTAAACCATAACATTTTTGGCTTCCCTCCCCCACAGAATATATTTCCTGTTATTCTTAAAACAGCAGGGCCTGTTGGATTATTTTATTTTTGGTCAGACTGTTACTTTTGCTGTTGAATTTTTGCATTGAAGGAGAATTTTTATAAGCGTAAGCTAAATTCTTGTGGATTATGGTTGGGAAGATACAATTTAGAATGAGCTAGTTTTTATGTTCATGTCTTTGTCGTTTTATTGAATTTTTTTTTTTCAAAAGATAATTAAAAATTTCATTTCCAAAGATGGAAACAAGTCAAAAGCCTGATTTGAGCTGTGGTCAAAAGTAAATTAGGAAAAGTAAAAAAACAAACAAGCAAATAAACCTGCAAGTCAGGGCACTTGTACAATTTTCTAATAGCACACCTTTGGCCCAGTGATTTCATTCCTAGAACTTCGGGGAGGGGGGGGGGGGAACAAATTCCACTGAAAAAAATAGCACATGCTTAACTTTCTGCCAAAAAACCCCAAAGCTGTGGGACTTGCAGAAGTATTGCATTTTTAAGAGATTACGTGCCCCAGTGCCTGGAAGCTGTCCCTGACATGGCACCTGTGCCCCAGCGAACCCCCCTCCCCTTTGCTTTTTCCTCCATCCCCTTTTGTTTCTAAGTCTTGGGCAGGAAGATTCACGCTGGGGCTCGCAGGGTCAGAGCGAATGCCAGGAAGTGACAGCTAGCAAGGATGGGCACTGTTGCTTGGAGTGGGAGCTCGGGGGGGATGTGCTGGGTGCAGCATTACCAGTAGAAGGCATCCTCACTTTGAGACTTGTCTGGAGTCCAGTGGCATGCATTGGGTGTAACCATGACAGCTAGAAGATTTCCCAGCTTGGGAGCGTGGTGGAAGCCTCAGGACGTGCGCTGGGTGCAGTCACACTGGTAGAGGTTAGACTAGCTTGGCAATAGCAGAAGTCCATTAGCTACACAAACCGGTCTAGCTCCTAACGGGCCAGGTATGGTGGGCAGCTGGCACAATGGGCAGTCAGTGGTTAGAGAGGTATATGGCTTGGGTATTGTAAAAGAAATCAATGTTTATTGAAAATAAAGTTCCAGCATTTTTAGTTTCAGAATCTGACTGGTTCTTGACTCTGGGCATGAGGGATTAGGAGAAGGAAGACAGATATTCAGGGCTGCTTGTCTTATACAAGTTTTTGCTTGCAAAATTGTTTTTCTCTGACTATATTGTGTCTGTCTTCTGCTGCTATTAGTAAACTTGCTGCAGAGAAATGGAAAATGACAATCCTGCTTCCTTTTCAGGTGGCTTCACTGTTCTGTTGGCCCTTCTCTCCATTCCTGTTTCAATCTTCAGAGTACACATTCTACTGAATGCATGTTGTTCAGTTACACTGTTTCTGGGTATTAGCAATAAATATGCATGAAGTATAGTTGCACGCACCACTTCCATTATATAGCATATACTACCAATACTACCTTGTGGCAAATGCTGTCAGAAGAGGGAAGGTGCATGTATATAGTTACAGTCCCCAGTTTTAAGTCAGAACTCAAACTTCCCCATGCAAAGGCAGTCTGTCGTAAAGCCATCTCTCTCACTTGTTTTCCTTGAAATAATAATAGTTCTGTTAAAGAAGTTCAAAATGCACCATAGAAATGAACTGGAAGTAGAAAGAGCGGCAGCAGGAAATTTGAGAAAGGAATTCCCCAACCTTCCCAGGGCCATTGGAAGGGCCTGGGGGGTGCTAGACCCAGGTGGTACCACCGCAGGGGACTGGGCACGAGCATGCCATATTGTCGCTGTAGCAGCAGCAGGAGCGCTTCTGAAGCTTTATGTATCCATGCCATTGAAGGGGGTCCTGGCTGCCAGTTGGCCTGGCGATGGACCTGATCTTACCCTTTCAAATGCCAAGTGATAAAAGAATGATTGTTAGAGAAAAAAAAATACAAATGAATACAAGTTAAGCTCCAGTTGTTTTGCATACTGATTTTTGTGGGTGCCTTAAAATCAAAAACAGTATTCAAAAACAAAAACCCAAGCATGCCTTACATTATTTATTTTCTTTATATTCCACCCTATGCAGACAAGTACATTCAAAAAATATTCACTTGCATACCCAAAATAAGCCAGCATTTTAATCCCTACCAGGGACTTTTGTTACCTGATGGTTGTCCTTAGTAGGTCCCAAAATGTTGGTTTATTTTAGCTATGTGAGTAAAAGTTTTATATAGAACTTTCCAAATCAAATTGGACAACCACTTATCTGACACGTTACCAATCGATACAGGCGTCCCCAAAGGCTCTGCACTCTCGGCCACACTTTTCAACATTTATATGCAAATTACTAGCAGAACTAGGAATCAACTTCTTATACCCTGATGACATGCAATTCTACATTCCTATCACCAAATCATAAGAACCTAAGAAATTGCCATGCTGGATCAGACCAAGGGTCCATCCAGCCCAGCATTGAAAGTCTCAACATACATGAAGGCAATACAACAAAAGCTATCTCAGCTTAAACTAACACTAGATACAAAAAAAACCCCTGACATTGTGTGGCTAAGGAGAAACCAATCTATAATTAAACCGCCGTCACCAGACCTGTGTAATTTTCACATCACTCCCTCTGAACAAGTACGGGATCTAGGAATTCAGATTGATGAGCACATCACAATGAAAAAGCACATAAATGAATTAGTACAGGATACTCCCAAGCTGCAAATTTTACATCAGTTGAAACCTTTACTAACATTCCAGGATTTCTGAACTGAACTACAAACCGTAATATTCTCAGACTTAGATTACTGCAATTCCCTATTCTAGGCCTACCCTCAGGACTGTTAAAACCATTACAGCTATTACAAATGCCTCAGCAAGACTATTATTAGGGACAAGGAAATGTAACCACATCACCCCATCACTGATAGACCTACACTGGCTGCCAATACAATCAAGAATCCATTATAAAGTACTAATACTAATTTTCAACATAATCAATAATAGAAACTCCTGCTTATTAGGTGTGACTCTCCAACTATATACACAACAACGAACACTAAGATCACAAAACAAAGGTCTATTAACCGTACCTTCTCTGCGGAGCACTCATCTAACGCAAATAAGAGACCGAATGCTTTCTACAGCGGACCCCAAGTTGTGGAACTCTCTACCTGAGTCGTTAGCATCTGATTACAGAAAAAAAGAGCTTCAAATGTAAACTGAAAACATGGCTCTTCAAAATTGCGTATGACCTACCATGAAATAACAACTTGTAGAAAACTACATAGTTATTGTTTAATGAATGAGTGCCAATCATTAAGAGACCTAAACGGCCAAATTTTAAAATGGCCACGTTTGCACCATGCACATTTTCAAAGGGGCCCGGCCACGCACGTAATCCCCGTTACGCGCAGAAGTGCTGGGCCCAGAGAAAGGGGCGGGACTGGAGGCGGCCGGTACAGTGGCCATTTGTCACTGTGCCGGGGGAAGCGCGCGCAAGTTGCTACTGCTCTTGAGAAAGATCAAGAGGTGAAATAAAAAATTTTGGGATTAGTTTGGCTAGGGATGGAGAGGGGAAGAGGGAGGAAGGTCAGTTAGGTGGGTTGAAAAGTTCCCTCCCAGTCCGCTCCTTAATTGGAGCGGACTGGGAGAGGCCTGATCTTGTCACTGCGCAGTGGTTGCATAATTTCTCCCCTTCTTGTGCGTGCCACCTGTACATATGTGCGTGGATTATAAAATCTGGCGTGCATGTGTGCGTGGTCCACCTTGTGAAGGTTATTTAAAAGGAACTTATTTACCACAAATGGCTCATTTAACAATCCAGTTAAAATGTTTTGATGTTGTGTTGACTTTTAATGTGAATGTTGCTTTTGTAAACCGCTGTGATCTTCTTTTGGAACACTGGTATATAAAATGCCTAAATAAATACATAAATAAATGCAACACAATTAATGTAGAGCTTGTTTTTTTATGTTAAGAACAGCATCTGTTGGTAAGCTGTTTATCTTGAGCACCAGCCTAGAATATTTTTTGGATTACTGACCATATTTATGTGCGTTCTGAAGTTTAGCTATGTGATGCAGCCACATTTTTTTATTAGCTCTGATCTTACAAGTATGCACCACATGTCGTCTTCTTGCTGCCCAGTTGCACTCTTGAGTAATTGGCATTGTTATCAAACTTAATGGATCACTGTTATCAAGGTTGTCATGTGCTGTCATCTTCAACTTTGCTCTGATCCTGTGATAGTCCACATCCTGATGTTATCCAATAAATGTTCTTGGTTTTACTAGAAAATGACAAGTGTGGTCACCACCATAGCTTTCCATTGTCTTCTCTATGACTAACACAATGCAATTGCAAAATGAATTATTACCATGCTGTCCAGCATCCACCAACTTCCAAGTTCTCTTATCTACTGTAGAAACCTTCTCCTCCTCCTCACAGTAATGACTGTGAGCCCTGTCTGTGGGCTTCGCCTCATCTGAATTATTGCTAATGCAATGCTACTTACATGGCGGCACAACTTCAAGCCGTTCACAGCCAGTACCTGTCACAGTAGTAATTACCTCTCTGAAGGACTGCTTGTTTATTTTGGATGGGGAATTATATGCCACCTAGGTCAGTATTTCCCAATCCTGTTCTGGAGGCACCACCTAACCTCCAGATTTCCACAATGAATATGCATGCGATAGATTTTGCCTACCCTGAGTCTCCAGTGTATGCACATGTATCTCATGCATATTCATTGTGGAAATCATAAAATCCCAACCGGTTAGGTGTGCCTCAAGGGGAGAGCTGGGAAACACTGACTTAGGTAGCACCTAATTCTGTGGCATAGCGTGATTGAGCAGGTGGTGTCTGGGCTCTCTGCTGCCATGTTTTCTGGCCCAAATCCATGCCTAACTAATTATTGAAGCATGGCTCTGTGCTTGAACAGCATTACATGTCTGCATAAAAAAAACAAAACCTTATCAATAAAATTCTATGGAGTCAATATTCAGTTACTATCCAGCTGCCGTGTCACTGAATATACCTATCTTATCTAACAGTTAGCTGGGTAGGTTTATCTCGCTAAGAGAGGTCTAACTTGTTTGGCTAAGTTATTTGGATAATGCTGAATATCTGAACTTATCGGCTAACTTAGCCGGATATGTAGCTCTGCCCAGAATGCTCCCATCCTGCCCCTCACTTAGCTGGCTAACTATTTAACCAAATAAATAGTTCTCCAGCTAAGTGGCGGCCACTGAATGAAGCCAAATACTGAAATAGCACAACTTAACCAAATCTGATCTTATCCAGCTAAGTGCTGCTGAATATTGGCCTCTATTAAAATCACTGTTTAGTCAGATGCTGTTGGTGGAGTGCTTAGCACTACTGTTTGCTCATCTGTGAGCAAACAGCTTTGACTCTGTCCTAGCCATGTGTATATGGGGTCAAAAGTCAGTTGCCCCTGTAACTACAGGAGAACAAGTTGGATGTAAACACTTGGCCTGCACTGGTAGACTACAGCATTTGCAGTAGAGATACAATTCCCATATTTAATTCAGCATCCAGGCTCCCCTCCCAAGACTTACCACTGAGCTTTGAAATAATCTTAACAATTCCCAAAGGTAGTGAAGCTGCTGTCTGAAACATTTGGCCGCCCTGCTCTTTTATGTTAGGGTTATAACCATGGTCACTTTGTGCAGGTTACACTAGTCTTCTTGGAAGTCTGAACAAGTCTTGCACAGGCATTTCATATAGGGCCTCGATGCTGTGATATCTTACATTTAAAAAAAATAAGAAAACATATTTGATTGGCTTAAGTTTCTTTCTTTACTCATTATTACCTTGATTAACAAAAGGCAAGTATGCTTCCAAATATATTTTTATATTTCAAGAAGTAAATATTGTATTATGCTCTTAATTGAATGAATATGACAATTTATAATTGCTTTTACATGAAGTAATACAAAAGTCTTATTCCCCTTTTGTACATCTGCCTGGACTAGCAGTTGTTTGAATGCACCATTTTGCAAGATGATATT
The DNA here is from genome assembly GCF_901001135.1 of Rhinatrema bivittatum. NCBI lineage: Eukaryota > Metazoa > Chordata > Amphibia > Gymnophiona > Rhinatrematidae > Rhinatrema > Rhinatrema bivittatum. The sequence continues at coordinate 214,945,108 of NC_042615.1, read as the reverse complement.
ACTGTTTATCATACCCACTCTGTCTCCCCAACCAACAAACCTTCACCCATAGACATACCATAAACCAACTCACTATTTGAAACTAAGGGGCCAGTGTTTTATTAGCCACAATACAAACCATAAAATTACTAATTTTGTTCAGATGCAAGGTTTTATACAAACACAGCAAAGAATTTGCCCAGAAGCAGACACCCTTGGGCTACACAATGGGGGAACTTAACTGAAGGCAAGACAAGCCACATCATTCAGTCCAGTAGTTCCAGCCTGCTACACAGTAACTGCTGATTCCCAGCCTGGTGTACAAGGCCCAGTTGGGTTATGGTAGTACTTTCCTTCTCATGCACTAGGCATGGTGAGATCTTCTGTCATCCTCTGCTCCGTGCCAGAGGTACATGCCCCTTAGGGGCTGCTGTATACTAGAAAACCCCCCACCCTGCTCTTTGGTCCTGAGAGTCCTGGAAAAGCCTTGACTTGTGTTCACATGCAGTATTTTTTCCCTCCTTACCATGATCTTAACCCAAGAATCTCCCTTCGACCTGTTGTCAGATAGGAAGGATGTATTTCCTGGTCTTGAATCAGAGTCTGCTTAGTCTGTGCCAGTCTAAAGTTAGCCTCCTATATAGCTCCGCCCCCGAGGTCCCAGATTGGCCCCTCAGGGGTTTCAAAAGCAGTGCTAGGACACCTGGGGGGGGTGTTCCCAGCATTTAGACGGTGAGGGGACAAAAGAAAGTGTGGGATCCTGGAGGAGACCCGTGAGTTCAAGTTTTGATGTGTTTGACACTATGCTCTGCTACCGTGTCTAAAAGTCTTGTGCCTTGTCTGTAACCAGAAATCTTGTCTTAAGTCACGCTGTGCACTACTACAAGAGATTTTATTGTGTAAAGTCCCGGAATGTAACATGGTCTGGAAATTAGCCTCGCTCAATAACTGTGAGTTATTAAGTTTGCCTGCAGTACAAGTCAGGAAATGTTCTGTTGTTTCTAATAAAACCAGCATTGAGAATAAATTCCTGTGTCAGTGTGCTGCAGGGGCTTTCAGAACCTGACACCTGCTGCTTGAGGATGGGTGGAAATTCTTCTGTCCACTGAGAAATCCTCTTGGCCTAACCTGGCCTGTTTTGACCCAAGTATAGCAAACAGTGCTGCTCCCCCCATGCCATTTTCTATTACTCTAAACATTAGAAGCTTCTGCTCCTGACCCTGTCCTGAAAGGAAACATTTCTCTCCGCCCCTGCTTGCTAATTGTGGAAGGAAGGACTGGCTGGCTGGAGTTGTGCTATGCAACTTAGCTCACAAGTCCACCTATATTCAAAAGTATCAGATTGTGTGAGTTAAGTGAACAGTGACTCTTGCTAACTGCTCTTTCAATTGTTGTAGAGTTGATCATGCCAGATAATCATGACTATGAGGAAGCTGGAAGAAAAATGATTCATGTTTTCTGTCTGTTACTAGTTAAGATTCTCTTACCCCTCCTTCCAGTCTGACAGATCACCACAATTCTTTGATTCCAGCCTCCAAAATCTATAACAACTGAAACCATGTTGTACGCAAGGATTCACACGTCATGTCCTCCAGGACCATAAAAAGGTCTGTTTTTCAGGATAATCACAGCGAATATTCATATGATATGTTTTCATACATTTTAGTTTCAGAAACCAGTTTATTTATATAGCTTGGTTACCCTGAAAACAACCCTGCCTGATTGTATCCCTCCAGGACTGCAATTATGCCAGCACTATAATACAGTAATTAGAGGTGAATTTTCAAAAACTTATGCGGGTGTTGTACGTGTACAATTGGCATATATGCATGTAAGTAGCCTCTGTGCATGGTAAGCGAATTTTCAGAAGGGCGGGAGAACGTGCAGAGCCTTGCTGACACATAGAACAGTATGTGTATAAAAAGAGGGCGTTTCAAGGGCATTCCTGGGTGGGAATGGAAAATATGCATGCACACAAATATTTTATAAGTTGAGTGTGTGCATACATGTGTGCATGTGTTTTCACTTGCTAATGAAGTCATAGAAATTATATCTGACATCTTTTTTTTTTTTCTGCAGTTGTTGGGTGAAAGGGTTCTGGAGCAAGTGGTGGAGGGTGTGAGTGAAGTGGTGAAAGTCTGGATCAACTGGTGTAGGTGTTGAACTAGTGCTTGGAAGAAGGAATTCCAGATAATACTTTACATCCACTTCAGTTGATCCAAAATGCAGCTGCACGTCTTAACAGGTGCAAATTTGCATGAGCAAATAAATATATCTCTGGTTTCGTAGCTACTTTACTGGCTTCCCATTCGCCAGCATGTAATGAATAAAGTAGTTGTCGTCATATTTAACCTTCTGATACATACCAATATTACATGGATCAATTAAACTCTGAGAATTCATGCTTCTAATATGATCCCTGCATTCCTCTAGCCTAAATCTTTTGGTTATTCCTGCTCCCCATGAAGTGCACTTATCAGAAACACGCGATAGAGCCTTTTCAGATTCAGGGCCTATAGCACGGAATGCCTTACTGGTACAGGTTTGCAAGAAATAAATGAATACACTAACAAGTAAGTATTTTCATATATGAGATCTGCGCATACATCAGCCCACTTTAGAAAATCCCTGCCGCCGCACATAAACTGAGAGTTCTCTGTCAACAAGCAGAGCTGAATTAGCCATGACACATAGTTGATGTCATCTGACAGTGCCAAATGGACCTTTCTCTCCTAGCTTATAGAGCTTTTGCTCTAATGAGCATGTGCAGGAGTTCCTACCTGAACATTGCTTTAGGAGCCCCTCAGTCTCTTTTTCTGTCTGAGCTCCTTCATGGACTTGTACCTCTCTCTCTCTCTCTCTCTCTCTTTTTTGGTACTTCTTATCTCTGATCTCCCTTTGTGTTGCCTTGCTGCCCTGGCAACTCTTCAACAGCACTTTTAAGTGCTACAAATAAATAAATAAATAAAGAAAATATTATGGCCAGCTTCAAGAAGACCACACCCAATGATTTGAAAGACTATGTGAGTGGTCGGAAGATGTCCATAATCGATGACCACAACATTTGTTATAAATGTCTTAGGCCAGATTATGACACAGCTACCTGCCACAATTGCAGATGGCAAAGAGGTCCCAGAGGAACAGGCTCAGAAGATGGAGGAACTTACAGGTCAATGAAAAGCCAGCGTTGTTTCTCTTGGAGCAAGGCCTCCTTGGTCTTCCTCCATGCTAAGCTGCGCAGGAGCTCCTTGACCAAATTTCCCCTACTGTAGTGCCGGTTCACTGATGATCTGCTCTGCTAGGTCAAGCACAGTGTGGAAACATTACAAACAAAGGTCTGTAAGCCCTTCACAAACCCTGGGGGCTTGTTGTTGTATAAGAGGAAAAGTCATTTTTTGGAGCTGTTGGCTTTGTCAGCACTGCCGAAGCTGAGATCCCATCGACACATCTGGCACTGTCAACTCATCAGGCCTCTGCATCAGACACATTAGGTGTCATCGAATCATCAGTCATTGGTATTGTCCACTCACTGGCCCTTGGCACATAAGCCTTTGGTGCCATCACTGTCGATACATCATTCCTCAATTAAGCAAATGCAATAGTTTTTTTCAGCAATGTGTTCAGCATTGGATCCATCGATACTCCACACCCTGATGTAATTGGAGTGCCATTCCCTGGTCCTGTTGATGCATTTCAGGCAGGAACAATCAGAAGGAGGTTCAAAAGTAAATTCAATGCACTTACCTCCCGCTATCTCAAGGGCCTTATCTACATCTTGTTTCCTCAAGCAAAGACTTTGCCTGGAGATGCCAGATCCAATATGCCTTGTGATGCCCCTAGTCTCCATGTATCTTCCAGCTTAGTTGCTCCAGGAGAGAGCCTCCCAGAGTCCATTGAGAACTTCTTAAGAAGATGAACCTATACTGGTCTCAGAAGATGATGTCTCTTCCCTAGCTCATGGTTAGAGGACATGGTAGCCCATAGACTAGTTAGTGGAGTTGGTGAAGACATTTTTTGCCTCACTGGCAGCTAGTAACAAGGAGGAGATACCATTCTCCTGTCCAGAGTTTTGGATTTGTTCCTTCAAGGAGGGAGTCCCTCTCACCTCCATGCCTCAGGAGCTCCCATCAGAAGTCCCAGGGGTGGGATCCTAGTCCTTGACCATCCCGCTCTCTGGAAGAATCTAACAATTGTGAGGGGGAAATTTGAGATACTACCATTTGGAGCATGCCTCAGGAATATTCCCTTCTGAGATTATCGATGATCCTGCCCCATTGTCTTCATCATCATTGGGGTCCTGGTTAGTGTTCCTGCACCTTCTCATTCTGAGGAATGATCTACAGGGATTCTGTAGATCCTGATTTGTTGGACCACTCTTTGCCACCAGAAGACCTCTTGTAGAATTTGGGTAAGGTATTATGAGTTTGTCTGCAAGAACAAAGACCCATCCCCCCCCTCAAAAAAAACCCCCAAAAACAAAACAAAAACCTTTTGGCCTTCTCCGTTACACTCTGTGCCAGTACTCTCGATCATGTGGGATTTACAAACAGGTATATGAGATTACCAGCATCCTGTCCCCCAGTAGTCAGGAAACTGGGTCTCATATATATATTCAGCAAACCCCAGGTTTTGGAGTAGTCCAGCTACCACATCAGTCAGTGGTAGTGGAATCTGTGCTGAAATGGGCAAAGAAGACCAGGATTTTCTCCCAACATCTACAGGGCAAGGACCCTAGACTGTTGAATAACTTTGGGAAGGTCTGTTAGAGCTTGATGCTGAATGCTCACATCGTGGCCCATCAGTTCTACATGTTGCAATACTTAACATTATTGCATTGGTAATCTGACACCCTTCTTAAAAGTTGCTGGATGGAGAACTGGCTGTGGGTGCTTCTGGATGCCGGGTAGTGCATATGTCATCTGTTCTACTCAGTGTATAAAGCATTTGATGCTGCAGCGAGAACTTCTGTAGCAGTTATCAGGGCACACCGGAACAGTGAGTTGCAAGAAGCAAGTGAGCATGACAAGTTGGCTGATGTACCCTGTTCCATGGTATGTTTATTGAAACAGCACATGTACTTTCAAGGTTGGTGATATGCAATATTTTATAAACTGCATAGCTCCTGCTATACAGCCTATAAAATATAGCCATATCTGTAGGCACATTTACTTATGTGTGTATGTGCTGAGTTACGCACATGCACACTATTGACAATTACCCTCCCAAAATCCTATTTTCCTCAAAATTAGGAGACATATTTGGAAGGAAAAGGCATTGTTTTCAGATTAACTCACTATTTTTTAACTGTAAAGCAAAATAAAATATAGCCTAGATACATTTAAATGTTAACAGCTGAAATGGCAGCTTCTTAGTTAATACAGGTGGCACTTTGGGAACTATTTTATCCTGTTTTAGGCCAGTGGTGCTCAACTCAGTTTTCAGGGACTGCTGTCCAGTCAAGTTTTCTAGATAGTCACAATGACTATACATGAGATATAGTTGCATAGAATGGAGACAGTGCATGCAATTATATCCAATGCATATTCATTGTGGATATCTTGAAAATCTAACTGGACAAGCGATCCCTGAAGACTGCATTGTGAACCACTGTTTTAGGCCACATTAAAAGTAAAATGTTTGTGACAGAGTCAAAGGCAATATTCTAAACTGAGATTTATGTTTTTTGAAGCTATGCTTACATTTCTGAGCAGTCAAAATCAATTCTGTTCTGGTAGGCTAGCTCTTATTTTTCCCTTACAGCAGTCCCTAAAGAATGAAATACTTCAAACTTAACAAGAAACTTAAGTCAAACTTCAAAATGTTGGTATTAGCAAATAAAAAATGTTATAGCCATCCTCATAATGGTTTAGAATAACAATGATGTTCTCTATTATTAACTTTAAAGAAAAAAAGGTTTTCTCAGGGTAAAGAACTGTTTAGTCATTAAACTCTCATTTTTCTAGTTTCAGAAAACATAAGCACTGACAGGATGCCTTGTTGTGCAGATACTGTTTTCATAGGCGAAATGAGCAGTAGGTGACAGCCATCTTTGCTACAACCTATTACTGAACTGCTCTTGCCAATGGAAGCAATATATAGCAAACTGCGTTGTGCTAACATGCCTACACTAGTTTGTATTGGTTCGTTAAATAGCTTTCATTAATGTTCATACACAATCAATGCCAATGAGGTAATGTAATGCCCAAGTATGCTAAATGCCCAATATAATACAGATGCATTGATGCAAGCCAGTGAACTGTAACTTGGGGAGGTTTGTTTATTTTTTTAATTGCATTGCCATCTGCATTAATACATGTACTTTTGCATATGTACTTTACTGCATTAACATGTGCCTTATTTGTATTTCATGTACATCAGCCGTTAATAAGCATGTTAATAGCTGATGTTAATGCAGTTTAATACATTGGCCCAGTGAGTTCACTGTGTGAATTAGAAGTCATAGAAGCATAATACAACTTTTAAGCAAGAAAGAGGAGTTGGGTCCCAAATTGGGCCAGAGGTGGTTTGTAGACCACCTAGAAGCAGCTGTAGACCTAGCCCTTCTGCTAGCACAGTGTTTCTATAATTAGGTATCCCATACCTCCCTTGAACTGAAACATTATTATTGAAAAGTGCTATCAGTCTACAAGCTTGCTCCAATTTGAGCAAATATATGGGTAGGAATACTTTGGTAGGAAAAGGCATACATATAACCCAGGGCAGGATGTTTTATTGTTCCATCACGAATGTTACAAGGAAATCAGGGGGAAGGGTTCCAGACAGCCAGCAGTGTTATGCAGACCTCTTATAAACCGCCTTAGACCCAACCCTTTATCTGTATGTAAAAACATTGTCTACACAAATAAGACATCCCCATCACAAGTTATAATGTCTATAACTAGTGAAAAGGAAAGTTTAACGAACCGATGGCAACACTATCCCATCGATTTTAAAAGCCCTACGCGTGCTGAAACCGGGAGATGTGCGTGATGTGCGCCGCTTGGATTTTAAAACCCATACAGGTGTGCACGTATCTCCCGAAATGCGCACAAAAACATTTTTTTTTTTTGCAAGCGAGGCATGGTCTGAGCAGAGCATGGGCGGGCCGGGGCTGAGGCATGATTTCTGCACATCCCTATTTACGCACACTAGTTTGCGCCAAGGTTCCCTACCGCATAACTTTACTTCTGCTGTGGATGTCGTGTAAGTCATAAAAAAAAAAAAAGTTACTTAGTGAGGTCTAGGCAAAGTAATAAGAGGTATTAGGAAGGCCAATTGGTTAACTGAACGAACTGGGAAAACAGGTTCTAGCGTCGGCAGGCGTGACTTGTAAAATCCCTCTCACTTATTCAAGCAAGGCGGTATTTACGTTCACATGCGCGCGTCAATATGAAATCGTGCGCAGATGTGCACACAAATAGCCAGTCTTAAAATGCACGCATATACGTGTATATGTTTTAAAATTGCCGTGTCCATGTGCGCGCGCCTGCAAACGCGTGCAGATGTGCGCCCACTCGTGACTCTTAAAATGAACCTCTAAGATTTTAAACCATACCCTCCTTCAAGCAAATCACCATTAGTGCGGCTGCCCATGCTTGCTCCACTTCAAGACGGCTGAGAAAGAGAAGTGAAGGAAAATTGTTTCACCACTCTCTGAAATCTGTTTTGTCATGCAGTTTCAGAAAGTCGGCGTTACCCTTTATAAACTGCACAAAGTATTCATTGAAAGTCCAAGAAATCTTATTGGGTAGAACAAAGAATTCTGCTCCTCCCTCGCCTCCACCGCGATATCATTTCTACCATATGTAACAATCACACAGAACAGCTCTGTGGGTCTTTATGTGGCGAGCTGATTATGAAACCTCAGCGTGATTCCAATATAACCAATATCTTTCCATGCACCATGCATCTTTCCATGCACTAGCCACCCTCCTACTTCTCATTAAGGACTAATTACTTCTTAATGAGTTTCCTTTCATTGTTTGAGACATATACGTTTCTAGACCAGGAAACTAAACATTTCTATTCAAAGCAAAGCTTTTGTGCCCTGGTACGCCACTCTCCTTTACATCCTCTACACAGTCATCTTAAATGTCAAGAAAAATAACTATTGTATCTGATTTCACTGACAACTGTGTATGCTAATTTTTGTTACGTTGAAATGGGACAGCTGGGTTAAGAGGGGTAAGTATGTTTGGTACATGTGACACTGAAAATGCTAGCGAATACAAAAAACACTTGAAACTTGTGTCATGACACAACTGCCAGTGTCATGTTATTTATTTACTTTAAAAGATGTAGGACTGCCCTATCCAGTGTTCAGGTTGAGTTACATAAAAACATTCACAGCCTTAACAGCATAAAATAAAAAAGACATTCCAACCTAGACTACTACTCATCTTCCAGTCTGCCCAACATAATACAACATTCAAAACATAGAAATGACGGCAGAAGAAGACCAAACGGCCCATCCAGTCTGCCCAGCAAGCCTTCACACTCTTTTTTTTTTTCTCCTCTCTCATACTTATCTGTTACTCTTGGCCCTTAGTAACCTTTTGGTTCTGTATCCCTTCCACTCCCGCCATAATGCAGAGAGCAGTGTTGGAACTGCATCTAAGTGAATATCTAGCTTAATTAGTTAGGGATAGTAACCGCTGCAATAAGCAAGCTACACCCATACTTGTTTACCCAGTCTATGTAATTCAGTCCTTGTTGGTTGTTGTCTGTATATAGATCCACTTTTCTTAATTCCCCCTGCCATTGAAGCAGAGAGCTATGCTGGATATGCGTGAAGTATCAGTCTTCCTCCCTTGCCGTTGAAGCAGAGAGCTAACTTGCATTGAAAGTGAAGTATCAGACTTTCTCCCCTGCTGTTGAAGCAGAGAGGCAACAAACTACAGCTCAAAGGATTGCATTTAAGTTTGCACCTAATTATCTGTGTAAATGAAGAGGATTCCAGAAGGCTGGTCTGGCCACTGAAAATGCCCTGCCATGAGTCTCTGTCAGTCTAGCTGCTCAAGTTGAAGGGTCCTCAGGAAACTCACATTGTAATGATCTCAAGGCTTGTGATAGTGTATAAAAATTCATAATTGCAGAGATCCAAGGAGACACATGATTATGTAATAACATGAATCAAGAGTAAGGATCTTGTATTGGACCTGCCACTGAATCGGGAGCCAGTGCAGGTGTAATTCTCTCCTGTCAACATGACAGAGAAGACACTTAGAAGTAGACACCTCACACTTCAACTATTTTGTGAATTAGGAGAAGAAAAGAATATTTGTAACATAAATAAGACTTTTTTTTTTGCTTCACATCATAGAGGGGAAGTTATCATGAGTTTATATATCCTAAGAAAATAACTCAGCAGCACTAAAGCATCCTTCACTGAGCCATGAGGGGTAGTCGTGGTGTATGTTTGTCACTGACAGTCACATTGAAGATCACTGCAGTACATGCATGTGCCAGCATTTAAGAATACTTCCTAAATGTCAGCAAATTTGCATTTCCCTTAAATATTCTCTTAATATTACTCCTCATTAATGCTGGCATTAATTTCTGGTCTAGCATCCCAACTGAGTCTCACTTGTCTGAAGCCAGCATCTTCTGTATGTACAAATTAACAAGTGAATGTGATTCCTCTGGGCAAAAGCAAAGCTTTCTTTATATACCAGAATCTTTTTCTCTTAGGATATTTAGTTTATTTTATGTTCATTTTAAGTTTTTAACCCGCCATGAGCAGCATGCTGGAAAGGGTGGATATAAATGGATGCATTTAATTACATTTAAATTTAAATATGCTGTGAATATTTCAGTTGCTAATTTGGCACACAAAATGTGTTTCCTGAAAATATTTTGCTAACATAAAGGCAAGCTTTGTAATAGGTGGACAATCTTCAAATGGATCTCCTAGTTCTGAATGGGAATTGGCCTCTTGAAGTGACTGAATGAATATGTATTGTATTTTAATAATGTATGAATGAATCCACGGATTTATATTTTATTTTATATTCTTATATTGTTTAGTAGTTTATTTTAACTTTTTTCATTGTAAACCGATATGATGGTGGTATCCAAATACCGGTATAGAAAACATTTTCAAATAAATAAGGAAGTCGCTGTCCTCACATCTTTCTCTCAGAGCTCTGGGTTTATTTCTCCCCCAGTTTGACATGCTGGTTCACACTAAGGATTTCAGAGGCTTTCATGCCCGTAATTTTGTGTTCATTTGGAAAAAGCATTCTAAAACTGTTAACTGCAAAATATTAGAGGTGAAACTAATACTTATCGGTTAAACATTAACAATTTAATATTTTACTTCCCTGGTTCTAAGTGGTCTGACGTGAAAGGGCAGATTAGCAGAAGGGGTTTCATCCTATATCAATTAACCACCCCATACCATCAAAACACCTCCTCACCCCAGCCTATTCGAGGCCTCCCCTCACCTCCATCTGCACCATCAAGTCCGCAGACACACCCCTCCCCCAAACATCATGGACCCCTCTTGAGACAAACCTCCTTCCAGAATAGATTCTTACTATTCCAGAGGGTCCCTCATCTTCCTCTAGCAGGAGGAACGTGTTGGAGCTGCTGCAGCAGTGAAGGGTGCAGCTAGATGCACTTCCCCCACCCCATCAAACCCCTGGCAGCGTCTCTCAGCAGCACTGCCGACAGGAGAGCTCTCGTGTCCTGCCTGGCAGCGAAGATGACGGATCCTGCAGAATTGTAAGAATTGATTTCAGAGCAGGGGTCAGGGTGCTTTGGGGAGTCTTGATACTCGATTACTTGGTGGTGTGGTGATGTTGGGAGGGATGTAGTTCCTAATGGTCTGGGGAGGTTGCCACAGGGGTATTTTATGATCTTATTGTTACGGTTGTAGGGAGATGAAATTTCCCCCACTCCAACCCCCCCCCCCCCACTATCCTGCCCTTCCACTTCAGACCAGTTAGCAGTAGCACTAGGGATTTCAAGAGGCAGCATGCACAGTAAAAATTTAACAACTGATCTGAAGCAGGTGTTAAATTTCTGGTGGAGGAGAGCATTCCACGCTGTTTCCTGTGTGCACGTTAAAGCCTCCTTTGCATGTGTTCTTGTATTTGCATGTGTGGAGCCCCTAATATTAGGTGCTCCCGCTAATGTCTCTTCAAACTGTTGTAACGTGCATGATGATACTTGGCTTTCTTCACTAAGTTTCGGTAACCTGGAATTCTTTTGCATTTGTTTAGCCACCAGATAATGGGCCTCCGCCATTACCAACATCATCCCTCCCTGAAGGTTATTATGAAGAAGCTGTGCCACTCAGCCCTGGCAAAGCTCCTGAGTACATCACATCCAGTGAGTACTCAGACACCTTCTTCCTGCTTGTTTTGCTGAGTTATAGTGTTTTAGAGAACGACGAGTAAGTTTCTAGTCAGCCATAAACCGCCATGAAATGCTGTCTCACTTGCCTGTTACAATCTTACTACTGTTCTTCTGTTTCCACCGGCTTGGCACATTGTCAGATTAATTTTGGCAAGTTAAAGAATAGAGCCGTAAAACTCAATGTATAGAATTAATTGCGGCCAGCCATACATAACAAATCTGTAATTGTGACCGAGAACAGTCGATGACATCATAAACCATTGAGTGATCCAACGCCTGCTTTAATCTCAATGCTACAGCAGAGATCTGGGGAGTAATAACAGCTATATTCACAGGGATATTCTCACATATAAAGTTTTTGACAAATTGAAATGAACTTTTCACAAGATTGGCAGATTTAGTTCATTGAAAAGTTCTGAGATTTTTATCTTGTTATCTGTACTGTGTAAATTGTGCAAACCTTCAAGGAAGTGCCAAAGCCACTCATCTGTTTGAAACAGCCTTAGGTGATGATCTTAGAATTTGCTGATTGTGCTAAATTGGGAACAAATTGGGAAAGTATGTAGCAGAAATTTAGTTGTATTCGTGCTGCATGCACAGACATGCGTACAGAGGGACTGACTGACAAACAGACACTGTGAAGCTAATAAATACATTCATTTCATTGTGAAATGTGCCTTAATTGTAGAGAAAACTGAAGTAATGCACATTGTTGAATAGCATCATGCAATTAAAATAAACACATAATGAAGGTACTGGCTCATCTATGCAATATGATGGTAGATAAAGATCATGAGGTCTATGTTCAGTAAGCTGGTGAGCAGACAAGTTATCCGGCTCAGGTTGGCTGGATAATTTGTCTTGGATATTCAGCTGCACAAGTCCCTTCTGAATATACTTGGCTACAGTTATCCCAGATACCTTTTAAACTTAACTAGTATATTTGAATGAATATAACTGGTTAGGTTTAAAGGTATCTGGGAATATGAACCAAGATAACTTAAATCTTAACTGGCTATATTCAAAATATAGCTGGGGAAGTACAAAAAAAAGGCCCAATCCCCCATCCCCCCACCAAACAGTAAAAATGTCAGGCTCGAGCTCCCCCCCCCCCCCCAAAAAAAAAAAAACCCAATAAAAATGAGTTGCCAGCCATAGCAGACAGTGGAATCTCCTCGCCCTTTTCCACTGCACTGCACCCCCCCCCCCCCCCCCCCCCCCCCCCCCCAATTTTGAAAATAACACTTGGGCTCCGGGTCTCCTCCTCACATCAGCCACTCGCAATCCCTACCTCAGCCTGGATTTTCTCTGAATGCCTGGGAGCACAGTACATTTTATTCCATACCTGGTGGCATGCAGTGTTGCTTTCACAGCAATTCTAGTCGCATACACTATCAGGGTTTCTGTCATATATTACTCTCACAGCAATACTGGATGCCATCGAAAGATTTTTTTTAAAGCTTAATTGCCTGTATTTTGAATATAGTTAAGGTTAAAATTATCCAGGTACATGCATCTGGATAACTTTAGGACTGTTCTGAAGCAGTCTTAAAGTTAGCGGATAATAACGAATGTTGGCTTCGTCTGGCTAATTTTACTGCCTCTATCTGCTGGTAGAAGTTCAAAATCCACTGGTCTGGACGGGTCTGGTAGGACTCAAAGAGAGAAAATTAGCAGGTAAGTACTACATTTGGTCTTACCTAGAGGATCAAGTCCTAGCCACAGAATCATTTCCTGCCCACACCATGGTGATGTTTTCCTTTTATGTAACCCTGCTCCTCCAAAGAAGCACAGAGACTGCCAGACTGGAGATGGGACTGCTATACTGTGTTCCTGAAGGTCTACTGTTTATACCTCTCTGTCTGCCTCTGCTTCTCCAAACCTGCCACTCTGGCTTCCAGAGATCAGACTTGTTCTCTGAGAGCCATGAGCTCTTTGTTCTGGGTGCGTACACCCTGGCAGTGATTGCCAGCATCCCGCTTGCTGGACTGCTGTCTACATCTTAATGTTGTCAAGTTCTTAAAATTATATAAGGTGTTGGAGGTATTTTATCCAAATTAAAATATCCTGTAGTGACCTGCAATAGGACTACAGTTAATCAGTTGCTAAGGTCAAAGTTAATTATTCACTAGGTGATATAAATCCCCAATTAATTTACTGTGAAAACCTTCCCTGCTAGCCTTCTGATTTGCATTATAGTCTATAGATGAAACTACGGTGTTTGACGGGCTGGGTAGGAGATGGGGGAGGTTAAGTGGGAAAGTCAAATACCACTGATTCCTTTTCCAGGAAACAGCTCTCATGCCCTCCCCACAGCAAAAGAATCAACTTTTTTGAAAGCTCTTAAGACTCACAGAATAACTTTAACTCGTAACTCTTTCCTGTAACATGCTTTATAGACACACAGAATAAACATTAACCTTCCAATTATTTCTTTTGCAAGCTTTTAACACATTCCTCAGAAATCCTGCTCATCCAGCAGCGGGTAGGTGCTGCTTCTGCTGTGAGTACTCCTTAATCTAGTGTTCTTTTTTTAATAATGGCATTGAACAAACCCTCCACCTCCAAAGGGCCCTCACCATCTTTCCCATACAGAAGATCCTGCTCTACAGAAGACCTCAGCTCCCACCTAGCCTCTCAACTTCCATCCATTGATCTCTCAAACCCGAACACAGCTCTCCGCTCTTGGAAAGCCATCACAGATTCCATAGCCGACAAGCTATGTCCGCTAGCAACCAAAAAATCACTCCCAAACGCCTCCAAAAGACAACCATGGTTCACGGAAGAACTAAGAAAGCTAAAACAAATCTAAGACAGAAAGAGAGCGACTGGCGCAAATCCCCAAGCACCAATACACGATCCATCTACAAAGCCACCCTCCATCAATACAAGTCAACTACCTCTAAATCCAAAGGGACTACTATGCATCCAAGATTCACCACTTAATCTTCGACGCAAAAGCCCTCTTCGCCTATGTCTCCAATCTCACCCAAATCATCCCACAGGAGATTCCCAACGACCTAGCACAACCCAAAGCTGAAGAACTTGCTCTTCATTTTCACAACAAAGTCAACAGCCTTCTAACTCATCTGCCTTCTAATCCCACCGACCCTGCTCTTTACCAGTCTCTTCAACAATCATCCCTCAACAACAATGGTCTGGAAACACTTGAACCCATCTCTATCTTAGAGATACAAACTCTTATAAGAAGAATGAAACCTTCCTCCCATCCTTTGGATACTATCCCCACCAAACTGCTCCTGGCCATCCCTGACTCCATCGCTAAAACCTTGTCGGACATCATAAACTGCTCACTCTCCCAAGGACTATATCCTGACGACCTCAAATTGGCCTCCATCAAACCTCTACTCAAGAAACCCAACTTGGATCCTAAAGACCCCAACAACTTCCGTCCTATCGCCAATCTCCCATTCATAGCCAAGATTCTAGAAAAAGTTGTCAATACTCAACTCTCCGAATACATAGAAGAAAACAAAATCCTATTCCAATCACAATACGGATTTCGCAAGTCACTGAACACAGAATCCCTCCTCATCTCCATGTCTGACTTCATATTAATGGGCCTTGACAAAGGCCAATCCTTCCTCTTAATTCTACTGGACCTATCAGCCGCCTTTGATACGGTCAATCATTCCATTCTCACTTCCATTCTGGCTTCTATAGGTATCTCAGGCACAGCTCTCTCATGGTTTAAATCTTTTCTCTCCAACAGAGGCTTCAAGGTTAAGATACAGAACAAAGAATCTTCACGAATGGACGCATCCATAGGTGTCCCCCAGGGCTCCTCACTGTCACCTACACTCTTTAACATTTATCTTTTACCTATCTGCCAACTCCTCTCCAACCTTAACCTCAAACATTTCCTCTACGCCGACGACATCCAGATCGTGATACCCATTAAAGAATCTTACACAAAAACATTGGTTCACTGGGAAAACTGTCTCTTCGAAATTAAACATCTCCTGGCTAACCTAAACCTAGTTTTAAACTCCTCTAAAACAGAACTGCTTCTCATCTCCCCAGATAATAATGCCATCTCTAATCCTCCAACTATCCCAACTACTACACAGGTGAGAGATCTAGGAGTATTAATTGATAACCGGATGAACCTTAAAGCTTACATCAACAGAACCACCAAGGACTGTTTCCACAAACTCCAAGTTCTGAAAAGAATTAGACCACTCTTCCACACTCAGGACTTCAGAACCATTCTACAAGCTATCATTTTTTCTAAGATCGATTACTGTAACTCTATCCTTCTGGGCCTACCTTCCTCCTATACTAGACCCCTCCAGATGTTACAAAACGCTGCGGCAAGATTACTGACAAACTCCAGGAGGAGGGACCATATATCTCCAATCCTAAAAGATCTCCACTGGTTGCCTGTTCACTTTAGAATCCTCTACAAATCTCTTTCCATAATATACAAAACCATCCATCAACACACCCCACTCGACTTACAAGTCCCATTCCAAATTTATAACTCCTCCAGACCAACAAGAGACACACTCAGAGGATCTCTTCAAGTGCCCCCAGCCAAAACTACCAAACACATTACCTTGAGAGATCGGGCCTTTTCAACAGCCGGCCCCCTTCTATGGAACTCCATCCCACCGGACCTTAGACAGGAGCCCAGCCTCCCAACCTTCAGGAAGAGACTTAAGACCTGGCTGTTTAAAAAAGCTTTCCCGGACACCGATTAATTCTATTCAGCCAGATTCTACCACTTCCACATGTAAAAATGTTATTACTAATGTAAATACCTATACCTAATGTTATTCTCTTTCTTTTCTTCTCTCCTCCCAGTTCTATTACCTTGTTATTTGTAACTGCTTCCTTCTACACAAATAGGTTATTGAATTGTTTACTGTACACCCCTGTTATATGTAAACCGGCATGATGTGTTTGCAACATGAATGCCGGTATATAAAAATTTTAAATAAAATAAAATAAATAAGTAGATGCCCAAGGAACAGGCTTAAGAATTGGAACATGTTTAGAATGCTTTACCAGTCAACCAAAATCACCACCAACCAGTTGTTTATCTAAATGCCCACTATAAACGTTCAACATCCGATTCCCACAAGTTTAGAAATGGACACATTTTCAAAATGGTATTTCTAATAAAAAAAAAAAAAGTAATTGAAAAATTAGAAACTTAAAAAAAATTATTAAAGGAAGGGTTGATAGTTTCATATAATTTTAATACTGTTGCCACCAAGGTAAACAGAGTTATGTGATGGTTTATAATCATAAAGTAATCAACCTCCTTCCATCCTCTGATAATTTTTTAATTTTATTAAATGTCACTGTGTTATTTCTAAAAAAAAAATTATTTCCTATAAACATTGTAAAGAAGCTATGCTGTTTCCTAGTGCAGCAAAACTAGAAGACTTAAGTCTCTGCAAAAAACACACTCATTTAAACCATCCCTGACATCAAAACGTAATGGGCCAGATTTTTAAACCTATGCACGGGCATAGATTTGTGCGTACAACCCGGCGCACACAAATCTACGCTCGATTTTATAACATGTGCGTGTAGTTGCGAGCATGTTATAAAATCCGGGGTCGGCGCACGCAAGGGGGTGCCGAGCCCTAGAGGAGCCCCGATGGTGTTCCCTGTTCCCTCCGAGGCTGCTCTGAAATTGGAGCGGCCTCGGAGGAAACTTTCCTTCCTCCCCCCCCCCCCCCCCCCCCCGTGACCTTTGATGAAGTTGTGCCTGCCTCTGGGCAGGTGTAGGTTACGCGCGCCGGCACGACTGCTGTGCCGGAGGCCTCGGTCCTGCCCCACCCCCGGCCCACCCACTCCCCACCCATTTTTTCAAGCCCCGGGACATACGCGCGTCCCGGGGCTTGTGCGCGTTGCCGGGCCTATGCAAAATAGGCTCGGTGCGCGCAGGAGCGGGTTTTCGGGGTTACGCACGTAACCCTTTGAAAATCCGCCCCAATGCTTATAGTTCTCTTCACGGGGCCCTGTTTCAAACCGAGTCCTTCTTCAGTGGTTTATCCACTTTGTTCTTGTATAGTTTCCAGCATTCTTAGTTTAGAGATGCCTTGAACCTGAGGTAGCAGCTTTGTTAGGTTCAATCAAATGCTAATCAACCTATCCTCTATAAATTGGCTCATCGTTTTTTGAACCCAGTTACAGTCTATTTGCCTTCCCAATGTTCTGTTGCCTTGAGTTCCAAAAATTGACTGTTATGTTAAGATGAACTTCATTTTGTTTGGAAACTTTCCCCTTCGTAGTTTAATTGGGTTCGCCCTAGGTCTTGTTTACTATCTCCACATCTTTCTAGATTTTATATGCACACATCTATTGTATCCCCTTAGGTGACTCTTTTCAAAACTGAGTCCTAGTTTTTTTTAAACTTTGTAAGGAATCTGTTCCCTCTCTCTCTGATCATCTGTGTTCCAGTCTCTGTATTTTAGCCTTTTTTTTTCAGGTATTTGGCAAACTGCATTGCCCACTGGTTAGTACCTTGTGATTTGTGCATCAAAAGATTTTGGCTCATTTTCCAGATTCTTTAGGTATTCTGCCATTGGCTGCCTCTTGCTTCCTAATGTATTGTGGGTATACACTGAAATTCTTAACGCACACCCTATTCTATCTTTTTTGCTTTCTTATGGTCGATGAGTTCCAGGTATAACTCTTTGACTGTAAAGCTACTGGGGAAGATTGTTATTTGTATTTGTTGATATTTTAATTTTTGTAACTCGCCTTGAGCAAATGATGAAAAGGTGGGAGGTAAACTGGAACAAATAAATTGTGTAATTTTGTGGTAAAAATGTCAAACATTCCTTAAAACACTTGCTCCTAGTAACTAACAACTAAAAGGAATATATTACACATAAACAAAGACTTCAAAATGTAGAACCAGACTAGACAGATAATTACCTATTACAACATAAAAAATAGGTCAAAATATGAATCAAATAGGTAAAATATAAAACCAAGTGGTCCAATAAATATACCTAAATCAGAACTTACTCCTGTAAAAATAAATAAGTAAATAAATAACTTGAACCCTACCTAAAGCCTATTGAAAGCAAAACGTTTTCACTTTTTACCTAAAGGACAGATAATCTGTTGGAGATCAAAAGGTGGAGCATTTCACAAAACTGGAAAGAAGTAAAAGAAAACTTTTTTCTCTGATGTATAAAAGGTTTAGGTTTGGGCATACTCTTAAATAGCCTTCCTTAATTCATCAAAAATTAAGGTAATTGGAAAAAACTTTTTTTTTTTGTTAAATTATCTATATAGATTTTGGAGGAGGTCTTTTTTTTTTTTTTCAACTTTTACTTCATTGATAAATATGTCTTAAAATATTATGACCAATATTTTCACCTATTACAAAATGTGCCCATACATTGCTATAAAACTTTGAATGTGCAGACAGTGTGCTGGGTGGCTAATGTTGATAATAATGGAGAGGGCAATTTTCAAAGCCATTTGCCTGAGTAATAGTTACTTATCTGGGTTATGTGACTTAGCTGAACATTGCTCCCTACCTGGCTAAAAGTATGCGTGGGCTTCCATAGAGTGTATACTTTTAGCTCAGGGGCAGGCAACTCCCAGTCCTCAAGTGCCGCAAGTCAGTCGGGTTTCCAGGATGTCCACAATGAATATGCCTGTGATGTATTTGCATGTAATGGATACAGTGCATGTAAATGCATCTTATGAATATTTAAAGTGGATATCTTGAACACCCAACCGGTTTGAAGCACTCAAGGGCCAGAGTTGCCTTATCCCTGTTTTAGCTGGACTTCAAGGAGGTAGGGGAAGGGGTAGAGGTCAGAGAAGTAAAAGAATCTGTATACATGAAATTTTTACCAGTATACACATTATTTCAACCATCTCAGTCATCCACACAAGAACTGGTACAAATTACACTCGTTTACAATCAGGCCGATACAGTACAATGCGCTCCGGTGGAGCGCACTGTTAACCCGCGATTGGACACGCGTTTTGGATGTGCTAGTTTTACCCCTTATTTAGTAAGGGGTAATAGCCCGTCCAAAACACGCTTCCAACCCCCCCTGAATCTAATAGCGCCCGCAACATGCAAATGCATGTTGATGGCCCTATTAGGTATTCCCGCACGATACAGAAAGTAAAATGTGCAGCCAAGCCACACATTTTACTTTCAGAAATTAGCGCCTACCCAAAGGTAGGCGCTAATTTCTCCGGGCACCGGGAAAGTGCACAGAAAAGCAGTAAAAACTGCTTTTCTGTGCACCCTCTGACTTAATATCATGGCTATATTAAGTCAGAGGTACCGAAAGTTAAAAAAAAGTAAAAAAAAAAAAAAAAATGTTGAAATAGGCCCGCGGGTCGAAAACCGGATGCTCAATTTTGCCGGCGTCTGGTTTCCGAACCTGTGGCCGTCAGCAGACTCGAGAACCGACCCCGGCAAAATTGAGCGTCGGCTGTCAAACCCACTGACAGCTGCCGCTCCTGTCAAAAAAGAGGCGCTAGGGATGCGCTAGTGTCCCTAGCGCCTCTTTTTACCACCAGCCCTAATTTTAATAAATTAAAATACTGTATCGCATGCACAGGAGAGTGGCCTGAGTGGGCGCTCACCCGCTCTCCCGCGATTTTACTGTATCTGCCCGAAAGAGAGCATACGCACTCGTTTTCAAAAAGAGCATATGCACTCATTTTCAAAAAGAGCGTGCACTGCTGTGACAGCTCTAGAAGTTAACTGAAATTGCTTTTTTTTAAAAGTCTATAAAAGAAATCAAAGTGAGCTTTTTATCATTTGCTGTTCTTTCCACTAAAGTTAAGCTTGTTTCAAAACAGTAACATGCACTCTAGGTTGCTCGTTTCTTGGGGGATTTATTTGGCTTCTTGGGTGGTTAAAATTGGTCTTGTGCTTCTCACCACACCCAAGGTATGCAATAATCTTCCAGAAGTTCACAGCCTTTTGTGTCTTAGTAAAATTCATTGTTTCATGCCAAACTGTGATGCATGAAGTAAGATAATTATTATTTTTAACAGTTCCATGCCTCTTTCGTATCTTGAAGGCTCAAGTTAGGCAGGGCCGACTGTGGGGACCTAGACTTGGCAGTGAACAGCTCTGAAACTTAATACTTCCAAGTTTGTATCCTTTCTCCACCAGGATATGTGAGGAGAGGCGAGTGAGGGGCATGGGGTGGTGGGGTGACAGAGTACAATTGTGTAGTTATCTGGGACAAAAGATAAAATAGAGAAGACAAAAAATGATGTGAAAACATGGCAGAGGGAAAAAATGGGAAAAATGTTTGGTTGGGAACAAAAGAAAGAAAAGGTAAAAACAGAAAAGTAGTCGTTGGGAGGGAGAAATATAAAAAGATAGTAAGGGAAGGCCAAAAATAATAGAAAAGAAAATTAAAACTGAATAAAATACAGGATAGCAAAGAACAGAATGAAAACAAATAAAAGATGATGAGAGGTGCTGGAGAAAAGCAATAGTAATAAAATTAAAGATGATGACAGAGGACAGGGAAATGGAGATACTGTGAAAAATTAAAAAAAAAATACTGTCAACATTATTAGTATTAATTTGTAATATAAATCAAGAAAGGTGATGAAAAGAAACAGATGTTCTAATCTAGAGGGCAATGATGTTTTTAGTGTTTGGACATTGATGTGTCTTGTTGATTTTTCTTTAGTTAATAAATTGCCATTTAATACTGTAATATAATATAGTAATATACATCAATTTTATTTATTTGACTTGCTGAAAGATGGTGAGTGATAGCCGAGCAATCTTCACTGACTGGAGACAGCAATCCAGCCTTTCTTTATGCAGCTTAAACTTTATTCTTCCATTCAGTCCACAAACAAAATAGTAGACTGCCTACCTTATAGTAGTGTACTCTTAAATATCTTATTGCAGAGAGGGCTTGGGAGCTCCTACTCATAGAGACATGGGGCCCACTGATCCCAGCTGGTCTCACACCCTTATCCTGCCCCAGCAGGATCCCTCCCACAGAGCTCTCTCTCCCTGTAGGATTTAAGGTGGACCATGCTAAATGCCTGGTCCAGCACAGGTTAAGGAGGGGGAAGTAGGGCCACTCCTTCACGCATGATTTAGCCATAGTGTGGGTAATGTCATTTTACAGTTCTGAAACAGTCCCATTTATCAGAGCTCATTAAAGACTTTACTGAGCACATGAGGAAGTTCCCACAAGCATGCACACTGCCTCGAGAGCTACATGGATGTGTCCTCGTCTCTTTCTTAAAATTTAGATTTTCATATTGGTGCTCTTTTACTGCCTCATTGCTTTTTCTATTTTTTTTTTTTTTGCCACTGTCTTGGCTGCCACTGAAACAGAACTTTTACATTCTAAAAAAGAAAGAATTTGAGTATGAGTGTGGGATGTCCATTAGGGGTGTGGGATGTCCATTGTGGATATACACTCAGTCTGCTAGCACTGCCTGGGCCCGGACCATGACCCCTCCAACTGGTACTGCAGAGGTGAGCTAGGGCACAGCAAAACACTGCACCCAAAAGATGGAGACCTTAATGAAAGCATCGGCAGCTAAGAGGCTGATAACCTTCTGTGAGGTTGACCAGCATAGCTGCTTGTTGTCCAGAAATAAGGAGTCTTCAGACTCTCAGCACAGGAAATCGAGATGGGAATCTTCCCCTCTCATTCTTGCAAACCCAGGAAGGCTGCCCTCACTGTGGAATACATTTTTGGTTCCATCTCAGGTCAGCAGTTAAGTGTGGCATGGAAGCCTATGGTTTCAGATGAAACTTTTCTCAGAGTGTCTAAACGACACCAGGGATCCCCTTATGGGGCCATTCCTCTTGTAGCTGAAGAATAGATCAGCACTATTGGCACAAGAATCCACTGACGTGAGCCCCTCTTCCATACCAAAGCAGAAGATACCTCATCAGTGCAGTTTCCTTCATCCTTCATGACATGGAAGATCCTCAAGGCACCAAGCCACTTATTTTTCCCAAACCCTGGGCTGAGCAAGGTGCCATCCATGTCATGGGTGGGTGTGGAGCTTGCATTCTAGGGCTCAGTCAACACACTCAGCATGATATACCAATGTGCCATTGATTGTATTAGAGCAGAGAGTTTAGGAAATAAGACCAAAAGTCTCACTTCTGCGCTATGGTTTTGCCAGTGCCATCCATTGACCCAAGGCAGCATTCAATGGGAGTTGTAAACACAACTGGCTTGGAGCACCTTAAATCCAGCAACTGCTAGGGCACTGAATTCCTTTTCGGCTTTACCGGTAGCCCTTATTGAGGATTAGCCAATCTGGGTTTCTGAAGAGGCTGCTTCTCCTCCGGATCCAGCACACAGAATGCAGTGGGAGTCCAGCTATCAGAGCTACTGAAGAATTTCTTTGCCTTCTATCCAAGATTCAGAAAAATTTCCCACACAGCAGAGCCACTAAAAGTCCCACACCAATGCTTACCTTTCCTCATGAGCTTCCAGTGTTGGGCATAGGTCCTCACCTTGAGGTGGTGGATTGTCCTTCTCCAAGAGGAGACCCTTCATGAATCAAAAGGGGAAGAAGTGGAATCAGTTCATTGTGAGTTCCTACTGGGCATTTTCCCTTTGGTTACCCTCATCATCGGGGTCGTAGCTCAGTGTTCCTTTGTCATTGGGAGAGGAGGAAGATTCCAGGGGCATTCCATCAGAACCCTGGCTGAACTTGACTCAGCTGATCTCTCCTCTAGCGCAGGGGCGTTCTAACCAGTTCTACAGGGTCCCCCAGCCAGGTTTTCAGGATATCCCTAATAAATATGCATGAGAAATATTTTGCAAACACAGGAGGTAGTGCATGCAAATAAATCTCATGCATATTCATTAGGGATATCCTGAAAACCCGACTGGCTGGGGGGTCCATAGGATTAGTTTGAGCACCCCTTCTCTAGAGAGAAGATTTCTGCTACTCCAAGTTTTTTGGATAAGCTGGCAAAGTCACATTCCATCAGTGTAAGGAAGGAAAAGGGCCCAAGAATAAATGACTTTAGGCTTCTTCAGTTCCTTCAATCTCCATGGCTATCCTGGTTCACCTGCAGATTAGGATGTGACAGATGCCAGCATTGTGCTTTTCAGTGACCTGGAAGTTGGATCTAAAGAGCAGGGTTCAGGTCTCCCCGGAGTTTTGGATGGCTCTTCTACCACATTACTCCTTGGTGGTGTAGTCAGCATTGTTATTTGCTAATTGCACTCGTGATCACTTTAACATGCCTCCTGGAAAGGATCTGAAAGCTCTAGACATTTTGGGGGAAATAAATCTTCTAAGGATCCATGCTGAGTACTTGGATTGCAACTTGCCAGCTCTCAGGGTGCGATATGCATGCAAAAGCCAATGCCTTTGATAGAAACATCAGACCCAAAACAGGTGAACTTCTGTTGAGTAGTGAAGGAATATGAGAAGCACCTCATCTATTCTATTTATGAAGCTTCTGATACCATGGCCAGAAATTTGGTTACTTCTGTAGCAGCCTGAAGGCTCACATGGTTGTGAGCAGGAGGCTTCTGAGAGGATGTGCATGATTGTCTTGTGTATGTATCCTGTTCAGGGGGGCAACTTATTTGGTGGCAAATTTCAAAAGATGGTGGCTCTGATTAATGAGTGTCAGTCCACCTTATATTTTGTATAGCTATAGGGAGGGATCAGCTAGCTCCTGCCTGATGCCAGTACTTTTCCTACAAGATCTATTCTTCCCCAGTGGCAGCACAACTTCATGGACAAGGAGTCTACATGTTCCCATATTTTAGACAATAGGTCAGTGACAAATCCATCTTCACTGGGAATTCTGGAGTCCCTTGAGAAGATCATATCACTCCTCTAGTACTAAGTTTTTTGGTCATCATTGTCAAGTCAAACCTGGTTCCTTCTCAAAGAATGAAGTTAATAAAAGCCTAGATAGGCTTGCCTCAGAAAAAAGCATTTCTCACCATCGAAAGCACAGCATTTCAAGAAAGGTCTCTCCTCCAACAAGACATAACATCAACAAGATCAGTCCTGGTCCTTCTCAAACACATACTGTTGTGTTGCATGTGGTTCCTCTGATGCATCTTCACATGCAGGATCTTTAGTAGGACCTCCAAAACCAATAGGTTTCGCTCTATTAGCCACAGGGGTCACCAAATCTATGTGTCCCCTGTGATGAGAGCATCCTTTTAGTGATGGATGAATCCAGACATTCTAAAAGTGTATCCCTTACTGCATGTCCACAGCATCAAGTAACTTTGTCTATCTACACCTTCAGCAAGGGGTTGGGGGCACATATATGTGGGGTGTGGACCCAAGAGTTGTCCCCTCATGGAGAGTCATCTACAAATCAATCACCTGGAGCTATGAGCCATCTGCTATGTTCTAAAGACTTTCTGTCACCTTCTTTCAGGAAAGAGAATCTTGATCCAGATAAACAACCAAGTGCTCATGTTCTATGGTAGCAGGGAGTTATGGGCTTTTATGCCCTCTGCCAGGAGGCCTTCCAAATCTGGTCATGGCTAGGCCATTACAGGGCCCATCTCTAGGCAATCTACCTTCCAGGAATCCAGGATGCATTGGCAGAGTTGCATGAACTGCACGAATAGTCTCTGGATCAAAGAATTGTGGATGGCTTGTTCAGTTGGTAGGTAAACCCCTGATTGATCTTTTTGCATCTGAGTATCCATAGATCAGCTCCCAATGCTTTTGTGTTAGACTGGCTGTTGATCTTCTCTAAGCATACTCACCAATTTGTCCAATTACCAGGACTGGCCAGGAGGTCATTTGGGATAAGGCAAAGATAATCTTCATAGCACCAGCCTGACCATGGCAAGTGTGGTATCCATATCTTGGCTATCTGTCAATTTAGTCTCTGGTTCCATTTGGGACTGTTTCTGATTTTCATCAGAGAGGTGGAAAGCAGGTTATGCCATCTGAATCGGCTATCATTGGGTCTTATGGCATGGATATTGCATGCCCAGTAGTCTCTTCCTTACTCCTGCTCAAAGGCTCAGATTTCCAGAGCCACAGTCAATGTATCCCATTCAAATCTGACTTCTCTTCATCATCATAAGGATGATTTCTGATAGAGAATGGCCAAAACAAATTTTATGAGCCATGGATTGTGATACACAAATCTCCTAGATCATGATTCATTTAGTTGATTGTTGTCACCAAAACAAACAATATGTAATATCAAACAAATATTCATCAGATATTACAGTAGTACCAAAACAAATCAGTCATCGCAGCTGAGGTATTTCTCTTAGCAAAGAGAGAGAAGTGTATGAGTTTAGGAAATCTTCCTTAATGCTACAAGAAAGTAATGTGCCCTCTCCTTTATAAATGCAAAATATTCCTGTAGTTAATAGTTTGCATTTCTTTCTGTTTTCTAGAGTAAATGAATCTCATCCCGCTTGACTCAAAGGTGAGATGAACTATGAGTGTTTCCCAGCCCTGACTTGGAGGCACACCTAACTGGTTTGAATTTTAGGATTGCCGCAATGAATATAAATGAAAGATATCTGCATACAGTGGATCATCTCCACTGTATGCAAATCTATCTTATGTATATACCTTTTGGAAATCTGAAAAACTGATTGGCTTGGTGGGACTCCAGGACAAGGTTGGGGAAAAGTGACTATATATCATCCTCTGCAAGCCTGGATTTCCCACTAGGTAAAGTAGGCAGCTGCCTAGGAGCACCAGGCTAAAAAGAGTATCACCTCTTCTGTTCTAGAGTACGTTATCACAAACACTGCTCAGCCTGAAAACAGCACCCCATCAGAACCACTCCCTTAAAGTTGCAGGGGCACTCAATGTGACAAAATTTGGAACACTGTAGAGTTGGTGCCAATCTGCCCATATGCTTTCATTAGATAGGTCTGATGGGGCACTGCCGCTCAGATTGAGTGGTACTTGTGAGAAAATTCTGCTGCCTACCAGGACAGGGGGGGCGGTGCCTCTGCAATCTTGGGTGGCATCTCCCATGTCTCCTCCTCTCTGCTCCTGTGCCTAGGAATGCTTGAAAGGTAAATCCAAGCATGTGCATTGGGGGTTGTGAATTTCATACTCACTTGATCTAACTTACATTTGTTGGTTACCAGAATTTGTAGATTGGGTCAGGGGAATACTTATTAAGAGAAATGCTCTTGTCCATCTGGTGAACCTGGCAAATCTGAGCCAGCACAATTGACAAAAAAGTGAGTAAATGCATTAAAATCTGAAGCAACTCGCTTAATTCCAAGCAAACCCCTGGTGGACCAGAAAATGCAGAGGTCAGTCTTATTTGTTAGATTCAACTCAGGAAAACTGAAAAGAAGTTTCAGCCTGTCAGACAAATCTATATTTGCATTCAAGTCCAGTGACAGATGGCCTATTCATCCCTATAAAAATCACTGTAAGGGCAATTTTCAAAGCTATTTCCTTGGGTAAAACAACTGCCTGACAATTGCCCACTCTCTTATGCATCGAAAGGTAGGTACAGCATTTCACAACTGACATGCTTTTATACACATTTAAGAGAGGAATTGCCTGGGACATGTTTTGGGTTGGATCAGAAAATTATGATCATAGATTGTATTTTCAAATCTGCGTGCAATATTGTTCATTGCCCTTTTACCAGCAGAAAATGCAGGTGCATAGTAGCAGATAACTTTTTGCAGTGGGCAGCTGAAAATTAGATACAAGATCCACAGGTGCAAAATACCCACACACTTTGTACCTAGACAGTTTGAAATTTGCCCCTCTGTAAAGCTGTAGTAATGGATGAATAGGATTTTCAGCAGCTGGACAATGATCAATATGGGGTTGAAGTCCATGTTTGTTTGTTTTTTAAATTATGTTTTGTTGAGGTTTTCAAGTCACTTGAAATAATCTTGGATTTTCCTCTCTAGACAGAAGTAGAAATAAGAAGCAGCAAATCCATCTAAAGGTCTTCTTCATCTTTGCCAATGTATCTGTCCCCAAGGACCTGGTTTCCAATTCACATCTGGGAATTTGTATGTTGTTCACCCTGTCTGAAAACTGTAATTTAACAGAGAGGCAGAAGAAAATGTTGAAGTGTTGAATCTTTAGAAATAAGTTGTGCTTAGAAGAGCATCTAATCTTGGAAGCTAGAGTTTTTCAAAAAATCATTTTTAAAGAACCCGCTCGACATTCTCTCTTACCAAATGCTCAGGCTATGGTAAGCAAATTAAATGTAAGCTTAAAGGGAGAACAGAGATGCACACCCATATCAGGTTCAGAGGAAAATCAGGAAAAATATATTAACGGAGGTTCCATTCCCTTAGTGGGATTTTCATCTGGACACGGAGAAAGAAACATAGTAGTTTAAATAATGCATCCAACAGCTGTAGTGTGTACTCTCATTGAAGGCATGCCGCACCCAGAACAGCTGCTGTAAATCTTAACATGATGACATCATCCACATGCACACTGAAAACTACAGTGCTCCCCATAAATCTAAAATTAATTACAAAGCAATATCAGTTTCTGAGCACTGTGTATAACAAATTGCTGTGGTAGTTTCTGTATGCCTTATCTGTCAGATCAGCAAAGGAAGGGTTTCTCCGTGTGCTCTATTTCATGACACTCTGAACAGTTGATTTAAACTCCACAAATCTATAGGAAAACAGCATGTATACTTTTACCCATGTCGAAAGTGGGCAACGCTGGGGGGCGATGACACGTGAGGATTTCATTTCAGGCACCTACCTTGCAGCTGGCTGCCATCTAGGTGCGGAGCGCCTGGGAACTTTGTACCCGTGTGGTTGAGCGCCTGGCCAATTTTTGACAGAAAAGCTTCACAGGCATTTTCCCTTTGAAAATTTGCTTACAGACCAGTGGGGCGTAATTGCTCTTATAAGGGATAACTTTCTTTCACAAATTTATCAGGCACATTGCTTAAATAACCCTTGCCTTGTCCTAACTAGGGATACTATGGCTTGTGTTTGTGTGTCTGTATAATGTGCATTAAATAGTTATAGAATTATAACGGGTCTTGGAAATTATTTATAATTTAGATAATTATATAAGTAAAAAGGTTTTTGAAATGTTTTTGGGTTTTGATTTTTCCTGGTCTGTGTTCTGATGAAAACCCCATTAATTGATTAAACCATTGGCAAATACATCTTTACTGGCTTTTCTTTCATTTTTGTATCAATTTGCAGATCCATTTTCTCTAAAACATCATGCAACATACTGTTTTCATTAAGAAGTGGCCGTTTTCTAGCAATATTCCTAGATTTGATGGACTAAATTGACAGGAAGAAAAAAAATATATCATAATTTTACTGTCAGTTACATTTATGTATTTTGTACTCTGCTGAATCAGTTCACAGTTTCTGAATTCTGCTCATTCATCGCAATGACAAAGAGGAACATCTTGGTGGTGGGGTGGCACTTTATGTCCGGGATGGCATAGAGTCCAACAGGATAAAGATCCTGCATGAGACTGAATGCACAATCGAATCTTTATGGGTAGAAATACCTTATGTGTTGGGGAAGAGTATAGTGATAGGGGTATACTACTGTCCACCTGGCCAATATGGTGAGATGGACATGAAATGCTAAGAGAAATTAGGGAAGCTAACCAAATTGGTAGTGCAGTAATAATGGGAAATTTCATTTACCAGCAACACAATAGTGCAAGGAAACATCAAAGTTCCACAAACAGTTCATCAAAAGGTGTATATTTATTCACAAAGATTCATCCGGCAACTCCACTTTCATATAGCATGCATCTTATAGGGTTGCCGGATGAATCTTTGTGAATAAATATACACCTTTTGATGAACTGTTTGTGGAACTTTGATGTTTCCTTGCACTATTGTGTTGTTGATTACTTGCTTAAGTGCAGGTTTATTGCTTCTTGTGGCTTTAGATTTCATTTACCCCAATATTGACGGTGTAAGTGAAATATCATGACATGCTAGCGAGATAAAGTTCCTGGATGGATTAAAAGACTTTTTTATAGAGCAATTGGTTCAGGAACCAACAAGAGAGGGAGCGATTTTAGATCTAATTCTCAGTGAAGCACAGGATTTGATGAAAGAGGTAACGGTGGTAAGGCCACTTGGCAATAGTGATCATAATATGATCAAATTTGAATTAATGACTGGAAGGTGGACAGTAAGTAAATCTACGCCTCTAGCACTAAACTTTCAAAAGGGGAACTTTGATAAAATGAGAAAAATAGTTAAAAAAAAAAAAAACAAACCCAAAACCTGAAAGGTGCAGCTACAATGGTAAAAAGTGTGCAACAGGCGTGGACATCGTTAAAAAAAAAAAAAAAATCATCCTAGAAGCACAGTCCAGATGTATGCCACACATTAAGAAAGGTGGAAGGAAGGTCAAACGATTGCCAGGATGGCTAAAAATGAGGTGAAAGAGGCTATTTTATCCAAAATATCTTCATTCAAAAATTGGAAGAAGGATCCATCGGAACAAAATAGGATAAAGCATAAGCATTGGCAAGTTAAATGTAAGACATTGATAAGACAGGCTAAGAAAGAATTTGAAAAGAATTGGCCATAGAGACACAATAAAAACTTTTAAAAATATATCTGAAGCAGAAAGCCTGCGAGGGAGTTGGTTGGACTGTTAAATGATTGAGGGGTTAAAGGGCACTTAGGGAAGATAAGGCTATTATGGAAAGATTAAATTATTTCTTTGCTTCGGTATTTACTGAAGAGGACGTTGAGGAGATGCCCATTCTGGAGATGGTTTTCAAGGGTGATGATTCAGATGAACTGAACCAAATCACGATGAACCTGGAAGATGTGGTAGACCAGATTGACAAACTGAAGAGTAGTAAATCACCTGACCAGATGATATACACACCAGGGTTCTGAAAGAACTAAAAAAATGAAATTTCGAACCTATTTCAATTAATTTGTAGCCGATCATTAAAATGATCCAGTGTACCTGAAGGTTGGAATATGGCCAATGTAACACCGATATTTAGGAAGGGCTCCAGGAAACTATAGAACGGTGAGCCTGATTTCTGTGCTGGGAAAAAACGTGGAAACTGTTATAAAGGATAAAAGCAGAGTAGTTAAATTTCAAGCAGATTGTGATAAATTGCAGGAGGACCTTATGAGATTGGAAGATTGGGCTTCCAAATGGCAGATGAAATTTAACGTGGACAAGTGGAAAGTGATGCATATGGGGAAAAATAAACCTTGCTGTAGTTACACAATGTTTGGTTCTACATAAGGAGTTGCTACCCAGGAAAGAGATCTAGGCATCATAGTGAATAATACATTGAATTCATCAGTTTAGTGTGCTTTGGTGAACAAAAAAGCAAACAGAATGTTAGGAATTATCAGAAAAGGAATGCTGAATAAAACAGTGGATGTCATGATGCCTCTGAATCGCTCCATGGTGAGACCACATCTTAAATACTATGGTCACGCATCTGAAAAAAGATATAGTTGCACTGGAGAAAGTGCAGAGAAGGGCGACCAAAATAAGTGGCATGGAACAGCTGCCCTATGAGGAAAGGCTAAGGAAGTTAGGACTGTTCAGCTTGGAGAAGAGACAACTGAGGGGGGGATATGATAGAGGTCTACAAAATCATGAAAGGACTTAAACAAATTAATGTAAATCTGTTATGTACTCTCTCAGATAATAGAAGGACTAGGGGCACTCCTTGAAGTTAGCAATAGCTCATTTAAAACAAATTGAAGAAAATTCTTTTTCACTCAGTGCATAGTTAAGCTCTGGAATTAATTGCCAGAGGATGTGGGTAAATGGGTTTAAAAAAGGTTTGGATGTTCCTAGAGGAAAAATCCATAAACTGCTATTAATTAATAAAAAATAGTAGCTTGAGATTTATTTAATATTTGGGTACTTGTGACTTGGATTGGCCACTATTGGAAACAGGATACTGGGCTCGAATGATCGTTAGTCTGACCCTGTATGGCATATCTTAAGTTCTTAACATTGAAAGGACCATATGGGTAAAAACATTCCTTTCCCTTTCAAGTGGGCTTGCAGCATAGATGCTGACCACTAGTTTGTAACTCTGGCTTCTTCTCTCCACTTTCCCTTCTCCTTCATCAAAGTAGCCTAATGCCCAAGTTTTGAGAGAACTTTGATCTTGCTGTAAACTCGATTTTAGGTCTCTATATCTGGAAGCCCTAATTCTGATCCAGCAACTTCCCAAATCTGTTTATGCTAGCTGATTCTTCCAAATGTAGTGGATTGAAAACCTGGACTCATTTTTCTGGCTGAGTTTTTAGTCTGGAACTGCTGCTGTATCTGTGAGTCCGGTCGCTTTTAGTTTATTTGCCCTCTGTTTATTTTCAGCATTGTTGCAATGTGAAACTGATAGTTCAGTCTTATACCTGTGGTTTTCTAATAAGCCTAGACATTTATGTTATGTACCCAAGAGGCATCACTTCATTGGATGAACACCTTAGTTGGAATGGACATCCTGCCATATCAAACTATCTCATACACTGTGTTCTTGACAAGGCAATACTGTAAACTGTATCTAATTGTGGCATAGCTTTGTAACCAAACACTTTATGAACTTCCTACTCAGTGTGGCCTTGTAATGTGATAACTGTATGTGCAGTGAAACTTATATCTGGGACCACTTATTAAGAACATAGTAAATCATAGCAGATGAAGCCTAAATAGGTACCCATCGAGTCTGCCCAGTTAAGGTTTGTCCACTCTGGGTAGATGCAAATATAAATTAAATTTGCATTTGCAACCCAACATTAACTTCTCCTTTCTCCCATATCCTTCACCTGACCAATTGCCGCCCTCATCTGTTCCAAGCATGCCCAAAATCCTGGCCTCCACCACTTTCGCCAGCAGGCCACTTCAGGCCCTTTCATCTTCAGCTTTGCTTCTTAGGAGTTCAATATTTTAGCCAACATCCAGGCCCCCAACAAGAGCAGTGGTGTGGGGGGCGGGGGTATGATTGAGACATTATCTGAAAGGCATTGATGCACAAGAAGCAAACTTTTTTCTAATGGAAAAGAAGTTGTAGATCTAGAGGTAATGATATGAAACTGCAAGGGGGAGGGGGGTAGGCATAGGAATAATGTTAGAAATTACTGCTTTATGAAAAGAGTAGTGGATGCTTGGAATACCCTCAGAGGAAGCGGTGAAGACAAAAACAGTAGCGGAATTCAAAATAGCATGGGATAAATACAGAGGATCCCAGGTGGCAAGATGAGTATGAATCACTGGGCAGCCTGCATGGAGCACTGGGTACAACCTACAACACATAAGGGTACTAAGTATTATTTAAATTATAAAGTTTAACACATGTACAATATGTAATCTTTATTATTTTATTACTATTAAAAAGTTATAACGGGTATAATATCTCAATACATAGTCGTATTCATCAATGTTAGTATAACATAGGATGAAGCGGTTTGGTTGGTAAAAGGAAGGGGTATGATTTATACATCAGGTTGCTAAGAGATAGGGAGAGATATACCGCACTCTGTATATTCTGAAGCCTTGGCACTTTGACTGATTGATGCAACTACATTGATGTACTGAAGACCTGAAAAGGGAGCGCATGGCATTCACTGATGTAAGTGGCACTCCCATCGACGCATCATTGACCCATAACCCCAGATTCCTTGACTCGATCAGAAAGCTGTTCAGCTAAACATGACAAGCTTCTGAGTCCTTGAAGCATTCTACTCTAAGT
The DNA here is from genome assembly GCF_901001135.1 of Rhinatrema bivittatum. Taxonomy (NCBI): domain Eukaryota; kingdom Metazoa; phylum Chordata; class Amphibia; order Gymnophiona; family Rhinatrematidae; genus Rhinatrema; species Rhinatrema bivittatum. The sequence goes on along the minus strand of NC_042615.1, from coordinate 214,912,107 downwards.
GCCGATAATAGCAGTCACTCTACCAACACAGTTATATTTGGCACATCCTAGATCTACAGTGGAAAGGGGTAAGATTACCCCCTCCTCCTCCAATCACCTGAGCACTTTCCCTGCTTAGATTATTGGCAGAAGGTTTCCATTGGGAGACAACAGATCCAATTTCAAGAACCAATCTTGTGTTGGAAGAGGACATACCACCACCTACAGCAGGTCAGAGACCATATGAATTGGTGGATCAAATTATGATTTTGGTGAAATCATTCACATTAGTGATACATTCACTTCAAGGTGGATTCTACCCTCTACCCTCAGGTGGTGGCTACAAACTCATGTTCTTCGAGAAGGTGCACTGCTTCATCAGCACCACTTTGTCAGCTTCCTTACTAAATACTGTTAACAATGGATGCCTCAACAAAGGGTTAGGGAGCTCACATTGGCTCATATCGAACTCAGCACATTTGGTCTTCTGAGGAAAGTCAATATCAAATCAACTTGCTTGAGTTATGAACAATAATACACAAGTGTTTTCATGCACCATCTTCAGGGCAAGAGTAAAATAAATAAATAAATCTTGATCCAGACCGACAACCAGGTAGCCATGTTTTATGTCAACAAGCAAAGGGGGACAGATTCATGGCCCCTCTGCCAGGAAGCTCTCAAGATCTGGACTTGGGCAGACAAGAATCAGGCACTTCGTAGGCCTTTTATCTCCCAAGATGCCAACATGCTTGCAGATTGGCTCAGTAGGATATTTCATCCACACGAGGGATCTCTACATCAATCTGTAGCAGACAAGATTTTCAAATTATGGGGTCAACCATCAGTGGACCTGTTTGCTTCAAATGGGAATAGCAAGGTAAATCAATTCTGCTTAATTCTTCCAAGTGAGCTAAGGCTACCTCAAGTCATGTTCTTCCTTAATAGAGGAACAAACCTCATGTACTTTTTTCCACTGATACCACTCATAGTTCGAACAGTACAAAAGGTTCTTCAGGATCATGTTCAACTGTTCTTCATAGCTCCAGCATGGTCCAGACAAGTACATATCTCATGCAACTGTCCAGCAATCCTTCCATCTGGGAACAGATTTGACACTTAACTCAAGAGAATGGAACTCTTTATTATCTCAGTCTCGTTGCCTGGATGTTGAATGCTCAGTGATGGCATATCTTGACCTACCTACAGAGATTGTTGATCTATTATTCTCATGTAGAAAACAATCAATTCGAAAGAGCTACACCTTCAAATGGAGTACATGTTTTAAGTGGTGTCTGCAGAATGCATTCATCTTTTTTACATGCCAACCTCAGCAACTGCTACAGTACCTTCTTCATTTTTGGAGCTCAGGTTTTGCTACTTCTTCGGTGCAAGTCCACCTTAATGCCATAGCATCCTACCATAATACAGTGGACAGTAAGCCCATATTCACTAATCCGCTAATATCTAGAGTCATGAAATGATGATTGCACATCAAGCCTCCGGTTCAAAAACCTCCGTACCATGGATCTCAGTGTGGTTCTTGAAGGAGTATATACAAGAGGCCTACAGAACACCTTAAGGGACTGGCTCCAGCTGTCTGGCCTGGACCACCTTAAGTCACACACAAGCAGGAAATTCTGGGTCCAGGGTATTTCCCTTGAGAGAGGGATAAGTGAACAGGAGGGCCCCAGGCGAGAGCAGAATAAAGCAAGAACTATGCTAAAACTACTTATCTGTAAACTGCTGCATTCATGTTTCCAGCACTCCAGAGGTAAGCAGGCTTTTGTTTGTTAATTTGCTTGTAAATAATAAAACTTTGTAGAAAAATAGCTGGAGTCCAGACTGCTCTATCCTTTGGCAAGCCAACAACCGCTCACACTGTGTTATAGGTTCTTTCCCAATTAATGAAGCATCTGTTTTAGCCTCTGGAATTGGCTTCATTAACATTTTTTACTTGGAAGGTGATTTTTCTAGTTGTGATCACTCTTGCTACAAGAGTCAGCAAACTCCAGCTTCTTCACTATTCTCCATATCTGCAATTTTTTCACAATAGAGTGGGTCTCTGAACTCACCCAAGTTTCTTGTGAAGGTGGTCTCCGCCTTCTACCTCAATCCATTCCAGCTACATTTTTCGCAAGGCTGCACAATTGCCCTTCACACTTTGGACTGCAAACAGACCTTGGCATACTGCTAAAGAAGGACTCAGCCACATTGGTTTGACAATCGGCTTTTCATCTCCTACACCCTGAACCGACTGGGAGCTTCGGTCACTAAGCGAGCCTTATCTAACTAGGAGGCTGAGTATTTATCACTGCTATGATTTAGAAGGATTACAACTCACAGATTCTTGTTACAGCTCATAAGTTGAGAGCTATGGCCTCCTGTTTGCTCACTTTCATGACCTGCCTATTGAGGATATCTACAAAGCTGCAACTTGGTCTTCATACCTTCACGTTCCACTACTGTCTGATCAACCTTCAAAGACTGACGGTAAATTCAGATAGGCAGTTTTGTGGAAAATGTTTTCACTGTAATGCACTCTACATAGTGGGGAGCAGGTTGCTTACTAAGTAAATGCTCTTCTGCAACCTTCAGCTTGGGACTCCCCACATGTAATGGCTCATTCATCCTCCTTATCGATGGAACAAAGCAAGTTTGCTTATCATAAATGGTGTTTTAATTAGATAGCAGGATGAATTGTCCATGGAATGCCCACCCGCCTCCCTGGAGAGTGTTCTACATAGCTAGACTTAGCTCTGGTACTGACTGAGGAGGTTCATGAGGCAACACCCATGCTAAATAGAGATCAAAGCTCTAATATCTTGGAGAGACAGGTCCATTCAGTGCCGCCAGATATGATCACCCACATGTAATGACTAATTCATCCTGCTATCTACAGAAAACCCCATTTGCGGTAAGCAAACATACTTATCTCTGGTTATGGAAGATTGGAATTTATACTTCAGATTGTGAAAAGTAACTATTTTTTCAGTTTAACCTGGTGCTGTTGTTCAACAATTGATGTTTGTACTTCCAGGTAGAGAAAGGTAAATGCACACAACAGTAACCAGGAACTCAGTGGTGAAAATGTACGGTGCAAATTTCTTGTGATAACCCTTCAGGAATAAGCCTCGATTGTTTAAACCTTTTAGTATTTCTGCAATTTCTTTCTTTTGGCAAAAGATTTTAACCATATTTTAAATTGTCTTTTTAAAGATTATGATTCAGATGCCATGAGCAGCTCTTATGAATCATACGATGAGGAAGAAGAGGATGGTAAAGGTAAAAAGATGCGCCTTCAGTGGCCCTCTGAAGAAGCCTCCATGGATCTTGTGAAGGATTCCAAGATTTGTGCCTTCCTCCTCAGAAAGAAGCGTTTTGGACAATGGACCAAACTGCTGTGTGTTATCAAAGAGAACAAACTTCTGGTAAAGCTATGAAATATTTTTTTTTCCATTTAAAACCATGAAAATTGGATGAGTATTATGACTTTTCAGTTTGCTAATCTAGCATTGTTTTGCAGTATTGTTTTACTAGTTGTGAATCATTTTAATAATTGTGAATCTAATGCTTGAGTGAAGTATGTTCTTAGCTTTCTTATCTGTGAGTCTGCCAAACTGATTTTTTCATAATCTGTGCTAATAAGTTTTAATCCCACCTCTGCTTATAAATGAGGATGATGCTTGATCTTTTGAAATGTTTTGGCCTTTTACTGAATTTTTAAAGGTTGGTCAACCTATCCCCTTTTTTCATTCTTGCCTGGGAAGTGAGATACAGTATTTAAAATTTGATCTCACTCTTGCTCATCTAAAGATAGCTTTTATATATTGGGGTAATTTATCATCATCATCATCATCGTTTGTCTCGCATCTTTCCTGCCAAAGAGTTCAAAGCATATTACAGATAATACAGAAATACAGTGGTATAAACAGTGCTATCTTTCTGGGGGAAAAAGGTGATGGTATTCACGTGCAAGATACATGTATTTTTTTTTGTTTGTTTGTTTATTTTTATAGGGACCACAGAGCAACTCAAGCTGGTGGGGGAATAAGGTGCTGGCACTCAGTACCAGCATGTATCCCCTGAAAAAATGCCCTGGGTGTAAACTTATTATAAATCAATTGATATACATTGAAATACAGTGGTACAGATATGGTAGATGTCATTGATATAGAGGATACTTTGAATACATGGTTTCAGTGTTCACAGTAGGAGTAAAGACTATAGACTGTTACTTTGGTTGCTTGATTGAAATGTACAATTCCAGGCCAGTGATATGAATAAAGCGATACATAAATGGAATTTTCTAGGTGAGTACTTGACATATGACAATAAGTACAACGATTCTTATCTGATTCCTTAAAACTCTGGGGAAATTGATTCCTTAAAACTTATCCGATTCCTTAAAAATTATCTGATTCCTTAAAACTCTGGGGGAAATTGCCTTGCTGCCATTAACACCCGTCTCACAAATCTCCACCTTGCCTTAAACACCTCCAAAACGGAACTGCTTCTCATATCACAACTCCAACCTCCCAAACCCTCCCTTGCAAACGACCCGGCGTATAGTGCCATCTCCATTCAGCATTCTGTTCGAAACCTTGAGGTTCTGATTGACCAGCAACTGAACCTAAAACAGTATATCAACACAATCCTCAAGGATGGTTTCTTTAAGCTCAACGTGATGAAAATATTAAAACCCTTACTCCATACTAATGATTTCCGCACCGTCATCCAGGCCACTCGCGCATCTAAAATGGACTACTGTAACTCCCTCTTCCTAGGTCTCCCCTATTCCACCATAAAACCACTTCAAATGCTTCAGAATGCAGTAGCAAGGACCATCTCCAATGCCTGTTAATTTGACCACATCACTCCCATCCTTAAAGACCTTCACTGGCTCCCGATCCCCTCACGCATCCTTTATAAAACTCTTACCACTATTCACAAATCCATCTACACACACAATTCCAACTGGCTTGATGAGCCATTCCGCTTCACACTCTCTAGCCGCCCCACCAGAGCTGCCAATAAAGGAACCCTCCACTTGCCTTCCCTCAAGAAGGCACACCTTACCTCCACGAGGGACCGAGCCCTTTCCATCGCTGGACCTACCCACTTGAACTCACTACCCACGAACCTCCAGCTTGAGCCTTGTACCATTAAATTCAGAACTAACTTAAAGACTTGACGCTTGAAACAGGCTTACCCCGAATAGATCCTCTGTACTCTTCAATTGCTGCGTCAGCACTTAACCTGAAACCTGTATAAAGTTATGTTACAATGTATTTCTTATTACTTCAAGCAGCCTGTTGCTCTTGTTTGCCAGTTCCTTGCAATATCTCTGTTCCTATGTAATCCCTTCCCTGGTACCTGTTCAATGTAATTTCAAACTTCAGTTCTGCTGTAAACCGATATGATGTAGCTACTAATATCGGTATAAAAAAAGCTTTAAATAAATAAATAAACAAGTATACGGTATTTTTAATCTGTGGCAGTCCCTCATTTTCATAGTACATTGTAATTTAGGTATCAATAGTAAAGCGGTGATTTATATCATAAAGAACTATCTATAGAGTTGTCAGGGGTAATATACAAGATTTGACTTCATGATGATCTTAACAGAAAGAATGTTATGGGTTATAAGCAAAGATTTAATAATATGATTTCTGTCATTTCCTTATGATCAGTCCTTGCAGGTGGTTTAAGGATAAGAGCAGAGACTTTTAGTGATGCATGTGTCATTGGCGAATGGCAAATGCTGCTTCAAAGAGCCAGATTTTCAACAGCTGCCTGACACATAAGAGATCTGGATCAAGTCTGATGTGGAGCAGCAAGAGGTTCCATAGTGTTGGGACTGTATCTGCAAAGGTTTTCTTTCTAGTTCTGGCAAAGCTCCCAGTTTTGGATGATGGCACTACTAGATGTGCCTGAGTAAGTGACCAAAGAGAGCAGGAAGTTGTATAGGGGATTAGCGATATCGCAAGATAGGTTTGTGCCATATCACTGAGTGCTTTACAAGCTAGGATTAGACATTTTAATTTTGTACAGTAATGACTCAGGCACCATTGCAGGCTTTTTCAGAATTTTTTTGTCTTCTTTATTGTGCGGGCTGTGACATTCTGTATAGACTGCAGGTGACTGCTCAGGGTGATGAGGCTTCTGGAGTAAGGGGCATTACAGTAGTCTAACTGCGAGATTATTAGGGCTTGGATAAGTTGTGAAAGCATTGTCATCCAAGAAGGATTGAAGATGGCAAAGCTGGCATAGGTGGTAGAATGTATTTTTGGATACTGCTTGGAACTGGACTTTGGTGGTGAGTTGAGAATCTAGGATTTAGCCAAGGCTCTGCACTTGGAAGCTGAGGATTAGAATCGTTCCATCAAGGGACACTTTTGAGATGTGGTGGTTGGGTTCTTTCCCTCCAGTCTATAACTTATTTACTTAAAATTATAGACCGCATACTCCACAGATCGCAAACAATAAACTAGCATAACAATCAAAACAATACAGATTTTTTTATGTAGAAGGTAAGGGGATCCTTTATTAAGTTGCAGTATTTTCCCTGGAGGAGAAAATACCACAGGGGTTTACTAAATTGGGGTATTCAGTACCACAATATGGTAAACCCTGCTTTTTTTTCCATAGTGCTAAAATACCTCCAGGGAAAATCTTGCAGGTTACTAGGTCCCCAAATGCCATGCGATGGCAGCCCCTTTTGCCTGGGGCTGCCTTCTTGTTAAAAGGCCTGAGTGGACTGAAAAAGTGTCCCAAAATCCCATGAGAAACCCTGTCTTACTCCAATCCTCTCCCTGCTACTTCTAGAGTTGACTCTAATGCAAAAATAAAAAAATATGTATTTTAAAATCTCACATCAAACCCCTTCCACTCCCTTCCCAACCTTGCTCCTTTGAAAAAGTTGGCCATCCAGGCCTCAGAACAATCACCAACCTGACCTAGCCTCAAGACTACTCCTCCCCCCACACACACACCCCCTAGTCTATATCCTTGCACCCCCCCCCCCCCCCAGGTCATACCTTGGAATCCTTGGTGGGCTAGTGGGTCTCAGAGTGCCTCCTATGTTCTTAGCCCTGCACAGTCATTAAAAATGGTGCTGACTGGTCGCTTTCAAATTTTGCCCCTGTTATTCACATCAAGATATTACTGTTCCCTCCATCTCTTTACCAAATTGCATCTGCAGAATAATCACAGACAATAATTGGCCTATTAAAACAGAATTAGAATCCTCAGTACTGAGAAAACAAACATGTTTTCACTTTTTTATGAAAAGTGAAATAATTTTGGTGTATCCTAATGTTGAGGGATAATCTGTTCCATAATCAAGAGCCAACCATTGAAAAAGCCCTTGCCCTCAAACAAGTGTGTCCTATTCTTTAAAGGATGAAACACCGAGAAGTACACCCTGATTTGATCGTAATTGTTACATATGGTACCATATTAATTTGTTTTTAAGATAATCTTGAGCATAACCTCTTAATATCTTAAACATCAAAGGTATTCAAAGCTAAATGTATTATCCAGTTAACTTAAAAGGGAAATCCCCAAATAAGGCTCTAGTTACCCAGATAAGTCTTACCTGGCTAACTTTAAGCCTGTTATCGAGCAGGTCTGACTTATCTGGTTAACATAACTAGGTAAGTTTAAATGTTGCTACTTTTATCCAACTATTTTAACCAGATAAGTAGCTCATCCCTGAAATTCCCATCTCCCAATCACCACTTAGCTGGATAAGTACTTACCCATCTAAGTATTTATCCAGATAAGTGATGGCTGCTAAATGCAACCAGATATTCAGCCACTGCCACTTAGCCAGATAAGTCCTTACTTATCTGGGTAAGTGGTGCTGAATACCGACCTTCAAAACAACTATCTTAAATTGATGCCAAGCCTTCACTTGAAGCCACTGTAATGAGCATAAAAGAGATGAAATAGAGACTCATGTTGAAAAGCTTAACACTATTTGCAGCCTGTACATGAGTCTCTCAAGGAAGCCCATACATAGGCCATTACAGTAGTCCAGATGTGATGTCACCAAGGCATAAGTCACAGTCTTAATAGATTTTAAATCAAAAGCAAACATAGCCTGACCAACCTCAGTTTTCTGAAGGCTGTACAAGACTGCCTGGGAGATATGAGCTTCTATATCAAGACTCATATCAAATTCTGTACTGAAACAAAGGAATCCATCTATACTGGAAGAGTCAAAACCCAGGTGCCTTATCTCCAGTCATCAAAATCTCAGTCTTTGTATTCAGTATCAAATTATTTTTCAAAAACCAATTAGATATCTCTGCCAGTTTATCATTAAGCTGAGAATAGGCATTAGTTCTCTTTTCTAACAAAATCTTCTTCAGACCCACTGTTACCCTAACTTTTTTTTAGACCCATGTGCATTAAGATGCAAATGTTGACTAAAATTTCTTTTGTTTCTTTATTATGCTGCTATTTTCCTTCTGTTACTTACTTTTTTGCAATCCAAAATATGAAAGCCAGTGTCTTCAAGATTGTCTCCTGGGGCAAAGACAAAATGTGCCTCAGGTTTGATACTGATTTTTGGGAGTGGTCCATCCAGATGCATAGTTTACTCAAGAATGTTGCCTCAAGCTATCAGATTCCAGAAGGAAAGGCTTTGTACATGCCTGACCAACAAGATTAAATCCAGCTTCAGGATCCATCTTCACCTAGAAGCCTGGATTCATGAAAAGATCATATGTTTGTCAGGCTATGTCAAAGCGATCCCCAGCTGCTTTAATGCCTTAACACTAGATTAGAAGCATAAGTGAGAAGTCTTCCTGTTGCAGTGTCATCTGCTTTAAAAGGTTAGGAGCATTCAATGCCAGATTCAAGATGCAAGAGTGCTGAGGCACCATCTGAAACATTTATGCTTTGCATCATCACCCTGCAGGATGCTGGGGTTGATGGACCCTTAGTCTGACCCAGTATGGCAATTTCTTGTGTTCTTATGCATTTCAGAGGGCTTGGAAGTTACCCAGTATTTGAAAGGGCTATACTTGGAGGAACTCCTGTCTTTCCCAGTTGGACTCAAGTTGCCCTGTACTATTGGGCAGCATAATATCATGCATCAGGTGGTCCCCTTTGTGACAGCTGAGCTAAGCCTAAGGCAATTTCTATAGATCCATGGGCAAGAATTGTCACAAAGCTTGTTACATTGGTGCTGCAGTCACTCATAATCTGTGCCATTCATTTTTCTTGTCTTGTATGTACTTTGCTCATGGGCCAGACTGGGGATTTTGTTTTAAATGCAAGCTTTTGGGCAAGTTTGGGTGTATGTTTGGGTAAGGGCTTGTTGAACTGGTGCTAATAGATCATGCACGTAACTATCTGGATGACAGCCTGCTCTCTGGAGCTAACTTTAGGTGGAAGCTGCTCCTCATGCTGAATCTGGAGTTGCTGTAGATTTAACTGTTTGCTTCATGCCAAGCTGCATTGAGGGCTCTGTTAGCATGAGACCACAGCTCAGTGAAAACAGTATTATTCCCTCCTTTGGGCCTTCAGTTTTTTTTGCCTCTCAACTTACTTTAGTCCATTCATTGCAGTGACAGTCCTAAGCCGGGAACTTACAGAACCCTGCAATTAGTAGACTTAAATCTGGCTACTAGCTGTCACTGTTGCATGAGGACTATGATTCTTGATTTTCCTAGTGGCTGTGATGAATGTTGCCTTTAGGAAGCTATGAGTTGGGAATCAAACCCAGGTCCCTCTGCATTGCAGTGCCATTGCTCTCCACTATGATCCATCAAAAATTCACCTGTGTGGTTTATCTTTCATCAAGTCGCTACACCCATAAAACACCTCTTCTCAAGTCACGTCATTGGCTGCCTGTCCGCTCCCACATATAGTTCAAGCTCCTCTTACCTAGAGGGACCTTCACTCTGCAGCTTCTCACTACCTCTCCTCTCTTATCTTTCTCTACACCCCCTCCTCGTGCACTCTGGTCATCAAGAAAATCACTCCTGTCTGTGCTATCCTCCTCTACCGCCAATTCCCAACTCCATGCTTTCTACCTGGCTGCAAAGACAGGCAGAGTCAATTGTGTCTAAGATCTGACCTCTTTCTATAAAGATTACTCCTTTTCCTTTCTTGCATGTACTAATTGGACTAATAAACCCATATTTATATGCAAGAGGAAAGAATGCATGTGACCTCTTTTTGAAAACTCAGAGATGATGACTTGGCTTACTGGAATCAAAAAAGAGTATCACGAGGCTAGTGTTGATATCTAAGGCACTTATTCCCAAACCTGTCCTGGAGAACTCTCAACCAGTCAGGTTTTCAGGGTATCCACAATGAATATGCATGAGACAAATTTGCATGCACTGCCTCCGTAGCATGCAAATTTTATGAATCTAAATTGTTTGAACACCTCTGATCTAAGGTGTTCAAACATTTGAGGAGTGGTAGTGCAAATTTCTGAAGGCAGAGGTGAAACAGGGTTTATGTGAGATTAGTAGCCAATTAACAGCAGAAAAACAAGGTTTTGTTTCCTGCAAAAGGTATTTTGCTTGTAAGTATAGCATAACAAATCTAGGGTTATGCTGAGTCCTCTCTGGAACCAAAAGCATAAGACTGACTGGAATACTGGGTGTTATGTAAGTTAACCCCTTATGGGAACACCCCCTTCAGGTGAGGGTACAGCTAAGCTCACTGCAGGAGTCCCTTTTGGACCCCACCAGTTTTTCAAGCATAGAGATATTTTGTGCTAGGGAGTCGGTGAGAAATACTTAAAAGGACACAAATTTAGAAACAAACACAATCAATTCATTCGTCTTTTAGGCTTCTGTGAAGTCCGAATGCCCCTCGCAGCATGCAGTTCGGTAATAATCGTAAACTGGAACCTTTATTAAATAGCTTCCTTGAAACCTTTAAGGTGAATTTTAAAAGCCTGGCACGCACCAGAACCGGGCGATACATGTACAAGTTGGGCTCGCGCGCGTGCTGAGCGGATTTTATAAGCCCCCCAGGATGCGCGCATACAAGCTACTGCGCGTACAAAGAAAAAGTTTCCAAAAAGGGCCAGGACGTCTGGACGAGGCATGAGTGTTCCTGGATTCTAACTTGAAATTAGCACGTAAAATACTTATGCGCACCCAGGCGCACGGCAGTTTCCCTTGCTGTGCAGCTTTATTTCTGCTGTGGATGACGTGTAAGTTGTAAAACAAAAATTTCTAGGCAGATCAGTGGGGTTTTAAAGGTGGGGGCTAACAGGGGAGAAGGGAGACTATTACACTAAGGGGATTTGGAAATCTTAATCCTTATCTGGGTGAAGTAGGAAAACTGCTAATGCCATTGATGCGCATGTCTTTGAAAATCCTCCCACTTACGTGGTAGAAGCGGCATTTGTGTGCATAGGCACGCGTCCACTTGAAATTGCGCACAGGTTGTGTGAGGTCAGGCTATTTTATAACGTACACGCATATGCATGCAAATGTTATAAAATGGCCACGTCCCTGGGTGCGGGCCAATGAGCTGTGCATATATATGTACCTGTGCACCAGTTTAAAAGTTACCGTCCCTGTTTACATATGAAATATCCTATTACAAAGTTATTTTTTTGTTTGTTTTGGATGATTGTTTACTATTGCACACTATTTTTTGTAATGTAATTTTTATGGTCAAATTTATCTCTGAATGTACTGCAGGCTTGAATCAACCTATGAATTTTAGAAAACAGCCATTCAAAGTCATGAAATTTGAAGGGCACTCTTGATAGCATAAAATTCACTTCTTCCATTATACATTAACACATTTTTCAGCCTCGAAAAGAAGTTGCTGCTTCCCAAAGGAGTTACCACAGTGAGAGAATAACATCAGCTCTGAATGCCAGCAATCATTAACTTGGTGGTGCAGGCTTTATGATGTGGGAAATAATCCACTGAGACCTGGAATGTGACCACAAACCCATCCCACTAGACACCCATTAGTTGATATTACCTCTAAGGATATGAAATTTGGCCTACATTGCTCTAAAGTTTGCAGTAAGTCTGCTGGGGTTGTTGGAATTACAAAATTCTTTGGAGACTGCAATCCAGTATAAAGAACACTAGTGGAATATTTGAAAGGAGAACTAGACTAAGTAGTTAAGCCCAGTGTTGCTTTCCATGCAACTGTAGTTTGATCTAAAACCTAAGTTTAACATGACCTGCTGGTACTTTATAGGTGGGCGGCTTGGTTTTGTAAGAGGCCTTTAAATATCTGGATAAAAACGTAAACCTTATCACTCGTTGTATATTACATGAAACTAACCATATTTCCAAAAGCATATTAACTAAACCTATCAGCAAGGAGGTAGTAGCCTTTTGCTTACTGCGCAGCATCCCGCTTTCAAAAAAGGTTTCTCCCTTTTTGTGCCTGTAATGAATGCTCCTCCAGAAATGGCTCAAACTAATTAGCAACACTGTAAAAGGGCAGATGTTGCAGGAGAAAGTTTAGATGCTTAATTTTAAAAAATATCGGGCCGATACAGTAAGGTGCGGTAGAAAGAGGTGTGTTAGTGCCCGGCGCACCCACGTTTGCCGCACGCACAGTTCGGATCACCTACAGCTCGATACTGTATTTAAATGGCATGCAAATGCAAGCCGCGTCCAACACGTGTCCATGAAACGCAATCCATTTTATTTATTTATTTTATTTAAAAGTTTTTATATACCACACTAGGGGTAGTAGTCTATCCATCTTAGCGGTTTACATATTAAAAACATACATAATACCAAAGACATACAATAAAATACAAACTTTACAATGACTTTACAACTGATTATTAATAGTGTCAGGCATTATAAGAGGCAGAGGTGAGGTATTCATTCAGATATGTTTTACTGTATACAGCGCCTATACAGTATCCTGGGTGCGCTGTACCTGTCATTTCAAATGTCATTTCAAATGACGTTTGAAATGACAGGTACCAGGAAGTGGATGGCTCTCCTACAGACCCCGCTGCCTTGAGCGCCCGGCGCCAGCAAGCCCCAGCAGCCGGCGATCGGAGGCAGGGAGCGCAACAAAGCACCCTCCTTCGGACGGACAAGAGAGACCAAATTTCACAGTCCCAAACCAACCCAATCCAATCCAAGGCAAGCCAAGCCCCAGCAGAGAGAGATGAAATTTCACAGTCCCAAACCAAACCAACCCAATCCAATCCAAGGCAAGCCAAGCCCCAGCAGAGATGAAATTTCACAGTCCCAAACCAAACTAACCCAATCCAAGCCCCAGCAGAGAGAGAGAGATAAAATTTCACAGTCTCAAACCAACCCAATCCAAGCCCCAGCAGAGAGAGATGAAATTTAGCCGCCCAGTCCCAAACCAACCCAATCCACAGAAAAAAAATGCTTCTCGCACTTAGCCGCCCATTCCCAAACCAAACGAACCCAATCCAAGCCCCAGCACAGATAGACGAAATTTCACAGTCCCAAACTTTGGGACTGTGAAATCCGTGACCGGCTGGACGACGGAGGTCACGCCGTGTGCGCATGCGCTTTCGCTGCCTTGAGCACCCATATTGGACCTACAGGCGTGCACCTATTCACCTTCGCCGGCGGGGCTGCTGAAGCCGCTCTCTCTCGCCGCCCTTCTACTTCTACTGCTGCTGCTGGGGGGCTTGCGTGGCCGCGACCAGGGCAGGTGAGCGGGGCCTGAGGGAAAGTTTGGGACTGTGAAATTTCGTCTCTCTCTGCTTGGGCTTGGATTGGGTTGGTTTGGTTTGGGACTGGGCGGCTAAGTGCGAGAAGCATTTTTTTTTTCTGTGGATTGGGTTGGTTTGGGACTGGGCGGCTAAGTTCACCACACTAACGCAAGGGTCAGGGTAGGCGGTAAATTAGTAGGTTAAAGACACAGCAGGATAGCAGGTTAAAAAGGCGATAGTCGGGGCGCACTTTACTGTATGGGAGGAAATAGCTAATCGGATCGTTTACATACATAATCATGCCGCGGGCGGAAAGGGATACGCGTCGAGTTAAAGAAGCGGTAAGGATCAGTAAAAACAGATATTGAATCGCGGGTTAGACTTACGAGGCGAAATTGTGAGTACACAGCAGGTTAGAAATGGGGTAACTACTGTATCGGCCTGTATGTGAAGAATATGGAGCATTGCTTTCTGGTTTAAAAATATTTGGTTATGCAAAGTTTTAATACAATAGCATTGAAGCTTTATGCTGATATTGGAAAGTCTGGGACACTGATATAGAGACTGCTTTTTAAGACTACATCTTAACCACGTGTTTGGACTATATGAGGACCATTTTCATGGCCATTTATGTGGGCTAAAGATCAGTTTATTTGGGAAAAACGCCTTGGCTGAAAGTTACCACCCTTGAAGTAGCTAAAAGTCTGCACAAACTTCTGCAGTGCACATACAGTTAGCAGAGCTAGAAAGAGGCATTCCTGTGGGCGGGTTTAGGTTGAGGGAATTAAATAGCACTCCTACTTGACATTTTCAAAGTGTGTGTGCTGTTTTACTCTCTCCTGTCTACACATGCAAGCTGCATGTGGAAAGCGGGCAGTCACATTTAGCATGTGTACTTTGTGGCTGTTAACTTTCAAAGGATAACAGGTGGTATTCCTTTTGAAAACTGACTGCAGTGAATGCGTGTGTACTGCAAATAATGTGGACTATTCCAGATTGCCCCCAGTAGCAGCAGCAATATAGCTTCTGCTGTAATCCACTCAAGAAATTAGCAAAAGATGATCGGAATGGATAGTTTTATGTCTGACTGGAATTGCTTAGCATGCATATTTTCTGATTTCTAGCATCAAGTTGCATTTAATGTATTCTGTTTTCGTGATGTATCATTTGATCTTGGTTATGACTGAAATGAGAACAGAAGGTTCATGAAACCTGTTTGGAAGGCATGCTTGTTCCATTTGATAATTGTCTGTAAAAAAGCAGGTGATAGTACTTCTGTTTCCAAAATACCTGAAAAAGAACCTGAACTCTTTATTAAAGATAAGCGCTATGATTTTTTAGTAAAATGTTTTGAAAAGTTTGTTGAAAATAGTGAATATGATTTATGAATATGATTTATGGTATATCCAATCTGCTTTTATTCCATGCACAGTAAGAGCAGGTTCTCAGAGTTTATATTAAAAAAAAAAAAAAAAAGGTAAATTTATACCCACAAGGCTGAAGCCTCACTGCTATAGGCGACAGAACTTGTAGGGGGCTATTTTATAACAGCCCATATACATTTTAAATCTATTACTCGCATGCTTTACACCAGTTTTGAAAGGGAACGTATGCACGTTCTTTCCCGTTGGAAAATTATCCCACCCAAACTACCCGTGCACATTTACATCTTCTAATATATGCATGGAGCTTTTTCTTTTCAGGAAAGTTCACACCCATGTTTTGAAAACTGCAAAATTATGCGCGTAAGTGCAGACCCCCCTCCCCAGCCCCCCCTGCGGGAATGCCTCTGAATACAGACCACGCGCGTTCAAGTTTACTTGCGTTTCCTGCGGGCAGTATTGTAAACTGCCATCTTTGGCACTGTTTTACCTGTGGAAATGGCTTTGAAAATTATCCTCGAAGGGCGTTAAAACCATTTACCTGCATAACGAATTAATTATTTACAAAACCCTTACCCTCATCCACAAAAGTATTACTAACGAACATTACAACTGGCTAAACCCACCTTTCTCCCCTCGCACCTCCACCAGACCCACTCGCTCCTCTCTCCGTGGAACCCTTATTCCCCCCTCCATAAAATCCACAAGACTCATCTCCACTACTAATAGGGCCCTCTCCCTCGCAGGCCCTTCCCTGTGGAACTCCATGCCCCTTGACCTACGCACAGAAACCTCCACACCAACTTTCAAAAAGAAACTCAAAACCTGGCTCTTCCTCCAAGCTTACCCCCAATCATCATCATTTCCTACTAACACCCTAACCCAAACACCATCCCTTGCCAACATCCCACCCCAGGACCTACACCCTACACCCACCCCCCCTAAGGAACTACAAACCTAAGAAATTGCCACTCAGCACAACCATATACATTTTCCCACCTCTACCATTGTCATCCTGCGCTTACACAATTTTGTATATAACCTGCGTACACACATTGTACACACAATGCGTACATTGTCATCCTGCGCTTACACAATTTTGTATATAACCTGCGTACACACTAATTGTTCCTTTTTACCCCTGTATATAACCTGTGTACACATCAATTGTTCCTTGTACCCCTGTACATAACTTCTCCTTATGTATCCACTCACCATTCCCCCCCCCTTTTTTCCTTTGTCTCGTATACCCCCACCCCTCCCCCTCCTTATTTACTTATTTATTGTATATTACCTTTTAATTATTTACTATGTTACTTCGTTTATGTTACACAATGTTCCATGTAAAGGTTTTGCCTATATATCCTTGGTTGTAAGTTATCTGTAAACCGGCACGATGTGCAAACGGTTGCCGGTATATAAAACAAAATAAATAAATAAATAAATAAATAAATAACCCCGTTTTATGGGCACCCCCATGGCTGCACTAAAGTACAGGGCTGAGTGTCTGCAAAAGAACGCGTGGACTTTTATTTGAATTGAGCAAAGGCCTTCCCGGGGGAAAGGGGGATTAAGCTGGGGCAGAGATGGCATTCATGCGCATAACATGCGGATGGTGCACAAACCGAGGAGGAGCTGCAACCTCACGAGTGAATGTGTACACATACTGGGCCCATTGCCTGAGGATTTTCAAATGTACATGCAGACTTGCTGTACTGTTTGAGAATTCCCTTTTAAACATATATTCATTAAAATAGCATTAGCTCCTGCCAACAGCAAGCATATAGTCTGCCTTGCAGGCAAGCCGTGCCATACCTGCTATACTAATTGGAATAAATTCATTTGCTAAATTTGAATTGACCCACTAAATGTGAGAGAACTGAGGAAAAACAATGTTCTTTATGTTAACTTGGAATTGAACAAAACACTCCACATGTTTTCAGTTTTATCTCTTTTCCAGTGCTATAAAAGCTCCAAGGATCATCAGCCTCAAATGGAACTTGCTCTGAATGGCTGTGGCATTACATACATTCCCAAAGACAGCAAAAAGAAGAAGCATGAGCTGAAAATCACCCAGCAAGGAACAGACGCACTAGTACTCGCCGTACAGAGCAAAGAACAGGCAGAACAGTGGCTAAAGGTATGAGTGAGTCTTCTATTAATCTGTCCTACTGATCAATGTAATTTCCTTTTGAGGATGCCGCGCTTTGCATTTTCAAGAGATTTCAAAATAGTTTGAATTATTTTAATTTCTTGTACCTGATGTTTGTTATGAACTGGTCTGTTACTACAAATTTCTTTCTTAGGTAAGCCAACAAGATGTACTTTTCCATGCACAGACATCACATTACATTTTACACTTTTATACCACCTTACCTCACAAATAAGACCCTAAAATGGATTATATTACAGATTTAAAAAAATACAATAAAAATATAATATAAAATAATCCCTACTCGACAGAATAGCCCCATCCCCCACTTTCACTGGTCAACCCAGGAATTAAAAACAGAAAAATTGTCTTAACCAAATAAGCCCACAAAACAGCATCCGACACCTGCCCTTCTATCAAAGTACAATACCCTAAACTACCAAAGCCCCAGCAAACGTAATCCCCTCACTCCAAAAATCAAGCATTCATATACTGACACTTTCTGAATAATAATCCCCTACTCCCTGGGTCCTCCCTGAGGAAGCTTAACAGCAGGGGACCTCTATGTACAGTCTGGTACAGATGATGTTAAGAAGGGGACAGAACCACGTGATTGTGAATTTAATCTGGTCCTTTCTAAAGCATTTAGAATAAGCTTGTTTTGTGTGTTCATATATTTTTATTGAATGCAGAAGAATATTTTATGTACAATTTGAACATAATATTGACTCATCTCAGAGGATACTGCCGCCATATTGTAGAACATAGTTTGCCAATGCTTAAGTGATATCATATGGTCAGCATACACCAAAACCTCTGCAGTTGATCAGTTACCCTAGAACAAATATTTGGTCCCACAAGTTGAATGCAAAAAATCTGTAAGAGAAATCCGCTATGTACTTTTTTTTTTTTTTCTTACGTCTTGTATTACCCAAGTAAGACCTTACTTCCTCCCAATAAGTCTCAAAATAGCGATCTGACTCTGAGGTTAATATTGATTATGGCAAGAAGCGACAAGTTTCCTGGGTAACTTTTGCCGAGATCCTCTGTGAGAAACTTAACTGGATATGTCCAGCTGCATATACAAGGCTAATGTTACCCGGGTAACTTTAGACCTGCCCTCCATTATAGCCAGACTTACCCAATTAAAGCCCCACTCCCATAATGCTTTCTTTTTGCCTCTTTTTTTATGCAAGGGTTTTTTGGTTTTTTTAAATCTTTTTATTGAACTTTTTCAGCATATGTACACATCAAAAGAACATTCAACAGCACATTGCTACTACACATCAGTTTTGAACTCCCTGTGAACATATCCCCTCCCACCTCCCTCCCTCCCTCCCACACAGTTAGTACTTATCATGATGTTCTTAAACAACTAAATAGAAGTGTAAGCTGAATAGCAACTTAAAGGGTGATGTTAGAAAAAGCAAAATAAGTATCGTTACTGAACCATCTGCAAGTTTTTTTATCAAGTCTCTGGGCATTTCCGTTAAGAAGGGCCTCTAAATTTCTCTGTGAAGCAATCTTCTCTTCCTTGAAGCCTCCAATACTGATCTATTTTCCAATAAATATATGTCCAACATCAAGTTAAGCCAACAATCTAGCGAAGGACACATAGGCGTCAACCTCTCTCGCAGTAACAACCTCAATACAATTAAACACCCTTTGATCAAAAGAAAAAGAGCATCTGAATTAGTCGTGCATTTAGAATTAATGATACCAAAAATACAAAAAGCTGGACCCCAAGTTGTAATTGGTCCCTTAATTTTTACAAACAGTTGTGCCACAGATTTCCAAAAGGATTGTACTTTTTCACATTCCTACAAGTAGTGAAAGAGAGTAGCCTGTGCCTGTAAACATTTGAGACAGTGGTCAGAGGTTGAGATCCCTGCCAAAAAGGCTTTGCGTGGCCAAAAAATTGATCTGTGCAGTATCTTATCATGACTTATGCAAGTTTTTTAGCTGAATAATGATGTACCTAGCTAAAATTTATCTGGTGCGACGAATGGGAATTCAAAATCCTGGGCTTGTATGACTAAGTCCCAAACATAGCCAGACATACTTGCTGAATATTGACCTCTAAATTTTGGAAGCAATCCTTAAGAAAACTAATCAACTTCTTTTTCTCTTCCACTTATTTACTTTCCATTCTCACCATCTCACTTATTTCAGATATGTATTTCTATATTTTTCTTTCTTTTCCTGTAAACAACAGTCCTTCCATTTAATTCCATTCATTCATTTTAACTAGCATAGCTATACATGAAACATTTCTTGTACCCACATCCTTGAATCAATTCTGTACCATTCTTCATATTGACCATATAAACACCTATTGTAAACTTCATATCAAGGATAGAGTACCCCCCACCCCCACCTCAGATCCCAGCATTTCAGCACATCATTCAGTTTACCTCTATTTTATTTATTTATTTGTCGTGTTTTGTATACCGTCATTCGGTTTCACCATCAGAACGGTTTACAGAAATTGGTAGATGTGTTAGTTAAAGCAAATTACAGCATAAAGTCATCAAATCATATTACTAATTTGTTTAAAGTTGTGGTTAGATGGTATAACATGTGCTAGTACAAGTAAGGTGGGGTTACATGGTGAGGTGAATGGATAGGAAAGTAAGTGGGATGAGTCGGCCAAGTTAGTTAGTGAAACAAGCTTTTAGGTTGTACATATGGTTAATATGCAGTTAAATATGCTATTTTAGGCTAGGTATAAATTATTTAGAATTTCGAGAGGGCATAGGAATGTCATTGTTCATGTAGTGGACTGTAGTTTCTTGTTGCTGGTGTGCAATGGTTTTTGGCAGTGTGCTTGATAATGTGCGTTTGCGTAGGCTTTGGTGAACAACCAGGTTTTCAGTTCTTTTTTGAAGGTTTTCATGATGGGTTGCGTTCTTAGTTCGGTTGGGATTGAGTTCCATAGTGATGGGCTGGCGATGGATATAGCTCTTTCACGGGTTGTATTTAGTAGTGTGGATCTGGTTGGAGGGATTTTGAGGAGTCCTTTATTCTTTGAGCTTAAGTCTCATTTTGGCGTATGGAGCTCGATGGTTTTGCTTAGCCAGATGGATTGTTGTCCTATGATAAGTTTATTTAGGATTGTTAGTACTTTGTAGTCAATTCGATATTTTATTGGGAGCCAGCGTAGTGCTGTAAGAGTTGGAGTAATGTGATCATGTATCTTTGTTCCTGTTAGGATTCTGGCAGCTGCGTTCTGCAGAATTTGTAGCGGGCAGCTGGTTGCAAGCAGTAGGCTCAGTAGTAGGGAATTGCAGTAGTCAAGGTTGGCGAAGATGAGTAGCTGCAGATCAGTTCTGAAGTCATCTTGTGAAAAGAAAGGTTTAAGGCGACTAAGGGTTAGTTATGTGAATTTTGAATGATAGGTGTTTGTCAATGGTAATTCCTAGGTTTCGAGCATGCGATACAGGAGAGATTGATGATTTTGGGTTTTCCATTTTGAGTGGTTGCGTGAAAGTGTTGTTGTTCTTTCTATCTAGTATGATTATTTCAGTTTTGTCAAGGTTTATTATGAGTTTTAGGATGGATAAGCATTGTTTAATTTTCGTAAGAATGTAGGTTAGTCTTTTGTAGGTTTCTTCTAATGTGTTCTGTATAGGAATAAGTATTTGTATATTGTCGGCGTATATGAAGTGAGTCAGACCAAGCCTTTCAAGTGTGTGACAAATTGGTAGAAGGTAGATGTTGAATATTGTTGTTGATAGGGCAGATCCTTGGGGAATTCCAGTGTTGAGATTGACTTTGTTCGAGAGGGTGTTGTTGCATAGTACTTGGAAATTTCTGTGTGATAGGTAGGAGGTAAACCATTGTAAAGTTATCCCTGTGGCTCTTATTTCGGTTAGTCTGTCGAGAAGGATAGTATGGTTGACTGTGTCAAAGGCAGCTGATAAGTCTAGAAGGACTAATAAAAAGCTTTGACCTTTGTCGAATCCTCTGAGTATGGTGTCATTTAGTGCGAGGAGTAGTGTTTTTGTGCTTAAAGTTTTCCTGAAGCCGAATTGTGAAGGGTGAAGTATGTTGTTGAGTTCAAGGTGGTCCGAGAGCTGGGAGCGTATGATTTTTTCTATGATTTTCGCAATGAAAGGTAGGTTGGATATAGGGCGGTAGTTTTGAAGGTTCTTGGGATCCAGGTTGCTCTTTTTTATTAGAGGTTTAATGATTGCTGATTTTAGGCATTCTGGGTAGATTCCTTCGGTGAGTGAGAGGTTGACAATGTCCGTTATAGTTTTGTTTATTGTATTTTCAATCAATTTAATTGTAGGAATGGGGATGCTGTCAATGGGATGGTTAGCTGGGTTCATATTCTTGATGATGTTTTGAATTTCCAGTGAGGAGGCGGGGTTGAAGTTCGACCATGTTGTAGACAGCTTATGTGGTGTTTTTAAGGTTTGGTCGTGTGTGAAGGGGCTGTTTATTAATTTTTTTTATTTTTTTCAGTGAAGAATTCAGCGAATTTGTTGCTTTTGATAGGGTTATTTGGTATTCCTGGTTCGTTTGCTGGTTTGGTGAGGTTGTGTACGATGGAGAATAGGGTTTTGGGGTTATGCTGGTATTTGTTTATTTTGCTCGAATAGAAATTTTTCTTAGCGTTGTGAATAAGTTTTTTGTAGTATGCCAGATAGGTTTGGTATGTGGAGAGAAGTAGTGCTGTTTTATTCCTGCGCCATGATCTATCCTTTTTTCTGAGTTCACGTTTGGCTGTTTGTATGCTGTTGTTGTACCATTGATTTTGCTGTTTTGGGTTTTTTATTGTCTTTGTGATGGTTGGGTTTACTTTGTCTGCTATGTCTTTGGTGATGTTTAGCCAAGAGGTTGTGGCGGTTTCTACGTTTGTTAGGTCGATGTTTGTAAGTTCTTCTTTTAGTTGAAGTGTATTGCTATCAAAAGGAGGTCAGTAAGTAATTCTTCCTTTGTTGTTTCTATCCCTGGTAGGTTATGTTGCAGGTCAATGTGGAATGGATAAGGGAGTGATCTGGCCAGAGTATTTCAGTTATTGTTGTTTGATGTGTTGTCCATGTGTTAGTATTGATGAAAACTAGATCCAGTGTATGTCCTGCTTTGTGAGTTGGACTGCTGATGATTTGCTCCAATCCCATGGTTGAAAGTGCATCGGTGATTGTTTTGCATGTGGCTGTGAGGGGGAGGGTGTCCATGTGCATGTTGAAGTCTCCTAGTATGATGATTGGCTTGTGAAGTGTTAAAACAGTGATCATGAATTCTATAACAGGGGAGCAGTTTTGATCTTGTGAGCCTGGGGGCAGTATGTTAGACAGATTTGTAGTTTGGAGGAGTCGAATAGGGTGATTTCAAAGGGGGAACATATTTTTGATGCGATTAGTTCCATTTGTAAGCTTTTTTTAATGATTAATATAATTCCTCCGCCTATTTTTTTTTGGTCTAGGGATTGAGAAGGTTTTGTAATTCGGGTCTTCTATTTGGTCTTCTATTTGGTTAATTAAAACGTTGTCAGAGTTTTTCATCCAGGTTTCAGTGATCGCTATGAAGTCAGGTTTTTCATCGCTGAGTAAGTCCATGAGAATGTGCATTTTTTTACTATTGATTGAGCATTAAAAAGTAAGAAAAATAGTATTAAGCATTTGGCATAGGTCTTAAGGTTGTTATATGTTATATTGACTTACTTTTTTTCTTACGTTTTTGTTGTTCTTCCTGAATTGTGGCTTTTGTGTGAAGGGAAGTGGTTCCCCTTCTGTTACTTTCATCATTTGATAGCATCTGGTTTGGCATGTTTGGTGGTAATCCGTCAGTGGATTGTAGTAGAAACTTAAGTGTGGTCGGGATCACACTAAGGGGCGCACAAAGGGGAAAGCCCGTTTGTCATGCACCTTCGGCGCGCGATGCTGCTGACTGTTGCCGGCTTTGTGCTGCACCGACGGCGCTCTTGCTGACGTCAAGAGGTGGGCGTGGCCTAGCGTCGAGGGGGATGTCTCTCGGTGGGGATCCCAGCTTCATCCCGCATCTGTTCGGGCCTCGCAGTTCATTGGCGAGGCAGCGTTCGCTTTTCTCCTACCTGTTGGGGAGATGGTTGCTGTGTGTAGGTAAGCGCCTGCAAGTTGGCTCCGGCGTCGTCTTTTAAAGCTCCCACGGCGACCTCTTCGATGTCAGGCGGTGGGCGTGGCCTAGCATCGAGGGGGATGTCTCTCGGTGGGGATCCCGGCTTTGTCCCGTGTCGGTTCGAGCCTCGCGGTTTGTCAGCGAGGCAGCGTTCGCTTTTCTCCTGCCTGTTGGGGAGATGGCTGCTGTGTGCAGGTAAGCACATTACAGAGATTTCATTATGTATCTACAGAAATGTTCTAGATTAAACTTGCAGACTCCGCAATTCTATATCCCCTTATATTGTTAAGACCCATGCATACATATCTTCAATCCTGCAACACCGATCTAACTCCCATATATGTATCCCTACTATATTATCATTTTTAAGCCTTCTTCAAATTTTCAAAGCCATGAACATTATTAAAGTTCAATGCATCACAGCTGAAGTCAAGAGATGTGTTGGCTAATAGCATACAGTGTTACTACTTCATGCACTTGCTGTATTTCCCAGGAATTGTCTAGATACCTTTATACTTTGCAAATCAACTCTGATCTTGTTTTTACAGTTAAATTCACATATGGGTTAGTTCTTGTCAGTCCCCAGATAGATTCACCACAGACATTAACTCACGTTGTCACATGATGTACAGCAGTTATTCTGATAATTCCCATATCATGCAAGACTACTCTGTCTCTCTGGAATTTTCAGATTGCCGCGTTTTCTTGTGCATGTAAATCACTGAGCCTTCTTAATGGCTGTTCCCACCCTATTTATTTATTTTTATTTATGAAACAATTTTTTTCTATACCGGTGTATGGACCTAACCTTCACATCGGTTTACAATCTTTTAAAAAAACATAAAACCATATCACACATAAAATAATAATAAATGACAATAGCAAGTAAACTACAGAATTTCTTATGACAAATCTTGCAGCTACCAAAAAACACATTCCCATCAATCATAATTTACTTCAACACTTTATCGTGACTGCTCAGTTGTTATTCTCACCATTGGCTTGCTTGAATAAGATTATTACTTTTAGGTCAGTGCCCATGTGCTCACATATCATACAATGCAGTAACATACTTGAACAATCTCCATTACTTCATGTATACTCATATCTTCATCTCCATATTATCTATTAAAGCCTTAGGATTTTGGCAGAACTTATTGGTTCACATTTAAAGTTAACTGATGTATCATCTCATGTACGGTATGTAATATTTCCATATAGACCTGATTTGTTACAATACATTCTCTGTATGCCTATAACACTGACAGTCCTGACCACTCATCTTCTTCCATTTCCTGTTAAATAGTCAGTACAAGAATTGGGAGTCTTGCCTGGCATAAAAGGCCACATGTTTATTTGTGAATTTTACCAATTCCTTGTATCCAAGCAAACTATCAACTTGAGCATTTCACTTGCCTGCTGAATTAGCCAGGCAGCCAGTACTTCCAAGGTCAGCCAACCTGGCAAAATTGATCTATTCCAACAGCCCCTATTATGTTTTAAGCTAAGATACCATCTTCAGATGTGGCTTAAGCCTCCAACACATGTCATATGGTTCTGAAGATAGGCCGGGTGCCGCATTGATCTGCTTGCCCAGTGACCTAATGCGGGACCACTTTCACTGCCAATTAGTGTGACTCAGAGCACCACCCATACCCTCTTGCAGGATAGGGAGCTGCCCAAGGATGCCCCATTTGGTCATAACTCTTATTTAGCCACCACCCCTTTGCTTGAGTACCCCGCCACAGTTCTGGAGCAGTCAGAGATTTGATCCAGTGTATCCTCATCACTCACCAGTACCCCAAGGAAATCAAGCTGCAGCTTTATTCCAAAGTCCTTAATGATTTGATGTAATGTGTTATTGAATAAGTCCTGGCATAAATAATGTTGCCCGCTGCTGGTACTCTGGGATAGGATTAGAAAATATAAGCGGGGAGTACTTTGATTTCCCAAAGTGTTATGATTACAGATGTAGAAATTAATGTGATCTGGAAGTGAACTGGGCAGATTTCAATGATTCATAAAGTGAAATATGTCTGCTTTTAAAATTAAAAAAAGATACCATTTTGCCCAATTCCACTGCAGATCTGTGTAAATTCATAACAGAATATTATATTTTATTTCGGGGATGAGGAGCTAATGGTTCTCTCCTGCTCCTTTGGACACCCAGCTCAGTTGGAACTGGCCTCATTGTGATTTGTGGCATATTGAACCTTCGGATGGTATAAATACGAAAAGAGGGTATAATGTGATTCCTAACTATTACAAAGTATATTGACCCAAAAAAGGAATCATAATTTAAATGTGATTATATGTATTCAAAACAGAATTACATTTTATTTTTTTCAAGATACACAATGTATCATTATACTCAATTACATTATTTCATTTTCATCTTTTCAGAGAATGCACACCATATCAATTCACAACATATTAATATATCTCACATATAAAACCCATTATACTGACACTCTATCAAATTTCACATGTACTCACATACATACTAATCGTTCATCTTATTAAAACAAACCTCTGATTGTAAACATAGGTTTAGTACAAATTTCTCTAATTAAAAAAAGATCTGTACACACGTCTGTAAAAAAAAAATTCCAATTGTTCAACACAACGTTATTTCTAGAGAATTACAAGTGTCACCCCGTAATCTCTAAAAGATTTCAACAAATCATCCCATTGTCTCCAGGGGGTTTCAAATGTCATCCCAACAATGGGACCAATCGTATCACCTTTAGGACTTCTCCAGGGGAATCCAACTGCACTTTCCCTCTAAAGGATATTCTTCTTAATTAGACACACCACTTTAACAGGGGTCATTCCATTGTATAAACATGTAACCTTTAGTCCAACTTCATTCACATTTCTTTCCATCTATAAAAATATATTTTTCATTATGTATAGATCTAAATGTATTTCTGCTTTGAATGCATATAATCACATTTAAATTATGATTCCTTTTTTGGGTCAATATCCTATGTATTGAACCTTCATTCACAGTTGCGTGAGATAGTGGCGGTGCCTTATTTTATATTCCCTCCCAAACTCACTTAGCCTAGTCATTGCAGAGACAATCCAGTCTTGGCCAGGCACCACAGACCAAGGCTCTCTGAGGAACACGAACTCTAAATCTGGCCATTAGGTTTTGCTGTTAAGCAATGGCTGTGAGGCTTCCTATGGGCTGTGAATGCTGCCTCCACCGCATCCCTAGCTGGCCCAAGGAGCAGTGTCCAAGCTTGGGAATCAAACTCAGGTTCTCTACCTGGCAATGCAGAGACCTGCCTCTGGGTTGGCCCAGGGTATTGTTATATTGATAGTATATAATGTGTATTTATGTCTGTAGGAATTCAGTCTGGAAAAGGCCCCCGTAGTTGATAGTTGCTTGTCTACTTTATTCAGTGTGAATTTAGTTCCATGGCTTGGAAGAAGAACCCCGATTAGACATGACAAAAAAAAAAAGTAGAAGAGAAATAACTTTCCCAGTGCATTACATTTCTCTTGTACAAGATCTATGTTTGGCCTTGGTACCAAGAGGATGGTTCTGTGTACTTGGAATCAGCAGATTATTTTGCCAGAAATTGCTTAAATGCGTTGAGTGAGAAATACAGATTAACCAAAAAGCTCTGCTTTCTGTTGGGTCTTTGGTGGAGATGGTGGAAGGAGAGAGGGGTTGGAGGCAACATCAGACTACATGGATCATAACAAAAGGTAAAACAAGAGAATGATTGCACCATAGCAATAATGTAAACAGCTAATGAATGCATTTATAAGCATCTGCTGATTATCAGGGTGAAGAAACTGGTCCAGCTCCCCAGCACAGCAGCAAAAGCAGAGGGCAGCAGGGAGGGTCTGTTCCAGTTATCCCCTCCCCCCCCCCCCCCCCCCAACATTTCCTATGTTCCAGGACCCAGACCATGCTGCCCGGCCCCCACCGGTAATGGCATTGCCAGTCAGCAGAGTGAAGAGCCAGCATATCAACAGGCAGGGCTCGCTGCCAGCAGCTTGCTGCTGAAGAGGCAAGGCAAAGGGTTTGCCTTTTTTGAGTGGGCCCTTTCAAACGGACTTTTGCAAGTGGTGCAATGTTCCCGAGGGGTATTCCTCAGGCTTGCTGTGGAAAACATAGGAGGTCATTAAGAACATTTTGGTGTTCGCACAACCCTGCACAAACGACTACGCCAGATTTTAATAGATACGCGCGTATCTTTTAAAATCTGGGGTCGGCACGCGCAAGAGGGTGAACGTTTGTGCACCTTACGCGCGCCGAGCCCTGCGCGCGCTGCCCGTTTCCCTCCGAGGCCGCTCCGAAATCGGAGCGGCCTCGGAGGGAATTTTTTTTTTGTTCCCCCCCCCATCTTTCCCTCCCTTCCCCTCCCTAACCCACCCCCCAGCCCTAACTAAATCACCCCCCCCCCCACCTTTATTTTAAAAGTTATGCCTGCCCGGGCCTGCTGCCGGCGCGCCAGTCCCCAGCCTGGGAGCAGTTTTGGAGGCCTCAGCCACGCCCCTGGGCCGACGACATGCCCCCCGACGAGCGTCCCGGGGCTTTGCGCGCGCCGGCAGCCTATGCAACATAGGCTCGGCACACGCAGGGGGAGCTTGGGGCAGGTTTTCGGGGGAGGGGTATGCACATATCTTATGCGCGTACCCCTTTGAAAATCTGCCCCTTTGTGTAGGTCCTGTTGGGAAGGGAGAAAGGTACCTTGTTGTCGCTCCAACTTTCTGAGCTGGTCGCTGATGTTCATCTATTGCAATATGTCTGCTGATTTAAGTTATTTGGGTCTCTTTGTGTCCATTTGTGCTGCCTTCCACCTAGGATAAATGTATTGGTATGAGGGGTGGCGCTAGTTATTCCCAACCCCTTTTGTAAGAGCAGGGTTGGGATAGGGAGGGGAGGGTTTTTGATTTTTTTTGTAATTTTGGGGATATATTGACATGTTTGTTTTTCTTGTATTTTGATTGTATTATGCATTTTATTATATTGCTGTAAACTACTTTGAGTCACCTCAAGAAACGCAAAATGGAAATCTAACTAGAATAATTAGCAGCGTAAGGCATATTTTAATTTGGTGTTTCTTCTGAGATTTTCATTTCCCTTCTTCGGCTGTCCTTGGAAAGTAAATGCTCTGCTTCAAATGTATCAGGTTTTTTTTTGCCTCTGTTGTGCTCCGTAGTTTTCTCCATTGGGATATTTTCATTTATCTAAAGTAATTTTTCACTAGAGTAAAACTAAAACAAACTGGTATATCTGTGCCTCTCTCTAGAAAGAAATTTTGTAGACAGTGTAATGTATATGGCTTCCTCCAGTCGAAAGCCATCTATTTAATTTACATGAAGCATTGTGGAGCACTCAGAGAAAATTCCTAGGTTCTGTTGTATAGTAACCACTGCCTTAGGGTTTAAGGTGGGGCCAGGCAATATAGATTTACACCATAATAATTTACTGGGAGTATTAGTTGCTGAATACTTATTTTCCTTGATGCTGCATTCAAGCAGACTTGGACTATAAAGAGCTTAATGATAGTTTTCCACAAATTCAGGAGCGTGGTAATCAAAGTTTGTTCCTGGTCAGTCCAGAAACCATTAATTATATATAAAAACTGTAACTGGTTCAGACTGGAGTCTCTTTTTAGCTTTCATGCCCATGAGTAAGCATTTAGTCATTGTCATTCTGTTTCAAAAAAACATAACTTTTGTCTTCTTCTTCAGTTACAATCTATTGTTATGTCTTCCATTTTATTACATTTAAATTTCAACTTTGCTGAAAAAAAATATAATAATAAAAAAATCTAGGAATTTAACCCATATAGTATGATGAAAAAGGACCAATCTATAAATCATTTTTCTGGATTGAATCGTTTTATAGGGAAAAAAAAGGTGTGCTTGGAAGAGTTTGTGTACATTTGTAAAATGTGAGAACAGATATTGTGTGTGAAAGAGGACATGAAGATGAGGTAAGATTGAAAAGGAAGGGCATGCATGGTAAGAGTGTTAGGTTGTTTGAATATAGGAGGCGGGGTCTGGCCAAGTGCTTTTAAAGAGAGGAGTGCCATAATCTGCTGCATAGAAAGAGGTTCTGTCTCGTTAAAAGTTATTTTTTTGCCATAAGAATGTATAGTACATGTGTTTTTTCAGAGGCAAAGGTTGTTTTATGTTTCCCTCTCCGTAGCATGTGATTGAGTGAATTAGAGAGGTAAAGATGACAAACTCATTCCCACAGACCAAAGAATTGTGGTTGCTGTCGTGTTACTCCATTTGAATATGTAGAATTATAGGTCAACAAACAAAAGTTGCAGGTGATAACTTTTTATTGTAATAATTTAAATATGCCTTTGACAAGCTTTTGAGCGTTAACTCTCTTCATCAGGTCAGTGAAAAAATAGTGCAGTTATACTGGTTTTAAATGTAGAGTCATCTTGGTCTATGGCTGCCTGCGTAAGCTATGATAGCTCAGTAAGCAGAAGTACCTGTTGAGGGTAGAGTTGCCAGTGCCTATATCTGATAATGGGTGAGAAAGCCAGTGTTCTTATTAAGTCTTTTCTTCTTTGTTTCCAAGCGTTTGATCATCCTAGTTTCAAATACTTTTGGTTCTTGTTCTCCCGAAGTTCCCTTTAAGCACCATGATTGTGAGGTTGTCCCATTTATCAGAATATGAACGGATCAGCTTCAGCTGGAAATTTACAGAGAGATTTCTGGGTTCGTCAGCGCACGGGGGAGGGGCAGAGGGGATAAATCATGTAAGAGCATAGGTGAATAACTTCTTTTGAGTCAATCCATGAACAGAAGGTATTACTGAGAACCTATAATGGCTCTGCCTCCTGCAAGCTCAAAATTTTTGTTTTGTTTTTTTTTAACTGTGCCAAATATTTATTTTGTTTACCCTGCATACCTTATCTCTTGAATGGATGCTTTTTTTTGACAGTTGTTGTTCAGAATAGCCCAAACTTCTAAAGAGTTTTATGTTTCAGGGCACTGTGAATAACGATCTAATTGCTTATCAAATAACAGTTTTTATCATGAAAGTGGAACGCCAGGCCTATTTTTAATATTGTCCTTCCCCCACCAAAATAAACACATTCTAGGTATCTGAGCATTATTTTGTTTGCCCCCTTGGACAGGTAGCAATGCTCCTGTTGGAGAGCATTCATTCAGTTCAATCTGTTCATTCTCTAAGTGGGACTTCTAAAGTTATAATAAAGAATGATAGGGAGTATCAACTTGGTGGGGGTGTAGCACTTTATGTCCGGGAGTGTATAGAGTCGAACAGGATGAAGATCATGCAAGAGACTAAATGCTCAGTAGAATCTATATGGGTAGAAATTCCATGTGTGTTGGCCAAAATGATCAGACAGATGATGAAATGCTAAGAGCGATCAGGGAAGCTAACCAATTTGGCAGTGCAGTAATAATGGGAGATTTCAATTACCCCAGTATTGACTGGGTAAATGTAACATCAGGACTTGCTAGAGACATTAAGTTCCTGCATGGAATAAATGACTGCTTCATGGAGCAATTGATTCAGGAACCAACGAGAGAGGGAGCTATTTTAGATTGAATTCTTAGTGAAATGCAGAATTTGATGAGAGAGATAACAGTGATGGGACCACTTGGCAATAGTGATCATAACATGATCAAATTTGATCTATTGACTGGAAGGGGGTCAATATGAAAATCTACAGCTCTAACACTAAATTTTCAAAAGGGAAATTTTGATAAAATGAGGAAAATAGTTAGAAAAAAATGAAAGGTGCAGCTGAAAGGATAAAAGTGTACAACAGGCATGGACATTGTATTTTTAAACAATCTTAGAAATGCAGTCCAGATGTATTCCATGCATTAAGAAAGGTGGGAGCAAGGCAAAACAATTACCAGCATGGTTAAAAGGTGAAGTGAAAGGCTATTTTAGCCAAAAAAAAATCCTTCAAAAATTGGAAGAAGGATCCATCTGAAGAAAATAGGAAAATGCATAAGTTGTCAAATTAAGTGTAAAACATTGATAAGGCAGGCTAAGAGAGAATTTGAAATGAAGTTGGCCATAGAGGCAAAAACTCATAATAAAAATTTTTAAAAATATATCCAAAGCAAGAAACCTATTAGGGAGTCAGTTGGATCGTTAGATGATCAAGGGTTAAAGGGGCTCTTAGGAAAGATAAAGCCGTTGCAAAAAAACTAAATTAATTATTTGCTTCTGTATTTACTAATGAGGATGTTGGAGGGATATCTGTTCCGGAAATGGTTTTCAAGGGTGGTGATTCAGATAAACTGAACCAAATCACTGTGAACCTGGAAGATGTAGTAGGCCAAATTGATAAACTAAAAAGTAGCAAATCACCTGGACTGGATGGTATGCACCCCAGGGTTCAGAATAAACTCAAAAAGAAATTTAAGATCTATTAATTAAAATTTGTAACCTATCATTAAAATCATCCATTGTACCTGAAGACTGGAGGGGTGGCCAGTGTAACCCCAATATTTAAAAAGGGCTCCAAAGGCAATCCAGGAAACTATAGACCAGTGAGCCTGACTTCAGTGCCTGGAAAAATTAGTAGAAACTATTCTAAATGTCGCGCCCATCCGTCGCAGACAGCTGCAACCTCTCATGTTCACCTCTTTTTTTTCGCTGCACCATCAATTCTGGGAAGAGTGGCAGCCTCCGCCAGCGAGCACCGATCTCCCTGGCGTCCCTGGGATGGCATGGGTGATGCCAACCGCCATCTTGTTCCTGGACACGTCATGGCAGGAACCTAGGGGGAGTCCCCTCCACATGATGTTACCGCCTCACTGTATTTAAGCTAACTGGCCCTATGCTTAGACCAGTTAGCAAGGAGTTTCCTCGTTGCTGAATCCTCTTCATTGGACTTCTGGTTCCAGTTCCTGGCTTGCTGTGTGAATGCTCTGAGTACCCACTTCTCAGGGGCTATTCCGCGGGCCTTCCTGCCTTTGAACTCTTATTTGTTCTACTCCTCAGGACTTCCTCTGGAACCGCGTCTTGTGAGTACTTCTATTCTACCAAGCCTTGCTGGGATTACCTGCGGTGTACCCCGAGTCTCGGGTCACTACTGTCTCCTCTCAGCAGGATTCACTTCACCATACCCTGCGTTGTAGATTCCTGCCTTGACTTTGTCAGGAATCTTTTGAGCATCCCGACCTCTGACTATCTCAGTATCGCCACCTTTGTACAGTCATCCTTGACGTATCCCAGGCTGCAGGCCACTACTGGATCTGCACACCTGAGGTAATTGCTTTACTTCTGAGAAGGCTGCCTGGTGTACCTTACTCTGCAGATCACTACCGAATATCTACGTCTGAGATAACACCTTGGGCATTCCCCTTTATCAAGAACTGTATGTCAACTGCAATTCCCGCTACATGGGTTCTGCTCCTGAACTATTCTTTGACTGCAGTTCCCCACTCACCGGGTTTTGCTTGCTCTTCTCTATAATAAAGTCTCTCTTACAGCAGTGTCCTAAGCCTCTGAGACCACGCCTACTGACGGGGACTCCTGTGGGAGCCCTGACGGGGACTCCGCCCACAGGGCTCCTCCCTGTGCGTGGAGTCATCTCTCACCTCGGCCCAGCATTCACATCCATATTAAAACATAACAATAAAGAGCAAAATCAAAGAGCATATAGAAAGACATGGTTTAATGGAACACAATCAGCATGGATTTACCTAAGGCAAATCTTGCCTCACAAATCTTCTTTATTTTTTTGAAGGGGTAAATAAACGTGGATAAAGGTGAACCAGTAGATGTAGTGTATTTGGATTTTCAGAAGGCTTTTGACAAAGTCCCTCATGAGAGGCTTCTAAGGAAACTAAAAAGTCATGGTTTAGGAGGCGGTGTCCTTTTGTGGATTACAAACTGGATAAAAGACAGAAAACAGAGGAGGAATAAATGGACAATTTTCTCCGTGGAAAAGGGTAAACAATGGAGTGCCTCAGGATCTGTACTATGACCGGTGCTTTTCAGTATATTTATAAATGATCTGGAAAGGAATACGCTCCAGGGGCGATCCGGGAAACTACAGACCGGTTAGCCTGACTTCAGTGCCAGGAAAAATAGTGGAAAGTGTTCTAAACATCAGAATCACAGAACATATAGAAAGACATGGTTTAATGGAACAAAGTCAGCATGGCTTTACCCAGGGCAAGTCTTGCCTCACAAATCTGCTTCACTTTTTTGAAGGAGTTAATAAACATGTGGATAAAGGTGAACCGGTAGATATAGTATACTTGGATTTTCAGAAGGCGTTTGACAAAGTTCCTCATGAGAGGCTTCTAGGAAAAGTAAAAAGTCATGGGATAGGTGGCGATGTCCTTTCGTGGATTGCAAACTGGCTAAAAGACAGGAAACAGAGAGTAGGATTAAATGGGCAATTTTCTCAGTGGAAGGGAGTGGACAGTGGAGTGCCTCAGGGATCTGTATTGGGACCCTTACTGTTCAATATATTTATAAATGATCTGGAAAGAAATACGACGAGTGAGATAATCAAATTTGCAGATGACACAAAATTGTTCAGAGTAGTTAAATCACAAGTAGATTGTGATAAATTGCAGGAAGACCTTGTGAGACTGGAAAATTGGGCATCCAAATGGCAGATGAAATTTAATGTGGATAAGTGCAAGGTGATGCATATAGGGAAAAATAACCCATGCTATAATTACACGATGTTGGGTTCCACATTAGGTGCTACAACCCAAGAAAGAGATCTAGGTGTCATAGTGGATAACACATTGAAATCGTCAGTTCAGTGTGCTGCGGCAGTCAAAAAAGCAAACAGAATGTTGGGAATTATTAGAAAAGGAATGATGAACAAAACGGAAAATGTCATAATGCCTCTGTATCGCTCCATGGTGAGACCGCACCTTGAATACTGTGTACAATTCTGGTCGCCGCATCTCAAAAAAGATATAATTGCGATGGAGAAGGTACAGAGAAGGGCTACCAAAATGATAAGGGGAATGGAACAACTCCCCTATGAGGAAAGACTAAAGAGGTTAGGACTTTTCAGCTTGGAGAAGAGACGACTGAGGGGGGATATGATAGAGGTGTTTAAAATCATGAGAGGTCTAGAACGGGTAGATGTGAATCGGTTATTTACTCTTTCGGATAGTAGAAAGACTAGGGGACACTCCATGAAGTTAGCATGGGGCACATTTAAAGCTAATCGGAGAAAGTTCTTTTTTACTCAACGCACAATTAAACTCTGGAATTTGTTGCCAGAGAATGTGGTTCGTGCAGTTAGTATAGCTGTGTTTAAAAAAGGATTGGATAAGTTCTTGGAGGAGAAGTCCATTACCTGCTATTAAGTTCACTTAGAGAATAGCCACTGCCATTAGCAATGGTTACATGGAATAGACTTAGTTTTTGGGTACTTGCCAGGTTCTTATGGCCTGGATTGGCCACTGTTGGAAACAGGATGCTGGGCTTGATGGACCCTTGGTCTGACCCAGTATGGCATGTTCTTATGTTCTTATGAGGTAATCAGATTTGTAGATGATACAAAATTATTCAGAGTAGTTAAATCACAAGTGTATTGTGATTAAAAAGCAGGAGGACCTTGTGAGACTGGAAGATTGGGCATCCAAATGGCAGATGAAATTTAATGTGGACAAGTGCAAGGTGTTGCATATAGGGAAAAATAACCCTTGCTGTAGTTACAGGATGTTAGGTTCCATATTAGGAGCTTCCCACCTTGGAAAAACATCTAGGAGTCATAGTAGGTAATATATTGAGATTGTTAGCTCAGTGTGCTGCGACAGTCAAAAAAGCAAACAGAATGTTAGGAATTATTAGGAAGGGATTGGTTAATAAAACGGAAAATGTCATAATGCCTCTATATCGCTCCATGTTGAGACTGCACCTTGAATACTGTGTACAATTCTGGTTGCCGAATCTCAAAAAAGATATAGTTGCGATGGAGAAGGTACAGAGAATGGTGACCAAAATGATAAAGGGGATGGAACAGCTCCCCTATGAGGAAAGACTAAAGAGGTTAGGGCTGTTCAGCTTAGAGAAGAGATGTCTGAGGGGGGATTTGATAGAGGTCTTTAAAATCATGAGAGGTCTAGAACAGGTAAATGTGAATCGGTTATTTACTGTTTCGGATAACAGAAGGACTAGGAAGCACTGCATGAAGTTAGTAAGTAGCACTTTTAAAACTAATCGGAGAAAATTCTTTTTCACTCAATGCACAATTAAGTTCTGGAATTTGTTGCCAGAGGATGTGGTTAGTGCAGTTAGTGCAGCTAGGTTTAAGAAAGGTTTGGAGAAGTCCATTAACTGCTATTAATCAAGTTGTCTTAGAGAATAGCCACTGCTCTTACTGGCATCAGTAGCATGGGATAGACTTAGTGTTTGGGTACTTGTCAGGTACTTGTAGCCTGGATTGGCCACAGGATGCTGGGCTTGTATGGTAATTTCTTAAGAAGTTCTAGGAACTGATGGTGACAATGCCATTAAAAATTTTATCAGTCTAGGGTATGGAAAAGTGGGAAACTGCTCTCTGACAGGCCGACGGAGCGCACTGTTAACCCTCCACTGGACACGCGTTTTCCCTTACCCCTTATTCAGTAAGGGGCCGAAAACACACATCCAATCCGCCGAACCTAATAGCGCCCGCAACATGCAAATGCATGTTGATGGCCCTATTAGGTATTCCCGCGCGATACAGAAAGTAAAATGTGCAGCCAAGCCACACATTTTACTTTCAGAAATTAGCGCCTACCCAAAGGTAGGCGCTAATTTCTTCGGGCACCGGGAAAGTGCACACAAAAGCAGTAAAAACTGCTTTTGTGTGCACCCTCCGACTTAATATCATGGCGATATTAAGTCAGAGGTCCCGAAACTTTCCAAAAATTAAAAAAAAAAAAATTTGAAGTCGGCCGGCGGCTGTCGGGTCGAAAACCGGACGCTCAATTTTGCCAGCGTCCGGTTTCCGAGCCTGTGGCTGTTGGCGGGCTTGAGAACCGACGCCGGCAAAATTGAGCGTCGGCTGTCAAACCCGCTGATAGCCGCCGCTCCGGTCCAAAAGGAGATGCTAGGGACACGCTAATGTCCCTAGAGCCTCCTTTTGCCCGATTTTACCGCCGGGCCTCATTTAAATACAGAATTGCGCGCACAGGAGAGTGGCCTGTGCGCGTGCCGCGAGAGCGGGCATTCGCCCGCTCTCCCGCGGACTTTACTGAATTGGCCCGATAGGGTGTTAGTCCCTCAGACACTGAAGGAGGGTAGAGAAATAGGAATGTTTTCAGTTATATCAGCAAGGATTTGCTATCGTTTGTTGATTGTATATAATATGGGCCGGATTTTAATACCTACACTCCCGATTTTATAATATACACGCGCAGCCATGCACATGTTATAAAATCTGGGGTCGGCGTGCGCAAGGGGGTGCGCAATAGTGCATCTTGCGCGCGCCGAGCCCTTGGGGGAGCCCTGCTGGCTTTCCCCGTTCCCTCTCGGAGTGGCCTCGGAGGGAACTTTCCTTCCGCCCCCCCACCTTCCCCTCCCTTCCCCTACCTAAACTCCCAACCTTTATTTTATAAGTTGTGCAGGAGTAGGTTGTGCGCGCCGACCAATCCCGGGCATAGCAGCAAATGGCCACTGTGCCTGGAGGCTCCGCCCCTGCCCCGCCCCCAGACCGCCCCACCCCTTTTTTCAAGCCCTGGGACTTACACGCGTCCCGAGGCTTTACGCGCACCGCAGGGCCTTTAGAAAATAGGTCCGG
Source organism: Rhinatrema bivittatum (assembly GCF_901001135.1). Lineage (NCBI taxonomy): Eukaryota > Metazoa > Chordata > Amphibia > Gymnophiona > Rhinatrematidae > Rhinatrema > Rhinatrema bivittatum. The sequence goes on along the minus strand of NC_042615.1, from coordinate 214,875,093 downwards.
GGCGCGTAACCCCACATGGATTTACGCACGTAGGCTTTTAAAATCTGCCCCTATATATTTATTTATTTATTAAATTTCTATACCGATATTAGTGGGGACATCATATCAGTTTACATCAAACAACGTAACATATAGGATGGAAAATACATAAAACAGGGAGATGGGGAGGGATGGATAGGAACTATAAAAATGTAGCTTGAAATACATAGGAATAAGGCTACTCTGAAGCATGAGATAGCTAAGACGTTAACGTTGAACAGGATATTTGTAAAGAATAAACTATGTACAGGGTTTAGGTGTGTTAGGATGATTCGGAAGTTTCAGGGGGATTGTATATGTAGAACACCCCTTACTTTAAGCAAATGATAGGCATTTATAGGTCAGTCTATGCCATTGCAACCATATAATACCTATAGATTGTTTTTATTTAAGTTTTGTTACAGGAAATAGTGTTCTAGTCTTCAGTTTAGTAATTGTCCTTTTCACTGATTTATACTGTTGCATACATCGCTGCTCGACGCCCTCACTCCGCCTTCTTTACCTCTGTGTCGACTCCTCCGGGTCTGATGGATGGCTGGCTGCCGCGGCGTCTCCATGCCGTCTCCCTCCAGCGTCCCCGGACCGGCTCGACATTGCAGATCCGCCATGTTGCCTGATGACCTAGGGTGCACATGCGCTCTGATTGAAGTACCAGCAAGGGTGCGAACCTCAGGGGCGTCCCCCTGAGATGACATCATCCGCTTCCAATATTTAAAGGTCTCTTATTCACTATCTAACTGAGTTAGCAAGGGGATTGTCTCGGCTTTACTCCCAAGCTACTCTGCCTCCTCGGACTTACCAGAGGTACCCGCTCCTCGGGGGCCTCGTTCTTTTCTTTACTTTCAGATTACAGATAGGAACCGGTACTTACTCCTCGAGGGCCCATGTTCTGGACATTCTGAAGATTCTCTACTGCTTGGAAGCTCTCGCTGCTACAAATAATTGTGAGTTACCATCGCTCTCTCAGAGCTTTCCCTGGAACCAGGTACTCGCTCCTTGAGGGCCTAAACCTTTCCAGCTCCTGAGCTTCCTTGCGACCTTATGTGAGTTTTGTCATCTAGTTCTGTTCATGAACCTTGTCTACTCTACCTACTCACCTTCTACAGTTTCTCAACAGCTCAGCCATCCTAGATTGCGGTTCCAGTGCCTGAGGGACTACAGCCCTGCCGGGCATATCAGCTCACTACTGTCACCTCTTGTGGTTTCCAAAACCTGTTTAATAAAAAAACTGTGTGTCTGTCTCCATACTCAATTTTAACCGGTGGTCCCTTTTGGGATATCCTCCCGGGGGTGTGGTCATCTGCCACCGGCCCAGGGATTCACCACTACTATTTCAGATTCATAACAGACTGCTAACTACCAGCATAGCGGAATATAACAGAATCTGAGACTCTACAACAGTGGTCCCCAAACCTGTCCTGGAGGGCCACCAGCCAGTTGGGTTTTTGGGATATCCTCAATGAATATGCATGAGAGAAAATTTACATGTTATGGAGGCAGTGCATGCAAATTTTCTCTCATGCATATTCATTGAGGATATCCCAAAAACCCGACTGGCTGGTGGCCCTCCAGGACAGGTTTGGGGACCCCTGCTCTACAAGATAGCTGACTGCTCCTTCTTAGGAGCCATTCATTCAGATTGTTCCTCCCATCTACGCCCAGCTTTCTTAACAGATATAACAGATTGCTACTCCTCACTGAGAACCTTAACAGATTGCTACTCTCTAGCAGATTTCTAACAGATTTCCAACAGATTGCTAACTCCGCAGTCTATCTCACAACAGATTCACATCAGATTGCTAACTCCGTACGGAGATTCACAACATATACAGACTAAAAGGCTATACAATACCTGCCATTAAAAGAACAATGTTGAGCTCAAAACTTGTCATATGCTAAAACTAAAAGATGCATTTTGTACATGCCATCTTCACAGTGAAATTGTTTTTATTTATTTTCCAATTAGAAACAATAACACCATTTGTAGCATTACATGTATCAGTATATACTTCTGCTCTGATGTGTAAGAGACATGAGCCAAGAGTCTCCTGCTTCCCCTTAGTATCATCGGCCCACCATTCAATTTTATTACATGTAAAAGCTTCATAAAGGCACAGAAGATGTCAATAGATAAGGATCGCTTGGTCTGATCAGTCTGCCCATTTGTTTTGCCATGGATCCCATTTGATTTCTTTTCTCATCCTTGCTTATCCTGCCATCAGCATCCATTTCTGCGTTCAGCATACTTGAATGATGTCACTGTTTTGACTGATCCTACTACTGCTAGAAATCTGATCCATGTATCCACCACCCTTGTAGTGAAAATATGTTCTGGCATTCTTTCTTAAAGTTCTTTATTTTGTGACTTCTTGCCCTTCAGCTTCTCAGTCTAGAAATGTTACCTTTCAGCAAAGGACCAGAGGTCTGACTGTCTGCTTTACTTCTTTAAAACATACATTTACCATGAAGCACTGCTTTTTTCTTTAATCATGTTCAGCTTTTCAGTATAGTACAGCTATCTGTCTATAATGAGCTTCAAATTAAACACACAGAATTTCTTCACCAAAGAACCACTGATTGCTGGTAATTAGTCTAGAAAGGCAATAGGAAGTGGTCAGCTGTGGATTTCATCTTTAACTTAGATTCACGAATTATGCTTGTCTTGCTTAGGAATAAATAGAAACAGACTGTATAGTCAGTCATACAAGGCATTTTCAATATCTTGAGACATGTGTTGGCTTAAAACTTTGACAAAGTCCATCTTGAAAGATTACTCAAGAAATTAAAGTCATGGGGTAGGAGGCAATGTCCTACTTTGGGTTAATATCCAATTAAAACATCGAAAATGGGAGTTGGACTAAATGATCAGTTTTCTCAATGGAGATACGTAGAGTGCCTCAGAGATCTATACTGGGACATCTGCTATTTAACATTTACTCAAATGATCTAAAAATGGGAGCTACGAATGAGTTGGTGAAAGAAACAAAATTATTCACAGTACCGGTAGTTAAAATACGATCAGACTGTGACGACCTATACCTTGCCAGATGGGGAACTAGGCATCTAAGAGACAGTGTGGTAGCTGGCAGCAGATACGGCTGGGGAAACAGCCAAGAGGATGGAAAGAGGCAGACTCTGGCTGTTTCACACACTTAGTTTATTTAAACAACTGAAAAAATACAGCTCAAAAGCTGCTTACCTCAGCAATCCTTCAGATACAGTCCAAAATGTCAAGCATAAGTGGTATGTCTGTAGAACTTCTTCCTGCCTTCTCTCTGGGGCCTCCTCTCCTTATACTGTGGTGAAGTGAGCCTCCCTTCACCCAGAATCCCTTGTGGGGTGGGTTTTTAAGGAGAACCAGGCCATATAGCTGTGACCGGTCCTTTAAGGTATTCTGAGGGAGTATCCTGTGGACTCCCTCACAGGTAGTTGAAATTTAGTGTTGGCAAGTGCAAAGTGTTACACACAGGGAAAAATAATCCCAACTACAGGTACACAGTGCTGGGTTCCGCATTTTGAGTCACCACCCAGGAAATGGATCCTAGTGTCATTGTGGACAATGAGTTGAAGTTTTCACTTCAGTGTGTGGCAGTGGTCAAAAAAGCAAATAGAATGTTAGGAATTATCCGGAAATGGAGAATTAAACTGGGAATATCCTAATGCTTCTGTAACAATCTGTGGCACTTTCGTGTGTTCTGTTCAGCCCAACTCAAAAATAAAAAAAATAGCGGAAGTTGAAAAGGTGCAGAGTAGCAAAAATGGTAAAGGTGATGGAATGGCTCTTTTATGAAGAAAAGCTAAACAGATTAGGGCTCTTCAGCTTGGAAATGAGACAACTGAGAGTGGATATGACAGATGTTTATAAAACTGAGTGGAGTAGAACAGGTAAATAGGCAACACTTATTACCCTTTCAAATAATTCTAAGACTAAGGAACACTCCAGGAAACCAACAAGTAGCAGATTTAAATCAAATTGAAAAAAAAAATGTATTTTTAAAAAAGTATTTTTTTACTGCATGCAAAATCGAGCTGTGAAATTTGTTGTCAGGATGTGGTCAAGTCATCTAGCTAAGCAGAGTTTCAAAGAGGGTTGGACAATTCCCTAAGGGTGAAGTCCATAGAATATTATTAGCCAGGTAGATTTGGAAAGCGACAGATTATCCCCGAGAGTGAACAACAACGAGGAGTGATCTGCTGGGCACTTCTTAGTGGCCTGGATTGGTCACTTGTTGGACTTGACGGGCTTTGTTCTGACCCAGTGTGGCACATCTTATGTTCTAAGCATCTGTAATATTAGTTACTGTAAGGCACTGTTTACTGCAGGGGTCCCCAAAATGTTATGAAAAAGGGCACATTAAATATTTCAAATCACCAAGTGGATTGGGAGGCAGGGGGGTGTCAGGTGTCCTTGCTTGTGGGAGGGTCTCTTGGTGATTTGAAATGCTGGAAAAGGGGGGTGAGGCACGTGCAAAAACCACAGCTCACGCTTGCTCTTGCTACTGTTGTTGTGCATCTCGATTCAAGAAAGAATTAACTTTAAAATTGGTGTGACCATTTTTAAATTAATCAGTGATCAGTCGTGCCCATGGGCTAATGCCATCTTGAAATTTTATCAACCTTCAAGAACTTTGCGCTTCTCTCAGTGGGGCTTACTTAGACGTTCTAACCCCTTGAGTTGCACACACATCACTCGAGAGTGCTCCTTTTCAATTGCTGGCCCAGTTTTTTGGTACACTCTCCCTATAGAGATTTGTCAGTGTGAATCAGTCAAGAAGTTTAGAGGGCTACTTAAAACTGTTTTGTTCAAGCTTTATTTTAATTTCTCATTTTATTTTGAAATTTTTATGATATTCTATTATATTTTATTTAGAATTTTATTGTGCTCTATTGTACTGGCATTTTATTGTTTTGTTTTTTATATTAGATTGTTTTTTGTAAATTCTGTGTATGTTTTCATGTTAATGGCCAAGACCAGTTTTTGAGTTAGGTGATTCATAAATTTAATAAATGTAAATGCTGCTCTGTAGTTTTTTCCACCTGCTCAAGGTGTCAATATTGGTGGCCTATAACAGAGCTGGCAGCAGCATCTGAACATGCTCCCACAGCAGTTCTTCCTGCCATTAAGAGCTGGACTTAATCCACGCTGCCTCCTTCCTGCTGCGGGCCACTTGTAATCTGCTTCTCCTCCTGCTGCTATGGGATAGATAAAATTTGGCTCAGGCAATAGTTTGTAAATAAGTGATTTTCTCTCTCTAGGTATTTTGCTAGTCCTTTGTCGTTAGCACTTCTTATCATAATACTTGGGAGAATGCCTTATATCCCAAAGGATTCAAGAGTAATTCACTTTTTTATTGTTGAATGTTTGCCGTAACCAAATGGTTCCCAAACTTGATCCTTGACATCTCAACCTGCAAATTAACCCCATTCATAGTCAGAATGTGTGCAGAGATATTTTATAGATATTCATGGTACATAGTTATACTGAAAACCAGATATTGAGGGCTAATGGCAATTTCAGATGTAATGTAAAGTAAAGGCATAATTACTCTACCCAGAATAAATTCTGATCACTAATTGGAGATTAAAATAGTGTTAGTAGATTCTAAGAGATCCATATTCAAATGTGTTTGTCAGCTAAGTTTCTGATGTGACTCTGAGGAGGGTTAAAGTTATTCAGGAATGTGTCCTTGAATAACTTTTACGATAACTGACTGTATTCAAAATGTAATCTAAGTGCCAACCCCCCAAAAAAAACCACCCTCATTACAGGCATACCAGCCTGATTCTCCTCTCCCCAACCCCACCCCAAAAAAGACTGTGGCCCATAACATCTAACTCCCCCTCCCCCAAGGCCCCCCAAAGTTACCAAAATCATAGCTGGCCTCTTGGCCCAAGAAACCAACCCTCCTGCCTTGGATTAGCAAAATAAATTTAGACTCTAAGTCCCCTCCTCTTGGCAAGCCCAAGTCGAACCCACCCAGTAACCTCCAAGTCCCCTACGGTCACCAGAAGCTTGGTACAAATGTACAGCTCCTGGTGTGTCCAGTGTTGCTGTCAAAAGGGTGTTGCTAGGTGGAGCGGGAGGGTTTGGATTGGGCCTTGTGGCAGGGGGAAGATGGACTTCAGGAAGTGGGACTGGATTTTAAATTTATTTTCCCAATCTCAGTCGGTGGGGTTGATGGGAAGTTACTTTTGGGGGGAGATGGAGAGGGATGGACCAAGCTGGCATGCACCCAATGAGGGTTTTTATTTTTGGGTCACCACTTAACTGGCTATATAATTTTGAATATAACCGGTTAAATAAAGAGTCATCTGTGTATACATACCCAGATAACTAAACCTAACCTATATTCAGACATAGCCAGTTAGATTTCGTAGTTATCCGAGTAGGTATACACTGATAACTTAATTTGAGTATATTCAGTAGGACGTTTATTCCACTAAATATTCCAAACAAGTTTAGCTAGATTAGTTATTCATTCTCTGCTTTTCTGAGTTCATTCTCTGTTCAGCTGTTTAAACTTAAGGTGCACAGTGCCATTAGTTTTGAAGGAAGTCAGCCAGCACTGATATAACAACAGCATTGGCTGCTGGCACCACACAGTTGAAAATTACTCAACAGAGTGCATGGCTTCAGGTCAGAAATGGAAGGAAAACAAGAGCAGGGAGGTGAAATTGGGAGAAAAGGAAGGGAAGCGAGAAAAATGTGAGAAAGGAAGAAAAACTGAAAAGAGGCCGAGGGGGAGGGGGGAAGGAAAGAAACAGGTTGTGGGGTAACCTGAGGTCAGAAGGAAGGAAGCTACCAGGGGAATGGGAAGAGAGGAGAGAGTTGCCATGCTGTCGGAGAAGGAACAGGAAGGAAGATAACCAAGGGACCGAGGAGGGGAGGGGCATGTTGGGCGCCCGAGGGAGAAAGGTGGAAGAACAGACTTGGATTGTGAAGAGAAATGTAGAATGTGGAGACAGAGAGAGGGAGGAGGAGGAGGAGGAACCTGCACGGTCTGCCGCTGCCAAGTGGAAAAAGGAGTAACTGAGGCTGGTTGTGGTCTGACCTGTTCCTGAGAGGAGATATCGGGGAAGAAAGAAGGGACTTTGGAACTGGAGCAGATGCTTTCAGAACATTGTAAGATGCCGCACCTGTGGTGAGCGTCTTCTGCTATTGGATTTTCTTGTTACCAAAATAAAAGTTCATTTCTAAAATCATGAGTGGGGTGGGACAAGTAAATACTGTAGAGAGTGGTTATTTATCTTTTCAAAAAATAATAAAACAAGGGGGACCATTCATGAAACCAACATCCAGCAAATTAAAAAAAAAAAAACAAAATCGTAGAACCAGGACTCCCTAAACGTGTCAAAATCACCAAGAGGGCTGGGGAGGACAGCAGGGAGAGAGAGCCCCTCAAAGTTGTTTGTGGAGGCAGCATGTCTGGCCCTTTTGGAGATTTGAAGAAACAGCAAGGAAGGCTGTCTAACAAAGCCGTGAGGGCGACAAAACAGGATTAGCAGCCAGACGTCCAAATGATTTCCTTTATTGGGTAGTAACACGAATATATGAACAATGTTCCCAATGTTTCCCAATAAAGGAAATCATTTGGACATCTGGCTGCTAATCCTGTTTTGTCGCCCCCCCCTTTTGGAGATTTGAAATGTTGTGCAAGGGTGGAGGAAGGGGGGCAGGGGTGTAGGGGTTTGGCAGATAGAGTCAGTAATATTTCTAGATTTCTTCAAATTTGGCCGTGATGCCACACCCCCAGTAACCCTTCTCCACGCTCCCCTTTCCCCAATATCTACCTGAGTAGAGAAGCAGGGGACAGGGAGGGTGGGTAGATGCTAAGAAGTGATATTTGTGCGTGTTTGGCGCATTTTCTCCCTCACACCCCCAATGCCCGTGTTTCTCTTTTCCGTTTCCTTCCCCTTTCTCAACTCTTTCCCACTCCCCTTCTCCTTTTTCTCTTCCTTTCACTCACCTCGCTTGCAACATGCCAAGTTCATGGTATGAGGGGGTTGGACTTGGTATCCGAGTTATAATAATGAGAATCTCTGCACTTTGTTCCTCCAAAGCTTGCTTTCTTAGGGGGACAACGTCCATGCCCCTTGCCTCGCATCTCCGAAGAGATGGCAGCACAGTTGGGAGCCCCAAGGAGCCATCATCCTTACTTGGGCTTTCCCTGGCAGCCGCGCGGAACCCATAGCTTACTACTGCCAGTGTCTTCCTCTCAGTGGCCTGCATAGCCCTCCACAGGGGCCAAAAGCTCCTTGTGGCTATGCTGCAGCCTCTTATCTCCCTGTTTTCAACCCAATTGGCTCCACCTGCACAAGCAGCACCAACGCCAGCAATGCATGATGCAGTCAATCCGTGGTGGCCTTGCACTGGCATGCCCCGCCCACGCCACTCTGATGTGCGGCCCCTTCCCCTTCTAACATCAAGTATCTGAGCTGGCTACAGTGGCGGAATGTGCTTCCTCTTCCATCACTGCAGGCCAGAACAGGCTCCTTCTGTTGGCACTGCTGCGGGCCAGGTCAAGCTCCTTCTGCCGTTGCTGCTGGGGTCCAGACGAAATTCAGCCAAGAGCTGCTTCCAGGCCTTTAGCCATATTTCAGGGACCCCTGTATTAGACAGTTATTTCTTCTCAACAGAAAGCTGGTTTCTTCTTTTATTCTGCCTCATATTTTAAATAAACATTTTTGAACCAGTGTTTCTTGTGAAAATCTTGCCTGATCTATGGTAAGGGTTGTGCCTAAAAGAAAAGGATCTATTGCAAATGAAGACAGATCCAAATGGAAGTGCATAATACACCAGAAAAGTTCACCAATATTGGTTTGGTCTTTTCCTGCTTGCATGCAATATTGTGCTGACAGAACAAAGATAGGTAAGCAGAGTAAAGGGATTAGTTTTACAGTAAGAATATTTTGGATACAACTTGTCCACCTTGAATGGAATAGATGTCACTTTTAGTTGCACGTAGTTCATTTAAGAACATTTCAGCTCATCCATCTTCTAAATGTCAGAAAGTTCTAACTTTGTTCTCTAATAAAACTTAATTTTATTAAGCCTGCACGGACTCCAAAAAGTAGAAGGAGCAGAGTTATATTTCTTTCTTTAAGGGGGCATGTTCACATTTGTGAAGACACAGACCAGCTGCTAAAATTCTTATTGCAGAATTCAGGGTTTGTGAATTTGCATGTTGCGCGTAGGGATGTACATTGGTTTTAAAATGAATGTGCAAAATGTGATGAATAAGGGAAATTTGTTTTAGTCGGGGGCCCCAAAATGAATTCAGAGCTCCCTGAATGAAACAAATCTTATTTGTTGCATTTTCTTAAAAATAATGCAAGGCCTAAAGCAAGGGCTGAAGCCTAGGCCCGAGCACAACACTGGGATCTTGGCCTAGGCCCAGGCTAACACAGCGGCCTCGGCCAAGACGTGAGCACCCAAAAAACATCATTTACCTGGTCCTGTCGGGTATCCAATGAAATGGACAGACCAGGTCCTAACACCTGGGCCTCAGCCTAGGCTGGTGTCCAGTCCCAGGTCTGACGCCACAGCCTGGCCTAAAGGCCAGGTCCTGACACCGGGGCCTCAGTCCAGACCCGGGGGTCCCAATGCCTGGGACACTGTCCTGGGTCAGGCCCAGGCCTGGAGCCCAGAACTCGCAGCTGCGATGACAAAATCCTCTTCTTCTTTCTTCTGAAATTGACACTATGCGCTGGGGGTCACACCAGAGTTAATGAACTCCAGTGCATCCTCCTATGCGGATGGCGGCATTTTGCGTCGTGCTTGGGTCTGGGTCAGCCCGGCATCAGGACTCAGCCACCAGGCTGGGCTGAGATGTTGGGCCTGAGACTGGTCTCTGGCCCAGGCTGAGGCTGAGGAATCGGCCTTGCGTAGGACGAGGTCGAAGTTGCAGCAGCCTGCATGAGCGTAGGCCTCGCTGGCAGATTCTCACCGGACTGAGTAAGTGGGGGCCAGGGGCATTCTAGCCCTGGAATTTTTCTGGGTGGGAGGAGGGATGGGTTGTGGGGGACAGGAGGTCTTGGGGGAGCCCCTGTTTTCTTTTCTTTTTTTTTTGGGGGGGGGGTTAATGTTTGATTCACTTTTTTTTTTTTTTTTTTTTTTAGCACAAATAAAACAAATCAAACATTCCATGAACCGAAATTCGTGAGGAGAAACCTCTTGAAAACAAACTGAAAAATGAAAACTAATTTTTTATCCCTGAGCACCCTTAACTTGCACCATGAGAGTGGGTGGTTGTTTGGAGATTTGTCTCCAGAACATGTTGGAACAGACTGGTAATGTTCTGTATTGCTGACCCGCATTAAATAAGACGTTGCTGGCAAGGGCGGCGATGCTGCATTAGATTTCTGGGCTCCCTGGGCTGGTTGAGGATGCTGTGTATGCAGCATTTAAAACACCCTTGGGAGAGGGAGTCTAAGCCATCAATCAACAGCAACACCTAGTGGCCAGATTTAGGGTCTAGAGGGAGCTGTGGTTTGTGGCCCCTGGCCAAGGACTATCACTGCAGTGGCTGGGCTGAGTTAAGAGTAGATATAAAATAGAAGAAACAGTTCCCAAGTAGCTGCAAATGAAGGCTAATGGCTACATAGTCCAATAGAAGCTGGTTCCAGTTGAACTGGAAGTTCAAAAATGCTGGAGGAAACATCCAAGACCAATATCAGGAACTGTTTCGTCATGGAGAGGGTAGTGCATTTCTACAGTGTCCTTCTGGAGGAGGTGGTGAGGATGAAAACAATAAACGAATTCAAGAGGGCATGGGATAAACATTGTGGATCCCTAGAGGTTAGAGGTTGGAAATAAAGATAAGGGTGCATGAGGATAATCTGCATGGAGCAATAGTTACTATCCTTAATCAAAAGGCACGGGGATTATTACCACTGACTGATTAGCCTTGATGGTTTTGGTGCGACTGCAACATCGCTCTCCACTTCGACCGGGGGGTGGGGCGGAGAGAAAGGGGACTTAGATCCAGACGACAGCCAACACTAGATCTCGACATCTGGGGAAAAAAGCCCAGCACTGCTTCTACGGCCAAGTTCAAAAGCAAAGCGTGGGCTGATTGTAAATATTACTACCCTTAAATAAAGCAAGGGAGTAACCAGCATGGAATGGCAGTTACTGCCCATAACAGAGATGCAGGGATAACCTGCACGGAGTGGCAGTTACTACTATGTGCAACATCCTGGGCAGACTGGATGGACCATTTGGTCTTTTTCTGCTGCTGTTGCTATTTTAAGTAAAACAACCAAAATACTTTGGTGGTACCGACATCACTGAGTTTATTGCAAAACCTTTATAGACCAATTCATATCACAAGGCGCAAATGTCTTGCTTGTTGAAACAAGATTTACAGAGAGAGTTACATTATACTTCTGAGAACCATTTTGAAACAAGTTTTTGAAATATCGAGAGGATCAATATTTTTCTGAAAAAACTTTTTTTTTTTTTTTTTGCTTTACTCCTGTGGAAAGCAACAGTGGCATATATTCATTCAGTTTTAGTAAATTGGAATGAAGTATATATATGTATATATATAGTGATCTTCTTTCGGAATCATTTTACCAAATATAATAGATTCTTTTAAAGTTAATAAGGCTACCAGCATACATCTCAGAATTTTAGCACAAATATTTCTGCATTACAGAATGGTAGCTTATTTTGGATAAACAGCAAGGGTGATGATAGAGGCAGTTTAAGACTTGAGCAGGACTGGTCATGAACAAACAAATCCGTTGTCAATGAAGTGTCTTTTTCCCCAACATGGGTTATCATTTGCTCTTAGGAGAAAAAGCACAGGGAGATCTATGGAGTAACCTCACAGGACTGTTACAATATAAAGTTCATTTTTTATTTTTTTTGTTCTTTCAAAGTCTACTTCCCCCCCAAACTTAGAAAAGCATAATTATAGATGATGGCAGTCAAATGACCCATTGGCCCATCCACAGTGCCCAGAATGTATCCCAGCTGCCAGCCATAGAAAATTGATAACTTGTAGGATATCGCTCCTTGCCCCAAGTCAGTTTTTGTTGTCTTCCTCGCTGGTTCTCTCCTATTCTGGGAAAGCTGCCATTCTTAATTTCCCACTCCACCTCACTTCTACCACTATTTTACTTCCAAGCTTTGTAATAATTTAAAAAGCTACAAAACTACTGAAACCTGAAAATTTGTGAGTTAGGCTGCTTCCCAGACATCTGGCCACCTACATTCCCATAGCCTTGTTGGGTGATACCCAATCACCATCAGGCTGTCAGCATTGACCCAGTTGTTTTTTGGGGGGAGTTGAGGCCTGCTGATTCCAACCTGAGTACCCCATCAGCTACAGTGTTGCTAGGTCCTGCTTTCTTTATCTGACCTTTGCTTTTTCCTTATCACCTCTGCCCCTTGCCTCGGCTGTCAAAGGAGTGACGAGGGGATGTTTGAAACACCGCAGCCTCCAGCGCTATTCCTACCATTGTCTTTTAGATGTGTCTCAAGGATGCACAGTTCTGGTTTCCACCACCTCTCCGGGTTGGTTATTGCAGGGGTCTACCGCCTCTTGGTGGTATTCTCTGGTCCAAACCTTTTTCCCTCCAAATTCATATCATGACCACTTTTCCTTGAAATTTCCTTTCTCTGGAAAGTCACCTTCTTCTAGCTTACTGCATTCTGTCAAATATTGGAGTGATTCTGTCATATCCCCCTTTCCATTGGAAGAGAAGTGATGTGGGGATAAGAAATGGACTCCAGACTACATTCAGAGGTGATTTCTTTCTTGGCTCTTCCCCAGCATGCAGCAGGGACCGATTGCGGCCTCTCTCATGCCACCTCTGGCAGCAGGTAAACAAAAGCTGCTGTTTGTTTTTGCTCTATGTTTCAAGAAACCAATGCTGTCTTAGCAATACTTATCCATTAGAATAGATTACAAACCTGTGAAGAAAATATATAACTTCTTGCTCAGTACAAGCTGAGTTAGTGGCAGCAATAGTACTTTTCTGTTTGAAATCAATTCACACTTAATTTATTGTTATTCTGGTGTCCCAGCAATCTCTCATATTGTGCTTGTAGTATTATTGTCAAATAAATGACTGTTCTGTTGCTTTCTTCTTTCATCTCTGTTTGTGAGAAAGCAGATTAATCAAGTGTGATCCCTAGGTGCAAATTAACCAGCTGCCTACTCCAACATATTCATTCGTTTCCTGAAAAATCATTAGCAGTCCAAGCTTTCCTTACTCCCAAGCGTTCCCTCATGCTCATAGTATTTTGTCGCTATTTGCATACTGTGCCCATGGCGCTTTTATTTTTCAGGCAGGGCTCAGAGTTGCTTACACTCCTCTGCTGAATTATTCATGTTTGCAAAGGCAGCCAAGTGTCAAATCCAAGAGAGGACTTGTCTTGACCTCCTCCAAGGTGTACAACATTGAGTCTGCGGGCTCTTTTTCTGATGTGTTAATGTTTAAACCTTTGAGAATAATATAATCATGGTTAGTGCTTTTGCTACAGATAATGTGAGAGCCTCAATTTGTGGGCAGAGTGCATTTTCAACCTATATTGCCGAACACTGCCTGCCCAGATTAAAATAAATGTCTGGATGTTGGCAAACTGCTCAGACATAAAGAAATAGCTCCTTATGTGCCATGTCGTGGGGAGTGCGATCCCAGCATCTCTGTCATCATTCAGTCGGCTCATTTCACTGCAGATTTAGGTGAGAATTTCAACTAATCCACAAGGCTGAATTTATCAGTGCTAAATGCAATGGCTTTTGTGTACGGTTAAGATCACAAGCTGTTAGGATGAGAGGGAACCTGCCAAGTTGAGCTGCACTCGTAATGTTTGTCTGCCTGTAACCCCCCCCACACTCAGGCCTATCACCGGGCTAAGCAGCACCCTGAGTAGTGTGGGGGAGGAGGCGAGACACATTCAGGTCAATGCAATATGGACACACAGAAAATGGGATCTCAAGTTTATGGGGCTTCGGTACAAATACAATGCACCAATTTGAGCCACTACGTTGGGTTTGCATTGTTTTTGCAGATGCTGTAAATGCCAGCAGAATGTCAATCTTAGAAGGTTTTTGACAAGGCTTTTCAATGATGAGGTTATCCTAGGTACCATTAACATTCTCCACCAAGAATGAAGTTCTTTCACCACTCAAACGTCCAATCAGGTCTAAATGGGATTGCAGAAACATTGCACTTACATTCTGGTTCATAAAAAGCTTTGAAAGATTGCTTCATGCATGGGTGCCCATTCAATCTCTGTACATACAATAGCAATGGGGATTATTAAGATTTAATAAATGTTTCACCCATTCTTTTTTTTCCCCCCAACTGTGAGCCTAACTGTGGCATTGCTTCTTTCACGTCCCCCTCCCCCAGAATACAGAGTTTGTGACCCTTAGCAGGATTTGATATTTGAGGCTCACAGTCCGTACTCTGTCAGCTTTTCAGTATGATCCCTACTGGAATCCTTTTATTCGAGTTGTTGTTAAGTATGTGTGATCTGATGAGGGCTGTAGACTCAGTAGACTGCATGACTCTGCACATAGAGCTTCATGATTTTTTTTTTTTTTTTTTTGCCAGATCATTTCCCTGAATTCATTCCGAAACTCTCATTGCTGTGAATGCTAGCCAAAGTTAACTGACTGTACAGTATGAGCAGACGATGAAAGCAGGGCCATTATTCAAGGGTCAGACAAGAGACAAGTAATGTTCCTAGACATTTAGTTGAATTTCTTTGTGAATTGAAAAGTAGCATGCTGTCAGAGAAGTAGCCCAGAGTTTAAAAATAGGGTTGTTTTAAGGCATCATTTCAAATAATGACCCCCAAAAAGTAAATAATTTGCAATGCTTGCCCATGGGAGTGTATCGCTAAAATATAGCACTGGATGTCATGCTTCCCAGCTTGTGGATTTTTATAACCTCTGATATTTCAGACTCTCTATTAGCCGTGGAGTTCACTGACCTTATCTAATGAAAATGAACCTCCAAATTATATAGACTTTTATTAATTTTTTTTTTTAAGAAATGCTACATTCCAAGAAGGATTTATAAATGCTATATTACGTATGAATATGTGCATGTGTGTGTTTGTGCATATGTATTATGCACATTCTTATTTTGCCTGTAATGTTTTTATGGCACTGATGAGAACCTTTTCCATCCCTCAAGGATGGTTGTTGTTCCCTTTGTCAGATGGCATTCATGGATTCATTTTCTGCTAAGCCCCAGCTGGGGTCAGTTTCCAGCTACCAGTAAAGAAATTGGAGCTCCCAGTCTCTCTCTCTCTCTCTTCCCCTCCCTCCCTCCCTCCAAAAATGCAGAGGAAATTGCTTCTGTTTTTTTTAATCTGTAAAGGTTTGGGTTTTTTTTAATTTCTGGTATTAACACATTAAACATGAACTGCTTTAAATTAATAACTTCCTTTCTGGCATCATATGACAACATGAACCTATTTGTGAGTTTTTAGTTATATATTTTTCATGAAAGTACATAAAGATCAAGCAGTGATGATCTGCCCATATTGTTGGACAGATGTACCGCATGGTCATTGTTTTTCAAGATTTTTGAAACGCCTGTGAGCAGCCACATTAGCAAGAGATTTTCACACACTCTCTGGGTCTGTTTGTCCCATATTGATTATGCCTCAAGCCATACAGTGAATGAATAAATCAAACCTTATGTCCATATGAGGTCATTTGTGTTGGTATGCTAATATGGTTGCCTCCAGGGTTTTACAAGAACTAGAGGAAAGCTGCTTAAAGAATTAAAAAAAAAAAAAAAAAAAAGCCTCATCAGTAAAATCTGCACCTGACATTAGGCATGGGTTAGTGGCTTCTTTGTGCACAATTTTTCTATGGGACCAGGCTGGGAGGAACTCAAAGCATAGAGAATACAAGAACTTGGAAATAAATAAATTAAGTGGCTTATGATTTGGCCAAGAGTGTTCAAACCATAGGGTCCATCAGAAACTATTCCACACATCCCGCTGAACTTAGTAACCCATGCAAATGATATTGGAATTGAAAACATAATAGGATCAGATGTGGCTGAGTTGCCTCAGTCCTGTAGAGCAGACTGCTCCAGTGGGATCTAATGCAGCTGGCACAAGAGTGAACTGCGGAGGAGAAGGAGGGGAAATGCAGAAGCTCCACCTCCCATATCAGGTGGACACGGCGCACACTTTGAGGATGCTTTGCCGATCCTCATGGCTGACGATCCTATTCATGAATGTAGCATTAAAGTTTCCAAAGGAGGAAATGATGTGCTCTGCTGCTCCAGGGAGCTGAACAGTGAAAAGCAGCAGATATATTTGGATACACTGTTTTACTACGGAAAGTAGGCCAGTATTCGTACTCCAGAGCAAAAAAGATGATGAGGCAGATGATCTACAGAATGTGAAAGAAGAAAGCAGGGTTGTTCCGCAAATGAGAAAATGATTCCTCTGACTATCCAAAATGATAAAGGGCATGGAACGGCTTCCCTATGAAGAAAGGCTAAAGAGTTTAATGCTGTCCAGCTTGGAGAAGAGATGGCTGAGGCGGGATATGATAGAAGCCTAAAAAATCACGAAAGGACTTGAACGGGTAAATGTGAATCCGGTTATTTACTCTTTCAGATAATACAAGGACTAGGGGGCAGTCCATGAAGTTAGCAAGTAGTACATTTAAAACAAATCATAGAAAATTATTTTTCATTCAATGTAAATTAAGTTCTGGAATTCATAGCCAGAAGATGTGGTTAAGGCAGCCAGTGCAGCTGGACTTAAAAAAGATAAGAATTAAGTTCCTGGGGGAAATGTCCCTAAACTACTATTAAATCATGTTGACTTAGGGAATAGCCACTGCTTGTTACTGGCATCAGTAGCATGGGATCTATTTAATATTTGGGTACTTGCCTGGATTGGCCACTGTTGGAAACAGGATGTTGGGCTTGATGGAACCTTGATTTGACCCAATAGGGCAACTTCTTATGTTCTTTTGTACTTAAAAATAATACATTCCTGTTGCAAACTTAGGGGGTCATTTATCAAAATGCGATAAGGCGTTTTTGCATGCGTTAAGGGCTTATCACATGCGAAAAGCCCCATTAACGCATGCGATAGGCTCTTAACACATGCGTAAACGTGTTTAACACATGCGATAGCATCATATCGTATGGTGCGATGCAAATTCCAAAAATAGGAGGAGTTAGGGGTGGAGAGTGGGCTGGGTTAGCCTGTCTGCGATGAGCTATCTCACAGCTATAACGCCGATTTTAACAACACCTCTTTCAATTGTGTTAGGCTGTGCGATAGCTGCCGTGACCATGCGGTAAGGTTTCCTCGCTGTAGGCCTATTTCAGGGGAATTAAAGGTCTGAGAGAGAGAGAGAGACTGGCCATAATACCATGGCCCATAGGTTGGTATTTGTATCCCTATAGTAAGCCCATCTAGTAACTCGAGGTGGAGGTTAGGTGGAACATCAAGCTAGGTTGAGAGAACCTTGCCCAAATCTCATCTTGGAGTGAGTTTCCTCACTCCGAAGGCCATCAAATCTTCACAAGAGACTGCTGTTCTGTTCGTAGGTTACACGTAGAATGTCAAAGTGGCCCCTAACCCCCTACACTGTTACCTAACCCCCACCTCGAGTTACTAGGTGGGCTTACTATAGGGATACAAATACCTACCTATGGGCCATGGTACTATTCTCTCTCTCTCTCTTTCTCTCTCTTGTGTCTGGGACCATTAACAATGGTCCCTCAGTGGTTGAATGCAGGAAATACAACAGGTCTGGCACTTATCGCAATTTGCACTAACTTAGCATTTCGCACAGGTAATTAACGCAAATTGCGATAAATGCTATATTAGCATAAAACACACTCCTTTTGCTATCGCATGCGGTACTTACCGCATTTTGATAAATCCAGGCCTTAGGTACAAATGTAATTGTAATCCCTCTGGGGATAGGGAAATACCTATCCCCAGATACCTACCTACTGAATGTAATCTGCTTTGAAGTGGCTAGCTAGTCAAGGAAAGTATGGAATATAAATCAAATTAAAAATGAATTTGTTTATTGCTTGTGTCAGGATACTTTTTTTCATAGGAACACATCTCCAGCATTAGAGGTAGAGTCAGTGGGAAGATAGGCTTTGATGTATAGAATTTTAATATACAGAAATAATTATGGATAGTAATGTCTTCTGTAAATCAAGAGATTCTTTTAGTGAACTATATACCGTAGTCCTTTTTTCTAGCGTATTATGTAAAATGGTGACTATAATACAAAGAGAGAACACTAGCAAAATATACAGTCTTAAAATAGAACATTGTCAAGATCTAGATAAAGATGTCATACTGTGACCAGGCACTTATGTAGCCTGGCATTTACCATTTAACTACCCAAACAAGGAACTCAAGGCCACTTGCAACCCAGCAAGACTCATTGGATTGCTGCAGATTGCCAGTTTCTTTAAAATAAACTGTTCTACATCAACGTTGCAGCATAGTGCACGTGACCATCATGGAAGCGATGCAAATAAATCAATCAATAAATAGTGCTTTTGTTTTGTAAAGTTTCTAGGCCACCTCACTGACCTACAGGTCACCCAAAGTGGTGAATAAAAATTACTTAATCAGAAAAAATCCAAAACTTCAAACCCCCCCCCCAAAAAAAAACAAACAAAAAAACCCCTAAACAAACAAAACAAAAAATAACAGACCCATCAAAACACATCACAGGAAGAGCAACAGCAGAACTCGGAGCAGCACAGCCACTTAGGCAATGGGAAAAAGCCATAACGTAATGTTTTTTCTAAAGGCCAGGTACAATGCTTCTTGTCTGACCTCTAGTGGCAAAACTGTTCCACGGTATTGCTGCTGCAATTGAAAAAGAGCTAAATCTCTAACATAGTGGCCCCTTGCCCCCTCAGGATCCAGCAGCACCCATACTGTGGGAACGACCTGCAAATATCTTTGACTTGATCAGAGCTCCCGAATTGTTTCGTGCCATACCAAGCTATGCACCAAACCTAGTGGCCCCTTGCCCCTCAGGATCCAGAAACACAAAGTCAGCAACTTAAACATAGTGCATGCTAAAACCACTGCTCCGATATAAGCAGAAAATACATTCTTTCAACTAAATAAATAAATAAACCGGCAACCAATAATGGAGTGAAGTGTGCTTGCCTAGGGCTTCTAGTAACTACCCTAGCTGCCACATTCTGTAACAATTGGAGCTGCAGTAGACAATCTGTGAAATAACTACTAGGTCATACATCACTGTTCTAAAGGTCTGAAAGTTCAAGAAAGGTTGCAATTTTCGCACAAGCTTTAAACTTTGTGTATGCTCCTCTTGAAACTGATATAGTGTGCCTCCAGGGAGAGATTCAAATCAAGTTTAAACCCTGTACGCGGTCAGTCATTGGGAACATGAAATAGCAGATATCAAATTTCCATTCCTATAAAATTTCAGATTTTTTGGCTATTAAAATAGACTTTACTGCTCTAAAGCCGCCACACTAATTTGTTGAGACAAGTATTCAAAGATATTATAGCAGCAGATGAATGTTTACCTAGGGGCACTACCTATTGAATATCATCTGCATGTACATGTAGACTAAAAGACTAAATGAACAGATGATATTCCCCCAAAGGCCTTACACATATATTTAAGAAGAAAAAAGCATTGTAGCATTTGTTCACACAACAAAAGAGCTATCTGACAAAAAAAGAGGTCCATAGAACAACTGAGCCCACGAGGCAGAGCCGGACAACTCTGGTCCTCGAGAGCTAACAGGCCTGCTTTTCAGGATGAATATGCATGAGATACATTTGCATACAATGGAGGCAGTGCATGCAAATCTATCTCAGGCATATTCATTGTGGATATCCTGAAAGCTTGGCCCATTGGTGGCTCTCGAGGACCAGAGACAGCCGCCCCTACCATAAGGCCTGCTGCCTGGCATTTCTCCAAATGAAGTTAGTGGTTCACCAACTGAAAGGCATAAGTCTAAAAATACAAGGCCAGATTCATCCTTATCTGGACTCCTCATGACAACATCACGTTATAAAATGAGCACGGACTTCATGCTCTAACTAGCATGAAATCTGGCTTAACAATATGAATTTTCCTTAAGTGTAGTCATCTGTGATGTCACCATCTTTTCAATCACTTTAGGCAGATACTGGATATTAATTATTAGTTGATAACTACAAAATAGTGATGATCTAAAGTAGGGTTTTTTCAGTAGATGTAATAATAGATTGTTTTAGTCTATATGAAATATGGCCCTATAGCAGGAAACTGTTAACAATATGGTAAGGGAAGAGCTCAGTAACCCACAATCCAG
Source organism: Rhinatrema bivittatum (assembly GCF_901001135.1). Taxonomy (NCBI): domain Eukaryota; kingdom Metazoa; phylum Chordata; class Amphibia; order Gymnophiona; family Rhinatrematidae; genus Rhinatrema; species Rhinatrema bivittatum. The sequence continues at coordinate 214,854,732 of NC_042615.1, read as the reverse complement.
TGGGAGCACTGAAAGGAGAGGATCACCTTGCTGGTGGCTGAAAAGAATCAGTAAGTACTGCTTGGGGAAATTTTTAGAACTTAAGTTTTGGGGAGATGTAAACTATTGGGGTATATTATTTAATGTGTTTGTGTGTCTATATTAAGTAGCTAGTCAGAGGGAAGGCAAAAACCAGGAATTAGTGTGTTTGCATTTACCTACCTCCCACCCCACCCCCGTTTCATCCTGTAATTTATAGGCAGGTGACACTTTCACACTAAAAAAAAAATCAGCCTTTTACATTTAAATTCAGAAATTCCCCACACCTTATCAAGAGTTTAATCATTGCCTTGTAGTTCTCTACCAGATATATAGTGAACACACTAATACATTTAAAGGACCCTAATTGTATGCATTCCTACTCTCATAGCAACCTAAAACTTAACTAGGAACTGAACAAATTTAAGATGAAGGCAGTCCAGCAGCAAGAGGGGGCCTCCCAGTCTTTTGCATCGAATGTCTCATGTATAATTTTTTACCTGCCGGTGAGAAATTGTGCATTTATTTATTAGGTTTTATATACCGGGGTTCCTGTATGGGATACAGATCACCTCGGTTTACAGTAAACGTTAACTTTGCTCATGGGCTGTACATAGAACAATAGAAAACAAGAACAGTAGAAAACTTCGCTCGAAGGCGATACCAATACAGAAGATAACAGGAATTGGCACAAACTGGTACAACTGGTACAACGGGTACATTAACTTCACTCATGGGCTGTACATAGAGCAATAGAAGCCAAAACAGTAGAAAACTTCGCTCGCAGGCGGAGCAGATAACGGAAGAAACAAGAAATTGACAAAAGCTAGTACAACGGGTACAATTGGTGCAACTGATAGGGAGGAATACAAGAACTGGTCCAGTTAGTATCTAGAAAGAGAGAAATATAGCAGGGGGCAGGTATTAGCGTGGGGGCAGGTATTAGAGTTGGATGTAAAGTAAGGAAAACAAAGGTGGGACCAGACTGGGGAATCCCAACGAGGAAATGGAGGAGGGGTTACTACAAGAGAAATGATAAACAAAGGCTTGAACCTCTTTGCACCAGACTGAGGAATCCCAACGAGGAAATGGAGGAGGGGTTACTACAAGAGAAAGAGATAAACAAAGGCTTGAACCTCTTTGCACCAGGTACATGTGTACCTGGTGCAAAGAGCTCCTATCAAAGAACGACTCTGATTTCTGGAGGCTAGAGTGGCAAACCTGGAGGAGCTGAGGCAGACAGAGAGGTATATAGATGAGACTTTCAGGGACATATATGGACCTTCAGGATGACATATATGGAGAGCGGGAGATTTTTAACATCCTTATTAGTTTTAATTGGGTATTATTTGATGTGTTTACTGTTTTGAAATATTTTATCGATGTTTAGGAAAGTTTTAAAAAATTTGTACAGGAGCTTCTAATTGAATAATATTCTATTCATCAGCTGTTTTGAAATGTATTTTTTAGTATGGCTTTACTATTCTGATTGATTTATATTTCTTGATTGTATTTTTATTCAGGAATAGTGATTTTCTGCTTTTCCATTGCTGCATTGTGTACAGAATCTGATTTGTGGTTTCCAGTTCAGTTTTTGTCTGTATTGTGCGTGTGTGGGAGAGAGATAGAGGGAAGCATGTGTGTGAGAGAGGTACAGAGAAAGTTTGTCTCTCTCACACACACACACACACACATGCTCTCTTCTGTCTCTCGCTAAGCATGTATGTGTGTGTATGAGAGGGAGGGAGCATTGTGTGTGTCTGTGTGTGTGTGCACTTGGGATGACAGATATTGAGAGAGGGAGATTTTTAAAATCCTTATTAGTTTTAATTATTGGGTGTTATTTGATGTCTGCTGTTTTGAAATATTTTATCAATGTTTAGAAAATTTTGAAATTATATATTGGGGGAGAGGATGCCAAAGAAGTATCCGCCCCATGTGTCAAATATTTTAGGTACGCCCCTGAGAAGAGATAAACAAAGGCTTGAACCCAGTGTGCTGCAGTGTTTCTTCACTGACCTGATGAAGGAAGGATAACTCTTGGAAGCTAGTCACAGATCTGTTGTTAGTTCAATAAAAAGGATGTCACCTGCAACTTGCTTGTTGACCCTTATTTCTACATAACTTTTAATAAATTACTTGGCCCCTCTTTAAGAGTCAGATATAAACTCTCACTCCGTCCGGTTTCTTAGCTGCTTCTGATGTAACTACCCAACTTTCTTCCCTCACTGAAACAAACCCAATGTTTGTGTACATTTGGACATTAATAAAAATGTGTTCTTCTTTAAGGTGATAAAAGATGTTTGCAGCACGTGCAATGGTACCATAGATTCTGATGGACCGTCATCTAGTTCACCTGTACCCAAGACAGAACTGGAAAAGGTAAATACCAAAACCACAGTTTTTGAAGGTGCTTTAGGTAATAGATGCAGATTCACCTTTACATTTACTATTCTTTTGCAGCTATCTGCGAGTGAGTCTAAGTTCCTTTCCAGCTCATGGTCGTACTCTGCTTTGCACCACTTAATAGCTTTAAGGTGCACTTCGCATGGTCTCCATTTCACTTTCTTAATGACTGACAATATGGTTATCGTTTAAATATTTATGTAGCATCCTAAAGCAGGTCACGTTAGTGTAGAACATACAGGTGTAGTGAGTCCCAGCTGAGAGAGTTTACATTTTTAAGTGGGTACCCAAGGCAGTGAAAGAAGAACTGATTTGTCCAAGGTCAGAACGAGTGTCAAAAACAGGGCTTGATCTCAGGTCTTCTGGTTCCTAATCCATGTTCCTCGCCATCAGGCCACCTGCACTGTCATAATAGTCAGCCCTGGAAAATCCATTTTAGGTTTATCTAAATGTGCCAGTATGCATAGCAATTAAGTAGCATCACATTTTCCTCTATAATATGATTTATCTAAATGTCTTGTAACACTCCCCACCCCCCATAAAAATTTGATTGCTAGTTTTAGGTTCTTCTTCCTGTTAGTCTTTCACTGCACTGTTTTAACAATATGTATGTATTGATTACAGTCCTCTTTAAATACTTTCTGTGGATTTTGTGGAATATAAATGTTTTAAATAAATAAATTTGCACATGCATATATGTCAACCAGCTCTATATATCGCTAGCAACAGCTTTCTATGTGTGCCAGCCTTGAAACAGTCAATCTCCACTGTTCATAGCGGCAATGTACGGGAAAGAGATGAGGAAGCTTTTCAGTTAACCCAGTGATTTGACTGGCTGGTCAGCCTTTGGTGCATTGTGATGGTTTCTGCTGAACCTAACAGTGGATCTGAGCTAAAGCAGAAATAAAGCTAATAAATAGTAATTTGGAATGTAAAATTGAAATCATGTTAATGTGCACATGGAAAATCAAATTAATACACATTCTAAACCCAATAGGCTATTTCATGAACATTGAGGCAAGGCTGTTGTGTTATGGTGCCCAACAATTTACTTCACTAATTTACTTATGGGTAAAAAAAAAAATTCTGAAATCATTCTTATATTAAAATAATATTATATTTAATTACATTTAATTAAAAAAAAACCCTAATAAAAGTAACAAAGGCTTTTAGAGTTGATCTTTTCCTGTTGTTTAATGCCCTGGTGCATTAAGGCTTTGTATTTTGCCTTGGTCTTTCAGCTTTTGACACTAGAGAAGTGATAGTTACTATTTTTCAAGTGGGGGCCTCTTTGGCAAAAAAAAAAAAAAAAATTCAGAGTGAAAGCCAGGATTAGTACCTGTCAGTGACCAGTGTTGTAGACAAGGGGTGGTCCCTCCCCAATGATGTGATCATCCCAGCTGCTCAGGAACACTCAGTGTGACGCATGTAACTAAAACAAAGTCTGCTTATCCACACTCTCTATTTTCCTTCCCCTTAGCCTGTCTACCCCCCACACACTCTCTTTCCAAATACACCCTCCTTTTTTATCATTCATAAGAACATAAGAAATTGCCATGCTGGGTCAGACCATGGGTCCATCAAGCCCAGCATCCTGTTTCCAACAGAGGCCAAACCAGGCCACAAGAACCTGGCAAGCACCCAAACATCAAGAAGATCCCATGCTACTGATGCACTGAATAGCAGTGGCTATTCCCTAAGTCAGCTTGATTAATAGCAGTTAATGGACTTTTCCTCCAAGAACTTATCCAAACCTTTTTTCAACCCAGCTGCACTAACTGCACTAACCACAACCTCTGGCAACAAATTCCAGAGCTTAATTCGGATAGGTAGATCCAAGACCAGTGGGTTATGCACTTCTACCAGCAAATGGAAACTGAGCAAAGCTGATGTTATGGCATATATACACCTGCACTTACATCAGCCCACCAGTATTTCTCTGTCTTCAGCAGATGGTGGATGTGCATCTCCCTACTGGGGATTGCATTAAAAGTTCTTTGTGGAAGGAGAAAAGAAGAAAAAAGTTTATTGCCGTGCTCTCCTTTGGTGATACCTTATGGTCTCTCCCTCAGTCAAGTTTTCCTGAGATGATATCTTCAGATCCTTTCCTCAGATGAGTGCCTTGGTTTGGGTAGCTGGTTTCGGCGTGGACTTAGCTGTAAATAAAAAAAAAAAACCCCAACTGAAAGGCAAGTATGTGTAGGAAGGTGAGCGTGGTGGTGAAGGTCTATGCCTCTCCCCCTCGCAACTAGAGACCGATGCTGTACTCAGCCAGGTCGAGCTGAGGTCAGGTTAAAAAAAAAAAAAGAGGTAAGGGGGAGTTGATTTTAGAGATTCCTCTCCCCTCCGGTCTCCACGCTCGGTGTACTGATCCGATGTCCATTCCCACCTCCAGGGGAGCTTGTGGACTCGGGCAGCTTAGCAGGTTGAGCAGCCTTCTGGGCTAGGCACCGCTCTCAGGCTTGGATTGTTCGCTGCGTGATAGGCCGCAGCGTCGTTCACCTGCTTTTTCTCTGCGTATAAGATTGCCTTCTTCAGGAACGTTGGTCGCGCTTATGTGCCCAACTGTGCGTCTAGTTGTTTGCCTAGCTGGGCACTCAGTTGTGGTGCGCATAAGGACGTCTAGGCGGGTGCTCAAGTTGCATACAGACTGATTGCTTGGGTAGGCGCTCAGTTGAGCTTCTATCTGAATGGTGTGTTAGGCGCCTAGTTTTTGAGCGCCTTTTTTTTTTTTTCCAAGTGCCTGTTGCGCGCACAGCTGGGCGCACAGTTCTCAGAAGCCTGTTGGAGCAAACTGAAAACTCTTGGCGCTGATGGCAAAGAAGCCTAAGTGCCTTAACCTTGTTCTGCTTGCCTGTTAAGGCATCTCAGTCTGGCATTCCCTCTTGTGTCAGCACTGTTTGGAGGCTCAGGGACAATTTTCTCCATCTGATTTTGCTAAGCCTGGTCCTTCCCAGCAGGATGCAGGAATGAAGAAAAAGGAAAAAAAAAGTGCTGCCAGAGGTTTTGCCTGAATTTGAGGCGCCCCTAACTGGTTCGTCAGCGAGGAAAGGTAGTTCAGTGGATGCAGGACTGACGCCCCCTGGTTTTAACATGGACCCCTCTAGCTTTTCTGGGGGTACTTTTCAAGGGCTGCAATTCTTTCTTCAGGCACTTTCGTCGACTCTGGCCAATCTTAACAGTTCAGGATCACAGGCTGCAGTTTCCCATGCGCCTGGTGCTGCGGGTAAGCATTTAAGTGCATCCCGACCTGCTGTGGGTCACTCCAATAGGGACCCAGATGGCAATGATGATGAAGCTGATCTTTACTCTCTGGAGGATTGATCGATCTATCTATCTATTTATTTATTTATTTAATTAAGAGTTTTTTTATACCGAGGTATAGCTAGCAGCCTTCACTTCGGTTTACAAGTACAACAACCTATTACATTTAACAGTAAACTGAAAACTGGAAAAGAGAAAACTAACTTATTACAAGCAGTTTCAATGTTTATAACAGGGTATATCTGTGATCAAACCATGTATATTGTAGCTTAAAACGTTCTGTGTCATAGTCTTAGTAGTGCCATTGCATATCCGAAAAAGGTTATGCATGAGATATGTTATTTTATATTAACCAATACCATCTTTGAATGTTTGATTGAATATCCATGTTTTGAGCTCTTTTTTAAATGATTTAATGTTGCTATGTGAGCTCAAGTGTTCTAGTAGTGAGTTCCATAATTTCGGACCAGCGATGGATATGGCTCTGTTCCTTGTGATGGATAGCTTGGCTAATGGGAGTGATGGGATTTCCAGCTGTAATTTACTTGTTCTAGTCGTACGCTGCGATCTGTGTATATGTATGAGAAAATGTTTCCGGGGCTGGAGCCGTATAGAACTATTCAGTTACTGGGGGGGGGGGGGGGGGGGTGATTCAATTTCTGAACCAAAGAAGGATCACATTTTGATTTCTTGGCATAAAGCCTCTTGTTTCTTCCCTATTTTGGAGGCTATTCAAGAATTGATTGATCTTGAATGGGGTGCCCCGGAAGCTAATTTTAAAGGGGAACAAGCCGTGTAGGGCTATACCCTCTGGATCCGACTGTGAGAGAGCAATTGCGCTTCCAAAAGTGGATGCGCTTGGATGTGCCATCGCCAAGCAGGCGACTATCCTCGCAGGCCATTCTTAAGCAGGCCTTGAAGTGGTGGCAATGGATTTGCAGACAGCTTCTTTTGCTCCCTGGTGGCTCACTCTTGTTTACTCTCTCTCAGGACGTCGATGAATTTGGTGTGAATTCCAGGGCAGTGATGGAACCGGCAGACACCTTTCTGGCAGATGTGGGCTGCGAGCTGGTCCGCACTTCGGCCAGAGCAGTGGCTTCAGTAATAGCAGCCAGGTGTCAGCTATGATTCAGTAATTGTTGGCAATACAATCTCAAAGTCTAATCTTACAAAATTGCCCTTTAAAGGATCACATTTGTTTCGAGTGAGCTAAAAAAAAAATTAAAAAATGGCCAATAAGTGGGGTGAGTCCCAGGTTCCTCGGGTACCAGAGGATTAGAAATGGACACCTCGCTCCTTTGATATGGGAGGTTGTTCTAGGGGTTTCAGACACTTTCGACCCTACAGAGGAGTGGCTTCTCAGAGGACTCAGGCTTTGAGCAGGTCTCAGTCCTTTTGTCCCCAGCAGCCTGAAAGATGAGCAGGCTCAGGTAGTAGCCTCTCAGTGAAGGTGTGCCAACCCACCCCCAGGAACAGATGATAAGGGGTCGCCTGTCTCTTTTTTTATTGAGATCATGTCAGATCGGATAAGAGATGGCTGTGCTCTCAGTGTCCCTTGGGACTTTTTCATGGTGTCTCCCTGCAATTCTCCACAGAAAAAGCAAGCAGTGGAGTGTACGCTGTCATGGCTCCTCAGCCTGCAGGCTGTAGTTCCAGTGCCCATGTCTCAAGAAAATATAGGCCGGTATTCCATTTATTTCCTTGTGCCCAAGAGTGAGAGCTGCTTTTGCCCCATCTTTGAAGGCAGTCAACCATCATTTGTGGGTGACTCATTTCACAAGGAAGCTTTACACTCAATGATAATGGTAGTGCAGTCGGGGGAATTTCTGACGTCTCTGGATTTGTCAGAAGCGTACCTTCATATTTCCATCTGTCTGGAGCATCCAAGGTTTCTGCATTTCACTGTTTTGGGGTGACATTATCAGTTTCAAGCACTGCCTTCATGTTGGCTTCCGCGTCCAGAACCTTCCTAAGTGGTTGTGGCAGTGTAGAGAATGGATAGCATCCTGGTTCACCCATATTTACATGATTAGCTGATTCAGGCCAAGAGTCTGGAAGAGAGCTTTTGGGCTTATGCATGGTGCCTCCTTGCTACAGGAACTAGGTTGGGTGGTGAACTTGGCCAAGAGCAATCTACAGCCATCCAAGACACTGGAATATCTCGGTGTTTGGTTTGACAGAAAGCAAGGCGGATGTTCCTGCCAGATGGCTGCATTTAGAAGCTGATGTTGCATGTGCAACTATTGACAGAAACAATACGCCTGACAGTGTGATCTTATCTACAGGTGCTCGGGTTGTTGGTGGCCATCCTACAGGTGGTTCCGTGGGCAAGAGCACATATGCACCCTCTTCAGCATGCTCTGCTGGCTTGTTGGAGACTATAGTCTTAGGACTATTCAATATGGCTTTGCCTACCAGTGGAGATCAACATACAGTTGCTGTGATGGTTGCAAGCAGACCATCTAAGGAAGGGGGTTTCCCTATGAACACTAGACTAGCTAATATTCTTTGACGGATGCAAGCCTCCAAGGTTGGAGGGCTCGATGTCAGGAGTTGACAGCGTAAGGGCGCTGGAGTACAGAAGAGTCTCTCTGGAGCATTAATCGGCTGGAAGCCTAGGTCATGCTTACAATTCATCGACTGATTGCAAGGTTGAGCGGACCGAATAATGTCAGGCAATGTGACGACAGTAAGCATCGCTTTTTCAGTCGCAGAAGAGATCAAGGGCCTTGTGCATCGATGCCCTGGCCAGAGGGCAAGCTCCTATATGCCTTCCCCTATGGCCCAGGTTGGGCAAAATGGTTTTCTGGATCAAGTGTCACTTGGGGATGGTGCTTTTGGTGGCACCAGATTGGCCTAGGAGGCCATAGAATGCAGATTTGCGAAGGATCTTGGTGGGCTCTTCTATCCGATTAGGGTTCTACTATGGCAGGGTCCTGTGTTTCACAAAGATCTGACTTCATTTTGTTTTTCGGTATGGCCCTTGAGAGAGCTAGGTTGCTGAGGCGTGGATATTCCATTGAGGTGATTGCCTCCTTGCTACGAGCGAAAGAGTTCTCTACTTCCTTAGCCTATATGCAGGTTGATGAATGTTTGAGGCTTGGTGTGAGAATCGAGTGGTTCATCCTTGTTTGGTTAAGAGCCCGCTCATTTTGGATTTTTTGCAGGATGGATTGAGTAAGGGATTGGCCCTTAATTCATTGAAGGCACAGGTGGCGGCTCATGCTTGTTTTGAGGTCAAGTGAATAGTGGCTCCCTGTCTGCTCCTCCAGATGTGGCTTTTTTTTTTTTTAAAGGGGAGGGGAGAAGCATCTTTGTCCTCCCTTGCAATTGCTGGTGCCCTTGTGGTGCCTTAATCTGTTTTTTTTTATTTTCTGGCAGGTCCCTCCTTTTGACAGCTGACTAGCCTTCCTTGAGATTACGTATCTTGAGAATGGTGCTTCTTGTGGCAATTGTTCTGTGCTTAGAGTTTCTGAACTGCAGGCCTTTTCTTGCCAGGAGCCGTTTCTGCAGGTGACTCGGGGGAGATATAGTTGAGTACTGTTCCATCCTTTTTTGCCAAAGGTGGTCTTGGATTTTCATTTGAATCAATCAATTTCTCTGCAGACTCTGGACAGAGAGAGAGATGTGGATCAATAACATCTGTTACGGTCCCTGGATGTCAAGAGGCATATCTTGAGGTATTTAGAGGTTTTGAACCTCTCAAGAAGACAGACTGCTGTTCATACTCCATGGTAGGAGTAAACAGGGTGTGCCAGTGTTGCAGGCTACAATAGCCCACTGGATTAAGGAGGTAGTTATGGCTGCATGTGTGGATGCTGAACAGCTGTTGATTAGTCAGGTTAGGGCTCATTCCACTAGGGCTCAGGCAGTGGCATGGGCAGAGATTAGATTGCTGTCTCCAATCGAGATTTGCTGAGCTGCGATGTGATCTTCCTTACATACCTTTTCCAGGCATTACTGCCTAGATGTGCAGGCCTGAGAGGACGCAGCCTTTGTACATGTGATATTGATCGGACCACAGGTAGCCTCCTACCCTGTTCAGGAGTTGCTTTGGTACATCACATTAATCATGGATCCACCTATCCGAATGCTAAGAAAGGAGACATTACTACTTACCTGATAATTTCCTTTTCTTTAATGAGGGTAGGTGGATCCACCTTCCTGTCTTCGGCTGCTGGATGTTTGTGCTATTGTCTTTCTGCGTGGCTGCACATTCCAGGGATTACTGGTAAGTGTCAATCCAGTCCCTAGACTAGTGTTTTTACACTCCTTGTGTAAGCTCAGTGGTTTCCTGTTAGCTGAGTACTGGAGTGGTTATCTGTTACTGATTATCAGCTGATGTCAGTGCAGTGGTGTATATATACCAAGACATCAGCTTTGCTCTGTCTCCATCTGCTGGTAGAGGTGCATAACCCACTGGTCGTGGATCCACCTATCCTCATTAAAGAAAAGAAAATTATCAGGTAAGTAGCTATTTCCCCACCAGTCAGCCTCCACCATTGTGTCCTTGCCCCCATTCTTTTCAAGCCAGCTTGCCCCTCCCCTCCAACGGAGTTTAATTACCCGTTGCCTTTTCTAGAAGCATGCTGTCAGTGCCACTTCTGGAACAGCTGTTTTGTTTGCTTTTGGCATTGTATGGCTCTCAGTGCCTGAACTCCAGGCCTGTTCTTGTGGTCTGGCAAGAATGGTGCAGAAGTTTGGACAGTGTCAGAAGAAAACAGAACAGCTGCTCTGGAAAAGGTAGGGGGAGAGTGTATATTGGATTAAGAGTGTTAGGGAGCCACACTTGGGATCAATAGGAGCCACCACTGGCCTCTGGGCATTACAATGAAGAACACTGTAGTTGGGCATGAAGTGTCAGTTGTTATTACTTAACTATGCTAGTTATTTAGAGGTATTATTTCAGCTACAGGGAAAAAGACTTGTAAAGGAGTGTTACTTGTCAGGTAGGAATGCCATTTTACTGCACCAGTATATACACCATCTTATAGCACCAGTATATACACCAAGGGGTAGATTTTTAAACAGCGCGAATAAGCCTACTTTTGTTTGCGCTCCAGGCGCAAACAAAAGTACGCTGGATTTTAGTAGATACGCGCGGAGCCACGCGTATCTGCTAAAAACCTGGATCGGCGCGCGCAAGGCTATCGATTTTGTATAGCCGGCGCGCGCCAAGCCGCGCAGCCTACCCCCGTTCCCTCCGAGGCCGCTCCGAAATCGGAGCGGCCTCGGAGGGAATCCTCTAACGCCCTCCCCTCACCTTCCCCTCCCTTCCTCTACCTAACCCACCCACCCGGCCCTGTCTAAACCCCCCCTTACCTTTGTTGGGGGATTTACGCCTCCCGGAGGGAGACGTAAATCCCCGCGCGCCAGCGGGCCTCTTGCGCGCCGGGCCGCGACCTGGGGGCGGGTACGGAGGGCGCGGCCACGCCCCCGGACCGCCCCGGGCCGTAGCCACGCCCCCGGGCCAGCCCCCGGAACGCTCCCGACACGCCCCGAAAACGCCGCGTGGTTCGGGCCCGCCCCCGACACGCCCCCTCCGAAAACCCCGGGACTTACGCGAGTCCCGGGGCTCTGCGCGCGCCGGTAGGCCTATGTAAAATAGGCTTACCGGCGCGCAGGGCCCTGCTCGCCTAAATCCGCCCGGATTTGGGCGGATTTAGGCGAGCAGGGCTCTGAAAATCCGCCCCCAAGTGTATGCCATCTTACAGGCATACACTTGGACAGCCCAACTGTATTGTTGGCTTCAGGGAGACTGGGGTGGGGTTCAAAAGAGCCAGAGAAACAAATTGTAGCCTGTCACTGCATTCTACCTCCGCCCCATAGGGAGACTTGGGCTGCCTGATATATTGAGTGTGTGGTGTTCATCAACTAGGGAAACCGTTGCTATGAATCTCCCTTCTTTTTAGTTTTTGAGGAGAGGGCAGGCATGGAGGAAGTAGTTTCCTCTTTCTACTTTGGGCCTCCAGTTCAATTGAAACTAATCTTTACTGGGCAACAGTCCTATGAACCTTTATTTGGAAAGATGAGAGTTTTCCCCTATGTTGATATTTCTCTTCCCAACTCAGTAGGGTTGCCACCTCACCCCAAGTCAGCTGAACAGCATAAATTTATAGTTCTGATTTTCTTAGGGAAATAAGTGGGAAAAACATTACTAAAAATCCATGCATGCAGTAGGGCAAACCAGGTCTGCTTCAGCCTGTTTGGTTAAACTCAGTCAAGAGGACAACCCCTATAATTCAGCCCAGCTATCACAGCAGCGCCTGCAACTCAGCCCAGCTATCACAGCAACGCCTGCAACTCAGCCCAGCTGTCACAGCGACCCTCTACAGTTCAGCCCAGCCGTCACAGCGACCCTCTACAGTTCAGCCCTGCCGTCACAGCAACCCTCTACAGTTCAGCCCTGCCGTCACAGCAACCCTCTACAGTTCAGCCCAGCCGTCACAGCGACCCTCTACAGTTCAGCCCTGCCGTCACAGCAACCCTCTACAGTTCAGCCCAGCCGTCACAGCGACCCTCTACAGTTCAGCCCAGCTGTCACAGCAAGCCCTAAAATTCAGCCCAGCTATCACAGTGTTCCTCTACAAATCAGCCCAGTTATCACAGCAACCCCCCATAAGTCAACCCAGCTGATACAGAACCATACAACTCAGCCCCGCTATTAAGAGTTCTTGATTGAGTGTCAGACAGCGGCTCCTTCTACAACCCAAGGATCCCAGCTAATGTGGATGACCATTAGCTGTTGCCTTTGAGCAATGACTCCTTCCTCCCAGGGGCTGTGAGTGCTGCCTCCATAGCACCCCCAGCCCTGGCCAGCCCAGAAAACAGGTCTTCCAAATGATGGCATACAGCCATCCCCATCGGGCCAACCCTGAAACCTTTCTTCTTAATCACTTTATCACATAATTATAAAATATCATCAGAGCAGAGCATTGAAGAAGAGTGTCTGTACCCAATTACCCCAATGTTTTGCCAGTAGGCTCACTTTCTTTAATGATAAATGTGGATCACCCAGTGTTTCTCCCAGGCCATGCCTCTGCTGCAGCATTGTTAATAAAGCTCAGTGATTCTGTACTGCTGCCATGTGTATAAAATTTGACATGTGCTAATACTGTATCTGTTATATACAAGAATTCATTATTCTGTGTAGCTCAAAGCTCTACAGCAGTGGAACCACCACCTTTGTCATTCAGCACTTAAACACAGATAACGGCCTTCAGAGCCACATTCATTTGCTATCTTCTATTAACCTTAAGATTCAAGTATTTACTCTGTTCCCTTATGTACAGTTTAAGAATTATGTTGTCGGAAAACCACACTTATGTCTCCAGAGAACCACAAGTGGCGCCTCGGTTACGGGTTGATCATCACTGTTTTATAGATCGGGCTTTGTTAATAATAAAAACTGCCCATGGCTAAAACAGTACATTACAGTCTGCATTTTGCAACTTATTTTAATGGCTTTGCAAGGACATAAGGAATGTCTCTTAAGGATAGCACTCCTGACAGATTTGGATTTTGTATTTTATTACATAATAAGCATAACTTCACATTGGCTAAGCCTCACCACTTGGCCACTGTAACTATAACATATGACTTAATTCCTCTGTCGATGCAGAAATTATCTTCTGAGAGGCCAAGCTCTGACGGAGAGGGCAACCTAGAAAATGGAATTGTCGTATCTAATGGGAAGGAGCAAGGTAAATGTGGAATACTCAGTGTGATGTAATATATTATAGTATGGCTTTTTAGGGACATTTCAGAATGAAGGAAATGTGCCTGTAGTTCTTCACCATGTCTGTAAGTCTGCCATGTGCCTGCATCAGGTATGCATGTGTATGATCAGACACATACAGTCATTGGGGTTTGGAGTGGGAGGGGAAGGCTGTCTGTGTGGTCTTCTTGAGCAGGAAGCAGGGCAGGTACCAGCCAAGAGAGCTTCTGGACCCTCTGAAATTCATCTAATTGTTCCAGTGGAGTTGTTTCTTCTCAAATAGCTTCCAATACTATGTTAATGTGTTTTAGAGGAAAATTAGCTTTTGCTTCAAGAGTATTTTTGAGACTTCTTTATTTCGGAAACCAACAGATCAGAATATGCTCTTGCATTATTCAAGTTTTCACTCCTGTTCACTGCGGAATAATATACCTCTTGGTCAGTTTTTTAGATTAAAGCGTTTATATTCTTCTCGATCTGTTTTTTTTTTTCCTCCCAGTCACAGTCACTAATTGCAATCTTCCATGCAAGAGACTACCCTTTGTGTCCTCAAAACAGCATTCAAGTGGGTTGTGTACATTAATAGGGATTTACTATTTATCCCTCGATTAAAAGAGCCTTCTGATCGCATTACTTGTATACTTCCTTTTTCTCATAGAATTAAGCAAGTTTGTCGCATCATACGTTGTCACTGATCGATCTTCATACCACATCCTGTGTTTCTTGATAGTCCAAGGTTTGCTTTTTGCGGAAGTAGTAACCTCTGTGATCATTTGGTTCACTCTGAACTACATTGTTCCCTTCCGTCTTTCTCGCCTGTCAATATGGGCATCACCCATGCCAACAGTGTTCGGTCTGTCCACTATCGTTATCTATCACTGAGTTTGTCCATCCTGTTGTGGGGAAGCTTTATCCCCTAAATCAGTTTTCTGATTGCACTACAACATTGTGATTTACGTAATTTTATGCCCGTGCCCTGTTATTTATGTAGGCAAAACTGTTCGACCATTGAAAACTAGAATTATTGAATACCACTCGTGTCTTCGCTCAGGCTGCCTAGAAACCCCCTCTCATTGCCCATTGGGAAGACTTTTCACACTCAATTACTGAGATGAGGTTTTTTGCACTTGAGCACTGCTATCCCCCAAGACATGGAGATAACTTTCCCAGCTTGCTAACCCATCGTGAACAATGCTGGATCTTCAAACTTAATTCTGTAATACTTATGGGTCTTAACAGAGACAGCAAATGGACCACTTGTATCTAAATGTTTCATATGCCTTAAGTTCTCTTCGTGGTCCCCCGTCTGTTGTTTCTCCTAAGCCGAGTTTAGTCCATTTCTCTTTCAGGTCTCCTTTCAATTACTTCTCATTCATTGTTCTCTTTCAGGTCTTCTCTGAAGTCCGGTTGGATTTTTAATTCATAATGGGAGACGTGCTTACATCATGTGATCCCCTTATGATGATCATGATTGGCCAACTAGTTTTTTGGCGGTCTTTTCTGAAGCAGCATCTAAACGCCTTTCTCTTTCATTATAGTAGGTGATCTACGACCTCACACTTGGCATATTGAATCAGTTGGTATGTATGTTTCTGACTTTTGACGGTTTAGTTAATTCCCTCTAACGTGCAGGCTTACTGTTTATTTGCTGTCTGTTTACCCTTTTGCAGGAAATTGCATACACACTTTGTCTAACTTGAATTTCACTAAAACTCCCGGTATGTTTTATGCCTATTGGCACTTACATCTATTGACCCCTGCTGAGTCAATTATGTTTTTCCTTATAACAGTTTATACTTGAATTCCTTTTTAAATGTTTCAGTACACCTGCTAAATTTCAATTGAAAACATAGTTAATGCATGATTTTTACAGAGATTGAATGATCCACTTGCATATAAACGTTTTATATGATGTAAGTTCTCTTAGCAGTCCCCCTTCTTCTTTTTCCCCTTAGCTGAGTTTAGTCCAGTTCTCTTTCAGATCCCCTTTTAATTGCTTTTCATTTATAGATCTCTTTCAGATTTTCTCTAAATTGTCTGGTTGGATTTGCAATTTATAATTAGTGTCGTGCTTAGATCATGTAACCCTCTTACGTTGTTCATGATTGGCCAGCTAGTTTTTTTTGGTGGTCTTTTCTGAAACACCTCTCTTTTTCATTACAGTAGGTATCCTGTTGCCTCACACTCAGCATATCAAATCTGTTGATATGTATGTCGCTGATTTTTGGTGGTTTAGTTGGTTCCCTCTAGCATGCGGTCTTATTGTTTATTTAGCCTTTTGCAGGAAATTTAATTTGCATCTTGTTTTACTTGAAGTTCGCTAAAAACTTCCGGTACGTTTTACCTCTGTTGGCCCCTGCCAAGCTTGTTATGTGTTTCCTCTGGTAATTACATGATATTCTTATGTTTTTCAGGACACCTCTTAACTAATACTTGAATACCTTGTAAACTGTTTCAGTACACCTGCTAACCTTCAGTTGGGTTCATAGTTAATATATGAATTCTATAAATGTCTTCCAGCTGTAAATTATGCCGCTGTTCTCACTATGCAAGTTTTGTTTCTGTATAGATGTTATCAACTGATTGGGATTTGCTCCCCCTGGGTCCTCCCAATACAATCCCTACGACGAAAAACAACTGTCCCGGGGGACTACATTCCTTTGATACTACATGTTGACACCTAAAATAAAGGCTGTTTAAAAGACTTCCACTGGATTTTTACCTTTGTTTATTCAGAACGGCACAATCTATTGGTCTCACACCTTGACTCTTTGTATGCTCCCCTGTGTGACCATGTTTATTCCACACTATTTGCTTCAAGAGTATTTACATTTCACACGATTAGGCTCCAAATCGTGCTTATTTCCATTATATTCTCCATATAATTGTTGAACCATATTCTGCAAACCCTGAAACTAATGCAAAAAATAAAAAGCATCCAAGCTTGCCTGTAGAAGGTGGTCTGCTTGTGCACTTTTTTTCTTCCTTGACTGGACATATTTTTGTTAGGTTCAAGATTAAAACATGCAGTACCAAGATCAGACGTTTGCCTATCTCAACCCATATTTGCCTTTCTCCTTCATTTAAACATCTCGTGTCTTCTAATTGCTTGCATCTCTAGTATTCTAGTCATGGGATTTGATTTTCCCACATAGTGACTGATAAGCCTCTGACAAGTCTCTAGCTGTGATAGAGCCCAGAAAAAAAAATCAAATCTCTGTGTACTGTATATAGCTATTTTTCCCTCTCTTTATATTTTAACCATCTTGTGAAATCTTTGTGGGTTGTGAGATAATTTTGAAGACCAGCCAAAGAGACTGGTACAGGAGCTTTCAAGACCACATGGACTATTCCTTCAGATACAGCAGAACTAAGAGATGCTCCAGTTTTCTACTGGACTAATATGGCAGCCACAGCTTTCCCATCAAGTTGAAAGGGCCAAATAATGTTTTAGAGGATTTTTCCAAATAACACTAAATATATTTTACCCAGATAGCATCAAGTGACATTTGATTTAAGTCTGCATTGTATTGTAAACAGTTTTTCATTTTAAGTTTAAAGTAAATACAGTTGCATAAAAGCTGTATGCTGCGCTAAGTCTAAGCATGTAGGATGTCTAATTATATTTGTCTCAAAGTTAAACACAAGTATCCTTAAAAAGCCTAGACAGATATTTATTTTCATATATCATTTTTCACCTTCATTTTCTTCTTAGATGTAGATTGACAGATATATGGATATATACATGCGCACACACACACACACACACATTGTGCTTGTGGGTCTTTCTTAAAGCTGGTTTTCCTACCAACGTGTGGGTAATTTGGCCAGGTCAGACTACAGTGGTATATTTGTATGTCTGCTGAGTAGCATACTGCTTTAGCTCCTTGGCATTGTGTTTTGATGGTAATCCAGTCTAAGGATAGGGAAAGAAGGTCATACAGCATCACATTCATTCCAGAGTGTCTGGACTGAATCCAGAACACATAATAACTCTGGCCACAGACCACTAAATCAAAATGATAATTATAGTGAAGAGAAGTTAGAATGAAAGGGTTCAATGGTACATTTTAAAATTATTGTTGAAATGTGTCTCTTACCTTTCATGGTCCAAGTTTTCATTGTTATGGCTAACCTGAAATGCTTAGAAAGCAACAGTTTGCTCATTGGTAAATTACAATCTTTTTAGAATGTGGCTTGTAGTTTACTAGTACAATGCACTTTGTTTTATAAGTAAGTATGGTTTGTGTTACTCTTGCTTATCTAAGATGGAATTAGTTTTCCTAATGTATGGTTTCTTTTTTAAAATCTTGGGCTTGGTCTTCATTTGAACAAACAGTCATATAATTTTTTTCTCACTAGTGAAAAGGAAAAAGAGTTCAAAGTCAGAGCCCAAGGGTACGGTGACTAAAGTCACTGGAAAAAAAATCACTAAGATCATCGGTTTAGGAAAGAAAAAACCCTCTACAGATGAACAGACATCATCAGCTGAAGAAGATGTTCCAACATGTGGTATGCAATTCCATCTGGTCATTAAATACTGTCTATGAGAGTATCGCGAAGGTTGGGCATTTGTTCCAGTAAAAAGAAAACAAATTCTTAGGTGTGTTGCCATCATATATGTCAGAACTTAATAACTGAAGTACACTTGTTTTTCTAACAAAATTATATTGTAGGTGTTACAGTCTGTGGTTAGATTTTAAAATATTTAAAACAATAATATGCAATATGATCTTCTTGTAAAGTACTGTTATCAGAATATTGTCGTCAGTCAAATATGGGCAGATCATATACGTACTGTCACTTAATTTCAGTCTGGCCACCTTTAGGTGTTACTATGTGGGTATCTGAGTAGCCTAGTGGTGAGAGCAGCAGGATCACAAAATTCAAATCTTGCTAACACTTCTTGTGACCTTGGGCAAATTACTTCACTCTCCATTATCTCTAGTTCAAACTTAGGGGCTCATTCACTAAGCCAGGGGAAAAATACTATGGAAGTTGCAAAGCCCTGCCACTTTGTGATTCCTATAGTATTTTTCCTTGTGGTAAAATTCTACAGTAGTAAATGCCCCCCAAACCATGCATGGTAGTAGCCCTAGGAGTGTGGGGACACTGTTGCTTAATAGGGCCAAATGGCTCTGAATATGCTCCCCTCACCGCAAATCAAAAACCCCAGGGGTCTCCATAGATCTTCCCCCTGCCACCCACCTCTGCTATCCCGGAAGCAACCCATTGTAAAAAATTAATTTTTTAATATTTTTACATTGTCGCCAGGCCCCACATCCAACCTCCTAGCCCTCCCCTTCTTTATAAAAATCTGTCCTCTGAAGGCCAAGGCCCCCACCTCCCTGGATTCCCCCCCTCCTTTACTCACAAAAATACTCCTGGTGATCCAGTGGGGGTTCGGAAAATGCTTAGCTGCATAGGGAGAGGAATCGTCAGCAGAAAAGGGGAGGTGATATTGCCTCTGTATACGGCCTTGGTGAGATCTCATTTGGAATATTGTGTAAGAGTCTGGATACCGCATCTTCAAAAGGATATAAACAACTGGAGTCTGTCGAGAGGGTGTCTGTGATCTATGGTTAATGGTCTTCATTCTAAAGCATATAGGGATAAACTTAAAAATCTCAACAAGTATACCCTAGAGGAAAAGCTGAGATAAAGACATTTAAATATCTCAAAGGTTTCCATGCACAGGAGATTTAGAATAAGGTCATAGGATTAGGATGAAAAGGGGTAGACTCAGGAGTAATCTTAGGAAATATTTATTTACAAAGAAGGTAGTAGATGCATGGAGCAGCCTCCCAATGGAGGTGGTGGAGACTAAAACAGTATCTGAATTCAAGAAAGTATGGGATAAACACAAGTGGTCTCTGAGAGAGGATTGAAAATTGTAAAGCTAAATTAGTTGGGCAGATGAACAGACTAGATAGGCCATATTGTCTGCCATCACGTTTCTATGAGTTTTCCCCTCTGAGGTGAGCAAGCTCACCGTTCCAATTGCTATCATCTTCATTGGGATCCAAGTGTTAGTGTCCTTCCACTACTTGGTTCAGAGTAGGTATAGGGATCTCCTAAGACCCCTTACCTGATCTACCAGATCACTTATCTCACCAGAAGACCTCTCATACTCCAGATTCCTGATCATGCTGAGCAGGGTAATCTGTGTTAACATCCATAGGGACAAGGACCTATGCACCGAGGTCTTCGAATTACTACAAATTTTAGAAACTCCTTCCGAATCAGCAGCAATCTCAATCCATTGCAGGATCTGCAAATGAGAATGTGGGATAATCTAGCCTCCTGCCTCCAAGTGGCCAGGAAATTGGTCCTTAAATACAGAGTACAACAAGCTGTTGGTTTGGGCATAGTTCAGCTGTAGCACCAGTCTATGGTAGTGGAGTGTGCTTAAAGACCAGAGGTTTTTTTACAGCACACCTCTGGATAAGGAACCCAGGTTCTTGGACAATTTCAGGAAAAACATCTTTCAGAACCTGATGTTGAATGTCCACTTTGCGGCTCACTAACTTTTATATGATGCAGTACTTACATGACTGCATTTACAAGTTGAAGCCTCTAGTAGAGTCTCTGGACAGGAAGTAGGAGGCAGTCTCTTCTGGATGCAGAAGAGTGTGAACGTCATCTCATCCAGTCAGCAAATGAGTTTTTTGTCACCGCTGCAAGATCATTGGCAGCAGCGATTGAAACATGATAGCTGGACTGTTTGAGAGCCAGCAGCCTGCTTGAGGATATTCAAAATAAATTGGCAAAAGTCCAATGTTCTGGGAACAATCTCTTTGGGAATAAAGTCAGAGAAACCATTGTCCAGATTAAGGAGCAGCATGCGGCTATTCAGACCTAGTCTGCTGGATCCAAACAGCCTTTCTAGACATCCTTACTTTTCTTTTGAGTGCTCACTTTTCCAGTCTGCCAATTTCTGAGTTATTTTGTTCTACCTGCACTACTACAACAGCAATTTTTGGCATGTGGATGCCTGCATAAGAGACATCAGCCTAAGACGCCACAATAGGCCCAGCCTAAACTTGAGCCTAGTTGTTGACAAGACTGGACTCTCCGGCTTTGGGGAGATGATTCACCTGTTCCTTGAAGAATGGTAGATCACCAAAGACAGTAGAGTCCTCAAAATTGTAGATTCAGGCAGGGCCGGAGGAACCACTAGGCGAGCTAGGCCTGTGCCTAGGGTGCCGAGACTTAGGGGGCAATGTGGCAGGCAGCAGAATTTTGAAAGGGCAAAAAGTGCCCTTTCAAAATTCTGCCAGCCTCCAACTCGCCTAAGTGGAGACCAAGCGCCGAGACTTAGGGGGCGCCGCAGCAGGCAGCCAGCTCCCGACTCGCCCTGCTTCCCCCCCCCCCCCGAGTGCCACCCTCCCGACACCCCCCTAGTGGTCCAGCGGAGGTCCTGGGAGCGATCTGCCGCTCCTGGGGCCTCGGCTGCCACTAAGCAAAATGGCGCCAGTGGCCTTCAGCCCCTACCATGTGACAGTGGCTGAAGGTAACCGGCGCCATTTTGCTTAGTGACAGCCGAGGCCCCGGGAATGGCAGATCGCTCCCAGGACCTCCGCTGGACCACTAGGGGGGTGTCGGGAGGGTGGCACTCGGGGGGAGGCAGGGCGAGTCGGGAGCTGGCTGCCTGCCGCGGCGCCCCCTAAGTCTCGGCACCGATCTTCTTTCTGTGAGTGTGTGTGTGTATGTGAGAAAGGAATCTGCCAGTTTAAAAAAATGAAATATAATAATACATTTACCTCAACTTTCGAAAAGTTGGATGAAAGATGAAATTACTGAATTTTAAGCATCCCTCTTTTGGAAAATAAAATTTAACTTAAAGTGGGTAGAGACAAATACTAAAGCAAAAAAAATTAAAGTATTTAAAATGTTCATCTCAGCAAAATCACAAATTTAAGATACTGATGCCAGGTGGGGTTTGTTTGGTTTTTTTAAGCATAATTTAAGCATGAAGACTAGAAAAGAATCTGAAATTGTTTTGCTTTTTTTTTTTAAGCCTTTAGAAAATGTATATTTTTAAAGACTAAGACCGGAATCTTCCCATTTAAAAGGGAAGCTGACTAAGGATGTCTTTCTGTTCCATATCTCCCACATGAATAATCATATGACTGATAGTTTGAAGAAAGACAATTGCTTTATTGCCTGAAAGCGTAAAACAAGAGAAGCTCTACGATGTGGGTGTCTGTCCCTTGGGAGTACAGAACCTGAAGGAAGGGTGTCATTTCGCCTTTTGATAGGAATGTGGTTTTCTTATTTAATGGTTGGGAGCATCACTTTCACTTTTAGTAAAAGTGAAAAATGCTGCAAGTCTGAAAGCAAGGTGCTTCTGTGAGAGTGTAATGTGTATGTGAGACAGGGAGGCTGCTTCTGTATGTGTGTGATGTATATGTGAGTCAAGGAGGGTGCTTCTGTATGTGCGTGGTGTATATGTGAGTCAGGGAGGCTGCTTCTGTGCGACAATGTGTGTGTGTGTGCGAGAGAGATGGAGCATGTTTTTGGCTGGCTTGTGGCTGTGAGAGAGGGCATGTGTGTGATTGAGCCTGTTTGTAAGTGAAATAGAGCATGTGTGTGATTGAAAGCCTGTGTGTAAGTAAGAGAGAGTGAGAGCATTGTGTGATTGAGAGAGACTGGCCAGAGAGGTGACGTGTGTATGTGTGAGAAAGATTGATCAGGGAGATGACTGGTGTGTGTGAGAGAGAGAGAGAGACTGGTTGGGGAGATGATTGGTGTGTGAGAGACAGAAACTGGTCCTGAGGGTGTGACTGGTGTGTGTGTGTGTGAGAGAGAGAGAGAAGAGACTGGTTGTGGTTCCTAAGAAAGAGGACTGTGAGGACAGCTTCAGCAGCTACTGCTGCTTCTGGTATGGCCTGCAAGGGAAAGGAGTAGGAGAACTGCTGGAGAGGGTAAATAAAGGTGGCTTTTTAAGTTCATTTTTCTTGATTGACTACCATTTTAATTATTGGGTAGTATGTGATGTGTCTGCTCTTTGAAATATTTTATTGGAGTTTGGTAAAGCTTTCAAAATTTGCATGAGTCTTTAATTATTGGATATTCAATTCATCAGCTGTTTTGAAATTATTTTATTTGTATGATTTTATAATTATGATTAATGATTTATATATCTTTATTTTATTGATTTGCTTCACGAGGAATGGTGAAATTTTTGTTTTTCCATTGTTACATTGTATAGAGTCTGGCATGATGCGTTTTACAGTTCAGTTTTTGTCTGCACATTTCTATTTATACTTTATGTGGCTTTATTCTGTATTTGGTGAGGGTTTGTGTTCTGCATGCAAAGACTGAAATGAAGCATTCTTTTAGCATGTGGTTTCTCTGAAAGGATCTGTAGTAGTTTGGCCTGTTCTGTTTTCCTGATAGGAGGTGTATTGATATTTTATGGTGTAATATTTTTGGTATTCTTTTTCATAGATAGGGTTGTTATTCTTTGAGTGTTGGCAGATAGTACTGTGTTGATACGGGAGGACCATGCCGAAATATATCATAATAGGTATGATGCCATATGAAGTCCAAGATGCAAAGTTTTCTTGTTGGCATCACAACAGTGCACGAAATTATCATAACAACTTGTATATTAATTTTACCTCAGAATGTCATTTTTCATGTAAAATATGTTATAAATGCATAATTTAAAATTGTGTATGGGGAGGGGACGCCAGACTGTATGGTTTGCCTAGGGTGCCTAATACCCTTGCACCGGCCCTGGATTCAGGTTACCATTTCTGCTTCACTCAGCACTGTACAAGGGTTTAGCCTTCAATCCGGATCCATCTCACTCAGCCCAACTCTGTGTCAAGGTGGAATTACTTCTCAGCCAGAGGATGATAGAACCTGTCCCTCCCAAAGATCATGGCAAGGAGTTCTATTCCCACTATTTCTTTTCCCATGAACTTAGAGAGACTGAGATCTATCCTGGATCTCCCCACCATCCAAGCAGGAGACTGAATGTGTGCCCTGGATGTGAAAGATGTGTATGCTCATTTACCCATCCAATCATCTCACTGGAAATAGATTCATGGTGGATTCTTCTCACTACTAATACAAGGTTCTTCCCTTTGGCTTCTCGGCGGCCCCCAAGGGTCTTCACGAAATGCCTGGTTGTAGCAATGGCACACCTTTGTTATCAAGGGTTTGTGTCTTCCCTTACCTGACCAAATGGCAAATGACAGGACGTTTTCAAGCAGAAGTGTTGGACTCCCTGCAGATGATGATCCAACTCCTTCAATCACTAGGCTTCATAGACAACTTTGCCAAGTCAAACCTCATCCCCTCCCAGAGAATCAGATTCATTAGGGCATAGATAGGCTCGTTGAAAGGCAAAGAATTCCTTCTATCAGAATGGGTGATTTGCCATCAAGCATAAAGCGGAGAAGGTCCTTCATTCACTGGACTATAAAAAAAAAAAAAAGCCTTAAGCTGTTATCTGAAGAGAATGCAACCTTATTTTATGATCCTAACATACTGGTCATGGCTGTTGCCATGTGCATGTTATCTATCTGGCTAGCAGATTGTATCGCACATTTCTAATTGCTGGCTGACCTTTAGATCATAGATTTTATCAAAACTCATCAAGTAAGAACCATGGCTACTGCATTGGCTCACCTAAGAGCAGTCTCAGTTGAAGACATTTGCAAAGCAGCAACTTGGTTGTCAGTTCACACCTTCATGTCCCACTGCGATCTAGATAATCTGTTAAGAAGTGACAGTAACATTAGGTAAGCAGTTTTGCGCAGCATGTTCACCCTGTAGTCTACTCACCATCAGGGTTCCGGGTTAATTATTTAGAAAATGCTCTGCCATGCACCCCCTCAACTTGAGATTCCCCGTGTCATGGCTAACTCAGCCGTGCTTGTCGTCAAAGAAAGTAAGTTTTCTTACCATAAATGGGATTCTCCATAAGACTCAAAACGTGGCTATTCATGAAAGCCTTTCCCGAACTAAACTGAACCTATTCCATTATTAAATAGTCGCTCAGACTTTGCCTTAATCATGGTAATTAACATCCCTACCTCATAAGGGCAATTCATTAATGCTTCAAGCACATTGTCTGACATATATACTCTCTCTATTTAATCCCCTGCTTCTTTTTCTATGCTCCAAGTTGTATTACTCCCTTGTTTTATTGTAACTGCATTCCTTAGCCTTTCTCTTGTTTAATGTGTTAATGTTTTATCATTACTATTATCATTATTTATTACTATTATTAGGATCAATGTTATTTTTTACCTTTTTGTTCCCTATCCACTTGTTAAATGTAAACCGGCATGATGCGATATTTATCGCGAATGCCGGTATAGAAAAACTTAAAATAAATAAAATAAATAAATACTTAATACCTTCCTGCCTCCCTGGAAGTCAACTGCCTAGTTAAACCTAAGCTCTAACCACTGAGGGGCTCTCAAGGCAGCATGTGCACAGGGAAATCCCATGCATGCTCAGTAGTAAAACTTTACTGAGCTAAAGAAATGGGTCTGTTCAGCACCATCGGATAACATCACCCACATGTCATGGCTAATATATCCTGTTGTCTGTGGAGAGCCTTGTTTATGGTAAGCGAACTTGCTGTCTCCTGCACTGCTGCTCTCTTCTACCATGTAGCCCATTGGTCACCCATTTGCTTGCCAGTCAATAGGCTGCAATGAGAGGCAAGTACAGAAACAAAGGAAATGCAATCTCTTCCTATCTGCCTTCCCCCATAACTGTAGAACATGAAGACCTTGACTCGCCAACCCCATCCCAGGCTTGCTAGTTTTCCTTTCCCTTAGCTAGTAGATTTGTAATGTATTGGAAGTGGGTGTCTTCCATTTAATTTGAGAGACTTGGCAGGTCAGCTAAGTTTTCAGTGTCTGAGATTGGAAACCAGTGTGCTTGTGCCATCCGTATGCTGTTTGCACCAATGCTGTAGTGTGTAGAGGAAGAGCTAGGAACCAACATCAGGATTTTGTGAATGGTTCTGCTGGTTTGTCTGCTTCACATGTTGCATATACTGTTGAAATCAAATAACTAGGTTTGCGAAAGACAGAGTGAAGGAAATTGAAAAACAGACAGAAAAACCTGATGAGATAGCTTTTTAAAAGCTGAAAAGTTAGGGGCATTGACTTGAAAGAAAAATAAGATGATAAAAGGTTCTAGAAAACCAGAGAGAGACAGAGAAGAATGTCAAAGGCAGTTTTAAAAAGTGAAAAAAGTTGAGACTATTCAGACTGATGGACAAAATTACTTTCTCTAAAATATGCCATAGCCAAACTATTGAAAAACGGAAGAGAGAATAAGTATGAAAAACTCATCTTGCATTGCTCTCAAACAATTGAATTTTTAAAGAGTTATTCGGGAGTTGCGTGTGTAGATGGCCATGTATACACATATATATTTTATAAATTTTGCGAGTATACACATACTTGCAGCATTGTGTGTAAATTTTAAGAGGGGAGAAAAGGAGCGGACTAGAGGCATTACAAGGCAGGGTTCATAATTATGTGCGTGCTTTAACACCTGCGAATTGACTCGTGCGATTGCAATTGAGCATATCTTTTGTCTGTAGTTTTTGAGTGGGAGGGCTAGGTGAAGTGCTAAAGATCTGGATGCACTGGTGGGTTTCAGGGTGACGTGCTAGAGGATCTAGGTGAACTGCTGGAGGTATGAGTGAACTAGTGGTTCCAAGTGCACAATTATGTATTGTCAGATTGGTGTATGTGGATTGGCCACAGTTGGAAACAGGATACTGGGCTTGATGGATCTTTGGTCTGATGCAGTGTGGCATTCTTATGTTCTCCCAGGACCTCCTCTGCTCGGTCTTATGTGCAAACAGGACATATCTGTATAAGTTTACCTGCATATCGGGCAGGCTATTTTTTAAAAGCCCATTTCTGTGGGCAAAATATGTTTTACCCATGGAAATTCTTTTGAAAATTACTCTCCCTATGTTTAGGGGATCAAAGAAAGAAGCCCTCAGTATTATAAAGGCACCTAAAAATATGCCACCTTCTTCGTGTGATGGATTTTTATGAGAGAGGGCGAGGAGAAACAACATTACAAACGGAGAGAGACCCCCTCTTTATTAGCAGTCAATCTCTCCAGTTCTCTAGCGAATTTATGGCAAGGCCGATAATAGCAACTTGCTTGGAAGTCTTTCTCTTCCTTCAGTTTGTCTCTGAATCAACCTCAAGAGATAATTGCATTAAATGTATATCCTTACAGCAAAATGGAACAGGAAGGGTTTTCAAGTACCTAGGTATTAAGGAGTAATATACCAGATAGTTCTGGAATAGTCTAGTTTTCAGGATATCCACAATGAATACACAGGAGATACATTTGCATGCACTGCTTCCACTGCATGCAAATCTCTCATGCATATTCATTTTAGATATTCTGAAAACTAGACTGGTTGGGGGAGGGGGGAATACTTCAGAGCAGCTTGAGACCGCAGTATAGCATCTAGGCATCACTGTTCCAGAACAGCTGTTCCTGAAATGTATGATGTATTATCTCTAAAGCAGTGAACGTCCTTAAAAGAGTGGTTTATTTGCCCACAAATATCTGGATTAGTAGTCAGCCCAAACCCTTTGTGGCTTTAATAACACATTGGATATGTGTTTATATAAAAACTGAATAAAAACACTCCCCCCAGAAACTGAGCTGCTTGCAAGTTTAATATTTCCCATTGTACCTGGAAGAGCTGTACAGAGGAATTTGGAATGGTATACACCTAAGAACTGCCTTTTGATTCAACAAAGGTTCCATCATCAACAGAAACCTGCCCTGTGGCACAGCAGTAATGCCACGTGCTGCATGCTGGCATGTAGGAGATTTCAGTTCACTTCCTGGGCCAGGAATTTGCTTCTCAAGCCCACTAAGCCTGGAAATGCTGGACCAGGTAGCTTTTACAGCCCCTGGAGGAGTGATGCAGGGAGTGCTAGCCACTATTCAACAGTGATGCCTACCAACCAGGGTAAGAGTGCATAGGTATAAGGTTCCAGAGAGAGAGGCTTGGTTTTTGATCCTGATGGAAGATTATCGCTGTGATGGTTGGACTAGATGAACAAAGGGCTAAAATACAGGGAAAATCCTAGGTAGTTGCGATCACATGTTCCTGATGCTGTACACCCAATATGGGCCTCTTCTAATTATACTAGAACAACAAAGGAGCAGGCATAAACTGCTGCTCCCAAAAAAAATAAAACATTGGTTGGAGGGTACTCTCTGCATACTCTGTGTTTTATCAGCTATTTAAATGTCTTTGTATATCTGATTCTTGATGAGATATGAGCCCTTACCCCATTAGCAAAAAGAATATGTACTCATTTTAGACATTTCTGTACCACCAGTTCATTTACAGAATATTAATTTATTTGCATTTATCACTCACCATATTTTAGTGTGTAATTCAAGGACATTTACACTACATAAAAATAAATCTGTACAGTCCTAATATCCTGGCATAAAAAATACATCCATACAATATAAAAGCACACAACATACTTTTAAAATCCATATAATAATAAATGCTCACTCACCCTTTCTCCATACAGACAATTCCCCCCAGCATTGTAACAGAATTAATATATCTAACATCATAGCTATCCCTCAGCCCTCCGAGAGCAACACATCATCACATCTCTACCTCATAATACCCTTCCATAATTCCTGTCTCACTATATTAAAAGTAACAGACAGTATACACAATAAAATATCAGTTCAATATGACATGACATAAAATAAATCAGGAGTAAAATTCAGGGATAGAATTTCCTGAATAACTAGATTTTTGCACACTTTCTGATATGCAGGAGGTGAATATCTTGTCTTCACCCTAAAGACTTGTAGAGATAGAGGAAAGCTATAAAGCAGTAGGTGGTGCCACTTTTTCTCTAAACAGGTTGTATGTAAACTGTGGAGTACTTGTGTATAGTTCCTCTGTGGCTTATCTGTTCAGTAAAGTGGACAGAATAAACTTTCTTGTACATGCAAAGAGCAATATTAAATAAATAAGTTATCTGTTTGTTTATTTATTTATCTGGCTAACTGAGGCTGGATAAAATATCTGATATATTCAGTGGGATAAATGACCTGCTGAATATTGACGAATAAAGTTATCTGGCCTTCTTTAGCTGGATAACTTTAAACCTAATCAGCTATGTTTGTCTATAACCAGTTAGCTTTAAATGTATCCAGGTATGTGTAGCTTGGATATATTTAAGCATATGCAGCTGTATTCAAATAATTCAGTATAGCTGGATAAGTGCAGGAACTTGATCGGCTGTACTTTTCACTATCGGCAAATCTTTGACATCTAAGCCCTTAAGTCTCCAATGTAATGACATGATTGCATGTCGTAATGATTATGAACATTTCTTCAGCAAGAAGGTTGATGATATTTGTGGCCTCCTTTACTTCTGTTAATTCCATATCTGCTGTGGTTGATATTCAGTCTGAGAGCACCTGGGATACTCTTGTTTTAACTTCAAAATCTGAAATATTATACATTTTGAGGAAATTAAAAATCCTGCATCCTGCCCTCTAAACTCATGCCCCACTTCTATCCTTAAGGGCATAAAAGAAGAGGTACTGCTAGACATTGCTTAATATTACTAACAGCTCATTATTCACTAGTTCCCTTCCTATATCTCTAAAACGGATATCAGTTAAGCCTTTACTCAAAAAGGTTACTTCAGATCCCTTAATAATATCTAATTACAGACCGCTTTCCTCACTGCCTTTGTTGGCGAAGATCATTGAAAACATTGTGCTTATCAAGCTTACTGATTATATAGAAGAAAACAATATTGACCAATTCCAAATTTGGATTTCACAGGGCACATAGTACAGAAACCCTACTTCTTTCCAGTACTGACACTATGATTCGTGGTTTTGACAGCGGCATAAATATGCTCTAGTGCTGCTTGATATATCTGCAGCATTCGACACGCTAGATCACAGAATTTTGTTATCTAGATTATCTTCCCTTGGTATCTCTGGCATTGTACTCAAATGGTTTACCTCCTTTCTAACAAATCATTCTCAGCAGGTTTGACTTTGTGAAGCATATTCTGACTGGTATGATGTATATAAACCTTCCGCAATACAGGTTACAACCCTTTCAATTTGTCCAGAACACCGCAGCTCGCATCCTATCTTGTACACAGATGCGTGACCATATTACTCTCAATCCCTTATCCCTTCATTGGTTCCCTTTGAAATGGTGGATAAAATACAAAATCCTGAACTTAATCCACAGGACAGTGATACCAAATGCTGGACCAGCTCCATATTCAGAATTTACAGGCCTGAATGATTCCTTCACTCCAAGGGAAAATGCTTTCTTGAGATCCTCAGTCAAAATAGCAAGGCTGGTGCTAACAAGGGACCGAGCCTTCTCTTGAGCTGGTCTAATTCTTTGGAACTCCCTACCCGTTGACCTCAGGACGATATGCAACAACAATCAATTTAAAAAGGTTTTATAAACGTATTTATTTAAACAGGCCTATGATCTAGACTGAGTGTTTCTTAAATTGTCATCTTCATGTCCATTCCAGTCATTGTCCATTATTGCAGGCCCTCTGTGTATATGTGTTTTTGAATTTATTCTGTATTATATTTTACTATGAATGTTACTTTTGTCACCTTGAAATGGCCCCCTGAAAGTACAACAGATAAATGTTATTAAACCTGAAACTGATTAAAAAAAAAAAAAAATTCAGGCCAGCAGCTAAGGCCTCCATCTCTACTCCCTCTTCCTTGAGTGGCGTTGAAGTTGGGGCTGGTGGGTCTATTCCCCCCCCTCCCCCAATCACATAAAATCTTTCCTAAATATAGTAGGCTTACTCTACCAGGGTTGCTATCAGGCATCACATGACACCGCTGGTGGCTGGGGCCATTTAGGGGATGCTGGCAGGCGCAGGAGTGTTGGGAGTGGAGTGGGGAGAGGAGAGCCCACTCTTAAATTTCGTGACAGAATCCCCGAAGCAGGGGGCGGGCCCGGCTCCCAGCTTCTTTTGGCTTGCCACGTTAGGAAAAGATTTCTGGGGAATAGGGAGCCCAGGCCTGTTGGCCCCAGTTTCAACACCATGCAGGGGTGGTGGGGTGGGGACCTTAGCTGCTGGCTCTAACCTGTTTTTTGTAATAATTATGTAAATACATTAGTACTTATCTGTTTATATTCTTTGAATATAGCCACAGAAAGTTCATTACCTGGGAATACTTTCCCAGATATCTTTATCTATACTCTGTAGAGCATTACCCAGCTAACCCACCCCACTCCAGAACGTGCCTAAGCTTTGGGTCAGTTATCCGGGTAAAATTTTAGCCGGATAACTGGCCCTGTGGGGTTTCTCCGGATAACGCACAAGCTTTCTGGATAAACCCCTTTGAATATGGTCCTTGCAGTGATTACACAGTAAGGAGGTTATTTTCAAAAGGATTTAACCCGGTCTGTGCATGTAAATGGCCTTTTGAAAATCATGTGAGGGCCAGTGCGCATAAAAGTAACCCAGTTTCGCACATGCTTTAACGCGAATTCAGCCAATTATCTGAGGAAGTTCAAAGTGAACCTATGTGTGCAAGTTCACTTTAAAAATCTTCAATAAAGTCTGCGTGTTTAGCGTATGTCTCTTCAGTGTACTGGTTTAAAAAATCACTGTTGTGTATACTTGGTGACTGCTCAGTAAGAACAGAACCTGTGGTTTGGGATGTGTCCATGGACAACAGGAAAGTCATGCTCTTCATATTCAGGCCGATAAGAATGGTGCGCTCGGCCGAGCGCACTGTTTAACCCCTCTTTGGCCGCGCGTTTTTGATGCGCTATTATTAACCCTTATATAGTAAGGGGTAATAATAGTGCGTGGAAAACGTGCGGCCAACCCCCCTCCCCCCCCCCCCGAAACTAATAGCGCTTATCACATGAAAATGCATATTGATGAGCCTATTAGTTTCTCACCCAAAATACACCCAAAGCAGGCGTTAATTTCAGATGGCACCGGGCAAGTGTACACCCTCCAACCATCAGTTTGGAAAACGGACGTTCAATTTTGCCGGCGTCCGTTTTCCGAACCCGTGGCTATCAGCGGGTTCGACAACCGACGCTGGTAAAATTAAGCGTTGGTGTCAGACCCGTTGACAGCTGCCGCTTCCACCAATAAGGAGGCGCTAGGGACGCTCTACTGTCCCTAGCGCTTCCTTATTAATGCGGGCCCTAATTTAAATACTGAATCACGCGCCCAGGAGAGGTGCCTGGGCGGGCATTGGGAGAGCGGGCGCTCACATCGGAGCGCCCGCTCTCCCGCGGAGCTTATTGAATCGGCCAGTGAGTCCACTGTCCAATGAAAACTACAAGGACGATGTATCCTGGGCTAGATATTTTATTTTTCATGTGCAGAAACGTGAATTATGTTAACCGAACAGATATGAGCTGGCAGTCACAGAGCAACTGGATGCCTCATTTTTTTGCAAGGAGAGCTTTGACTCCAGTGAGCTGCTTTCAAGTTTCTAAAGGCTCCGCATGCGTAGCTGTGCCCAGCTACATAAAGCTGAGTAAATAAGGTGATGCAGTGCCGCTCCTCATTACAACCCCTACATATGTGAAGCCTGACTGGAGCACAAACTGCAGATTGGGTGCAGGGGTGGAGATTGAAAAGAAGGTATTAAGAATAGATAAGAGGACATGGTTATAATTGAAGTTACACAGAAATGTAATACATTGTGGCACACAGAAAAGAAAACTTTGATTAAGAGTGGGAGGGAGAAAGAAACAGACAAATTGGTATTTTGGCAAATTTGCTTAGTACTGCTGATGCAGGTTTGACTGGTACTGGCAAGGAAACTGAAAAGTTTCCAGATAGCTGGCCACTACCAACTTGCTTGAATACACTTGCCAGTTGCTGGCGGGAGCACAGTGGAAGTAGCATGGTTAGTGCTGCAGAGGGGAGGGCGCATTGTTGCTGTCAGCTGTAGCAGTCCCAGTGCAACTGGATGTGTATACCATGCATTTGCACGGGGTGGCACCACTGGGAGGGCGGCGACAACAGGAGAGGCCGCAGTCCCACCAGCAGAGTCCAACCCAACTGTAGCCGAAGAAGAGAGGCCGTAGGCCAACGAAGGAGAGAGGCTGTGGGTGGTTGGTGGCGCTCAACCGCCAGTGGCCGAAAATAAAGAAAGACCGTGGTGTTCCCTGTAATGTGTGTATGTGCGTGCCCGCACATAAAGTTTCCCACGGGCGCGCACAGCTTCCGCCCCCTATCCCCTAGTGCAGGAGGGACAGCGGAGCTGTGATGGAGTTCATCCCATCACAGCCCAAAGAGAAGAAAGGGTCCACAGGGCCATGGTGGAGCTCATCCCACCATGATCCGAAGAGAAGAGGAGGCCATGTGTGTATGTGAGAGTTTGTGTGTGTATGTATGTGAGAGAGACAGCCTGTGTGTGTGTCTGTGTGAGAGCCTATGTGTCTCTGTGAGTGCCTGTCAGAACCTGTGTGTCATACATAGGCTCTCACAGGCACACACACATAATGGGCCTGATTTTCAAAAGCATTTACATGTTTAAAAATGGGTTTTACATGTGTAAATGCACTTTATTCAAGTAAGTGGGCTTTTGAACATTACTACAATAATTACATTTACGCGTGTAAATCCTTTTTAAAATTACCCCAATGTGTCTGGAAGGGAGAGAGAGCCTTATTAGTTTTAATTTTTGGATGTAATTTGATGTTTTGCTTTTTTAAAATATTTTATTGGTGATAGGGAAAATTTGAATATTCTATTCATTAACTGGTTTGAAAAATGTATTATTTTTATGAATATGATTTTACTATTATGGTTGCTATTTTATATTTCTTGATTTTATTATTTATTTTTATAAAGAATTGTAATGTTTCTATTTTCTTTTGTTCTGTATATAGAGGATGGCATGTTGTGGATTCTAGTTCAGTTCTTCTCAGCTCGTTTCTATTTCTATTTTATGGTTTCTTTATTCTGTATTTGGTCAGGGTCCATCTGTGTTCTGCATATTTGACCAAGGTGAGGTATTTTGCTGGCATGTAGTTTCTGAGTAAGGATCTATAGCAGTCTAATTTGTTTTGTTTTCTTAATAGGAGGTGAATTGGTGTTCTAGATCCTGGTGTAATATGTACAGTGTTGACTTTTCATAGATAAGGTTGTTACTGTTTTGAGTGCTGGCAGTCAGGGTTGTTTTGGTATGGGAGGTTTACTATATTGTAGTACTAATTTGGTTAATTCATGGGTTTCTGAGGGCCAAGCCCACACTCAATTTACCTAAATTCTAATTCCATATGAGTTCCAAGTAGTTTTTTTTATTTTTTTATTTTTTTCCTGAGTTTTCTGGATGGCACCACAGCAGTGCATGTAAATGAAATATGCTTGTTGTAAGTGATATTTTTGCATCAGAAGAGAAGTACTTTCGAATGTTCTTTTTAACGTAAAATCTGTTATAAATGCATAATTGAATGGTGTGTATCTGTGAGAGGGTGTGGGAGGGTGGCATGTGCAAGGTTGTAAAGTTTGCGTAAGGTAGCTCATGGAGGGAGGGGATTGTCAGTTTTTGAAAATATAGATTGCCAAAGGGAGCTAGGCTTTTTTTTTTATGAACCAGGGACAGAGACTGAATGAACAGGGGGTGGGGGAGCAGGGCAGCACAGTAATTGTTCGCACAGGACAGCAAAAAATCTAGCATCTGCCCTGAGCTGTAGAGTGGTACTGAGGGATAATCTCATAAGAGACTTCCCTCCTGATTCACCATGACAAGCCAGCTGGGATGGGGCATACATAAAATGCGGAGAAGAATAGGGGCAGAAAAAAACCTAAATCAAAAAAAAGTACTGTTGCTAGTGCTGTGTTTGGTATCAGACAAGTGATGCAGGAGAAAAATAGTAGCAGGGAAATATAAGATACAATTAAATAATATTCATTAGAATAAAATAATATTCAAGTATTTTTCTTTTGCTTGCTGAAGTGTGCCGCCTTCTTAGTGTGAAAAAGTGGTGACCACTTCTTAAAGTAGTTTTTCAGACCTGCCGTGTCTTACTTCAGCACTATAATGAAATGTCTTGGCCTTTTAAAAAGCATACGGTAAGCTATTTTTAATTCAGAGCCTCCAAAGAAAAGCATTTATTCAGCTGCAGATGCCTCTGTGCTAGCAGTTCAATCAAAACAGACTCTACTGACCCTGCTTAGTGCATTTCTACAACCGAATATTAAAATATGTTTACACTGCCCAAAAATATCTGAACTTAGCCATTTCTAAATGAAGCATTGTTGCAGACACAATCCTGTCATCATGCCTGCAAGTGCCGTCTGACCTCTCGCTTGTTAACGATTCGTTTAAAACACTTTTGTGCCCAGCTTAAACCACTTTGAAATTTTATGTTATTTTAAGTTACTACCTGCTACATTCAGAGCCAAAGCCCGACTTCAAACGCGTTGGGTCCTAAAAACAGGACAGGGTACAATCTTTCACAGAAAAAAAAAGCAAACCACCAAGAAAGTCCTGCGAGTTTAATGAAGGGCACAACAAACGGAGAAGTAATAACAAAGTCACAAAAGTTTACAGTGCACATACCGTTTCTGTTCTAGGATGTAGAGCCAATGGAATTAGTTAAGGTGGCTTTGGCTCGTTGTCCCTGACCTGTAACACTAATTTTGTCTCTTTTCCAGTGTTTTATAAAAGTAAGCAGAGATGTGATGCAAGGTCAATCGAGTTTGCCTCTCATGATTTTCCAGTGCACGGTACTAGAACATGTCCAGTATGTTCTTACAAAGGAGCCGATGGGTATCATTTCAGCAAATGTCATTGGAAGCGGACTGACCATTGGTTTGCTTTCTCTGAAGCGCAAGGACAACAGAATTACAGGCGGCAGTTTTCCTTGAAAGTTGAAAGACGTTGTCGGGCAAAGGGGGTGGCCAGCTGAAACCCACCTTTAAATACAATAGGGTACTTGGTGCTTTGTCTGGGGAAAAAAAAATATTTCTTCTTTATTAAAACTGAAAAGGCCGTGTTCAACATCACCTTTGCTGGACTGGCAGAGTCTTTTTGGCTCTTTTATTTTAATTCCTGTGAACTGAATGGGACTAAAATCTCAAGCATTGAGAGATGTTTTTGCAGTTATGAAACTAATTTGGGAGCCTTGAATTAGTTAACCAGAGGTTTTCTGAAAAGATATAACTTTTTTCAAAGCCTTTTTGTAACTTCTGTCTAGTACAGTACAGGGGCCTTTTTTTTTTCCCATTGCTAGCTCAGTAAGTCTCCACCTTCGTAGAGAGGCCTTGAGCACATTAAAGTGTAGGACTGCCTCTGAAGCATGGTGGTCATATGGTCGCATATTTAAGAAAAGATTCAGTCTTGAGGGTATTTTTCTTCCAACTCTGCCCGTACGCTATCTGCCATGCTGCCTGCTTTTGCTCTCAGGTTTCATTAAGTGCAGAATACACTAAGAAAGTGCTATGAAAATTGGAAAGCATCCGGAAACAGTCCAGAGATAGGGAGGAAGTAGCCAGCCAGAGATACGGAGGAAAAAGTGTAAGTTGCCTCTGTAAGGGACAGAGAACAAGCAGCAGCTGCAGATTGCAGTCCAAGGGAAACATGAGCTATACACAGCCAGGAGAAAGAAACTAACAGCAGGGAGAGGAAGCATTTATTGGTGAGCCCAGGTAAGGTTTATTAGGAACTTATTTAGAGAGCAAGGTCCCTTAGAGGGAGGCCACCAGGCGTTTCTGAGGAGACGATCCAGGATAACCCAAGGCGTACCATACTGGTAAGGGGATATCCCTGTGAAAAGTCAGCGCCTGCTGCTAGGGGGGTTAGCAACTCGACAGTATGCAAGCAGAAAAGGGTATTTTGGTTGCTGCATGGAGTTTATGAGGGATCTGAAGTTAAACACCTTCTGTACATGGTTATAATAACCTAGGGGCCTCCATGTTGCATTCAGTGGCGGAAGAGTTTAGTAAAGGAAGAAAAGTAAACAGAAGGCATAGGGTAAACACCTTGCTGGCCAGACTGGATGGACCATTTTGGTCTTTAGCTGCTGTCTTGTACTGTTTTACTCTGTTATGACAGAAATTTTCTAATTAGAAAAAATAAAATATTCCACTGTCTTTTTTTTTTTTTAATTTACACTTGTATTTTCCCTATGAAATTAGCAACCTCTAATGACTGTTGTGTTGCATTGATTTAATGCGTAGGAGGAGTGGTTGAATAGATGCCAACATTTTAACCATGGGATTGCAAAGGAAAAAAAAATCCCAAACACTGAACCTAAAGCATATTGTTTTAAATAAAACAAGAAGAAAGCCTTGATGTCCAGCATGATTTATTGCTTTCCCCTTTGGGACATAAGAGATAATCTGAGAAGGCAGATGAAAGGGAAGTATTTTGGTTTAGCTTCCACTCCATCATTCAGTCCCTTCATTTTCCTTACTAAATTATCCTGAAGTGGAACTCTACTGAATAAAATTCATCAACAATGATCAAAAAGGTCAAAGATCCTTTTGTCTTCCTCCTTATGGAGCCAGTCCAACTCTGAGTCAGTGAACTACAGTAATGAAATTAGCAACAAGTTTCAGGCTGACAGTGAGATAGGGAATCATTTTCTGACTACTGAAGGTTCCTAATCATTTATGTGCTCTTATCTTTTTTGGATTTTGTCTTAGGGGGACGAACCAAAGAATCCATAACATTTCCCGAGACTTGTCCAGAAAATTTAGCTTACCGGGTCTTTTTAACAAAATCCACACTGGACCTTACAGATCCAAGCTTGGTTTTAGCTTACCACAGTTTTATACTAGGCAGGAGCTGGTAGCACATAGCTGACAGCAAAGTAAGCGCAATGTTTTTTTATATGTTTTAGGGAGAATTTGCATTCTCTTATTGTCTGGTCAAATGAAAGTATTTGTGTCTAAAGATAAGGAATGGATCCACGCAAAATGTTAACTAGCTTACTTTTTTTTTTTTATTACTGGTACTGTCCCCTTTATGACAGCACTGGCAAGTCCGTGATGTCACAGTGCTCGTGTTTCCCACCGTGAGGAGGACTTGCCCTGCAGCTGCTAGCAAGAAATGAATGCACCAAACAATTTACTTCTGTAAACTTTGGATCATGGCATCCACCTTAAAATATGAAGAAAAATAACTTCATTTTTAATCAGCAGAAATATCCCTATATAGTAGTATTGGTAATGCTAAACATTTTTAAACAATTTTATAAGGGCAGTATTAAAAAAAAAAAAAAAAAAGACAAGAAATGTTAGACCCAGAGTTCATAATCTGTGCAACTCATTTCAAGGCTTAGGATCCGCCTGTGACTTGCTCAGCATTTAAACATTTTAATAACAGAACATACTAAAACATGGCTTATACTCCACTGTCAAGGTCAGAAGATTAAATGCAAGCATGCATTTTTCGGATTCACATCCCTACTGGAGTGACATCTGAATGAGAATACTCCTGTCTCCACCTAATCCAGGCCAACCCTGAAGGGCTGATTCACTTCTGATTTTATCCCGTTGTCTCTATGGGCTGGAAGTTCCAATTTCTCGAGTAAAGGCAGGATTTATAGGTCCATTGATGCAATGGGGCTAAACCAAGACTGGATCAGCCTATAGTAATCTTAGCTGTAACTAAAAAAAAAATAATTCTTTTTACTGAGCATTCAGATGCGAGGTAGCAGGCATTCCCTAATAGCTAATGTTCATTTCTCAGGCTTATTCCAGACAAGCTGAATGTAAGATTCTTAGCCTACTGTTTGTAGCAAAGCTTATACGTAATACATTCTTTAAACATCTTTATAGCTATAAAATTTCAGTGTTTCACCCAAACTTTTTTTTATTTTTTTTAAAGCATCTCTGTTTTCCTAATTTTGAAGCATGACCCATTTTTCATTTATTTAATTTCAGGATATCTGAACGTGCTGTCCAACAGCCGCTGGCGAGAGCGCTGGTGTCGAGTGAAAGATAATAAGCTTATTTTCCACAAGGACAGAACAGACTTGAAGACCCATATTGTTTCTATTCCTCTCCGAGGCTGTGACGTCATTCCAGGTTTGGATGCCAAGCACCCCCTGTCATTCCGCCTTCTTCGGAATGGGCAGGAGGTTGCAGTTCTGGAGGTACCATGCTCTCTTGTTTGTTGAAATAAGACTATACCTGCTGTAAATGGCACTGCAGCCAAAATTATTTCTTACTCCAAAAAGGGATTTAGGAGATTTGTTTCTTTACTTGTGTATAATCTGAACTTGATACTTATACTGTTGTATATTGTGCCTTTATACAAAACTCTTTTGCAAAGCGCAGTACAGTGCAGATACGGAGTGAATATGAACGTTTTATTTTTATATTACCTTAATGCAACAAAAATGCTTAGTTAGTGCCCTGGAATTGTTTCAATGCTGGATGCTTGTAATTTAAATTTGCAAATACTTTGATGGTCATCATTCATTGCAATTGCCTTATGTAGAATAATGGTTTAGGTTATTACCACAAAATATTTTTTAATTCAGTTCTACAGCCTTGTGTAAACAAAAAAACAATTTTTTTCTGAAACATTTTCAAAATACTTGTAAATAAATGTTGACAATTACCATTTTATTAGACCTGATACTGTCCTTGAAGAATATGCATGACCTTTTGAGTACTGGGTATTCTTTATTGATCCTTCAAATCATTGTTTGTTTTGAAAGGCTTCTTCCTCTGAAAACATGGGCAGATGGATTGGAATTTTGTTGGCTGAAACTGGTTCATCCACGGATCCTGGAGCCCTGCATTATGACTATATTGACGTAGAGATGACTGCAAATATAATACAAACTGCCAAACAGTCCTTCTGGTAAGAGACCTTCAACATAGGGTAGCTTTTTTAAAATAAATATCCAGATCTGTGCAGATTTCCATGAAATATGCTCATTTGTTTACTAATATTATAAAAAGAGGAACTTTTGGATTAAATATCCTTTGAGAAGACAAAACAATATACCAGAATTTCTACTGCTAGGTGAAGAGAATTCCTTAGATGAGAACTGTAATGAGAAAACATGTTTGCCAAAAGTAGACATCTGGACTCATGAAATGGTCATTGGTCTTAGATATTAAGACATTTCCTGATCCAATTACATTTGTGGTTAGATAGAACTGGTAGAATCTGCAGTACTATGCAAGCAAGGCACTGCTAACTCACTATAGACATGCAGGAAAGGGGTTTTTTTTCACACTTTTTATGTGACTCTGTGGTTTGTATGCTGAATACTTGCCCATTGGAAAAGGCTGTTTCAATCAATCACATCATGTAACACTGTCTTTTCCAGTGAATTGATCCTTAAGAGAATGATTTCTCAAAGGGATTTAGCCACATACCTAAGTAGTTACTGGGCAAGATTGTCCAGGTTGGCCTCTCCCTCTCCCTGTCAGAGCAGCTAACATGATATGCGGGCTTTCACAATGTACACACTTTTAGATGGATCAGAAAGAAGTGGTCTCAGTGAAGTGTTTAAGTCAGCGGGAGTAAACAATGCCAGTACATTTTAAATGTCAAATATATGCAAAGTTTGTCCCTATTCTGCCACATTCAGAAATAGCAATTTCCTAGTCTGTGGATCCAAGATGGATTCAAGAACAGTGGGTTATGCACATCTATCAGCAGATGGAGATGGAGCAAACTGTTGTCACAGTATATATAGCCCTGCCGTGATATATCAGCCTGCCAGTATTCTCCGTCTCCAGCAGCTGATGGACATGCATTTCCCTACTTGGGATTGCTTTAGAATTTAGAGGAGTTTTGAGTTGCTCCGCTCTCCTGCGGTGATACCTAATGGTCCCTCCTCCAATTGAGAATTCCTGAGGTGATTTCCATGGTCTCTCAGATGAGTGCCTTGGTCTGATAGCTCGTTCTTCAGCTGATGTGGACTTAGCTGATTTAAGCAACTGAAAGGCAGCAGGTGCAGGAAGCTGAGCGTGGCAGTGACTGTATATGCCCTCTCTCCCTGCAGCCGGAGACTGTCTCTGTACTCAGTAGGGAAAGGTTGAGCTCAGGTAAGTTAAAAATAAATAAATATCGTCAGAGACAGAGTCAAGAGGTTGTTGTAGGACTTCCTCTGGTCTCCGTGCTCTTTGTGCCATTCCAATGTTCATTCCTGCTCCCATGGGGGTTAAGGGACCTGGGCAGTGGGGCGGGTTGAGCAGCCCGGGTGGGCTAGGCCCCACGGTTAGGCTTTTTTTTCTGTGCGCCGCATGGTAGGCCGCAGCGGCGTTTTCGCACGCCTTTTTTCTGTGCATTTGGCTGCCCTCTACAGGATTGTCAGTGCATACAAGTGTGTCCAGCTGTGCATCTGAAATGTGCACCCAGTTTCTTTTGGGTGCACTGCCTGTGCGCAGATTCCAGAACATATTGGTTGTGCGCCCAGGATTGGTATGGTGACAGTGCGCTTAGGTTTGCAGTGCATAGCCTTGGGATGCCTAAATTTTGTGCCCCTAAATTTTTTTAGCGTAAATTCAGCTGGACACACATCTTCAGTCACCTCTTAAGCATACTGACGAACTAATGGCGCCTGTGGTTAAGAAACCTAAGCTCATTTCCTCTGTGCTGCATATTCTGGCATCTCAGCCTGGAGTACCCACTAACTTGTGCCAACGCTGCTTAGAGGCTCAAGGAGAATTATCTTCCTCTGATTTTACTAAGCCTGGTTCTTCCCAGCCTTATGATGGCAGGAGGGATGCCTGACTTTGGAACTCCCTTGACTGGTTCCTCGGCAGGAGATGGCAGCTCAATGGGCGCTGCACAAGTGCCTCCTATTCTTGGCATGGATCCTTCTGCCTTTTCTTGGGAATAATATTTTCAAGGATTGCAATCCATTCTTCAAGGACAGTCCTCAGCCCCGTCCAATCCTGTCAGGTCAGATTCTCAGGTAGTAGCCTCTCCCTCTTCCGGTACTACGGTTAAATGCCAGAGTACACCTCGATTGACTGCAAGTACTCCCAATAGGAATCCGGATGGCATTGATGATGAGGTAGATCCTGACTCTCTGGAGGATGGGGAAAATCCTCCGGGGCTGGAACTGTGTAGGTCTATGTTGATGATCTTTCATAGAGATGAACTGCCGGCCCTGATTTTCAAGA
Source organism: Rhinatrema bivittatum (assembly GCF_901001135.1). NCBI lineage: Eukaryota > Metazoa > Chordata > Amphibia > Gymnophiona > Rhinatrematidae > Rhinatrema > Rhinatrema bivittatum. Next base: position 214,813,182 of record NC_042615.1, on the reverse strand, counting down.
CGTTGCAGATACTGGGAGTACCTGGGGCAATTCCATATCTGAGCCAAAGAAAAATCCCATTTTGGTTTCTTTGCATAAAGCCTCTTGTTTTTTCCCTGTTATGGAGGCCATTCAAGAATTGATTGATTTTGAGTGAGATGCCTCAGAGGAAAATTTCAAAGGGGGTCAGACTTTGGAAGGCCTGTACCCCTGGATCCAGTAGTGAGCGAATGTTTGAGTTTTCTGAAAGTGGATGTGCTTGTTTGTGCCATCTCTAAATGGAATACTATCCCGTGGAGGGAGGAGCGGCCTTGAAGGATGTGCATGATCGGAAGATTGAGACCATACTTAAGCATTTGAAGCAGTGGCAATGACCTTGCAGATATCTTCTGTTTCCCTGGTGGCTCGCTCTTGTTTGCTTTTCTCAAAGGAGGCAGATGACTCTGCGGTGAATTCCAGGGCAGTTATGGAATCTGCTGCCGCCTTTTTAGTAGATGCGGGCTGCGATTTGATCGTACCTTGGCCAGAGTAGTGGTTTCGGTAATAGCTGCCATGAGCCAGTTATGGTTGAGAATTGCTCAGCCAATACAATGACCAAAGCTAATCTTACAAAATTGCCTTTGAAAAGCTCACTCTTGTTTGGGAGTGAGTTGGAGAAACTGGTCAGTAAGTGGGGTGAATCCCCCAGTTCCTCGGTTGCCAGAGGATAAGAAGCAGTTGCCTTGGGACATGTTCGTGGTGTCTCCCTGCCACTGCCTGCAAAAGAAGCAGGCAGTGGAGTGTACACTGTCAAGGCTCCTCAGTCTGAGGGCTGTGATTCCAGTACCCACGTCTCAAGTAAATATGGGTTGATATTCCATTTATTTTGTTGTGCCCAAGAAGGGAGGGCTCCTTTCATCCCATCTTGGATCTCAAAGGGGTCAACCATCATTTGCGGGTGACTTATTTTCAAATAGAAACGTTGCACTCTGTGATAATGGTGATGCAGTCGGGGGAATTTCTGACCACCTTGGATCTGTCAGAGGCTTACCTTCATATTCCCATCCAATTGGAGCACTGATGTTTTCTGTGTTTTGCAATGTTAGGGTTCCATTATCAGTTTCGGGCGCTGCCTTTTGGTCTGGCCAACGTTTCCAGAACTTTTTCCAAGGTTATGGTGGTGATGATGGCAGATTTGAGAAAGGATGGGATCCTGGTACACCCATATTTGGATGATTGGCTGTTTCATGCCAGATCTCTAGAAGAGAGCCACTTGATGTCCCTCAAGGGTAATTTCTCTGTTGCAGGAGCTTGGTTGGGTGGTGAACCCAGCCAAGAGCCATCTTCAGCCATCCCAGTCATTGGAGTATTTGGGGATCCGGTTCAACATGGGACAGGATAGTGTTTTTCTACCAGAAATTCGGGTCCAGAGATTGATGTCTCAAGTACGTCAGTTGATGAACACCATTCACCCAACAGTGTGGTCCTACCTACAGGTAATCGGCTTGATGGCAGCTACCCTGGAAGTGGTGCCGTGAGCAAGGGCACATATGTGACCTCTTCAGCGCTCTCTTATATCTCGGTGGAACTTGCAGTCTCAGGATTATGTAGTGCAGCTCCACTTGCTGATGGAAATCTGTTCCTGCCTCCAGTGTTGGTTGCAGGAGGATCATCTGAGAAAGCGAGTTCCCTGCCCACTCTGGTCTAGTTGCTACTCATGACATATGCGAGTCTCCATGGTTGGGGGGCTCACTGTTTGGAGTTAATGGCTTAGGGGCACTGGAATTCAGAAGAGTCTCTCTGGAACATCAATTGGCTGGAAGCTTGGGTGATCCGGTTGGCATGCTTGCAGTTCAGTGGCAGGCTACGGAATCAAGCGGTTCTCGTGATGTCTGACAACATGATGACGATGGCCTATATCCATCGTCAGGGAGGAACCAAGAGCCAGCAAGCGTCACAGGAAATAGACCAGCTGATGGAATGGCGGAAGGTCATCTGCAGATGATCTCAGCCTCTCACACTGCAGGAAAAGACAACGTAAGAGTGGATTTTCTCAGCAGGGAGAGTCTGGCCCTAGGAGAGTGGGTGTTGTCAGCCGTGGCATTTCAGCTGATTTTGGATCACTGGGACCTTCCATTCCTAGACCTGCTGGCGACTTCTTGAAATGCGAAAGTTCTTCGATTCTACAGTGACAGGAGAGATCTGAGGTCCCTGGGAATAGACGTTCTCTTACAGGTCTGGTCGGAAGACAGATTGCTTTGTCTTTTCTCTGTGGCCCTTGCTGGACAGGATAATTCACAAGATCGAAGGCCACAGGGGGCTAGTATTCCTGGTGGCATCGGACTGGCCAAGGCATCCGTGATATTAGGATTTGCGATGACGCCTGTTGGAGGCCCCCCTTTGTCTTCTGCTGCACATGGATCTGCTACAGCAGGGCCCGGTTCTTTACAAGGATCTGACTCAATTCTGTTTTACAGTTTGTCCCTTGAGAAGGCTTGCCTATTAAAGCATAGTTATTCCTCTGCGGGGATTGCCACTTTATTCCATGCTCGCAAGTTCTAACTTCCTTGGCTTATGTATGGGCTTGGAGAGTTTGAGGCCTGGTGTGAGGAGTGGGGTGTTCTTCCTCATTCAGTTAAGATCCCACTCATTCTGGATTTTTTGCAGGAAGGATTGAATAAAGGCTTGGCCCTTAATTCCTTGAACATGCAGGTTGCGGCTCTTGCATGTTTCAGAGGCCTGGTGAATGGTGTTTCTTTATCGTCTCATCCTGATGTGGCCCATTTTTTGAAGAGAGTGAAGCGTCTTAGGCCTCCCTTGATGTTACCGGTTCCATTGTGGAGTTTTAATTTGGTGCTGGACTTTTTGGCAGACTGTATGTTCCAACCACTGCGTATCCTTTCCTTACGGTTGTTGATCTTGAAGACTGTATTCCTGGCAGCTATATGTTCTGCACGTCAGCTGCAGGCTTTGTCTTGCCAGGAGCCGTTCCTTCGGGTGACTCTGAGGGCATTACAGCTGCCTACTTTGTTCCATCCTTCTTTCCCAAGGTAGTCTTGGACTTTCATTTGAATCAGTCCATCTCCTTGCCATTCCTGCATAAGGTCAGGGATGTGGAGGAGTTTCGCCTTTTGATCTCCTTGGATATTATGCATCTTATCATGCATCTTATCATGCGGTATCTGGAGGTCTCCGAGTCTTTTTGAAAAACGGATCGCCTGTTTGTTCTCTATGGCAGGAGTAAGCAGGGCGCTCTGGCTTTGCGGGCTACCATAGCTCATTGGATTAACGAGGTGATCACGGCCATGTATGTGGATGCTGGAAAGTTGCTGCCTACTCAGGTTAGAGCTCATTCCACTAGGGCTCAGGTAGCGTCATGGGTGGAGGTTAGTCTGTTGTCTCCCGTCGATATCTGCCGAGCTGCAACATGGTCCTCCTTACACACTTTTTCCAGGTTTTATCATCTGGATATACAGGCCTGGGAGGATGCAGCCTTTGCACTTGAGGTGTTGACTGGACCACAGGCGGCCTCCCACCCTCTTGGGGAGTAGTTTTGGTACATCCCACTGGTCCTGAGTCCATCTGTCTACATACTAGGAAATGGAGAAATTACTTACCAGCTAATTTCATTTTCCTTTGTGTAGACAGATGGATTCAGCTTCCTGCCCTCGACTGCTACATGAATGTCAATAGTTCTTCTGTGGTGCTCTGGGTCCCAAGGGATTACTGGTAAGGGTTCATCCAGTTCCTAGCTTGGGGTTCCTAGAATCTTCTGTGAGTTCAGTGTTTATGGTTGGTTGAGTACAGTTCTGGTTTTAGTCAAGTTTTTTGCTAGTCTGTCCACAGTTGCTTTTGAAGCGAATACTTGGCAGGCTGGGGTCACTGCAGGTCTATATATACTGTGACGTCAGCTTGCTCAGTCTCCATCTGCTGGCAGGGGAGCATAACCCACTGGTCCTGAATCCATCTGTCTACACTAAGGAAAATGAAATTATCAGTTAGGTAATTTCTCCATTATCTGCTAAATATGTAATAAGAGGCAGGCAATATAAAATATAAATATAAAAGTTTATCGATTTGGCCCTGCAGTAAGGGATTGCAGGAAAAAGGATTAGAAATTAGATACTATAGATTTTTATGTCTACAAGAGGGGTGTTCCAAAAGGTTAGACATTATTTCTCTTGTGCTGAATCACTATAATAGTGTAAAAGGAAATTTTATTTATGAAAGATTATAAATTATTCTATTCACAATAACATAATTTTTTACAATTGATTGCTATTTATATATCTTCACTTTTTCTCAGGACCCTCAGGGAAAGTATGCTTCAGAAAGCAATGTTTTTACGCTAAATTATCTCTTCAGCCTAAAATCACATGATGTACATATCTTAGGGATTTTGTCTCAGATGAATTGTGGAATTCAGTAGTGCCTTTGCAGGGCATCTCCTTCCTAACCTTTCTTATGGTGCACATATGTGTATCTGTTGGTCTCTGGTCTCTTGTGATGATCTGTAAGTATGAATTTTTATATTCTGTGCTGAACTGTGTGCCTGTGTCTATCCTCTGATGGTCCTCATCTATATCTATGAATCTCTCTTGATGTCTGTGTCTGTGAATCTTTTCCTGTTGCTTTTGTGTGCATGCCTACCTTCTGTTCTTCTGGTCTGTGTATGGGAATGTGTGAATCTTCAGATCTCTGTATTGTAGTGATGCAGCATTGTTGGTCACCTGTTAGTAACCTCAATGCACAGCAGGCCATTGGTTGAGATAGTCTGTAGATGGGGAGGAGGGGCAGGAGAGCAAGACCAGATTTTTACCAATTCTTCAGATGACCAACAGTAGGAAGCATGAAACTGATCTTTGCTGGGTTTTGGGGCAATCACTGTTCAGCCTTCAGTTGTGTATTCAGTGGAATGGCTGTTGAGGTGGAGAAGAAAAGAGGGAGGGGTGAGATCAGTCTTTGCCTGCAGCCATTATCAACTCCAACTGTTAGTCTTGTAAGATCTGGCCTCTGTTATCTAGTGGGTGGTTCCATTTGACATTTCTTTGTTCGCTGTGCCATTCAGGCGGAGGAGGTTCACAGTATTACATACTTTTTCAGTACACTACCCCTCTCCAGACGACTACTTAATATTCATTTCTCCAACTGACAAGTTTCTTTGGGTGGGAGGAGGGTCACAGTATCAGTTTTTCAATATTCAGCATTCTCGCTGACAAGTTTCTTCAGCTATCTTTTTATCTCAGAACATGCAGTCAAATGTTTAAGATGCAGTTCATAATTCAGCACAATAAATAACTCATCCTTCAATAGAAGCACATTTTTCTCCTGGATTTTGTGGCAGCTTTTAAAGAAGAAGAGAATGTTCTACAAATGTAACTGCTAATAAATTGTCCAGCTTGTGCTGGAGAGGCAAAAATGCCTGAAAATTATTTCTGTAAGCTGATAAGTCTAATAACTAAGCGATAGATGCTCAGATATCACTGTCTTCAGTAAGTTAGCTGGGTAGGACAAATCCTGCTAACTTACAAGGGATATCCAGTGGCAAGGCTTATGCTGCTGGATATCCCTGAAGAAATTGCTAGTTAGCTGGATAAGTCTTGTGTGACTAACTTCAGACAGGTCTGACTTATCCGATTAACTTAACCGGATGTCCAAATATCAGTACTTATCCGGCAAAGTTAACCGGATAAGTAACTCTTCCCCGATACGTCCATTTTCCACCCACTGCTTAACCAGATAAGTGCTTATCTAAGTGCTGACTGGTGAATGGAATCAGATATTCAGCTGTCGCCCCTTAGCCAGATATGTGACGCAGAATGGGATTGGCTTGAACTTAGGGGCAATTAATATATATATATTTTTTTATTTATCTCTTCCTTGCCAAAAACAGTGCCCAAGGCAGCTCACGGGTATAAGAAACTAAAACTGCTTGCCCACACTGTGATCACCAAAACTATTTACAAAGCCCAACTTCATAACTATCACTGGGATAGCAAGAATAATACACAAAAAATATAGAGATTTTTTTCATTTCTATAGCTTTATATTTATAAGGAAATAAAGAATGTTACAAAGGAACTAAGGGGTTATATCCCCATGTATTTTGAAATCAGAAGTGTCCCAACCCTCATAAGGGTCTCATTTATGTTGTTCACATTGGCAAGAGTCACTGGTAGCCTGCAAGTCAGAAGGCCTGACAAGTGCTCGATATCTGCCTTGGTTATCTGATGGATACTGCTATAGTGCTCTTCCGAGCCAGCAGTTGGGCAGAGGAATGGAATAAGCTGCCAGGATAAGTGGGGATAACCATTATCATAAAACACACGCAGGAAGGGCATAGTTTGGGCAATTTTCAGTTTGCCTGCTGGAGTTTAAAGAAAAACCTTCTGAAAATTGTCCCCTACATTAACTTCACACTTGACACGCAACATAAGGATTCATTGTCTTCCACATCTACCCAGAAGAATTGTATCTCAAGGATCAGGACCACAGATGGAAAGGAAGTGGGGGACAATTTTCATGCTCCCCTATGGCCAGGGGTGGCTCAAGGCAATCCGCTGCCTGAGGCAAAGGATAAGATGGCGGCAGCGTCCCCCTCCCCCCCCCCCCCCCCCCACACACACACCCATGGCCCAGTGCAGGTGAAATCACCAAGGGCCAGGGCAGGGGGAAGGCAATGGAGGGTGAAGTGACTTGCCCAAGGTCACAAGGAATGGCAATAGGATTTGAACCCTGGCTTCCCTTGTTTGCAGCCCTCTACTCTAACCACTCAGTTTTTGGAAGTTATTTTTTTGTTCTCAGTTTTCAGCATCCACACTATGGGATGCCGGAGAAATGTTTAATGGGGCAGGGTGGCCTTTGGCCGCCCCACCTCCTGGGCCTAGAAATAGGACTCCTCCATTCCCTGTTGCCTGCCTCCCACCTTTCTCCAGGATCTGCCCCTGGGGGTGTGAGAGGTTTGTGAATGGTGGGAGTCTGTGTGTGTGACACTTTCTCTCTTAGGGCTGATAGAAGGGTATTAGATGCCCTAGACAAACCTTACAGCCTTTCATTCCCCCTACCCTCCCCTCCCCACACAATTAAAACTGATGCATTCTTTTCCGTTTTAAAATTTTATTAACTTCCCCAATCTAAAAAGGCAGGTTGCTTATGGAAAATAGACAAAGTACAATCTTCTGATTGTATCACTTACAACATATATATTGTATAGGCTGACACTGCAAAAAAACACATTTTCAATAATAATAATAGCTTAATAGACTTACTAAACTATCTTTCTCATAATAATCAAGGCGGGATTAGGATTAGGCCTGTGGTAAAGTGCACTGGGTGTGGACTTGACCCATAGAAAGCCAGAAATAAACTGAGCTACAATTCCAATATAGTAAGCCTTCCATATCATAATTGCCAGCACTGCCCATGGCCAGTGCCAAGGGTATTAAAGGCCCTAGGAAAACTTTATAACCTTGCACCCCCACACCCCATCACATCCTCCTCACACACAATTACAAATTATGCATTTATTATACAGATTTTACATGAAAAAGAACATTCAAAGTATGGTCTTCCAAGGTAAAAAATATCACTTACAATATGTATATTATATTTACATGCACTGCTGAGGTGCCACCCAGAAAACCCTGCAAAAAAGCAAGAGACACTTGGAATCTCTATGGTAATAGGTCTACTGTAATGCATCCTTAGGCATGGGCATGACCCTCAGAGAGCCATGAGAAAAAATAACTTCTATATAAAAATAGCACTAACTGCCAGCACTCAAACAGCAACAACCCTACCTATGAAAGTTAGTACAACAAATATTACACCAGGCCTAAAATAGTAGTAAAACTCCTATTAGGAAAACAGAAGAAGCCAAGCTGCTATAGATCCCTACATAGAAACTACACTCTAATGGAATAACTCACTTCAGTCACAGCTGCAAAACACAGATAGATCCTCAAATACAGAATAAAAGACCATACAGTATAAATAGAAATGTATGGACAAAAATTGAACTGGAAACTGCAACAAACCAAATTCTGTATGCATTGCAGCAATGTAAAAAGCAGAAACATTAACATTCTTTATAAAACAAAATTAGTAAAAACATACCAATAAAAAGAACAATTCAAAACAATTAATGAATAGAATAACATTCAATAATTAAAAACTCATAAAAAATCTTCTAAACATCAATAAAATATTTCAAAACAGACACATCAAATAACACCCAACAATTAAAATAAGGATTTTAAAAAATCCCTGTTATCCTTACCTTGGAACATTTGATTTCCAGATGCCCTGAAATTGTCATGGATTTTCAGGCAGAGAATAACTGGGGTAGTTGTGCTCCCTCTCATACACACACATGCTCTCTGTCACTCCCCCACATATATACACACATGCTCTCTCTCGCTCTCCCACACACAAGCACACATGCTTTCTCACTTTCACACACGTAAGCAAACATGCCTTCTCTCCCACACACAAGCACACATACTCTCTCACTCTCCCAGACACATGCAAACATGCTCTCTCCCACATAAATCCTCTTTCACTTTCCCATACACACATGCACATATGCTCTCTCTTTCCCACACACAAATACACACATGCTCTCACTCTCCCATACACATGCACACAAGCTGTCTCTCACTTTCCTGCACACATGCGCACTCTCACTCACTTCCTTCTTGACCTAAAAGGCAGCAGCAATCTCCTTCTTCAGCCCCTGTGGCCAAGGGAACGATTTCCGGCCACGGGGCCGCACCAACATTGGACTACTTCCAGCAGGGGCGCTCCTTCTTCTCCAAAGCAGTGCAGCCCAGCCGAAATTGTCGACATAAGAACATAAGAAATTGCCATGCTGGGTCAGACCAAGGGTTCATCAAGCCCAGCATCCTGTTTCCAACAGGGGCCAAACCAGGCCACAAGAACCTGGCAATTACCCAAACACTAAGAAGAACCCATGCTACTGATGCAATTAATAGCAGTGGCTATTCCCTAAGTAAACTTGATTAATAGCCGTTAATGGACTTCTCCTCCAAGAACTTATCCAAACCTTTTTTGAACCCAGCTACCCTAACTGCACTAACCACATCCTCTGGCAACAAATTCCAGAGCTTTATTGTGCGTTGAGTGAAAAAGAATTTTCTCCGATTAGTCTTAAATGTGTTACTTGCTGACTTCATGGAATGCCCCCTAGTCCTTCTATTATTCGAAAGTGTAAAAAACCGATTCACATCTACTCGTTCAAGACCTCTCATGATCTTAAAGACCTCTATCATATCCTCCCTCAGCCGTCTCTTCTCCAAGCTGAACAGCCCTAACCTCTTCAGCCTTTCCTCATAGGGAAGCTGTTCCATCCCCTTTATCATTTTGGTTGCCCTTCTCTGTACCTTCTCTATTGCAACTATATTTTTTTTGAGATGCGGCGACCAGAATTGTACACAGTATTCAAGGTGCGGTCTCACCATGGAGCGATATAGAGGCATTATGACATCTTCCGTTTTATTAACCATTCCCTTCCTAATAATTCCTAACATTCTCTTTGCTTTTTTGACTGCTGCAGCACACTGAGCCGACGATTTTAAAGTATTATCCACTATGATGCCTAGATCTTTTTCCTGGTTGGTAGTTCCTAATATGGAACCTAACATTGTGTAACTACAGCAAGGGTTAAAGAACATATGGGAATTTCATAGAGATATCCTTTTGTGTACTTTACTGGGCCAACCCTAACCCTGCCCTAGGTGTACCGTTCCTTTTCTTAGCTTGAGAAGGGGCAATTTTCAAAGGGATTTCCATTGCTAAATGGTTGTCCACCCATCCTCTTAAAAAGTGCCCTCATGTATATAAAATTTGGATGTCACAACTGGACTCAAGAAACCTGGCCACCACTGTAATCACCTGGTGTGGTATGAACTATGGGTGTGAATTTCATATGTGTATATTTGCTTCTGTGATTATAAATAACTTTATATGGTACTGCTAGACAGTGCTATGAATAGTCAGTATGAATGATTCCTTATTGCTGTTGTAACAGTGCAGTATACCAGTTCGGCATGTGTCTTGCTCTTTCTGCTTCACTGGTGATCTTTAGTCCCAGAGATGGGTGCTTTATGTTTGAGTGGGTGAGAGTGGGTGCTCGTAGAACATGGTAGAGTGAAAGTGTCGGTGTGTGAGATATGAGTCTGAGAGAGGAGGTAAAGTTGTACATCGCAGTTAAATGAGACTTAAAATACGATAAAAAGAATGGTGTGCGTATCATATAGGCTAGTCTAAATGTTCAGGAAGGCTAAACCATCTTTAAAAGGCAAGTGCCAAGATCCTCAGCTTATTTAAAAATAGTGGGGAAATTATTAAAATTATTGACAAAGGGAAGAGAATTTTTATCTTACAGTACAAAAGAAAGTGGTTTATTGCAGCCAAATTTTTTTATTTTTTTTCCCCAAGTATAAAACACTCTTGAACATATCAGAATTGCTACCTTATGAATAATAGGAGTTACACAGCTGTAGCAACAATCCAGCCTGGACTTAAGACATTCTCATGTGGGGAGAGTCAGATGGCTGCTGGAGATGAATAAAAGGCATGAGTTTTAGTGACATGTTTATAAATGTCTGTGGGCAGAGCAAAGGATGCTAGTTAAGTGTCTTTGATGGCTTCTCTCTTGCATGCTATGAATATCTTTTGGGCCATACCAAAAATAAAGTATACATATCCGATTTACGTTTTATTGTCATTTTGGATTTTTTTGTTCACTCTTTTTCAATGGTAGCTCAAGGCAAGTTACAATCAGGTATTGTAGGTTTTTCCTGTCTCCAGAAGGCTTACAATTTAGTGGACTGATTTACTAAGCAGCCTTAAGACAATAAAGCATGTTATTCAGTCAAAACATGCATTATTGCCTTCCGCAGCATTAGCAAGGGAAAAGTCAGGCCCAATGTGTAGGCAAACATTAGGTGCGAGGCATACAAATATGTACAAAGCAGCTAACTGTTAAGCAAAGGGAATAACATGGCTTGCACTAAACAGCAGAAGTCGCATTGTTCCCAGAAAGTTAACCTCACCTCTCTCCCAGGAGCAATAGAAGGCTCGCGTGTGCCAGTGCTCCTGAGTGTGATTTTAAAGGGCCTGTGACATGAGTTAAAGGGCCCCCGTCTGAGGACTAAGCCCCTGGTGGATTAGTGGTGTAAAACTAGTCCCCGCCCCTTTCCCTCCAATCCCACCCAATTTTCACGTAGTATAAAAAAAGACCCTCCCCATCCCAAGCTATGCCTCTAGGGAAAACAGAATGGCTCCCACCCTTGGGGGACCTACCCCCCCCCCCCACCTCTCTAACCATCAGATAGAGATATCAAAGTCCCTCGGGGTCCAGCGGGGGCAGAAACAATGCCCATTCACTCCTGCCCTGCTGGCACTATTTTTCAAAATGCTGCTGGTTGACCCTTGACCTCCTTGGTCCCCTGTCCCCCCCAATGCCGAGAAGCAAAGAAGTCTCCTGGCACAGTTTTGGGAGGTAGCATAGGTGGAGAGGGAGCGAGTAAGGATCACTTCTGCTGCCACTGGACCCCCACTCAACCTCCAGGGTCTTTGAAGTATCTCAGTTTATGTGTTAGCAGGGTGGGGGCTCATTCCCTTTTATCTAGGGGCCGGGCTTTGGGTTTTTTTTTACTACTTCTGAGCCCTGGATAGAAGTGCCGGGAGGGGTCTGGGTTTACACCACTATCCCACCAGGGACTTGGGATCTCCTGGGGAGTTGGTACCGCCATCATGCATTGCTGGGGTGCCATGGCCAAGAATGCACCAAAAATTAGCACTGTATTTAATAAATTGCAGTACTCAGATTCTTCAGTTTAGTAAATCATGCAGTAAATTTCCTGTGTTGTAACAGTGCGTCTTCTGTGCTATTTTACAACAGCTTTGTAAATCAGCCCGTAAATTAATATCTGAGGCAAGGGAGGCTGAAGTGGCTTGCCCAGGTTCACGTCTGTCTTCCATGGTTCTCAGCCTGCTGCTCTAACCGCAAGGTGACTCCTCATTAAGGCCTAGGAAGTAGGTTTTAAAAGCGTTGCTCGTGCAAAAACAGCCAGATAAGCTCGTGTGCGGCCCGCGCGCGCGAGCAAAGTGAATTTTAAGAAGCCGCGAAGTACTCTTGGACATACTCATGCACGCGGCAAGAACAAGGAGGCGGGGCATGGGCGTTCCAGGGCAGGGCCTAGACTTATGCGTTTAACTCCGAATATTAAAAAAAAGCTGACCATGGCACGCGCCCGCGTGTTATCCGCATAACTATACTACTGGTCCTGATGAGGAGCAAATCTGGAGATCTCCAGTTTTGGGGCTTTCAGCACAGCGTTAAGGTTCGGGGTCAAGTGGGGGGCTTACAGGATGGAAGTACCAGAGGGGTCTTGAAGACCACGATATCAGTTGGACAAACTGGTGGATTAATTTGAAAAACTGTTTTTTTTTCCCCTCGCGCGTGCATGTTTTAAAACCCTCCTGCATATGTGCATACAAAACCGCTAGAGCCCCAGCAGAAATGCATCTCCTAATATTACACACGGCGGGGGGATATTAAATAACGTGCGTACTTGCGCACACGATATAAAAGTGCAGCCTATCTCCGCTCGTGCGCCGATACACGCGTTCCTTTTAAAATTAGTCGGTATATGTATTTGCCAATTATCTTCGGAATATCCAAATGCCAAAATGATTGTGGGTGAATCAAACCTGTTCATTTTCTTTGGCCCACAGTTTCAAGGAAATCCAAAGTTTTACCGTGAAAGGGAGAAAATGTGTTGTCGTGCGTGATGTAGGAACCTCCAGCACAAGAAGCCACATTTGCAGGCCGCTGCCTTTTTAAAGCACCCTCCCATGGGCTGTAGGAAATGAAAACAATTGATACCCTGCAACCACTGAGCCATATTCCCCATTTCTTCTGCTCTTTCAGGAATGTTCTATGCCAGTATTTCTCAACCGTGTCCTGGTGCTCAACAAATAGGTCTGTTTTGAAGAATATGCACAGTGAATATGTATTGTAGACCCAGGGTATTCCAATGGATCTCATGCATAGTTCTTTGGTATCCTGAAAAGTAAATCTGTTAAACGGTGGTGCTTCAGTAGCAGGTGGGGAAACGGTAATCTATGCTTCCATGCTGTTATAATGATGGAAAAAATTGTGCTGTTTTTGCATCGTGCAGCTTGACATCCTTCTTCCACCCTGTTTTTTTGTAATGATGGGAAAATATTTAGCCAGTCAATCCACCAATGTCTGTCTTAGCATTTCATGAAGAAAGCATATGCCAAACGTTTTCTGCAACCCGTATATTGGACATTTTGGTTTCCAGTCAGTTTGCTCGGTTCAACTTATAATGGTGAAGAAACACCTTATAAAGCAGCTGAATATTGGCAGCAGAAAAAGTTGAAAAGTTTGACTTGTCCCCTTAGTACAGTGGTATTCATTTTCAATCCTCGAGGGTCACAAATGGCTTAGACATGCATTTATTTCATGCAAATCTATCTCATGCATATTCGTTCGTTTTACCGAAAACCTAACCCATTTGCAGCCTTCGAGATCTGGAAGTAAATACCGCTCCTTAGTAAGCAAAACCCAGACCTTTGTTGTGTGCACTTTCCCCTCTCCCTGATCCTTCTGCCAGAATGATGCCAAGAAATAGTCAGACTCCATCCATGTTAAGTGGTTTTGATGGGCTTCTTGGTTTTCAGAGTGCAAACTTGGCTTGTTGGTTTCTGCAGTTTCAGAAGGGGGAGTGGGGGGGAAGAGCTGGTTGTCTAAAAACCGAGAATTACTGACAGCAGAATTCAAAAGTGAATTTGCAGATATACGAGTGCATTTATTTTGACGATAGTAGGTCTCAAAAAAGCTTTTCCTGTGTCAACATATATTTTGTGCTTCAATCAGCATAATGACCACATTTAAGAGAGACGAAGAGAATGGAAACATTCTCCTCTGAATGTCGCTTGGCTTTCCTGTTATGAATAAATGGGACATTAATTCAAACCAAATGCAACTAAACCACGTATTAGAGAGAGGAATGTCAAACCCAACTTGCATAATACAAAAAAGAAATCCACCTATCAAAAGAGTTAATGGTGAAATGTTGCATATCTCACTAACATCTTTATAATGGTCAGCAAGAGTTTCAGGCAAAGATATCTAGCAACTCAAGAGAAAACACAATGTCAGCAATAACATAGGCAGCTGTGATCTGCCTGGCACCCCACATTATCTTAATCTCTCATACATCAACCAAGGAATGATGCAGATTCATTAGTAGATGATACTAGGCTGCAGCTTTATCAATATAACATAGAATTATATTCCCTAAGTGATACCCACAGATTATAACTACACTTCCCTCAGCATCTGATCGCCCCCCAAGAAGCTTGCAAGCCAGGCTCAGCTGCTCTGATCAGTGTCTGCAGCATCTAGCTGAGCTGTTGTGTGAAACAGTCATCTAGACTCTGTGTTTTCAAGCAAGGTTGCCCTATATCATCAGCATGGCTGAACTGAATTTAATTATTTCATTCATCTGTATTAGACTGGACTATTTTTGTGTGCTTGAACTCAATGCATGCAATGTGGCCTTCCAACAGCCTCTGAAACTGCAACCCACATTAGCCAGGAGGGACAGCTTTGTCAACCCTGCAGCCAATAAACTCCTTCTGTACCAGCCCCCCCCCCCCCCCCGAATGAGGGTCCTTCCTTCTTTCCTCGGATGACAAGCCCCCAAGAGCATTCCTTTTTACAAGCACTGTAAAACCCTCATTCTAAAGCTTGGCTTTAGAATCACATTACAGACCTAGGGCACTATCCCCAACTTGTCTCGTGTCCCATTCCATAGCTCCTACAGCTGTGGCCTAAACTGATCTTTCTGCAGAAATAATTCCTCAAGAATTTCCCAAAGAATATTGCTAATAAGACCTGCCAAGCAAGTGGGACGACACCCAATATCCAACCTTCATAAATCTGAGCATTTAACTGATGTCCAGTCACACTGAATGTAACAGTTCTCCAGCCTAGCCAGTCAGTTGGGTGGTTTCAAATCCCTTTTTCCACTTCTTTACATAGCTCTGACAGCAGTGGGGTATAACGCCCAACCAAGAATGAAGGTGTGGTCCGTGTCCTTTGCTATCTCCATGACTTTTTCTCCACTGCCATCTGTAATACAAGCTCAAACAAAGTTGAAGAGTGTTTAACTACATGACAGGAAAGAGTTTGTGATTCAGCAGGAAGCATCTGTTGCACAGCAGTGTAACCTCCCAGTGTGTCTGAGTTCTGCCCTGACAGGGGGACTTTGTCTTAAAGTCCATACTGCTCCCTTCCGGTCTTGGTCTGCTTCCGAATTATGCTTCACAGTAATCCATTTATCTTTCCAAATCTTGATGCTGACCTCTTGTACCACACTAAACCCTCTCTCCCTCCTAGACATTGCTGTGAAGGCTGCAAGGAATGCCAGCACGAGAGAAACAGAGCAAACTCGGGGTCTGGTTCATATATCTGATATATCCACCCCATCACGGCTCCAGCTCTGATTCTTTGAGCCTCGATTTTGAAGACAATACAAGGTGACAAGGTGCCTGGCAGCAGTACCCCAAAACAGTACTTCCTCTCTAGCCCATGAAGCTCGTTTAGTGTTGACATTTCCCTCATCTCACATTTTGCCTGGTGGAGATTAGAATCCCCATCCTGGCCCTGTGATTCAGGAATAGTAACACCATGCCGAAGCTGCTGGCAAGCACTTTGGTAATAGATATTCTGCTACTGGAGACTTACGGCACCACTCCTTTTCCAAGTTATCCAGGCAAGCTCTTATTCATAGCCCTGCATTAGCACGCTGCCTGGAATATGAGAGCCAATGACTGTTGTCAGCAGTGCACTTTTAGCCAGACCCCCAATAGCCACAGATATTCCGGCACTGCCACTCCTGTCTCATTTGTTTGGGATGCTAACTGTCAGAAGAGATCTCTCTTGTAACTAGTAGATGAGTCAGCAATGTCATTTTATATCCCCTGGCTCAAACTTGATTAAGCATGTATTCTCTGCTCAACTCCAGCACCCTACTCCACGAGGCAACCTGTTTGTCAATAACCATTGCAACAGCCATGTTATTGCATGAATGTATCACCTTCCTATTGTAAACAATTTGTTAGAGGAATTAGCAATTACAATGGTAAGCATGCCAAAAATAAGGATTAATAAAAACCAAAATTCTTGGAGACCAGAAAGTCACCCAAAATAGACCAATATTTTATTATAATTATTGCAAATACAAAACCAATCACATTATAGCTTATATTGATACAGATCAGTATTCAGTAAACCAGTGAGTGGAGAAGTTATCCGGATAAAGTTACCTGCTTAACTTTAGCTGAGTATTCAGCAGCACTTATCCGGGTAAAAGTGCCATTGAATATGCTCGGCTAAAGTTATTCGAGTAACTTCATCCTGATTACTTTGATGCTTACTGGGCTTTTCGATATTGAAAAAAAATAGTGGGCCAGCAGCACTGTAATCTCCCTTACCTCCCACTAGCAAGATTAGAGAGCTGAATGACCTTAATTCCACCCTCACCCTACCCCACAAAATATTTTTTTAAAAATGCAGCAGGGGCCAAGCAGCCTCGATTTCACCCCGCCCCCTTTCAGTCTTAAAATATAGTGTTGCCCCGGAAACCCAGCAAAAAGAAGGGAATTCATTGCTGACTGGATGAAGCGTAGCCATAACGTAGGCAGGCCTCCAGCATCACATCTTTTTATTTGGCTGAATTTTGTGTGGATAATAATTGGCTCAGACAAAATTTAGCTAGGGAGCTGGGAGAAATATTCAAATCTTGGGTTTTGACCAGCTAACGCTAAAAGTTAGCTGTACAAACTCTTTGAACAGAGAACTCTCAGAAATTTAGAGATCTGCATTCTGTTGGATATTGGAGAGAATTTGTAACCAGAAAATATGATTATACTAAATTATCTTTATAAGAAATGTAATAGGACTTATTGGCAATTGGTCAAAACTACTGCTTGTGGATCAGATGGGGAGGGGTGGTCAGATGATCATTCCACAGTGATTGCCCTGGCCAAAGTCTCCAGTGACCTCTTTGAGGCCAAAGCCAAGGGCTTTACTCAAGCTTCATCCTCCTTGACCTATCTGCTTCTTTTGATACTGTTGATCGCCATCTTAACCGGATTTCAGGACTTTGCTCTATGCTAGTTTTCTTCTTACCTCTCCCCTGTATCCTCTGGTGGCTCTTACTCCACTGCTATTCCGCTGTTGGTAGTGCACGTAATGGTTCTGTTCTGGGCCCTCTTCTCTCTTCTCTCTACACTTCTTTCCTTTGATCTCCTCCCATGGCTTTCAGTACCACTTTTATGCTGGACTCCCAGATTTATCTTTCTCCATCAGAAATTTCACTGAGAATCCAGTCCCAAATCGCAGTCTGCTTGTCTGACATCGCCACCTGGATGTCCCGCTGCTACCTTAAAATTAATAAGACCAAGACAGAACTTCTCATCTTTCCTTTCTTCCCTCTTTTCTGTCTCTGTGGATGGTGCCCTCATTCTCCTGGTTCCCTCAATCTGTAACCTTGGAGTTATCTTTCTCTCTCTCCTTCTCTAAACACATCCAAAACCCTGGTAAAGCATCTAATTTCTTATGTAACATTGCTAAAATTCATCCCTTTTTGATCATGCTACCAAATCATTCTTCCACTCTTTCCATCTCCCATTTACAGTACAGTAACTTTCTCTTCACGGGCTTCCTATTGAACCTCTTTTTCAAATCTATTCAATCTATTCAAATCTATTCAAAATGTGGCTGCACGACTTATCTTCCTTCGGTGTTACTATAACCATGTAACCCCTCTTCTCAAGTTGCTATATTGGCTCCTCATCTGCTTCTGCATACAGTTTAAGCTTCTCTTATTCATCTACAAATGCATTCAGTCTATAACTCTTCATTATCTATCTTCATTTCTCTCCCACAACACCCTTTTCCATTAACTCCATTCCTTGGGCGAGTTGCTCTTATCTGCGCCTTTCTCCTCCACTGCCAATTCCTAACTCCATGCTTTCTGCCTTGCTGTACCATATGCCTGGAATAGTCTTCCTGTGTCTGTTATGCTTTCTCTTTGGGAACATTCAAATCCAGTCTAAAAACTCACCCTTTATATATATATGTATGTATTTATTTATTTGTATATATATATACCACTTCTTCCATCAAAAAAATGCACTGCAAGCTACTTTTGAGGCTTTTAACCCCTAACCACTTGTCTACAATAAATACACTTCCCATTGACTCTTGCCATGTATGCTTGTGTGATCCCATGCCCTCAAAGCTTCTGTGATGGGTGCAGTCACTCCCAGGTCTTGACCACTCTGCTCTGGGGCTTATTATTACCTGTTTGAATTTCCCAAGGGATGATCACCCATTGTGTCCTGAGCTCCCTCCCTATCCACGGAAAGAGGAGTTACTTTCCCCTCAGGCTACATCGGGATTACTGTCCTCCCCTACCACCCTGATCTGTTGCCAAAGTTGGCTGTCACTGCTGTAGCAGCCCAGCACCCTGAGTAGTGCTCAACTTTATTTTCCCCGCTGCCCTGGCTCCCCTGGTCTCACTGAATCCTGCTGTGAGCTTCCTGACTACTAATGCCAGCTCTGCAGAGCCTCGGAGCACTTACTCTTAAGGCCAATATGATTACCATGCTGCCTGAAAGTCTGCTCCCTCAGTGGCCCACTTGTTCACGGCCTGCCACCCCTAAATTGGGCCCTGACATGGACAATTGGTCCTCTGCATCTGCTGCTGGTCATTCTTTTTTTTTTTTTTAATGTGGAGATTGCTGGCCACTGAGCGAGACCAGCTGCTTCTCAGTGCAAACTTCCCTGCAGATGATCAGTTCTCCAACATGGGAGGATCACACTTGCTGATGCTGGTTCCTCTGGTGATTGTGGACAGCCCCTGCCACAGACTGAATGCTCCCCCCCTCCCCCCCCAATAGATGCAGTTGAATGACCCCCCTGCTCTCCCTGTCACTAGAGAACCTCCTTCACCAGCTGAGCATCCAGGAAATGAGATTCAGTATGTTAGTGTTGCATACTCACTTCATTTTCAGTCTCCTGAAGATTTCCCTGTCAGTACCCTGAGTGGAAAGGCCAAGGCAAAGGGCATCCCCTCTGCAACAGTGACAGTAAGAGCAATGAACCCAAGCCTTTGCTTCTGCCTCCTCTCACGGGTACCTAAATAATAATTATCACCCTCTCCTCCGCACCCCCTATAAACAATTGTGGATCTTGTGTACAGGCTGAAGAATAGCAACAATCTCTAAGCCTGCACCTGTTTTGTTTTGTTTTTCTCTTTTGTTCTGTTCCTCTCCCTGCCTCCCTCTCCCCTTGCTTTTGCCTTCAGCAGGAATTCTCCTACCGAGGGTGGGATTACACACAGGCTGGAAAGGGGAAGAGAGTGCTGCTGAGAACATGGCATCCATAGGCACAGCTGCCATGCACCTTGGCCTGGGTCCTTCCACTTGTAAATTACGCAAATTAGAAAATGCATGGAAAAAACTAAAAACTATCACTAATTTCAGCCTCTTTAGTACTGAACTATCACTATACCGTGCAGCAATTAATACTGCAAAAAAAAGATTATTTTTCAAAATGCATTCAACAGTCAAACAATAGTCTGAAATTTCTATTCAATATTGTTAAAGCCATCATAAAAAATAATAACTTTAATCAAAAATACCCAAATCTAATTCCCCAGAGGAATTATGTAATTCATTTGGAAAATTTTTTCAATCTGAGGGGGTTATTTTCTAGGCTGAATTATGGGCTTTTCACGTGCCTTAAGGCATTTTACGCAGCTAATAACTACACCTCTTGCATTTGCATTAAGATGTGCGATATGGCTTTATAGCACTTTGTGATGTTTTTGCTCCTAGCATTATTAGTCTTTTAAGCTGCGAGAGAAAGAGCGAGCCTAACCATAATGCCCTCATACTAGGTAGGTATTTATACCTCTATATGAGGCCCACATACAGGTCGATACAGTAACATTGAGTTAAAGATTCCCCGTCTGTAACGTGCTGGGAGCGCACAATACAGACGAGTAAGGCCATTCAGCGATACAGTCTCCAGTTTCACGCGTCCTTAGCGCTTCCTAAACCCTTTCCTAAACCCTTTCCGCACCCAGCATGTAAATGAACGAAAAAGCTGTATAATGAAGGAATTAGCTATTCCACTGCGATACTGTAACGGGCGCTGATATTATCTCCTCCGTAACCCGCTGTTCTGCCGCGGCCTTAACCTGCTAGTTTACCGCCTCCCCCTAGTAGGAGTTAGTGTAGTGTAGTGTAGTGTAAAAACATTGCTTACCCGCCCTGGTCCCGTCCGGTCCCCTCCTCCCGAAGCAAAAAAAAAACAAACTAAAAAGTAGCAAGGCTCGGGCCTGCTACGGTAAGTGTAAAAGTGTAAAAAACAAAAAACCTGGGTGCGCTGGTACCTGTCATTTCAAATGACATTTGAAATGACAGGCACCAGGAAGTGTAAAAAAGTGTAAAAAACAAAAAACCTGTGTGTTATATAAAAAAATAAAAAAATGTTAAATACCTGTCGGAGGGCCGTGGGTCCAGGCGGCCGGTGGGCGGCGGGCAGCCATCAGCGGCATCCGGTAGTCCCTTCTCCCGATTTCGCACGGGCGGGTCGGCAGCGGGGGGGGGGGGGGGGGCGGGCGGGCAGCCATCAGCGGCATCCGGTAGTCCCTTCTCCCGATTTCGCACGGGCGGCAGCAGGATCCGGGAGCGGCGGGTAGGCAGCAGCGGGGTCCGGGGGGCAGCGGCAGCAGGATCCAGCGTGTTCGATCGGGCAGGCAGGTAGGTGGCAAAATAAAGATGGCCGCCTGCACGGGAAAAGCGTGCAATTGGCCGCTGAAGACGTGACGTCACGACGTTTGGCGTCACGGGGTGTGACGTCACGTCTTCAGCGGCCAATTGCACGCTTTTCCCATGCAGGCGGCCATCTTTATTTTGCCACCTGCCTGCCCGATCGAACACGCTGGATCCTGCTGCCGCTGCCCCCCGGACCCCGCTGCTGCCTACCCGCCGCTCCCGGATCCTGCTGCCGCCCCCCCCCCCCCCCCCGCTGCCGACCCGCCCGTGCGAAATCGGGAGAAGGGACTACCGGATGGCGCCCCCCCCCCCCCCCGCTGCCGACCCGCCCGTGCGAAATCGGGAGAAGGGACTACCGGATGCCGCTGATGGCTGCCCGCCGCCCACCGGCCGCCTGGACCCACGGCCCTCCGACAGGTATTTAACATTTTTTTTATATAACACACAGGTTTTTTGTTTTTTACACTTTTTTACACTTCCTGGTGCCTGTCATTTCAAATGTCATTTGAAATGACAGGTACCAGCGCACCCAGGTTACTGTATAGGCGCTGTTACAGCGCCTATACAGTAAAATGGGTTGCGCGGGCATAACCCTTCCCTAACGCTTCACAGCCGCGGCATGCATTTGCATGCGATTAGAGGAGAGTATCGGGGAGTTAGTGAAGAGAACTGTGGGTGCGGGGAGGAAGGGTGCGCCTGACACTGCCGCACTGTTTTTACCGCGGCCTTACTGTATCGAGCCGATAGTTACTCAAGGTGAGGTTTAGGTAGGCGTGTAGGGGTTAGGGGCCACTTTGACATTCAGAGTGAGACATACGAACAGAACAGTGCTTTCTTGTGAAGATTTGATGACCTTCGGAGTGAGGAAACTCACCCAAAGATGAGATTTGTGCAATGTTCTCTCAACCTAGCTTGATGTTACCCAGGTAGAGAGTCCATCAACTAGGTTGAGAGAACTTTGATTCCCTGTACGTACCTGGATCAGTCCAGACAGTGGGTTATGTCCCCAATCCAGCAGATGGAGTCAGCACAAGCTTTGAGGGGGCGTATCCATATATACTACTACCCCCTCTGCAGGAGTTCAGTATCTTCTGACTCCAGCAGATGCGAGTAGGGGAATCAGGCTTCCCCTCCTTTTCCTTCACTTTCTTGCTTGATTATGGCTTGTTGTTGTCTTTTTCTGTGGATCAAGTTTGTATCAAGTTTGTATTAAGTTTAAAAAAAAAAAAAAAAGGCAGAGTTCTTTCAACTTCTGGGGAGTGGCTTATCTTCCTTCTCTTCTCTGCGGCCTTGCTGTTTATTTCTCGTTGCAGCCAGGGGTAAGTTTTTTTTTTCCTTTGTAGTTTTTTTCCTTTACAGCTCAGCCCCCGGTGCCCGCGAAAGCCGGTGGAGCTGGCCTCTTCGCTCTTTACTCCCTCACCCGCGGCCATTTTACAGCTCCTCATGGGCTGCTGAGCCATTTAGGGAAAGATGTCTGGGGCGGGTCGTGTGGCCAGGAAGGCCCCCCCCGCGGCACCCTCCTCTATTTTCAGACAGCGGGCAGTGCAGGCCGACCGGGCCCCCCCGCAGCGGCGCCTTTGTGCGCGTGGCCCCCCCCCCGTGGCTTTTTCTTTTCTCCTGCAGCGATCCCGATGCCGCGGCCGTCCCGCTGTGCGGCCTGCGGAGACCCGGGGTCCCGGATTTCCCGGGAGGGCATCTGTGCACGATGCCTTCCCGGGGGGGAAGGTACCTCACAGTCCCTGACTGATTTCTCTTTTTTGCCCGGGCGGTGCGGGCCGGCCACTCCGCCATTTTTGGCGGGAACGGCGGCCATTTTACATTCTGAGCGCCCTGAGGCGCAGGCCACGAGGGGGAACGGATCCCTGGAGGCCACGAGGGAGAACGGATCCCTGGAGGACTCTACCAGCGGGGGTGTTCCCCCGATTTTGGTGCAGGAACCAAGCACCCAGAGCCAGGGAGCAGGAACCACGCCGCCCCCGAAGCGCACCCGAGCAGGCCGGGGTTCTCTCCGGAGTTTATCCTGCTCATGCATACCGCTTATCTGCAGGGGCTGGAAGCACCTGTGGGACCCCCCCCCCCTCCTAAGATCCCTCGGATGTCGCCCTCGACGCCGGACCCCCCCGACCCTCCGGGAGTGGGGGCCTCCCGCCTTCCTACCCGGGTCCGATCCACGCCCGCGGCAGTGGGGGCGGTGCCAGACCCAGCGGGACATGGACTTGACCTCCCGGACGGGGGACAAGGGGACGGCACACAGGAGGGGGATGATCCGCGTACCCTACGCCTCTTCCAGAGGGAAGAGCTGGACGACCTCATCCCGCAGATCATCCAAGAATTAGATTTGGATCCGCCACCAGACCCGCCTGCCCCAGTAGCTCCCGCTGTCATCACTTCTTCAAGGAAGGGAGATCCTGTCCTGGCGGCACTCCGGCCGAGGGCTCGGGCTTTTCCCATTCATGACTCGTTTTTACAACTTCTCACCAGGGAATGGGACACCCCGGAGGCCTCCCTGAAGAGCAGCCGGGCTATGGAAAAGCTGTACCCGCTCCCCGAAGATTTTCTGGACCTCATCAAGGTCCCAAAGGTGGACTCCACAGTGTCGGCGGTCACGAAGAGGACGACTATCCCAGTGACGGGAGGTGCGGCGTTGCGGGACACACAGGATCGTAAGTTGGAAGTTTTCCTTAAGCGGGTTTTCGAGGTCTCCGCTCTGGGTATGCGGGCGGTGATGTGCAGTTCGCTTGCCCAGCGGGCTAGTCTCCTTTGGGTGCAACAACTCCTCACATCTCAGAACCTGCCGTCCGATGAGGCTGCCCAGGCAGATCGGCTAGAAGCCGCAGTGGCGTATGGGGCGGACGCCTCGTACGACCTTTTTCGGGTCCTCACAAGATCCATGGTTTCGGTAGTGGCAGCACGACGACTACTGTGGCTACGCAATTGGGCGTCTGATACGTCCTCTAAGTCCAGTCTGGGCTCTCTTCCCTTCAGGGGCAAGTTCCTCTTCGGGGAGGATTTGGACCAGATCATCAAGTCCCTGGGGGAGAACGCTGTTCATCGGCTGCCGGAGGATAGGTTTCGACCATCCAGAGCGTTTTCTTCTTCTCGGACCAGAGCCAGAGCGCTACAGGGGCTACAGACAGACGGGCTCCCGGCCATCCGCCCCCAGGTCTCAGCCCTGGTTGCGCACCTTCCGCGGGCATCGGCCCGCACGCACTACTCCCGGAACCGGGAACCCCTATACCAAGTCTTCACAATGATGCCAGTCTCGCCCACTCCCCTGTCCCCAGGATTGGGGACCGACTAACGTATTTCTAAGCGGAGTGGGCACGGATCACCTCGGACCAGTGGGTCCTGGATACCATAAAACACGGCTACGCATTGGAATTTGTCCGCCCCCCGCAGGGAAGGTTCATCTTTTCCCCCTGTGGCTCGGACCTCAAGAGAGGAGCGGTGCAGCTGACTCTGGACAGACTCCGGGAGATAGGCGCTACTGCGCCCGTGCCCTTCGGAGAGGTGGGCTCGGGCCACTATTCCATCTATTTCGTCGTACCAAAGAAGGACGGTTCCTTCCGGCCTATCCTAGTCCTCAAGGAAGTCAACAAATCCCTTCGAGTCATTCGGTTCCGCATGGAAACGCTCCGGTCAGTGATTGCGGCGGTGCATCGGGGGGAGTTCCTCGCCTCCCTGGACTTAACGGAGGCCTACCTGCACATTCCCATCCGCCCGGACCACCACAGTTTCCTTCGTTTCAAAATTCTGGACCAGCATTTTCAGTTCACGGCTCTCGCGTTTGGATTGGCGCCGGCGCTGCACACCTTCACCAAGATCATGGTAGTTGTGGCGGCAGCTCTCCGGAAGGAGGGCATCCTGGTTCATCCTTATCTGGACGATTGGCTCCTCCGGGCGAAGTCATTCGATCATGGACGCTCAGCGGTGACTCGAGTAGTACGGTTTCTACATTCCCTGGGATGGGTAGTGAACTTCTCCAAGAGCTCCCTCATGCCCTCGCAACGCTTGGGTTTTTTTTGGGGGCAACTTTCGACACCCTACTGGGCAAAGTTTTTCTGCGCCAGGACAAAGCTCAATCCTTGCGGGATCACACACGACGGTTCTCTGCGTTACCAGAGCCCACCTCCTGGGACTACCTGCAACTCCTGGGAGTGATGGGGTCCACCATCGACCTTGTACCTTGGGCTTTCGCGCACCTCAGGACCTTACAGTGGGCGCTCTTCTCCCGTTGGAAACCAGTATTGCAGGACTATCAGATGATTCTCCCGCTCCCACAGAATGCCAGGGACAGTCTGGGCTGGTGGTTGGATCCGCCGAACCTGGCCCGTGGCATGTCCCTCGATCTGCCAAATTGGGTGGTGGTGACCACCTATGCCAGTCTAGCAGGCTGGGGTGCAGTCTGCGATCGAAGCGCCACGCAGGGGACGTGGTCCACGGTGGAGGCGAAGTGGTCAATCAACCGTCTGGAAACCAGAGCGGTCCGGCTAGCTCTGCGACATTTCCTCCCGCTTCTTCGGAACCGAGAAGTCAGAATCCTATCGGACAACGCTACCACCGTGGTCTACATCAACCGACAAAGAGGCACGCGCAGCCCGCAGGTCGCGCTCGAGGCGGCGCTGCTGATGCAATGGGCGGAGCGTCATCTCGTCCGGCTAGCGGCCTCGCACGTCGCCGGTGTGGACAACGTCCAGGCGGACTTCCTCAGTCGTCAACTGCTGGACCCGGAGAGTGGTCTCTCTCCGACAAAGCAATGCAACTTCTCGTCCATCGGTGGGGGGCCCCCCACTTGGATCTGATGGCGTCCGCTCTCAACGCCAAGGCTCCACGCTTCTTCAGTCGCCGGAGAGAGCGCGGAGGGAGTGGATGCCCTGGTCCTCCCTTGGCCGCCATATCTTTCTTTTCCACCATGGCCCCTGGTGGGCAGGATGCTCCGCAGAATAGAAAGCCATCAGGGGACCGTGGTTTTCGTCACCCCAGAATGGCCCAGGCGACCCTGGTTTGCGGACCTGCTACAGCTGGTGATCGACAGGCCAATCAGGCTGGGGCACCTCCCCCAGCTCCTACATCAGGGCCCGGTATTTTTCGAGCAGGCAGAAATCTTCTGTCTTGCAGCCTGGCTTTTGAGAGGCGCCGCCTCCGGCGTCGGGGCTACCTGGAGGCGGTAGTATCCACGCTATTGCGGGCACGAAAGACATCGGCCTATGTTCGAGTCTGGAAGGTGTTCGAGCTGTGGTGTACCAGCCAGGCCACGAGACCCGCTAAGGCTTCTGTACCTCAGATCCTTCAGTTTCTACAGGCGGGGGTGGAAAAAGGGCTCACCTATAATTCACTACGGGTTCAGGTGGCCGCCCTTGGTTCGCTGTTGAGCGATGGGGGCTCTCTTCTACAGCATCCTGACATTGCTCGTTTTCTCAAGGGTGTCAAGCATATGCGTCCTCCGTTACGGGACCCTTGTCCCTCCTGGAGTCTTAACCTTGTGCTTTGCTCCCTGTCGGGACCACCGTTCGAGCCGCTGCGCAGCGCAACGATAAAGGATCTCACTCTCAAGACTGTATTTCTTGTGACCATCTGTTCCGCTCGACGCATCTCGGAGATGCAGGCTCTGTTGTGTAGAGAGCCCTATCTCCGTTTCTCCGACTCTGGAGTTTCGCTTCGCACCGTTCCCTCCTTCCTTCCGAAGGTGGTTTCTGCATTCCATGTGAACCAGACGGTGGAGTTGCTGTCCTTCTCTTCCTCAGAGCCGAAGTCTCTCCGTCTCTTGAATGTCAAGCGCACTCTGCGCCTCTATCTGGAGGCTACAAATGAGTTCCGAACCTCTGACCATCTCTTTGTACTCTGGGCCGGTCCTAAGAAGGGGTCTCAGGCCTCGAAGACTACCATTGCCAGATGGCTGAAGGCCGGCATTGCTGCTTCTTACATTGGGGCGGGTCGGACTCCCCCACCCGGAATCGTAGCGCATTCTACACGTTCTCAGGCGGCTTCCTGGGCGGAGGTTCGCTCGGTATCCTCGCAGGAAATTTGTAGGGCAGCCACCTGGAAATCGTTACACACGTTCTCGAGGCACTATCGTCTGCACCTCGCCTCTTCGGTCTCTGGACACTTTGGCGAGCAGGTTCTCCGAGCAGGCCTCGCAGGACCCCACCCGATTTAGGGAAGCTTGGGTACATCCCACTGTCTGGACTGATCCAGGTACGTACAGGGAAAAGAAAAGTATTATTTACCTGCTAATTTTCGTTCCTGTAGTACCATGGATCAGTCCAGACGCCCACCGCGTTTGGGTTCTTGATCCTGCTCAGCTCTGCGCTGCTTCTTGCTCGCAGTGTTCTGTGTCTTCACAGTTGTTTCTTTTCGCTGTTTTTCACAGCTCCCTACAAGTTGGTAGGATGTTTGCAGTTACTTATTGCGGTTACAATTGTTTTCATTATCTGTTTCCACAAACTTGATCCTTCGGGGGTTTCTACTCGGGCTTTGATATACTCGATACTGAACTCCTGCAGAGGGGGGTAGTAGTATATATGGATACGCCCCCTCAAAGCTTGTGCTGACTCCATCTGCTGGATTGGGGACATAACCCACTGTCTGGACTGATCCATGGTACTACAGGAACGAAAATTAGCAGGTAAATAATAATTTTCTTTTAAAAGGGTCAACTGAAACCTGTCTCAGATTTAGAGCCACACTTTAAGGGATCACTCTCTTTCCTTCATATCAATTGAGATTACAGAATGCTTTTTGACATACTTAGAGACTTGTCACCTTGTTTCATAATACTTTTACATCAACCTATTTCTTAGTATTTACAGTTGAACAAGGAAAAAAGTTTGAGGCCAATATTCAGTAGGCCGGATAATTTAAAAAATCAAACTGGCATTAGCAATGGTAACATGGAATAGACTTAGTTTTTGGGTACTTGCCAGGTTCTTATGGCCTGGATTGGCCACTGTTGGAAACAGGATGCTGGGCTTGATGGACCCTTGGTCTGACCCAGTATGGCATTTTCTTATGTTTGAATAAAGCTGGTTAGGTTTTC
This sequence comes from Rhinatrema bivittatum, assembly GCF_901001135.1. Classification (NCBI taxonomy): domain Eukaryota; kingdom Metazoa; phylum Chordata; class Amphibia; order Gymnophiona; family Rhinatrematidae; genus Rhinatrema; species Rhinatrema bivittatum. Next base: position 214,785,278 of record NC_042615.1, on the reverse strand, counting down.
AAGCTAAATTTCTACTTAACCGGATATCTTTAAACCTATCCGGTTAAAATCATGCAAAAACAAAATAAAATCTAAGGGCCCTCGGCCTGGTTGTGAGCCTTCTCACCCCTTATACATAAACGGCCCTGTCGGGCCAGTGCCCCTCAGACCCAAAATAGGAATTATCCCTGCCTCCCCCCACCGCCGCAACCTTTGCCCGATGTCAATAAAAATGTAGGACTTGGAACCCCCGGACTACACACACACACGTCACACACACACACGTCTCACACACACACGTCACACAGTCTACAGGCTCACCCCTCCTGGTTGCTCAGTTTCCATCCTTGCCGGAAGTGAGGGTCTTACCCGCTCCCCGCGGCTCTAGCACTGCTTCTGATCGGCAGCGCTGGAAGCATAAACTACTTCGCTTTTTACAATTGGTTCCATGAAGGTGTGGGATCCCGATATATATTTTTTTTCTGTTTCTGACCAGTTCCTGTGCTATATCCATAGGTCTCTCTCCTTAGCCCTAATTGTACAACCAAGAAGAGCTCAAATTGCTAATGCAGAGGACAAGTTTTGGCTACACGGTGGAAAAATATGAAACATGCATGGATGGCCATATTTGAAATGATTCTCAAAACTAAATTCTTTTTTTTTTTTTTTTTTGGGAAGAGGGAGAGGGGAGCAAAAAATCTCATCACTCAAATAACTTCAGCCGGTGATACTTCTCCTGGCATTTCCCCAAATAGTCATGCTTGGGGGGAGTGGCAAAAGGAGCTCTTCCAAGGTGCCCACTCAGCCTTGGACCACCCTGTAGCAGTTCCTTGCATCCCCAGTTCTGAGCGTGTTATCTCCATGGCATACCCAGGCCCAGCTTTCTTTGCCGATCGGGGATTCAAGCTCAGATCTTCCAAGCCGCAGACCAGAGTGCTGTTGCCTGACCCACGGCGCTGGCCCAGAACTGATTTTTCAAGTACTTTATTAATTCTAAAAAACATGGGAGTGAAAACATTGTTTAGATTAGAAGGAGAGAAGACCGCTGTAAAACCATGCTCAAAATTGATCAAATTTGTGGCACTGCTACTTTAAACCAAATCATTTAAAAATGAAATGAAATAGAATAATTTTGGTCAAGCAAGCATGCTGCTTTACAGTGTGAGAGGAAGTTATTTCTAGATTACAGTATAATTGCATTTGTCAGGAAGCAAAGGGGCACACATTGCAGACTAAAATAAAATGTTACTATGTTAAAAGCATAGAAATGTAACAGTCTTTTGAAAGGTTAGTAATGTATTATCTGAAAACTCAGCAGTGCTCACTACTAGAATAGATTAATGTGGCTTTTTAAGGCAACAGTACTAGCGAGATTCTGCAGAATAACATCTGGCAGATTTTTGGCTCTGTTGCTTCCAATTTTGATCTTATTCCTAAGTCTCCTTTTCATTTTGCCTCTAATGGAGGGCTTAATTTTGCAAGCTGGAACAGAATAAAATGTACATACCTTTTATTTATTTATTTTTTTTACAGCAACTCTTTCACATCAATATTTAGGTTTGTCCAGCTAAATTTGGGACTTAACTGGACAGTCTGTGAGTTTTAACTTCCCCACTACTCTGAACGCCTCCGAGTTATTGGGGTAACTGCTAAGCCAAGTAAAACTTGGCTTAGCAGTTTTCTTAGTGTGCAAAAGTGAAAATACATGTGCATTTTGGACTTTTATGCAGAATACACGAGTAAAGGCTTCTTAAAACACGTATATGCTAATTTTTACACATGGAGCTTTTTGAAAATTCACCTTTAAGTCTGATTTATTTTTAATTTTTTTAGAATTTTGATTCCATTTATTGTTTAAGTTTTTATTTTATTCCTTTCTGCTTACTTTGTTGCTTGTCAACAGACTTTAATGTTACATGTGTTTAAACATGCTCTGTATCATGTCCTTCCCAACCTGGGGTCCACGAGACCATCCCGGGTTCCCTCAGGAGGGATGCAAGAAAGTTTTTAGTTAGGGAGAAAGTGAGTGGGGGGGGCGGCTACCTCCTGTGATTGCTTCAGCTGCTGCCACAGGCCAAGAGAAGAAGAGTGAGAGGTGGGGGCCTATTATGGCCCCGAAACTTCACCCCACATTGCTGCAGAGCAGGAGGAGGAGGAGGAGGGGCAGAGCGGGCCATGCACACCCTTTAAAAGCCTCAAACCGCACGGCCACATTTTTATTGGAGGTCAGAAAAAATAGGGATCGGCCGCAGCCCCCAAGAATCATAAACACCCCCACTGCTGCATCGTCAGGATGCGGTGAAGGAGAGAGGCCAGCTGTGGCTGTCAGGACATTTGCAGCCTGTGCTGCACGCTGAGGAAAGCTGGGTTATTTATTTATTTATTTATTTATTTATTTAGATTCTTTTTTATACCGAAGTATAGCGAGGAGCCTTCACTCCGGTGTACAATGAACAACTTCATACATTAAACATTTTTAACAGTGGATATAAACTTAAACATCAGTGTTAACAATAACATCTCAGCAAAGCAGAGTGATAAGAAACATTATTAGAAAACGTAACTATAGTAAGTATCATAAATTTGGGTTTTCTTAAGTGCGAAGGTGGCGGACCTCACGCGTCACCTAGATAGGATTTTAGACAGTGCTGGGGAGGAGCCGGCTGTCGTGGTACACGTGGGCACCAACGACATAGGAAAATGTGGGAGGGAGGTTCTGGAAGCCAAATTTAGGCTCTTAGGTAGAAAGATTAAATCCAGAACCTCCAGGGTAGCATTCTCTGAAATGCTCCCTGTTCCACGCGCAGGTCACCAGAGGCAGGCAGAGCTCCGGAGTCTCAATGCGTGGATGAGACGATGGTGCAAGGAAGAGGGATTCAGTTTTGTTAGGAACTGGGGAACCTTTTGGGGAAGGGGGAGTCTCTTCCGAAGGGATGGGCTCCACCTTAACCAGGATGGAACCAGACTGCTGGCGCTAACCCTTAAAAAGGAGATAGAGCAGCTTTTAAACTAGAACAAAGGGGAAAGCCGACAGTCGCTCAGCAGCGCATGGTTCGGAGAGATGTATCTTTAAAGGATACTAATGATGCACTAGAATTAGGGCATCCCGACAGTGAGGTTCCAATAATTAGAAAAGTAGTCCAAATGCCTGTAACTAAAAACTCACCTGAGCTAAAAAATTCTAACTTATCCCTATCAATTAAAAAGCAGAATAAAAATACAATCAAAAAACAAACTTTGAAATGTTTGTATGCTAATGCCAGAAGTCTAAGAAGTAAGATGGGAGAATTAGAATGTATAGCAGTAAATGATGACATAGACTTAATTGGCATCTCAGAGACATGGTGGAAAGAGGATAACCAATGGGACAGTGCTATACCGGGGTACAAATTATATCGCAATGACAGAGAGGAGCAGTCGGGAGGAGGTGTGGCGCTTTATGTCCGGGATGGCATAGAGTCCAACAGGATAAACATCCTGCATGAGACTAAATACAAAATTGAATCTTTATGGGTAGAAATCCCTTGTGTATCAGGGAAGACTACAGTGATAGGGGTATACTACCGTCCACCTGGTCAAGATGGTGAGATGGACAGTGAAATGCTAAGAGAAATTAGGGAAGCCAACCAAATTGGTAGTGCAGTAATAATGGGAGACTTCAATTACCCCAATATAGACTGGGTAAATGTATCATCGGGTCACGCTAGAGAGATAACGTTCCTGGATGGAATAAATGATAGCTTTATGGAGCAAATGGTTCAGGAACCGACGAGAGAGGGAGCAATTTTAGATCTAATTCTCAGTGGAGCACAGGACTTGGTGAGAGAGGTAACGGTGGTGGGGCCGCTTGGCAATAGTGATCATAATATGATCAGATTTGATTTAATGACTGGAAAAGGAACAGTGTGCAAATCCAAAGCTCTCGTGCTAAACTTTCAAAAGGGAAACTTTGATAAAATGAGAAAAATTGTTAGAAAAAAACTGAAAGGAGCAGCTACAAAAGTAAAAAATGTCCAAGAGGCGTGGTCATTGTTAAAAAATACCATTCTAGAAGCACAGTCCAGATGTATTCCACACATTAAGAAAGGTGGAAAGAAGGCAAAACGATTACCGGCATGGTTAAAAGGGGAGGTGAAAGAAGCTATTTTAGCCAAAAGATCTTCATTCAAAAATTGGAAGAAGGATCCAACAGAAGAAAATAGGATAAAGCATAAACATTGGCAAGTTAAATGTAAGACATTGATAAGACAGGCTAAGAGAGAATTTGAAAAGAAGTTGGCTGTAGAGGCAAAAACTCACAGTAAAAACTTTTTTAAATATATCCGAAGCAGAAAGCCTGTGAGGGAGTCAGTTGGACCTTTAGATGATCGAGGGGTTAAAGGGGCACTTAGAGAAGATAAGGCCATCGCGGAAAGATTAAATGATTTCTTTGCTTCGGTGTTTACTGAAGAGGATGTTGGGGAGGTACCCGTAATGGAGAAGGTTTTCATGGGTAATGATTCAGATGGACTGAATCAAATCACGGTGAACCTAGAAGATGTGGTAGGCCTGATTGACAAACTGAAGAGTAGTAAATCACCTGGACCGGATGGTATACACCCCAGAGTTCTGAAGGAACTAAAAAATGAAATTTCAGACCTATTAGTAAAAATTTGTAACTTATCATTAAAATCATCCATTGTACCTGAAGACTGGAGGATAGCAAATGTAACCCCAATATTTAAAAAGGGCTCCAGGGGCGATCCGGGAAACTACAGACCGGTTAGCCTGACTTCAGTGCCAGGAAAAATAGTGGAAAGTGTTCTAAACATCAAAATCACAGAACATATAGAAAGACATGGTTTAATGGAACAAAGTCAGCATGGCTTTACCCAGGGCAAGTCTTGCCTCACAAATCTGCTTCACTTTTTTGAAGGAGTTAATAAACATGTGGATAAAGGTGAACCGGTAGATATAGTATACTTGGATTTTCAGAAGGCGTTTGACAAAGTTCCTCATGAGAGGCTTCTAGGAAAAGTAAAAAGTCATGGGATAGGTGGCGATGTCCTTTCGTGGATTGCAAACTGGCTAAAAGACAGGAAACAGAGAGTAGGATTAAATGGGCAATTTTCTCAGTGGAAGGGAGTGGACAGTGGAGTGCCTCAGGGATCTGTATTGGGACCCTTACTGTTCAATATATTTATAAATGATCTGGAAAGAAATACGACGAGTGAGATAATCAAATTTGCAGATGACACAAAATTGTGCAGAGTAGTTAAATCACAAGCAGATTGTGATAAATTGCAGGAAGACCTTGTGAGACTGGAAAATTGGGCATCCAAATGGCAGATGAAATTTAATGTGGAAAAGTGCAAGGTGATGCATATAGGGAAAAATAACCCATGCTATAATTACACGATGTTGGGTTCCATATTAGGTGCTACAACCCAAGAAAGAGATCTAGGTGTCATAGTGGATAACACATTGAAATCGTCGGTTCAGTGTGCTGCGGCAGTCAAAAAAGCAAACAGAATGTTGGGAATTATTAGAAAAGGAATGATGAATAAAACGGAAAATGTCATAATGCCTCTGTATCGCTCCATGGTGAGACCGCACCTTGAATACTGTGTACAATTCTGGTCGCCGCATCTCAAAAAAGATATAATTGCGATGGAGAAGGTACAGAGAAGGGCTACCAAAATGATAAGGGGAATGGAACAACTCCCCTATGAGGAAAGACTAAAGAGATTAGGACTTTTCAGCTTGGAGAAGAGACGACTGAGGGGGGATATGATAGAGGTGTTTAAAATCATGAGAGGTCTAGAACGGGTAGATGTGAATCGGTTATTTACTCTTTCAGATAGTAGAAGGACTAGGGGACACTCCATGAAGTTAGCATGGGGCACATTTAAAACTAATCGGAGAAAGTTCTTTTTTACTCAACGCACAATTAAACTCTGGAATTTGTTGCCAGAGAATGTGGTTCGTGCAGGTAGTATAGCTGTGTTTAAAAAAGGATTGGATAAGTTCTTGGAGGAGAAGTCCATTACCTGCTATTAGGTTCACTTAGAGAATAGCCACTGCCATTAGCAATGGTTACATGGAATAGACTTAGTTTTTGGGTACTTGCCAGGTTCTTATGGCCTGGATTGGCCACTGTTGGAAACAGGATGCTGGGCTTGATGGACCCTTGGTCTGACCCAGTATGGCATTTTCTTATGTTCTTATGTTCTAATATGGAGAAGTCAGAAAGGAGAGGAAGAGTGATGAAAAAAAGAGAAATAAAAGTGAAGGGGTTGTGGAAATTATAGTGGTAAGGTTCAAGGTGAAAAATGGGAGAAAAGAGAGAGTGGACAGAATGGGAAGAGTTAAGTAGAAGGAAGTCGAGATAGTATGAGAGGGTAAGGGGTTCTTACAAGTGGAGAAATCAAAGACTGAGGGTGGACATTAATTTAGGTTGTGAAAGCTTGCTTAAAAAGCCAGGTTTTAAGTTCTTTTTTTGAAGGATTTGGTATCCGTTATTGAGCTTAGATAAGATGGTAAGGAGTTCCATTCTATAGGGCCAGCTATAGAGAACGCTCGATTCCTGGTGCTAGATAATCTTGCATCTGATAGAGGGGGAATGATTAATTGCAATTTATTAGAGATTCTTGTTGACCGTGGAGGTTTGTGTAGTTTAATCATGCAATCAAGTGGAAAGATGTTATCTTTGTATATTTCAATATGAAGAATAGATAAAGATTTGTATTTGATTCTATGGGCAATAGGTAGCCAATGTAGATTCATCAGGGTTGGTGAGATGTGGTCAAATTTCTTCTTTCCAGATAGGACACGAGCAGCAGCATTTTGCAGTAATTGCAGGGGTTTAGTAGTGGATTTGGGGAGACCGATGAATAGAGCGTTACAGTAATCTATACAAGAGAAGATGAGGGATTGTAAAACAGTTCTGAAATCATTTGGATATAGTAAAGGTTTTAGGTGTTTGAGTATGTGCAGTTTGTGGAAACCTTCTCTGGTTTTTTTAGCTATGCATGTTTTGAGATTTAGTTCATTGTCAATCCACATTCCTAGGTCTCTAACAGTGTTCTTTAGTTGGATATTGATGTTGTCAATTGAGAAGAGGGTAATTTGATCTGTTTGTTCCCGGTTGTTTCTTTTTAATAGGATACATTCAGTCTTGTTCATGTTTAGGCATAGTTTTAGCTGGATTAAAAATGATTTGATTGAGTTAAGGTGTTTTTTAGTGAGGCAGATTGCATCTTCAATGGTGGAGGTTATTGGAATTAACAGTTGGATGTCATCAGCGTATAAAAAGAAAGTAATGCCTAGGTTTGAAATGAAATTGCATAGAGGTAGGAGGTATATATGGGTTATCACAGCGCCCATTACTGCCACTGGTCTGACAGAGAAAGAGAGGAAAGCTGAACCAGAAACGTAAGTAAAATGGCTCAAAGTAAGAAAGGAGGAAACGAGACTGAGGTTTGGCAGCATGAGGGGAAAGCCAGAGGGGAGAATGAACGAGGCAGGAATGAAGGAAGAAATGGAGGATAAAGAGGAGATAGATATCCATGATTGTCCTGGTAAGGGAAGTGAGAGGGATGGCAGCCTATCAGGGGAGAGGAGGAGAGGACCACCAGGAAATCCTGCTGGACAGCGGTAGAGAGGGAGGGATACCGGGTCACCATGGTCCAGGAGGGAAGAAGGGAAAGATGACTGCCAGGAATCGAGGACGAGACATGGATGTGGCATTAAACACACAAGTTATTTAGGTGGAAACACAGACAGACATGGAGATTTCATTAGCCACCTTTTTCTAAAATCTCAGTTATTTAGTATCTATCATTTTCTGTTTGTCTTTGTAAGAATCATAAAAGAATATAATAAAGTATAAATGAAAAGCAGACTAAAAGGGAGTCAATTTTCAGGGAATTTTTATGTGGGTAAACACCTGTTCACCCATGTAAAAAGGCCCTTTTGGAACATGCTATTCCCCGCCATTGAGGATAAATGTACCTGCTCTGTGAATACCACATACACTTTTACCTGGGGGGGGATAGGGGGAGGAGCAGGGCTAGGATGGTGGAGAGAAAGTACCTGCAGGGATTTAATTCTGAAATCCTCGTGCACACTTTCACGCATGTACTTTGCACCTGCTTCCAAACAGCTGAAAATTACGCAGGAACAAAAGTACTGGCTCGCCCCCACTGGCCTGAGTTTTCAAAAGGAAACCCCGTGGGCGTTTTCCCTTTGGAAATCAGGTTGCAGGTCTGCGGGTACCAGTGCTGATTTTCTGCCAGGTCATGCCAAGGCACCAGCTTGCTTCCTTTTCCCCATTGCAGCTGGACTGGCAGTGGAATGGCCTCAGTTATGAGGGGAAATTTTTAAATAGCTTTGTAAATTGCCCTCCCTACATATTCAAGTTTAGGTCCAGGGTATATACATTATGAATGATTCTGGAGTGCATCTCATTATTTCTTTTGCTGTGGCATACGGAAATTAAAGAGGTCCGTGCTCCCTGAAAGGCTGGAAACCCCTGCTCAGTGTGAAAGAGGAGGGAGACTAGAGGCCCAGTGGCACACAGCAGAGAAGGGAACAGCAGCTGGGGGGGGGGGGGGGGGGGGGAATCCATGACTGTTTTATTTAGCATTTATGGTGAGATATGCCAAAATGCGATGTGGTTGATATTGTACAGGGCAGGAACATAGCCATTGATGCAGGGCAGAGAATGCGACAGATCCTTTAGCCATCTTATTTGTTTTCTAATCACTTTTTTAATTGCATTTTTTTTTTCAGCAAAGTTGAAAAATGTGTAAATCGTTTTCTCTGCTTGTACAGGGTTTTGATATGTGAATTTATGGATTAAATGTACAACAGCACTCACACAGTGAGGGGAAACACTTACATAATGCCTCTGTTGCCATGCATGCGTTATCAGCATTGTTCACTTAATTGGGTCTGTGGGAAATTAGAATTCATTCTACAGAGACAAAGTAGCCAACTGGCTGCCAAAACATGCCTCACAACTCAGCCACCTATGTGAATTTTTGTTTCTTTTCAAAATAAGAGACGTTAATCTTCAGCAGTTTAGTCAATGGCCTTGCACCTGTGCTTAGAGAAATCTCTTTTATACAGGAACCTGGTAATCGACTGGTCTTATCCAGGCATAAGTCATATTAAGGCCAAATTCTAAGTTGCGAGCATTAGCAGGCCTTTTCTGAATGTTTTTTATGAGGTTGTATCCTTTTCTGTGTTACATAGGATGTGACTCGGAAGACTTCTCTATGGAGATTCAAAATCTCTCCTCTGCAGCAAAGGCCTGAGGGATATAATGGCAGCAAAGCCAGCCAGAATCATTAGTAACTGTTGTTCACTGCAGTAGATATAGCTGACTACCTTAATGTATGTCTTTAGACTGCATACCTCACAGTACTCAACTTCTCAGTACAATCAGAAGAAATACTTAGAGTATTACTGCAACTACTTGTGCCGAATTTTAAGCAGTACTGTACGTTATGGGAAATGAGGAAGAATAGCCCAGGGTTTTAGATTGTAAATTATGGAAAGGTTGCTGTTTGGGGCTCACCTCCATTCATGCTGTATTGCCAGAATGATAGCGTACATTTTCTTTCTTTCTATAATTTAGTTTCATGAACAGACGAGGTGTATCCGCCATCCCGTATCGGGAAAGCCCTTCCAACGGCTACGCCCATCCCAGCGGAATGGCCCTCCACTATGATGATGTGCCATGTATAAACGGATCGGTAAGCATGAAATCTTATCTAGTGGGAATGCTTTGCATGTGTTGAAAGAAAAGAATCTGGAAACTGTTAACAACTAATTTAGCACCAATGGGCAGATGCCAGAATGAAGTAAAACTTTCTGCCCTGTGTGCTCAGGAATCTCTTGAGTGTGAATGAATATTTTCAGTGCGCCATTTAAAGTGATTATGTGGCAACATGTCCAGTGACTGTTTTTGCCCGGTTAGTTTAGATACCCATTTGTCCCCCTCTATAACAGGCTAGGAGCCAACAAATGTGTTTTAAAAAAAATTGTTACAGCAGAAAGGGAATAATAATTGTGCTTTTGTCAGTTTCTGCCAAAGAAAAATCTGGAAGAAATAAAAATAATAATTACAAAAAAACATTAGAACAATATAACAGCTAACACTGCAAAGCAGTGAGTGACAGGACTGAGAAGCCGTGACTGTGACAGTGAACAACAAACTGCAGCTAGTTTTACATAATAACAGAGCAGATGACAGCAGAAAAAGACCATTGAGGCAATGCAGTCTGCCCAGTTATTCCAGTGCACATAGCCAGGATATATTCCAGCTGCTAATTGCAGAAGCTTAGCCACTCATAGGATATCTCTCCTTATCAAAATCTAGCTTTAGTTGCCTTTCCTCATCGAGTGTGGGTAGATGAGCAATCTTTCAGGTTAGCAACCAACCATTGTGTGTGCACAGGTGTCATAAGGTAGTGTGATCCCATAATGATAAAAGGGAGAAACTGGCAATGCTTACAGTGCAGTGTCTCACCTCAAAGCATCACTGAGACTATCTACAAGTGATGTGCAGAGCTTCGGAGACGTGGCTGCTGTAAGGACAGACAAGAGTGAGTATTCACAACTGCATGGAGGATGCTGAGCTTCCCTGGGTTGGAAGGTTTTTGTGCTCCTGTTGTCTGATCTCTGATCTGCATGCAAAACTGCGTATGACTTGCTTTGCTAAAAAAAAAGAAAAAAAATTCATTGACAAGGTGTAGAATTTGTTTAAAAATTTGTGTTAACTGGCTAATTATTGCATTCTGCTTTGCTTTTGCATGGCGATGTTAATCAGAGAAGTGTGTGTATTGCAGTGGGAACCAGAAGATGATTTTCCTGCTTCTCATAGCAGACGCAAGGGAGAAGACGTGTTCTATGATAGTGCAAGCCTATACGATAACTTGCCGTCTCCAAAAATCTTTGCGCGCTACCCACCTGCTGATCGAAAGGCCAATAGGTTTTCTGCTGACAAACTGCCCTCTAACCACTACAAATCTCCTGTCTCATCCAGTCTGTCTTCTGCTCAGTCTGTCACTAACACCTCTGCTGTGGGGAGGGGATCTGTCGGGCTGCAGCCTCAGGTACAATGCACTACAGCTTTTTAGCACAAACTAAGGCTTGCTTGTCACAGATGTAGATATCTTGCATTAAATTATTTTGTTCTTGCAGTATCATCATATAGGCTCATAATCTGATGTGAGCACTACTTCATGAAAAAATGTTTCCTCCTCTTGTGGCGTGCCTTGTGTTATGCACTGGGTTTTCGCAGTGCTATTCTTCTCCAGCCTTAATGTTGGAGCAAATGATCTGTCACAGGATGTCTGATACAAGCCTCAACCTTGCTAGCTAATCTTCTGTCTTTGAAAGTTAAAGTTCAGTCTTGTTTTGAATGTTTTTTTTCATACTGCACTTTGGATAGTGTCATTGCTATGGATAACAACCTTTTGAATGGAGAAAAAGCAATGGATGTTTTATTGATCTAGAGCAGGGGTGGGGCAGTTCCGGTCCTCGAGGGCCACAAACCAGTCTGGTTTTCAGGATATCCCTAATGAATATGCATGAGAGAGATTTGCATGCACTCTGCCTCAGTTGTATGCAAATCTATGTCATGCATATTCATTAGGATATCCTAAAACCTCGACAGGTTTGTGGCCCTCGAGGACTGGAATTGCCCCACCCCTGATCTAGAGTTTGGAATGCCGGTTCTGTGTGTGCATCGTTGCAAATAGGACCAGCTCTTTGGGGAAGGATCGTTGCAAATAGGACCAGCTCTTTGGGGAAGGATCCACATATTATGATCCATGTCTGACAAGCAAGGGTATCTGCCTAATACTACCCACTAGATGTCAGTGTTTCTTGGAACACATGCAGAGGGGGGGCAATTTCAGTAGGCCCCCTAGGTGCTGGGCTCATGGGTACTTTTTGTAGCCGTGTAGCGTATAGCTAGTGTTCTAAGATGAACTACGTGGGTGGTTTCTCTTTGAAAATTAGCTACAAGGTACACGGTTACAAAAGTACCTGTAGACCTCACACTTCTATTTCTGCAGGCTGGCTGTGCACTGGGAAGTGTGCACTCATATTTGAAAATGAATTACACATGCATGTGTTCTCTCCCTCCCTTCCCCGACCGACCACAGGACAGCTCTTTCTCCGTGGGAAAATATAAATGAGACTTGGTGGCTATATTTACCTGCGTGGCAGAGGACAATTATCAGCCCCTTGGATCTATCTGGTTAACTCTTTACTTATCCTGCTACATCCTTTTGAAACTTGCCCTCATAATATGTACTGAAATCTTTGAAGGAGGATTGGCTGTTCTTAAAGATGAAAATTAATTTAAGGTGCAGTTAACTGAGAGATTGCAATGTATATGTCCTGGCTAAAGTAATGTGATTGGAGTATAGTATGGAGTGTGAGAATTGATATTCACAATCTTTCATTGAAACAAAAGAGAGACAATGAACCACAACATATGCCATGCAAAAAAAGGCAGGAGGTAGAAGGGAAAATGGATGTAAATCAATACTGGATGCACCAAACAAGTAGGCAGATCTCAGGCATAGAAGATGAACCTAACAAACAGGTGCATTTGTGTATCATCTTAGAAATAAATGAGCCTGTGAAAATTAAATAAAAATTATAAATATTATAAACAACATGAAAGATAATACAACCTAAAGTACAGCATTAAAGACAAAATATAGGTGTGAATTTTTAAAGGAGTTACATGTTTCATAAGCAATTTTCAAAAGCCCTTTTGAAAATTACCTCCTTAGGGGCTGATTTTAAAATTTAAGCGCGCGGGGTACATGTGTGCGTGCTACCCGGCGCGCACAAATGTACACCTGATTTTATAACATGCGCACAGTGCTGCGCGCATGTTATAAAATCCAGGGTCGGCGTGCGCCAGGGTGTGCACACTTGTGCACCTTGTGCGCACCGAGCCCAAGGGAAGCCCCAATGGCTTTCCCCGTTCCCTCCAAGGCCGCTCCAAAATCGGAGCGGCCTTGGAGGGAATTTTTTTGTGCTCCCCTCCACCTTTCCCTCCCTTCCCCTATCTAACCCACCCCCCAGTCCTACCTAAATCCCCACCCTTACCTTATTGGCATAACTTGCGCGCGCCAGCAGGCCATGCCCCGACACAGGCCCCTTTTTCAAAGCCCCGGGACATACACGCGTCCCGGGGCTTGCGCGCACCGCCGAGCCTATGCAAAATAGGCTTGGCGCGCGCAGGGGTAGGTTTCCAGGGTTTACGCGCGTATCTTAAGCCGTTAACCCTTTGAAAATCTACCCCATAGTGTTTAACCTGGGATAACTGTTCATAGGTAAAAGAAAAAAAAAGGTTCTTTGATAATACAAAATGAACTCCCAACATGGCCAAGTTTCGGTATGAATGCCTGCTCCAGAGGAATATTTGGATAAAAATATTTAAAAATATATATTTGAAAAATCCAAGCAGAATGTTGATGGAAGATAGTCAAAGAAATCCAGGATGGACCATTGCCCAATGATTTGAAAGAAATGCAGTTAACATTATTAAATCCAAGAGCAAAGAACATAAGAACATAAGAAAATGTGATACTGGGTCAGACCAAGGGTCCATCAAGCCCAGCATCCTGTTTCCAACAGTGGCCAATCCAGGCCATAAGAACTTGGCAAGTACCCAAAACTAAGCCTATTCCATGTAACCATTGCTAATGGCAGTGGCTATTCTCTAAGTGAACTTAATAGCAGGTAATGGACTTCTCCTCCAAGAACTTATCCAATCCTTTTTGAAACACAGCTATACTAACTGCAAGTCTGGCACCAATCTCAAAAAGGTGTTCACACTGTGGACTTTTGTTATTTGTGAGTAACACCTGATTTTGTCTTTAATATTGTATTTTAGGTGGCATTCTCTTATTTATATTCAATGGGCTCGTGTCACTTATTTCTATGATAACACATAGGTGCACCTGCTAATTTTGCTCATCTTCTATCCCTAGGATTTTCCTACCTGTTTGATTCATTGAGGACTGATTTGTACCCATTTTCTCCACTATTTCCTCACAATGTTCTTTTAGCATTTTTGACACTTTAAAAAAAAAAAAAAAAGCCTTTTCTTGAAAATGTTCTGAGATCAAAACACTAAGGGCCTGATTTTAAAAAGCATTTACATTGGTAAAACTGGGTTTTACTGGAGTAAATGCACTTTAGCCATATAAGTGGGTTTTTGAAAATTGCTACAATATATGCCATTGAATTGTCCATAGGATTTGCTTGCGTACATGCACTTTAAACACGTAAATTGCTTTTGAAAATTCACCTGTATAAGGGTAATTTAAAAAGGAGTTACAAGTGTAAATGTAACACATTATCATAGCAATTTCAAAAAGCCATTTACATGTGTAAAGTGCACGTATGTGAGCAAATCCTATGGACAACTCAATAGCATGTATTGTATCAATTTTGAAAAGCCCACTTACAAGATAAAGTACATTTACAAGTGTAAAACCCAATTTTAATTATGTAAATGCTTTTTAAAATCAGGCCCTAAGGAGGTAATTTTCAAAGGAGTTACACATGCAAATATAATATACTATTGGAGCAATTTTCAAAAGCCATTTACGAATGTAAAGTGTACTTATGTGAGTAGATCCTATGGACAATTCAATGGCACATATTGTAGCAATTTTCAAAAGTCTACTTAACACGGTTAAAGCGCATTTAAATGCGTAAAACCCAGTTTTAAGCATGCAAATGCATTTTGAAATCAGGCATTACTAATCGCCCCGTTTTGCATAGCATGCAATCCGTTGTCATTAGGCAATTAAAATAATGAGTCTGTGCTTATTTGGTCCCAAGCAGTGTCACATGAAAGGTAGCCATGTTTGTGTATGAACATAAACATATCTGTAAATTATAATGCTTAATTTAGCATCACTGGGGATTGCTAAGGAACTTGCTATGTTTGTTTTATGATGATAAACCAATATTTTTTACACATATAGTAATTAGAACAGCTGTTTTTGGGGGGGGGGCAGGCTAGATTTTGTTGAGCCAATTTTATCATGTATCTAAGAAAGAAAAATAAATAGGAAGGAGATAAATGAGGGAGGGCCAGGAAGTGAGAAGTTCAAGAGTAGTAAGCAAATCAATACCGTGCAACAAAAGTGGCCAACAAAAGCAGTATCAGGCAAATATGTTGACAAAGAATGGACATTTGAACTTTTTTTTTTTTTTTTTTTAAAGGTATTGCAATTTATTTGTCTTTTTCCTCATGGCATAGTAGAAGTAGGGTTGGAGATGGAAAATGTTGCTCTCTTAAATTGTGAGTTCAGTGGCACTGGGATCTGTGAGGTTCTGAAGAGCGCAGGTTTGGATGTAATTCTGTAGAGATGTCTGAGCTTTGACTGAAACCATGGGAAAGCTGTGTAAAAAAAGAAAAAAGTGGTATGAGGTAAAACCATAATAGTTCTTATGTTTTGTTTCGAACAGTTTAAAGGCAAGAAACCCCCTCTAGCAGCCAACGGGATTGCATTGAAAGGCAGAACTGCCAGCAACCAACAAAAGAAGCCAAATCCAGCCACAAGCGTGAAACGTACTCCATCAAGTAAGCGTGTGCATGTTCATGAAAGCTCCTTAACTTGAATTCCTTAGTAAAATGGATATTTATAAGGCTAAAGGCCTGATTTTTAATCCCCTGCGCGCGGGGAAAACGGGGGTTAATGCGTGTGGCTGGGCCTTGCGCCCACCGCTCGCACTTTAGAGAGGCCCAGCTGCGCGCGTAACTCCTGTTATGCACACAAGAGCCAGGCCTCTTCCAAGTGGGGGGGTGGGGGGGTGGGTTGGGACAGCGCCATTCATCGCTGTCCCGGACCATTGCGCGCCGGCAACCCTTACTTCAGGTAAGTATTGAAACAACAAAAAGAAAAGAAGAATCGGTTGGATTTAGGGGTTGGGGAGGAAAGGGGAAGGGAGGTTAGGGTAGGGGGTAGGGAACTGGGGAAGGCCGTGATGCGTAGCCGCACAAATTTGCAGAAGTTTACCCCCCCCTTGCGCGCGTGGATTATAAAATCTGGTGCACATGTGCGCGCAGCCTGCCAATTTTATAACGTGAGCACCGGGAAGCGCGTGCACATGGACGTGTGAGCGCACCTTACAAAATCTACCTGATAAGGCCTGATTTTTAATCCTCTGCGCGGGAGAAAAATGTAGGGCCTTCAAAGGAGTTGAGGGAAAGAGGGGGAGGATAGGTAGGGGGGGTAGGAAAGTTCCCTCCCAGTCCGCTGGTAGGGAACTGGGGGAGGCCCGATTTAGTCGCTGCATGCAAATTGCTATTTTCAATGCCCCCGTGCACGCGCCAACCCAGATGGTACCAACAAGCTAGGGTGAAATAACATAGTGCCAAATTTCATCTTTGTGAGATTTTCCTCACGCCAAATGATGTCAAATCTTCACCAAAGGTGTACAGTGCTGTTCGGTCATCTCACTCTACATGCAAAACTGGCCCCGAAACCACCACCAACACCTCACCTCAACCTATTAAATGGCCCTCCTATTGAGATATAAATACTTCCCTACTGTGAGGGCTTTGTAGATAGTCTCTCTCTCTCTTATTTTTCCAATCTATTTTAAAATTAAAAGGTGAATTTTAGCTCTAGTGGACACACCTGGGGGGGGGATAGATGGGTGGGGAGATGATGGGGGAGATTTATGTATTTACATTTGTTTACTTACATTTGCTTATAAAAGGAAATAAACACACACTATATAGTGCGGATGGCAATGAAGATTAAGAAATGAGCAAGACACACTACAGCTCTGTTTATTGTTCAATTCACACACTTTATTTTCTTTCATTTTATTGTAATGTAGCTCGTCTAATGCCACACCATTGCTAGGATCAATGCCATGTTGTTTGGCCATACTAGTTACGTGATTTCAAGAAATTGATTCGGTACAGTAACATTCTGTAAGTGATGTTAATTTAGCGTGCAATGACCACCCTGTATACGGTTTCAACTCCTTCAATTGATTGTATGATGTTCTTATCCATGGCTGTGTCAATAAACAATAAATTATAAAAAAAAAAAAAAGCCCAGCATGCACATAAATTAGGGGATGCACGTACAAGTCAGGCTTATGTGTGCCGACCTAATTTAAAAACTGACCAGCTACGTGCACATCTCACTTGATTTCAAAAAGGGGTGCGGTGTGGTCAGGATGGGGCATGGGGTTTTCAGGGCACGGCCAAGAGATATACGCTTAAATACGTAGGCGCCCCGGTGCACTCCCAGATCCACTGCCGCATTACTCTACTTCTGCTATGGAGGAGGTGTCACTTTAGAAAGAAAAGAAATTCGCCATTTCTGCTGGGTTTAAAGGATCTGGGGTATCTGAGGGGGTGTGCAGGCTATCAAACCAGAGGGGTTTGGAGGACCTAGCTCTTAACTGGGCAAACTGGTGAAACTGGCAATGTCGTGGATGTGCGCCTGTTATAAGATACCCTGACTTGCGCGATCAGACTCCGTGTTTGCGTGCCTAGGCGCCGCACCCACTTAAAATTAGCCGCACATGTGCACGCAGCCAGGCTATTTTGCAACGTGCATGCATCGAAAATAACTGCGTATCTGGGCTTGTGCCAACGCACATGCGCCAAAATGGGCCCAGGCACTGGTTTGAAAGTTACTGTTCCCGAGCACAGAACATTCACGCGCAAAAATTAAGTAGGATTTTCTGCGTAAGTCCCTATTCCCGCATGTTAAGTCACAAATTTTCTAAAGGAAATTAACCCATTTTTCAAAGCTTCCACCCGTTCGCCCAGTTCATCTTCAGGTCATCGAGACCCTCCTGACTTTTCAGCCTGAACTCCCCCCCCCCCCCCATCCAGCCAATACTATAATATAAACATGTTTGAGATCATTATGCAAGATAATTAGAAGGTGAAAGTTTCCAGATCTACCTGCATAAGTCTCTGTGCATGTATGTTGGCTCCACCATGAAATGCCCCGAACTACCCCTTGTTTGCACATGTATGTTTGCATGCGGACCTTTATTTACGCATGTTTGATGTGCATGCATACATGCTATTTGCCGCATATATGCTCATTTTGCCATCCGCAACCTTTGGAATATTTATCCCTATGTGCATGCATTGTCACAGGAAATTTGTGCAGCTGTTTTAGCAGATGTAACTTCTGCGGGGGTATTTGCTGGGATCATTTTCAAAGCTGATTTATTCACATAGGCCTGATTTAAAAATTGTTGTAACTTATGCGCGATGTTACAAGATTTTTTACCAATAGCATTGTCTGAAATAATGTGTGGATATTCTGGTGGTACTCTTAATCAACATACCCTGTAGTGGACTTCTCGTACGTTGCAGGGGGTGGGCATCCTCTGATCCTTGATGGCCCCTAACCAGTCGGGAATTCAGGATATCCCTATTGAATATGGAGGAGAGAGATTTACATTCCCACTGCCTCAATTGTATGCAAATATTCTTGAATATTCTGTAGAGTTTATTTATTTATTTAAAAACTTTTCTCTACCGTCGTTCAGTAAATTAACCATCACAACGGTTCACATAAAGGCACATATAGTAATAGAAATTAATTAGGATAGCTAAAACATTATAGACGTGCCAAAAATATGCAGTAACAGGATTCTTTCAATATAGAACTGTTTGTTAATTATTGATTTTATTAGGCTGAGGTTACTATTGCAGTTCATCTATAAAGAGAATAATCTTAAGTGTATTTAAAGGTGGGAAAGAAAAACACACACATTAATCATCTTCAGGGTCACTGTCTTCCTTGCCAAGAGCTGAGCACCGCACTTTGCTCATCAGCTGGTCCTCAGTTTGCTTCCTAGGGTTTTCCTCCAGCTCAGTCTTTTATCACACTGGACTCTGAAAGCTTCCACTGCAGTTCATCTTTAGTCAGATTCATGCCTCCAAACACTAGCGGTCCAATAAACTGTGCCCTGATATCACCGTCAAAGTAGACAAAAACAGGCGGTGGGGTCCTATCCGGGTAGTTGGGGATACAGATTGTAGAAATAACTTTGACAAATTTGAGATCTTGAAATTTCCTTGCCAGTCCAGTGAAGTGCTGGTTTATTAGAGCACAGAGAGGAATTCCCTGTTTGTATAGATGCAAAACCACCCCATAGATCCTTTCCAGCTTTCGTTACTTCTTGAACATAGGCCTGTCCTGATATCTCCAACACTTCTCCAAATGTATTCTTTAGTTGTGTTGCTTGCCACTGTGCTAGTCTTTGCTGTCTGTACATCTCTATGGCTCGTTCATCTTCCTCATTAAAGTCGTCTTCATTCTCTTCAAGCTCCTCCAAGGTCATGTCCTTGTAGGTTTTCACGATCAACTGCTGCTGCAGTATCTGCTCATCATCCTTTGCTGCGTCTTTCCCTTGTTCCTTTGGAGGAAGGATGCCCTTTTTACGCAGGATGTCATTCCACTCCATGTCTGCATTGAGGTCCTGCATGGTGCCAAGCTGGGAGTTATCCTGAAAACCCGGCTGGTTAGGGACCCTTGAGGAGCAGAATTTCCCACCCTGGCTGTATAGTATGTGCTGTCCCCTTCACACACTTCTACATCAGAGGTTGCCTGCTCTGGTCCTCAAGAGGCACAAGCTGGCCTGGTTTTCAGAATATCCATAGGGGTAGATTTTCAGACGTACACCCGATTTTATAGCATGCTCGTGCAGTATGTCTCTCTGTGTTTGGTGTATTGTTCCGTGTGTGTGATGTGCTCTGTGTTTCTCATTCTGTATCTGAATGAGATGTGTCTATACCTCTCCCAGGGTCTGAGTGTGCTGTCTTTTCCTGGGTGTAGGGTATGTTTTTCTCTCTAGGTGTGGTATGTCTGTGTTTCTCTGCCTGTCTGAGTGTTGAGTTTGTCACTGTGTGGGGTGTCTTTGTTTCTCTGTGTCTGTCTAGGTGTGGGATGTATGTGTCTGTCTCTGTGTTTCTATCTGTGCTCTGTGTCTGTCAGTCTGTTTCTCTCTGTGGGGTGACTACCTCTGTGCCTGGGTACCTTTTAGAACTTACTCCTGTCAGAAATTTGAAAACAAAATGGGGGCTCTGTGCCACTAGCTTGTAGTGTGGCTGCCTGATAGATATTCTTTGTGTGCATGTGTCTTGTGTGTATGTATGTATATATATATATGTGTGTGTGTGTGTATATATGTATATATATATATATATATGTAACTGTATAAAGTAACCCATTCCCAACCAATTGCATGAGTGATAGGGGGACTATGGCTCAAAAGCTTTGCTCACTCTGGCCTAGACTGATCCAGAGCAGGATGCAGTAGTGTCTGCTTGGCCTGATTGCGAAGAGGATGCCAGGGGGTTAAGGAGGAATTCACATCCATTCCGGCTATGGTGGAGGAAGAAGAAGCCATAGTCCACCCAGCAGATTAAAAAAAAAGTAGTTGTCCTGCCTGAGTCCAGTGGGGGAAGTGGCAATATCTGCTGGCCACATTGATTTTTCTGCCATAAGTATTAAAGGGTTGTCTTGTATTCGGGCCAGAATAGTACATATTGGGAAATACTTAATTATTGAAACACTGGAAATTTTCAGAAAACAGTTATCACACAAAAATAAACCACTTTAGCTGATGGAAACTGGTGCGGTAACTCCATAGTACATAACATAATGTTTTCTTAATAAAAGAAATACTTTCACAAGAAAACAAAACATGATCACACTCAAGTACAAAGGCCCCATTGTGCCTTAATGCTCCTTTTTTTCCATTCAGTTTTTTAAAAGAAAAGTATTTATAACAAACTTTGCTGCCCCCAGCAGGTGTTCAAAGTGTGGATCAATTTTCTTATATTTTTCTGAATTGTCCCTTTGGCTCTTTGGACTTCGTTAGCTCATTTTGTTTTGATCTGATGAAGGGAGGACAGCTATCAAAGGCTAGTTAAAGTATGTTAAGTTAGTCCAGTAAAAAGATATTATCACCAATAACTTATTTGTTGACTTTTTCTTCTACATACTCAAGTGGACTAGCATGGTACGTGGGGTGCTTTTCTTTCCAAGGGACATTTTCATTACCTTCAGCACCATCTAGTGGTGGAAAAGGAGAAGGCTGGTTCCTGAATTATTGCTGATCCCAGCTAAGGCCTAGATTCATCGCAGGCTGAGAAGTCCATTGCACACTGCATTACAGACTGAACAGGATTTTATGATAATTGGTGGTTTGGGCTGCTGGAGAGAGAGACTCTATAGAGGCTCACAAAAAAGTTAACTATTTATACCACTGTAAAAGGGGCCACTAATAACTCGGGGTGAGTTTGGGGGGGGGGGCAGTTTTACATGCACAGTTATATGTACAAACAGAACAGTTAACATCAGTGAAGATTTAATGTGATTTGGAGTAATGAAAGGTAAAAAGAGTATTTTTGTACATTTTACTCTCTACCTACCTTGATTGCAGCTAGGTAGAAAGAACATCAAGCTAGGTAGAGAGAACATGGTACAAATCTACTTTTCTTTTACCTTTCATCACTCCAAATCACATTAAATCTTCACTAGTGGTAACTGTTTTGTTCGTACGTATGACTGCATGTAAAATTGCCCCCTCTTACAGTGGTATAAAAGGTTCTTAGGTTCTTATGTTCTTAAGTGAGCTTCCACAGAGGGTCTGTCTCTTTCTCTCTCTTCTACCCCCCCTCCCCCACCCCAAACTGATTTGCGATAAATCCTGTAATTCACTACTATCAGAGGCATAACGTACAAAAAAAAGGTGTAGTTATTTCCGACGTTAAATCCCACAATACTGTGCGTTATGTTATCGCATGCAAAGTTCAACAACCCTCATTTCCATTTACTCTACCCAAACTCCTCCCACTCAACTACTAATTTTAAATTTGCATATGCATTCCGCGATGCAGTATTTATCATGTGCGTTACGCTGTTATCTCGGGCATTAGAGCCCTAACGCACACAATAACACCCTAACACATTTAGATAAATGACCCTCTAAATAAATAACTCCAGTAGCTTCCTGTAATTTTTTTTTTTTTTTTTATTTTTAGGAAATTATCTGCTTTGTTTATATGAGAAAGAAGCAATTAGCTGGAAGAAAACCACCAGCAAAGCTTGTGCACCATTTCCAACCCAACAAATACACAAGTAAACTTAGAATTTCCCCACGGGACACTGATGATGAATGCTGATGTAGAGAGAAATAATTGTTCTTGTCAAGCAAGCAAAGGTCTGAGTGATTTTGCCCAACCTTCAGGGTTTGCACATACGGTCATGTTGAAGCTTTATGATGTAGCACACCAAGAACAATATAAAAGTATCTCTCTGATTGGGAGATACAGCAATTATATCAAAGTGATGATCTGGTGAAATGCATCAAGCTTTCTTGGTGTTCTGGAGCTCCCTCTGTCAGCTTCGTTTAATTAGCTGTTATCATGTTGCACACAACGTTACCACCATTCTGAGGTACATTATCTGTGTTCATTATAGGTAAATGTTTTTCCACCACTTATGCTCGTGTTGAAAATAAGGACAAGAATTTCAGGGCCTGATTTGCTATGTATTTTTTTTTTCTCTATTGCTATCTTATGTGGAACAAGAGTTAGTATGATATGTTTAGTATTATTATTTTTTTTTTAATATACTGACATTTGATCTGAGATATCACATCAGTTTACATTGAGGTACTGTAGGTATTTCCCTATCCCCAGAGGGCTTACAATCTAAGTTTTGTACCTGAGGCAATGGAGGAACAGTGGGACTCGAACCCTGGTCTCCTGGTTTGTAGCCCACTGCTCTAACCACTAGGCTATTCCTCCTCGCATATTATTGCTGTTTGATTGTATTTTATATGTGTATTTTCTGTTACCCACTGAGATTTGTGGGTTAGCATGCTAGAAATTTTATAAATAAAGACAAAATAAAACAGGCCTTTAGTGCAAAAGCAGTGGCAAAAAAAAGCCAACAGTTATCCATAAAGCATGACCACTCTTTAACATGAAGTCATTATGGGGGTAATGTTGAAACAGACTTCTGCGAATAAAGTAGTACTTTACCTATACAAATGGCCCTTCAGAAAATTGTGCGACCGCTGCACTCATAAAATTATATGCATTTAGGTCCATGCATAGGGAAGAAGCGTTCCAAGGGGTGGAGTCTAGGCGAGGCTGGGACTTACATGCATACTTTTTTAATTTAAAAAAAAAATATGCGCCTACGTCTCTTGGGCACATATCAAATAGCAGGTGTAAATCTGTGCACGTGTAATTTTACCAGGATAATTTTCAAAGTGGGCTTATGCGCATATATCCACTGTGAAAATTTGGTATAGCTTGTGCATGATGTTACAGAATTACCTCGTATAAGTACAATAGTGTCTTTACTGTTCCCACCTACAACTGGGTCATCCTATTCCCCCACCCGAAAAAGTGCCTTGTTTGGTTGTAGTTTTACTCCATTACAAAGCACAGTGCCACCTCCTGTTCTTTTCACTAATCAGTGACAAGGTGTGCTGTAAAGTTCTAGAGTTGCAGGAGCCTGAATGAGATAAGGATGTGAATGCTTCTACTGTGGCCCCCAGAACAGGACTGAGACTGCCACTCATTTCCTATAGGCCACCCTTTATAGTTCCCTACTTACCCGACCTGGATTCAAACTGGTGACTGAGAGATGAAAGGCTCTGTAGTGCAGAGATGGTTCTTTGGAGCTGGGCAGCCTACCATGCTGGTTTTCTGTAGGACCCTTCCCCCCACTTTAAGCACTCTTTTTTTGTTTTCCTTTTTGGCTTCTTGATTGTTGGGGTGCCTGCCAATTAAAAAAATTGGCAAAAAGGAAGCAACAAGAAAACACCACCTTAGCTGATGAGCAGTATCAAATCAACTCTTAAAATCAAGAAGGAACATCTCATTCTCCTATTTGTTTCCATTTTTTGATGCTACGCTGACTAGACTGCAGAAAACGTTTAGTAAGTACTTTGTCTTCCTTTACAGATACTGATCAGTATAAATATGGGAAGAACCGTGTAGAAGCAGATGCAAAGAGGTTACAAATGAAAGAAGAGGAACTTTTAAAGAGAAAAGAGGCCCTGCGAAACCGTCTGGCTCAGCTACGGAAAGAAAGAAAAGACCTGCGGGCTGCCATCGAGGTTAACACTGGTGAGTCAGGCTCTTGTTTATCTGTAGCACCATCAGATCTCTAAGAAGGAGAATATAACGCCGCCCCAGATAATCCTTTTTTTTTTTTTTTTTTTAAAGCCCATTCATAAATGATACTCTGGCAAAGGCAAATATCCAAAATCAAGTCACAAGACTTGTACCAAAAAAAGAAAAAAAAAAAAGGCTTGTTCTTTTGAGTTTCTTCAATTGATCCCGGCAAACATACACTGAAAGGGGAAAATGTTTCACTATCTGTCACCATGAACAGCAGTCAGTGTCATGCATGACGTGACTGTACCCTAAACTCTTACTGCAAGATGAGGGACAATGAATTCATGCAAAAATGTATAAATATGTGACCATGAAATGGAGTAACATTTTAAAGATTATGCAGCTCCTGTTACATTCTATGCCTTCCTCTATAAATATGGGTCCTCTTCCTTTTTAAACAAATACTTTTTTTTAAGAGGTATACTTTTTTATAAAGGAATACATTTTTTTAAAGGTGTACTTAGCCAGATAAGTCACAAGTTTTTATATCCCCCATACTTACCTGGCTGACATTTAATTGGATAAGTCATTATCTGGCTAAGATTTAGTCAAACAAGAAATGAGCACATTGGGAGCACGCCAGGGCGGGGATGAATTAGCCAGATAACTTAGGAGTTGCCTAGTAAGTTATTTGGCTATTTCCAGATGTGCCTGAGACCTGGTGTAAAGTTATCTGGTTAAGTAATGAGGGGCTGATTTAAAAAAAAAAAAAAGTTTGTGAGCAAGCCTGGAAGTCCAAATTCCATTTTGCTAAATCCATGTTAGTTCTTCCCTATTATGTCATGTAAATCCATATGACCAGTAATTTTGTTCTTAATTATAGCTTCCACCATTTTACTAGGCACAGACATTAGGCTGAATGGTCTGTAGTTACTCGGGTCATCTCTGGGGCCCTTTTTGAAAATCGGTATTACATTTGCAACACACCAGTCCTTAGGGAGGCAGGTTTGAATGGTAGGTTACAGATTACCAGTCTGTAATTAACAGGTCTGCAGTCTCAGTACATTAGAACTCTGGGGTGAATACTATCCAGTCCTGGTGATCTGCTACTATTTAGCTTGTCAGTTTGCTGTAGCACCACTTCCAGATTCACACCAATTTGATTCACTTCCTCTAAGTCATTACCTACAAAACTGGTTCAGGCGCGGGTATCTGCCCAACATCCTCCACCGTAAAAATCAAAACAAAGAATTAATTTTGAGCCAAATAGCCGGGTAAGTGATGGGCAGGATGGGGACGTAACTGGGAGGAGCTACTTATCCTGTTAACTTACCCCTAGATTCATCAAAATGCTATAATTTTGCATGGATAACGCCCATGAAAAGAGAAAGGGGCATGTCTATGATAATTTTAGAATTACCACACCACCCGCTATGTTAGTGCTTCGCATAGGTATTATCACGGACCATGTTAAAGTTTTTGTGCTCTGCGATACTTGCAGTTTTGCTACTTGTGAAGTGCCCAGACAGGCTGTGGGAGAGCGAGATGCCCCCTTTTTTATCGCAGGCGCTATTTCCATTATATTTATAGCATTTTGATAAATCTAGGTCTAAGTTAGCTGGTTAGATTAGATCTGCTATTGAGCAGGTCTAAAGTTAGCTAGATAAGTTTGTCTGACTGACTTTAAAGTTATGTGGGTATATTCAGCTATATTGCTGAATATCTCAGATAAATTAGCCAGGTAAGTTTATCTGGCTATCTTCCCTAGCCAGCTAGGTTTTGAATGCTACCTCATAGATGTTCCACTATGACCTTATTCTCCTTGAGAACCCCCACCCCCCCAACTCTTTCACAGTTTTTATTTGTTTCTAATTTACTTGAAAAGTTTTTATTATTAGCTTTGCCCCTGTGGCAAGCCTTTCTTCAGATTCTCTCTTGGCTTCTTTTATTAGTTTTATAATCTAATTTGGCAGTGCTTGTATGCATTCCTATTTTCCTCATTAGGCCCTGCTTTCCATTCTTTAAAAGATGTCATTTTAATTTTGATAGCTTCTTTCACAATACCATTTACCCATACTGACCGGTGTTTGATCTTCATTTGTGGAATACATTTTATCTGGGCATCCAAGTTGTTGTTTTTAAACAGTCTCCATGCCTCTTGCAGACTTTTAACTCTTAGTTTTCTCATCTCATCATAGTCGTCCCCTTTAAAGTTGTATGTTGTAGTTTTATTTATATTTCGTCTTGTGACTTTTCTCAAATTTGATTGTATTATGATCACTGGTACCAAATGGCTCCGCCACGGTTACCTCTTACACCAGATCTTGCATCCAATGAGAACTAGATCTAAAGTATCTCTCCCCCTCCCCACAACCCACATTGGTTCTAGGACCAGCTGCTCCATGTAGCAATCATTTATGGTGTCTAGGAAATTATCTTCCCTGACATGCTCAGATGAGATATGCAGCCAATCAATATTGGGGTAATTGAAATCTCCCATTATTATTGTGTTTCCATGCTTAGTAACATGTCTAATTTCTGTCAGCATTTCACAATCTGTTTCACCATCCTGGTTGAGTGGATACTAGTAAACCCCCAGTGCTATACTGCTTCCTGTCCTGCATGGGATTTCTATCCTTAAAGATTATAGAGAGTAGTTTGCTTCCTGATGAATCTATATCTTACTTCATTCTATGGAGTCCTTGCTATATACCACACTACCACCGCCTTTTCTGTTCTGTCATTTCGATATATTTTGTACCCGTGTATCACTGTGTCCTATTAGTTGTCCTGTTCCACTAAGTCTGCTATGAGATGCATCCTCGATGTAAAAGGATAATACAATACCTGGAAGAGCATGTCCTAGCTATAGGAACACTTTCTTCCATTTAAAAATGATGTTCTTTTTCCTGTTTCACCAAAGCAGCACAGAGGCTGCCAGAATGGAGATGGGAAAGCTCTACTATGTCCCTAAAGGTCTTATCGATATACCTTTCTGTTCTCCTCAGTTCCTGGTGACCTCCTCCAACACAACACAGGGGCTGACAGGGAGTGAGGTGGGACCACTCTAGCATGTCCCTGATGGTCTCCTCCTTGTACTTCTCTGCCTCATCTCTTCCAGGTCAGCCACTCTAGCGTCCAGAGACCATACTCGTTTTCTCAGCATTAGGAGCTCTTTGCATTAGGTGAACACATTTAACCTCTCCACAACTGGAAGAAAAGCATATATGCGGCACTCACCCATAATACTGGATAACACCGATTTTGCTGCTGCCTGCATATTTATTAATTTCTTAAACTTCGAGATTGAAAATTTCCCACCTGCTGATCTGTTTTGCTTCCCTTTTTCCCTGCCATTTACCCAATTTTCCCCCTCATGTACCCTTCAAGTCTTTCTCCTCCTTCCATTCCGCAGTCCTATGTTGATCTCCTCCTAGTCTCTTCCTTGTGTCTTTCATCCTTTTTCTTTCTCTTCCTGCCTTGATTCCCATTCCTTCCCCTTATTGTACTTTGCATCATCTATGTATATTGGCCTTTTGGTATGAGAATAAGGATTCACTACATCAAGACATAAATGGGTCGATACAGTAAGGTGCGCTCCGGTGGAGCACACTATTAGCCCACGTTTGGCCGCATCGAAAATGCGCGGCCAACCCCCCCGAAACGAATAGCACCCGCAACATGCAAATGCAAAACAATTACTTCCCTTGGAAGTACTGATGCACCAGTACCCTAACTCACGATCAGGAAAAAAGCTAAGGCATGGCTCTTCGCCCAGGCCTTCCCTGCAGAAAGCTTCAGTCCTCCAGCCCAACTACCTGAACCTGAATAAAAGCTATAAATGATACACCATTGGACCCTTGTTGCTTAACGCAATGGCAGCTGTAATTAGATTCTAAGCATATGGCTAATTCAAATGGTATTGTTCGATTAAACTTGCTGTTGTCTTCCTTGAGGCCATTCTTCCCTGTTCAAAATGTATTAAATTTCAAAGAGCAAAAAAAGCAAAACATAAAGAAGAAAAAAAAAGAAACAAAAAACCAGATCACAACAAGGGCAGTGAGGAACAAAGTACTAGTCTCGCAAATTTGATTTGACGTATTGTAACATAGGAGCCCAAATCCTCAGACAACAAACGATTATCTCGCTGAACTGCAACCCTTTCATATTTACCGTAAGGAGATACAGTGTTCCATCACATATTCATATTCACATGTGTATTATCTTTCCAGTCTAACAGAATTAGCCGCACAGCAACAGATATCAGAAAATCAAACAATTTACATTTAGCATGGGATAAAGAGGATGATTGGACTAATGACTTCTAAATAATAATCTGAAAGGATAAATCTTCAGAAACCCCCCAGAACAGCGCATACACTTACCCACACCAGTGCCCAATAAGAGGATAAGGTTTGGCACGAATACAATAAATAGGAAATTGGCCCTGTTTCCAGCTGACAAGACCAACATAAAGTGGAGCCAGAACCTGTAAGTTTTTTCACCTTTGCTGATGTCCAAAGGGCTCTATGAGCAACAAAATATATAGGCCTGGTAAGAGATGCAGAATGAGAAATCCTTCAAGATGTATCCCATAGGGTCCACTACCACTCAAGTCCCTTACCCAAATCCTGTTCTCATAATTTTTCAGTCCCTACACACCTCCTCCTGGATTTGGCCTGCCTCAATTTATAAAAATCCGCTACTTGCTCAGGCGATGGCCAAATAGATTTACAGATGTAATCCAGCTTTGTTAGGTCCTGTAATTTCACACCATTAGTCATAATACAGTGACAAAGTTGCAGCCAGTTAAAATATTGATGAGGGCACAACACAAACTCCTTGAGGCCATTCTTAGCAAAAGGCAGAAGAGTGACCTTGGTCAAGTCACTTTACCCTCCATTGCTTCAAGTGCAAACTTAAAGGTGAATTTTAAAAGCCAGACAAGCACATTAATTAGGGGATGCACGAACATGTTGGGCTTGCGCAAACTGTGAGCGGAGATTTAAAAACCGCCAAGATGCTCGAGTATCTCCTGGAGGTCGCTCATCTCCGAGGTTTTCAAGAAGGGGGGTGGAGCATTGGCCTGGTCTGGGCACGGCATGGGCATTTCAGGGCATGAACCAGACAGAGATGTGCGCGTAAATACTTACGCAATCCAGCGTGCGTCGAGGCCCCCTGCCATATGGATGGCATGTAAGTAAAAAAAAAAAAAAGAAAGAAAAATAGGCAGATCTGCAGGATTGTAAGGGTTGGGAATAACTGGGAGGGGGAGTGAAGGCTATTAAACTAGGGAGGTTTGGAAGACCTATCTTTTAACTAGGCGATCTGGGGACGAACTGGTAAAACTGGGAATAGCGTTGGCATGTACCCCTTTTAAATCCCCTGATATACATGGTAGAAGCAGCATTCGCCCGCACAGGCGCACCCACTTTAAATCTGGCACGCAAGCAGCCAGGGTATTTTTTAACATGCGTATTTATGCGCACAGGTTATAAAATAGCCACATCTCTGGATGCGGGCCGACGTACATGCGCACATGTGCGCCCACCTGCTGGCTTGAAAGTTACCATCCCTGAACGTAAGCCCCTCTGGGGACAGGTAAATACCTGCAGTGCCTGAACGTAATCCACTTTGAAGTGCCGAAAAACAGAATATAAAAAACTATTATGTCTATAAATAAATAAATAAATTCAAGCACTCCTCTGACTTTCAGGCAGGAAGGCCCAAGTTATTCTTGAGGACAAGTTAAAGAAGCTAGAAGAGGAATGTAAACAGAAAGAAGGTGAACGTGTAAACCTGGAGTTAGAGCTGACTGAGCTTAAAGAAAGCTTAAAGAAAGCCCTGGCTGGAGGAATCACGCTGGGGCTGGCAATAGAACCAAAATCAGGGACATCAAACCCCCAGGTACGTCCCAAGCTGAAGTATTTGAGAAAAAATTTGCAAATGAATGACTGTGGTTTGTAAACGGGTAACAGAAGCTGTTCAAATTCTTTAAGAAAATATTTGATATTTTTACTTTTTTTTTTTTTTACTCATCTGGAAGATAACATATATTTCAAATGTATGAGCTGTGCACATAATAATTTATACCAATTAATAATTTTTGCATTTTGAGCCTGCTTTTCCAAATGATACTAAACGTGGCTTCCAGCATTATTCAAATTTCATTGCACATTCTAAAGTGTATATTCATTTCCATATTTGACAGCTTCTTAAGCCTCTATTATGGAATCCATTAACAGTCAAAAAGGGTACACATGGAGGAAGAGGAAAAATCCCTTACAGACTACTTGCCCATGTTCAAGCTTCCAATAAGACAACTTACCGAAAATTACCTAATGTGGAAAATGTAATCCTGTTGTATGCTCAGCCAGTCTAAGTGAAAAAAGCTAATTTAAAAATGACAAAAAAAAAATAATAGTTGAGTGAATATCCCCATCTGTGTTCGAATGTTCAGAAATTTGGATTACTCAGGGAATCCCAAATAGTAAATACTTGATGTGATTTATCAAAGGCTTTTCCCTCAGGCACTTTGAATCAGGGTGAGTTTCCGGGAGGAGGGTTGAGATTGGGATGGGGGGGGGGGGGGGGTGGTGTTGTCACAGACACATTCAGAGGGATTCATAGTAAAACGGACATCAGTAAAGAATTATAGTTCGGTGACCAAATCAACTCCTCCTGTTAGACTTTTCATGACTTTTCAAGGACTTTTCAGGACTTTTCAAGGACTATAATTCTTTACTGATGTCCGTTTTACTATGAATACCTCTGTGTCTGTAACAACACCCCCCTTAACCCCAGCCCACCTCCCGAAAACCCACCCCAACTCAAAGTGCCCCTCTAGAGTGATACATATATAGAGAATCTCTCCCCCTTCTCCCTCCTCTCTCTCCCCATGCAAGATACGTGTGTAAAGGCTGTAGAAGTCTGTGTAATAACAGTATTTTATATGCTATGTGTGTACTGTATAAAATGAGACGCATTTTTGCTCACACTGCAATACACCCATTTATGAATGCACGTGCGTTCCTTTTAAAATTTACCCATATATAGAGAAAGATCCTAAAAGAATTAAATGCTCTTTTGTAAGCATACGTGTCTGACTTGTGAAATAGTACTTGGCAGCCGGATACTCATACTCCACCATACTGGCAAATGCATGTATTATTATATGTGGCATATATATTGCAGAGTATATTAGTCTCTCAAATTAGAATGCACGTTCGCAACATTTAACACTTTACTGCAGCATGTATTCAGGACCTCATAATACTAGCGCGGACATTAAATTATATAGTCAATATCTGCTTCTGCCACTGTACATTCAGTTTAGCCTTTTACCACTAAAATATAAGTTGGACTTGTGATTTTACAGTAAAATCATAGGTCTAACATTTATAGAGGCTATTAAAAAAAAAAGCACTTAGCCGGTTAAAATGGCCAAGTATTTTCAGCGGCCGCCACTTAGCCAGTTAACTTACCTAAGTTACTAAACTGGCTGAGTTCTTAACTGGCTAATTTGGGGTGGGTAAGGGGCATAACGAGGTAGCACTACTTTAACTGCTCAATAGCAGGTCTAAACTTAGCTCGGTAATACTTATCTGGTTAAGTAGCGATTTATCCGGGGATATTAAGCAACATAGCCATTCTGCTGAATATCCCCATCCAGGTTAGCCGGTTAACTCTATCCAACTAACTTAGATAAGTGGATATTTTTGGAATTTCTACCCCTTATATTTTCAAATATTTTATTTAAAAAATAGAAGTACTTCCTTTTGTATTAAGTTGCCCATTTCAATCATAGGGCTGACGCTGGACATATTGGGGTCCAGGGTAGAAACTAAAGATTAGGCTATGCCAGTGCTATGAAGCTCTGCCTTAGTTACATCTCTTAGCATAGTTAAGGGGGCTCCTTGTTGTGCTGGGTCCCTGGGAAATTACCCTGCTTGCTACCACACACAAAAATTGGGCCTGTATAAGCATGATGCAAACTGAAATTTCTCTAGGAACTGACTGCCTTCATCGTAGTGCCACTTTATGTGGCACAGAATTATGTCCTGGCTTTACTTCTAGAGCTGTTTCTATAAAAGACTTTTCTTCTACTTCATGGGTACTGAAAATGAAGTTTTGTTATGTTTGCCATGCCAGTCTCCTGTTTTTAAGCATCGAACAATGGAGAATTCTCCTGTGTCCAGTTGTGATACCAGTGACACTGAATGCTCGATGCCTGTGAATAGTGCAGCAATCCTGAAGAGGCAACCATCAGCAAAAACGTCGCCTATTCGAGGCCATGTACTACGAAAAGCCAAGGTGAGAAATAAGTAGGGGTGTGCATTCGTTTTGAACGCATATGTAAAACGCAACTTATTTTTTTTTTAAACTTAAAAAAGTGATGATGCGCAACGCATCGCGATTTTCAACTTATTCAACATAGCTATGTTGAATACGTTGAACCTAAATAAACACTTAAACCCCCCACCCTCCTGACCCCCCCCCCCAAGACTTACCAAAACTCCCTGGTGGTCCAGCGGGGAGTCAGGAAGCCATCCCTGTATTCCTTTGCGAGGAGCACGTGACGTCGGCGTCACGTCGAGTGACGCCGACGTCACGTGCTCCTCCGCGCCTCCGCTCCCGGACCCCCGCTGGACCCAACCGGAACTTTTGGCCAGCTTGGGGGAGTCATGTGGAAAGGTGAGAAATGAGAGAGAACTTTCGAGAAGTTTAGTGTGTGTCAAGCAGAGGTGAATAATGAGTCAGGAAGTTGCATGCAGCTTAACCAACACCATCTCTGAAAGTTTGGCTGAATATCCATGTTTTGAGTTCCTTTTTGAAGGATTTGATGTCGCTAAGTGTACCTAGGTACTGTGGTAAGGAGGTACTGTGGTAAGGAGTTTTATATATGAATAAATAAATAAAATACTGTGTCAGTATCATGTGCTGCCAGAAGTTTTGAAATACAATCCCTGGGTTTTCAAAGAATATGTGTGAGAAAGTTAAGCGATAAATAAAGCAAATTAAAATGATAGCAAAATTTTAAAATACGATGGGACTACTAAGCTTGTATAAAAGAACAAGGGAAACCAGAGAAATACCTAGTTTGTACTGAACAGCAACAGAACTAGTACCTGTTTTGGTGTTTGCTTGTAGGAATAACATCTGCTAGATATGAAACAGCATTAGAAAACAGAGTTTTGAAATTAAGCAATCTTAGGGGGTCATTCATCAAATTGTGTTAGGGCGTTATTTCGGGCTCCATAATGCATGCAATAAATATCGTATCACAAAATACGTATATAAATTTGAAAAATGTATTCAAGTGGGAGGAGGAGGAGGAGCTAGGTCACCCTGACTATCAAATTGATTTTCAAAACCCTATGCGCGGCCAAGCCAGGAGATACGCACATGACTCGGAAGTGCACGGGCCACGTGCGTATCTCCCAGTAAGTGCATGACAAAGGTTTTGAGCAAAAGGGGAAGGATATGGGCAGTGCATGGGCAGGCCAGGACAGCACCATGAAGTCAGTATTGCGCACAAGCGTACACCAGGATCCCCCAACTATTTAACTTGCTTCTGCTGCGGACTACATATAAATAGAGAAATAAAAAAAATTTGGGTACTCAGCAGGTTATTAACAGAGTACATATGACAGAAATAGAAAGTATAACATGGTCAGACCATGCTTCCATTTGGTATACTACTGGTATGTCAGCACACGATAGAGGATGTTTATATTGGAAGTTAAATGATGGGCTTTTGGAAGAATCTCAATTTGCAGATAAACATCAGGATGTAATTCAATGTTATCTTGATCTTAATGAATTGCCACATATATCCCCACTATCAACAAGGGACTGTCTCAAGGCAGTAGTGAGAGGGCATATTATCCCCCATGCCTCTTATAAAAAGAAACAGCTTGAGCTAAAACTTCAGGAACTCCTTCAACAAATTTTTAAATTGGAACAAATTCACAAGCAATCCCTTTCAGCTAAAGAGTTGAACGCACTACAAGTTGTATGTCTCAGCTAGCCGAATTAGAAAATAAATCCATCGCCCATAACCTGGAAATGACACAACAAAAATACTTTGAGGGCAATAACAAAATGGGCAGATTATTAGCGCAGAAAATATAAAAGAAATCTCACAAAATAATATTTCTAAAATAAGACACCTCCGGAACAATACTAACAACCAGCCAAGACATTAGGCGGAGGTTTCTAGAATTTTACTCACAACTATAGTGCAAACTCTGCTATTAGAGATGAGGAAATAGAGACCTATCTAGCATCCGTTGAACTCCCTTCTCTCAATGCCTATTACTGGAAAAAGAGATATCAGAGCAAGAAGTTCAAGCCGTCATTAAAAATCTAAAGCCTGGCAAATCACCAGGCCTAGACAGCTTTACAGCCAGATTCTACCAGAAATTCTCAACACAACTAACCCCACTATTAACTAAAATATTAAATGCCCTGAGAGGAGATTTTAATTTTCTTCCCAACTCTAACATTGCTGGAATCACTATTTTGGACAAACCTGGCAGGGACCCAGCAGTCTGTGGGTTGTACCGACTGATATCATTAATAAATATCGATTTAAAAATTTTTGCAAAAATCTTAGCAACCAGATTGAACTCTATAATGCCAAAAATTATACAACAGGATCAAGCAGGCTTTGTTGCAGGGCGTATGGCCACAGACAAAGTGCTTAAGATTGCTGACCTTATCTGGTGGATACAGGAAAACAAGAAACCCTTCTTATTACTGTTGGTTGATGCTGAGAAAGCTTTCGACCTAGTACATTGGTCTTTTCTCTTTAAAACCCTGGAAAAAATGCAATTTGGACAAACCTTTATTCAATGGGTCCAGAAATTATACGACACACCTAGGGCCTGCATAAACGTAGACGGATATTCGGATCTCTTTACAGTAACATGTGGAACCAGACAGGGATGTCCTCTATCCCCCTCCTTTTTGCACTATTCTTAGAACCATTTGCTACAAGGATATGGGCAAACAAGGAAGTACAGGGAGTATCGATGGCCTTTACCTCCAAAATGTCATTATTTGTAGCTGACATTTTATTCACTCTGACGGATCCTATAAGATCAGTGCACGAATCGGTGAACTAAATGACTAAATTCAATGCCGTATCTGGCATTACCATAAATTGGGATAAATCCAAAATACTAAATTTCACAGTTCCTGAAACCCAAGCGCACTCATTGCATTCTCAATTCCCCTTCAAATGGCCCAAACATAAAATTAAGTACCTGGGGATATATATCGGCAATTCCCAAGATCTTTTTCAATTAAATTACCCACCATTAATGGCCAAGGTCTACAAGGATTTAGAGGAGTGGGACAGGTACCACATATCATGGTGAGGCAGAATAGAATTAATAAAAATGAACGTATTACCTAGGCTCTTATATCTATTTCAAACTATCCCTATCAACATTCCAATAGATCTACTTAAGAAATGGCAAAAAAGAATAATGCATTTGATTTGGAAGGGGAAGCAACCAAGAGTAGCTAAATGCATTTCATATCTATCCAAATCTCAGGGTGGCCTAGGGGTACCCAACTTAATGTGATACCATGCAGCTTCTCGTCTTAGAAGCCTCATAGATTGGTACAAGATCACTGCCCCGGCGCCATGGTTGGACAAATGCTGCTATCGGATATACCTTGGCAACACAGACAAACATGGAGAACGGTGACAATGGTACCTCCCTCGGTGGCATCCACACTACACGCTTGGAAAAACTGGAAATTGTCTCTTACTGGAGATAGGGGATATTATTACAGTTCTTCATTGTACAATTTGGAATCGGCACTGTTCCAGGTGTGGAAAGAGAAAATGGGACACTTAAAGGACTCCTCTCTGCTTCCCTGATAGAAACTAATTATAAAATCTTATTAAGATGGTATCGCACCCCAGTAAGCATCCATCGTTTCTCCCCTAACACTTCAGAT
Organism: Rhinatrema bivittatum; assembly: GCF_901001135.1. Lineage (NCBI taxonomy): Eukaryota > Metazoa > Chordata > Amphibia > Gymnophiona > Rhinatrematidae > Rhinatrema > Rhinatrema bivittatum. The sequence continues at coordinate 214,749,160 of NC_042615.1, read as the reverse complement.
CGATGTTGGAAGGGTTGTAATGAACAAGGCTCTTTCTATCACATATGGTGGGAATGCTGTTGTGTACAGGGCTTTTGGCAGTCATTTTTTAAGATGGCACCGGCCGTCCATTGCTCCTACAATGTGACAGAGGCCAGCCAATGGCACCGATAGCCCCTGTCACATGGTAAGGGCAAAGGGCCATCGACGCCATTTTGATTGCTGGCAGCCGATGGCCTGAGAGCGGGAGATCGCTCCCAGGACACCCCCGCTGGATCACCAGGGAATTTCCGTAAGTCTTGGGGGGGGGGGGTCGGGCATGTCTTGGGGGGGTCAGGAGGGTGGGGGGTTGCAATAAATTAAATTTGAAGGGTTGGGGTGCATTTGGGTTTTGTTTGCTTTTTTTTTTTTTTTTACAACCCCCCATTGTAATTCGGGGCGGGTTTCAGGCTTCGTTTTGGGAGCAGATGAAATAAAATCAGCCCGAACCGCGGGAGACGAAAGTTCCTGCAGTGGGCCAATAACGAAGGCCAAACCAAACGGTTCGGCCAAATCACATCTCTACATTCTTCAATAAAAGAGTTAATTAAAAAAATAAATAAATGGGGCAGTTGCAATTATTCGTTTGGGCCAAATTCTACTTCAAAGAATCAGGTTTTGTTAGGTTTTCTACAGGAAGAGAGATCTGGTGCAAACCTAATGGCTGGATCCTGTGAAGGTCGTCCTCCTGATGCTTGTGAGACGTATTGATTTTGGGGATGAGATCGCTAGGCATGCTTAGGTTAATGAGTTTAGAGAGCGGGCTGGTGCATTGGGAGTGAGACAACTGTTCAGGTATGAGGCACTTCATATTTTTTATATTTTTTCTGCTAGTATCATACAAGTAATGCACATTTGCTATTCCACTGTCAGTAATGGGAGGTGCCATAAATGACATGTGGAGCAGGATAGTAAATAGACCCCTAAATATGAAAGCAGGAAAGTTAAATGACTTGCTCAGAATCTCATAGGATGGCCCTTAAGGGACTGGAAGTGAGTACTACGGTCATAGGGGATAACTATAGGGAAGAGTTTGTTTCAAACATTGAACTCTGTGATCTACAGTACTGTGCGCTTATACTGTAGGCTGCTCTGACCTGATGTAACAAATATATGTAAACTGTTTAATAGCTATAAATTAAAGCTTCACAGCAGATTTTGATTGTCAAGGAGTCAGTGCCACTTGAATGAATTCACCCATAAACACAGATGACAACTACTGCCCACCTGTTAAGAGCCACACACTTTGCTACATTATTTGATAGCATGGAAATCTGTTTACCCTTGAATAAAGCAATACAGCCCTGAAAGTCAGAAGGAAAGAAAAATCACACAGATGTCAAATTGGAAATAATGTTAATCAGTGGTCCATGTGTGCTTCTCACTCCAGCATTGACACATTTGCTCTGTTGGAAACAAAGCGAGCCTTGCAGGAAAAGATGCATGTTTATCAATATTGCAATCATATAGAGATAAACTAAAATTTGGGAACAATCTTCTAAACAATTGGATTTACTTGACATTAACTTTCTTTTGCTTCCCTTCGTTTTTGTTTTCTGGTCGTTCCCATAGTTCTTTTGTAATTGCACAGCAAGTTCAATGCTTTCTCTTAGGACAAGCCAGATGATAGTCATCACATGTGGGTGACATCATCAGATGGAGCCCATCATGGAAAACATTTTGTCAAAGTTTCTAGAAACTGATAATGGAAACTTTGACTGGCAGACCAAGCATGCCGAGCCTGCTGCTATACGTGCGTCCACGCGAGGACCCCCTTCAGTCTCTTCTTTTCCACGATGCAGTAGCCTTGCGGTTGTGGAGTTCCAGACCCTTGCAGCATTGCTTTGCATTTTTCGGGATTTTTTCTTCTGCGTCTGGTCCCCCTTCACATTCGGCTCCCAGTAGGTCCCCTTGGCTTTTGCCTCTGCATTTCGTGGTCGATTCCCGACTCCCATTTCTGGGTCCCTGTCTGTCATCGACCGCGCACCGGCCTCTTTTTCAATGGCGTCTTGACGGTGCCCACAGAGCATGTCTATCACGGATCCACAAGAGGTATGCAGCCTCTGCCTGGGGGCCTCGCATGACGTCCAAAGGTGTCGTTTGTGCGACCAAATGACCCCCAAAGGGCGTCGTGCTCGCCTGGACAAAATGGAGAAACCTTTTGGCTCTCCAAAACCGTCCACTTTGGTGTCAGTATCCTCCACACCTATGGACCGCGGGGAACCATCCCCCATCTCTCCCCCTGGCGGTGCCACTCTCCAGTACCCCTAAGTATCGCGGAGCAGGAGATCGATCCTCTGTGGTCTCTCCCCTCTCCCGCGCTGGGGAAAGACCGGGTCGAGCACCGGAAACCCAGTGAGCATCGACACTGGTCACGTCCCGACACGGTTCTAGGGTCTGGAGCGGCAACGGCAGCCGCCGAGCCATCACCGAAGCGGGGCCGGGCCCCCCCTCAAGGCTCCTCCGAGGGTGTGCTGGCGACCGTTCCCATAGTGCTTTTGTAATTGCCCAGCAAGTTCAATGCTTTCTCCTTGCACACAAGTTAAATGCTTTTGCTGCTGATAAAGAACATGCCCTACATCTCTCTCAGTACAGTGGAGAAGCCAGAGGAATTCCTGTGCTTGCCTACAGAGCCTGAAGTCCTTGCATTGAATCTCGCCCTGCCTAGTTCAGGCAGCAAAAGTGCCACGAGATATTTAATTCTGAATACCCAGGTGTTAGGCATTTACATTCAGCTGGTCAAAATGTGCTCAGGAGGGTAGTAACCAACCAATAGTCTCCAGTCGTATCCTTTTTAGAGTGATCTGATAACACGATACCTCATAGACTTCATTTCTCTTACAACTTCAGCAGGTTATTGTGTCCTGAAAAGCTTGGCGGTTGCTCAGGGTTTTTCTGCTCCTTATCCTCTTCTGATACCTACTGCAATGCCTTTCTATAGAAGGGGTTTTACATCTGAAATGAAGAACTTTCTTTTCTAGTAGACACTCTAATTTTGATTACATTAACTAATTTCATAGCTGATGAGCTGTTCGAGCCCACTGAATGTTACTTTCTAATCTGCATACTGTAAATTAACGTGTTCAAAAATCTTGTAAGACTGCACCGTAGTTGTTGCACATGGTAATGATTTTCTACTTTGAACAATTATCAACTTCAAATTTCTTTTTTTTTTTTTTTTTTTCAGGAATGGGAGCTAAAGAATGGAACATAAGCGTGTAAAATATGTGAACTTTATCACCAGCTTTGTACACTATGGACCGAGGCAAGATGGCACATCACGTCAGACTGCCTAACTGGTGCTATATTTTGGAAAATACCAACTTGGTCCTCATTTACGTGCATTTCTTTCTTTGATTGTGCCCATTTTTTCTTACTTTACTTCTACCACATATGGTTCCATCTTCAGTTGTTTAAAAAAATATTGAAGTAACTTGGATGAATCATTTACTCGTAATTAAAAACGGTTAGACTTTTTTTTTTTTTTAAAGTAGGTAAACAAACAGCTTTAATTAAGTTGCAATATAAACGCTAGAGAAAAAACTAGGGCAGACGCACATTAATACCAAAATGAACTCGTTTTGTTTACATGTTATTTAGCAATATAAGGATAACTCTTTCCTGTTGGATTTCATGAGCTCCATTCTGGAGGTTGCGCTGCACACCTGGTAGATGGTGGCATGGGACTTGTTGGGGGGAACTCGCATGATGACAGTTGCTTGGTTTCAACCTCTGCTTGTGTCAAGATACCGAACCATGACTCTGCTTGGGTATGGGATAAGTTAGCTGAACTGGTGTTAAAAAAACCACTGCCGCCACCACCAGCTATGTCACAAATCTCCCTAACCACTGTAGATAACGAGATAATTGCACAGCACTGTGAAGCACATTGTGGGGGGGGGGGGGGGGGGGGGGGGGGGGGGGGGTTATGCATACACAGGATAAAAGAAAGCTGCCATGCTTTAACTGCATTTTTCTCTGTTTTTATTATTGGTAAACACCTGTTACAGCTTGTAAAGTCTCTGATTATGAGCCACTTATACTGCTCTTGGGACGCTGACAATATGCTTCTCAAATTTTTTTATTATTTTACCTAAGAAAATGCAACTGAAAATCATTCCGCTGAATTCTTTAATGAAAAAAAGAACAAAACTCCAAGATACAACTTTGCAATCCATGCCATTTTGGGGGGGGGGGGGAGGGGAGGGTTCGTGCTTGCACTGAATTATTCATGTGGAACCTTCCCCCCTTTTGTATTTTGGGTTAGCACTTTCCTTTCATAGAGTCCCAAAGCACATGCCCAAGGCGTGAAGGATAAAAAAAAAGTAATTTCAGCACTTGAGTGCTGAGTTATTAATAAAGCAGTGTGGTTTGCTCGGGTATTCACTTACATAAATAGAAATAAAGGTTAACAAATGAGGTGTAGGTGATGCCTTTTTTAAAAAAATTTTTATATAGAATAACCATACATTTGTGTCTCGCTTTCATGACCTGTGCTCCCTTCATTAGTTCCACTGTATCAATGACCTTACAATCAGCATACTGAAAGGAAACAGAAATTAAAATGATCAGACACTTGTTTATAATTTCCTTTGGAATACATTTTCAGAGGGGTTTTGCATGTAAAAATAGCATATACACACATAAGTATCCTTTATCCATGAATATGCTATGTTATAAATGTCAGAACTATCATAACTTTCAAACAACTGTGCTTAGCGGCATACGTGCATGTATATGACTGCATGCATTTTTACCATAGCATTTTATAATCTGCATGTATGATAGATACATGTTTTATAAAACATGTATCTATCTCTACACCTCAACATACGCACACATAGGCTTATGTGTGAATACATGCAATGCATTGAAACACGTATAACGATGTATTGAACGCGCGTACTTTTCCTACCTATTTTAAAAAATAGATGCACAGAAATATTTTTTAAACATGAAAGTAAAGTAGGACTGACTTGTGTGAGTCCCGATTTATGCATGTAAGAGAGCCAATTTTAAAACATGCACATGTCAAGGAAATTACCAGTTTTACCAATTAGTTCACCAGTTTGTCCAGTCCTTCTCCAGATCATTGAGAATTTCCCAGTTCTTCAGCCTGAACTCCTCCTATCCAGTTCACCCAGACCTCCCACCCAGTCAGTACCACACAATAAACATGCTTAATAAAACGTACATCAGATAATTATCAGGTGTAAACATATGCCATGGATCGCCCCTAGACTGCTCATTTTTTATACTTGAATGTGTCCGAGTGTATTTTTAACTTTAATAAAATACAGAATACACGAGTAGAGGACACTCACGCATGTATGTGCTAATTTTTCAGAGTGTAACATCTTAATAATTCACTTTTATGCACTTATTTTCCATTTTGCATGTACATTTTACCGGCAGAATCGAGCAGCCAGCTAGGGACGTCCCAAGATGGGGATTCAGAATTACACACAGTAGTTGCTGTTTTGTAAGAGATACATGTGTATACATTACTGTACACTTTTAAACCTTGGCTGTTTTCTGCAGTTTTTGGGTGGAAAGTCTGGGTGAACTGGTGGGGGTTCAAGGTGAAATGCTAGTGGGTCCAGGTGAGCTGGAGACAGACTGGGTGAATTGGGGGGGGGGGTATCTGTGAACTCATATTTTCAAATATGTGTGCAAGTAAGTATTTTCAAAACAATATATGCGCATTCTTTCTAAAATATCTGCTTCCATTTATAAATTGGGGTTATTACACATATTACATTTTTTATCTATCTAAAATATGTGCGTATGTTTATAAAATAGGTAGAGAAAGTATGGGATGAATTTTAAAAGCCCGGCACACACCAAATCTGCGCACGCAGCGTGGATTTTAAAAGGCACTCGTGTACGTGCATATCTCCTGATTCATGCAGAAAAATTGACAAAAAAAAAGGGGCAGGGCATGGGCGTTCCAGGATTTATGAATGAAACCAGCGCATAAATAGTTGCACACGGCCCTCTACCATGTAAATTTACTTTTGCTATGGATGACGTGTAAGTCCTAAAACAAAAAAACTAGGTTAGTTAGCGGGGTTTTAAGGGTTGGAGCTAACAGGGTAAAAAGGCCAATTAACTGGGGGGGGGGGGGGGAGTTAGGAAGTCCTATCCTTTACTGGGTGACCTGGGAATGAACTGGGAAACTGGTAATTGCAGCTACGCGCATCTACTAAAATCCCCCCACTTATGCAATAGGTGTGGCATTTGCGCGCACATGCGCATGTTCATATAAAATTGTGCGCGCATGAACGTGTGTACAGCCTATTTTATACCATGTGTGCATATATGCACCTATGTTATAAAATGGCCGGGTCCTGTGGCACGGCATGGCATACGCACGTAGATGCGCGCCTGCATACCAGTATCAAAAGTAACCGTCCCTGTGTTTTCTTGCATTGGAAATATTCACACACATTTTTGGAGCAGAACTATGCAATTTTTATTAACTGTGCAGCACCCATCACACAATTTATAAAATATTAGCATTAATCCCCATCCAGCTACTTGCTCGCGTAAATGCCGTACTGTGGATGGGCTTGAAAGTTCAAGCTCCCTATCGGGGTCATTCATCAAAATGCGTTATGGCGCTAACGCACTCATTAACACATTAACACATGCATTAATGCCATAACGCTTGCGATAATAATAGTAGTGCATGGCGTGAATGCAAATTTTTGGAAGGGGTGGGATCAGGGAGGAGTTTGGGCGGGATTTATGAAAATGAGTGGCAATATTGCACCATGCGATAGCATAACATGCTATCGCACAGTTTTAATGCCGGAAATAACTACATCTTTTTTTCCTGGCATTAAGCTGTGCGATATGTCCGAAATGGCCATGATACAATTCGCTATAAATTTTAGAATTGCATTTCGGCCATTTCTGAGCTTGGGAGAGGAGAGGGGAGAAGGAATGGAGTAGAGAGAGAGAGAGAGAGCCTTTGCGGAGGCCCTCACAGTGTGAAACTATTTATATCTCAATAGGAGGGCCATCTAATACCCCAAGAAGAGGTGTTGGTGATGGTTTAGGGTTTAGGAGCAAGTTTCTCATGTAGTGTGAGACATACAAATAGCATAGTACACCTTGGGGAAGATTTGACATCTTTTGGATTGAGGAAAGTCTCATTAAAATGAAATTTTGTACTATTTTATCTCGCCCTAGCTTGATGGTATCCTGTTATAGAGTCCATTAAGCTAGGGTGATAGAATATAGTAGAAATGGCATCTTTGTGAGACATTCCTCACTCTAAATGATTTCATATCTTCACCTAGTGTACTGTGCTGTTTATATGTCTCACTCTACATGTGAAACTGACCCCTAAACCCTAAACCACCACCAACACCTCACCTCGACGTATTAGATAGCCCTCCTATAGAGACATAAATACTTGACTACTATGAAGGCCTTGTAGATAGTCTGTCTCTCTCTCACTCTCTCTCTTCAGGTACTACCTGGTAAATTTAAAATTTCCATAAACACGCCCCTTTTTCTTATCGCGGGCGTTAACGCATTTTGATGAATCTAGGGGTTTCTTTGTTTCACTGTCTCCTCACGTACAGACAGTGCCCTCCTGTAGCTGTAAATTGCTTCCCTCTGTATAAAATATGATGGCGGTAAAGGGTCATAATGCCTACATATGCTGCCCAGATTTATTTCCACTTGCCATACCCAAGAAGCCAGTTGATCTCTGCCTTTCCCCTTTACTTCTTTGCAATTAAAGATCCTGTTTACCAATTCCATGTCTTTTTCAGTTCTGTTACTTTCTGGATAGACACTTCACATCTCCATCTTCCATCCTTTTATTTCACAACTCTAAACAGCTTTGAATACAAATCCAACCACACTACCCTTCTAGTACAACTCTTAGTTTATGCACATTTTCAGGCTGCATCTTTCACAGTGCAGTCCCCTGATGAAGGGAGCCTAACTCAAACACCAGTCAGAAATGTATGAAGTTAGTCCAGCAAAAAGGTAGCACTTTCAGCTTGATTGTTGACCTATATTTCATTTATGAACAATTTTATTATAATTCAGTAATAAATAACAGATCACATGGTATGGTACTGCACGTATGTATAGATGGGAGCTGTCCCCCTTTTACCAAAACTTGGTCAGTTGAGTTTAGTTTTCCCATAAAATTTTGACAGCAACACAGCTGAGGAAGCACAATATCCCAGCTTGCAAACTGTTGGCCAAATAGTACTCAGTAATTTCTGTTAATAGACATGCAGATTTCTAAAACAAAGACTGGTAATTAGGAGACACATCAGCTATTTTAAGAAGTTATTTAAAATCTCAAGTTAAAAAGAAACACAGTTGAAAATATGACCTATGCATTGTTAGTGTTATGACAGAGTAGGGGTCGGACCAGTTTTTGGATAGCAGTGTTTGAGTTTTGGGGATCTATTTAATTTTACTCTGATTTATGTGGATTCCATGAAAAAATCAGTCTGATTGGATTCAAAAGAGCTCCCCGGAGAATACCCATCTTTTTGGATTATGAACCTTATGAATCAAAATCATGACTGAATGCGCATGGTGATAGCTTCTCTATAGTCTGTCCAGGGTAGCTTCCCTAACATGGCTTACATCTCCATACCTTGCCCTTTGCTCTTTTCCCCTACCTTCTAAAATCAGGAGAAAATATGTTTATTCTATCGCAAGTTTACCTGTAATGTATGGGTAGAGATCACAGAATATTGAATTTGTTTGATCTCTTTACTATGACACCTGGTGGGGGGTGTTCTTAAAGAAAAATACACCTAACATTGCTTATCCCCAATAAGAGGAAAATGTGTTTAAAATCTGTGAGGTGATTTTTAAAAGCTCGACGCACGCGTCAATCAGGACATGCATGAAGACGTTGGGCTCATGTGCGCCGGATGGATTTTAAAAGCCGCCGAGATACATGCGTATCTACCGCGTGCACATCTTGAAAGTTTTCAAAAAGGGGTGGAGCATGGTCTGGCGGGTCATGGGCGTTTCGGAGCGTGTGCCGAGGCCCTCTGCCGTGTTATTCTACTTCTGCTATAGATGCTGTGTAAGTTAAAGTGTAAAAACAACTAGGCAAATCTGGGGGGGGGGGGGGTTAAGGGTCGAGGTTATCTGGGGGGAGTGAAGGCTATCAAACTGGGGGGCAAATTGAGGGACAAACTGGTAAAACTGGGAATAGTTTTGGCGCGTGCCCCTTTTAAAATCCCCTGATTTATACGGTAGAAGCGGGATTTGCCCACCCACTTAAAATTTGATGGATGTTCACGTGGCCAGGCTATATTATAACGTGCGCAAATGCGACCATAAGTTACAACCACGTATCTGGGTGCGGGCCAACGTAGGCATGCAAATATGCTCACGCGCACCAGTTTGAAAGTTACCATCTGTGTTAATGAGCAGCAAATACAAAAAAGAAAAAAAAAAACCTGGGTGAACTGGAGTCCTCACGGACTTCATTGGTGTTAAATAGCCATTGGCTGGGATTTGAAAGCTATGCAAAAGGACAATAATTGACTCACAGAATAAAACAGCATTTGCTGGTCATTTCAGACTGCCATTAAGTGTTTTTTTAGGTAAAGCAGATAATCAGAGAATTCAGTGGTGTAAGTTATCCCAGAATTGGCTCTTTAAAAAAAAAAAAAAAGATTAAAAAAAAATTAGTTTAGGCTCTTCAAAATATATTATTTATTTGTATATTGTCAATAATTATTGTTTTTTTTATTTATATCTGTATAGTTAAGATATAAACTAATCCTCATGAAATGGTTGACAGAGAAACAGTTCTCGTTGGAATTACACCCATCGTTTGTGGCACCATGTGACATATGACTAAAGTCACATTAATTAAGGGTTTATTTTTCCAAACTTTTTTTTTTTTTTTTTTTTTTAAATCATGAATACTCATGGGGCAAGTTCTGTAAATGCAGCATAAGGCTTAATGCACAAACAGCCTATCATGTAAAGCTGGGTTTTGCACATTTCTTTTAACTTAACGCTTTCATGTCTGTTTTCTAAATGAAAGAAGGAACTTGTTAGATATCAGATAGGTTAACAAAACCATTTGTTTAATAAAAGTTTTCCAGTCAGTATTTATGGATTTCTGTTAAAGTGGAGCCACCTTTGCCTACTACGTTCTTATGACTAGGTTATTCTGTTTTGCTGCCTTGCTCATTCCATTTTAAATATTAAAATCGAATACAGTATAATAGAACTTTTAGTTTCAGAGTTTGTGTACTGCAAACTTGGGCAAATCTAACAGAGAGAGCACAACTTTGGCCCTTGCCTTTCGGCTGCCCTTGTGCGGAGTTTAGCTTATCCTTGATGAATGTATTTCAGACAAGAGGAATATTGATGAGCTGTGCCCCTTGTATTCTGAAAGCACAGATAAAGCTCTTTGAAGTGAGGTCTGAGGACTAAATGACAGCAGTTTAGAAATGCTCACGTCTGACTCTATCCTACAGTAATTCAAGATTGTAGCTATTTTTAATGGAAATTTGAGACAGGAAATGGCTTTGGATGAGGCATTGCTGCCCACTATAGTCACTCTTTCTTAAAGCAGCAGTGTTTATAGAAATATATGTAAACCACTATTAAAATGCCTTTGCAAAACCCCAGAAGAGGATTTCTTTGTTATATGTTTTGTTTTTTTAATTTGTTAAAACATTTTGCTTTTCCAGTTAATTCTACTGTTCTGAGTTTTTCAGGATCAAGTGCTGCCATGCTTTTTACTCTGTTTTCATTGAACCTATCTTTACACCTTTGTGATTTAGGGGGTCGAACCGGGGGGGGGGGGGGGGGGGGGGGGGGGGGGCGGTCCTGCGCTAGCCGGCAGCGATCACACCGCCACGGTGCGATCGCTGCCGGTTTCGCACCCAATAACGCCACCAGAGAAGGTGTAGTTATTGGGCGCGAAATAGGACACGAAAAGGCCCTTACCTTTTCGCTGGCAGCACCGTCTTCACGGAGTCGGCCCTGGTGACGCCCCGACTCCTCCTCTTCCGGGGCCGAGTCCGCCCCGATTTAGGTTAGCCCTTAAGCAATAGGAATTCCAAATACTCCAAAGTTGTACTTACAGGTAACAGATCAGGGTTACCTTCACTTTTATTGGAAGAAAAATTCAAGATGCATTGTCAGCTACTGCCAAGTTACCCGGATGGTTGTTCTGTGATGTACTTCCTCCAAGGATGTTCCAAAGGAAAGAAAACAGTCACCCATAAAGCTTTTAGATTAAGATACCAGTGACTATTCTAAAATTGACATTCTATTAGCAGCTACTAGTGATAAGGTGCTCTCGTTTAGATGAATTAAAATATTTCTCCCTTTACAAAAATAGAAAATAAATTGTAGTATTTCAACCATGTGAATTAATAATGTAATTAAAAAGTAACAGAAATTGTAGCTTCAAATCTTACTAGTGTTCAAATATTGAATTGCTAAAGTTTTGAATGCCTAGTGTATCATTTCTTTAATTATGTTTGATTGGTATCTAGATGAAAATTGTAATTCATTTTACATAAAGATCAATTTATATTTAAATTGGGCCTGCGAACATATTGTAGGAAGTATTTTTTGGATTAACTCTGAGTAACACGAAGGTAAATGAATTAACTGGACTATTTAACCAGATAGGTGGGAAGATCATTGTGTATTTCTGCCAAGTTTAAGAAGAAGGGACAATATAGTTTGGAAAGCTCATGTGCTACAGACTTAGTCCAGTAGGAAGCTTAGTTTACAAAGAATCAAAATGTAATTAAAAGTGATTGAGCATGTGTCGCTGCTGCTTTTAAATTCCATAATGTGTCTACAACTTTTAAAGGAAATGTAGGTATGGGTATGTCTAACTTGATTGAAATAAAGGTAAACCATGAGCCTCCATAACATCAGTAACATCGCAAAAACTTAATTGACTTCAGATTCTATTAGTTGTTTCTCCGTAGTAATAATTACATTGTAAATAGTTACATGTGTGTATTATTCAGACACCAATTTAAATCATCAGGACTGGCACTTATCCCCTATAGTGCAGAAGATGTACATCAATCCTAAAGGTGTACATTGTGTCCCAGGTGTATTTGAAGGATGAGTGTAGGTGGCCCAGCATACACAAACTGGCAGATGCAATATTGGTGCGCGTTAAATGGGCGCTCATGATTGAGCGCTGGCTTCCTTAAAGCGCACCGATCCACCTCTCCCTGGTAAATCGTGTGCAGTGGTAAAAAGGAGGCGCTAGGAGAAATTGCACACCCCTAGCACCTCTTCGAAGCGGGTGCCCAGGAGAGGTGAGCAGCTGCAGGTTAGGAAAATGAATGCTCGTTAATTGAGCATCCCTTTTCCTAACCTGACCGCTGGCACCCTTTTTTTTTTTAATTTGTTTTTGGGGGACATTTCTAATGTTTTAGTTCCTCTGACTTAATATGGCTTTTCTGTACACTTTTGGGCTCCTCCAAAATTAAGGGCTGCTCAGGCAGGCATTAATTTTGGGGTTAATTTTAGTGAGTAAAAATGTGCGCATCGGGCGCACAATTTTTTATTTTTTTTTGCATCGGGGAAATAGAAAATAGCCTCATCAACATGCATTTACAAGTGATGAGCGCTATTACCAATGCACACGATTGGACACGTTTTGGACGGGTAACCCCCATTTTGCATTGGGGGTTATAAACACACGTCCAATCGCACGTTGAGCTGTACGCTGTGGCCAGCGCATGGTTATTGCATTGGTTTAAAAGAATTTTGTTAATATGAACAAAGAATCATGATTGCCAGGTTACTCCATTTGGATATGTGGACTTAAGGATCAGCAGACAAGCTAACAGTAGGATATAAGTTCTACAAATAAAATAAAAACTTTTTTATTGGAGTAATTTAATATATCTCGTTTTATATGATAACCTTTGTGCCCAACATTGACAGAGATGGAAGAGAGTTTTATGATCAGGAGCAACACAGCTCATCAATATACTCTTTAACTCTTACTACTGTGCACAAATTATACAAGATGCTCTTTTGCCAGAGGTTTGGGCCATCATTTAAGGCAATAAATTATTGCATTTGGGTAGTGTAGGGATTTTTATGGTAGAGATATAACGGTTTTTGAATTCTTCAAATGGAGGACAGAATTCAACATTTTAATTTTGCATTGATTTTTCATTCCTTGACACATTCCACTAAACTAACTGTGGTTATGTTGTAGGATAATGAACTGATGCTAAGAATGTAATTATTTCCTTATTGTATTTTTAAAAATTAAAAATATTTTAAAAAATGTCTGTGAAAAAAATCATACAAGAAACACAAAGAGCCTTTGTTTTATTTTATTTTTTTTTATTCAATATGTTGGCAGGGCCCATGTCAATTGCCTGTACATACATTCCTTTTATGTTGTAATTCTTATTGTATTTAATTTTGTTTGTAATTCATGAAAAATGTGTACAATGTTTTATTTTTAAAAGACTCACCTGTTTTTTGTTTTTTTTTCTGGGTAAATTTAGTTTCTCTCTGCATTTATAGCTTTATTTCCTTATGTCATACACCGTGCTAAAAATGGACTGGCATCTATGTGGGTGCAACACATTTATGTGCGTTATCAATAAAATATTATAACACACAGTTGTGTAATTTTGTCATCACTATTCAGAGGGAACGATGCATACAGCTCTTTTCTGGGAATATAGGATAAAAAAGTACAGAAGATGTGTATCCCCCTTCTCTGCCCAGAGCCATCAAGCGAATAAGTTCCTTCCAAACAATAAATGTGATTTCACTTGTAAACAGGAGATGCATGAAAAAGCAATGCAAAAGAAAAGAAGAAATGTAATAGAATGCAAAGCCCAAGGAACAAAAAAAGCCCAGCACTGTCATCTCACTGTTAAGGACAAAAATAGGAATATAATGTGTTATTTCCTACTGCACTCAATACCCGGTGGGGTAGATTTTATAAATTTACGCAAGTGCGTACTTTTGTTTGCGCACCAGGCGCGAACAAAAGTACGTTGGATTTTATAAGGTAGCTGCGCGTATCTTATAAAATCCAGGGTCGGCGCGCGCAAGGGGGTGCACATTTGTGCAACTTGCGTGTGCCGAGCCCGGTGCACGTGCCTGTTCCCTCCGAGGCCGCTCCGAAATCGGAGCGGCCTCGGAAGGAACTTTCTTTCCACACCCCCCCCCCCCCCGCACCTTCCCCTCCCTTCCCCTACAAACCCACCCCCTACCTTTTTTGGCAGATTTGCGCCCCGACCAGGGGGCTGGTCTGGAGGCCTCGACCACGCCCCCGGGCCGGCGACACGCCCCGGACACGCCCCGGGACTTACGCGCATCCCGGGGCTGTGCGCGCGCTGGCGGCCTATGCAAAATAGGCGCACCGGCGCGCAGGGCTTTTAAAATCCGGCCCATAATTGGTAGTGTACAAGCTAGATTCTTATGATCAAACAGTGCACTCTAATGGTCACTAGTTGAATTAGCAACTAGCCTTTCCAACCTTTAGCCTAATCTTTGACCTCTGCTCAAGTTAACATGTCTTATTGCCCATGTGGTTTAAGCAAGCACACGTGCACGAGAATCATTTGAACAGTCCTTTCCTGTTTGTCAGTAATTTTTGGACTGTCATAAGCGAGAAATACCAACAGCCCCTATAGTATATAGTAACATAGTAATGACAGCTGAAAAGGACCAAATGGTCCATCCTGTCTGCCCAGCAAACTTCTATGGTAGTATCTGCTGCGCTGTGTAGGTGACCTCCCCATGTTTCCATTTTACTGGGTGATGAGCCTTCTTGAAAAATCAGACTGCTGCTTGACATGCATTGCTTATGGACTTGGCTTTAGAAGCAGTCCTGTGCTTTTCCCCTTATTTTTGCATATCATTACCCCAGACGTAAAAGTCAGGGCCCATGTTTGTCATCTGAATCCAATTCCTCTTCACCATCCCACCACCATCAAAGCTGAGAGCAGTGTTGCAGTTGCATCAAGGCTTATTAGTTAAGGGTAGTAACTCCTACTCTGTGCAGGTTAACCCCATGCTTATCAGTTCCCCAGACCTTGAAAGTTGTCTGAATCAAATTCCCTTGTTCTCCCTGTCATTGAAATGGAGAACATCAAGGCTTCTTGGTTAAGTATAATAACCCCTTTGCCTTCTGTTAAGGATAGTAACCGCTGTATTGAGTGGGTTACCCCATGCATCCTTTTCCTCATTTCCATCCTCTAGTAAGAATTGAAGCCTTTGACTATTTTCGTCTTCGCCACATCTGGAAGGGCGTAGATGAAAGCAGTCAAAGAATTCAAAGGGGCATGGGATAATTAAACTATTTAACCAAACAGGAACCAGGAACGCTGCTCAGCCCTCAGCCAGGCCATGTGCTAGAATTAGGAGGGCTTGGTTGAATGAACATCTGGTCTTGTCCTATCTATGTGAGTTCATGGTCCCCTTCCTGGTAACTATATTTTACCCCTCATCTTTGCAGAATGGTTATTAGATGGGCCAAAAATTTAGATATACTGGCTCATCTTGCTGTCATGGAGGTCACAGGATAAAGGCCTGAACAAATAGCGAAACTCTAGAAATCCTATTTTATTTTATAAATGTTTTGGTTGTAATCCGTGTAAAATTATGGATTCTGTGGACTATATATATTTAAATAAACATCCTCTGATCCCAGAAATGAAGACCCTCTCATATTACACACTATCTACAACCTCAAACAAAGGTAAGCAAATGGACCTGCTGTTATCTTTTCCTTAGGTAGAGGAGGTTGGCATGTGTGCAGCTTTCCCCAGTGATTCCTGATAGTACCTCATCCAAATGTTCACAAACTATGGCGGGGGGGATGGGGAAATCTTATAGAGAGGATGTGGTTACAGCAGTTAGTGCAACTGGGTTCAAAAAAGGTTTGGATAAGTTCCTAAAGGAAAAATCCATAAACTGCTATTAATTAATAAGCAATAGTAGCTTGATGTTTAATGTTTGGGTACTTGTAACGTGACTGGCTACTGGTGGAAACAGGATGCTGGGCTTGATGGACCTTGGTCTGACCCAGTATGGCAATTCTTACGTTCTTAGGGGCGGATTTTCAGAGCCCTGCTCGCGTAAATCCGCCCAAAACCGGGCGGATTTACGCGAGCAGGGCCCTGCGCGCCGGTGAGCCTATTTTACATAGGCTCACCGGCGCGCGCAGAACCCCGGGACTCGCGTAAGTCCCGGGGTTTTCGGAGTGGGCGTGTCGGGAGGCGTGTCGGAGGGCGGGGGCCGGAGCGCGCGGCGTTGCGGGGGCGTGTCGGCAGCGTTTTGGGGGCGGGTATGGGGGGCGTGGCTACGGCCCGGGGGCGTGGCCGCGCCCTCCGTACCCGCCCCCAGGTCGCGGCCCGGCGCGCAGGAGGCCCGCTGGCGCACGGGGATTTACGCCTCCCTCTGGGAGGCGTAAATCCCCCGACAAAGGTAGGATGGGGGTTTAGACAGGGCCGGGCGGGTGGGTTAGGTAGGGGAAGGTGAGGGGAGGGCAAAGGAAAGTTCCCTTCTAGGCCGCTCCAATTTCGGAGCGGCCTAGGAGGGAACGGGGGTAGGCAGCGCGGCTCGGCGCGCGCAGGCTATACGAAATCGATAGCCTTGCGCGCGCCGATCCAGGATTTTAGCCGATACGCGCGACTACGCGCGTATCTACTAAAATCCAGCGTACTTTTGTTTGCGCCTGGAGCGCAAACAAAAGTAGGCTGTTCGCGCTCGTCTGAAAATCTACCCCTTAATGTACAAAACTCTCTATATGTGTAACAGACTGTTACTCTGGATTATCTCTTTCTCTGGTGATGTAAGTCAAGTTTTACACCAAGTAGCCAGGAGCTCATGAAGTCTGTTCATGCAAATGCCTAGACTTGCTCGGATCTTGCCCCAATCGTGAATAGAGCAAGATCAGGTTGGCACCATTTGGGAGTGGGGGAGTTTGGGGGTAGGGGAGGTCTATTTGAACTCAACAATTCTTAACACTTGTAGGGTCTGCATGAGGGATCCTCCACTATATACCACCTAGGGGTATTTGGTGATTTGCGGGGGTTAGGGTGCTGGGGGAGTTTAAATGCCTGCCCGGTTATATATGGAAATGGAGGATACGAGGAGCTTAGCCTATGAGTTTTAGATTTTAAGAGTGGGTTGGGGGACCTCCTTTGTTTAGTAAACTTTTCCGTTATTTTGATGTTGATACCATCACTCAAGGTGGCCTTGGGGTGACAAGGGGGGGGGGGGGATCAGTTCTGACCCCCAACACACTTCAGACTTTTTAGGCTGAGGTCTTTTTTTTTCCTCCTGGCCCTTTAGGGCGATGGCAGCTCCATGGTTTGGGAGCCACCATTGCATGAAAAGACTAATGCCGCGGTGCTTTGCTGCGACACAAAATAATGTGGCAATACAGCCAAGATCCTATTTTGGGAAAGGGATCCACTGTTACAGCTACAACCCTCTGCCCCCCCCCCCCCCCCCAATGATAGTGGGACCCTTCCCATAAAAAAATGCAGCATAATGACTCCAGGCCTTAGATTGTAAGCCTTCTGGGGATAGGGAAATGCCTACAGTATCTGTAATCATTTTGAAGTGCCAAAAAGCAGAATATAAGATCAAATAACAACAAGCAGCACAAGATCTGAGCATAAGCAGAACTTGTGCTCCGCTCTCTGCTTTCCCCTACCAACTGGCTAGGGCCAGATGCAAAGACTCCCCTATGCAGGAAGCTTGAAAAAGGTTTGCTGCTGGCCAGACTTTTGTAGATGCTAAGGGGTCATTGCTGCATACTCTTTTTGAGAGCTCTGTGGCTGTAAGCCGAAGTCTCTCCCATTCCAGAGGCTAAAAATGCTGCAGCTCTACTATTCAGACCCACCTTTTAAAACCTCTCTAATGAGCTTGCTAGAGAAGATGGGACTGCGTGACTAAAAAGACAGCCTTTCAAATCTCTCCAGGTAAAACTTTGAACGATCTATTGGTTGAGAAGTGAAGTGACCTAAAGAACCATAGGCTTCCTGTAACAGCCCACTATCTTGCGGGGCTAAGAATGGTTAGTAACTCCTACTAGTGCTCTAGCCTGGAAGCTTCAGGAATAGATGAGCCCCTTTTTCCTAGTGTTTCTTCAACTACAGAATTAATTATGAACTTGGCATGTGACTACTAGAGAAGAAAGTTTGGTTCTACTGTTGGCTGAAGTTAAACTATTGCTGTGTTATGCCTGCTGCTGAAAACAGTTTTCTTTTATCTTGGGAAATATCAAACCCAAAAATTGTCCCCACTTATCTGCTCCATTGGGGGATCTAATGTCACAACCCAGGTGCAGACCCAGCACCGGGGCCCCGTCCAAATGCTGAGTGCCTGGGCTTCATCTTTTTTCTTTCTTCACAATTGAAATCTCGGTGCCCACTGGGGATGCACCAGTTAATTAACTCCAGCACCTCCCTCTTCAGCGGAGGTCACCATCTTGGTGTACGGCAGTATTTTAAATGAACAGCCATACACCAAAATGTTGATCTTGGCTGAAGAGGGAGGCACAGGAACAAATTAACTCTGGTGCATAGCCAGTGGACGCTGACATTTCAACTATGAAGAAAAGAAAGCAGACAGCTAAAGAGGACCTCTGAGGCCTGGGCTCCAGGCATGGGCATGAACCTGGGCCAAGGCCCATGCATCAGGACCCAACCTCCAGGCTGGTCCACAGCATCTGGCCTGGGTCTGGGCCGGAGGCAAGGCCCATGTGTCAGGAGCCGGTCTTTGAGCTAAGACCCCAGCATTGGAACCTGCGAAGGCATAGGCCCAGTAGTCTGGATCCGGCCTCTGGGCTGGGCCCCAGCATCATGCCTGAGTTTGGGCCAAGCATGGGGATCAGGCCTTTAAGCCTGGGCCTTGTGTTGGGCATAGGCAAAGGTTGTGACAACCTACTGCAGCCTAGGCCAAGCCTACGCAAGGCCAAGGATTAAGCCCTCCCTGGACCAGGTAAGTGGGGCCAGGGCAGGATCCTGGCCTCTGAATTTTTTTCAGGTGGGAGGAATGGGTGGGTTGAGACAGGAGGCCTCAGGAAGCCCTGTTTTGTTGGGGGGTTTTTTTGGGTTGTTTTTTTTAATGAAATGATTAAACTCAATAAATAAAATAAACATGAAATGAAATGTGTGGGGATTCCCCGCTCCCCCCCCCCCCCCAAAAAAAAAAAAAGAAACAAAATTTTTACTTCTTCCCACACCTAGGGAATATTAGCCCAAAGGTGCAATGGATACCAAATACAATGCTTGAGTTCATCCCCAGTTCAATGTATTGTAAGTGAGTCTTTTTTCAGTTGAAGTTTATTTTCAATAAAGCCTTCCTTTGGGACAACAGCTTTCTGTGGCATGTGGTATTTGATATTTACTACCTGGGTTTCTGAGAGAGACAAGAGTAGGACCCTGATGTTTATCTACCTCCCGCATGGAAAGAGCCCTTCAAACCCCCCTTTCTTAGGGCAGACAGAGGAAGGTGGGTGGGGGTGCTAGATTTGTATTCTGATTTATATATTTATCATCTGATTTCAGTAGCACTTCTGTGGAGCCTCTACTCTAAGCTTCATAGTGTGCCATTAATACATTTGGACTAGAAGATGGGCCAGTCACAATCTGAGAGCCTAGAGATTTGGAATGGATTTTGTTTTTACCCAGTCCTATTTAGTTAGAGTGAGCTTCACCAATCATAACTGATATTAGGGAACTGGACTATTTCAGCTATATGTAATGGCTACCTGCCTACCTGTAATAGTCAAGGCAATTAAAAAAAATCCTCTGAGACTGAAAAAAACCACACATATAGAAAAACTGGGAAAAAACTGAAACCATTAACATCAGTCAAAAATTGAAGATGAAAATGAATGGTTTGCAGAAAGCTGGCACTAGTGTTCCTCTCCCCACCCCCAACCTAAATTGGGCCTAATTTATCAAAGATTTCTCTCCTATAAATGCTGTGAGAAATCGACCATTAGTATCCAAAAAAAGTCACAAACAAAAAGAGGAGTAAGAATAAGAAATGAAACCGACCGAGTGGCAGTCAGTATCAGTATTGCAGTTGCCGTGAGCTGTAATGGCTTATACAGACAATCACATACATGCCTGGCTGACTCACTGTTATTTAAATACCCAGTGTGACTGTGCTGTCTCTTCACTGGCCTAATAAAAGTAGCAGAGAGCCTGATATGCAGAAGATCTAGGCGCCTAAATTTAAAAGTAGAATGTTAGGAATTATTTAGAAAGGAATAGAGAAAAACTTGAGAATATCATGCTGCTTTTGTGTAGAGATACATCATGCGATTAGCGACTGCACCTCGAGTACTGGTTGCTCTTATCTCAGAGAAGACGTAGTGGAAAGATACAGAGAAGTGTGACAAAATGATAAAGGGGATTGAAAAGTTCCTTTACGGAGAAAGGCTAAATAGTTTAGTCTTTAGTTTGGAAAAGAGATGACTGAGAAGGGAGATGATTGAGATTCATAAAATCATGATGGGTGGAACAGGTAAATAGGGAACAGTTATTTGCCCTTTCAAATAACTCCAGGGCTAGGGAACGCTCCATGAAACTAGCTAGGGATGTGAATCGTTTTAGGACGATTAAAATTATCGTCCGATAATTTTAATATCGTCTTAAACCGTTATGGAACACAATACAATAGAGATTCTAACGATTTATCGTTATAAATCGTTAGAATCGTGAGCCGGCACACTAAAACCCCCTAAAACCCACCCCCGACCCTTTAAATTAAATCCCCCACCCTCCCGAACCCCCCCAAATGAGTTAAATAACCTGCGGGTCCAGCGGCGGTCCGGAACGGCAGCGGTCCGGAACGGGCTCCTGCTCCTGAATCTTGTTGTCTTCAGCCGGCGCCATTTTCCAAAATGGCGCCGAAAAATGGCGGCGGCCATAGACGAACACGATTGGACGGCAGGAGGTCCTTCCGGACCCCCGCTGGACTTTTGGCAAGTCTCGTGGGGGTCAGGAGGCCCCCCACAAGCTGGCCAAAAGTTCCTGGAGGTCCAGCGGGGGTCAGGGAGCGATTTCCCGCCGCGAATCGTTTCCGTATGGAAAATGGCGCCGGCAGGAGATCGACTGCAGGAGGTCGTTCAGTGAGGGTTCCGGCGCCTCGCTGAACGACCTCCTGCAGTCGATCTCCTGCCGGCGCCATTTTCCGTACGGAAACGATTCGCGGCGGGAAATCGCTCCCTGACCCCCGCTGGACCTCCAGGAACTTTTGGCCAGCTTGTGGGGGGCCTCCTGACCCCCACGAGACTTGCCAAAAGTCCAGCGGGGGTCCGGAAGGACCTCCTGCCGTCCAATCGTGTTCGTCTATGGCCGCCGCCATTTTTCGGCGCCATTTTGGAAAATGGCACCGGCTGAAGACAACAAGATTCAGGAGCAGGAGCCCGTTCCGGACCGCTGCTGTTCCGGACCGCCGCTGGACCCGCAGGTTATTTAACTCATTTGGGGGGGGTTCGGGAGGGTGGGGGATTTAATTTAAAGGGTCGGGGGTGGGTTTTAGGGGGTTTTAATGTGCCGGTTTTGCGATTTTTAGATTTTTCACGATTTTTCACGATATTTTACCCCCCCAAACGGCAACAATACGATTCCCTCCCCCTCCCAGCCGAAATCGATCGTTAAGACGATCGAGGACACGATTCACATCCCTAAAACTAGCAACCAACCAATTTAAAACAGATTTTAGGAAGTACTTTTTTCACTCGGTGTACAATCAAGTTATGGAATCTGTTGCCAAAGGATATGGTCAAGGCAACTAACATAGTGAGATTTCAAGAGAGGATTGGACAAGTCCCTGAAGGAAAACTTCTTAAACAGTTGTTAGCCAGGTAGATCTGGCAAAGCCAATACTTATTCCTGGGAGTGAGATGTCAGGGACCCCAAAGGCTAACCTTGTGTTAGGCGCTGCAAGGATCACACCTGCAGCCCAAGGTACTCAAGGCCAGGGGATCTAGCAGTGAAGCCCTCTACAAGGGACCTGATGGCTACTTGTGACCTGGAGTGGCCACTGTCAGAAACAGGATCATGGGCTCATTGGACCTTGTTCTGACCCACCATGGCACTTTTTATAGACTTTGGAATTTAAACATTTTCCTGGGTCAGTACCTACATTTAGGCAACCTCGAGGTGCAGTCACTAATCGCATGATGTATCTCTACACAAAAGCAGCATGATATTCTCAAGTTTTTCTCTATTCCTTTCTAAATAATTCCTAATATTCTACTTTTAAATTTAGGCGCCTAGATCTTCTGAATTTCAGGCTCTCTGCTACTTTTATTAGGCCAGTGAAGAGACAGTTAAATAACAGTGAGTCAGCCAGGCATGTATGTGATTGTCTGTATAAGCCATTAGAGCTCACGGCAACCGCAATACTGACTGCCACTGGGCTGGTAACTTTGAAACAGCCGTCAGGGCACGCATGTACTCGCATATGCAGGCTCGCGCCAAAGGATGCAGCCATATTATAACATACGCGCGTATATGTATGCATGGTATAAAATAGGCTGTACATGCGTACATGTGCACATGATGTTATAGGGAAGTGTGCATGTGTGCACAATGCCGCCTCTACTGCATAAGTGGGATTTAGTAGACCCGCAACAATGCAATTAACAGTTTCCCTGGTTTGTTCCCAGTTCACCCAGGTAAAGGATAGGACTTCCTAACCCCTGTAGTAAACTAGCCCACCTTCTACTCTGTTGGCCCCAACCTTTAAAACCCCACTAACCTCTTTATTTATTTTTTTGTTTCAGGACTTCCACACCATCCATAGCAGAAGTAAAGTTGCATGATAGGTGACCCCAGCATATGTTTGTGTGTGTAAATATTTATGATCAGATTTCATTGAGGAATCTAGGAAACCCCATGCCCCACCCTTTCGCAAAGATTTTTTTTGTGCACATACCGGGAGATAGACGCATGCTCACGTGTGCACCGGCCCAACCTTCTGCGTGTATCTCCCAGCTTTGGAGCGTGTAGGTCTTTTAAAATTTGCCTTTAAGAGGATCATTTTCAAACAAATACAGATGGCAGCATATATGTGCGTAGATGACCATGAGCAGGTGTACGCTATTATTTTTTGACCCGTGCATATGATGTATGCATGTTTTATAATATATGTATATCTCTACCCCTAACATAGGTGCAGATGTAGGTTTAAGTGCAAATACATACAATGCAATGAAAGAATGTATATCAATGCACTAAATGCATGTACTTGGTCTACCTTTTTAAAAAATATATGTGCATATACTTTACACGTAAAAATAAAGTAAGACATATGCATATCAGGATTTATGTTGTGTATTTTAAAACATGCACACTTCAAGGAAATTACCAGTTTTAACAATTAGTCCATGAGTTGTACATTCCTTTTCCAGGTCATCAAGATCTTGAACTACCCCCCCCCCCCCTCCCAGTTCACCCACACCTCCCACATGAGTAATAGTACACATAAACACATTTAATATCACTTACTGCAGATAATTAGCGGGTGTAAATCATGCAAGTTGGCAAACCAAGTGTCTTTTAAATAGCAACTTGTGTGCGTACATGTTGGCCCCACCCTAGAATGCCCTAGACCACCCCTTTTTTACATGCATTCATGTGCACGAAAGTGAAAAATGTATGTATATTTTCAACTTTCATAAAATCTGTAATATGTAAGTAGAGCTTAGTTATGTGCGAATATGCTAATTTTATGAATATAACATTTTGAAAACTCACCCCCTAAGAGTTCAGTATTAAAAAACTTGGGAAATGGATAACTTATCCAGCTATCAGACTTACAACCCATTGAATATTCTTGAATAAAGTTACAAGGCTATACATTGCTTGGCTAACTTTGAAACCTAAAATCACAGAAACTCGGAGCCAAAGTATGCACTCCAAATATTCAATATCAGTCACCAAAGGAGATGCAGGAGAATTGAAAGATCCAAACTTAGAGATTGTGCATAGAAAAACAAATTTTTCTTTATTTTAAATCGGCAACTCCATTGCTCAAGTGTCAAGCATAGTAGTTTTCTTTAGGGTCCCCTGACATGGACCCCCATGTTTCGCCCGAAGGCTGTGTCAGGAGGGACAAGTAGATTATTTTTTAAACTGAAACATAAAACAAAGTATGTATAAATGTTTATAATAACAGGACCAAAATCAGGGTACAAATTGTCAAAAATTAAGCCGAAAGCATACCCTAGATGTAGGGTAACATTCACAAAGCTGACAAGGCAAGGAGAGCGGCTGGAAAAGACAGAGCTCGGCATTTAAAGGGAACTATTTTGGTGCGAAAAATTGGACCAATGAGAAGGTAGTGAACCTAGCCAATCAGAAAGCAGAAAACAGAACACAATAATACAAGCAGTAAATAGTATAGCAAGTCAAGCATTATATAAAATATTGCCATCCTATTTCATTGCTTAACCCCTTCGGATGGGACAGTCAAGTTTAAAAATCCACTTTTGCTCCCTGCGGATCAACATTCGGAGAAGTTACCTCCCTGGAATCGTGGAAGCACAACGTCAATGACTAAATATTTCAAATAATTTTCTGAATGTCCTGCTGACATGCAGCAAGCCCTGCTGACATGCAGTAAGCATTGTTTATTTGGTCTTTTTTCACTTTTTGTAATTAACATAGATACAGATATATTTCATTTACTTTCCCATTACAATGCTCCTTGTTTTAGTGTCTCAGACTAACACCAAGTTGTCCTCTCCATTGTCTCCATGTTTATACCTTCGCTGCTTGGCACCATACTTGATCTGCATACACACTCCTCTTTTCAGTTTACCTGCGTTTCTATGTATACCTTTATGATGTCACCATACATACATGTTATGATTTGATTTGTTTGTGCAATTCATACATCCATATATGTTGTCTGTTTAATTTTTATTAACTTTTATAAGTTTTTGTATGTGTGCTCATTTCTTAATTTGTTGCCCCTGAGGCAACTCTCGACCAAAGAGCGAAACTCGGCCAGAGTCAGGCCATTTCTAATAAGGGCTTTTTATATACTGATCCTCGCATTCTTTACTGCTACACAGCCAACTGGATCATCTTCTGATTTGTTTTCTGGGTCCGTCACTTTGTAATTGTCCACATTATTCATCTGCCGTTTGGAAGCCAAATCTTCCAGTCTCGCAAGGTCCTCCTGCAATTTATCACAATCCGCTTGAGATTGAGAATTAACTACTCTGCATAATTTTGTGTCATCCACAAATTTGATCACCTCACCTCATCGTACCCTTTCTAGATCATTTATACATATATTAAAAAGCACTGGTCCAAGTACAGATCCCTGAGGCACTCCACTGTGAAAACTGACCATTTAATCCTACTCACTGTTTCCTGTCTTTTAACCAGCTTGCAATCCACAAAACAGCATCACCTCCTATCCCATGACTTTTTCATTTCTTAGAAGCCTTTCATGTCGAACGCCTTCTGAAAATCCAAATACACCACATCTATGGGTTCACCTTAGTCCACATGTTTTTTCACCCCTTCAAAAAATTAAGGAGATTTGTGAGGCAAGACTTCCCTTGGGTAAATCCATGCTGGCTGTGTCCCATTAAACCATGTATATCTAAATGGTTTATGGTTTTATTCTTTATAACAGTTTCCACGATTCTTCCGGGTATTGAAGTCAGGCTCACTGGTCTATAGTTTCCAGGATCACCCCTGGAGTCCTTTTTAAATATCTGGGTTACATTGGCCATCTTCTACTCTTCAGGTACAACAGGTGACTTTAACGATAGGTTACAAATTAAGGGGTAGATTTTCAAAACTTACGCACGTGCATCCATGGGATGCATCCAATTAAGGAGCGGACTGGGGAACTTCCCAACCCACCTAACCTCCTTTCCCCTATTCTGCCCCCCCTATCCCGTGATTTGGTTCAGTTCATCTGAATCATCTGAATCATCACCCTTGAAAACCGTCTTTGAAATGGTTATCTCCCCAACATCCTCTTCAATAAACACCGAAGCAAAGAAATTGTTTAATATTTTCACGATGACATTATGTTCCCTAAGTGCCCCTTTAAACCCCTCAATACAGTCCAACAGACTCCCTCGCAGGCTTTCTGCTTTGGATAAATTTAATATAGTTTTTATAGTGAGTTTTTGCATCTACGGCCAAATTTTTTTCAAATTCTCTCTTAGCCTGTCTTATCAACGTCTTACATTTAACTTGCCAATGCTTATGCTTAATCCTATTTTCTTCTGATGGATCCTTCTTTCAGTTTTTGAAAGAAGATCTTTTGGCTAAAATAGCCTCTTTCACCTCACTTTTAGCCATGCTGGCAATTGTTTTGCCTTCCTTCCACCTTTCTTAATGTGTGGAATACATCTGGACTGTGCTTCTAGGATGGTATTTTTTTAACAATGTCCACACCTTTTGCACACTTTTTACCTTTTGTAGCTGCACCTTTCAATTTTTTTAAAACTATTTTTCTCAATTGGTCAAAATTTCTCTTTTGAAAGTTTAGCACTAGAGCTGTGGATTTGCTTATTGTCACCCTTCCAGTCATTAATTCAAATTTGATCATATTATAATCACTATTTCAAAGTGGTCCCACCACCGTTACCTCTCTCACCAAATTCTGCACTCCACTGAGAATTAGATCTAAAATTGCTCCAACTCTCATTGGTTCCTGAACCAATTGCTCCATAAAACTGTCATTTATTCCATCCAGGAACTTTCTCTCTCTAGCATATCCTGATGTTTCACTTACCCAGTCAATATTGGGGTAATTGAAATCGCCCATTATTTATGCACTACCAATTTTGTTAGCTTCCCTAATTTCTCTTAGCATTTCACTGTCCGTCTCACCATCTTGACCAGGTAGACTGTAGTATACTCCTAACACTATACACTTCTCCAACATGCAAGGGATTTCTACCCATAAAGATTCAATGTGCATTTAGTCTCATGCAGGATCTTTATCCTGTTGGACTCTATGCCATCCTCCAGGAGCTAATCCAAACTTTTATTAAGCCTAGCTGCTCCACTGCCTTTACCACAATCCTCTAGCACTGAATTCCAGAGTTTAATTGTACATTGAGTGAAAAGGAATTTTCTCTGATTTGTTTTAAATGTGCTACTTACTAACTTCATGGAGTGACACCCCCCCCCCCCTAGTCTTTGTATATTTCGAAAGAGTAAATAACAGATTCACATTCACCTGTTCCATTTCAATCATAATTATAGAGACCTCTATCATACCCTCCCTAAGTTGTCTGTTCTCCAGCCTGAACAGCCCTAATCTCTTTAGCCTTTCCCCATAGGGGAGCTGTTCCATCCCATTTATAATTTTTATCACCCTTCTCTATACCTTTTCCAGTTCAACTATATCTTTTTTTGAGAAGTAGGACCAGAATTGCACACAGTATTATAAGTGCAATCTCACCATGGAACAATACAGAGGTATTATGGCATTCTCCGTTTTATTCTCTATTCCTTTTCTAATAATACCCATTTGATTTTTTTTGACTGCCACCACACACTGAGCTGAGGATTTCAAAGTATTTTTCCACTATGATGCGTAGATCGTTTTCCTGGGTGGTGACTCCTAATATGGAACTTAACATCATGTAACTACAGGCTAGCAGCAGAATCCAATTAAAGTTTCCAATAATTCATTTAAATGTCTTCAGACCCAGAGCACCATGGGAAGGATGGGGCTGAAGTGGTTGAGTACTATTTTCTGGCATGAAGATCTTTGCTGCAATGACCTTGTTGTGTACCTGGCCAGTGCACAACAAGGTTGTTGCAGCAAAAATCTTTATGCTGAAACCATATCACAAACAGCATACTGCTTGAAAGGGATTCCTGAGGTGAGGATTTTCCAGCAGTGAAAGGAATATGTTCTCATTTCTTTTTTTTTTGTCTTGGTCTTGCGGTGCGGTTTCCTTTAGTACTCTCTTGTTGCTCTCTACTCCATTACTACATCAAGCATAGCATCCTCTTACTACTGGCTTAGCTTTGCATTATTAACAGCAGCAGGAGTTTGTCGTCTTCGTAATCAATAATAAGTACAGTAGCAAGAGAACAGCCAAATTGTTCTTTATTTTGTTTTCTTTCTTAAACAGTATATTTTTTCACCAAGTCATGTATATACTACAAGACGATATTGCTGTTCTTTAGACAAAGCAAAATCTGATAATATTTGCATTTCCGTGATATGACTGCCATTCTTCTGAGAGTCACTGAATGAAGTGCTTCCTGAAGTGGGTTTGTACTTGTGGTGCTACCTTAACTACCAAGGGAAGAGAGTTTTCTCTTCCTTCCCTCTAATGGGCTGGGCACTAGGACCCTCAAATTCTTTTCTTGTTTTGAAGAGTGCAGACAGAGTCAGTGTGTCTTTATAATTTTTGCTTATGGTAAGAGGGATAGATTTGTTGCCTGCTACTTTAACTGCTAGGGTAATCATTCCTTGTAGCTTTCTCAATTCAAGTTGCTCCTTCCTGAATTATTTCCTCCTTTAATCCACTCAGTTTAGTTTTCTTCCCCAATCATGGGAATGCAAATCCACTTTTTTTTTTTTTTGTCTTGTAAGTCTGTGTTAATCAGGGACTGCCTCTTACATGTCTCTGTCCAGCACTGCACACATCTGGTATATAATACTGTATCCAAATGATTATCATCATTATTAATTAAATATTTTAGATTCCAACTTTTGTGACACTGACTAATCTGCCATTTCAAAGTGGATGGCATTGAGGTACTGTAGGTAGTGCAAATAATAATAATAATAATGAGGGGCTTGGAAACGGAATAATCTATTGGGAAATCATTTGCTACAAACCAAATACCTGACTATGGTTCACACCAAAACGAAAATAATTTCTAGTGAACAGATTAGTATAGCAGTATGTTAGACGCTACAGCTTTGCCATGGACATAGAATCGGAAGACTAATTTACATCAAAGCCCTTGGGATGGACTGCAAGGGAGAGTGGCAGCAGCATCCAAGTGGGGAAAGCTGAACTAAGTATTTCTCTTATGGTAAGACATACTGTAAGTGGTCAAGCAGAAAATAGCTCTCGGTTGTAGTTCTTCACAATTCCATTGAATTCATTGAAGATTGTTGTGTCTTGAGCTTATGGATGAAAAATGGGATGCCAAGTATGACGGCTCACTGAAGAGAATACAGTCGTCTTGAAGCTGATGATAGGTTCACAAAAACAACAAAATGTGCTCACAAAACAACAAGATATTTTGACAAACATTGTGCAGCTTTATTTCAGTCTGAACCATTTGTGCTACAGAATAATGTTGAATTGACATCATGTTCATCAATACTAATGCAGAGTAGAATTTTAATACACTGAATATGTTATTTGTAAGAAATAAGGACAATTGTTTTTTTAGCATATAATAAAACCGGGCACTTTAGAAAAAACACGACTGAAAAAATGGCCACCAAAAAGTGATACTGCACAGCTAAAAATGTAAAATCTAGCTAAATAAACCATAAGGTTTATATTCTGGAGCACAGTGTAAAAAGAGTACATATTTCTTCTCCTAGAGATAAGGATTGATCTATACAAATCTCCACGCCTAGTAATCCACATATAAATGCAAACTTGGGCACTGCTAGACAGGAATCTTAGCATATTTAAACTCAAACTGGCACCCATTTATGGCAGATGTCAAAGACATAACTTGGTGAGAGGGTGTAAATTTTATTATGCCCACAGATGTCAACCAATAAAATGAGGGGAATGAGATAGCTTCACTCAGAGTCCTCCCCCATCTTTCACTGGTGTCTATAATGGCGAAATAACAGGAAAGGAAAAGAGAGCAATCTAAAAACAGCAAGACAACTGATAGAGCAGAAACATGTATACGTCCACACTGATCTGCTAACCTCCATGAAAATAAACAAAACTCCAGAGTAATATTAATCCTAGTTAGCTGCTGGGTTAAGGCTACCAATAGAGCTGCAAACTTTTAGCATTTAAAGTGCTGTTCTGAGACCCCCGATTCTGATTACTGACCAGCGATTCCCCACTGGAGCATGGAGCCTATCCAGAGACCCTACAACTCAGGCCTGACACCGCTTTACTAATCCAAAGAGGACATCAATGTGTCTTAAATTAGAGCCTGTTTACTAAATATCCTTTTTAAATTATTCAGATGGCAATGAAACCAAGTAAAGTGGTTTTAAGACCTCCCTTTTTCATTTTGATTTGTAAAGGCATTCCTGAAGCAAAATCAGTGTTTACAGCTTTTAAAGCTATTTTTATCACTGAAAAGAATCTAATTAAATTGGGGTGATCATGATCCTTCTTCAGAACTTCATGTAAGCAATCTACCAACTCATATCATGCAGATCTTCTACTGCTTTATCTTACTTCATATTTTGAATGGGAATATCATAAATAGGCTAGTTGAGAACAGACATACATAGGCCTTTAATTGTCAAAACTGT
This sequence comes from Rhinatrema bivittatum, assembly GCF_901001135.1. Classification (NCBI taxonomy): domain Eukaryota; kingdom Metazoa; phylum Chordata; class Amphibia; order Gymnophiona; family Rhinatrematidae; genus Rhinatrema; species Rhinatrema bivittatum. Next base: position 214,718,668 of record NC_042615.1, on the reverse strand, counting down.
AATCGTAGGTTCAGATCAATACCAGTCATTAGCGAAAAAATTATATATATATATATATATATATATATATATATATATATATTTTAATGTATTTAAAATGATACTTATCTTGCAATTGTAAGACAGCAGGGGAGGTGATGTAATTGCAAGATAAGTCATTTTTAAATGCATATATATAGGTAGATATCTTATATATATGCATTTAATATATATATGTAGATATATACAATATATATATAATTGTTTTGCTGAGTGGTATTGATCAGAACCTGTGATTACAATTCTGGCAGTTAAAGGCCTAAGTATAAGTCTGACCTCAATGAGCCTATTTATGATGGTCCTATTCAAAATATCAATCCAAAAGTGGCTCATCTACACATCACTCACGAATGTGCTTTTTCTGTTGCCGGGCCCATTTTTTAATTCTCTCCCGATTGACCTAAGACAATCTGATTCACTTAAGGACTTCAGGAAGCAAGTGAAAACTTTATTTAATTTAGCATATTTTAAGACTTATGATTCTTTTTTTAGTTCTTTACATTGTTTTACATTATTTGATATTATGTTTTAGTTTTTATGTTTTAGTTTATTTTTTTTATTTGTTCGTCCTTGTATTGGTGTTTTATGTTTACCTGATTATGTATGTTCCATTTTGTTCATCAGTCAGGCCTTCATTGTGTTGGGCAATTCAGAAATGTTAATAAATGTAAATGTAAGATAAACAGTAAAAGATCTGTGTGATATAAGTTGGTGTTGGTGATCTTCTGTTACATCGGACTTTCAGTGATGACATACACTAATACTAGGACAAAGTTGTAAGTCACTTACCTGAGTAAACCAGCTCTCTGAAAACTCATCACACTCAATCCAATTAAAAAGGCTGCATAGGGTTCTATAGCACACATACTTTAGCCAAATTGAGGGGGTATGTTCCCAGAAACACATTTCGGGTGAGTTGTAAAACAGCATATACAGATGGGGGTTTCAGATCCATACTGTTTCCAACAAAATATCTGCCCACAGAAAAAGCAAGTGCAATGCTCAGTGCTCACAGGTCCTTAGTACCTATGGGCACTTTTTAAAGGATATGTACTGCATTCATTCTCTTAAAAGACAATTGTGAAGTACCTATGGACTTTGAACCTAGGTGAACAGCTGGAAAATCATCCCTCTACCTATTACAATATGCATAGATCATAAACTGAAAAGCAGATCCAGGAAAGCAGAGTATTCTAAGAAAAGTCATTTCCATAATAAGATATGTAAACTTGGTAGTCTAAGAAAGTGTGACAACGCATGAAACAAAATTGTGACCAAAACACAGGGAGATCTAAGGATAAGACCCAAGAAGCAGGAAATTCCATATTTTTGAAGAATCTAGCTGATACTGGTGCTATAAGGGGCATGTGTTGACCGAATAATCCTTAATTTATTTTTTTTTTGTGAAAACATGCTATATAAAAATAAATAAATGAATGAAAAAATGTGATTATTATGATGGCATCAGATAGAGATCAGTAAGATCAGAATACCAGAAAAAATGGATGTCGGTACATATTGAAGTGCATTGTCATTTATTCAGTTTTACCCTGTCCCTTTTTAATGCTCCTCTTAAACAATACAAACAGTCCTTCGGAGAAATGTAAATATCTATTCAGTGTTCTTATATTGTATGCCCTGAGAAACTTTCTAGTGTCTCCAGCCATGCTAAATGTTAGAGGTCGATATTCAAAAGGTTTGACCAGGTACTTGGTCAGTTACCTGGACAACACCCAAGATTTCAATATTTTCCCATGCTGGCTAGAGTTTACCCAGATAACCCATTTACCGACACAAATGTAGCCAAATAAAAAGAGGTGCTGACGGAAGCATTCCAGAGGCATGGTTACATTTTTGCCGTGAGTGCAAATAGCTGGGTAAGTCTGGTTAGAAAAATACCTATCCTAAAGTTACCCATATACCTTGTTTGGGGTAAATTTAACCTGGCATTTTCAGTGGAACATTTATCCTACTATGTTCTGCTGACTATCCTGGTAATTTTACCAGAGTGAACATTTCTACTCACTGGCTCACTGAAAACCGACCAAATATATAGTCGCCTTAAAAGTTTTGTTGCTATTCTTTCTTTAACAGATATCTTGTACAATGTTTGATTCATTTAAACCAGCTACCCTATTTATGGACTTCTTTTTCATTTGTGATTCTTCTGTTTTCCCTTAGAGAGTTGGGATTTGATATGGCTATGCTGATAAATTTTGCCATAAGTAAGTAGATCACTGTTTCCAAAGAGTTATCAATTTTGGCTTTAATACATGTCATAAAATTACCAATAATGCATGCCACTTATATAAAGCGTAGAGCTGACCTTGCTGTTTACTGTATCTTAGGTGAGGCCACTCAATAATTATTCCCCATGGCTATGTCCTCTGATGCGCCAAGACCCTTTGGTAACAGTATTTTAACCTGGTCCTTCTGGTCAAAATGTCTTCAGCTGAAGTAATTCTTACAATTCTATTTTGATCTATTTTGTTTGTACTAATGCCTATGAGTCAGTTTTCTAGGGTCTCCCCTGCACCTTATGCAAATAAGTCCTTTAAGTCTCTAGCACTTTACTATTAAATTTCTAGTCTATTGCTGCAATAGTCACCATCCCTTTCTCTTCTTCCCTGAATGTACTGTTCCCAAGACTCAAGTAATTGTTCCTTCATCCAAAATGTTAGTCTCCTTTCCCTATGATACACTCTGGCCTTTCCAGCTTAAAATGTCCATTGAAGCAAACTAAACTTTTCTTTTTTTTCATAATTTAAAACATTAACATCCCCTCCCTCCCCGGGTCTCCTATTATACACTTTATATATGCACTGTTTTGCTTTCTAGAAAAGGTTAATGTGTTTGTAAAACTGGGTTTCATCTGCAATGTTTTGGTTCTTTCACCGACTGGTGTACCCTTGATCTCTGAAAAAATGTTTACATTATTGTGGTTAGCACGTTATTTGAAAAATAGATGAAACACCTGAGTCACATGGGTATGCCCCAGAGAATGTGAAGCTCTGACCTTTGAGGGTACTCGTGGTACTGGGAAGGAGAGATTCTGCACTTGCTCTAATGGGAAGTGTGTTCAGTGAGGCTAAAACTAGAGTTTGGAATGTAAACCTCCTCCTGCATGGAACTGAGACAGAAGGACTTCCAGAATAGTTAGCAGTAACATGGAAGCCGATCCCCCTCGAGAAAGGAGGAGGAGTACACAGTTCTAACTGTACCACTGTCTGAGAGCAGTGACGACCCCACACAACATACAACTAAGCTCTGGAATTCATTCTTGAAGGATGTTGGTTAGGGCAGTAGTGTAAGCTGGGCTTAAAAAGGTTTGAATAAGTTCTGGGAGGAGAAGTCCATTACCTGCTATTAATCAAGTTGACTTAGGGGAGGATTTTAAAAGGGTTACGTGCATAAATATGCGCGTAACCCTTTAAAACCAGTTCCTGCACGCGCCGAGCCTATTTTGCATAGGCCCGGCGATGTGCGCAAGCCCCGGGATGCGCGTATGTCCCGGGGCTTGCAAAAAGGGGTGGGGAGTGGGCGGGGCAGAGGCGGGACTGAAGCCTCAGCAACCGTGCCGGGGGATCGCGTGCCGACACTCGGCTGGCGCGCTCAACCTATGCCTGCCCAGAGGCAGGCGTAAATAAAAATAAAATAAAGGTAGGGGGGTTTAGGTAGGGCTGGGGGGCGGGTTAGATAGGGGAAGGTGGAGGGGGGGGGGGGGGGCGGAAGGGAAGTTCCCTCTGAGGCTGCTCTGATTTCGGAGCGGATTCGGAGGGAATGGGAAAGCCATCGGGGCTCCCCTAGGACTTGGCGCACGCAAGGTGCACAAGTGTGCTGGGTTGCGCGCACAAATCTATGCCCGCACGTAATTCTTAAAATCCGGATCCCTTAGGAAATAGCCACTACTATTACTGGCATTAGTTGCATGGAATCTATTTAATGTTTGAGTATTTGCCAGGTACTTGTACCTGGATTGGCCATTGTTGGAAACAGGATGCTTGGCTTCATGGACTCAGTATGGCACTTCTTATGTTCTTATGATCTGAAACAGTGAGTATAGGGAAGCATTCTGTAGTGAATAAATCAGAAGATCCTTTCCCTGGGAAAGCTGGGGATATGCCACACACTTTAAAAGCTTGGGGCTTTACTGGGAGTAGCATATCTAAAGCTGGAGTAAGATGTATCAACAATTTTGCTATTGAACTGTAAACTGGAATCCCGAAGCTCTGAGTCAAAAACCATTTGAAGGAGGAAGTTTGTATTAAAGAGTGAATTATAAGAACTACTCTATCAGGAAGGCATGGCGAAGCAGCACACTTTGATATGCTTTTGGAACTCTTTAATGTCCTTTCTGTATGTTGTATATACATTATCTGTTCCATGTATATACATCTACCTCCTGTACTACACCATGCATCTCATAAAGTGGATAGTTCATGCCTCAATAAATTAGTTAGCCTCTTGACATTTTTACTTCTACAGATTAGCCACAGCTATCTCTCTAACGGGCCGATACAGTACAGTGCGCTCTGACGGAGCGCACTGTTAACCCGCCATGGACCGCGTGTTTTCCCTTACCCCTTATTCAGTAAGGGGCTGAAAACGCGCGTCCAACCCCGCCGAACCTAATAGCGCCCTCAACATGCAAATGCATGTTGATGGCCCTATTAGGTATTCCCCCGCGCGATTCAGAAAACAAAATGTGCAGCCAAGCCACACATTTTGCTTTCAGACATTAGCGCCTACCCAAAGGTAGGCGCTAATTTCTTCAGGCACGGGAAAGTGCACAGAAAAGCAGTAAAAACTGCTTTTCTGTGCACCTTCCGACTTAATATCATGGCGATATTAAGTCGGAGGTCCTGAAGGGTAAAAAAAAGTAAAAAGAAAAAAAAAAGAAAAAAAGAAATTTGAAGTTTGCCCGTCGCTGTCGGGTTCGAAAGCCGGATGCTCAATTTTGCCGCGTCCGGTTTCCGAGTCCATGGCTGTCCAGCGGGCTCGAGAACCGATGCCGGCAAAATTGAGCATCGGCTGTCAAACCTGCTGACAGCCGCCGCTCTGGGCCAAAAGGAGGCACTAGGGACGGCACTAGTGTCCCTAACGCCTCCTTTTGCCTGTTTCTACTGCCGGGCCCTCATTTAAATACTGAATCGCGCACAGGGCTCTCCAGCGGACTTACTGAATCGGCCCGTACGTTTTCCAATGGGAACCCTATCTAGAAAAGAGTGATGTAAAATATTTGATCTCTGTATTGGAACTTTGAAATTTAGCCACCAGCTTAGCACAGACAAATCTAGAACTGTGTGTACTCAAATTGTGCCAGTGACGCAGCCTTGTAAATTTATTTCTATGTAAATTAAAATTCAGACCAGTTGGGACTGCAAACTATCGGTGCTGCCAGAGGAGAGGATTTGGCCACTCTTTGGGTGCTTTCACCTGCAGTCCACTACACCATCTGATCAACCACTTTCTAATGAACTATTAGACCGTCAGGAAAAGGGAGTCATGTACAAAATTAAGATTATAGGTTTGAATTTTATACTTTTCCTCTGAAAATTATATTCTGTTATCTTATAAACTGTTTTGTTGAAGAAAGGAAAGTTGAGTCAGAGAAACTGGAACTTAACATGGTTATAATGCTCACAATAATGTTAAGTTTGGTTTAATTTATATCCTGAACTGGTCTCCTATATACATAGATAGATCAGTTGTGTTATATATACAAAAATATGGCAGATATTTTATGCAGTTACTGCTTACATTATATAGCGCTCTCATATTCACAAATAGAAATCAAACAGACTTTTGGAGGCAAGAGTAGCAAAATTTGAACAACACTGTAACCACACTGTAAGTCAATATTGTCCAGTAAACCTAAGGGTACATTTCAAAAACTTGAATCTTTATATTATAGGCATTTGACAATAGTAATTAGTCTGTTAGCATTAATTTCAGGAATTATTTTCATGGCTGGTGTTTGGTACATCCTTAATTTTCAGCCTGTCTAGGGACCCTGCTGCACTAAAGCATTTTTCCTATTTTGTCATAGGAGAAAAATGCTTCATAGACAGGCCCCATAATCACATTGTAGCCTGTCCAGTTTTAGAAGCACAGAATATGATAACATATTTCTTTTATGTTGTCATACCCACAGCCCCTGTTTGATCCCGCTAATCCTCTATGTTTGTTCCATGCTTTCTTGATGTGGGATTCTGGTTTCGTGGAGGCTGTTTGTTACATCCACATTTTCGATAAAGAAATGTTTCCTTTTGTTACTCCAGAGTCTAAGCCTTTTCAGCTGTATATGATGACCCATTGCTCTAGAACTTGTTTTCCACTGAAAAATGTTTGCCTCTTGCACATTTATGCCTCTGAGGAATTTGAATGTCACTACGATATCCCTCTGCTCTCTCTTCTCTTATCCTCTAGCACATACCTTGTTAGGTCCTCGAGCCCTTCCTCATTCATAACAAAAATGTAAAGTTTGAATACCAAGCACCTGATCTTCAGTACTTTACAGAGACTCCCAGCTACTGGCTGCAGCAACTTCCTACAACATAGCAGTTTTGGAGTTTTTCAGATGAAAATGTTTAAAGCCCTGATTTCCAAATGTCCCCTTTGATTTTTGAAAATCAGGGTTTGGGCATTTAATCCAAAACTCCCTCTTGAAATTACTGTGCTTCCACAGCAAATGGAAGTAGCAGGGGGCTTAAGTTTGTCACGTTCCTGGAGGAAAAGTCTATGTGGACTTGGGAAAGTTGCTGCTTATTCCTTGTTATGAGCAAGAAGGATTAAACCTATTCTATGGGATCCTGGCGGGGACCTTGGGCCTCTGTTGGAGACAGGATGCTGGGCTTCATGGACCTCTGGTCTGACCCAGTATGGCAATTCTTAAGTTTCTTATGACACTGAAGAGAGTAAAAATATAAACCCTAAAATCCAAAAGCCCTACTCGTAGGGTTTATGGTGTGGACTCTATACTACTTAGGTAGTCTCCTTCTGGACTGTCTCAACTTCTATAGCATTCTAAAGATGCGACCTGCAGCACTGTGGCCAATACTTACATGATTTGTGTAGATGCATTATCACCTCTGTGTTTCCTGCTGTTTATACCGTATATTTCTCTTTGCACTTTCATTGTTCTTCTGGCTCTCACCACTAATTTGTTACATGGTTTGGCAACTTTGAGATCATCAGTTATGGTTACATTCAAATGCTTGATCTATTTGGTACACATTAATACTTTAACCTCTATTATGTTTTGTACATGTATTTCTTGTTATGTAATTATAAATCTAAGGGGGTTATTTTGTAAGTCTATCACACGTAATAGGTTGCCGGGGGCAGAGTCGGAGTCGGGGCAGGAAGGGGAGGAGTCGGGGCGCCGAGGAGGTGGACGCGGCGGTAACTTCGCTGGCAGCGATAAGGTAAGACCCGTTATTGCTGCCAGTAGCGCACCCAATAGCATCACCTTTCATGGTGGCGCTATTGGGTGCGAAAGCCAGCAGCGATCACACCGCAGTGGTGTGATCGCTGCCGGCTTTCGCGGGCCTGCCCCCCCCTTCACCCCCCCTGCCCCCCATTACCGCTGGGATTCACCATTCTCTGCGAGAATGGAAAATCCCGGCCTAAAAGTGGTGTGAATACTGGCATAGGATTCCCGCATTATGATTTACTTGTATTTCAGAAAACAGAACATTAATGCTAAGGACTGCCAATTACCTTCAGCAGCCCAAATTTTATAAAGACTCAGTGTTCTTAATTATTTTCTTTCATAGTCTTTAAAACTGATAATAACCACTAGGGAAAAGGATTTCCCTATTTATTTATATGTGCTGTCTTGAGGAACCTCTGCATTGCATTAGGCTCTCAGCTCCTTCAATGGCACATTAACTCCCAGGAAATTTGCTTTTCCATCATTCATTACGTACATATGACTTCTTTATCAACAGTTCAGTATATATAACACAATCATGTATAGGATAATGAATGAGATCAACTATAAATCTATATTCTATTGTCAGACATATCTAAAGTAAAATTCTGATATACTGTATCTTTACTAGGTAACATCTCTCCAATTCCTGATCATAGTGATTTATTTATTAGAATATTTGAGGACCAAAATATTTCAATGTCCCCCTAGAAATTGACATAGCCTGAAAGGTGTACATTCAAATTTTTTATCAAACAATGGAGGCTAGACTTGCTATGAAATTGAATTGCTTAGTGTTTCTGGTAATGGTTCTGTTATGCCATACAGCACAAATCCTAAAACAAGCACGGAGTTAAGAATGGTGAGGGAGAATTCGTGGAATTCCTTATCATAAAAGTAGGACATAAAATAGGTATTTACACTATTTGACATGTAACATATGCAAGCATGATCAATGATTGGAAGCTTTTTTGTTCTCATTCCTGCTGTTCTTGAGGTTCTTAGCCGCAAGACTATTAATGAGCTCAGGAGTTCTGAAATTGAAGGCATCTGGTCTGCAAACAGGGTCATTTTTAGCAACCTCTATCGCATCTAGTTCTATTTTCAATAGCGAGGAAACCCAATGAGTGAGGCAACTTCTCCAGTATAAAGCAGAATAGTGTGGTCCAACTTTGTCACCTTACTCTTTAAACATAAGATCTTTGCTTCTAATTCAGATACAAGACAATTTAGTTCTCAAGGTCATCTGTGAGCAAGGAGCATCAGTACTGCTGAATTAGACCATGTAGTGACACCATGTAAATTAATATAAAAGAGGGGAAACTGTCCTTCACATCACTGCCTGCTTCTTATTGAGCTTCAAAAGTCATATTTCCAGGGACAAAAATTCCATTCTTGTACCAATCTTATGGATCAACAATTCAAGTTAAAAGGGCAATTCTTCTTAACAATTAGTATATATACACACAGGCACACATGTACAGTATATATAAGGATACATTTTCAAAAGCTTAGTTGGGGTCTAAGGGCCCAATACAAGGAGTTATGTGGGTAGATTGGCTAAATCCACATACGTGGATTTTCAGTCCCCTAAAAGTATGCGTGAAACTTCACAACATGCATACTTTCAGCCACATATGAGAGAGCCATTCTGGGGGCATTGTTGGAAATTGTGTGCATATTTAATTTTAAAAAATGCACACAAGTAGTAGGTCATGCCAATAACATGCATGCTTTTAGCTGCAATACAAGCCGATCTTCAAAGACAATGTGTGCAGGTACCCTGTGTCTGAAAATCATCTGGGCCTGTGCATGTGGGCTGAAAAAAATATGCATACTTTTAACATCAGCGACCTTACTGAAAATTTAGCTTATACAGTGCGTGCACATATGTGTGTGTGTATATGTATATATACATGTACATACACACATGTCATTTTTGTGTGTATATAATGTATTTTGCATGTACTGTAACAACAGAAAACATGGTATCTTTTCAATCTCAGTTTTAAGAAGCTCTGCCTCTACCGTATGAAAACAGTATTGAAACTTTTAGATGTGTTATTCTTCTCAGAGGAACAGATGCTGGACACAATTGTTCGAAATATCCTTAGTCTTTACCACCCATTACAGTCAGGTTTGCAATTTGGTGACATCCCAGGGAAAAAGTAAAACAATATAAAGAAGAGTCTTTTATGTTTGTTTATCAGCTGTAAACATCAGCTAACCAAATAACTGTGCATCTCCCGAGAGTTAATGCTTAGAACCACGCCGGAGTGATTGCCTAAGAGAGAAGAGAAAACAATGAGAGAGAGCTTCAGCGGGTTTTCTCTTTATAAAGTTTCTTACATTTCAGGGATTATGGGCATAAAATGAAAAAGGCGATCTAACGTAAGAAAAGAAGCTTGCTCAGCAGTTCAGAGTAGCAACGATATGCAGCAACAGTGCCTCGAGGCCGTGGATCTCGGCAGTTTTTGCGGTGCGGTTTTAGGGTGCTTATTACAATGGAACCCGGAGGTGATGCTTCATGTGACTGTAAACTGCAGCAGTTTCCAAGGAGAAACAGGTGCCGGAGGAAGACACAGCCTGGCACTTCCCTTCACCATCCCACTGCCCCGCAACTGGACGCTGGCAGGCAGGGGTCAGGAGTTTCCTCCCCCGTTCCATGAAGGTATTACTGAGGGGCTGAGGAGTCCCAGACTGGGGTCATGATAAAACAGGCAAAATAAAATGTAGAGAGCAAAAGACAGGATGGGCGAGTATGAAAGTATTTTGATTTCCATAGCTGAATGTTATAATAAAAATAAAAATAAATCTGACAATGGCTTTAAAATCCTCCTGGCATAAATATATACAATCATAAAACCATTTCTTATGCTATGCGGAAACCTCTGTAATGTTATAACCAATGATGAACTAATAATTTGGTGTGAAAGAACTGAACAACAGTTTACAGAAAGGTAAATAAGATCCACCTTTGCACAAAAGTTTGCATATGAATTAGAATCTAAAAATTCAGGGGCAGATATTCATAGCCTATATGGCTAAGTAACTTAGAGCTGGATTTTCTAAAGTCGCAGACAGCGACACCCTCCCCCCCCATGATAGTGGGACCTCTCGCATGATAAAACTTTGCAGCTTAATGGCTCTAGGCCCAGATTAGCACCACTGCTAAGCTCTGATACATGAGCCCCCTAAAAGTCAAACATAAGCGCAGTTAAATTAGGGCCTGATTTACTAAGGCTTTTTCCCATTCTGTAATCTATGGGAAAACAAAACATAGTAAATCAGGTCCTTAATTAGCAGAGAACAAAATCAGTAGAAAATCCTTATCAAAATTAAAGCAAACCCAAAGCAAAAGAGAGTCAAGTGTTGAATGCACCAGACACGAATAAACAAAAATTAAGCATTCATAACAGATTCAAATGGCTTCTTTACACCACACATGCAGTAAAGTGGACCTTCATAACATCCGTTTATGGAAATCTTAATGTACTTCCTTACAACTGTTTTGGGTCATGCATAATCACTGGTCCATTTCAACTGAATAATTTGTATGATTTTTTTTTTTTTGTAGAAAAAAATGTTCGCAAGGAAAATCATTCACATTAAGTTAGTAACTTTTAAACCGGCATTGGCGAACATGTCAGCCCGTGCCATTTTATAATATGCATGCGTATACGTGTGCATGTGATAAAATAGCATGGTTGCATGCACACATGCACTCAATTGCATGTACAATAGGGATGTGCAGAGGGACCGCACATGTTGCATTCTGTATTCGTATTCGTTGGGGGGCAGATACGTTGCATTCGGCAAGGGGGGCCCCTGATCCGTTCATATGTTCCATTCTTATTTGTTTCCTGGCTAAAATTTATTTAACCAAAATCCACCACCTTCCTGACCCCCCAAGACTTGCCAAAACTCCCTGGTGGTCCAGCGGGGGTTCGGGAGCCATCTACTGCACTCATGCCATCGGCTGCCGGTATTCAAAATGGCGGCGATAGCCTTTGCCCTTACTATGTTACAGGGGCTACTGGTGCTATTGGTTAGCCCCTGTCACATGGAAGGAGCAATGGACGGCCAGTGCCATCTTGTGCTCCTACCATGTGACAGGGGCCGAACAATGGCACCGGTAGCCCCTGTAACATAGTAAGGGCAAAGGCTATCGGTGCCATTTTGAATACCGACAGCTGACGGCATGAGTGCAGTAGATGGCTCCCGGACCCCCGCTGGACCACCTGGGAGTTTTGGCAATTCTTGGGGAGGTCAGGAAGGTGGGGGTTTTGTTTAAATTCGCTCCTTTAGACGGCCGAATAATTCAGTGAAGATTCGTTGTATTTGTGGGAAATTGCGATACGTTTCACGACACAACTAATACAACGAATATGGCCCTAAACGTTGCGGATTGCCAATACATTGCAAACGAATGCACACCCCTAATGTGCACACAAATTCCGCTTCTACTGCGTAAGTCGGGGAATTTTTAAAGGGGCAAGTGGCGAGGCCATTCCCAGTTTTACCAGTTCTTTCACCAGTTCGCCCAGGTCCCAGCTAGATCCTGCCAACCACCCTAGTTTGATAGCCCCATTCCCCCCACTTGACCCATACACTTTAAATCCCTAAGATTTCTTTATTTTTTTAATTTTTTAAAACTTACACTTCGTCCCTAGCAGAAGTAAATTTACATGGCAGGAAACCTTGGTGCATGTAGTAGTGCATAAATATTTACACGTACAACTCTTGGCAAGGTCCCGAAATGTCCATGCCCTGCCCCTTTTTGGAAACAAGTGAGATATGTGTGCGCTGTGGGAGATACACGCGCATCGCGGCAGCTTTTAAAATTTGCTCGACGCTTGAAGGCCCCACATATGCACCCATCTCGCTAATTTGGTGTGCACCAGGCTTTTAAAATTCACCTTTAAGCGCACATTAGCAGAAAAGCTTTGGGAAAACAAAGGGAAGTCATTTTTTCTGCTAGTGCACGCTTACAGGTAACGCTTACGCTATCATAGCAATTTGCAAAAGTCATTTATACGTGTAAAGTGCACTTCCATGGTAAATCCTATGGAGAATTCAATGGCGCATATTGTAACAATTTTCAAAAGCTCACTTCATGGGAATAGTGCATTTACGTGCGTAAAACCCAATTTTACATGTGTAATGAGAATTATTTTATTTGCAAAAAATCTTTTTCTCCCCCAAAAACTCATACAAATTCTTCAGTTGTTATGGACCAGTGATTATGAATGATCCAAAACAGCTGTAAGGAAGTACATTATTAAGCTTTTCTTAAATGGATGTTATTAGGGTCCACTTTACTCCATGTGTGGTGTATCAAAGCAATTTGAATCTACTATGAATGCTTAATTTTTGTTTATTCAAAATTAAAACAAACCATATTCCAGCTTTTCTGTATCTGTGGTCTGACTTTATCTTTCGTCTCTGCTTGTTTCTTCTTTTTTTGGTCTTCCCCTTTTCTGTTGCATTTGTTACATTTTCTTCCCTTTTAAGACTTCACTTTTCTGTCTTCCTCTCATGTCTTCAATTTCTCAGCTTTGTTCAGCTGTGGGGTGGCAGCGGCAGTGTTCCTGGCGCAGTTAGCTCTTGGCTCATCTTCTGGCAGGGTTAAAAGTCTGAATCTGGTATTTGGCTCAGGTCTTGTATGGCTTGCCCAGCTTTAATGCTACAATGAATGTTTCTTGAGTACAGTAGTTCAGTTCACAGAAGAGTCCTGAGATGCTTAAAAACTCAACTAAGGCTTTTTATAAACCTAATTCATATGCAGAACATAAGCAAGTGACCGACCAATAAAATTACCTCTTGCGTTACCTAGTGTTTGAGTATCCATATCATCATCAATGAACTCTTCACCCTGGATGATGTTCTGTGTGTCCTCGCTATGATTAACAGGGCTGGTCATCTCCTGTTCCTTTTCATTGTGCATCTGGGCATAGACAGTTCTGCCAGGTACTTTCCTAAACATTGTGGAAAAATATAGAGCAGGATTAAATTCTATCCCTTGCACTGCAATACAATGACCCTTAGGGCCGGATTTTTAAACATATGCGCGCGGGGTACATTTGTGCGCGCTACGCCGAGCCCTATGGGAGCCCCGATGGCTTTCCTCCTTCCCTCCAAGGCTGCTCCGAAATCAGAACTCCAAAATCGGAGCGGCCTTGGAGGGAACTTTCCTTCTGGCCCCCCCCCCCCCACCTTCCCCTCGCTTCCCCTATCTAACCCGCCCCCAGCCCTACCTAAATCCCCCCTACCTTTATTTTGTAAATTACACCTGCCTCTGGCAGGCGTAACTTGCGCCGGCCGGCTGCCGACGCGCGATCCCCTGCACGGCTGCTGTGCCGGAGGCCTCGGTCCCGCTCCCGCCCCTTTTACAAAGCCCCGGGACATACGTGCGTCCTGGGGCTTTGCGTGCGTCGCCGGGCCTATGCAAAATAGGCTCGGCACTCGCAGGAGCGGTTACGCGCATAAATATTTTAAAATCCGCCCCTTAGAATTTACATATTAAGAGCTTGGCCTTGCTTTTAGAATATTTGCAGCCTTGCAAACATAGCACAGCAGGCATTTGAAATTTTGTCATTATTCTCCAGGTTTTACATTGTGTGAGTTCTGGACAATCTTGCAAGCCCTAAGAATCTTCAGAACTTTTACCTTAGTAGTTGAATTTTTAAATATTTTTCTTCTGGCTTTACCTAGTTTGGAAATAATTCCTGAAAATTTGGCAAAACCTAACACATGGTGGGGGGAGGGGGACTATGCCAGAGGCCTAGCCACAGGTGGGTCTTGGGGCCATGGGCTCCTCACTTTTGGCTCAGGCTCCCGCCCCTAGCAACAGGGTCATGTTTCATCTAAGTAAGACCCTGAACAGTGCAGGAGTTAGAGGGTCTGGAGGCATGAGAATCACTGCCAGTCTAGGAACCCCTGTGCCTTTAAGGAGGCTAACCTGAATGGGAAATATCACGACCCCTGTGATAGACATGTAAAAGTCTGAGGCCATCAAAGTTTTCTTTACTCTCGGCATCTTCAAAGTTCAGGAATGTCTGGGCTGGGTGAACGCCTATTCATATAATTGCTCTTAAGCAGCCTGAGAGATTAATACTTCTATAGTAACACAGTAGCATAGTACATGATGGCAGATAAAGACCCAATGGTCCATCCAGTCTGCCCAGCAAGCTGTTTAGGGTAATAATTACTATACCCTGTGCAGGTTAGCCCCCATGCCTTTTGATTACCCCTTATCTTCATTTCCAGCTTCTAGCCATTAGGGATCCTCTGTGTTTGATCCCATGCTCTTTTGAATTTCATTTTACTCTTTGTCTTCACCACTTCTTCTGGGAACGCATTCCATGCATCCATCACCTTTTCCATGGAGCAATATTTCCTGATATTGTTCTTGAGTCTACCTCCTTGTAGTTTCAGATCATGACTCCTGGTTCTACAGTTTTCTTTCCATCAGAAAAGGTTTGATTCTTATGCATCATTAATATCTTTCAGGTATTTAAAATTCTGTATCATATCTCCCCCTGTCTCTCCTCTCCTCCAAGGTATACATATTTTGGTTCCTCCAATCTCATCTCTTAAGTCATTTGGTACAGACCCAACACAACTTTGGTTGCCTTTCTCTGAACTGCTTCCATCCTGTCTCTATTCTTTTTGAGATACGGACCTCCTGGTGAGGTCTCACCAAAGATCTGTACAGGGGGATTATCACCTCTTTTTTCCTGCTAGTTATTTTCTCTCTATGCCGCCCAGCATCCTTCTGGCTATAGAACTGCCTTGTCACATTGCTTCGCTCCCTTCAGATCATCAGACATTATTATCCCAAGGTCTCTCTCCTGGTCCGTGCACATCAGTTTTACACCTTCCCATCAAATACAGAGCCTTTGGATTATTGCACTCCCAATGATGTATAAAGAAGCTGCCTTAACTAAAGAGGGAAATTGAGAAATAGCAGAGACAGGCCATGGAGACAGTGAAGAGACAGGAGATAATAGAGTGTTAATGGAAATTAAAAGGATTCTGTAGCCACTGCCATGAAGACCCACATAGGATGGGGAAAGGGATGGGGTAGGGTGGGGTGGGGGGCTGACCAGAATGCCCATGCATGTTAACCTTGGACCCCCAAAAAATTCAGTTCCGATTATACTCCTGGCCTATGCTTTAAAGGTTAGTGTACTCATTAAGGCATAATTTTTAACACCCACCTTGGACTAGTTGTTAGATTTTTAGCATGTATGCAATTCAAAGAACTCAGCTGATAGCATGCATTGTGGATGTCAAGATGGAAGAGATAAGGCTACTGGAGTAGAAGGACTTCTAGAAAAAGTAAAAGATGGATCATGGGCGAGACAGAGGAGGAGGAGGTGAAAGAGACAAGGAAGAGTAGGAGGTAAAGGAGACAGAGAGAGGAGGGGGAGAGCTGACAGGGGTAGAGAGAGGAGGCCAGCCCAGGACTAACAGAGTAAGAAGGCAGTCACAATCATGTATTTTCAAGCTCATAACCAGCCTACTGGTCCTGCCACAGAAAGATATAATCCATATGCATTGCTGGAGTTCAGGAGCATTTAGGGTCCTTAATGAGGAGATTAAAGCTGACAATGACCCTCAGACAGCTAGATCTTCTGCCATACCTGTGCTTGTCAAATTTAACTTATATTATCATTTAACCTCTGGGGCATTTCAAACCACAGAGACTGAAGTTGTTGAATGAAACAAAGCATTTTCTCCAGATGTTTCTACCAATTACTGCAAACCCTGCACAGATGAGTTGGAATGTATATTCAATACCCCAATCAGAGGTAACAATGGAAGGAAATGAAAAGCGATCTTTATAATATCCCTGGTCTACCACATGTGATTGCATATGTATAGCATTTATGATTACATTTATACAATGGATTACATGCATGCAGTGCTTAGGCTATCACATAAGGGACAGAGCCTTAAAGAACCAGAAATGCTTTCATTCCCTGCATTTGAAATTGGTATGTGATATGCACATGTGAATACTGAATGCGGTGCCCAGATATCTTGGGTCCTACCATGACTCCACCCTTTTCCAGGAATTCAAGGAGGACTAATACAGCAGAGGATGGCTGCTGGTAAGTACTGTTTTATTTTTTTCTCCCCCTAAGCTTCGAATTCCACATCTTTCACATTTTCCAACCAGGTCTTAACACACTTCTGTCAGTAAAGCTGCTGTGCCAACCAAAAGGCCTACTAGGACATAACTTTTACTCCTGTCATAAACATACAGTCATTATTTGCTGCCACCATCATGGGTGCAGGGCAGGCTGGGGACTTTGGTACAAAAAAATCTTTCTAAGGAAAGCAGCATGTCTTATGCTCAAACAGTTGACACCTAGGAATCTTCACTCCAGTGACTGTTCCATGGATTCAGCTGGTAGGAGGTACAGTACAATAAGGCCCACATGTATACTTGATCCATAGTAGAGAGGTCATTTGGCATGTTAAAAAGAAGCTTCAGGTGTTTTGTAACACTCGGATGGGGTTTTACTCCAAAAGCATCTGGTCTCACAGTCCCCAATTTTAATACTGTATATCGGGAGCACAACCCTCCAACAAAGATCCATTAACTATCTGTTTTATTAAATTATGAGTAATATCCTTCCTCTCTATTAAATGAAATGGGCATGGGCCCAACATAGAACACACAGATTTTAATTTATCTCTCTGACTATCATTAGTCTGAACTTTGTACTAGAGATGTGAATCGGAACCGGAATCGGTTTCGGGGACCATCAGGAAATTTATTTTCCGCGGTCTGATCGCTTTTTTTTTATCGGCTGCACCTGAGCAGATAAACAAAAAACCCACCTGACCCTTTAAATCTGATTCTTTAGCATCCCCTACCCTCCTGACCCCCCAAAACTTTCTTAAAGTGCCTGGTGGTCCAGCAGGGGTCCCAGGAGTGATCTCCTGCTCTTGGGCCATTGGCTGTCAGTAAACAAAATGGCACCGATGGCCCTTTGCCCTTACCATGTGACAGGGGCTATCTGTGCTATTGGCCGGCCCCTGCCACATGGTAGGAGCAATGGATGGCCGGCACCATCATATCCCTGCTTTGTACATCTCATTCCCTCAATGGGCAACCCTAAACCTTGAGAAAACTTCCCAGAGCTAGAAGAAAAGTTGACTGAATTTGACCAACTTTATTTTCAAAATGATCTGCTATCTCATCACAGATCAACATCTTCTGTACATGAGAGACAGGTTTAATTGTGAACCAGTGAACAGTTGCAAATAACTCAGGAGGCTTATTTAAAGAATTATTAATTTTTGTAACCAGAAACTCTCACTTGGTTTTATAACAAGTAGCTTTATATGCACTCATTAACTCATTGTACTCCAATGGAGTTAGAGCATCTCAATGGAGAGGTTCCAGTAAAGGCAAAAGTAGCTTAAGTTCCTTTAAGTAAAGAACAGATTCAGTTAAAATATTCCAAATTATCTCTTTCAACTGCTAAGAAAGTTGTACATACAAATAAAATGTATGCAAATGCCAGAAGTTTAAAAAGTAAGCCTGAGTTAGAAGGTATAGCACTGAATGAAGAGGTAGACATAATTAGCATCTCAGAAACATGGTGGAAGGAGGATAACCAATGGGACAGTGCTATACCAGGGTACAAATTATATCACAATGATAGGGTGGATCAACTTGATGGGAGTGTGGTACTTTGTATGGTATAGAAATCCTGCTGGAAACTAAATGCACAGCAGAACTTTTATGGGTAGAAATTCCATTTGTGATCAGGAAGAGTATAGCAGTAGGGATATAGCATTGTCTGCCTTGCCAGAATAAAATGCTAATGGAAATTAGGGAAGCTGAAAAATTTGGCAGCATAGCAGTAATGGGAGATTTCAATTACTTCAATATTGACTGCTAGGGATGTGAAGTTTCTAGATGAATTTCATGGAGCAGCTAGTCCTGGAATCAACAAGAGGGGAGCTATTCTACACCTAAAAAACAGATAATTTGAAAAAAAGCTAGCCATAGAAGCAAAACCTCGAAATAAAAATGTTTTCAAATACATCCAAAGCAGGAAGCCTGTGAGGAAATCAGTTTAGATGATTGCTTGGTTAAAGGGGCACTTAGGGAACACAAAATCATTGTATAAAACTAATTGAATTCTTTTCTTCGGTGTTTACTGAGGAGGATGTGGGAAGATACCTATGGCATAAACGGTATTTAATAGTTAAGATTCAGAGGAACTGAAGCATCTGGAAGATGTAATAAGGTAGTTTGACAGGCTAAAGAGTAGTAAATCACCTGAACTAGATAGTATACATCCCAGATTTTGGAAAGAGCTAAAAATGAAATTGCATATTTATTATTAGTAATTTGTACCCTAGCATTAAAATCATCTACTGTACCTAAAGAATGAGGCTGGCCAAAGTAATGCCAATTTTGAAAAAGAGCTTCAGGAGTGATCTGGGAAACTATAGACTGGTGAGCCTGACTTCAGTGCCAGGAAAAATCATATAAACTATTCTAAAGAACAAAATCACAGAACTCTTAGAAAGACATAGTTTACTGGGACACGGAAAACATGGATTTAGCCATGGAAAGTCTTTCCTCACCAATCTGCTTTATTTTTTTGAAGGGGTTAATAAACATGTAGATCATGGTGAGTCAGTGGATGTTGTGTATTTGGATTTTCCTCCCTCATGAGAGACTTCTGAGAAAATTAAAAAGTCATAGGATAAGAGGCAATGTTAAATTGTTAAAAGATAAGAAACAGAGAGTAAGACTTAATGGTCAGTTTTCTCAATGGAGGAAGATAAACAGTGGAGTGCTCCAGAAATCTGTACTGGGACTGGTGCTTTTAAATATATTTATAAATGATCTGGAGGAGGGAACAACGAATGGGGTAATCAAATTTGCAGATGATGCAAATTTATTTCAAGTTGATAGTGAGAAATTGCAGGAAGACCTTGTAAGATGAAATTTAATGTGAGATGAAATTTAATGTGAACAAGTGCAAAGTGATACACAGAAGGAAAAGTAATCTGAACTTTAGTTATACAATTTTAGGTTCCATATTAGGAGTTACCACCCAGGAAAAGGATCTAGGTGTCATCGTGGACAAAACTTTGAAATCCTCTGCTCAATGTGCAGAGGCAGGCAAAAAAAAAACCTAAAGAATGTTAGGAATTATTAGGAAAGGAATGAAGAAAATAACAGAGAATGTCATAATACCTTTGTATCTCTCCATGGTAAGACTTACCTGGAGTACTATATACAACTCTGGTCGCTGCATCTCAAAAAAGATATAGCTGAACTGGAAAAGGTAAAGAGAAACATGACCAAAATGAAAAAGGAGATGGAACAGCTCCCCAATGAGAAAAGGCTAAAGAGGTTAGGGGGACATATACCAGTGGTCTATAAAATCATGAGTGGAGACAAAGGATAATTGCAAATAGGTTGTTTACTCCTTCAAAAAATAAAAGAAGACTAGGGAACACTTCATGAAGTTAGTGAGAGGTACATTGAAAAAAAATGTTTTCATTTATTTTAAATCAACTCACAATTAAACTCTGGAACTCATTTGCCAGGGGATGTGGTAAAGGCAGTTAGTATAGCTAGAGGTCTGACAAGTTCTTAGAGAAAAAAATCCATAAACTGTTATTAGCCAGGTAGACTCGGAGAAAGCAGCATGATGTCTCTTTACTGTTTGGGATCCTGCCAGGTTCCTGGATTGGCTACTGTTGGAAACAGGATACTGGACGTGATAGACTCTCGGTCTGACCCAATATGGCAATTATTATGTTGTTATGCTGGGCTTGAAAACTATTTTTAAAAATATTACATTTTTATGATATGTATGATTTTCAGCAGTTATTTGCCTGTGCATTAATGACCTTCTGTACAAAATCTAATCAAATGACCAATCAGTTGATCAGTAAATATGCTACAGAGCTCTGAGCAGTATAAAATATCAGCAATAGCTACATTCATCAAAATATCAGCTTGCTTTTTTCTGGTCTATTGCATCTTACTTTGGTATTTTCCCTATATTTTTCTGTGTATTTTGTTTCTTGTAATATCATACATTTATACATACAGTGGTGTACAGTTCCTATTATAGTCACACAATCTACTTAAAAGAAATTGCCTTCACAAGTTCACTCTTCCTTCACATGCATCATTACGCCCGCATGGTGTTCTGAGAAAGGATAGAATAGGTCATGTTCTAATTTGGTTAGATTCACAACAGTAGAGGTGAATAGATAGGTGAAGGACTTTTTAAAATCTTTAAATGTCAATATCCCCTCATAAATGCAAGGTCAGTGTTCCAGTAGACAACTAGGTGGCAACCTACAATGCCAAAATGATAGAGGTGATAAAATCCCACCAGTGCAAGGCCCAGAGAGGTGCTGAGCCAGAGTCAATACCTCTAAAGAAAGGAGCCACTGCTGCCAATTGATAAGTTGGGGAGGGAGGTGCATGACCGAAGAATCCCCCTAGGGTGCCAAATACTCTTGCCCTGGCCCTGCATAAATGTGATAAAAAATCAGAATAAGGGAGGGTCTTGATGATTTAGTCTGTTCAAACTACCCATTAAATCTATCTAAAAATAGTTTGCTAATATCACTGCTTCACAGGAAATCAAAAAGAAATAAATGAAATTTGAAGAGCTTTTCTACCTGGCTACATCCTCACATTAAAACACTGCAGAGAACATAAGAATATAAGATTTGCTACACTGAGTCAGACCAAAGGTCCATCGAGCACAGGCCAGCATCCTGACTCTGACAGTGGCCAACTTAGGTCACAAGTATCTGGTAGATTCCAAAAAGAGTAAGTCCATTTCTTGTTGTTCATCCCAGGGATAAATGGTGGCTTTCCCAAATCTACCTGGCTAAAAATGGTTTATACACTTTTCTTCCAGAACTTGTTCAAACCTGCTAGAGGCCTTGACCATGCCCCCTGACAACATAATTTGATTGTGCTACGTGAACAAAATACTTTCTCTGATTTGTTTTAGATTTGCTAGCTTTTAGTTTTATGGCTTCTTTCTTAGTCTTAGTACTATTTGAAAGAGTAAATAGCATTCCCCCTATTTACCTGTTCACCCCATTCATGATTTTTAAACCTCTGTCATATTCCCTTTCAGTTGCATCTTCTCCAAGCACAAGAGCCTTACAAGGAGATTCATGTGCCAAAACCGGGAGCAGAGCGTGTATCTAGCACAGGCATACGTCCACCTGATTTTATAAAATGGGTGGATGTGCGCCACATCTCAAACCAGAGAAAACAAGGGGTGGGATGCGGTTGGAGCATGGGGATTCTGGGGCGGGGCCAAGGGAAGTGCGAGCAAGTACTTACGCGCCTGGGCGCACACCCAGGTCCAGTTCCGCATAACTTTACTTCTGCTATGGAGGAGGTCTAAGGGAAAAAAAAATCAGGCATCCCTGAGGTCTAGGGAAACTGGGGGGCATGCAGGCTAAAGAACCAGGGTGGGGGAATGGAGGACCTAGCTGAAGACTAGGAGAACTGATGGACGAACTGGTCATGGCATGGATGTGCGCCTTTTATAACATTTCCTCACTTTCACGGCTCGTACCCGACTTTACACAGCTTGCGCTCCCACTTGCAAAAGTGGGCACACACATATACCCACCTAGGCTATTTTGTAACACATGCGCGTAGGTTCGCATATGTTATAAAACTGCCATGTCTCTGGGCTTGTGCCGATGCATGCGTGTACATGTGCGCCTGCATCCCTGTGTGATGCATTGGTAGTATTCCTGATAGTCCCCGCGCAAATATTGCACTGGTAGACAGGATCTAGCTACCTGTCAAAGGAAAAGCTAAGATAATGCTGAAGGGGACTAAAAGTCCCAGAATTCCGAGTATCCAGCATCTCAGGAAGCATGAGCCAGAGGAGGCGGGGCCAGAGTGACTCGGCAGGTTTCCCAGGTGCTATAAATGAGGGATTCCCTGACATGAGGGAGTTCCAGTGCCAGCAGCAACACATGGAAGGAGAGGAGGAAGGGGAAAAGAGCCTGATGGGGAGCTATCTGCAGACAGAGCCCTCACACAGTGTTAAGTTAGAGCCCCCTGCTTTTCTCTCTCTCTATCAAGTAGTTTAGCAAAAAGGGACTTGAAAAGGGAATAAGATATAGGTGGGGGAATTTATGCTTCCCTATGTTATATATGTTGGATTTGGGAATGCTAAAAGCTGTAGTGATCTAGGAAAGAAATTTGCCTTGAGACCACTAAGAGTTCATTTAAAGTTACTAAATTCACTATTGAGTGTTGAGAGTCAAACCCTGCCCTGCTTGAATGTTTGGCTGCAGTAATGGAGTTCCGGTAAACTTTAGGTTCTGGAAAGGTGATTCTTTGTTTAGAAGCTGTGCTGGGAAGCTTCTTGATGGGATGACTGCAGTAATTAATTCCTGCTAAATTTTAAAGCAGTAGGGGAAAATGCTTCCTCCAATTAAAGTGCTGAGGTCAGCAGCCTCACTAGTACTTGCATTACCGAAAGTCTCAGAAATTTGAACTTGTGATGTAGCCAGTTTAAATTGCAGTAAATGGTAGGTCTCCAGGGCAGTTAAAACTGGGAGGAATTAAGCCCTGGAAGTTAAGCCAGGAACCTTTGGAACAATATGTTTTGTAGTTGGCAGAAACTTAAGCTCAGGCAAGCAAGATTGTCACCAGATAGTTAGCCCTAACAGGAGCGAATACTAAGTTGAAATATTGAGAGCAGGGAGAAAGGCTCTCTAGGAAAAGGTTATATTGTATGCGTTGGTTTAAAAATGGGAAAGAAGTAATTATTAGAACAAAAGCAAAATGCTGTTTTGTTGGGCATTTGCTATTCTTTTAAACCCCTGGAAACATGCTTTATGAAATTATAAAATCTTGTATTAAACCACAGCTTGGTTGTCACATTAGCTTTCTTTCTCTTCTACATGAGAGAGTCGATCTTAAGCTTATTTAAGGGGTTAGGTATTTGGAGTAGTTTAGGAATCTGTGCTGTGGGCTCCTGAAAGAGGGAGGAGTTAGCAATCTGTTATAGATCTGCTATCTGATGGGAGGAGCAATCAGATAGGAGTAACAATCTGTTAGGAAAGGTCTGTGATGGAGCTGTGAGGTAGCAATATTGTAGTGTCTCAGATATCGTCTTGCTAAGGAGTAGCAATCTGTAATAAATCTGCTGTAGTAGTGGGTGGATCCTTGGGCCAGTGGCAGATGACCACGCCCCCGGGGGGATATCCCGAGAGGGACCACCAGCTAGGCTTGAGTATGGAGACAAACACACATTAGTTCTTTTATTAAACAGGTTTTTGAAAACCACCAGAGGTGGCAGTAGTGAGCTGATATGCCCGGCAGGGCTGTAGTCCCTCAGTACTGGAACAGCGATCCAGGATGGCTGAGCTGTTGAGAACTGTAGAAAGTGAGTAGGCAGAGTTCATGAACAGAACTAGATGACAGAACTCACATAAGGTCTCAAGGAAGCTCAGGAGCTGGAAAGATTTAGGCCTTCGAGGAGCGAGTACCTGGTTCCAGGGAAAGCTCTGAGAGAGCGATGGTAACTCAATTGTTTGTAGCAGCGATAGCTTCCAAGCAATAGCGAATCTTCAGAGTGTCCAGGAACATGGGCCCTCGAGGAGCGAGTACCAGTTCCTATCTGTAATCTGAAAGAAAAAAAAAGCGAGGCCCCCGAGGAGTGGGTACCTCTGGTAAGTCTGAGGAAGCAGAGTAGCTTTCGACAGCCGAAGTGAGTCCTTGCTAACTCAGTTTGTTAGCAAAATAGAGACCTTTAAATATTGGAAGCAGATGACGTCACCTCAGGGGGATGCCCCTGAGGATCACGCCCTTGCTGGTACTTCAATCAGAGAGCGCGCCCTAGGTCTTCAGGCAACATAGCGGATCTGCAACGTTGAGCCGGTCTGGGGACGCTGGAGGGAGATAGCATGGAGATGCCGAGGCAGCCAGCCGACCATCAGACCCGGAGGGAGTCACCACAGAGGTTAAGAGGGTGGAGTGAGGCCATCGAGCAGCGACGGACGCAACAAGTGGGAAGCTTTGTAAGGGCCATGGTGAAGCCAATAAAGGAGCGGACTGGGAGGGAACTTCCCTACTCCTACCCCTATCCTTCCTCCCTCTTCCCCTCTCCTCCCCGACCCCTAAATCTACTTTAGCTAGCTCCAATGTTTTTGTTTTTATACTTACTGTTCCTCTGGAGCAAAAGTAAACTCCCCATGCCAGCCGGCTGGCTGCCAGCACACAGCATCTAATGCGCTTCCCCAGCCTGCCCCCCGCCCTTCCCAGACCCCGCCCCTCGGCCTGCCCCTTTCTTCAGGCTTGGCACTGCTGCGTGTATCGGGAGTTACGCGCATGGCCAGGCCCTTTCTAAAATGTGCTTGGCATGCACAGGGCCTGGCCATGCGTGTAACCCCCGGTATTTGCGTACGTGGGCCATTAAAATTGTTTACTCAAGGTGAGGTCGCACCATGGATCAATACAGATGTATTATGACATTCTCTATTTTATTTTTCATTCCTTTTCAAATCATTCCTACGATTCAATTTCCTTTTTTGACTGCTGCTACACACTAAGATGAGGATTCAATGTACTATCTAGAGTGACACCAAGATCCTTTTCATGGATAGTGACTCCTTATACAGAATCCAGCAAGATGGAGACTATAATGGCCTGGCCCCAAGGGGTAGACATGCAGAGAGAAAAATAAGCTAAGACTCCTTTAGTCCAGCAGTCCAGAAAAGGTTCCTGGTGTGAATTTCTGGGAAGTGGGCCCTTGGACCGAGGTGAGGTTGGCGCTACCCACAGGGCAAAAGCCCTGCAGGTCCTCACCATGAGCAGGCAGAGCTGGTTAGAGCAGAGGCCCAACAGGAACTTCACCAATACCAGCCCTCATTCCCCTTAGGTTAAGCCCTCGGGTGCCGAGGTTAGCTGGATTTAGGCACAGGCCTCTGGGACGAGATGAATCTCTCATGGAAGGCATCGTAGGCCAGCAGAAGTGAAATAGTCAATCCAAGCAGTGGCAGGGCAGATAGCAGAGCCTGGTGCAGGCTGAGGTCAGGGACAGGTGTAGTTTGTGCAGTGTTGAGGTCCGGGCCGAGAGAATGAACAGGCAGTGGTAACAGGGCAGGTGGAAGGCAAGCAGCATCGAAAAGCAATATGAAGTCAAGCCAGGAATCCAACCGAAGACAAAGCCAAGAGTCCAAACCGAAGTTAACCCAGGAGGTCAATCCGAGGGGGAGAGGCAAGGTGGAACAGCAGGATGGGATGCTGAAGACAGATGAGGGACCAC
Source organism: Rhinatrema bivittatum (assembly GCF_901001135.1). NCBI lineage: Eukaryota > Metazoa > Chordata > Amphibia > Gymnophiona > Rhinatrematidae > Rhinatrema > Rhinatrema bivittatum. The sequence continues at coordinate 214,692,874 of NC_042615.1, read as the reverse complement.
AAGACAGGAACTCAGGAGAAGGCCAGACTGAAGAATGACCAGGATCAAACATAGGAATTCCGAAGACATAGAATGGATCCAGGAACATGAAGACAAGACGTAGGATCAAGGTCAGGAACAGGTACCAGGACCGCAGAGGCAAACAGCTATTCTGAGGAGTTTGATCTATTGCTAAGGCAGGGAACTGTGGCTGAAATGACCTCTTATAGGTGGCAGTGGGTGACATCATCTTCAGGTACTTCCGGGGTTTCCCACAGCAATCCCTTTAAGTGGGACACCATCTGTGCATGCATACATCCCTAGAAGGGCCTGAGGCAAGAGCAGCATTAGAAGCAGGTCAGCTGCGGCAGCCTGCCACATCGCCAGACAGGGACTTGGCCCGGCATCTGAGGGAGCCAGCAAGAAGGCCGACTGAACACGGTGGTCTTCTGAACAGGCACAGGGAGGGCCTCTCCAACATTGGAGGGCACCCCAGGCTCAGGGCCAGAGATGAAGACAGTGCCCCCACTGTGGTTTGCAGCAGGCACCAGAGGATGGCCCCCATCGTGCCGGGATGCTACGCCCTCACCTGGTTCTGGGACAGAGGTGAGAGTGGTGGTCTGCGGACCATTGATCGTAACAGACAGAACTCCACACCTTCTCTCTCTAGGCACAGTTTACTGGACAGGGCCTGAAAAGAAGCTAGATATGTCCGGTAAGTGGGTGGAAGCCCACCTCTCCAGAATCAATAGGAATGCCAGGTTATTGAATACTTGTGACAACTCTGACAAACTCAGCCTGCGCTAAACAGGAGGATAAGAACAGTATAAGACCTGTCCTGTTTGTAGAACTGATTTCCGAGGGTATGGGAAAAGGAGAAAACCTAAGGCACCAGAGAGAATTGTACATCAGAGAATACTGCAGAAGCTCATACTGTGCTGAGGATCATCATAAGGTAAATTAGCTAAATGGATGGCCAGAGTAACTCTGCAGAAGGAAGGTGCTATACCTTTGCCAGAAAAAGAGCCATAAAGAAAAAAAACAATCTAGGAAAGAAGACTCATTAGGTGAGAGATGCTGAATGAAGAGGTAAAAGAGGAATACTATAGCATTAACATAGGGAGCAAGTGATAGTATATAAGTGCAAAAGATTAAAATCAATATAGCAATGCTAGTCTGCTTCACATCTGCTGGCAATATAAAGGCAGCTTGGGCAATTTGTAGGTGACTTCATCCACAAAAGTCGCCTACACGTGCTGGAAGTTGCACACTCAAGCTGCAACATTTTAGAGATATGCATTGTATGCATAGCTGGAAGTCTCTAGAGCTGTGCAGGATTGGGGTTGTAGAGTACCCGTGAACTGATAGAACTAGAAAGCAAGTCATGATTGTGTTTAAAGAACTACTGCCAGAATTGGAGAAATGAGAATTTGAAAATTTCTGATGTGTTTACAGTCATAGTAAAACCGCAAAAATATGTACGCTGAAGCAGCTGGACTGGCTCTAAAATAACATTTTTCTAATACTTGTATATAAAAAAAAGACAAAACAAAAAAGAAATATAATGCAGTCATAAAGCTAAAGGGAACAAAACTCAAACTTAATTCATAGCAACTCTGACATTACAAGATTTAATTTCTTAGATTTTCAAAACCTCATCATGACACCTCTTGACAGTGTCCCTTTAAAAGCAATACTTCTTAAAAGCAGTGTCTTGGTAATTGCATTCTTTTCCCTTCTACCATTCCCATGCTATCAGATCTAGGTCAACATATCATAATATTCTGCAAAGAGACAGAAGCCCTGAACCAAGAATGCCCTGGTCATTGTAATATTGTAAAGTAGCACCCATTTTTATGAAGATCAGAATTAACCCCTTGTATTGGCAGGTGTCAGCATGTAAGAGGAAGGACTACAATGGCATAGGGACTGTTCATCAGCGAGGAATTATTTACATATAGAAATATAGCAGCAGATAAGGTCCATAGGCCCAGTTTAATTCCTCTTGCATTGCCTTAAGTCCCAACTAATCTCAGTATTCCCTTTCACAATTTAGGATTCTCTTTGCTTTTCTCATACCTTCCTGAATTCGGTTTCTGATTTTGTCATTCTCTTACTTGTGTTCTGGGATTCAGTATTCGCACACACAAGCACACATACACACAAAAATATAGATATATACACATATACATCTGCATGTTTAATTCCTTTATAAGAACTGTATTAGAGTAACATTATTGTGATAAGATAAATGAACAAGTCAGAACATTCATATTGTACATATCAATTATATCACTACACTTAAGTAGACTTACCTTTTAAATTTATACAAGATGAAAGCTCCCACTGCAACTAAGCAGATGGCAAAGATAACTACGATAGCCCAGTATCCACCACCTCCTCCAATCCTTTGGGAATCTGAAATGGAAAGACATTAGGGAAGTGCATTCATTTGAAACAAATGGACACAATGCAACAAATGAATCCATTTTAACAAATGTAGGCGGTCCACACATTTAAATGAAAATGTTTGTTTCATTTATGTTTCCCATTCAGATCTATAGTACATTCAAGTCTATGGCTGAACATAACTGGTAACTATAGTAACCAACTCTTGCCTGTGTGACCTCATTGCCTTGTCAGAGCCAAGGAAGGACAAGTTGGCAAGAAGATCAGACAGAGGACAAATTACAGTGCAGCATCTTTTTAACTAGCCTATAACTGCTCTCTGGATCAAGTAACATTTGATCTACTCCCACTGTAAGTTCTGAGCACGTGCAAGAAGTTCTTTATTTCCTCTCTAGCTGTTGTTAAGAGAAGAATGTGTGCTGAGAAGCTCTCTTAAAGTTTAAAATAAAAGCTAGAAAAAGTTGGCTTTGGTACCTGCAAAAGAATGTTTCTGATCTTTTCTGTTGTAGTGGTCACACTTACTGTACCAGAAAGATAGAGACAGGGGCACTGCTGCTTTGTTCTCTTCATTGGGGAAGGGTTAGAGTAGAAGTATGGAAATTGAGGCAGTGCTAGTGATTTTTTTGTCTTTGTCTTGTCTAAGTGTCTGAAACAGTACAGCAGTCATTACTCCCAAGGCATAATGTGTGGTCATTTGCAAACAGCACAAAGGTATCATAACCCCCAAGCCAAAAAGGTTAGTTCATCACAAACAGCACATAGACTTAGACAGCAAGACAAAAAAAAGGTGGAGTAAGAGGAGAAAATTGTATATTTTTTCCTTTTTTCACATTGTATTTCTGGAGACAAAACTCCCCAGTATAATAAAGAAATAAGTAGGATGGGAGAACTAGGTTATTATTGTAGTAAACAGACAAAACAACAGGAAAAGGGGAGAGGTGGGTGGAGAATCCTGTATTTTTTTCACATTTTTTTCTGGGGATAAAACATCCCAGTATAACAAAGAAAAAAGCAAAGTGTGGGAGAACTAGGATGTGATTCAAACAGCAAACAAGATGAAGGCACCAAAACTCCCATTGTAATACATCATAAGCATGGCAGATAGGCACGGAGGCAGCAAGACCCCTAAGATGATATATCTGGGGCATGGCAGGTAGGTGGAGTGGATAGCAGACTGACAGACTGAAGAGAAGAAGAGTCTCTTACCAAGCTGCACATGCTTAAAAACAAGATTAGCTGAACAAGTTGGGAAAACTACTTTTAAGTTTATTATTAGATTTTGGACATTTAGTAAACATTTTGAGAAGAGCCAACCTGAAATAGCTTAGAAAGTTTCTTCAACTAGTTTTGTGCATGTTTGACAAATACATTCCTCAGCTTAAGAATATTTTAAAGCAACATCTGCAAATTTTGCAATTGCTTCTTTATTGTTTGAAGTACGTTTTCAAGATCAAGTACCTTACAAAATTGTAGGTCTATTTTAAAAGCATTGGTTGCACAAAAATGCCCACATATGCGTGTATGTGGGCCGTGCACAAGCAACATGGATTTAAAAAAGCTGCAAAATATGCATGTATGTACCCGTGCACATGTTTGGAATAAGGGGGTGAGAAAGGGGCAGGGTATGGATGGGGCATGGGCATTCAGGGTTGGGGCCCAGACTTAACACATGTAACTCCAAATTTTAAAACCAAAAACCACAATGTACATATGCTAGATATCCGTGTAAATTTACTGCTACTTCTGATGAGGAACACGTCCGTAGATCTTGAGTTTTAGGGCTTATAGAACAGGGTGAGAGATCCAGGTCAACTGGGGGGGGGGGGGGGGGGCTATCAGATGAAGAACCTGAGAGGTCTGAAAAATCTCACTATTAACTGGACAAACTGCTGGACTAATTGCAAAACTAGGAATGTACATCGCGCGAGAATGTTTTAAAATTAGCTGATGCGCGTAAAAGCCGACAAGGACCTATGGAAGACAGATGCATGCTAAGGGCCAGATTTTATAACATGCGCACAGGCGTAGATTTGTGCACGCAACCCGGCACGCACAGATCTATGCCCGATTTTATAACATGCGCGGATGTTATAAAATCCAGAGTCGGCGCATGCAATGGGGTGCACACTTGTGCACCTTGAGCGTGCCGAGCCCTAGGGGAGCCTTGATGGCTTTCCCCGTTCCCTCCGAGGCCGCTCCGAAATTGGAGCGGCCTCGAAGGGAACTTTCCTTCCGCTCCCCCTGCCTTCCCCTCCCTTCCCCTATCTAACCTGCCCCCCAGCCCTATCTAAATCCCCCCCTACCTTTGTTGTTTTAGTTACACCTGCCAGCTGCCAGTGCGCGATCCTCTGGCATGGCCACCGTGCCGGAGGCCCCAGTCCCGCCCCTGGACCGGTACCCCATCCCCTTCCCACCCCTTTTTCAAAGCCCCGGGACATTTGCGCATCCCGGGTCTCGGCGCGTGCAGGGGCACTTTCTCGGGGTTATGTGCATAAGTTACACGCGTAACCCTTTGAAAATCTTCCCCTAACTGTGCTCAAGTAATCTCTTAAAATTAGGAGTATGGAGGAGAGAGTGGAGGTGAATTTTATTGCCTGCCTGGAGGTGAGCTGAACTGCCTCTATCACCCTAAGGAAACTGGAACTGAATTGTTTTACCTACTTTGTGAAGTTTGGAGGTGAGAAAATTTGCCTGGGCTGAACTGAAATTGAAACGTGAGAGCTCTTTAATTTTGATGGAGAACAGCTGTTTGTGACACACGGCATGAAAGGACAAACTCGGAAGCAAGCCCCATAAGAACAGGCTTCTCCATAGTGCTGTTAGAGGAGAGAGTGGAGGTGAATTTTATTGCCTGCCTGGAGGTGAGCTGAATTGCCTCTATTACCTAAGGAAACTGGAACTGAATTGTTTTACCTACTTTGTGAAGTTTGGAGGTGAGACAGTTTGCCTGGGCTGAATTGAAATTGAGACGTGAGAGCTCTTTAATCTTGATGGAGAACAGCTGTTTGTGACGCATGATGTGAGAGGACGAACCCGGAATCAAGCCCCATAAGAACGGGCTTGATTGCAGTGTGCAGCTGACGCCGGCACGCCACCAAAGGCGTGTGCGCCTAAGGGGCACACGGTTAAGGCTGGCTTAGCCTGGCTTTGCCTGTACTTTGTTCTGGACTTTGATCAATAATTACTCTAAAAACTGTAAATTTCATCTTGACTCAAGAGCTCCATATTATACCTCAGGAAGGATATTTGTTGTTGTTTCACCTCTCAGCTCTCCTTCTAACGGGTGGATACAGTAAAAATTGTGGGAGAGTGGGCGAGTGCTCGCTCTCCCAGTGCACGCACAGGACACTCTCCTGTGCGCGCGATACAGTAAATTAATTTATTTAAATTAGGGTCCGTGGCAAAAAGAGGCGCTAGGGACACTAGCGTGTCTCTAGCGCCTCTTTTTGGACAGGAGCGTCAGCTGCCAGCGAGTTTGACAGCCGATGCTCAATTTTGCCAGCGTCAGTTCTCAAACTTGCTGACAGCCACGGGTTCGGAAACCAGACGCCACAAAATTAAGCATCCGGTTTTCAACCCGTGAGCCACAGGCCCATTTTAAATTTTTTTATGTTTTATTTTTTTTAACTTTTGGGGCCTCTGACTTAATATCGCCATGATATTAAGTCGGAGGGTGCACAGAAAAGCAGTTTTCCCCGGCGCTGGCAGAAATTAACACCTACCTTTGGGTAGGCGCTAATTTCTTAAAGTAAAATGTGCGGCTTGGCTGCACATTTTACTTACTGTATTGCGCGGGAATATCTAATAGGGCGCTATTAGGTTCTGGGGGGTTGGACGCACGTTTTCGACGTTTTTGTAGGTATAAGGAAAAAAGAACAGGCAGGATTGGAACAAATACAAGTAATACCACAGAAAGATCAAGAAAGTTATGGTCAGGGTCCTTTATAAGAATCCTCAATTAATATCTCAGATTTAATACAAAAATCACAAGAAGAATTAGATATAAAAAATAGAGGTACATTGATGTTGCAATTTGCTTTTATTACAGATAAGGACAATATTTTAAAAACTTTTTTTCTGCAATAGATCTAAAACCTTTTTCGGACAAAAAATCTGGATGTTTCCAGACTTGGTTAGGGCCACCCAGCTCCGTAGGAAAAGTTTTCTCAATTTAAGAAAAGAGGTATTGGATAAAGGAGGATTCTTTTTATTGCAGATGTATTATCAAGTGTGAGGGAAAAATTATTCTTTTCTAGACCCAGAGCAGCTTAGAAATTTTCTTGGGGGGAAATCATCCGGGTAGAATAGAAAAAATGGGGAACCCCATAACATTACCAATTAGATGAAAATTACAAATTATTAATCTCGCTCGTGGCATTTCTCACAGAGGTTACTCTTTTTCTTTCCTGTAGTTAGTGTTGAACAAGGAAAAATTATGTTACTATTGTTATTATTGTAAAGACATATTTTTATGTTTTCTTTTCCTTGATGTTTATTTTTTGTTTCCTGTTCTGGAATTTCAGACAACAAATTGTGTGTATGGTTGATTATTGAAAATTCATAAAATTAGGAGTATACTTACACGTGGGTGGTGCATTCTAAAACATTCGTGTGCAAGTGCACGCTTAATTAAAAATTTCAGCATATCATCGCTTGTGCATTTATGGGCACATATGCACTCATTTTAAAAATGACCTCTCAGTCAAAATAACTGAAATTATTTAAAGGTTCAATTATATGGAGTTAGGAGAAAAGGTTCAGTTTTAAAAAGCTGTTTTATCCATATCTAATTAAATTATCGATGAATACAAAATAAACAAAATCATTCTGCTATACAGCATTTAAGCCTCACTTCTCTTTCCACTTCACTCATGTAGAAAGCAATTTTAGCAGGAGTTTATCCTGTTGTGCTCATTTATGAGTACATGGATTTTTAATCCAACAGAATAGTTATTCTCTACAGTGTCTTTAAAATAGTTTAATTAGGTTGCTTACCTGTAATGCGTATTCTCCATGGACAACAGGATAATCATGTGGTTGACATCAACCAACAGTGTTGCTCCAAAGCATTTCCTAGAAGGCTTTTACAGGCATATGCAGAATTTCAAGCCTAGTTGCTGCTATGTGGGGGCTTCCTTAGCCCTTTATAAAACTTATAAGAATTCATTTCATTTATTATATTTGTAGCTTGCTTGATTGTTATATAACTTTCAAACAAGGTACAACAAAAAATAGGATAATAAAAGCAACAGGGCTGCCAATGTATAGACAAGACACTTATTTTGGGAAGACAACTTGAAATAATACAATAGACCTTGGAGAAAAGGTGGATGGAGTTTTAATTCTAGTCTTCAGAAAGACCCTGAGGACAGACTGGCTGAACCTAGCATTGAAATGGGAGCCAGTGTCTAAACACTTATAGGGGTAGATTTTCAGAAAGCGCGATTTGGCGTACTTTTGTTGGTGCATCAGGCGCAAACAAAAGTACGCTGGATTTTAGTAGATACGCGTGTAGCCGCGCATATCCGCTAAAATCCTGGATCGGCACGCGCAAGGCTACCGATTCTGTATAGCTGGCGCGCGCCGAGCCGCGCAGCCTACCTCCGTTCCCTCCGAGGCCGCTCCGAAATCGGAGCGGCCTCGGAGGGAATTCTCTAATGCCCTCCCCTCACCTTCCCCTCCCTTCCCCTCCCTTCCTCTACCTAACCCACCCGCCCGGCCCTGTCTAAACCCCCCCCTTACCTTTGTCGGGGGATTTACGCCTCCCGGAGGGAGACGTAAATCCCTGCGTGCCAGCGGGCCGCTAGCGCGCCGGGACGCGACCTGGGGGCGGGTCTGGAGGGCGCGGCCATGCCCCCGGACCGCCCCGGGCCGTAACCACGCTCCCGGACCGCCCCTGAAACGCTCCCGACACGCCCCGAAAACGCCGCGCGGATCGGGCCCGCCCCCGACACGCCCCCCTCTGAAAACCCCAGGACTTACGCGAGTCCCGGGGCTCTGCGCGCGCCGGTAGGCCTATGTAAAATAGGCGCACCGGCGCGCAGGGCCCTGCTCGCCTAAATCCGCCGGATTTAGGCGAGCAGGGCTCTTAAAATCCGCCCCAAAGGAAGTAAATGTGAGGACTGAACTTCAATTCTGGAGGCCAATCTCAGATGAGCCAATGATGTAGCCTGGGCTTTTACATTATGACCCTTGATATGTAATTTAAGTCAAACGTAACTAGGTATAACAAAAAGAAGTTATGATGTTCTAACCAATTAGAATCTGTCCATTTGGATACAGCAATTTCAGATCTGATGAAGTAAAAAAAAAAAATTGGGTGGACATTCTAAGGGCTTTGGACTGCCCCAGATAGAAGGCAAGGAAGGGTTCTCTTGAAACCCAAGCTATGCAAGGCTTGTTCACCTTTATGAATGTAACCACCCTGCCCCCTTTGGAGGGGCCGCCACACTTCCCAGCCCTATGGATCACGGGGTCACTCAGTGCAGGATGAGGAACATGGGTTCTGTGAATTGGAGGCAAGACTTCACCTGCAGGGCCATTAAGACATTCACACAGTGTACAAAAATAAAGCAATCCATTTCAAAAATTGTGTCCCAAAACATAAAGAAAGTTTACTGAAGAAATACAGTTAAAATTCCAGTAAATGCAAGAAAAATATAAACCAATTTATAATGCAGGAAAAAAAAAATCAAAATTCACTCATGCTTCTTTCATAAAATCTCAGGCACTTGTACAAACACAAATCTTATGCTGCCTAAGTCTCTTTAACTTACAGGAAAATCCTACACTCCTTCCTGAAAGCCTTTTGCTGCTTAGCCCCAGGAAAAATGTATAGAATCCTTCTTAAAATTCCTTAACGTACTCGCAAACCAGCTGGCTGCCTATGACAAATGTTCACACTGGCTTCTGGAGGTTTTACGTTGCTGAGTTGACCTTTGCCACTTGCAGATGATATCCTTTTTCTTTCACAGACCAAAAATCTGGAACCTCAGGACAGGTCACAGTCCTTGCTGCCTGCCCTAACTCCCAATAATAAACACTCCAAGCAAAAATTCTTCCAACTCCACAAACTCCCCAAGATCTCCTCCCAGTGCCCCATAGAAGCATCCTTTATACTCCCATTAGTCAGTCATCCTTTGGGGAAAGAACACTCTTGTCAATCACTGCTCACATGAACTCCCTCTGAACCTCCCACTGCTGAAACGTTCCTGTTAGTAAGGGCTAGACACCCTTACATGAAGATAGGGAAAGATGTTGAAAGAATGATTCACTGGTTCAGGTGGAAGTCCACTGCCACCACTTTAGGCAGAAACTTGGTGTAAGTGCATAGTATTATATTACCTTATTATGATGAAAAAGTCACTAGAAGGCCGATGTATTAACATGCACATAGCTTTGTAAAGGTTATTTTGAATTGAAAAAACAGCAAATAGCATACATAATCATATTTGTCAATTTTTTTGCTTGCTATTTGCCATTTTCTGCACATAATTTTACGTTTCCAAAGCCATTCACAAAATTATGCAAAATTACTAATGAGCTGAAGAATAATGTAAATCAGCTCATTAGCAATTTCACAATAGCGAAAGTTTATACAAAACATTTCATAAAAGCCAAATTTTTGAGAAACCTAATTCAATTTCCATTTATAACCCATGAGATGTTCTGATGGATTCTTTCCTAGAAGCCAGAAGGATTGGAGGAACTTCATTGAAGAATCCAAAGGAAAGAATACAGGGTGTGAGGGCCAAAGACTGGATGTTGGGATGAAATAATATTTCCTGATTCTGTGTGATCAGAGCTGGGGAATTGTCCAACCTGATTAATTTCCTGACAGCTCTCAAAGGAGGGCTTCGGCCATGATGGAACTATGAGAATTGTTCTTTGGACTCTTCTGGGTTTTATTAAGATGTTCACAACCAGGGGTATCAGAGAATACACATACAGAAGACCTTCCCCCAGTGAAGGGAGAAGGCTCCTGATGCTAGATTGCCTTCTGATCACATAGTTTGAAATACGATTTACGTTTAAAAAGCCTACAATATTTTGGGTGACAATCACATGAATCTCTGGAAACTCTGTTAAACATCAAAACTTTGTAAACCGATGTGATGGCAAAACCGAACGATGGTATATAAAACTCAATAAATAAATAAAATAAATAAATAAGATATGAAGAAATATTCTTATCAAGAAAAGGAAATGCATTCAGTGTCGTCTGAGAGCAAAAAATGACCGAGGGGACACATGCATGGCAGCAGTTAGGTGCAAAATCTCGTGCATGCCTGCAAATGTTTTTGAGGCTTTCTGTAACTTTCTAGAAAATGCTTCATGCCAACATCACAAGATGACATTACCCACTGGTATGGCTGATTCTTCCTGTTTGCCAACAGGAAACATATCTTATACAGAATCTGAAAAAAATGCAACAAGAAGCAACCTATGCACAAATGAGGGAAACTCAAGGAGAGTCTCCATAGGATAAATAGGTTCCAAGAATCACAGAATATCCAATATATGAGCTCCAATTATTACACAGTGAGGAGATTCCTCAGATATAGGAACCAGCCACAAGTTATTACAAACTCTATGCTTAACACAAACTTCTGAACTGAAAACAGGTCATATCTATCTGGGCTAGGTTTGGCTGCAATAATGGGTATTTATGCCCTTAACAGCTAAAACAAACTAAACTTTGATTCATGGATACAACATTTTATATTATGGATTTAATAACAATAATAGAAATCATTTAAGTTCCTCAACTTTTTTATAATTAAGAAGTGTGATCCTTGTTTAATTAATTTGAGATGGAGGACTGACTGCTACTAGACATTAGTAGACATGTATAAAAGCCTTTACCATTGCCCAAGGATTCTGAATTTTGGTCTTTGAAGACTATGAGGTCTGGTTTTGAAGATAATCAAATTATGCTACTCACGGTAACTTTGTTCTGTGATAAAATGTAAACAAATACATTCAATGACTTTTCATTGTGGTCTTCCTGAAAACCAGGCCCATTTGGTGACTACAAGGACCAGAGTTGGGGCTCTGAGGCCTTGCTACGACTTTTAACAGTGAAGCTAGCAGCAGCTGAAGGGCTAATTGACTTGCTCGCTAAAGAAGAAAGTTCATACAGAGAGAATGGCTCTGATATCCTGGAATAAAAATATCTAAAGAAGTATATTTATATATATAAAAAAACTGTTTTGTTTTGTTTTTTACCTGATTCAAAGTCGGTCAATGTTACCAATACCCAAAATCCTCCTCTCAGAAAGAAGCTGATGTTGTGTGCATTCAGGGCTTGCTTTATAGCTGCTATTCTCTGAAACACAAATTGATTTAGAAGTAAAGCTCTGTCACGCTGTGTGGTTAAAGTAGAAATGCCAGCTGGAAAAGGAAAATAGTGTGTGCCAGGAAATGAACAAGAGCATTTGCTACCAGTTCTCATGAGTTGGAACATTTTAACAATTAATTCCTGCTCTAAAGGTATTAAAATATTTCCAACATACAACATACTTACTAGATAATGTATTTTATGTGAAAAACATTTATATTTCTCTGTAATGTATGGAACAATCCCAATTAGCATTTTGTAAGTCTGTCAGTCAAGTGCTCAGCACAAGAATGCAGAGCCCTCCCCTTTAAGATTTTCAAACATGAAAGAAAATATATTTTCATCATAATAAAATATCACTTAACCTTTCTGCTATTATTAAAGTGGATATAATGAAGTTTCAGCGTTTGAGGATTTGTTTTGCACATTGGGAGAACTGAAATAATTCTGCATAAATGTATTCAGCATCAGCAAGCAGAAATTATTTTTCCATTTTTATCCTACTTTTGAGCATGCTCTGTGGGTGTGACTTACTCATAACTTTTTTTTTGGTGTCCTATACATTCCAGATTTTCGAGATATGTCAAGGGGAACATAAGGACCCTGAAAGCTGTTTTTATATGTTTTTTTTTTAATCAGATCCATGAATATACATGCTTTATGGACAATGCCTGTGTGTGTCACAGAAATTAGGCTCCTTTAGTTTTAGGCAGAACTTCTTGTTGCTTTTCTGTTCTGTCTACTTGGGTCGATAGTAACATAGTAATGATAGAAGAAAAAGACCAAATGGTCCATCCAGTCTGCCCAGCAAGTTTCTTATGATAGTAACTGCCACTCTGTGCAGGTTCCCCCATATTTCTGTTAAGAGCAGTAATTACCGCTCTATGCAAGTTACCCCCAAGCCTTAGGTTGACGGTGGTAATATTTACAATCAAAACTAAGCAGCTGCCAAACCCATATCAAAATTACTGCTAGCAACATTTTTACGGGATGAGCAGCCTTGATGATTCAGACAATGCTGCTTGAATGTGCTTTGCTTTTGGACTTGGCGGTAGATGCAGTCCTGTGCTTTTTCCCTAATGTCAGCATTTCAGTACTCTGGACCATAAACGTCAGGGCCCAGCGTTGGTTGTTGTCAGAATTCAATTCTTCTTTTACCCCTGCTGCTGAAGCAGAGAGTGATGTTTTAATTGTGTCAAAATCATGAAAGCTAATTGGCTAAGGGTAGTAACTGCCGCTCCATGCAAGTTACCCCCATACACCTTTTTCTTCATTTCCATGTTCTAGCCTTTAGGGATCCACAGTGTTTATCCTATGCCTTTTTGAATTTGTTTACCGTTTTCATCCTCACCGCTTCTACTGGAAGGGGATTCTAGGCCATCCACCACCCTCGCCTTTAAGAAATATTTCCTGATGTTAGCTCTGAATCACTCCCCTGGTGTTTCATTTCTTGACCCCTAGGTTCTACTGTATGCTTTCCAATGGAAAAGGTTTAAAGTTTGTTCATCATTAAAATCTTTCAGGTATCTGAAGGTCTGCATCATATCTCCCCTGAACCTCCTCTCTTCCAGAGTATACAAATCCAGATCCTTCAGTCTCTCCTCATAAGTCTTCCCATACAGACCCCACACCATTTTGGTCACCCAAGTATATCATGTAAAAAACAAAGAAAGCAAACAGATCCAATCAATCATGTAATAAAACAAACATTAATGTATTCTTTCATGAATCCTCTTTGCAAAAAGCCAGAAATCATCCTAACTACAATAAAATATCATTAATAATCAGAACAGGTGTAGAGCAGAGCTAGGACAATTCACTTTACAACTAACATGAAAAAAAAATATTCAAATTCTGGTATCACCTCAGCAAAAAATAACCCTCCACTGCTCTTTTGTGAAGAAACAGAAACTCCTGCAAAGAAAGATGCATCTAGAATCTTGCCATACCATACATTCTCAAGATGAAAAAGCAGCAATGGAAATACTACACCAGGCCCTAGAACCTTAATACATCACCTAATGGAGTAACAGAACAAGCCAGCCTGCTAACAGAGAAACTACACACTAACAGAAATACTGCACTTCAGTCTCACACACACAGGCAAAACAGAGACGACTACAAATTAGAAACAGAAACATACAGACAAAATCAAAATAGCCTGAGAAACTAGACTCTGAACAGTAGAATACTGAAGAAAAAGCAAAATATAAAAATATAAGAAATGCACATTCCCAAAGATGGCATATTCAAATTAGTAAAATTTCAAATTTTTTTTTCACCTTTGTTATCTGATCTTTGTATTTTTCTGATCAGTTGGTCCCAGTCTCTTTTTTTCCCACTTTTCCCTTGTTGGTCATTTCCTAATTCCTTTTCAGAGTCTCTCTTCTACTGTCCTCCCTCACACATACGCACACAGGCTCTCGTTCTCATAGGCTCTCCCCCCCCCCCCCCCATTCTGTACACATACACAAAAGCTCTCACTCTCTCACACACACCCCAAGCTCCCATGCTTATACACACACAGACGCACACCCAGGCTCCCATTCTTATACACAAACAGACGCACACCCAGGCTTCCATTCTTATACCACTGGCTCCCATTCTCACTCACATACACATATTCCCAGGCTCCGATTCTCAAACCCCCCCCCCCCCCCCTACACACACCCAGGCTCCTATTGAGATTACAGGCAGACAAGAAAAAGTTCAAAGCAGAATTAAAAACATGGGCCTGGATTTATCAAAATGTGATAAGTATCGCATGCGATAGTAAACAGGGCGTGTTTTATGCTAATATACAGTTTATTGCAATTTGTGCTAATTACAATAATTACAATAACATTTCCAGACTTTACCATACCTGTTGTATTTCCTGCATTCAACCACTGTTAATGGTCCCGGGGGGGGGTGGGGGGGGAGAGCCTAGCCATAATGTCCTCTCCCTTGATAGGTATTTGTATCCCTATGGGTGGCCCAAAGATGAGATTTGGGCAATATTCTCTCCACCTAGTTTCCTCACTCCGTAGGTCTTCAAATCTTCACAAGAGACCACTGTTCTGTTCATATGTCTCACGTTGAATGTCAAAGTGGCCCCTAACCCCCTACACTAATACCTAAACCTCACCTCGAAATACTAGGTGGGCCACTCATAGGGATACAAATACCTATCTAGGGAGAGGACATTATGACTAGGTTCTCTCTCTCTCTCTTTCTCTCTCTCTCTCTCTCTCATGAAACTTCTGCTGCTGGAATGGGATTCTGTGATGGCACTGCAGCTCTGTGCTGTCACATGGATGGGATCCCATGACAGCACTACAGCTCTGGCCCTCCTCTAGGCCATCGCGTGGATGGGATCCTGTGACGGCATTGCTTCTGAGGCCCTCTTCTTCGCTGTTGTGGGATGGGATCCTGTGAGTCATTACTCCAACAGGCTTCTTCCAGAGTGAAACAGCCATGGCTGGGTGGGTGGGTCTGATCCCAAAGTGGGTGGGCCATGGTTAACCCAGGTCCACTCATGGTTACGTCACGGATTTGAACCCTAGCATCCCTGGTTTGAAATCCATTGCTCTAACAATTAGGCTATTTCTCCACTCCAATATGTTGAAATCCTCAGCCCAAATCAGCAAATAAGGGTTAGGAATGATTAGGAAAGGAATAGAGAATAAAAGTTAGATATAATATCCCTGTATTGATCCATGTTGCAACCATAGCTTGAGTATTGTTTGCAATTCTGGTTACCCCACTTCAAAAAAGATATAGTGCAACTAGAAAAGGTACAGAGAAGGGCAACCAAAATAATAAAACAGGATAGAATGATTCCCTTACAAAGAGAGTTTAAACAGGTTAGGACTCTTCAGCTTGGGAACAGATGACAGAGAGGACAGGGTATTTAATACAGGTTTATAAAATCATGAGTGGGGTGCAATAGATAAATATGTGACAGTTTTTACTTTTTCAAATTGTATTAAAATTAGGGAACACTCCAGAAAACTAAGAGGTAGCAGATTTAAAACAAATCAGAGAATGCATTTTTTTCATGCAATGTATACTTAAGCTGTGGAATTTGTTGCTGAAGGTCATAGTGAAAGCATCTAGCATAGCTGGATTTAAAGGAGTTTTTCTGAAGGAAAAGACCATGAACATAGGTACATTTGTGAAAACCACCAATTAGCCTAAGGTGTCAGCAGTGTGGAATGGGTTTACTCTTTGGGTTGTGACCTAGATTAGCCACTGTTGGCAGCAGGATGCTGAACTCGATAAACCTTTGGTCTGAAACAGGATGGTCATATCTTATGTTCTTATCTAGGCTGTTTCTTGCTCTCTTTCTACTTCAATGGGTTTTTACTTTGTCCCATGTAATCAACTCCCTTTTCTTATCTATCCTAATCTATCTGAAGATTACATTGAAATCTTTGGCTCAGTGTGCTGCAGTGGTCACAAAAGATACACATCTACTTTTTCTTCCCTGACTTTTTCCTAGATAATCCTTACTCTTCTAATTTTTCTGTCCAAGCGAGTTATCTCACCAACTCTCAATTATACTGATTTTGTCATATTTAAGACAGGACATCAGCATTTCCAATTAAACCCCATTCTTCCCTATACTTCTTTTATCTAAATATGGACAGCTATGATTATCAGAATATACTCCAATAATTTCTTTTGTTCCCCTTCTGTATTTATTTTATTTGGTAGACAAGAGAAGATCGTCAATTTCTTCTTGCTCCTCTGGGATCCAAGCCATGAGCCTTCATTTACAACTAACCAGGAATTATTGCTCCCCATCACCTCCAAACTCACCTAACCAGGTCAGACCGGTTAGCCTGACTTCAGTGCCAGGAAAAATATTGGAAAGTGTTCTAAACATCAAAATCACAGAACATATAGAAAGACATGGTTTAATGGAACAAAGTCAGCGTGGCTTTACCCAAGGCAAGTCTTGCCTCACAAATCTGCTTCACTTTTTTGAAGGAGTTAATAAACATGTGGATAAAGGTGAACCGGTAGATGTAGTGTACTTGGATTTTCAGAAGGCATTTGACAAAGTTCCTCATGAGAGGCTTCTAGGAAAAGTAAAAAGTCATGGGATAGGTGGCGAAGTCCTTTCATGGATTACAAACTGGCTAAAAGACAGGAAACAGAGAGTAGGATTAAATGGACAATTTTCTCAGTGGAAGGGAGTGGGCAGTGGAGTGCCTCAGGGATCTGTACTGGGACCCTTACTTTTCAATATATTTATAAATGATCTGGAAAGAAATACGACGAGTGAGGTAATTAAAATTTGCAGATGATACAAAATTGTTCAGAGTAGTTAAATCACAAGCAGATTGTGATAAATTGCAGGAAGACCTTGTGAGGCTGGAAAATTGGGCATCTAAATGGCAGATGAAATTTAATGTGGACAAGTGCAAGGTGATGCATATAGGGAAAAATAACCCATGCTATAATTACACAATGTTGGGTTCCATATTAGGTGCTACAACCCAAGAAAGAGATCTAGGTGTCATAGTGGATAACACATTGAAATTGTCGGTTCAGTGTGCTGCGGCAGTCAAAAAAGCAAACAGAATGTTGGGAATTATTAGAAAGGGAATGGTGAATAAAACAGAAAATGTCATAATACCTCTGTATTGCTCCATGGTGAGAAAGCACCTTGAATATTGTGTACAATTCTGGTCGCCGCATCTCAAAAAAGATATAATTGCGATAGAGAAGGTACAGAGAAGGGCTACCAAAATGATAAAGGGAATGGAACAGCTCCCCTATGAGGAAAGACTAAAGAGGTTAGGACTTTTCAGCTTGGAGAAGAGATGGCTGAGGGGGGGGGGGGATATGCTAGAGGTGTTTAAAATCATGAGAGGTCTAGAACGGGTAGATGTGAATTGTTTTTTTTTACTCTTTCGGATAATAGAAAGAGTAGGGGGCACTCCATGAAGTTAGCGTGTGGCACATTTAAAACTAATCGGAGAAAGTTCTTTTTCACTCAACGCACAATTAAACTCTGGAATTTGTTGCCAGAGGATGTGGTTAGTGCAGTTAGTATAGCTGTGTTTAAAAAAGGACTGCATAAGTTCTTGGACGAGAAGTCCATTACCTGCTATTAATAAAGTTGACTTAGATAATAACCACCGCTATTACTAGCAATGGTAACATGGAATAGACTTAGTTTTTGGGGACTTGCCAGGTTCTTATGGCCTGGATTGGCCACTGTTGGAAACAGGATGCTGGGCTTGATGGACCCTTGGTCTGACCTAGTATGGCATGTTCTTATGTTCTTATTGGAGTAACAGTCCTTAGCTGGGAGTCATGTACCAGGGCTCCCTCCAGAATCCTGTAATTATCAATGCTCTAAATTTGGCAATTAGGAATGCCAGATTTAGGACTGATTGATAGGGATGTGCAGCAGGGACGGATTTGTCCCATTCGGTATCCGTATTCGTCGGGACCCAAATCCGTTGCATCCATTCTCGGGGGACCCCGATCCGTTCATTAGTTACATATGTATACGTTTCCCCCCCAAAAAACCCATCCCAACCTTTTACATTTAATTAACTATAACCCCCCACCATCCTGACCCTCCCCACAAGACTTGCCAAAAGTCCCTGGTGGTCCAGCAGGAGTCCTGGAACGATCTTCTGCACTCGGGCCGTTGGCTGCAGGTATTCAAAATGGCGCTGATAGCCTTTGCCCTTACTATGTCACAGGGGCTACCGATGCCATTGGTCCGCCCCTGTCACATGGTAGGAGCACAAGATGGCGCCAGCCGTCCATTGCTCCTATCATGTGACAGGGGCCGACCAAAGGCACCGGTAGCCCCTGTGACATAGTAAGGGCAAAGGCTATTGGCGCCATTTTGAATACCAGCAGCCAACAGCCCGAGTGCAGGAGATCACTCCAGGACCCCTGCTGGACCACCAGGGACTTTTGGCAAGTCTTGGGGGGTCAGGAGGGTGGGGGTTTATTCGTTAATGGTACGTTGTATTCGTGGGGGTTTGCCATACGTTTCGTGACCCCCACAAATACAACGAATATGCATATACGTTGCGAATTACCAATTCGTTGCAAACGAATGCACACCCTTACTGATTGGGATGCCCTCCCATCTGAGAGGCTGTAAATGCTGCCTCTGTAGCATTCCCAGCCCTGGCTGTGCTGGGGAGCAGAAAACTTTGGATGGGATTCTAACACAGGTCCTCTACACTGAGCCATCAGGCCGGCCCATATGACCTTTAAATTTTAACTCATCCTACTCCCAGTTTAAGTTTGGATTTTATTCCCTGTCACTTTCCTGCATAATGAGACTTCCTGAACTCGCATACTAAAGTCAGCCTTCTCCATGATTCATCCCAACAAGAGGCAACCCCATCATATGTGGACCCTTTTCCTTCTAATAAGGATCCAGCAAGTTCAATATTTTTGCCACAATATAATAAATCCCGTGTAATAAGTCAGATTCAAAATTTACCAGCTTTACCTTGTCGCTGGTGATGCTTCTCTTCTTTTTTGGTTTATTTGTTGGTGGAATCACATACAAGTCAGCTGTTGTAGGCAGACCTGGTTTCACAACAGTCAAAAGAGTTTCTTCAGGAATATTAGTTTCCTTCAATGACAAAGAAATCACAAGTCACTTGTCTTAAAGGAGATGTACAAGAAGAAGAAAAGTTTTCTATTTTACATATCTTTGTAGCATCTAAAATAAATTACTATTCTTTCTAGGAATTTCCCCCATGTCCTATCTCCATTTTAGGGAGAGTGCCTGCTGTCTCCCAAAACACTGTTGGCAAGGAAATGATTTGATGAGGTCATGGTGTCTGAGGGGTTTTTTTTCTTTGCTGTCAACCACTATCCATGTTTCACGATATGAAACTTGGTTGGCAATGCTGCTAGAGAAACTTTGCAAACAATCACAGTATTTATCAGGTTTGCAACCTTTTTCTTTTCTTGGTAGATAGCTCCTCTCATTAGTTTCCATAATTTTATCCTTTTTCAACATTAATCGCTGCTCTAAAACAATCACTGCCAGTGTTTCTTCTCCCTGTGTCTGATATTAATTTACATTTCTATGAACCCTAAGCACTGTAATATCACTGCAGTGGGCCCCAGATGTTCAGGGCTCTGGAAGAAAGATTGCCTTCCCTACCCCACCGCTCTCCATTTTATTGCTCTTATGGGAGGGTGCAAGTGTGGTAAGTCAAAAAGAGCTGATATCCTCCAAGCAGCAACCCTGGGTAGATCCACTACTCCAAGACACAAAACTCCACACTCACACTCTGAGTCAGCACTAGGATAGATTCCAAGATAAACAGTGTTTTCATTATATGTGCTGTTTATGCTAACAATAATGCAAGAAGAAATAAGTAAATGGAGCAGGAATAACAATCATGCAACACAATATGTTCTAGGGATGTGAATCGTGTCCTCGATCGTCTTAACGATCGATTTCGGCTGGGAGGGGGGAGGGAATCGTATTGTTGCCGTTTGGGGGGGTAAAATATCGTGAAAAATCGTGAAAAATCGTGAAAAATCGAAAAATCGCAAAACCGGCACATTAAAACCCCCTAAAACCCACCCCCGACCCTTTAAATTAAATCCCCCACCCTCCCGAACCCCCCCCAAATGAGTTAAATAACCTGCGGGTCCAGCGGCGGTCCGGAACGGCAGCGGTCCGGAACGGGCTCCTGCTCCTGAATCTTGTTGTCTTCAGCCGGCGCCATTTTCCAAAATGGCGCCGAAAAATGGCGGCGGCCATAGACGAACACGATTGGACGGCAGGAGGTCCTTCCGGACCCCCGCTGGACTTTTGGCAAGTCTCGTGGGGGTCAGGAGGCCCCCCACAAGCTGGCCAAAAGTTCCTGGAGGTCCAGCGGGGGTCAGGGAGCGATTTCCCGCCGCGAATCGTTTTCGTACGGAAAATGGCGCCGGCAGGAGATCGACTGCAGGTCGTTCAGCGAGGGTTCCGGCACCTCGCTGAACAACCTCCTGCAGTCGATCTCCTGCCGGCGCCATTTTCCGTACGAAAACGATTCGCGGCGGGAAATCGCTCCCTGACCCCCGCTGGACCACCAGGAACTTTTGGCCAGCTTGTGGGGGGCCTCCTGACCCCCACGAGACTTGCCAAAAGTCCAGCGGGGGTCCGGAAGGACCTCCTGCCGTCCAATCGTGTTCGTCTATGGCCGCCGCCATTTTTCGGTGCCATTTTGGAAAATGGCGCCGGCTGAAGACAACAAGATTCAGGAGCAGGAGCCCGTTCCGGACCGCTGCCGTTCCGGACCGCCGCTGGACCCGCAGGTTATTTAAGTCATTTGGGGGGGTTCGGGAGGGTGGGGGATTTAATTTAAAGGGTCGGGGGTGGGTTTTAGTGTGCCGGCTCACGATTCTAACGATTTATAACGATAAATCGTTAGAATCTCTATTGTATTGTGTTCCATAACGGTTTAAGACGATATTAAAATTATCGGACGATAATTTTAATCGTCCTAAAACGATTCACATCCCTAATATGTTCCTTATGTTGCTCAGTCACTCTTATGAAGTTCCGGAGTGTAGAACGCTCCTCTGCCTCTCTGCTGCTTTTTTAAAATCTCATCCTGTGAAGCCTCTGAGTCTGATGACCGAGAAGGAAGTGTGCCATCTCCTCTCCCAGGACCACAGCACGGTTTATCTTTTACTCCGCTGCAAATACAGGTTGTAACGAATAGCAGCTAATCTTGTGTGGTCAGGGACAGACCTTGTAAAAATAAGTCAGTACCTACTTTGAGTTTCGCCAGATTCAGATCAGGCCATCTCCTTACAGAGAACAATTTTCAAAAGACTTTTACCCAGATACATGGCTATTTTCCTAGATAAATAAGCAATTTGAATATTGGCAGCCCTTTCCCTGGGCAAGCGTATACATGGGGAACAACGCACATACATTTACTCATGGGTCGGGGGAGGCAACAAGGTGCATATATTTTTGCATTTTCAAAACTAAATGCCATCGTTTGGCAGGGAAAAAGTATCCACAGAAAAAGCACGTGCAAATCTCTACAGGTATTTTCTCCCCTAGATAATTTTACAAGGGAAATCATGAATATACTTTTCCTTTGAGAACTGGTGCAAAGTCTATGGGCATATAACACCCAGGGGCTTTACCTCAGCCCACAGAGTTTTGAAATTGTCCTCCTCTTTGTCACTCTCCCACTGCCAGTTTTTACAAAAATTGTATCAAAATACTCAAGACCTCCAAACAGATTAAAGATTTTACAGGGTCACTTATCAAATTGCATTAGGGCCTTATTGGGCAAGTTAGGATCCTAAAGCCCGTGATAACACCGTAATGAGCAATAAATACTGCATCGCAAAATGCGTATGCGAATTTAAAATTCGTATTTGAGTGGGAGGAATTTGGGTGGAGTAAATGGAAATGAGGATTGGTTAACGTGGCATATGATAGAGTAACACAGCAACACAGGTTTTAACGCCGGAAATAACGATACCTTTTTCTGTGCGTTAGGCCTGCATTAGCTATGCATTACAGGCCGAAACAGTTTTTATCGCAAATGCTGGTTTGGGAGGGGAGAGGAGGAGAGAGAGAGTTTCTGTGGAGGGTCACTTTTAAGTTAACTTTTTATACCATTGTAATAGGGGGCACTAGTAACTCGAAGTGAGGTTTGTGGGGTGGGGTAGGTTTTGGGGAGCAGTTTTACATGCACAGTCATAGGCAAGAACAGCACAGTTGCCATCAGTGAAGATTTACTATTATCTGGAGCGATGAAAGGTAAAAGAAGAGTAGATTTGTCCCATGTTCTCTCTACCTAGCTTGATGCACTCTTTACCTAGCTGGAATCAAGCTAGGTAGAGGGTAGAGAGTAAATGATACCAATCTACTCTTCTTTTACCTTTCATCACTCCAAATCACATAAAATCTTCACTGATGGAAACTATGCTGTTCGTACCTATGATTGTGCATGAAAACTTCCCCCTAAAACCTACCCCACCCCCCCAAACCTCACCCTTAGTTACTAGTGCCCCCTCTTACAGTGGTATAAAAAATTAACTTATATGTGAGGCTCTCTCGATCTCTCCCCCCAAACCGTCAAATGCCTATGCAATGCAGTATCAGGAAAATTAGCTTAACCATGCCCCTCCTCCCCCTTTTTTTTTTTTTTATCAGTGGCACTATTTCCATGATATTTATAGCTATTTGATAAATCTGGGTCTTAATTTGTATGCTTTGTAGTTGACAATACCTTTGCTTTAACTTTAGGTGGGTTAGTGGTACAACACTGTCTGTGCTTTCTGCAATTTGCAGTTATTCATGGAATTCACCAAAGGAATATTCAGAGGTTGCTGCAGAGTTCCATAGAAACAGCTGGCACTGTAGGTTTACCTGACAGACAATGGGCATGAGTCAATCTTTTTTTATTTCTGCAGGCATTTCTGGCAAGGAAGGCTATTTGCAGAGCCCAAATAGAACGGGGGCAATGTTTAGACTGTCTACAGTGGAACAGAGACCATGTGTACTTTTTTTTCCTGTAGGTTTTGCACCATTTTTTCTAAGCCAAAGTAAATAGGTTCTTTTGCTTTGAAATTTGCCATGAGAAGAAAATTTATTTTATTTTATTTATTTAGTGCTTTTCTATACCGGCATTCGAGATAAGGATCACATCATGCTGGTTTACATTTAACAGTGGGTGAAAATGCAAATAAACTCAAACAGTAACAAGTGAAAGGAAAACTCTGAAGTTACAATAAAACAGGGGTGTTCAAAACTGGGAGAAGAAGGAAAGGCAAGAGGAATTTAACGGAACGAGCGATTGTTTGCAATGTTCAGAGAGTGTCTGACTGTAGATGTTGGTGAATTAATGGTCAGGTGGGGTCTGGAAAGGCTTGCTTAAACAACCACGTCTTAAGCCTCTTTCTGAACGTTAGAAGACACGGTTCCTGTCGAAGATCTGGAGGAATGGAGTTTCATAGCGATGGTCAAGCGGTAGAGAGGGCCCAGTCTCTGAATGTTATATGTTGAGAGGTTTTGGTGTGTGGAACATGAAGTGAATCTCTGTAGGCTTCTCTGATGGGTCTGATGGAGGTATGTTTTCTGAATGGGATTTGTAGGTGGAGTGGAGCATGTTGATGTATGGATTTGTATATAATGGTGATTGACTTATGAATGATTCTGTAGTGAATTGGCAGCCAGTGTAGGTCTTTGAGAATGGGAGAAATATGGTCTTTTCTCCTCGTGTTTGTCAATATTCTGGCTGGCGTGTTTTGGACCATCTGGAGAGGTTTGGTGTGAGACGAGGGGAGACCTAATAAGATAGAGTTGCAGTAATCTATCTTAGAGAAGATTATTGCTTGCAGAACCGTTCTGTAATCATGAAAGTGAAAGAGTGGTCTTATTCTTTTAAGGACATGTAGTTTATGAAAACAGTCTTTCGTTGTTTGGTTAATAAATGATTTTAGGTTTAGACGATTGTCAGTGATAACTCCTAAGTCTCTTGCTTTGGTGATGTGAAGGTTGGCTGGTGGAGAGATTTGGAAACAACATCTATGTTATTCCCACACCTCTGGGAATGTCTCCTCTCAGCGTAGCTGAAAGCTCGCTATTCCTTCCAATGCAAAGATTTTTGGTCGCACAGAGAGATGGCAGTTTTCTGAGAACTGATTAAAATAGGTAAAACCGCTTTTATTTATGCTGCTCTGGAAATGTGGAGCTCGTCATCCTTAGAGATGTGTGACAAGCTCAATGATTTGAGCTCTTGAAACAGGCAAAAGCTATTTGCTACAATCTTTGAGGAATATCTTATAGTCAGATTTTTAGCAAATTGGGTAGTCTCTTAGTTGAATTTTTCTTTTGTACCTCCTGCATGTTCTGTAAGCCAATTTAAAGTGCTCATGTTTTCCCAATCAAAATTGCATAACTAAAATTAACTTACCATGATAGAAGCCACTAATGAATCAGATCTGGTATAGCAGGGTTTCGCCTATTGGCTGCTTCAGTAATTGATTCAACAGTCTATTTAAATGGTGAGCAAACACCTACCCAGCATCTTCCTAGTTAGATGCTGGGGGTAGGCGTTCAGTCTGGCGCAAAGGGCTATTACGCCTTGTATATTCCTGTAAATAGTCCGTTGCAGTTTTTATTTATTGCTTTAATTCCTCCACCTCCTGCTCTTTGTATACTCCTCCTTGTTCGCCCTCCCTGTTCATTGTAATTTCTACCTTTAAAGTTACATTGTAAACCAGTATGATGTATGCATACTAATACCGGTATATAAAAGTTTTTAAATAAATAAATAAATTATAAATTATATATTGGCCAAATCTGGAAAACAGTCTATTTTTTTACACATGCTTGCAGGTGGTATCCATAAATAAATCTTCAGTGAAGGTCTTTTTGGATAAGTGTGCACTGAGGCAGCCTTAAGGCAAAATGTTGGCCATGTTGGCTTTTTCAACTGCTTCTTATGATTTGATTTTCAGTATGTTGAAGCAATATAGCAATGAAAAGAAGGAGGTTTAATGACCCGTGATTAAATTTGGTGGCTGTTTCTTGATATTGTAACATTTTCAGCCAGTCTGATGACTTTCCCTACAGTTTTTCATTTATTTACAACATTTAAAATTCATAATCTAATACTGTTTTGGTTTTCTGCAGACTTTTCTTACTTATCCCATTTTTGGTGTTTGTTGTATTTCCTAGATGTACCACCAAATTCAGAGCGATGCCTGCTTTCGCATGGACTTAGGAGAATGTCAGATAATTGGATTGAGAAGTAAAAAAGATTGAGCAGTAAAACTAACTCTATCACTGCTGCCTGTGTATACTTTTGCAATCTGAGCAGTACACTGAGGACAACTTAGTGACCTGAGAGGAGAAGATAAGAGGAGTAACTTTGGTTGTCAATGGACATTGGCCCAAAGGTTCATAACTACTGTCCTCTAGTGACAGGTTCAAATCAAGAGTGTAGACTAATCAAGGCAAGATTCAAATTAAATTCACTTCATTTCAATAGAATGAAAACTTTGGTCATTCATACTGAAGTATAAGTATAATGAAACTAAACAAGGTTGTGGAACTCAAGGGCTGAATTTGCCTAATTCCTGATATTGTGCTATACATAGTCACAAAACATGCAGCAGAAATTTTCATTGCATAACTCTAATAGAATACCTTAGCAAGAGCTTTAGTAAAATGGATATATTTAAAGCATATTCCTTAACTAGCTAAACCTACTGGATACCCTTCTAATAGACAGACTTGGCCAACAGCACAGGCCTGGGTGTTGTGATGGGAGTGAATAGGAAGGGGCAAATGAAGATGTTGCTACCACATTTCTGCTTCTTGGAGATTTTCAGGTATACCAGTTCAATGATGTTAATATCTGAATGAATTACATTGTCCTTTTTGAAATTCTGCAGCTTACAACTTGTACGCTGTTGTCCAAGAGCTCATCTCAAACCATTTCTTGGTGTCATCAACATTCTATGTTTTTGTTGTAATTGGATTGTTTTCTTTATGATTAGAAATAAAATACATTTGGGCTTCAGTGTTAAAACTTATAAACATAATAATGGCAGTGCACCTTTGCAAGTAGTTGTGTCACAATCAAACCTATGTCTTCCCTCCACTCTGGTATGTTGGGATTGTACATGTCCAGATGTTTCGTAAATCTTAGCGAAAGAACTTGAAATTGATCTGGAGAGAGGAAAAATATTGTTTTAGAACTTAATGACGACTACTGAACCAGAAACACTTGAAACACTTCAAAATGTACTATAATATACACTAAAATCAATTTAACTGTCATTAATTTAATATGCATTCAGTAGAAGTAGAACATTTGTCTTTGGTTTGATGCACAAAATGTTCGTGTATTCAATAAATTTGCTTCTGAAAGATCATGTAAAAGAATAGACTCCTAAATCAGCAATTTGAAAGCAGGAGCTAAAATAAGTCATATATCCCTCATTCATCATATTCAGCTCAAATCGCCTTCCAGATTTTAGAAAAAAATCACTCAAAGCAATGTACAAGTTAAACAAAAGTAAAAATCAACAATATACATATTCATAAAACCAATAACAAACAATACATACATATACACATATATAAATACAATATTGTGAACTGGACGAAAGGACCATCAGATTTCCTCACTGCAGCATAAATCCAAAATATAAAGCTGTTAACTCTATATCTCTGATTAATTACAGATAGATATTAACACCCATGAGACATAATATGTGTAGACAGTTTGTATGGTCTGAAAATAACCTATAAATTTGGCTGCCCAAAACATACATCCTTTAAGCAATTTGTGACTGAGTACACAGCAGCAGTGATTTTACATTTGCACACCTAGTATGGTGGTGGCATTAACAAGGCCAGTAAAAGGTGAATCAATTCTATACAGTATTTTCATATTAACCTCACACAAATATTCTTTGGATATTAACTGCTAAAAAATAAAAAAGTCTATTTGACTTCATCCAAACAGTGCAAAACTAGTACTGTTTTAAGAAATAAGCTGATTTTGTTTTGTGACAGCCACATTGTTTGCTTGCAAAATTCACAGGACTTCTATATTACTCATTTTTCAAAAACATGTTTCGAGTAAGTCAGATACTTGAATTTGGAGAGTGTACAATCTATTTTGGGGTGTCAAACAACACCTAGAAAACTAGATACTTAGGGGCCTATTTACTAAGCCACAACCTTAATGCCTGAGTTACTAAAGCGTGCTAAGCATTTAATATATCCGTCCTTAGAACCAGAAGTAACATAGAAACATAGAAATGACGGCAGAAGAAGACCAAACGGCCCATCCAGTCTGCCCAGCAAGCCATGCACTCTTTTTTTTTTCTCATACTTGTTACGCCTGGCTTTTAGTACCCCTTAGTTCCATTTCCCCTCCACCCCACCACCAATGTAGAAAGCAGTGCCGGAACCGCATCCAAGTGAATATCTAGCTTAATTAGGGGTAGTAACTGCAGCAATAAGCAGGCTACACCCATGCCTTTGTCCACTCAGACTATGTCATTCAGACCTTGTTGGTTGTTGTCCATATACAGATCCTCTTTTCCACATTCCCCCTGCCATTGAAGCAGAGAGCTATGCATTGAAAGTGAAATATTAGACTTTCTCCCCTGCCGTTGAAGCAGAGAGCTATGCTGGATATGTATTGAAAGTAAAGTATCGGCTTATTTGGTTTTGGGGAAGTAACCGCCGTAACGAGCAAGCTACACCTCGCTTTTTTGTGAATGCAAATCTTTTTTTTTTTTTCCACATTTCCTCTTGCTGTTGAAGCCTAGAGCAATGGAGTCTCATTAACCATGTGTATGTTCATTGAACATGGGTATTATCTCCAGGTAGTAGCGGTCATTCTCGCGAGCCACATTAACAATCAACAAATATTGAACAAGCCTAATAATTGGCAATACCTAGAGCCTATGTCCTCACCGGTAATTTTACATACTCTTACCCACCTCTCTGCTTTTTTTTTTTGGAGATGGCAGCCCTCCATCCTTCCGCTCCGTGAAGGTGGTATACCATTGGCATCCCGCTCCGTGAATGCCACTCCAGCCTTCCGCTCCGTGAAGGTGGAACACCAACCACTGGCATCCCGCTCCGTGAATGCCTCTGTGGCTACTGCCACAGAGGCATTCACGGAACATGGATGCACTATTGCCTCTAATACATATTGGTATTATCGGTGGCAGTGCCTACCTCATCTCCTCTTCCCCCTATTGCCAAGTCATGAAGCAGCTCATCCAAGGTCTCCCCCCCCCCCCCACCAAAGCATCAAGCAGCCCCCCCTCTGTACTGCAGGCCATACCTGAAAAAAGCCTCATAACCTCACTTAACCAATTTAGTTATCTTTTTTTTTCAACTCATACCCTTGCTACCCAGACTAGTTTTCTGCCTGATAATATTTCCCAAACTCCTCTTTCTGAAATCCCTTATATGCTTTGAATGGTGATTTCTTTCTTTGCCCTTACTTTTTTGGCTACCTCTTTTCAAAATTATATTGGAGTCTTTTTATTTTTACTTGTATTTACTTTGTTAACATAAAGATGTTGTTACTTTTTCTTTAGCTCCTTTTCCCAGCTTAGCCCACTGTTCTCCCACTTCACCTACATCTTCCCACATGGCTAGCACTTTACTGAGATACTTTCCCATGTTACCAAAGCTGGCATTTTTTAAATTTAGGACTTGGACTTTGTGCAACTCCTTTCTGCCTTAGCTCGTATCTCAGGTCATACCGGCTGATAATCACGGGTGCTCAGGTGGCTACCTATCTGGACATTAGAAATTCTTCTTCCTTGGGCTGGCCCAGTAGCTCAGTGGCATATGCTGGGTTCATTAATTTTGTATGGCGCCTCCATTTGGTTCATTAGTTACAAATGAAAAAATAATTTCATTTGTTTGTTTTACTCGTTCATTTGTTTACCATTAAAGTCAATGATGGAAGTACTGCAGTCAATTTTGGGATCCAAAATTGGAGATTTCTCATCAGTTCTAATGAAACTTGAGGGATGACATCATCTGAAGGGGGATAGAATTCCAACGTACCCCACTGTGGCAAAGGGGCACCAAAAGTGGCATGAACAGCCTAAGGTACTATAAAGGGGCAAAGTGGTACCTACAGTGGCAGGAGTTCTTCAAGGTACCATGAGGGGAGCAAAGAAGCAGCAAGAGTAGGAAGAACACCCCAAGGCATCAAAAGTGGGCACTGACAACAGTGGCATGAACTGTCAAAGGTAGCATGAGAGGCAAAGTGGCACCAAGAATGGCATCAACGTCTCTAAGGCACTATGATCGGAGAATGAAGCAGACGAGATGGCAGGAAAAACTCTGAGGCACGGGCAAAGCAGCACAAAGAGTGCCATCAACACACCAAGGCACCATGAGAGGTGCAAAGCAGCTCCCCAGAGTGGCAAGAATACCCCACGGTACAGAATATGGGGAATAACAGAATGGCAGAGAGACAGCAAGACTCTCAAGGTGCAAAGTCTGGGAATGGCAGCAATGCTGAGTGGAAGAAAGATCCCTAAGGTGTAGGATAAGGGGTAAAGCAGCAAGGCAGAGTGGCATGGGAGATATGTCTTCTTGTTGAAGCACTTGTCAGATTTAATACATGAGATAGATCTGTCATCAGTATTACTTTTGTGACATAAGCTTTTATTACATCCCTTACTTGAAACTGATCTCGCTACTGAATGGAATTTTGGGTTTCTTGTAAACTTGCTTTTTGATTGAACCTTTTATCACAATTAGAAAGAATATGACAATGGTCTCTCATCTGTGTTGCTTTCCTGGTAACTTGTGAGGTTTGCTTTATTAAAGTTTTTTCCAATATTCCATAGCTGCACACAATTTCTTCCCTTTGTTGATTTTCTGGTGTCGCATTAGTTCTACTTCCTAGTGAAACCTTTTCCATAGTCAAAACATGTAAAAAGTCTCTCCTGTGCATGTTTTCTCTTGTTCTTGCATTTCACCTTATGACTGAGGATGTTTTGGGACGATGCCCAAAAGAGAACTAGGCTGGTATCCTAGAGGTTACTCCTGGGGGAATTCTGCGCACATAAATTTAAAATTCTGCAAAATTCAGCACATTTTATATTGGTCAAAATAATTAATTTAGACACAGGCATAGGGAAGATGGTGGCATGAGGCAGGGTGTGTTTGTTAGAGCGGTGCTTCGGGTAAAAATTTTGTGTCAGGCTTCGTTTCGGGCCCCCCAGCAGGAATTTCGTTTTTTCCCTTGGTTCGGGGTTTTGTTTTTTTTCGGGGGCCCCGAGTTTCGGGTTAGTGTGCACTATCGGGACTTAGTGCGTGCTAAATCCTGATAGTGCGCACTAACCTGGCAGAGTTAGCGCGCACTAACTAAAAAATGAATTTTATCCGAAATTTCAGAAAAAATCAATTGTTTTTCGGTTATCCTGAACCATTCTGAATTAGGCAATTTCGTTGACATTGCCTAATTCGGGAAAAATGATTGCACATCCCTAGTGTTTATTGCTCCATGATTTCCTCTTGGTTTTTACAACTATGCCTTTGAAGCATAAAGGGAAGATTTGGGTCTTTCTCCCTGACACCACTCTCCCTGGGCAGCGGATTATATCACCCTTCATGCCCTGCATTTCAGTACTAACTGGGACTGGAGGCTCTGTTGCAATTTCAGGTGAGGGAAGTGCCCGATATTTGCCTTGAGAGGTCACACTCAGCTTTGAGGATCTGTGATTGCCACCTGCAGAGAGACTTGCCGTTCCACTGCCATCAGAGACACAGAATGATGATGTTCTGTCGGCGCCTCCTTCGGAAGGTGCTGTAGGTGGTTTGGTGTTCGAGCAGTTGCTTTCCTTGGCGCTGCTTGAGGAGTCCGGAGGAGAGAGCTTTGCTGC
This sequence comes from Rhinatrema bivittatum, assembly GCF_901001135.1. Classification (NCBI taxonomy): domain Eukaryota; kingdom Metazoa; phylum Chordata; class Amphibia; order Gymnophiona; family Rhinatrematidae; genus Rhinatrema; species Rhinatrema bivittatum. The sequence continues at coordinate 214,661,754 of NC_042615.1, read as the reverse complement.
CCGCTTATCCTCCTCTCCCGTCACCATTCGGGCAGAGTCTTTGCCATTGTTTGAGCCTGTGTTAATGGGCAGTATGAGGTTGGCTCTGCAAGGCTCCTCAGGTGCATTTTCTCTTTTGACTACCAAGCTAGCAGTTGTAATGTTGGATGCTATCTGGAACCTACTAGTGGGCCTTGGTAGTTCTTTGAAAGACTCTAATAATAAAATTGACCTTCTTGCCATTAAGTTTGAATCTATGAAGAATAACTGTGACTCCCGGATTGCTGCCATTCAGCAGATGATGATTAATATGGAATCTACTATCAAGAATATGCAAGCCTTGAATTTGTCTGTGGTTAAGGACTCTATCACTTTTGTCTCAATGTATGGAGTTCCTGGAAAATCATCAGACATTTAAATCTTAGATTCCTTAATTTTCCTAAAGTGGTGGGGGAAACTCCACTTACCACATTAAAAAAATACTTTGTGGATGTTCTTCAGTTTGACTCTGAAAATATTCCCTTAATAAACAATGTCTTTTTCCTTCCTGCTAATCGTGTGGTTAATGCTCAGTATTCTCAGCCAGTTTCCTTAAATATTGCTGATAATTTATTTGAATTTCTAGAAAGTTCAGGTCTTGAGATAATTGAGCGATCTACTTTGTTAGTTTCTTTTATTTATGAGCATGAAGTTAGTGAATTAATGAGGAGACCTTTTTAGAAATCTATCTTCACTATTTCTAGGGCAAACGATTTGTAGTTTTCCAGATTTTACTCGGACTATGCATGAAAGAAGGCAGAACTTTACTGCCTTAAGATCTAGAACTTCCTTCATTTTGAGATGTCCTTGTAAATGTATTATTAGAGATTGTGATGATGACTGTTTTTTATTCTTCCTGAACAACTAAGGTTCTTCTTAGATTTTTGAAGTTTGCCAACAACATCCTTTGGTGCTCAGTAGGACTACAGTTTGGATCGCTTTATAGTAGAATGTGCAATATTTTCATGTTAAGCCAGATTTCCTGGTAATTTCTTTGTAATACTTCCTTATTTTTTTGGCCTCCCCTTTTAGTGGTTTTTCTTCTTTGGAGACGATGAATATGTTTATAATTTGCCTTTTGTGGATGGTAATATCTTCTTTTTGTATGGTAATATATATTCTTCTGTTCTTTTATCTGTATGCAAACATTTGCTTTGTATATAATCTAAAAGTTTAAAATATATAAATTTAAAATATAATGCAGAAAAGTTATTATTCAAAGATGCAGAGTTTCAAATATTTTGAGCAGAATTCCTCTAAAAGTACACTGTAAGAGTGTCCCTTCTGACTTTCTCCTTAATCCCCTGGCCAGACCCTTTTCACTCTGTCCTCACAGGCCCCAACTCCACTATCTCTCCCATTCCCCTCCTCATTCAACCCCTTCCATCTATCTCTACCCCCAGAGTTTGACCCCTCTTTATGCAGCCCCTCACACAGGCTCCCTCTCTCTCTCTTGCACACATACACTCTGCCTCTATCCCTCTGATACAGAAACACACACACTCACTCCCTCATATAGGCTCCCTCTGTCCCACTTGCATGCACGTGCACATGCAAACATACAAACACAGGATTCCTCTCTCTCTCTCTCTCTCTCTCTCATGCATACATACTCTCACATGGGCACCTTCTGTCTCCCACATACATACCCTCTATTACTTGTACACACACTTACCCATCCTCATACAGGTTACCTCTCTCTCTCTCATACACACACACACACCCAGCTTCACACAAGCATAAACACACATCCAATCCTTCTCTCACACATGCAGGCTCTAATCTTTTACTCACATACAAACTCCCTCTCATAGGCTCTCTCTCTCTCTGGCACACACACTCATTCTTAGTGCACAGTACCACACTTTACTCTCTCACAGGCTTTCTTGCTTCTCCTGTCTTCTTTGGCCGTGAGGGGGATGGGTTCCACTCATGGCCCAGTGTCCGCAATCTTCTTCTGCTTTGAGTGGGATGGCCTTTGCTTGCAGCCCAAGTGGCCTTCCTGTTCTAATGCCGTGAGCGGGATGGGCCCTGCTACTCCGCTCGTGGCCTGGCGGTCTCACTCTTCTACTGCCGCGAGTGGGATGGGCTCTGCTTACAGCCTGGAAGCTTCCTATTCTTCTGTGTAAAAAATACAAATTCTGCACAACAGGTGAATTCTATGCAAATTCTGCGCTTCATAATAGCGTGGAATTCCCCTAGGAGTAAGAAATGTACAATAAAAAAGTAAGGTAGAGAACTAGAAGAGAGATGGGAGAGAAGGAGAAACTTGTATTTTTTTCAACTTTCACATTTTTTCTAGGACAAAATAAACCATATAACCAACTAAGAAACAGGGTGGGAGAACAAGATTAGGAATGTAGAGGGATAGCACAAAATGAAGAACTAAAACGAGATAGAGGAGGAGAAGAAAAGTGTATTTTTTTTCTGGGGACAAAACACCCCCATCGTATAACCAACAAAGAAACAGGCTGGGAGAGCTAGGCTGGGATTGTAGAGAGGTAGAACAAAATGAGGTGAGGAGGGCTGAGAAACTTTTTTTCTTTTGTCATATTTGTATTCTGGAGACAAAACACCCCAGTATAACCAAAAACAAATAGGGTGGGAGAGCTAGGCTGAGAACCAAATAGCAAACAACACAGAAGTACCAACCTTTCATACTGATGAATAATGAGCATGACAAGTAGGCATACTAACATGACCTTCAAGGTGGTATATCAGGGGCATGGTAGATAGGCAGAGTGGTAGCTTCAAGACCCTAAGATGGTATATCAGCGGCACAGCAGGCAGGCAAAGCGGAGGTAATGAGACCCTTAAGCACATCAGGGGCATGGCAGGTAGGTATGTGTAGTAGAGATGAGCTTTGTTTTTCTGGCTTGGGTCGGGTTTCGGTTCAGGCGCTTTGTGGGAAAACTTGTTTTCCCACGGATTGTTTTTCGCCAAAAACGAAACTGGAATCCAAACCCAAAACCGGAAAAATGAATTAAAAAACAAACAAACCACGAATAGGAAATAAAACTGCGAATCGGAAAAAAAACCCACACCAACCCTTCACAAGTACTTTCATATAACCCCCCACCATCCCGATCCCTCCCCAAGACTTACTAAAAGTCCCTGGTGGTCCAGCGGGGTCCCGCGAGCGATCTCTCCCTCCATGCCGTCGGGCTGTCGGGCCTGCTATGACTCAAAATGGCGCCAATAGCCTTGCCCTTACGATGTCACAGGGGCTACAGGTGCCATTAGTCAGCCCCGTCACATGCTCCTACCCTCTTGGGGAGGGATCGGGATGGTGGGGGGGGGGGTGTAAGAAAGTAAAATTGAAGAGTTGGGGTGGTATTTTTTGTTCTTTTAAATAAATGTGCCCCTCCCCCCACACTGACCCGAAAAACGAATTTTCCCTGAAGCTCGGGGAAAATCCATTTCATGGTTCAGGTCCCCCCGAACCACAACGAATGCAAGACCCCTAAAGTTGCATATCTAGGGCATGGCAAGTTAGCAAGGCCTTCAAGGTGTCTTCAGTCATCTTGCCACTTGTATGGAAATTCTGAAAACCCAAGCAAAGGCAGATTTGCAAAAAGACTTGCTTTTCCTTCCACTCTGGTATCAGCCTTTAGTAATGAGGGCTCACGATGTCCCCTGCCATTAAGAAGACATATTCTGCTGGTTGAAGGGCAGGAAAGATAGTGCTGAGCCACCTTGGCTAAGTCTGGCCAGACTACAGACTTGGGTACCCAATATGCCAGTGTATTTGTGTCCATGCCTTCAATAGGCTCTGTGAGATAGTGTTTCATAGAAATTTCTCTGGGTGGTCTCCTTTGCTGGGGTGGGAGGCAAGGGTCTCTCTTACCAGATGCTTTAACTATGGCCAGAATCAGGATAGAAGGTTCTTTGAGGGCAACATGGCTTTGGTCTATTGAAGTGGGGGAGGAATCAGTGTCTGACATAGTGCTGCTCGTGCTTACACTTCTCTCTGTGGCCACTATTTTCTGTGCTACATCCCTACTGGTGCTCACCTTAGATACCAGCCATCTCCTTCATGAATGTGAGACACTGGGACTGGAGGGCGAGACTATTTTTCACCCATGGATGAAAATGTACAGCAAGTATGTATGTTTGTATTGCTTTCTGTCTGAGGTTTCAGTCTCACACCTGCTGCTGAAAGAAATCCAGAAACAGCAACACCTGATTCTATTCCCTCTTGCTCATAAAGCCCTTTACCTTTTTCTTGGTGGAGAGGGGAGGCTATGGGTATGAGAGGTCAAGGTCCCCTGCACCTCCTTCAATGACATGGGGATGGGGGAGGGGAACATTCCCCTGTGCCCAAGGAATATTTCTGAAGGGACCCCTCTCCCATATTGCCTATAGGTACCAACAGACAAAATCTGGTTCTTTTAATAAGGTTCCAATACTTATTCAGCTCATATTAACATGACTCAGACATGTTGGTACCACATAGAGGTGATTTATATGCCTGAAAAAAATCCAACCTGCTTAATATTATTAGTCAGATCAGCTTTTGGGGCATATAAATCCCCTCTTTCTGGCTCTACACCAACCTGTCAATTTCAATGAAACCCTTAAAAATGTTTCTTCATGGTAAATTGCTTTCAGTGTTTTCCCTAAATTTAAAACAAGCAATTATATGAAATTTTCTGCAAATGATATTGTGCTTTTTTCATTTCAGCTAAACAAAAGCTTGAATAATTTGCTGAGTCACACACTTATTCATTGCTATGACTGGAATTATAAATTGTGGTAGGCACGTCCACTGATAAAATTCAGCATTTAGCAAAAGCAAAAAGTACAAGAGCTTGCACAATCAATCTCTTTTCGAACGGCATTTGCTAGATGAATCAAAAATGTCCTCTGTTTGTCCTGTGTTTAAAAAGAATGACCTGGCAGTACATGACCCTCTGAATTATAGGCCAAAATCTAATTTAAATACCTTGGGTAAATTAATAGAAAAAATAGTCTATAGACAACTGAATGATTTTTTTTTTATCTAACAATGTATTACATCAATTTCAATGAAGTTTCCAAAGGAAGCATAGCACAGAGGCGCTACTGGTTTCAACATGGACTTTGTGTTATGCCAGTAATAGCTGTTTTCCTACATATTTCAGTAGCTTATAATACTGTAGCACATGACATTTTATTGCTACGATTACAATTGGGGATTGAGGGCCTTGTTTATAAGTTTAAGTTTTGTTTGTCAGAAAGGAAGCAGCGGGTTTATTTACAAGGATCATATTCTGACTGGTTTGTGCTCCAGGCTGACCAATGGCACCGGTAGCCCCTGTGACATAGTAAGGGCAAAGGCTATTGGCGCCATTTTGAATACCGGCAGCCGATGGCCCGAGTGCAGGAGATCGCTCCAGGACCCCCGCTGGACCACCAGGGACTTTTGGCAAGTCTTGGGTGGGGGACTCCTGACCTCTCCAAGACTTGCCAAAAGTCCCTGTTGGTCCAGCGAGGGTCCTGGAGCGATCTCCTGCACTCGGGTCATCTGCTGCCGGTATTCAAAATGGCGCAGATCGCCTTTGCCCTTACTATGTCACAGGGCTACGGGTGCCATTGGTTGGCCCCTGTCACATGGTAGGAGCACAAGATGGCGCCAGCTGTCCAATGCTCCTTCCATGTGACAGGGGCTGACCAATGGCACCGTTAGCCCCTGTGACATAGTAAGGGCAAAGGCTATCGGCGCCATTTTGAATACCGGCAGCTGACGGCCCAAGTGTAGGAGATCGCTCCAGGACTCCCACTGGACCACCAGGGACTTTTGGCAAGTCTTAGGGGGGGTCAGGAGGGTGGGGGGTTATTGATTAGTGATACGTTGTATTCGTGGGGGTTCGCCCTATGTTTTGTGACCCCCACGAATACAACGAATATGGCATATACATTGCGGATTGGCAATACGTTTCAAACGAATGCACACCCCTAGAGACCATATAGATTCTTTCCTCAGGTGTGTTGTAAAAAGGCTGGCTACTAGGCAGCCTCCTACCTGCAGGGGGCCTCAGTGGACCACTTGGACCCTCTGTAGCTTCTTCCGTGAAGGCCGCATCATGCAAGGCCAGCCCTATAAAACCCTCCCTCATAGGTTACTCCTCATTTCAGTGTGAAGTCTCTTTTCTGCCTTTGGCTCCTTGTGCATGTATTTTTTACCTGGTATCCTTATTCTTGTACCTGACCTGTGTATACCTTGCCTTGTTCTTACACTGTTTAGGCCTCCCAGTGGCCTTCATTATCTGTGTGTTCCTTGCCTTGTTCTTGCTCTATTTAGGCCTCCCAATGATGTTCCTTGCCTGTGTGTTCCTTGCCTTGTTCTTGCTCTGCTTAGGCCTCCAAGTGACCTTCCTTGCCTGTGTGTTCTCAGCCTTGCCCTTGTCCTGTGTTTGGCCTCCCAGTGGCTTTCCTTGCCCTCGTGTTCCTAGCTGAGCCCCTGTCCTGTCCTTTCCTACCAGTGGGCCCCCTTGTCTGTGCATTTTCCTTGTGCCATCTGTTGTTCCTGCATTGTCTAGATCTTGTTTGTTATACATTGCCCTGTGCTTACCTGTCTGTCCTTATCTTATCAGTGCACACCCTATTGTGTTCAGTGTGGCCAGTGCACCCTCTTGTCCCTTGTCTCTTGCTACCTGCCAGTCCCAGTTGGGTGTCCTGTCACTGACTCTGTGCACCGCCCTACATAAGACTTGCCAGCTACTAGCACTGGAAGGCTCAACCCGAAGGGAAGATGATTGGTCAGGTAGAAGACCTCATGCTTGTCCTGCCTGCTCCTGACCCTTGCACTCCCCTGCCTTAGGGGTATCATCAAATTGGCCAGTGTGGCCATGACATGTCCAAAAATAAGAGACCTATGTGATTTAGAAAGCTCATGTACATTGTCCTCTTTGGGAAAAGTCATCTTCATCCAGAAAAAAATTATCACAACTGGCAAGGAATTCAGGTTTTTCCAGGACCTATAGGGATACAAACATTGTACATCTATGTTGGCAGAGATAGGGGTTTCTACTACTCCAAGCTTAAAAGTAACACTCAGTCAATATCTTAAGGCTGGTGGTATTGTAGCTTTTGTATGATGCCATTTGGATTTGTTGACAAAAATGTGAATAATAGAAGGCATACACCATTTGCATTCATAGTGATGGCAGGCACGTTTTTAGACAATTAAACTATAGCTAATGCTAATATAATCATGTCCTTAATAATCCCAGCAACTGTGACCTGCCTGCTTTACAGGTTGCTGCTCTTTTTCTGATAAATGCTGGGAGACTTGTGTTTAGTTATTTTGTTTTGTAATTTCCCCTTTCCCTGTTTCTTTTTCTCTATTCCTGAGATGAGAGATATGGTCTAACTTTGTTGACCTGTCTAAAATATTAGCTCAGAATCATGAACTGAGTTTAATTCACCTGCCACACTTGGCTCGAGAAATGTGCTGCAAGACAGAGTCATGGTGCTCTGTTCAGAGAATTCCAGAAGAATCCATGATCATAGAGGTCCATATTCAGAAGCTGGCTGGCTAGCAAGGTTATCCACACTGCTGAATATACCCGGCTATGTCAAAGTTAGATGGATAAATGTATCTGCCTAAATTTAGAACTGCTTTTGGAAATCCTAAAGTTATCTGGCTATGTTAGCCGGACAATACTGAAATTGGCATTTATCTGGCTTAACTTAACCGCCGTTCTGCTCTGGAATGCCCCTATTCCACCCCGGAGCTAGCAGATAATGTTTTAGCCAAATAAACAGTTATCTTACTATTTTGGGGCTGGTCAGCATAGTGGACAAACTTAGCTGAAAAAATGGCGCTGATTATGGACCTCTTAGATTTTCAGTATTAAATGGTAAAAAATGGACTCTAATTAATATGGAAAAACTTCTCACCTAAGACTCGAACTATTCTTGAATCCTGAAGCATGGAGTTCCCACATGAGGCTTGGACTGTGACTCGAACTTCTCCGGCTTCAGCAAACCTAGTCACCAAAAAACTGTCCAAAGAGAGCTGTGGCTAAAATGAAAAAAATTCTGATTCAGACTCACAGTACAGAAGATGAGATATGGATGTTAAGATGCAGACTGTGCTATATACACGTGGGCAAGGTTGTATCTCTAAAGGTTTATCAAACTTCACAGATGAGTAGTTTGCACAGTGTATCTTTGGCGCTATGGTGATCTAAGCAAAATACCTATAAGTTGACTCAAATATTTTTAGCTTTTCATACATATGGGGATCCCAGAAGGTGTTATACTTGTCCAAAGCTCTTTCTATGAGGAGCACCCATTTCTGTGGTACTCCTATTTCTCTGCACTGGTTGGGGCCACAGCTATCGAGGTAACCGAACCTGACCCATCATATTGGCTCTGAGATAAAAATGTATGTACCGTGTCAGGTATCCAGGGGGAACAAAGTGTAGAGGGAACACAGGGCACATTCCCATTAGAAGTGGAAATACAAAATATTTTCAATGGGGTGAACTTTCAAAATGTTATGCTTGTAAAAATTAGCATATACGCACGTAAGTAGCCTCTCCTCAGGTATTCTGTATTTTATAAAAGTAAACAAATATGCACATATTTTCACTTTTGTCTGCACATATATATGCTTGTGGGGGACCCCCTGGTCTCTCACTAGGTGGCCATAGATCCCTGCTCTAGTAGGTGATAGCTGGTGGGACACAGCATTTTCTGCAGCACCTCCCCCTGAGACTGTCTGTAATGGTTCAGTCCCTGGTCCAGAAAAGGGGGTGTTGGAACCTTAAAGTGTATGTGGTCAGTTGCTTTTGGGCTTTAATGAGTGAGGAGCTGATTTTATTTTCTGAGCTGTTGTTTGGGGCAGGAGATTGCTCAGTTTCAGTGCATCCTTTGCCTGGTAGGTGTTATCCCTTCCTGAGAATATAAAGGCCTTTAGCAAGAACCTTTTTTCTCTATTTGGATGAATCTTGTTCCTGTTGCTGAGGCAAAAACCCCATAATCAAGGGACAGGAAGGAAAAGGCCTGTTTACACCTGTAGTCCTCTGTGAGAGGACTACAGTGACTCCTCACCCAGTGGTGAAGTTTGTAATTTTAAAAGACTTGCATTTTTGGGGAGGAGTTTTTTTGTACCACCCCCTCCTCACTGGGAGGCTGGGCTGAAAAGGAGCATCTCCTGTCATGAGGGCTGGGATCTGGAAACACGTTCTCAGGAGCAGGGCAGGACCGTAGAGCAGTTGCTGGATTTATCTTCTGCCTAGCCAGCCCCCTCCTCCGCAGATTGAGCCTTTGGGTTCTGGGGGTCAGCAAGACTTGGCTACGATGGCTGAACCTCATGGTTGGAAGCTGGGCTTGTCTTCTGCCTAGCCAGCCCCATCCCTTGCAGGTTGAGCCCTTGGGTTCTGGGGGCCAGTAGGGCTTAACTGGACAGGCTGGCTAAGGCAGGACAAGTTGGACAAAGCAGGGCAGACACAGCTGGACTTTGTGGGCAGAGACAGACCAGAAACAAAGGTCTGGGTAATGGTACAGGGAAGAAGCTGAGGACTGGATACTGGAACAGGCAAGGAGCTAAAGGAATAGATACTGGGACTGGCAAGGATGTAATGTTGGATACTGGGATGGGAGAGTGGCAGGATACTGAACAGGGGCTAGAACTGGTTACAGACACAGGCTTGGATACTGAGCAGAGACTGGACTGGATACAGACACAGGCTTGGATAAGACAAAGCAGGGAATTGATGCTGGGGACTGAACTAGGCAGGAGAAAAGAACAGACAAAGACAGGACTTAAACAAGGCAGACAAGGAGAACACAGAACAGAGAACACTGAGGCCTGAAAGCAGCAACACAGAAGACCCAAAGGCCGCTAAGAACAAGGCCCAGAGGCCAATAAGCAAGGAAAAACCTGAATAACACACAGAGCAAGGCTTAAGGTAACAGCAAGCCCGGAGGCCACAAGGTAAGGTAAGGCCTGAGTAGGCCGCAAGGAGACAGAAGGCCCGGAAGCCAAAGTGCAAAGAACAAGGTAAGAATGGCCAGATCAAACAGCCAAGGATAACTCCATAAAATGGCATCTAGGTTATGGTATTGCAGGGTTAAATGGGGCTGGAGCTTGGGTGTGGTATGAGCAGTGAGGAGGAGCTTGACAAGGCTGGAGGTGAAGCTTGCTGAGGATCCCTGGTGGAGAGGAGGTTGCACCACAGATTGATTCAGGTGGCCAGTGAGGAGATGGCCCAGGTAGCTTGGAACAGAGCTCACTGGAGGCCTCTGCTGGTGGGGAGGTGTCATAGCGTACCAGATCAGGACATAGTGAGGCCGGACGGCAGGCAAAACCATGACATTTCCCCCAAGAGATCAACTGCAGACGGAGTCTGGAGTAGAAGATTCAAGTTTAATTGGAGAACCCCAACTGGATCTCCACCTGGGGAATGCAGGACACAACCTGGGAACATCTGGGACTCTGTTGAACTGCAGGTACAATATGTATTAGTATTTATGGGAGATCTTCAATAGGTTTCCCTTCCCAGCTGGGACACTTGCCTTGCAGACAAAAAGAGAGTGAGCTGCATCCAGATAATAGTGAAAAAGGTCATCTGCACAGAGGAAGGATAGAGTTTCCTCAGATTGACTACAGATGTGAAGCAAAATAAGTAGCACATTGATTGGACATTATTTTAATTCTGCTAAATCAAAGAAAAATTTCTTTTGAACGCCTACACCATGCCCTGCCTGTTCCTGCAGCATTAACACCATTAGAGAGGACAGTAACACACTTCAGGAAGGATTCCATTTCACTGCCTGGGCCTAAAAGTTTAAGCTTTTCGCCTATATAAAGAATCCACTCCTTGACACTTTGCAAAATAGAGGAAGTGGCAGAAGATGATAGTGCCAATAGAAAAGCTATTTCAAACTCAAAACACAATACTACAGTATTGAAACGGAAATTCGTATCCTCAGATTCTTTTATTGATTCTTTTATTCCGAATATGCCTTCATCCCCTGCCTCCAATATTAATGACACAGTTACAGCCTGGAATACAGCTATCATTACAACACTAGATTCAATAGCTCCTTTAAAAACATTTTCACACAAAAAAAGAGAAGCCTAATGCTCCTTGGTACACTAAGTCCCTTCATTCCTTTAAAACCCTGCTGAGACAAAAAGAATGTTATTGGCGATGCATAAAAACTTCGGAGGCAAAAAATACATATTTTCGTACTTTATGTCAATATAATAAAGAATTGAATATAGCCAAAAAAACATACTCTGCAAACAAAATTTAACTTACTAACGGAAATTCTACTGCACTTTTTAATATTGTCAAGTCACTATTCACTTCGGACACAGAAATTCTACTACATATGACGCCCTTATCTGTAACAAGATTGCTACTCATTTTAAAAGCAAAGTTGATTATATATCCAAGGAATTTACGCATCTACCCTACTATTTCTTCTGGTGTTTCACAAGGATCTTCTCTTTCCCCATTTGTTTTTAACATTTACCTGCTTCCTGTCTGTCATATTCTTTCCACCTTAAACATTCAATTTAAAATATATACTGACAACATTCAGTTTCTGGTTCCTTATAACATGTCATGGTCCTCCACCCTCTCTATGATTACACTATACATAAACACGATCAATACCTGGCTATCGCACAACCATCTAAAACTAAACCCTTCCAAAACAGAAATTATCTACCTAACATCTATCTCTAACCCCACAACTGGTCCTCCCTGTCATCTTTCAATAAATGGTATATCCATCCTTATTCTAAACCAAGCATGCAACCTAGGAATACTGATAAACTCTGATCTCTCGCTGACACAACACATCTCTGTGGTAACAAAAAAAAATCATTTTCTAGCTACATCTGTTAAAGTGTCTTCGTCCCCTGATTTTTTATCAAGATTTTTGCATAGTCCTTCAATCCCTTGTTTTTTCAGGACTCGATTACTGTAACGTACTCTATCTGGGTTTACCTGATTCAGCTATTCGTCCCCTGCAATTAATTCAGAATGCTGCTGCTCGATTACTATCCGGTACCTCTAAGAAACCATATATCTCCAATTCTCTGTTCTTGCTACTGGCTTCCCATTAAATTCAGGATCCAATATAAAATGTTGGCCATTATCCACTCACTTATATATAACCTATCTTCAGCTTGGTTATGCTCCATCCTGCAAATTTATAAACCAACATGACACCTAAGATCTTTAACTAAAAACTTATTGGATATTCCTTCCGTCTGTTTTGCAAGGCTGGACATTACACAAAAAAGAGCCTTCTCTGTTGATGGTCCATCCATTTAGAATTCTCTACCAAACTCTCTTCGAGAAATTTCAAATTTACAACAATTCAAGAAATCATTAAAAACATACTTATTTCAATTAGCCTTTAAGATTCCTGCATCAGAACACACCTAATCACTCTCGACTCTTATCTTCCTCCACTCCCCAGCTACTTTACTTTAATTCACTTATGAGGCTTGGTGCTTGAATATTAGTTTAGATATTTTTAGTTTTTAGTAGTTTTATTTTTTATGTTTTTGTTGTTTTTAGTTTTTATACTATGTTTGAGATTTTATGTTTTATTATGTATGTTTGTATGTAAACCATTGTGATTAATTTTTATATTGTAAAAGCAGTATATAAACATTTTTAAATAAACAAAAATAAATAAATAAATTATTTGCTGTGTCCTCTGGACTTAGTAAAATCCAAAGAAAAGGGTTACACGCATAAGATAGGGATGGTATAAGGCCATTCCCAAACAAGGCCAACAGTTATGCGCATAAATTGCTACTTTAAAAGACAAGCACATACATTTTCCAACTTACTCATGTATCTTTACACCTGCTAATTATCTGAGCTTTTCTTCCTGTGTGTGTTGATGTTATGTTCTTTGATGTAAAGATATTGAAACTCTATATTAAATAAGTAAATAGAAATTGCATGTCAAGTACTTACTTGTCTGTCTTTGGACAGGAATTACTATGGAAACTGATCTGGACTGGATAAATGGCCTGCATTTAAGCTTTCCCCAAACATGTTTGCAACCTTGATTAAAGTTGCCTGTTTATTTTTTCCTGCAGAACATAGAAAGCCCAATTTTCAAACCTGTCTGCAGCACACAATTTGTGCATACAAGTAGATGTGTGGAAATTAAACATATACATGTATATTTTCTGCCCAAAATAATTGTGGCACTGAGTGAATAAACACCCAGAATTAAACTTAGAGGTAGGTATTTTATGAAGTATGCACATATAAAGGTGAATATTAAAAACTGGACATGCAGCGAAATTGAAAGCTGGGTGCACATCAGGCACTTGTGTGATTTTATAAGGCGGCCAGATGTGTGCACAAATGCTGATGTATGAATATTTTCGCATCAGACAAAAAGGGGCATGGTGTGGCATGGGCATTCTTGGGGCAGGGCCAAGAAATGTCTGTGCAAGTATCTATGCACCTAGGCGTGTGCCCAAGTTCACTGCTGCATAACTTTACTTCTGCTATGGAGGAGGTGTAAGTAAAAAAAACCCCAAAAACAATTATAGGCATTTGTGAGAGGTTTGAAGGGTCTGGGGCAACTGGGAGCAGTGCAGGCTAGAGAACCAAGGGAGTTGTGAGGACCTAGCAGACACTGGGTAAACTGATTGACAAACTGGTGAAACTGGTCCTTGGCTGGACATATGTCTGTTATAAAATGCAGGCAGTTGCATGTCCATAAATCAATTTATGCTGCTGGGTGTGCAAAAGCTTAAAATTAGGCGCACAGATACACAAGCTTAAGAAAATAAGAACATAAGAAATTGCCATACTGGGTCAGACCAAGAGTCCATCAATCCCATCATCCTGTTTCCAACAGTGGCCAATCCAGGCTACAAGTGCCTGGCAAGTACCCAAAAACTACTGATGCTAGTAATAGTGGCTGTTTTGTAAGTCAACTTGATTAATAGCAGGTAATGGACTTCTCCTCCAAGAACTTATCCAAACCCTTTTTAAACCAGCTACACTAACTACATCCCCTGGCAACAAATTCCAGAGCTTTATTGTGCGTTGAGTGAAAAAGAATTTTATCCAATTAGTTTTAAATGTGTTACATGCTAACTTCATGGAGTGCCCCCTAGTCCTTTTATTATCCAAAAGAGTAAATAACCGATTCACATTTACCCATTCTAGACCTCTCAAGATTTTAAACACCTCTATCATATCCCCCCTCAGCCGTCTCTTCTGCAAGCTGAAAAGTCCTAACCTCTTTAGTCTTTCCTCATAGGGGAGCTGTTCCATTCCCCTTATCATTTTGGTAGCCCTTCTCTGTACCTTCTCCATTGCAATTATATCTTTTTTGAGATGCAGAGACCAGAATTGTACACAGTATTCAAGGTGCGGTCTCACCAGGAAGCGATACAGAGGCATTATGACATTTTCCGTTTTATTCACCATTCCCTTTCTAATAATTCCCAACATTCTGTTTGTTTTTTTTGAGTGCTGCAGCACACTGAACCGACGATTTCAATGTGTTATCCACTATGATGCCTAGATCTCTTTCCTGGGTGGTAGCACCTAATATGGAACCTAATGTCGTGTAATTATAGCATGGGCTACTTATCCTGCTCTGTTGAGTGGTTGCCACTTAGCCAGATAACTTGTTATCCAGCTAAATAATTAGCTGGCTAAGTGGCGGGTGGGGATAAGGCATACCAAAGAGTAGCCATCTTAGCCAGATAACATACAGCCAAGTCTGGTTGAGCTATAGTGCTGTCCTAAAGTTAGCTGGATAAAGTTATCCAGCTAATTTTAGGGTAGCCAGATGCCATGCTGCTGAATGGATAAGTTTATTTGGCTAAGTAGCCGAGCTGTAATGTGACTGAATATTGCCCTCCATAGATGTTACTGACTGACTCAACACAGAAAAAGAAACTGTTAGTTAACAAGAACCAAAAAGACTAGCAGCCAGGTAAGACTCTTCTCTTCAGTCTTTCACTGTGCTGACCTCATTGGTTGAAGACAGAGACGAAAATAAAAAATCACTAGCACTATTACAATCTCCATATTGTCTCCTACCCTGTCCCTCCCCCAGTGAAGAGAAAAATCAAAATCAGTATGAGTGCACTGCCTCTGTCTTTTGGCACAGTGAGTGAGACTGTTGAAGAACAGAGAAAATCAGAAGCAGCCTTTTACCAGTGTCAAATCCAAAAGTATTTACATGCTTAAAACTAGGTTTTACATGTACTTTACCTATGTAAGTGGGCTTTTGAAAATTGCCACAATATATGCCATTGAATTATCAACAGGCTTTACCCATGTTAAGTGCACTTATGGGCGAATTTTAAAAGGCCTGCGTGTGTAAAATTCAGGGGTTATGTGTGTGGCTGGGCCCTGCGTGCACCGCATGCATTTTCAAAAGGTTCCAGCCACGCACGTAACCCTCAATACGTGCAGAAGTGTCAGGCAGCTAAACATGGTGGGCCGAGGGGCATGGTCTGGGGGGGCTGGCTGGGACAGCAGCCATTAGGCCCTGTCTTCGGGAAACGTTCTCTGGCAGCCAGCTGGCACACGTAACTTACTTCTGCTCCAAAGGAACAGGTAAGTTAAAAAAAAAATCACACAAAAACCCCCCCACTACTTAGGGTTAGTTTAGGGGTTGAGGAGGAGCAGGGAAAAGGGAGGAATGGTAGACAGGGGTAATTGTTGCTGTCCCGGCCCACCACGTTTAGCTGGCCTGACACTTCTGCGTGTATTGAGGGTTACGCGTGTTGCGCTGGAGGTGGACCCTTGGCCTGGTGCGGGATTGGTACGACCCTCTGGTCGGACCCAGAGAGTGCCTGCCACCAGGAGGCGGAGCACACGAGGAGACAGAGGCTAGCTGAAGATTCGCCAATAACAGTCTGGGGTTTCCGCAGGTTGAGCCCTTGGGTACCCGGACCGCCTGGACTTATGTGGGCCTCAGGTGATCTCCCGGAGAGGTAGTGGAGAGGTGTGCCCACCACGAGCACGGGTGCGCGGCTGATGCAGAGTGGGTGGACGAGACCTGAACTGGAAGCTACGGAGACTTCAAGGAGGTAACAGTTCAGGAAGGTTCTCCGGGCGAGACAGGCAGCGCCTGCGGATCTAATCAGGTGAAAGCCGAGGGTAGATTCCAAGAAGGTTGGTCTGGTAGTCTCAGTGGGCCAGAAGAGAGTGTCTGAGTGAAGCGCAAGGGTCAGAGCCAGAGTATCAGTCCTGGAGGGGTCAGCCAAAGCAGGGGTCAATACCAATGTCAGTCCGAGTGTAGTCAAGGCAAGCAAGGGTAAGTTCCAAGTGGCAGATGAAGAGAGTGGTCAGGCAGGCAGAGGTCAGTACCAGAGATCAGTCCGGCTAGGTACTACCTGAGTAAGGATGCAGGAACACATGGAGATTCAGGAACAAGGAGACGCTGGAACGAGGAGACACTGGAACTCAGGACAAGGCAAACTACTACACCACAGTGTCGACCCGATTGCCAAGACGAGGTCCTGGGGACAGGACTTTGCTATATTTAGGGCTCTCAAGTGATGTCATCAATCAGTGCCCATCTTGGTTTTCCCGCGCTTGGCCCTTTAAGTTCAAGCACGTCGGCCACGCGCGCGCCTAGGGGCGGGACCTAGGCGGCCGAAAATGCAGAGCCCTGACGGGAGCTCTGCTGTGAGGCCTGCGGCATGGAGGAAGCTGGAGAGGGCCGTGGTGAGCGACGGGGACAGTGGGAACTGGCGGCAGCGGCGAGACTGGAGCTGGTTGAGGGCAATGCGAGGTGAGCAGGCCCAGTCGCGGCACCCACGTGGCTGGGACGCGCAAAAATGCGCATGGCTGGACCCTTTCGAAAATGCGCACGATACATGCAAGGCCCGGTCACAAAAATAACTCCTGAATTTTACACGCGCAAGCCTTTTAAAATTTGCCTGTAAGTGCACTTAACGTGAGTAAAACCTGTTGATAACTCAATGGCTCACTTACTTGGAGCAGAGTGGGAAGGAACTGAGCAAAGGCCCGATCACGTCACCAGGCGTACATTGCAAAATCCCCCCCCCCCCCCGCGCATGAGTCCCGACCCGCCCGCACATGCGCACGCAAGATCCATAACATGCACATACTGACATGTGCATGTTATAAAATCAGCGTATCCATGTGCGCGCACCGGGAACCACACACATGGACATGAGCCTTTTAAAATTGACCCCTTAATGTGGGTAAATAGCTTTTGAAAATTGCTACAATAGTATTCTACATTTAGAACATAAGAACATAAGTTTTGCCATGCTGGCTGAAGCCCAACATCCTATTTCCAACAGTGGCAATCGAGATCCCAAGTACCTGGCAGGATTCCTAAATTCAATAGAATACATGCTGCTTATCCCAGGGACAAGCAGTATATTTACCCAATTCTACCTTAAAAATGGTCTATGGACTTTTCTTCTAGGAACTTGCCCTAACCTTTTTTAAACCCAGCTACACTAACGTCTTTTACCACATCTTCCAGCAATGAATTCCAGAGTTATTTATGCATTGAGTAAAAAAGTATTTTCTCCTATTTGTCTTTATTGCAACTCCATTGCATGTTCCCTGGTCTTTGTACTTTTTGAAAGCATAAACAACCAATTTGAGCTTATCCGTTTCAATCCACTCATTATTTTATACCCCTCTATCATATCACTCCTCCAGTCATCTCTTCTCAAAACTGAGGAGCGCTAATCTCTTTATCCTTTCTTCTTAGGGGGATTGTTCCATCCCTATTTATCATTTAAGTTGCCCTTGTCTGTACCTTTTCTAATTCTACTATATATTTTTTGAGATTTGGTGACCAGAGCTGCACACGGAATTCAAAGTGCGGTTGCACCACGGAGTGATACAGAGGCATTATGATATTCTCTGCTTTATTCTCCATTCCTTTTCTAATTCTACTATATATTTTTTGAGATTTGGTGACCAGAGCTGCACACGGAATTCAAAGTGCGGTTGCACCACGGAGTGATACAGAGGCTTTATGATATTCTCTGCTTTATTCTCCATTCCTTTTCTAATAGCTCATAGCATTCTATTTGCTTTCTTAGTTGCTGCCACATACTGGGTAGAGGATTTCAGCATTATCCGTGAGGATGCCTGTTTCTTGGGTAGTGATTGTCATTGTTTAAACTTGCATTCTATAGTTATAATATGGGTTCCTCTTCCCAACATGCATCACTTTGCACTTGTCCACATTAAATGCCATTTGCTATTTGGATTCCCAGTCTCCCAAGGTCCTCTTGCAATTTCTCACAGTCCTCTTGTTATTTAACAACTTGTGTCATCAGCAAATTTGACCATCTCACTTGTTATTCCCATCTCTAGATCATTTTCAAATGTGTTAAACAGCAGCAGTCTCAGTACAGATCACTAGGGCACTCCACTAGTCACCTTTTTCCAATGAGAAAATTGACCATTTAGTCCTACTCTCTGTTTTCTATCTTTTAATCAGGTCTCAATTCACAATGGAATATTGACTCCTATCCCATGATTTTTTCAAATACTTTCTGAAAGTCCATTTTTATTCACAGCTTCAAAAAATTTAGATTAGTGAGGCAACCTTCCCTTGGCTAAACCCATGTTGGGCTTCTCCTATTATACTATGAATATCTAAATGTTCAGCAATTTTGTTCTTTATAAAAGGTTTGATCATTTTTCCCAGCACTGAAATCAGACTCACTGGTCTGGAGTTTCCTAGATTATCTCTGAAACACTTTTTAAAAACTGGTGTTACATTGGCTATCCTCTTTTACATGCGGAACTCTTGAAAATTCACCTGTAAAGTTTCTAAGCTTTTTTAAAAACTCTGTGAGAGCTTCTACAAACCATCTGTCTATATCAACAGCTAGAAAGAAAATACAGACTGCTTCTTGCACATGCTCAGACTTTACAGTGGGAACTGTTTGGTGTCACTTGATTCAGATAGCAGCTATAGGCTATTTAAATAGATGCTGTACCATGATTTGTCCTCTGGCTGATCTCTTTGCCAACTTGTCCTGCTTCAGCTCTGACAAGACAGAGAGGTCACAAAGCAAGAGTTGGTTGCTATAGTTATCAGTTTTTTGTTTTTTTTATTAAGCAGTATACAGCCATAAACTTCAATGGGCCATAGACTTGAATTTGAACCACAGACAAATGAGACATTTTTTGCTTCATTTGTAGGATTCATCCATTCATTTTGGGGAGGTCCATGAATGAAACAAATATGACATCATTTGTTGCATTTTACCCATTTGTTTCAAATTAATGCACATCACTAAAGGACAAGGAGGGTAAATAATCTGAGACAAAACCTATGGAGTACCTGCAGATTTTTTCCAATCCACCAGTAGAAGACTGTTAGATTGGCATTCCTGGGCTTTATGATGGCTGTCAGATTCACTTCTTGGTTTCTGCCAACAACTGGCACCAACTCAAGGTACAGAGCCTGTAGAGGAGCTAAACACAGATTGAAAAGATTATTAATGAGATTTTAATTTATCAATATGTTCTGGTTTACCTTTCATTCAGTTCTAGTTATACACTAGAGAAGATAATTGCAGACTTTTAAATATCACTGGCACTTATCAGGCTAAATTCTATCCAGCTAAGTCATTATCTGGATAAAACTTATCCAGAAAACTTAAGAAAACTCCAGTGAAAGTAAGATCAGTCCAGATAATAGAAACCCCTCCACAACCTACCTCCAAAAGTTTAGTAATGTTGCAAGTCTAGAAGCCCAAAAAAACCTCCCTCTCTAATCCCCTTCCCATGCCAGAAATTATTTCCTAAATTCATCCAAAGTCCCCATCAGGAGGGCACCTTCTTCTCCTTTCTGTCAGCACTACCTTAACCCTCCTGTCCCATTCAGACCTCCCAAATCCTTTACTGTAACCAGGAGCTCAAAACATAAGTCCAGCTACCACCGGTATCCAGCATTGCTGTCAAAGCAGTACTCTGATAGGATTAGAGCAGGGGTAACAGAGGTTGGGGAGGGGAGGGGTGGGTGTCCTTTTGATAGAGACTTTGGCTGAACTTATATTGACTTTTGGCATGGGGGAGGAGAGAGGATGGGGATTTTTCAAGCCTATAGGCCTTCAACAATACATTTTTTGAGGGGCTTAGGGGAGAGGGGATCAGCTGGCTGGGCCAGCCTTACTTTCACTGGCATGGGGGACTGGTGGATTGGGCCTGGAGGTCTGATTAGCTGATTTTATTTTCCCTAGTACTTTTTAAATGACTATATCTTTTAAATATAGCCAGTAAGTTAAGTTATCCAGGGACATATTCCTAGATAATTTTGATACCTAACTGGCAATATTCTAAGATAGCAGATTAGGTTTCAAAGTTATGCAGGTATATATACTCAGATAACTTTATTCATTGATATTCAGTGGGATATTTCTCCCGTTCAATATTTCAGATAATGTTTTTGGCAGATAAGTTATCCATTATTTTTTTTTAATATCAGCTTGTTTATGTTTCTGTGGTTTACACGTTACATATAGCTACCATGTTAATTAAATTGCTGAGTCCAAGGTCATAACTAATAGGATTTTTAATACAGAGGAGGAGGAAAAACATTTTGAATATATATTTTTAATTTTTTCCCCTCAGGTATTGTTTTGTTTAATGTTTATTTAGTTTCTGTAGAATGCAGAAAAGAAATAAACATTGAATCTCCTCCCCAAAAAAATAAAAACAAAAAATTGAAATAGTGACTCCCCAGGCCACTCTACATCCTATCTCTCCCACCCATTCCAAAATCTTCCCAGGGGCAGTAACCTCCCCAGGCCCACATACCCTATCAGTGAAGGTTCAGGTTGATGCAGGCAGCTTGAGGGCTAGGCCTAGGCCCAGTGCCAGGACCCAGCTTGGAGGTTGTGTCCCAACACTGAGGCCAGGGCCTAGCACCAGGATCAGGCACAATACTGGACCATGACCATGAGATCATGACCCACTGCCAGGGCCTTAGCCTAGGTTCAGCCCAATGCTGGGGCACAGCTTGGAGACTGGATCCTGTCACCAGGATCTTGGCCTAGGCTCAGATTAGGCCTGATGCAGGAGCTTGGCCCAGAGGTTGGATCCTGTTACTGGGCCTTGGTCTAGGACCAGGCCTGATCAGGGGTCCGGCCTGAAAGATGGGTCCTGACACTGAGGCCTTGGCCTAGGCTTAGTCCCTGTCCCAACATCAGGATTGTCTGGAAGTTGGGTCCTGATGCCAAGCAACTGGCCTAGGCTCAGGCCCCAGTGCAATGCCAGGGCCTGGAGTGGAGGCCAGGGTCTGAAGCTGAGGCTGTCGCCTGGGCCCAGGCCTGATGCTGAAGCCCAGCCTGGAGGTTGAGTTCCTTTGCTAAAGCCTTGGCCTAAGCCCAGGCTCAATGCACGTGACCTGCCAGAGACTGGATCCTAACACTAAGGCCTGGACCCAAGCTCAATGTCGGTTCCCAGTCTGGATGTCAGATGCCAACACCTGGAGGCCAGGTACTAAACCTTCAGATATCTTCTTTGGTGGAAGTCTTCTTCTTAATGGCCCCCTCTGCTTGGAGGACGTGTCAGAGTGATGTCTCTCCTGCACCTTCCTTTTGAGCGGAGGGTGCCATTTTGATGTTCAGCTCTTCATTTTAATGGTTGTATATCAAAATGACGCCTTCCACTCAGGGGGAATTCACCACAGATATATCACTCTGGTTCATCCTCCAAGCCTGGGGCACCATTTTGAAAAGGACTTCCACCAAAGAAGATGCCTGGAGACTTAGTCTTCAGTTTACACGCATGGACCTGGGCCTTTGCTGAGGCCTAGGGCTTGGCATCAGGACCCAGCAATCAGACTTGAGCCTGGTGTTGGGCCTGAGCTTAAGCCAAGGTCCTGGCGATTTGACCCGGCCCAGAGGTCAGCTCCATTGCTGGGGACTTGGCCTAGGCCCAGGCCTGATGCCTGAGGGATTTTTTTCCCTTTTTTTTCAAAGGAAAACAAAAAAAAGTAAACAAAATTTCATTAGTTTTTCTACCATTTAATTTTGAAAACATTATAAAATGAAATAGGAAATGTCAATTCAATTCCTATTTTGTTTCAAATTAATGTACATGGTTAATTTTTACTTCAGCACTAGCAACCCCTGTCTGTTTTGCTTGCATAAGAACATATGCATTAAACTAGACAAAAAAAAAAGAACACTATAAACAAGTCAGAAATAGTCCTGTTAAGGAGTAAGTTAAGGAAAAGAATGTCTTGAGTTTTACCTAATAATGGATTGAAATGACAAACACCAAATTGAGAAATATAACTAAACACAATATGTGACTCCAATATTTAATGCAGTACTATCACATGAGGGCATTCAGCCAATCAGTTACCTGACTGAATGAACATTTCAAGGCCTCTCATGAATTATGGGTTTATGCAAGAATACAAAAACAGAAGGCAGAAAAATGATGAAAGAGGAAAGTTTATTTTTCTCAAGTAGTATTTTCAGAGACAATAAGGCACAGTAAAGCATAGAATTCAATGCTATGAGTATGGTCTGTTGAGTTAGATGATGTTTCCTATGCATCATTTGAGCGCCTACCATACTGGTCTTATCAAGAGAAATTTAAATCTATCATTCATGTAATTTTTCATTATTACTATTAACCTTAGTCTATAATCAGTTCTTAATTGATCATAGTTGGAGATTAAAACAAGCACAGAGCTACACACATCTTATTAGAGAACCACGGTAATAAGGTTGGCCTACTCAGGACAGTCGATTGCAATGGTGAACTGCTTTTGTGTGCCTCTTAGTGAGACCTAGGGTCCTGATGACATCATTTATTTTACATGAGAAGTTAGTTTGGATTTTAGATTTGGACAACTCCCTTAGTGAGATTAAGGGTTGTGGTTGGTGGAATTAAGGATTTTTAGTGTTTTTTGTATTTGCTGTATTATGTTATATTATTTATTTTATTGTTATATTAATGTATTACATTGTAAGGTCCATATTCAGACAAAGTCCGGATAGCAAAGTTAATCAGATAATCTTATCCGGCTAACTTTAGAGGTAAGGTCAAAAGGGCAGCCACACTATGTTAAATTTAGCTGACTATGCTGTTGATACATGGATCTATAGAGGGAATGCATTGGCAGATTATGCAGCACAAGAGGTTGCTCAGACAACTTGTCAGCCAGCAGTAAAGGAATTAGTACAGACTAGAGCACAAAAGGACACAGGATTACGAACAGTCCAGCAATTGCAGGAATCAGCAACAGCTGAAGAGAAAGCGAAGTGGAAAGCTGCAGGCTGTACATTTACTAAAAATGTAGGCTGGGTGCATCCAGCAGGAACTTTGTGTTGTGCTTTGAATGTTTTAAATCTGATGTTACATGAAGCTCATTGGCCTCTACATAACAGTTCCAATATTAATATACACTAATGTTAACCGGCTAACTTTAGGACAGCTCTTTGGTCTGACAAGACTTAACCAGCTATGTTAACTGGCTAACTCAACTCCTCCCAGCTATGTCCCCAGAATGCCCCTAAATTATCTGGCTAAATTCTAGCTGGGTAACTTATTAGCCAGCTAGAATTTAGCTAGTTAAGTGCCCAAATATTCAGATGGCTAACATCTGAATTAACCGGCTAAATACTTCTAAATATAGATCTTTATATGTATTACTTTATTGTGTTTATAATATAAACTGTTTGTGTCCCCTTTTTTGGAAATGGCATATGTATACAGACTTGTAGCACAGTGCCCTATAGAAACCCTCAGAACACCTTAATAGACCAGTCCCAGCAGTCTGAACTCGGCCTACCTTAACACAGGGCATTCTGGGTCCAGGGAGTCTCCTCTGAGCAGGAATTAAATGTAGGCTCAGAGGAGAGCAAGAGAGGCCCTGAGGAAGATAAGGAGAAGGCAGCTCCTTTTAAATACTGCTTGGTTGTGGTGATTGGTAAGAAGTATTGTTGAAGTAAGCTGCTTCTATGTACCTTTTGAGTGTATGTAATAAAAGTGTGCAAGAGAAAACAAGAGTCCAGACTGTAATCTGTCCTTCAACTAGCCATAGACTGCTCATGCTCTGTGACATATGGTGTCAGATCGGGGATATTCTGCACTAAGCGATTGCACAGGTACAACGGAACTTGTGATGGAACTGGGTGGTACAGATTTTCATAGGAGGAAAGGAGTCCATTCACTGTTGCAAATAGGAGAGCAGCACCCTTCTAGCATGGCTAACCCACTTACTGAGGGCTTGTGGCACAGGAAGCGAAGGGGATAAAGCTAGAACAAGAGGTCAACACTGAGGCGGTGGTAGAGGTAGAGGTCTGGAGCCCAGAGGTCCACCATACGAATAGTCAGACCAGTTTGGGGAAAACTGGACCACTACCCATCAGCAAGAGAAAGAGACTAAGAAAGGCAGGACCTGCGAGAAAATGGATTTCTTGGAGATTCAGCCTGGAGAGGACAAGCTACAATTAAGATCTGTGAAACAGACATTCTGGGAAATTGGACTCTGGAGTTAACCAGAGTGAGTCATCCAGAGAACCAAGAGGCCTTGAGGCAGTACAAGAAAGCTTAATCTAGAATCCCAAAAGTTTAGGGGAAGGGTACCTTGGTAGAAGAGGGAACTACCCTAGATACCTTAAGGTAGGTGGGGGTCAGATTGGAAAAAAGGTTGAGACAGGACTCAAGGGAAAGCTTGGTGGGGTCCTACTGCTGGATATAGCCCTGGTAGGGGTAGATTCTCAATTGGGTAAGTTTGAGCTGAGGGAGAGAATATGTGGAAGAGTGCCCTATAGAAACCCTCAGAATATCTTCAGAGACCGGTCCGAGCTGTCTGGGCCTGGTCCACCTTGGATTTTGGCATTTTGGATCCAGGGTGTCTCTTATGAGCAGGAATAAAGTGTAGGCTCAGAGGAGAGCAAGAGAGGCCCTGGGGAAAATGAGAAGATGGCAGTTCCTTTTAAATACTGCTTGGTTGAAGTGATTAGTAAAAGAAGTATTGCTGAAGTAAGCTGATTCGATGTAATTTTTGAGTGTATGTAATAAAAGTGTGCAAGAGAAAACGAGAGTCCAGACTGTAATCTGTCCTCCAACCAGCCATAGATTGCTCGTGCTCTGTGACAAGGCCTAAATAGAAACAGATATAAGGGAAAAGAAAGCTCAGTGAATCAAGCCTGTAGCATTCATAGCTATCGTATAAAGCCAAAAAATCCATAATCAAAGAAATTATTACAAGAGGGAACCAGGCATGCCAGTGAGCAAACCAAACTACATTTATGACAGATTCAGTTCCATCTCAGAATTCAATTGCCTGTCTCAAACTACTTAATTCTGAAATGAACCTATTCTTTAAATTGTTCATTGTGGTGTGTTGCTTTTTATGCAATAGTATTTTTCAATGAGTTTGGGGCTGGAGGGATGAAACAGGGAGCAAGAGAGAGAATTCTCCTCCAACACACACAAAAAAAAGAGAAACTATAAACAAATCAACTTACAGTTCACCTGGACAAACAGCACAGTCTCATCATGCCCAGCAACATTCTCCGCCTTAACAGAGACCCTGTAGATCCCTGGGTTCTCATAGCGGTGCCGAATAGGTTCACCTGTCAAAGTCAGGTTCACATAAATAGCCTTGAAACCATCTCCAAGGTCCACCTGGTACTTAGTATTCAGAATATCACCCTGTCAGAAAAGATAGAGCACACAATTACTTGAACAATCACATTAAGAAACTTTGAGGTCCATACTGAGGCACTGTGAGGCTTGGATAGTTAGCCAGATAAACGTATCTGCCTAATTTAGCCCATATATTCAGTGGTGCAGCCACGTCACTGACTATATCAGCTAACTTTAGGACAGCTCTATGGGCTCTCCAGAATTAGCTGGATAATTTATTTGGCTAACTCTGAATATCAGAGTTAGCCGGATAACTTATCCAGCTAACTCAACTCCTCCTGAAATGCCCCAAACTTATTGGGCTAAACTCTAGCCGACTAATTTATTATCCAGCTAGAATTTAGCTGGATAAGTGCCCAAGTCTTCATTTATCCTGATAATTTCTGAGTTATCTGGCTACGTGCTTTTGAATATGGACCTCATATCTGTCATAGTAGAATTATTCTTTATTTTATTCCCATTACAGCCTCTATGTTCCACAATTCTTACTACAGGAGAGCACTATGTCATTACAAAATGTACCATATAATTGCCTTATTCCTCTTAGTCTGAACTCAAGCTAATTAAAACTTTATGCCCAAATTATAAGAGGCCTGCGTTTGTAAAATCCAGAGCTTACATGTGTGGCTGGGGCATGTGCTCGCCGAGCAAATTTTAGAAATGGCCCGGCCACGTGTGTATCCCCTGATACACGCAGAAGTGCTGGGCCATCGAAAAGGGGCAAACCGGGGGGTAGGGTCTGGGTGGGAGCTGAATGGGACAGCTGCTATTAGACCTTGTTCCGGGGAAGCGTGCGCTGACAGCCGTCTGGTGCGCCAAATTTACTTCTGCTCCAAAGAAGCAGTAAGTATTAAAACAAAAAAGAAATCTAATAGGGATGTGAATCGTGTGCCCTATCGTCTTAACGATTGAAATCGTTTGTCAGGAGAAGAAAATCGTGTTTGGCACGATTTTTTAGTTAAAAAATCGTTAAAAATCGTTTTTTCCGATTAGTGCGCACTAACTCCCAGTTAGTGCGCACTAACTGAAAATGATACAATTTGACACTTTTCAGGTCAGTTAAGGTCAGTTTAGGAATGAATATGTATTCCAATTGGCTGCCCTCTTATTTATTCATGTTACCAAGGTTCCCACTGACAGTATATGGGGGATGGGAAATGGAAGCAGTTGGTAGCTTGACAAAAAAAGTAATGTGATCAGTCAATGTGACTAGAACTTGTGCCCAGGGGTGTTGTGATCTTCCTGCACACAGTGCCCTAACCCTGGCACCAGGGGTGTTGTGATCTTCATGTACACAATGCCCTATCCCTATTAATACCAGGAGTGTTGTGATCTTCCTGCACACAGTGCCCTAACCCTGACACCAGGGGTGTTGTGATCTTCATGTACACAATGCCCTATCCCTATTAATACCAGGAGTGTTGTGATCTTCCTGCACACATTGCCCTATCCCTATTAATACCAGGAGTGTTGTGATCTTCCTGCACACAGTGCCCTAACCCTGACACCAGGGGTGTTGTGATCTTCCTGCACACAGTGCCCTATCCCTATTAATACCAGGAGTGTTGTGATCTTCCTGCACACAGTGCCCTATCCCTATTAATACCAGGAGTGTTGTGATCTTCCTGCACACAGTGCCCTAACCCTGATACCAGGGGTGTTGTGATCTTCCTGCACACAGTGCCCTATCCCTATTAATACCAGGAGTGTTGTGATCTTCCTGCACACAGTGCCCTAACCCTGACACCAGGGGTGTTGTGATCTTCATGTACACAATGCCCTATCCCTATTAATACCAGGAGTGTTGTGATCTTCCTGCACACATTGCCCTATCCCTATTAATACCAGGAGTGTTGTGATCTTCCTGCACACATTGCCCTATCCCTATTAATACCAGGAGTGTTGTGATCTTCCTGCACACAGTGCCCTAACCCTGACACCAGGGGTGTTGTGATCTTCCTGCACACAGTGCCCTATCCCTATTAATACCAGGAGTGTTGTGATCTTCCTGCACACAGTGCCCTATCCCTATTAATACCAGGAGTGTTGTGATCTTCCTGCACACAGTGCCCTAACCCTGACACCAGGGGTGTTGTGATCTTCCTGCACACAGTGCCCTATCCCTATTAATACCAGGAGTGTTGTGATCTTCCTGCACACAGTGCCCTATCCCTATTAATACCAGGAGTGCTGTGATCTTCCTGCACACAGTGCCCTATTCCTGATACCGGGGGTGTTGTGATCTTCCTGCATGCAGTGCCATATCCCTGATACCGGGAGTGTTGTGATCTTCCTGCACTCAGTGACATATCCCTGATACCGGGGGTGTTGTGATCTTCCTGCATACAGTGCCCTATCCCTAATACCAGGGGTGTTGTGATCTTCTTACACACATCCCGGTATCAGGGATAGGGCACTGCGTGCAGGAAGATCACAACACTCCTGGTATCAGGAATAGGGCACTGTGTGCAGGAAGATCACAATACCCCTGGTATTAGGGCTAGAGCACTGTGTGCAGGAAGATCACAACACTCCTGGTATTAATAGAGATAGGGCACTGCATGCAGGAAGATCACAACACCCCTGGTATCAGGGATAGGGCACTGTGTGCAGGAAGATCACAACACCCCTGGTATCAGGGATAGGGCACTGTGTGCAGGAAGATCACAACACCCCAGAGGAATGAGGGTCAGGCAGCTCCCCCCTGTCTGTGAAGCCAGCCTCTCACTAGTAATGCAGGGAGGGAGCTGTCTCAGCCTTCACCATCCTCCCCCCCCCTCACCCACACACCATTCACTGGCTGGGACATGGGGGAGGGGAGGAGTGAGGGTCAGGTAGCTCCCCCCTGTCTGTGAAGCCAGCCTCTCACTAGTAATGCAGGGAAGGAGCTGTTTCAGCCTCACCATCCTCCCCCCCCCTCACCCACACACCATTCACTGGCTGGGACATGGGGGAGGGGAGGAGTGAAGGTCAGGAAGCTCCCCCCTGTCTGTGAAGCCAGCCTCTCACTAGTAATGCAGGGAGGGAGCTGTCTCAGACTTCACCATCCTCCCCCCCCCCCTCACCCACACACCATTCACTGGCTGGGACATGGGGGAAGTCAGGAGTGAGGGTCAGGCAGCTCCCCCCTGTGAAGCCAGCCTCTCACTAGTAATGCAGGCGGGATAGGGCACTGCATGCAGGAGGATCACAACACCCCTGGTATCAGGGTTAGGGCACTGTGTGCAGGAGGATCACAACACCCCTGGTATCAGGGTTAGGGCACTGTGTGCAGGAAGATCACAACACCCCTGGTATCAGGGTTAGGGCACTGTGTGCAGGAAGATCACAACACTCCTGGTATTAATAGGGATAGGGCACTGTGTGCAGGAAGATCACAACACCCCTGGTGTCAGGGTTAGGGCACTGTGTGCAGGAAGATCACAACACCCCTGGTGTCAGGGTTAGCGCACTGTGTGCAGGAAGGTCACAACACCCCTGGTATCAGGGTTAGGGCACTGAGTGCAGGAAGATCACAACACCCCTGGTATCAGGAATAGGGCACAAGTTCTAGTCATATTGACTGATCACATTACTTTTTTTGTCAACTACCAACAGTTTCCATTTCCCATCCCCCCAACCATCACCTCAGTTGGAACCTTGGTAACATCAATAGATAAGAGGGCAGCCAGCCAATAGGAATACATATTCATTCCTAACTGACCTGGAAAGTGTCAATAATTTGTATCATTTTCTGTTAGTGTTCCCGAGTTTCCATTTCCATTTCCCATCCCCCCAACCATCACCTCAGTGGGAACCTTGGTAATATCAATAGATAAGAGGGCAGCCAGCCAATAGGAATACATATTCATTCCTAACTGACCTTTACTGACCTGGAAAGTGTCAATTTGTATCATTTTCTGTTAGTGCGCACTAACTCCCGTTAGTGCGCACTAACACGATTTAACGATTTTTAACGATAAATCGTTAGAATTTCTATTGTATTGTGTTCTATAACGATTTAAGATGATATTAAAAATATCGGACGATAATTTTAATCGTTGAAAAACGATTCACATCCCTAAAATCTAATAGGTAGGGGAGGAGAGGGGGAAAGGTAGGAAAGGTAGTTAGGTGGATAGGGAAGGAACTGGGAAAACCCTACTCCCATTGCCGCATGTTGTTTTCAAACGCACATGTTATAAAATAGCCACATCCATGTGTGTGCGCCGAAAACTTCATGCACATGGACGCACGCTAGGACTTTTGAAAAATGACCCCAATATGGGTATCTAGACTCTCTCGCCCTCTGTCAAATACTTTTCTCTTGAGGCAGGTCAATTTTCAAAAGCCATTATGCAGGTAAATACCTATTAAACTAAATAAATTGCCAGTTGGAAAATTGGCCATCTCTTATCTGTGCAAGGATCAATAAAGCATACAATTTTATGTAGGTAAGAAATAAGCACTTCTGGTGATGTGTTTAGGCTGGTAGAGAAAATAGCACGTATTGAGGATAACTTTCAAACATCTACTCTTGGCCCCTATATACACATGCTTATGGCTGGTCGGAGATCTACTGCAGTACTGTATAACCACTGCGTATCAGGCACATGCATGTATGTCAACCCCACAAGATACACATGTATGCACGAAGACCTGCGAGGCATTGAAAATGCATACTTTTCCTACCTATTTTATAAATATATGCACATATATTTTATGTGCTAAAAAATAACTCACATCAATCACTGATTTATACATGGAAGCTGGTACATTTTAAAACATGCGCATGCAATGGAAATCACCAGATTGGCATTACCTCCTCCAGTTCACTCAGACCTTCTCCAGATCATCTGGAGCCTCCTAATTCTTCACCCTGGACTGCCCCCGTTCACCCAGACCTCTCCCCAACTAATTGCAGACAACATACAAGTCTGATAATTAATTGCATGAGATAATTAGTTGCTGTAAAATTGCGTGAATAAGTTGACACATTTATTTGCATAAATCTATTATAAAATAGCAACTTAGGCGTGTTCCTCTTGGCCTCCGCCCCAAAAAACCCCTGGACCGTCCATTGCTTGGCAGTGAAAAATGTGCACACAAAACCGAAAATGTGTTTATTTTTTATATTTAGAAAATAACATACACAGTTACCGAGTACAAACTACTTATGCCTGTGTAAGCTAATTTTATACACATAACTCCTTTGAAAATTCACTCTGTAGACTACATTTTCAAATCTATGTGTGACGTTTTTATTGGGAAAAGTATCTGCTGAAATAGCATGTGCAAATCTCTCTGGGTACTTTTTCCCCCTTGACGCAATTCACAAGATAAAATATGCTCGTACTTTTCCTTTGAGAGCTGATACAAAGCCCAAAGATAAAAAGACACCCACTTTGCATCAGTGTGGGCACTTCTGAAAAGATCCTCATGATTTCAGGAGTCAACAGCTGGAGAGAGTTTTCAAAGACCTTGATGTGCTTACGTCGGGTGCTGAAATTCCATTACTCGGGTCCATAAGACTTTATGACCATAAAATGAATATGAATTTTCTAAGCATTAGCTGCTAAAGCTTTAGACATCCAATATAATGAATGTATGCAAAGATTCCAAAAAGTGCCACCAATGAAGAAAATGGAATTTTATAACCCACAACTTTATTTGCAGTATGATAAACTTTCTTCCAAAATATTTGAATTGTTGGACAACTCCAAAAGGAATGACCCAAGTGTGTTGGTCCTCCTTTGCACCTGATACATATATCAGAGTTAGTGAAACCTGCTTTGAATGCTTGGTGCTGGGAAATGTACATTCTATAGATAATTTTATATCTAGTTTCCCGCAAGAGCGTATTAATTGTAATTTTACGCGTACTAACAAATGCAGATTTCAATACTGCAATTGATATCGGTTGCTCAAGTTCTAATTGCCATTTAAGTTGCACCTTCTAACTCATTCAAAAGAAATAAGGTCTCGATTCTCTGGATTACAAAAGTTTTTTTATTAGCTTGCAAAGCCATACTAACAGCCTGGAGAACTTCAGAAGGACCATCTATATTATTATGGCGTTCTTCTATAATAAATCTACTAACCATGGAAACCTTGGCTATTAATCACCTGTCTATCAAGACTAGAAGAGCAATAAATGCAGTCTGGCTTCCCTTTATTCTAACCTTACCACATGAATCTAAAAGTCTTTTTTTAAATCGTATAGATATTTGATATGTGATCCTTGTGCTTCTTCGATGCAGGGAGGGAAAGAGGGATGGGGGGAGGTAGGGTTATGGGAGGAGGGGTAAAAATATGGATAGAGTTAAGAAAATATGTACCAAATGTTATGCTTTGGTAATGTTCATTATTTATAATAAAAACAGATTTAACATAATGAATGTATGCATCCTTGCCCACGCATTAGCATATTTTATGCATCTATATAGATGGACATTCAAATATTTAACTGTCTGAAATTTTTTTTATGGGTTGGTGGGAAGAGAAGTTTGTACAGAAATATTATTGGGCCCCTGAGCAGAAAGCAATTTACTGAAATCTGAGGTATGCAATAAATATAACATTCAACTACCATATTAATAATTAGGTGGTACTTTTCAAAGAGGTATGCACATACAAATTAGCATCTACTTATGTAATGTATATTTTATAAAAACTGATAGCATACTTTATGTTTTGCACGCACTTAAACGTGTAAAAAAGGGCTGGTGTATGGGTTCTGGGGCGGGGCCACAGTTATGTGCATAAGTTGCTATTTTAAGAGACACTCATACATTTGGCAACTTACTCAATTTTACACTTGCTAATTATTTTGCGTAGTTGATATGATAGAGGTCTATAAAATCATGCGAGGAATAGAACGGGTAAATGTAAATCAGTTATTTACTCTTTCAGATAATACAAGGACTAGGGGGCACTCCATGAAGTTAACAAATAGCATATTTAAAACAAATAGGCAAAAATTATTTTTCACTCAGCGTACAATTAAGCTCTGGAATTTATTGCCAGAGGATGTGGTTAAGGCAAATAGCATAGCTGGGTTTAAAAAGGTTTGGACAAGTTCCTGGAGGAGAAGTACATAATCTGTTACTAACCAAGTTGACTTGGGGAAAGCCACAACTTATTATCGAGTATTAGCAACATGGGATACATGGGTTCTTGCCAGCTTCTTGTGACCTGGATTGGTCACTGTTGGGAACAGAATGCTGGGCTTGATGGACCCATGGTCTGTGTTACATTTTGCTGCTTGTGGGATGGTCCCACGAGTAGCTTCACTTACTCTCATGCCACACTGACCTGGCTGACCCTGCCCTGCCAATGGCTCTTCTCGGCTCATCTGTCACTGATGCTGACCACCACTGTAGCGGCAAGGGACACCGCTATTCTGCCCAACTATGGCTTCCTCCTGGCATGTGCAGACCCTTTCTATATAAGGGTCCTTTGGACATCATACCAGTGCCTCTGCAACATGTCCCTTGCCTAGCATTCCAGATTTGCCTTGTCCAGCCTACCTGCCAGCCTTGCCCTATCTCTGTCTTGTCTCACTTTCTTACTCTTGTCTTTGGAATCTTGCCATGCCTTATCTTATCTGCCTTGTTGTTACCTGCAACCGAGTTCCCGGGCGCTGGCGTTCATGCTCGAGACTTACTTCCTCCTTGACGCGGCCCCATGCGAATCGGGATGAGGCCACGCCCCCTTGTGATGTCAGATGCCGACGGAGCTCTGGATCTGCGCGGGAAGGCTTGGGCATTTAAAGAGACTTTTTTCTTCTTTTCGCTGCTTCGGCCACAAGCAGTACTAGTTGTACTCTTGCTGTGATTCGCGTTGCTTGCTGTCGTCTGATCTGGACTGATTCTGCTCTGACCTGGACTGTCTTGTGGATATCATTGTTTGCTGCCTGCCCTGACCTGGACTGTCTTGTGGATATTGTTGCCTGCTGCCTGCCCTGACCTGGATTGCCACTTGGAGTGTGCTTGTTTGCTGCCTGGCCTGACCTGGACTGTCTGGTGGATATCATTGCCTGCTGCCTGCCCTGACCCAGTTCATCTCTTGGTTTGTGCTATCTGCTGTTACCCAGACCTGGACTGAATTGGACGACCCTGTCTGTGGGCTGGCTCCTGATTGGCGTCTTCTGCGTCTTCCCGAGGCAAGGTAAGCGGTCACCTGTCTTGGCTCCACATTTATCCGTAACACCTGTCATTTCTGTCCCTCTGTGTCTTGTCTGTTTTGGCCAGTCTCACCAGTTCTGAACTCAGCCTTGGACTTAGACCTAGCCCTTGCTTGCTGCCTGAATCTGACATTGGCCTTGAATTTGGACCATTCCTTGTCTGCCACCAGCCTCGACTCTTGGGCTGCCTCTGGACTCTGCCTTGACCCTTGAATTTCCTAGTTCTGCTGTCTGCCATAACCCAAGGGCCCAACCCGCGGGGGAGGCGACCAGGTGAAGCCTTATCCTGGCTCATGTCAAAGCACATTGTCCAACTGACAAAGCAGGCCTCATGGGCCCACCCGTGAGGCAGCATCAATTGCGCCACAGCATATAGGACTCACATTCACGCTGTCCCTTACAGTCTTGCCTTTTATGGCAATTTCTTATATTCTTATGTTTTTATGACTTGTTTATTGTGTATTGTTGGCTGGGTGGGAGGTCTAGGTGAACTGGTGGGGGGGGGGGGTCGGGGGGTCAGACTGAAGAACCAGAAAGGTCTCAGTGACCTGAAGAAGGACTGGGTAAGCTGGTGGAGTAATTAGTAAATTGGTAATTTCCTTTAAGCATACAAGTTTCAAAATATACTCACTTTTGCATATAAAGCAGGTTTTATGTAAGTTTACTTTATTTTTGTGCGTAAAATATAGATGTGTATATTTTTTAAAAAGGCAAAGTACAGCATGTACAGTGCATGGCTGGTTAACGTTGTGTATGTTTGACACATTTGTTGTGAGCATTCTCTGACAAATATTGAGAGGCTCAATTGTTATATGAGGTATCACATTCTTGATATTTCCAAAAATGTTTTTTCTTGGTTCAGCTTGTATTTATGATGTTGCATGAAATATTGATTTATTGATACATCATAATCGTACAGTTCCTATTCAGTTCGTGAAACATTGTCAATGTCAGGTTTGTGCCAGAGCACTTGATTATGGAAGGAGCAAGATAAGAAAAAGACATATCTGTACAGAATAAAGTTGAAAAGTTTTTGCCAAGAAATAAAAGTTTGTAAAGTATTATAGGTTTACCGGTAGACAAGGATAAGGAAAAGGTAAATGATGTGATTCCAAGAGCTTCTTTCATGGTACTGGTTGAAGCCCATTTTGGGAAAGAGCCTGGGGATTAAATGCATGGCAAGCACATGCAAATCTGATACCATTTCCTATTAAATGATTTCTTAGAGGTTACTAATCACCTTGTAATATGTTTTTTATTATGTTGCTCGAGGTGTAATGCACAGAATTATTGTGGATTTCTCACTGCCAGACATAATTTGGCTGTCTGTCACCTCCTTATCATGCTATTGATGCCCCCTTCTCCTTTACAACACCATTGTAATGTAATCTATGATATTCAATCATCCTCCTTTGCCATCTGTTCAATTTGTTTGAACCTGAAGAAGGAAGTGTTAACTCCTGAAAGCTAATCAAGAAATGTATTTAGTTCAATTAAAAGGTATTGCCTTATATTTTTGTGCTTCTTGGCCTTCATTTCTACTCATTCATAGACTAAGATGGCAAACATACTATTTTTATCTAGCGATATTTTAGGGATTATTTTTCATTTAGTGCTAATGCTCTTTATCAGTTACTCAGGTTATTCATATTCAATACATTTTATGAAAACAAATTTTAGCCCCTTCCTTTAAAATAGTAAAATGAAGCATTCTATAAGTGGAATAAAATAATTCAGTTTATGCAGTCATATGCTGAGGTGAATTAGTCTTTAACCTTGCCACTTTTGAAATACCTTAAGAATGCACAAATATTTTTTTGATTTTTTTTTTCTTTTACTAAGATCAAAAGTAAGGTCTGAGCTATAAACTGAGGATGGTTCCTTCCTGGCTTTTTGTATGAACCTGAACAATTTTTTGGGGAGGAGGGGGGAGGTGTTAACGTCCTGCCATCCAACACTACTAGGGACATGATTACATTATGACTGCCACAGCAAGAAGATTAAACCTCCTGTTAAAAAAAAATGTTTGTCTCTTAGTACTTTTGACTGAAATCTAAAGAACGGTTTGAGTTAAAACTGAGGATGGCCATTCTTGTTTTTTTTGTTTGAGATTGAGAACCTGTATAACCTATGGTGGTGGTTGTGGTAGTAGAGGGGTTTATGCCCTTCCACAGTTTTGGGGACACAAAAGCATTTTAGACTGTGGTCAGACTGGAAGTATTGCACTTCTCCAATATATAAATAAATAAATAATCTATGTATACATGCATGTACATCTTTATCACTGCCCACCTCATTATGTGCTATTCCCATTTATATTAATGAAGGAGAACTGTTAATCAAATGCAAAACTAGAAAGCACCATCACTCACACATGATATATGCCCACTTTAGATGCTCACTCTCTATGTATTCCTGGGTAGGCAGGATCAAAAGAAATCACATTACCTCATGCATATATATATTTTTTTAAAGATATGTACTGCTAAGATTGAAAATAACTAAGGACTATGGCAATGAGGTTCTCAAAAGAAATCCATTAAAGCGTTTCTTACTGTACCTGCTCCTGCCGGACAATGAAGGTGATGTCTTCTCCAGGCTTAACAGCCAGTGTATCTCCTTTAATGGTTACACGTAGCCCTTTGGGAGCAATCAAGGGGCACTGGAGCTGGGCCAGGTTCTGCTGCAGGTCCACTCCTCCCTCACACACATTCGAAACAGCTTTTCTATACCTGCAGGAAAGAGTAAGAACCAGAGAGGCTTAGGTCAGAAAAGTAAATAAGAGTAAGAAGAAAAAGAAACTGGTATGGGTTCTCCAAAGGGGTGACTGAAAAGGTAAGGGCAAAAAGATAAGCTTTCAAAAAAGTACAAAGGATCAAAAAGAACACAGGAAAGACTATCTAAATCCGAAAGAAGTGGGAAGAGAAGTCAGGACAGCAAAAGCTCACATGAAAGAAAAGATATCTAAAGAGGTAAAGCCTAAGAATAAGAATGTAAAAATTGCTATCCTGGGTTAGATCGAGGGTCCATTAAGTCTAGCATTCTGTTTCCAGCAAGACTTTTTTTTTTTTTAGGTATTTCAGTTAAAGAAGGAAGGTCAGACATGGTTTTGTAAGATTGCAAGGAGAGAAGGAGAAATATGTGGAGGGAAGTGAGGCAAAAACAGAAATGCTAAACAAATAATTCTGTTTTCACTGAAGAAAGGATTGGAGATGGACCACTGATGGTTGCCAAGGACACATATGGGAGTGGGATAGATACAACATCATTTATGGAAGAGAGTGTCTGTGTGCAATCAGCAAAATTGAAAGTGGACACAGTCATTGGGCCAGATGGGATACAGCTCAGGATGCTCACAGAGTTTCTGCCAGGTCTGCTGAAAGTATTGTTCAATAGATTTCTGGAAATGGGTATGGTTCCATGGGACTGGAGAAGGGTAGATGTGCTCATAGCCCCCCACCCCACAGCATGATAGCAAGAACAAGGAACCAAACTATGTTCATGCAGTCAGAGAGCCTTGGACTGAAGCCCAGAATTGGCTCATGCAGTTAGAGAGTCCTGGACTGTAGCCCAGACTTGGCTGTTGACCAAAAGTGGGTGATAAACTAGAATAGTTCCACAATTAGGTGTATAAAAGAATGAGATTTGGCAGCAGATCTTTGTATTGAATGATGACTGACCTGAGACTGTCCACGTGACCACAGCACCTAATGCATTACCTCTCTCCAACTGAAACCTTTGGGGCAGATTTTCAAAGGGGTACGCGTGTACCCCCCGAAAACCTGCCCCAAGCTCCCCCTGCGCGCGCCCAACCTATGTTGCATAGGCTGCCGACGTGCGCAAAGCCCCGGGACTTACGCACGTCCCGGGGCTTTCCTGGGGGGGGGGGGGCCTGTCGGGGGGCGTGTCGCAGCAGCGCATCATTCGCGGGCATGGTTCTGGCCAGAGGGCGTTTCGGGGGCGTGGCCGAGGCCTCCGAAATAGCTCCTGGGCCGGGGAATCACGTGCTGGCCTGCTGGCTGGCAGGCGTAACTTTTAAAACAAAGGTGGGGGGTATAGATAGGGCTGGGGGGAGGGGTTAGGCTAGGGAGGGGAAGGTGTGGGGGGGGGGGGGTGGAAGGAAAGTTCCCTTGAAGATTTTGTGCAGCCTTGCGTGCGATGACCCCAGATTTTAAAGGATACGCGCGTATCTATTAAAATCCGGCATACTTTTGTTTGCGCCTGGTGCGCGAACAAAAGTGCGCACGGGCGTACTTTTATAAAATCTACCCCTTTCTTTGTAGACACTGCTGAGGAAGGAATGGGGGAGTCATCGCTCAGGGATGTGCCTACTGTAAATATTCTTGAGACCAACCTCTTATCTGATCTTGTATATATGCTCTTTCATATGGTATTACTTGTAAATAGTTATTTACTAGGATAGGATATTACATGCTTTTCTGTTACATTGAGATTTCATTGCCTATGATTGTTGGAGGAAGTGTTTGTTTGAGTGATATTACTTTTAGCTCTTGTGTATTAATAAAGCTCATATATATTCCTTTTCCAATTTCTCTCAGTGTTTGTGCCTTATTTCTGCTGGGTAACATAGAGCAAACATTCCAACCCATGGCCACACTACAGAGGCATGGAAGGTAAATAATGGAATGCCCCTAGGACTGGTCCTGGGATCAGTTCTGTTCAACATCTTTGTGAGAAATATAGCAGTGGAATCAGAGAGAAAAATGTTCCTTTTTCCAGATGACATAAAGATCTGTAACAACATGAACACCCCAGGGAGTAGTCAGAATGACAAATGATCTAAAAAAGACTGAGGAGTGAAGAAATGCTTGCCAAAAAGTGCAGAGTCCTGCACTTGGGGTACAGAAATCATCAGGAGCAGTATGAGATCAGTGGTGAAGAGCTGATGTGCACCAAACTAGAGAGGGAACTTGGGGTGATCATGTTGGATGATCTCAAGGTAGCGAAACAGTGTGATAAGGTGATGGTAGAATCATAGGAATGCTGAAGTGAATAGGGAGAGGCATAACCAGTAGAAAAAAAGGAGGTGATAATGCCTTTTTATAAGTCATTGGTGAGGCTGCACACAGAATACTGTTCTCAGTTCTGGAAGCGGTATCTCAAAAGGACATAGACAGGCTGGAGGTGGTACAGAGAAAACAACCAAAATGGCGTGAGATCTGCATCAGAAATCATATAAGATGAGACTTAAGATTATAAATATTTATACCCAAGAGGAGAGAAGATTCAAGGGGGATATGACAGAGACATTTCAATATCCAAAACATATTAATAATGTTCAAGAATCATATTGAGATCCATATTCAAAAGCCATTTAGACGGGTAACATAATAGTTATCCAACTACATGGCTTACCTGGCTATATTTAGCCTGTATCAGGCTAGAATTTAGCTGGATTAATCAGGGGCATTCTGGGGAGAAAGACGTTAGTTGGTTAAAAGAACTTGCTAACTCCGATATTCAGAATTAGCTGGTTAACTTATTCGGCTAACTCTGATAGGGCTGTAGGGCTGTCCTAAAGTTAACGGGTTATACATAACTGGCTAACTTTAAGATATCTAGGTATTCAGTGGTGTAGCTGTGCCACTGAATATATACCATTAATTAGCTGGTTATGTACTGCATAACCAGCTAATTAGCACATCCACATAGCGATTGAATATGGACTCCATATTTTTCAATAAAAAGGACATTCTAGAACTCATGGTCACAATATGACGTTCCAAAGGGGTAGACTCAAGAATGCCAGAAAATATTTTCTAATGGAAAGAGTTGTGGATGCCAGGAATAAGCTCTGAGGGGAAGTGGTGGAAAAAAAAAAACAATGAGAGAATTCAAAAAAGCATGAAATAAACAGAGGATAATTTAAGGACCTTGGAGACTGGAGGGAGAACTGGTCATCTAAATAGAAACAAATGTGCCCAAGCCCTAAATTCTGGTCCCTATGTCACTAGTAGTGTGTCCTTAACTTTTATTTCCAATCTTCTCACTTACCCTCTACTTGTGTGTGTTGGAACTATGATGATACAGAAGAGGATGGATTGTTTTTGCCTATTCCTTTAAATAAATATATGGAGAGATGAGGTCTAGGGGGAGTTTGTCATGTAAAAAATATAAACCTGAATTCTAACTGGGGGATGATTTTTGGACCTTTTCTACAGTGGAATTCAGAGAGAAAGACTTGAAGTGATTCCGGTAATCTCTTTTGGCTTGCTGGATTTTCAAGTCCGTAACAAACCTCACAAGCAAAAAATCCACCAATGCAGGTGATATCTAAATGCAACAAAAACACAACCCGCATGCACAAAAAATCTTTAAACAGAAAAAAATGTTTTTCTTTTTTTTTTTTTATTGAAATGTAATCACTTTTGTTAATTTCTTATAAAAGACACACAAAAAACTTTTTTTGAGGTGTAAGGTGGTTGTTTCATAAACGAGCACAGGTCCCAACCAGGTTAACCCGACTCTTACTTTTAATCATGAACGAACCACCGTCCACCCACTTATTTGTATCACTTTTAATCAAGAAATTCTAAAATTCTCAAATTTCAAAGATAATAGATTAAAAACTTTTTAGTGAGAACAGCTCGCCACCGCGTTTTTAAACACACAGTTCTTTCGTAGATGAAAAAATCTTTATAATCAATCTTAATAACGTGTAAAAGAGAACACTTTGTTATGTCAACTGAACAAAAGCACATGTGGCTATAGAAAATGACGACATGAAAGAGCACTTAGCTTGATCAACTGAACAGGAGCACATGAACCTGACATGGCCAGGTTTCGAAAATGAATTCTTCATCAGAGGTCACTGCTCACCCACATGTCATCTCAGTTCTTATCCTTCATTGTAACCTTAGTCCAAGGTATTAATCCATAAAGGTTTTCTCTCTTGAACCAGCTCACTCGCAAAGTGCTGCCTCAATACTTTTCAAAATGATGAACCTAAGTTCCCACTCTCAGGGGCAGATTTTAAAAAGTTGCGCGAGCGCGTACTTTTGTTTGCGCAGCAGGCGTGAACAAAAGTACGCCTGATTTTATAAGATACGCGCGAAGCCGCGCGTATCTTATAAAATCTGGGGTCAGCGCGCGCAAAGCTGCGCAAAATCAGCAGCCTGCGCGCGCCGAGCCGCGCAGCCTGCCTCCGTTCCCTCCAAGGCCGCTCTTTCGGAGCGGCCTCGGAGGGAACTTTCCTTCGCCCTCCCCACACCTTCCCCTCCCTTCCCCTACCTAACCCACCCCCCCGGCCCTATCTACCCCCCCTTACCTTTGTTGGCAAAGTTACGCCTGCTGGAAGCAGGCGTAACTTTGCGCACATCGGCCGGCAGCCCCGCTCCGTCCTCTGGTCCCGGGGGCTGGTCCGGAGGCCTCGACCACGCCCCCGGGCCGGCGCCATGCCCCCGGGCCCGCCCACAAAACGCCACGGCCCGCCCCCGAAATGCCGCGTCTGTAGGCCCCGCCCCCGACACGCCCCCGACATGCCCCCTTACAAAAGCCCCGGGACTTACGCACGTCCCGGGGCTTTAGGCACGCCGGCACGCGAGGGCCCTGCGCGCGAAAATCCAGAAGGATTTACGCGTGCGGGCCTTTGAAAATCCGCCCCTCAGTGTCCTCTTCTTAAAGGTGGCTCTTTGCCTTTACCATTTAACAGGGGCTACTAGTGCCATTGGTCATGCCATTTTTTAAGATGGTGCTGGCCATCCATAGCTTCTACCATGTGACAGAGGCCGGCCAATGGCACCGAAAGCCCCTGTCACATGGTAAGGGCAAAGGGCCATCGGCACCATTTTGATTACTGGCAGCCGATGGCCTGAGAGTGAGAGATCGCTCCCGAGACCCTGCTGGACCACCAGGGACTTTAGGCAAATTTTTTTTGGGGGGGTGGGTGGGTTGAAATTAATTAAATTGGAAAGGTTGGGGTGAGCTTTGCTTTTTCTTTTCGGGGCAGCCAAAATAAAATCGGCCCAAACCGCGGGAAAATGAAATGGGAGATTTCAATTACCCCAATATTGACTGTGTAAATGTAACATCAGGACTTGCTAGAGACATAAAGCTCCTGGATGTAATAAATGACTGCTTCATGGAGCAATTGGTTCAGGAACCAACAAGAGAGGGAGCTATTTTAGATTTAATTCTTAGTGGAACGCAAGATTTGGTGAAAGAAGTAACGGTGGTGGGGCCACTTGGCAATAGTGATAACATGATCAAATTTAAACTAATAACTGGAAGGGGGACAATAAGTAAATCTGCAGCTCTAACACTAAACTTTCAAAAGGGAAACTTTGGTAAAATGAGGAAAATAGAAAAAAACTGAAAGGTGCAGCTGCAAAGGTTAAAAGTGTTCACAGGCATGGACATTGTTTAAAAATACAACCCTAGATGTGCAGTCCATATGTATTCCACGCATTAAGAAAGGTGGAAGGAAGGCAAAATGATTACTGGCATGTTTAAAAGGTGAGGTGAAAGAGGCTATTTTAGCCTAAAAATAAATCCTTCAAAAATTGGAAGAAGGATCCATCTGAAGAAAATAGGATAAAACATAAGCATTGTCAAGTTAAGTGTAAAACATTGATAAGACAGGCGAAGAGAGAATTTGAAATGAAGTTGGCCATAGAGGCAAAAGCTCATAATAAAAACTTTTTTAAATATATCCGAAGCAAGAAACCTGTGAGGGAGTCGGTTGGACCGTTAGATGACCGAGGGGTTAAAGGGGCTCTTAAGGAAGATAAAGCCATTGCAGAAAGATCTTTGCTTCCATGTTTATTAATGAGGATGTAGGGGAGATACCAGTTCCAGAAATGGTTTTCAAGGGTGATGAGTCAGACGAACTGAACCAAATCACTGTAAACCTGGAAGATGTAATAGGCCAGATTGACAAACTAAAGAGTAGTAAATCACCTAGACCAGATTGTATGCATCCTAGGTTACTAAAGGAACTAAAAAATGAAATTTCAGATCTATTAGTTAAAATTTGTAACCTGTCATTAAAATCATCCATTGTACCTGAAGACTGGAAAGTGGCCAGTGTAACCCCAATATTTAAAAAGGGCTCCAGGGGTGATCCGGGAAACTATAGACCAGTGAGCCTGACTTCAGTGCTAGGAAAAATAGTAGAAACTATTCTAAAGTTCAAAATCGTAGAGCATATAGAAAGACATGGTTTAATGGAACACAGTCAACATGGATTTATCTAAGGGAAGTCTTGCCTAACAAATCTGCTTCATTTTTTTGAAGGGATTAATATACATGTGGATAAAGATGAACCGGTAGATGTAGTGTATTTGGATTTTCAGAAGGCATTTGACAAAGTCCCTCATGAGAGGCTTCTAAGAAAATTAAAAAGTCATGGGATAAAAGGTGATGGATTACAAACTGGTTACAAGACAGGAAACATAGAGTAGGATTAAATGGTCAATTTTCTCAGTGGAAAAGAGTAAACAGTGGAGTGCCTCAGGGATCTATACTTGGACCGGTGCTTTTCAATATATATATAAATGATCTGGAAAGGAATAAGACGAGTGAGTTTATCAAATTTATTCAGAGTAGTTAAATCACAAGCGGATTGTGATACATTACAGGGGGACATTGCAAGACTGGAAGATTGGGCATCCAAATGGCAGATGAAATTTAATGTGGACAAGTGCAAGGTGTTGCATACAGAGAAAAATAGGCCATGCTGTAGTTACTTGATGTTAGGTTCCATATTAGGAGCTACCACCCAGGAAAAAGATAAAGGCAACATAGTGGATAATACTTTGAAATTGTCGGCTCAGTGTACTGCAGCAGTCAAAAAAGCAAACAATGTTAGACATTATTAGGAAGGGAATGGTTAATAAAACAGAAAATGTCATAATGCCTCTGTATCACTCCATGGTGAGACCACACCTTGACTACTGTGTATAATTCAGGTCGCTGCATCTCAAAAAAGATATAGTTGCGATGGAGAAGGTACAACCAAAATGATAAAGGGGATGGAACAGCTCCCCTATGAGGAAAGGCTGAAGAGGTTAGGGCTGTTCAGCTTGGAGAAGAGATGGCTGAGGGGGAGTATGATAGAGGTCTTTAAGATCATGAGAGGTCTTGAACGAGTAGATGTGAATCGGTTATTTACACTTTCGGATAATAGAAGGACTAGGGGGCATTCCATGAAGTTAGCAAGTAGCACATTTAAGACCAATCGGAGAAAATTCTTTTTCACTCAATGCACAATTAAGCTCTGGAATTTATTGCCAGAGGATGTGGTTAGTGCAGTTAGTGTAGCTGGGTTCAAAAAAGGTTTGGATAAGTTCTTGGAGGAGAAGTCCATTAAATGCTATTAATCAAATTTACTTAGGGAATAGCCACTGCTATTAATTGCATCAGTAGCATGAATCTTCTTGGTGTTTGGGTACTTGCCAGGTTCTTGTGGCCCGGTTTGGCCTCTATTGGAAACAGGATGCTGGGCTTGATGGACCCTTGGTCTGACCCAGCATGGCAATTTCTTATGCTCTTATGTTCAAGTCACTTTACCTTCTGATGCCTCATGTACAAAATTAGATCGTAAGCCCCTGTGGGGATAGGGAAATACCTACAGTGC
This sequence comes from Rhinatrema bivittatum, assembly GCF_901001135.1. Taxonomy (NCBI): domain Eukaryota; kingdom Metazoa; phylum Chordata; class Amphibia; order Gymnophiona; family Rhinatrematidae; genus Rhinatrema; species Rhinatrema bivittatum. Next base: position 214,617,341 of record NC_042615.1, on the reverse strand, counting down.
CTGAATGTAATCCGCTTTGAGGTGCTGAAAAGCGGAATATAAAAATCCAAAACAAATAAATAAAGTACTCTAACATAAAGTAAATTACTATTATCCTTATGATAGAACTCACATAAAAAGCTCTTCTATTGCTTTACTTATAGCAAGCTTTATCAGATAAGAAATATAAATGAATAAATTTGTCTGTATGGTCTCTGATGCAAGACCCATTCAAAATATAGTTCTTCAATCATGCCCCACAACATAAAGATTTGATTAAAAAGCCATGTCTTGATTTTCTTCCCAAACCTCTCATAATTATCTTCAAAACAGTCTTAAAAAGGGAACGCACACTGCATAAAAGCAGAGCCTGGTATGCCAGTGTGATGCATTGAGTCACTGTCAACCTAATATCTAGTGGCAAAGGAACCTTTATCAGTTTTTGTTTTTTTTGTAATGACTGAAGAGCTGTTGTTGGTTTATAGGGAGATTACACTGCTATCAAATAATGTGGCAGTCCTCTAAGTAGGGCTTAAAAAAAAATGTCTGGCATAAAATCTTAAATGTAATTGCCCCTACTGACAGCCAGTGTAAGGCCCTCAATAATAGGGAAACAATCATATTTAGATGATCCAAGGACCACCCTGGCTGCTGTGTTTTGCAAGAGTTGGTGAGGACTTGAGGCAGAAAATAATATCCCTATATATAATGAATTGCAATAGTCTAATCATACCACAACAAATGCTTGCATCAATTATTAAGTCTGGTTTATCCAGAAATGTTTCTAAACACCGGATCAATCTGAGATAACACAGGGTAGTTTTGTCACCAAGGAAATCTACCTAGACATATTACTATCTAATTTCATCCCTAATACTGTAATCACCTCCTTTAGGGGCGATATCAGTGCCATCTATCTCAGAGATTAGTTTTGAATGCAAATTCTGTTTACTTAACCATATAGTCTCTGAATTTGAAGGATTAACTTTCAATTTAGAATTACTCAGCCATTCTGAAATGCGATTCAGACATTGATTAAAAGCCTTTATTTCCTCAACAGGGTTAGAATTAAAGTAAGCCAGGATCTGAATGTCATGGCACATACAAAAACAACTATATCCCAAGTCCTGGATTAGAGTGGCTAAAAGTGCAAAAATTAAGTTATAAAGTACAGGAGATAAAACTGAGACCCGTGGGTCGTCATAAGACACTTCCTTAACCTCTGATGTTTTCGCTCCCCAACTGACCATTGATGACCGGTTTACTAAAAAAAAAATTTAAACCAGGCTAGAGTAACCTCTACTCCTAAATCTTCCAATCTTTGTATAAATAGACTATGGTCAATAATCAAACAGGACGCTCACATCCAATTCACAAACATAAGAACTTCTTTCCCTTTATCTATGCTCAGCCTTACTTCAATGTTGTTAAAGTGGTCTTAGGGTGTAATATATATTTTTCTCCAAAAAAGTGTCAAGCCATGCAATCATGGCTTTTTCGTTCACTTTCATTACAGATGGCAGGTAAGAAACTGGGCAGTGATGCTAAGTTCCTTAGAATCTAAGGACTCATTCTTTGAAAGAGTGAAGATCCCAGATTCTTTCAGTGAGGAATTTTCAAAGGAGTTACATGTGTAAATATAGTATATATTCACGTAAGTAATGCATAATTTGTATAAATGCTATTTTTATAAACATGAAATGTATGCACCTATTTTCCATTTTGTGTGCACATTTACCTGGGCAAAAAATGGGGTGTTCTGGAGCGGGGCCAAGAGGAACACGTGCAAGCTGCTATTTTATAAGAGATTTACGCAAATACATTTGACAACTTATTTGTGCAATTTTACACCTGCTAATTATCTAGTTCAATCGATATCAGACTCGCCTGTTGTCTGCTCCTGGTTGGGTGGGAGTTCTGAGTGAAAAGGGGGAAGTTTGGGATGAAGAACTAGGAAGACCTCAATGACCTGGAGAAGGACTGAGTGAACCGGTGGAGGCAATGTCAATTACTCATGCATGGGTTCAAATATATTGACTTCTGCCTATAAATCAGTATTTTATGTGAGCAAGTTCTAAGCATGCATGTTTATAAAATAGGTAGGAAAAATAAGCATTTTCTATGCATTTTTGCATAACCAAACACACGTGCATATGTTGGGGGAGGTAGACATACATATATTTTATAATCTGATACATGTAGGATATAAAAAAAACTGTAGTAGTCCTCTGAACGGCCATATACTATACACAAATATGGGGCCACAAGGAGCTGTTTGAAAGCTATCCTCCCTGTGTGTAATCAAAAATAAGTAGATAATTCACCCCATAAAATCTATATGCACACATTAGCAGCTGTATGTTATATGGGCAGTTTTGTTGAGAGCATTTTCAAAGGGAAAGCACTCGCGTAATGTTCCTGCGAAAACTGGTGTAAAGTCTGATAATAAAAAAGTACCCATAGACTTTATAAACCAATGTGCACAGTCACACAGTTACCCCCATACCGTCTTTGGTGCGGGAGTAGTAATGAGTGTGGCCTTTCAATGAGAATGGTTTCAGCTCTGGAATGGAGAAAAACCGTGTGCGCTTACCCTGTGCTTCTAGTGTAAGCTTGCCCCAGTGCACAGACTTCAGGGGGAGAGTCCGGGTTAAACCAAAAGTCAGCAAAGCACTTGTTGGATTCTGATTTCAGAGGTGCTGCACGCTCAAACCCATAGTCACTGAAAAACAAAGAGCATATCCAATCAGTGATTTTGTGCTGCTGGGCTTTAAGACTAGTGATTTGATAAATTCTTCTGATCCTCACCTCCCTCTTTAGGATGCCTGAAATGGGAGTTCAATATCACTGGACTACAACACAGCAGCATCAATTATAGGAGAAAACTGCAAATTGTATGTATAAGCTTTTTCATCCCAGCCACAATATTTCCTGTTTCATCCAAAGCCACCTAGCAGTGTATTATTCAGATTAGGATTCCAGTACTATCAAACAGCTGCTTCAGTTAGCAAATGGATATACACGATCAGGTACACTGACACAATGCAGTATTTCACATTAATGGTTCACTATATCATATTTTTAGGCACCGTAAGTACTTGTCAACAAATACAGCACTCAACTATAACATAAATCATATCAATGAACACTTTGGATCTAATCAACTATGCATTTTTTTCATAGGCACAGAAAAGGAAAAAAAAGCCTTAATAAATCAGTTTACTTGTTTCTCTACAAATAATGCATTCTCCTTGTTATTGTAACTTGTTACCAAGAAAGTTAGACAGTGTGTATGCAAATGCATTGTGCTAGACAATGTGCTATTAGGCCATTTCATGGCTGGGTAGCCACTGAAAATGGGCACTGCCCAGGCCCATAGCTTAGGGGGCGCTCCAGGGCCACCCTGTATCATGATGACCATTTTTCAAGTGAAGGGAGGGTCCAGGAGTGGGGGTTGGGGTCACTACAGAACCAAGGAGGTTTGTTTGTGTAAGGGGTTTGTCCGGGGATGCGAGGGGGTTGGGCAGTCCACTGGACCACCAGGGCCATGTTTATCAGCCAAGTGAAATCTGGGGGGCTTCCGTGGTGGGAGGGCATCCCAGGGGCTTCTGCCTTGTATACAAAATGCTTTTAAAACCCTCTTTTTTTTAAACAACTAATGCCCTCTGCAAAAGTGGCAGGGGTTCGGACAGGGGTATAAGCAGAACCCCGGGGAGGGTTTACAACTCATGGGGGAGGGGGGGGGGGACATCTTTGGGGCCAAGCAGCCCCTTTAAATGATGGCAGCCCCCACCGTCCAGCAGCTGCCATTGTGCATTGTGTACGGGGAGGGGGGGGGGGGTAACTGCCATGGTATTTATCCTTATGAGAAGTTACCACAGACCGCAATATTTTCTCCAAGGGAAAAGTACTGTGGGAGTCACAAAGCTGCAGGGTTATTTACCATGGATTTGAGAGTCCCACGGTATTTTTCCCTTGGGGGGGAAAAGATCACAGCTTACTGATTGCACCTGAAGCAATGGAAGCTGAAGTGACTGTCGTAAGGGAGTGACAGTGGATTAGAAGCCTGGCTTGCAGCTCACTGTTCTAACCATTAGGCTACTCCTCCACTTGAAAGCAGCTGATGAATACAATAACATCCAAAAATTAAAAACACATATACAACTTTTCCAAACATTTATCAAACATTTCAAAATAGCAGACACATCAAATAACACCTAATAATTAAAGCTAATAAGGATTTTAAAACACCAGCTCTCCATACTTGGGAACTTTTGATATGCAGATGCACTGAGTTTGTCATGGATTAGCAGGGGGATAGGAGGGAGGGCTGTTGCATACAAATATCCTCCTCTCTCTCTCTCCTCCTTACACACATACATGGTCTCTCTCATTCACACACACACACACACACACACATGCTCTCTCACTTGTTTAACCCTCTGGAAGCACAAGAAGTAGCAGTAGCAGCCTCCTCTTTCAGGCAATGCGGCCCACCGGACTCTTCCTGTCATCGGGCTGCTGCTCCTCTTCCTCTTTCTCCTGACTGCGCGGGGGCGGGGGAAGGGGAAGACCAATGCCACTTTTTCCAATCTGAAGGGCTGTGCTGCTCCTCCTGCTTCCGCTGCTTCTGATTTTTTTTTTTTGGTGGGGGGGGGGGGGGGGTTGGGGAGTTGATTGTTTTTTTGACCCCATGCTTGGGAGGGAGACCAAAGCTCCTTCTTCCAACCCAGTGGGCCACACAGCTCCTAATCGGGTGGGGAGGCCAATGCTACTTCTTGGCCCCCATGGGCCACACTGCTCCTCTTGTTCCTGAAGGGAGTGGGGAGCACTGCTGCATTTTCTGGCCCCGAGGGTCACACTACTCCTCCTATTCCTGATGGTGGTTTCTTCCAACTACGCTGCTGCTGCTGCTGCTCCTGACAGTGGTGGCCATGGTACCTTCTCTTCCTTCCTGCTCAAGCAGACCCTGGCGATACCACTTCCTTTTCTGGCCGGTACCAGCTGGAAGAAGGAGTTACCATTGCTGGGGAACCTCCATAGAAGCGGCACTCTCTGGGCAGTTGCCTAATTTGCCTACTGCTTTCACTGGCCCTGTGCAAGACACTGGATGAAATCAAGGTAACCTGGACTGACAGTTACCTTCTGTGCCAAGCACCAGAAGCAAGAGCTACAAGCAACTTTATTCATTTTTGAGATTCATATCAAAGAAAAATCTGAGCTTTGCTAACACAAATGGGTCTCTGGAAAAAAAAAACCAAATATAATGATTGTGGGTGAGAAAACTGGGGACCAATGCAATGAGTTGTGTAACCTGTCAGCACAGGGATCTGGGCAGGGAGACCAGCCACTGTTATATAATCGAGATCTACCCTGTAGGAGATGGTTCACAGATTTCCTTCATATTTCTCCTCTTTTGGGGAGTCTGGCATATTCTCAGTGATTTGGCTTCTCAGGAGGCCTGTCTTTTCCTTAGAAAATGTTGGCACTGCCTTCAGCCTCCTGTGCCATTTATCTGTGTGACTTGCCTGACCAGATAAATGGATGTGGTCATGCTGCAGCAAACAGCTTGCACCTGGGCTTTCTCAGCAGACTGACAATTATCTCGCTCCCCTTCCCTAGATCACAGTAAGGGGTTAATTAGGCCATGCACAGTCTTGAACTCAATGGTTTCCGCTAGCTGCCGGAGATGCAGCAGAAAGACATTAATTTGCTTGCATGAAGCGTATCTGTAAACTGCTTAAAATTTACGAGAAAAACAATCATTATTATACCCTTTAAGAAATGTACATAACAATATTTCACTAAAGTCAGATAAACTGCAATCCTTATTAATAAGGGAAAGATCTTGTGAGTATTTCATTTAGTTGTGACAGAATGTTTCCTAGAGGCAGTTTTACAGGTGGTGATAATTCTCCCACTGTCTGTTTGTCATTAAAGTTAGCCATTTTCGCTATGACAGATTATTTCTTTTAGAGTATTTCACTGCATACCATCCAATTTCAAATACTGAGATTTAGAAATTTCATGACAGAAATATAATTTCACTGTTATGGTAAAAGTGCATACAAGAAGTACATATAGCAGAGATCCATATTCAGTAAAGCCAGTGAGTGAACAAGTTAGCTGGCTAAAGTTAGTCAGATACCTTTAGCCAAATAACTTGAAATCTAACCAGACAGCTTTTGAATATGGCTGGTTAGGTCGAAAGTTATCCTGTCTTGTGTGGCCGGATAACAATTCTTACAACTATTGGAGGTAATTTTAAAAGGAGTTAGATGTGTAAATTTAACATACTATCATAGCAATTTGAAAAAGTCATTTATGTACATAAAGTGCACTTACACATGAATATCTTATGGACAATTCAATGACCTATACTGTAGCAATTTTCAAAAGCCCACTTACACAGCTAAAGTGTGTTTACACATGTAAAACCCAATTTTAAGCATTTCAATGCTTTTTAAAATCAGGCCCATTAGTTTCATCTGGTATTTATCCTTCAATGAATTAAAGGCATATTTAAAGACCAAGTTCTTCAACCAATCTAGTAAGTTCCCCTCTGCCCTTTTAATCAGATAAGATAGACAAATATCTAAGGCTGATCTTGTCGTGTCACAAATGTTCTAAGATTTTATTTTAATGAACAGAGGCAGAATCAAAATTATTCCACCCAATCACATGTGCTCCTTCTATCAGTACTCACGTTCTATCAGAACCTTCCTCTATAACAATATTTTTATCTAACACCAGAGTTTGTTTCAGCCTCTCCTGGATCTTTGCAATTTTCTCATAAAAATGACTTGCTAAGTGGTCATATAAATCAACAGAAAAAAAAGTGTATTATAGCAAACTGACTTACATTAAACTAAGTGATCTAATTACATAGAGAGAATAATTCATTTGTCATTTGTTTAGACAAAAACACCTTCTTTACCTCCTTCATGGCCCTGGAATACTTAGTGGAATGCTGATGGCAAAGCAGCCTATCCTCCAGCAGGCTGGCTCCTTTCCAGTTACTTTCTAGGTGTCTGCCTTCTTGCTTCAGAGAACACAGCTCAGCTGAAAACCTTTAGGATGATCTTTTTTTTTTTTCCCTCTCGACGCCATGATAGATGCAGATGCAAGCTGCTACGGGGAATGGCAGGGGCAGAGGATTGGGTATCTTGCTGTCACTCTGCCTAGCTGCCTTGTTGCTGATGCTACACCTGGGTGGTGCTGCAGTAAACGTGCCTAGCTGCCTTGCTTCTGATGCTGTACTTGGGTGTTTTGCTGCCACTCAGCCTTACCTGTCATATCCAAGACTCTCCACCATGGAGTACTGTGCTGCTACTTCTTGCTGTTATACACCTTATGCGTCCCCTTGGGCTTTTGCTGCCACCCTGATATACTACCTTGGGGGGTCTTTCTGACACACCCCAGACTTTACACCTTGGAGTCTTGCTGCCTTGCTGTGCATCTCCCATAGGATCTTCATGCCACTCTTTGTGCTGCTCTGTCTCTCTTTCAATGCCTGTTTTTTTTTTTTTCTGTCACTTTTGCTACTTCTTTCCCCCTTCAAGGAGCCTTAAGATGTTGATTCCACTCTTGGTGTGACTTTGCCTCTTTTGTGCTTTCTTTGGGGGGGGTTCATGCCACTGTTATCAGTGCCCTCTTTAGAAGCCTTCACGTGTTCCTGACAATCTTGGGGCTGTTTTGCTCCTCTGATGATGCCTTGGAGAACTCCTGCCATCGCTGGTATCTTATTGCCTCTTTACAGTGCCTTAGACTATTTATGCCTCTTTTGGTGCCACTTTGCCACAGTCTTTGTGCTTTGGTATACTCTTCCCCCTTCTGAGGTTGTCTGCTTATAAGTTTCATTAGACTTGATTAGAAAACTAAATTTTGAAGCTCAAAATAGGTTGCATTGCTTCTCACATTAAATTTAATGGGGGGAAAAAAAACAATGAAATGAATAAATGAATGTGTTTTCTTTTGAAACTAATCAAATGAATGGAGGTGATATATAAAATAAATAAACAAACCAAAATGAAAATTTTGCCTCTGCACATCTATCATGTATTCCTAGATGGTTAATGCTTAACTTCTGGGTTTCTCAGCTTGAACTCATGCATAGGAAATTTGGTTCTTACCTGCTAATTTTCGTTCCTGTAGTACCATGGATCAGTCCAGACTCCTGGGTTTTGCCTCCCCTCCAGCAGATGGAGACAGAGAAGTTTTAATGGACTCCGTCCTATACCCCTGAGGTGCTGCCTAGAGTCTGTCAGCATTACACTGTACCCAAGCAGAAAGATGAAAGCATAACTTCCACATAAACAACCTCCAATGAATGAAACCATGCCCATACTCTTTCCCTGAAAAGGGGGGCATTCGGTAAACTTGCAGAAATATGACTAACTACCGGCCGAGAGGACTCTCCATTTTCCCATGGGCGGGACTCTGGTCTGATCCCTGGTACTACAGGAACGAAAATTAGCAGGTAAGAACCAATTTTCCTTTCCCTGTACGTACCCAGATCAGTCCAGACTCCTGGGATGTACCAAAGCTTCCCTAACCAGGGTGGGACCAAGAGAATCCCGCTCGGAGTACACTGACCCTGAAGGAACTGGGCTCAGGGGCCCAGATATCTAGACGATAATGCCTGGCAAAAGTGTGTGTAGATTTCCAGGTAGCCACCCCACAAATTTCCTGCGTCGACACCTGTTGACATTCCACCCACGAGGCCACTTGCGATTGAGTAGAATGAGCTTTAAGACCAACCAGAATAGGATGGCCCTGAACAAGGTAAGCCGAAACAATAGCTTCCTTTAGCCAGCGTGCAATAGTGGCCCTTGAATTTTATGACCCCTCCTGGGTCCACTCCACAGAATGAACAGCTGGTCCGAAAGACGGAAACTGTTTGTGACCTCCAAGTAATACAACAACACCCTCTTTATGTCCAACTTCCTTAAATCCCTAGACTCTGGAGTAGAAGAATCCAGACCTGCTAAAGCAAGTAGCTCCACTGACTGATTCAAATGAAAAGAGGACACCACTTTCGGGAGAAAGGAGAGAACTGTTCTTAAGGAGACTCCTGCTTCAGAAATCTGTAGGAAGGGCTCCCTGCAAGATAAGGCCTGAAGCTCGGAAACACGCCTTGCTGAGGAGATAGCCACAAGAAAAATGACCTTCAATGTCAGATTCTTCAGGGTCGCTCATTTCAATGGCTCAAAAGGAGCATTACAAAGGGCACAGAGAACCAGATTGAGCTTCCACGAGGGACAGGGGTTCCAGACAGGAGGACGCAAATGCTTAGCCCCTCTCAGAAAATGAGCCACATCCGGATAAGATGCTAACGCAACCCCCTGCACATTTTCACAAAAATAACCAAGGGCTGCGACCTGAACTCGTAGGGAATTAAACGCCAGCCCCTTGGCTAATCCAGTCTGTAAAAAATTCAGGACATCCAGAATTGAAGACCTGGATGGCTGCACTTCGTGGTCTAGACACCAGGATTCAAATACTCCCCAAACTCTAACTTACGCCATGGAGGTAGAAGTTGTATGGGAATGTAAGGGCATGGCAATAACCGCATTTGAGTAACCCTTACTCCTTAATCGCTGCCTTTCAAAAGCCATGCCGCTAGAAAAAAGCGATCTACCTCTCCGTAACAAATGGGGCCTTGTTGCAGGAGATTCGGAGATGGAAGAAATCTCAGCGGACCGTCCACTGCTAAATTCAGAAGGTCGGCAAACCATGGATGCCTCGGCCACTCCGGAGCCACGAGTATCACCTTGCCCGGATGAGCTTCGATGCAGCACAGAACATTTCTGACCAATGGCCTCGGTGGAAAGATGTACAACAGAACATTCCTTGGCCAGGGAAGGACTAGAGCATCTACCCCCTCTGCTCCTGGTTCCCATCGCCAACTGAAAAATTGAGGAGCCCTGGCATTGCGGCACATCGCCATGAGATTCATGGAGGGCATGGTCCAGCGTGGGTACAGAAGACGAAAGGCCTCTTCGGAGAGTTCCTACTCCCCTGGGTCCAACTGGTGGAAGCTGAGAAAATTGGCTTGCACATTGTCCATCCCGGCAATGTGAGAGGCTGCAATCTTGTAGAGATGTTGCTCTGCTCAGTTGATTAAAAGTTGAGCTTCTGCCACCACCGGAGGACTCCTGGTTCTCCCCTGACAATTGATGTAAGCCACTGTCATCGCCTTGGCGGAGAGTACCCTCACTGATCATCCCTCTACTAAAGGAAGGAGTGCCTGCAGCGCCAACCGAACTGCTTTGGTTTCCAACCCATTGATTGACCAGGAGGATTCAGTTCTTGTCCACTAGCCTTGCACTGCCATTCCTTGACAAATCACTCCCCACCCAGAGAGGCTGGCATCGGTGGTTACCACTTTCCAGGAGGCAATTTCCAAATCCGCCGTAAATTGTCTGGTCACAGCCACCAAAGAAGACTGGACCATGCCGAATCCGTCAGTGGGAGGAGAAGATGAAACTGTTCAGAGAGAGGATTTCACCGGGAGAACAAGGCTGACTGAAGAGGATGCATATGAGAAAAGGCCTAAGACACCAGTTCGAGAGTGGAAGCCATCAAACCAAGGACCTGCAAATAATCCCAGACCCTGGGACGAGGCATGGATCGCAAGGACCCCACCTGAGTGAAAAGCTTGGACAATCTTTCTTCTGTAAGAAAAACCTTTCCCAAGATCATGTCGAACTGAGCACCCTAAAACTCCAAGGACTGGGAGGAAACCAGGTGACTCTTGTCGGAGTTGACCACACAACCCAATGAGCTCAACATCTATAGCACCCTCTGTACCGCTGTTCTGCAAAAGTGTTCTGACTTCGCTCGAATCAGCCAAGCATCCAGGTAGGGGTGTACCAGAATCCCCTCCTTTCGCAGGGCCGCTGCCACAACCACCTTGGTGAAGACTCTGGGCACTGTCGCCAGACCGAACAGTAGAGCGAAAAATTGAAAATGATGCCCCAGGATCACAAACCGCACATATTTCTGATGATTCGGGAATATAGGAATGTGCAAGTAAGTTTCTGTCAGATCCAGAGATGCTAGAAATTCCCCTTTGTGTACAGATGCTATCCCCGAGCGAAGAGTTTCCATCCGAAAATGAGGCACCTTTAGAGTCCGATTGAATCTCTTTAAGTCCTGGATGGGACGGAAGGTGTCCTCCGTCTTAGGCACCATGAAGTAGATGGAGTACAGCCCTCACCTGAGCTCTCCTGCGGGTACCAGAACTATGGCGCCTAGGTCCTGTAACCACCGCAGAGTGTTTTATACCACCGGCGTTTTTTGGTGGTACCCGCATGGGGAAACCATGTACTGCTCGTGGATCGGCCAAGCAAAATCTAACGTGTAACCGTGTTCTACTATACTGAGGACCGACTGATCTGAGGTTAAGTTGGTCCACTCTTCTAGAAAAAGGGATAACCTCCCCCTATTCTTGGGACGGAAGAGTGGACCGGCCTCGCTTCACTGCGCTGTCTTGGGACCCCCATGAGATTGTGGGGCTCCATCTCTGGCAGGCCAGATTCCAAGGACTGATTCCAAGAAGATTGGCAACCGGGACCCTGTCAAAAGGATGAACTGGTGGACCGTGAAGAGTGAAACCAGCGATTTCCCTGAAATCTTGCCCATTGAGGAAAGGACCCTCTTGTCCTGGTCTATCTTCCGGCAACCTATGGACTTTATTCTCCCTCAGAGATTTTATCATGTTCTCCAACTGTTGCCTGAAAAGCAGCTTACCCTTGAAGGGTAAGGAACCCAGTTGAGTCGTAGACGAAACATCCGCAGTCCAGTGTTTAAGCCAGAAGAGCCTGCAGGCGGACACGGCCGAGACCATAGTCCTGCCAGAAGTCTGTAACAGATCATAAAGCGCATCAGCACTGTAAGCTACCTCCGCCTCCAGGCGCCCCACTTGCACCACCTCACTCGCAGAAAGAGACTGGCTCGTAGCGCAAAACTGCTGCACATAGCGGCACAGACCCCTAGTGCGGAAACCTCAAAAAACGTTTTAAGTTACAACTCCAATTTGCGATCCTGCAAATCCTTCAGGGCAGTGGCTCCTGTTACCGGGATGGTGGTTTTCTTGGTCACTGCCGAGTCCGTGGCATCCACCTTAGGGACCTTAAAGAGGTCCAGCGCTTCCTCCGGAAGAGCTGGACCTCCTTAAGGTCCCTAAGGCGTGCCCACTGGCTTGGCTGGCTGGAGCTGGTAATCCTGATCCACATCCGGTCCCTCACCAGGGGCTTGCGGAGGAGACACCCCTTCATCCTTACCGTCCGTATCTGAACTGCCACTGGATCAGAAAGGGGCTGGAGAGAGTGTTTGGCCTTGGGGACTTCTATGCCACTGTGTGACTTGGTACGCTTGTGGAGTGATGAGGCTCCTGTCCCAGACCCCAGTGATGCCGGGACCTCACAGGGTACCTTAGTACCCTGGCTCTTTGCTGCTTTCCATGCTTTGAAGGCTTTATGCAGCAACAAAACAAAACAAAATTGGAGGAGAACAAGGAAGAAAACGCATCCGAGTCTTTCCCCTGTTCCTCCTCTGAGGAAGAGATCTGAGCTGCCTGCAAGTCGCACCCCCCTAGGGGCAGCAGGACACAGCGAAAGAGGTGGCAGGGAGCTCCCCTCCCCCAAGGCAGCCTTCTCCTGCACCCTGAACGTTCGCGGAAAGGCTTCAGTACCTGCGCTGAGAAGAAAAGGGTCCTGAGGTTGCTGCAGCAATTCTGCCCTCCCAGGGTCCTTGCGTGCTCTCGAGCTGCTGCGATGTGATTTTGCTGGAATCGGCTTCCCCGAAGAACTTTCCCCTCACGACATGCGACCGGTACAAACTCCGGCCTGCAGGCCGCACCATGCAGCATGATCCCCAAGCTAAATTAGGATCGGGGGCTGAAAAAAGAACCAGCGCGACCAAGACAAACCCCCGGGAGCTCGTAAGAACTGAAAAGGATGGCGAAAACAGCGTCGGAAGGAAGGAGGGCCGAAAGAGACCGCTAGGCCAGCTCAGAAATTAAATAAATCACCAAAGCGTTGTTTTTTTTTTCCTGTGTGCAGATCTTCAGAGGGTGAGTGAACCGGGCTCCCCGATATCACCCTCAGCTATGGGCAGTTACAGGGCTCCCAACCCTCTGCTCCAGAGCCTCTGCTACCAGGGGGGGGATGGTCCCACGAGGACCTAGCAACCCCCTGGGAGGCCTAAAGAGATATCGTCTCTCTTTGTTTGTTTGTTTGGTTTTTTTTTTACTAAATCCTTGTCTTTTTAAAATTCTCGAAGGAACGAATACCAACTAAAAACCTAACACCAAACCCAGACTAAAGATTTTGCCCCTCCACCATCTGCTGGAGACAGAGAAATACTGACAGACTCTAGGTGGGGTATAGGATGGAGTCCGTTAAAACTTCTCTGTCTCCATCTGCTGGAGGGGAGGCAAAACCCAGGAGTCTGGACTGATCCGGGTACCTACAGGGAAAGGGTAATTTGAATCCTAAGACTTCAAGATCTCAACAGGCTGTGGATTCTTCTTTTCCCACCATAGACCAGGAGAAGTAATGGACTGGAAGAAGTATCCTTTCCACTTAACCATTTTTTTCCTTATATTACAGAGTCTATGGTTTCATCACTATTAAGACCTGAGAGAGCCTTTAGTTTAGCTAGAGTGAGTTCAGGTTAGTTGTGAGGGAGAGGTTACCATTAAAATCCAGTCCCTCCCTTTAAGGGGTCTGGAATGGCGATCCCCTTTAGAGTCTATATAGCAGTTTCCTTCAGGGAGCTCGGGAGGCAGTTCCTTTAGGTTTGCTGAGAGTCAGGAGGTAGACAGGAGTTTTGCGTAAGTTGTTTTTCAGGCCCAGTTAGAGTAGCCAGGCAAACCCTGCTTGGTGATCCTGAGCAGGGTCAGGAGGGGGTTTCCTTATCCAGACTACTCACTGGCTGGTTAGGATTTTCTCTCTGGGTATATTTTTCGGGTTTAAGATTTTAAGTGGTAGGAGCCTTGTGAGAGCCTGTACACCACCCAGGCTCAGAGCACAGAGAACCCTGTGTCTGGGATGTGCAGGTTAGGGAAGACCTGCCTTCCAAACCCTCCATGAGGAAGGAGGTGTCAGTGTCCTGCAAGGAGGAACTTTGGTGTTAAATTCAGCTGGGGATTAAAGACTTTGAGTTCAAATCCAGGAGGAAGTTTTGGTCACCCTTCCTTCCTGTTTAAAGCAAAGAGAGCTGCTTGCTTCAAGGGGATTCCTCCAATCAGGGATCCATAAAGAAGAAATAGAGAGACTGTTTAAGAACTAAGGAGATCCTGAAGATCTGCTAACCATGAGGAAGGGAAATCAGACATCACTGGGGACACCCATCCAGTGTTTTTTACTATACCCTGGGGAGAGAAAGGTTCTTTACCAATTTTATCATTTTGGAAGGGGATTTTCTGACCATATTTAAAGAGACCCTGCCTATCTGGAAGCTCCACTTTACCTAATCCAAGAGAGTCGATGTTTCCCTGGCCCTAAAATGTGAGTCCTGCACAGAAAGAGGGAAAGAGACTGTAAGAAAAGAAACAAGAGAATTCTATGGTGCTGCAGTTTGAGTTATTGTGTCTTTCTTATTGTTGTTTGAACAGTAAAGACTTTAATTCTGGACACTAACACAGTGACTCCCAAGTATTTCTTTTGCACTCACTGCACCCACTAAAAGGACAAGTCCCCTCTCCGAGGGGGAACACAAAGGAAAGAGAAAATGTGTAGAAAGGATATTCCGTCACATTGGGCCCTGGAAGTAAATCTTTCCCCCCATCTACAAAGGATCTGGCCCGGCAGTTAAGAGAGACTGTGTAAAAGGTAGCTGTGAGTGGTTCCATTCACGAAGAGAAACACATTATTTTATGGCCCTACCCAAGCAGGGTAGGCACACTGGGGTGGAGTTTCACTTAGAAACACTGCCAATGGACAACAACATTTTTGGAACTGTAATATCACCAAGAATTTTGTCAGGTTCTGGACATGACAGCAACAAGGATAAAACTTCAACATTTGTAGAGTATCTTTTCTACTTGGTTAGAAAGCAGTTATTTTACACTCATCTGGAGCACTGGTTTCTGCCTATTTATTTTCTTAGAAAATTATTTCCAGAAGTGGCACAGTAGAGCTTAAACATGCCTTAAGTGTAATTGGCTTCCAGCTTGCCAAGCAGACTCTGGGATTACAGACTTGAAGTTCAACAACCACAGGGTTTTCGCAGTTTTCCTGATTCACATGACATCAGCACCGAGGATGAAGCACATCACAAAGAATGGCGTGGCACTCAATGATTCAATCTGATCTGAGAGATTTCCAGAAAACCAGATCTAATTCAGATGTGGTACAGACCAATGCTAGTTTAACCACACATCCTGCTGTAGAGGGCAGACTAGCCACTATCTAATTTTATGGTGATCTGTTTTTCCTCTCAGCTTTATGGTAGACTGGATATTTTTCATTTCTGGGCAAGTGGTTGCCTTTGACATTTGGTTACTGCAGTTTTCATAACCCTTGGGTATAAAGGACTTGAGGCAAATTCCTTCTGTCAGAAACTGTTCCACTCACTAACTTGTCCTTCGCCTATAATTCTTTATGATGCATTCTTTTCACTACTTGCTTTCTTTGCTAAATATATAATTTATTGCTACATTTAACCAAAGAAAAAAAATATTCACAAACCTACTAAGATTTACCAGTAAATTTCATTAACTACTTCACACAACAAACATCTCAGTGGCGCTATTACACTGCATGAGAACTGTTGTAATGTGCAGCTACCATGGCTATAATAGTACCTTTCATCTCTCTGCCAGGTTGAGACATTCTGAATAGTAAAATGATTTCTGTGAAAATACACTTACTGAAAGCAGGAAAAAAAGGCTGGTGTTCAAAGCCTAATCAAGTGCTCACTGAGAACTCAACACCCTCTGTACAGTCCTTGGATAGGTTGACCTACTCTCAGGAATCACAGAGCATTTCCCAATTTTAAAGATGCTTTGACGATTTACTCTGAAAACGATATCAACTTTGAGAACATCTTGGAATCTTGGAAAGTAAGTGTTCTGGGAAACAAGTAAAAATATGATCCTTTACTCAATAAACATGAAAAGGGTTTATTCATGAAGGGTTTTCCCACAAAGGCATAGGAAGTAAGTTTCAAACAGCCCGTGTGCGTAAGTCTGCTTTGAAAATTTGCGGGTTCTATGGTTACGTTATATCCTGCTCAGAGAAGGTGTAATTTTATGTTTTTATTTGTTTATTAAACATGCTTATATTCTACAAATTCCAAACATATGAACACTGCCGATACCACTAAAACATTACCAATATGAATAAACAATTTAAATAGCAATAAACACAATAAAGCTAGCAATCCACTTAAAACAAAATAAGAACGGTGCATCAAAAACTACTGAACAGCTTGCAAGACTGATATGCTAATACACCCAATAGCAATTATCCAAAGGCCTGATTAAACAACATTGCTTTTATTTTTTTCTAAAAGCCAGGTAATCAGGCTCATCAAATACATGTTTTGGAAATGCATTTAGTTATGTTGGGGCGGCCACTAAAAATGTGTTAAAATGGGTTTCTTGCTATCTAATTTCCTGAAAAGAAAGGATAACCAGAAGGTTGTTCTCAGAAGAATGCAATGACCTTCTAGGTTCATAAGGTGATAATAAATGTGCAAGACAATGTGTCTCGTCAGAATAGCGTATCGTATCGCTCAAAGTATATATTTTAAACAGGACTCATTGCTGGTCTGGCAGCCAATGTAACTCTTCTAATATGGGACTAAATCTGTCATGCCTCTTAACTCCTGAAATCAGTCTTGCGCTGCCTTTAAATCATTTTTAAAACTTTTAAGTAAAACATTAAGTGCACCAAGATACAATGAGCTCAATAATCTAATACATACACTCAATACTAAAGTCTGCACAATGTCTCTTAAAACAGATGCAGGAATTAAATGCTTCAGGTGTGTAAGCAGATGAAGTTTATAAAATGCTGATTTAGGTACCATTCTCATCTGAGGTTTTGTCATTAACCTAGAGTCCAATATAAACCCAAGATCATCTACTTTGAATGTAGTAGGAAAGAATACATCTCCAGTTTCCAAATTCAAGTCATCGATAGTTGATGAGTCCCCGTCTAACTACAGATCCTTTGGGGATTTTTTTTCAGTTTAAAAACAAATCCATTCTATAATATCCAGGAATTAATATTCAGAATGTCCCTTAAATTGTGCTGATGAGAATCTACTTTCATCATTACTAGTTACAAATGACTGAATGTCATCAGCATATATTCAATATTCTTTCCCAGAGATGACAAAACTTTGGCAAGCTTTCTTCAAATAGATTTGCTTGCATACTTTCTAAAATCATAAATCTTTTTTCAGCCCTACTCTTCCCCCAGGGAAGCCTACTTGCATTATGGCTAAAAGTATGGGCGAAATCAATTTCCACGTGTAATTTTACATGTACAACCCATGGGTTGATTTTCAAAGCAACACTTATGTGCATAAAATAAGGTTTTACCTACTGTACCTGAATACATTAAATAAACATGTAGAAAGAATAAAAACAAAAATTTTACACATGTAAAGCATTCCAGGCCAGTGCAAGGGTATTAGGTGGCCTTGGCAACCCTTCAATCTTGCACCCTCCCCCTTACACACCTGCCTATCAGGAGCAGCTTTGGCACAGCATTCCTTTCTGTTGCCCCACTCTGCATCCACCTCTCACTCTTTTCTCATCCTCTGCCAAGTCCTGTATCCCTCTTCCATTGCCCCCTGTCCAGTGTCCAGGATGCCTTCTCTCCCTGTCCCGCATCTCTTCTCTTCTTCCCCAGAGCATTCTCCTCTTTCTCCCCTTCACTCCTTGCACAGCACGCTAGCATCACCCAATCTCTTTGCTCCCTTTATGCAGTGACCAGCACCCTTTCTCTCTCTCTCTACCCCATCCTCACCTTGCCTGCACCCTGTCATGGCATGGGTGCCGGTATAAGGGTAACCCCCAGGACGGGAGCAGTGCAGGATTCAGAGAGGAGCAGTGTGCAGGATCAGACTGTGCAGGACAGAACTGGATAGGAATAGAATCTTCACCTGTACCGACCACTTCCCCCTCAGGTTGATCCTTTGGGTTCTGGTAACCAGCAGTACTTCAAGTGGAGGTGCACTTGGGGACAGGTGAACAAGAGGGCACCCACTAGAACAGGACAGGCCTTCAGAAACAAGGGGAGAACAGAAAGGTGCCCACAAACAAACATAAGACAGAACACGGAAGTGCACCACAAAACAGAACACAAGGAACAAGACCAACAAACAAAAACAGAAGGCCAAACAATAGCTATAGTTAGGTTTAAGATAACAGTCAGAATGACCACAACTTGGAATGAAAGAGACTCCAAGCTGAAACAAGGAGCTTATTGGGATGCCACCTTATAATGGAGTGGAATTGCTGCATCATGCTGCAAACATGGCTGCTAGCAAGACCTCCAAGCCATAGAAGCATGGAGGTCTGAGGCAGCATGAACATGCTCCTCTGAAGGCCCATGCTGGCAGGAGGGCAGAGTAACAGCCAGATCCCTTACATACCCTTGCTCTCCTCCCAATCAACACCCTCTTTTCACAATTTCTCCACCTACCCAGTTCCTCTCTGTTTAAACTCCCCACATCTATCCAGCATTCCTACCCTTCTCTCTTGTGGTGCCGTGCCTTAAAAGTGGGTAAGCAGCACCTGGAGACTTCCAAAGTTTTATTATGACCCCCAAAATCTGGTACAAGGTTCAGGTAATGGAAGAACCATCCCTGAAAACACTGAAAATCAGGCCCAGAATGTCTTTGTGGGAAAACCACAAAGACATAGAATGTATGATGAATCAAAGTTGAGACACATATTGACCCATATCTATCTCCTAATTGTGCTGACATTTGCAGACAGGGTAGGTTGTGATACAATTAATAAGAAGTACTTTTGATATCAGGTCATGGCCAACATAGCTCTCTCTCCTCTCAGTAATCTTTATCTTTATGTCAGAGAAGAAAGATCACAGAAAGACTTACCACATGAAATCAGCGTTTTCGCACTGACAAATCTTGGAAGTGAGTGCTGAAGTGAAACTCCTGCCTTTGATACACCATGATGAGATCTTCCTCTTCCGGAAACTTCTCTGCTGGCCCATGATACAATGTTCCCCCTAAACATCAAAAGCAGTTGGTAAATGTACAAAACTAGTAAAAAGTCCCTCAAGTCATGCCTACTTTCAGATGATCACAAACACTTAGGGTTTCAAGACGATACTTTTGTCATTGTCTTTCTTGGAACAGCTACAGAATATGATCAGAGACAGAAGCTTTGTGGTGTTGCAGGAGGTACTCTGAAAGGGAAGGTTTCTTGCCCAGCTCAGTGACTCTGTGGTAGACGACCCATATAGAGGACCCAGATTAAATTCCCAGATCAGATCTTCTGCCCCCTAAGCTGGTTGGGGCTGGGGATGCTAATGAAGCAATGTTCACAGTCCTTGGGAGGAGGGAGAGGGAGGGAGTTACAGTAATCAACTGCAACAATGAGTGGCCAGATTTAGGACCTATGATTGCAGGAATCCAATAAGGGTCCTAATGTGGTCAAGGACAGTTACTGTATTGATTAGGCTAAGTGATATGGGAGGGGATATAAAAATGGTGAACTCCCCCCACCCCCACCCCCCGGTAGGTGTAAATGAAGGCTCATGGCACCAAATTCCACCCCCAGTTCTAAGTGAAATGGAAGCACAAAGGAGCATGAAGAAACTGCTGGGCCACTAAAGAGAAAAAAATGATACTTCATGCCATAACTTAAGTGTATATAAATATTTATACACACATATCCATCACATAGAAGTATTCATGTCTTAAACAGCAAGCAGCCACTGATTGGAAGCTGTCTATCATTTGTGATTTGTTGACGGGAAGTAAAGGATTTGTTGGTATGCTTAGGAAAGCTATCTTCAGAGGGTTTGCTATGGTAGGGCTTGATTCATCAAAGCTTTTTCCGATAGACACAGAATGGGAGAAATACCTTAGTGAATCAGGCCTTAGTTTGGTGTAGCAAAAATGACATGAGTCAGATGGCACCTTAGGGATATGATATAAATTAAGGAGTCTATTTACAACAGAGTGTTAGGGTTACTGCACATGGTAATGTGGGCATATAATGCAAGTTAACTTAGCATTAATATTAATTTTAGGGTTATGAAGTAATGACATGCAAAACCATAAAAATGACCTCTTTATTATGGAGGGTAAACTAGACACCCATTAAATAGTGCAAATGTAAATGCAGATGCATTAGCACAAAAAAATGTAACTAAGCATCAAGAAGTATAATTACATTTTGCATTAATATGTGCATTAATTAGCTTGCTCTGTAAGAACATTCATATTAAAATTGAGTGTTCCCCTTATTTGTGGAATGTTGTGTAAAGTTATTGTTTGCTTGTGACTGGTATTTTTTCTTCTGTTTTTTTTGCACTTGAAAGGAAAATTTGGTTCTTACCTGATAATTTTCGTTCCTGTAGTACCACGGATCAGTCCAGACTCATTGAGTTTATCTATCCATGCCAGAAGGTGCAGACAGAGAAAGTAAAACTGACACTGCTTTATATACACTGATGTCACCTGCAGTTCCTCAGTATTGATCTGTACCCAAGCTAAATACAAAAAACACCATTAAAAAACATTTCAATATAAATTTGATAAAAAAAAATTCTGATGTCTGTAATTTACAACAGTTGAGTGGACAACTCTCCACCCTCCTTAATACTTGGGCGGGTTCTGGACTGATCCGTGGTACTACAGGAATGAAAATTATCAGGTAAGAACCAAATTTTCCTTTTCCTGTATGTACCTGGATCAGTCCAGACTCCTGGGATGTACCAAAGCTTTCTAAACAAGGTGGGACCTGGAGAGTCCCACTCACAACATGCTTTCACCAAAAGACTGAGACTCCCAATCTGCCTCATCCAGCCAATAATTGTTGCGCTCGGAAGTGGACCCTTGTCCTGGGGCAGTGGAGAGATACTTCCTGATAGGAAACAGGAGGCAACTGCCCCCAGGGAGCGGAGCATGGGAGGAGACAGAGGCAAGGAAGAGCTTCACCACTGGAAGCCTGAGATCCTCCCGGGAGGAGCCCGTAGGGAACCGGGCCGCTAGAACTTAGGTGGGCTTCGCAGGGTCTCCTGGGAGATGGAAGTTCGGCATGCCTAGGCAGAAGAGGAGCACGGTCAGGTTCGAGACTGGAGGACAGATGACAGGCAGCAGGCAGAGTTACCAGGAACAAACCGAGGTCAGAAGGCAGGCAAGTCAAGGATCAAGCCGAGGTTAGTACCAGAGGGACAGTCCAAGGGTACTAGCTGGGGAGACCCGGAGGTCAGACGAGATCACAAGCAGGCCGAGGTCAGAAGGCAGGCAGCAGGCAGATGGGACTAGGGGCAGGCTGAAGTCAGATTCTGGCAGCGGTCAGATGAAGTCATTGGACAGGCAGAGGTCAGGATCCGGCAGCAGTCAGATGAGGTCATTGGACAGGCAGAGGTCAGATACCGGCAGCGGTCAAAGTCGTTGGACAGGCTGAAATAGAAAACTCAAGGAACAGTGAGGCAACACAACCTAGGAGGGAACCAGTTGCAAAGGCAAGCTCTGATTGTCAGAGCTTGCCTTAAATAGACCCAGGGAAGTGACATCATCCGAGGAGGGCTGGCAGCCCTAATGCATCATGGCCCCTTTAAACCTTGGGGAGGGGTGCATGCGCGCGCTAGGGAACTCCCTAGCAGAATGGAGCTCGGTGGCGGATGAGCCGCAAGAGAAGGCCCGGGACTGAACGGCGATGGCGTCCCCGCCGCACCACGGAGGAGGCTACCGTCGTCGCATTGTCTGAAAGAACTTGCACCAAATGCCCCTGAACTAAAGGCTGAAAGGCAAGCAAAGACAAACGTACCGCCTTGGCTTCCAAACGATTGGTAGACCAAGATGCCTCTATGGCTGACCAGGTGCCCTGAGCTGCTTGACTGACAAACTGCCCCCCATCCAGAGAGGCTTGCATCCATAGTCAGAATCACCCAATCCGGAACTTCCAAGGTGAACCCCCCTGCATGGGGTTGGGTGTGTGCAGCCATCAAGAGAGACTGTCCCTGGCCAAAGGGGAGAGAGGAACAGGCTGGTGATACTTCTCTGAGAACGGACTCCACTGGCCCAGAAGAGCCCTCTGAAGGGGACGAATATGAGCAAAGGCCCACAGCACCAGATCCAATGTGGAAGTCATGTAACCAAGGACCTGCAACACATCCCAAGCTCTGGGGACACACAACTGTGCCAAGCGCTGAATCTGAGTTTGTAGTTTGCGCACACTCTCTTCCATCAGAAAGACTCTGCCTTGGCTTGTGTTGAAAAACGCTCCCAGAGTTTGAGACGGAACTAGGTGGCTCTTGGCTAAATTCACCACCCAGCCTAACGACCGCAAAGTCCGAAGGACCGCTTGCACTGCTGTATGACAACTGGTCTCCGACTTCACCCGAATGAGCCAATCGTCGAGATAAGGATGGACGAGGACTCCCTGTCGCCTCAATGCTGCCGCTACGACCACCATAATCTTGGTGAAGGTATGAGGCGCCATGGCCAATCTGAATGGGAGTGCTTGAAACTGGAAATGCTGCCCTAAGACCATAAACATCAGGTAGTGTTAATGGTCTCAGGAAATGGGAATGTGAAGATACACTTCCGTCAAATCCAACGATGCCAGGAATTCCTGGGTGCATACCACCGCTATCACCGACCGCAACGTTTCCATCCGAAAATGGGGAAATTTCAATGCCGCATTGACCCGCTTTAAATGTAGTATGGGGTGAAAGGCTCCCTCCTTCGGGACCACAAAGTAAACTGAATACCGACCCATTTGAAGTTCATCCAGAGGCACTGGGACCACGGCCCCCAAGCGCTGCAACCTGTGCAAAGTCTCCTGCACCGTCCTGCGCTTCTGCAGTGAGCCGCAGGGGAAGTTTAGAAACAGGTGGCGGATGGGCCGGGAAAATTCTAAAGCGTAACCATCTCTTATCACACTGAGTATCCACTCATCCTGGGTAATTTTGGCCCACTCCTCATAAAATGAAGCCAGCCGACCTCCTATAAAAGGAATGGTGGAGTGGGCCGGCCTCCCTTCATTGTGTCAATTTGGAACCGGAGGTGCCGGCAGTGGTGGGGGCTCTGAAGGGCCGATGTCCTCCTCAAAAGGACTGCCCCAGGACTGACCGCAAGATTAAAAAGACCTCTGTGTCGTCGAAGAGATGCTCGGTTGTCAACACCTCCGAGTGTCCCGAAAACGCGGCCGTGGGGGAAAACTCCGTCTGCCCCACGGCTTGTCCTCCGGTAAGTGAAGCACCTTAGAGTTTCCTAATTGCTTCACGATCTGATCCAACTCCTCGCCAAATAAGAGCCGACCTTTGAATGATAAAGAAGCCAGCTGGGCCTTAGATGAAATGTCTGCAGACCAGTTACAGAGCCATAGGAGGCGCCTTGAGGAAACTGCAGCCCCCATAATGCAGGAAGATGTCCGCACCACATCATACAAGGCATCTGCTGCAAATGCAATGGCCGCTTCCAACCAGTCTGCCTGAGCACCTTGCAAACCTCTGAATGTCGGATCCTCCTGGGAACGCTGGACCCAGCGTAAGCATGCTCGCTGCATGAGGCTGGAACAAATCGCCACACGTAGACTCAAAGTGGAGACCTAAAAAATCCTCTTGAAAGGGATCTCTAGCTTGCGATCCTGAACATCCTTCAGAGCTGTTGCCCCCGCAACTGGAATGGTCGTTTTCTTTGTGACGGTGGATACCGCAGCATCCACCTTAGGGACAACTCCAGGGCCTGCTCCGGCAAGGTATAAAGCTTGGCCATGGCCTGAACAACTTTCAATCCCACGTCCAGGTTATCCCACTCCTGATCCACCGTTTTAATGGACTCATGATATAGGAACCCGGAAGGGGGGGCGCTGCATGCCCTCCAAAACTGGATTTGCACCATCCTTGCGAGGGTCGTCAGGTGGAGGCTGAAGTCCCAGCTCCTCCAGAACTTGGGGAATGAGAGGTGCCAATTCTTCCCTGTGGAACAACCGTAGGATTTGGGGGTCATCCCCCTCTGCCGCAGGCCCGGGATCAAGATCATCACTTTGGCTCGTGTCCGCTGCATTCGGGTCCGCCGCCCGATTGCAGAAAGCATTGCCCCCAGGCCAGAGGCATTTCCCTGTGGCACCATAGCAGGCAAGCGCAGCACTCGGGCGGTCACAGTACCTTCTTGCAACCCCCCCCCCCCCCGCCTGCCCTGACCTGAGCCGGACTCTGGCAGCCTATCTGGAGGTGAACTGGCCTCCGGGAGTAAAGAAGGGGGGTTTTGGCCACCTCCTCTGGGCACAAAGTCCTCCTGTTGTGCCAAAAATGCTTTGTGCATAAGTAGCCCAAATTCCGGCAAGAATGGAGCCGGGGCCAGTACACTGTATACATCCACAGAAAGAGAGCCATCCCGGAAGCCTGCCGAGTCCACCTGTCCCCCAATAGGACCTGGATGAACCGGGGAAAGGACCGGAGGAAAATCCCCCTCAGACCCCAAAAGCATGGGCTTGAACGCCAGGGGATCCAAGATGGCCACCGTTCTCATGGTTACCGCACTAGGCAGCTGCACGTGGACTGAAGCACTCAGAGCCACAGAGGAGGAAAGGATGCAACCTTCCTCCTTTTGGTAGGCACTGGGAGCACCAAGGGACCCTCCCCCCTGAAACACAGGCTGAGCTCAGACCGCGCCAATTTAGCAGCTTGGGAATCACTCCACATGCGCAGCAGACCACCCCCCTCACCATCGTGTCACTGGCGGCCCGATCAAACACCAAAAGTAAAAAATAGAAAAATGAAGAAAATCTAATAGCAGCCTCATTATGAATTTCTGCTTCTAACACTGAAAAGAGCTGTCCAGCTCAATTCAGCAACTTAACTAACATAGGAGAGGAAAGTGAGGAAAAAAACTAAGGAGCCAACACGTGGAAAGGAGGGATCTGGACCACCAGATGTGCACCTCACGGTTACCTGTGGAGTGGGCGTACAAAAGGGTCTCTGACCACCAGCCTGTCCGCCTCGACCAAACAGGGTAAGGGTCCCTCACGAGAAACCCCAACCCCTGGGAGGAAGGCTCAGAGCAAAAATCAAAAATAGGACCAGAAATACTGAGGAACCGCAGGTGGCATCAGTGTATATAAAGCAGTGTCGGTTTTACTTTCTCTGTCTCCACCTGCTGGCACGGATGAATAAACCCAGGAATCTGGACTGATCCGGGTACATACAGGGAACACCTTTTTTCTGTACAAACATATTCTCGGTTGCAATTTTCAATTTATATGGAAAAAGTGAAAAAAAAACCCATTGGTATTAATGCTCTGATTTAAATGTGCTATATTAAGTAAACCCCTTAGAGAAATAAGCAGTGGTGGGAAGCAGGAAGCAATTTACAGTGGAAGCTGACAGAGAAAACAATAATGTAAAACCCTGGTGCAGAGCAGGAATGCCAAAAATGTAACACTGCATGACCTTGCACAAATGAAATCAGCCTTCTGCTGTAAGGATGATGATGTCTGATTGAGGCAGTGGCACCCTATTTCACAATGATTTCTGCAGTACATGCAAATAGATCTCATGAATATTCATTGTGGAGATTCTGAAAACCCAATTGGCTTGTGGCCCTCGAAGCCCAAGTTTGATCCCTGATCTGGAAGATGGGGTGTGAAAAGCAAGGGAAAATGGAAGCAGGAGTGGCAACTCTGCTTCTGTATTTACTACTTGCATTTCACAAAGACATTGTAATCCCAACTCTAGTAATATATTAACAACTCCTACTCAGCGGTCTCTGATTCTAGGTCTATCAAAGGCAGTATCTGAAATCCAGATGGTTATTTATCCAATACCTGCAGGGTGGTGAGGTTCCAAGAGTCATAGTCATCTTCAGTGCATTCCCTGGAGAAAGATGGCCTGAAGTCTACTTTCACCAGTTCCCAGTCTGAACGAAAACTGATATGACCAAAAATTCTGCCGAGGAAAGATAAAAAGTAGAAAGCTAAGAAGAAGAAAACTAGAGAACATGTGAACTAGAAAGCATAAGAACAACTGCCTCCTGGTAACCTCAGGAAGATATCAAAAGAGGGTGCAAAGTAGAGCTTTACACTCTGTGACTCACTTTCTGGGTCACAGAGTATATAACGAATAATTTCAGCACGTGTATCTGAGTGGCATGCAGCTGTACATAACCCAAAGGATATGGAGTTGAAGTGTTCTGTTTTCAAAAGAATGTTCTCATAAACACAGAACAAGATATGAGAAAACCCTTTTCAAAATAGGGCCTAATGCACAGGAACAGTTCTAACATTAAGGGAGATGAGGCGACCGCTTCAGGATGCAACATTTTGAGATCGGCAAAAAGTGCCTCCCTTAAACACTCCTGTGGCAGCTACCTCACTTTGCTGCACAGTGATTACTAAAGTGCCCACTGGATTCCTAAGAGAGGCCCAGTGGGGCCATGGCAAACCCCATCCTACCATGGCCCTCTGAGAAGTCTGGCGGGACCACGGCAGATCCCATCCTGCTGTAGCCCAGAAGAGAGGAAGAGGTCCCCTCCCACTGCAGCTGAAGAAAAGAGGGGGAGGGCCTGAGTCTGTGTATGTGTATGTGAGTGCCTGTGTGGGAGATAGAGAGGGTGTGTGTGCATATGAGTGCCTGTGTGGGAGATAGAGAGGGTGTGTGTGCATATGAGTGCCTGTGTGGAAGATGGAGAGGGTGTGTGTGTATATGAGTGCCTGTGTGGGACATGGAGAGGGTGTGTGTGTATATGAGTGCCTGTGTGGGACATGGAGAGGGTGTGTGTGTGTATATATGAGTGCCTGTGTGGGAGATAGAGAGGGTGTGTGTGTATATGAGTGCCTGTGTGGGACATGGAGAGGGGGTGTTTGTATATGAGTGCCTGTGTGGGAGATAGAGAGGGTGTGTGTGTATATGAGTGCCTGTGTGGGACATGGAGAGGGTGTGTGTGTATATGAGTTCCTGTGTGGGAGATGGAGAGGGTGTGTGTGTATGTGAGTGCCTGTGTGTGAGTGAGTGTCTGTGTGCACAACAGTGCATGTAAAAATAATATATATGTTGTGATATTTTTACCTCAGAAGACTATGAATGCCCTTTTTCATGTAAAATCTGTTATTATAAATGTATAATTTTTGTGTGCAAGGCCCTAAGGTTCACCTAGTGCATCTAATACCGTTGCACACACAGACCCCCCATCATTCACCCATCTTCCACTTCTTCAGGTGGCAAATGCTGGGTAAACCTGGGAGGCAGGTCATAGTGTTCCTGGGAGTGTGGCATGGTTGCCAGGTACCTAGAAATATTATCACTCACACTGCCACTCCTCTGACCCCTGCTTTCCCCCTTATGCAGCATTTCAAATCACCAAACGGGCCACACGCCAAGGGGATCCCCCTTGGCACTCTCAATGACTTGACCTGTGCTGTGCCTTGGGGGAAGAGAGGGAGCACCATCTCATCCCTCGCCTCAGGTAGCAGATTGCCTTGAGCTGCCCCTGCCAATGGATGCAAGTAATTTTCATTCTACATTTCATTTGACCAGTTTTTACTGACGCCAAATAGCAATCTGCTTAAAAACCTGATGACATCTTAACTTTACAGTAATAAAAAATATATATATACAAATAAATAAATAGCTATAAATGAGGATATTCAGAGTTGAGCTATCTGACATGCCCTTCCGTCCTCCTAAACATTTTAGGCTATCAGATGACATATGGTTCAAACTGATGAACTTTTCTCTCCTCTTCATACGCTTTCTGTATGGGCTACTTGGACATCCACTTTTGTTCCCTTTCTTTTTAGGGTTCTGACGTCAAAGCCTTGAACACTTATAATACACTGCCTGTGCCCATCCATTTGTCACCACCAGAAGGCACAGTGCAAGAAGGGAAGTGTGTGAGTGAAGTGGAAAAGAGAAATTGGAAATGGTTATTTATTCTTTCCGATAGTAGTTACAAGGTTTCGGAGAGACATCGTCTCATTTCATTACTAATGAGTAGCAGATATAAAAAGAATTGGAGAGAGTATTTTTTCACTTAACACGCAATTAAGACAAGGAATCTGTTGCAAGAGGATATGATCAAGACATCTAGCATAGTGTAATTTTTAAAAAGTTTGGATAAGTTCGTGGAAGACATGTCCATAAAAAATTATTAGCCAGTTAGTCTTGGGAAAGCCTCGGCTTGTCCCAGGGAGTGGGCATCAAGAAATGGATCTACTCTTTGAAACTTCTGGGTACTGACTATTACAATCCTTTATCACTTTAGCTTCATGTACACTTCCACCCATATCTCACAATTCTCTTATTACCAAGCTCCTTGCCAATGCTTTAGTAATTTCAAATCTTGCTTGCCACGTTTTACTCACTGATCTTTTCCTTAGTTCCCTCTGACTCCTTCAACAAAAACACAACGCTGCTGTTTCTGTCTTCCCAAATCCTTCTTTATTTCATTGCAGGCATTGGCAACCTAAATCCAGAATCCACCTTAAGATCTTTCACTTGACCTACCTTTTTCTTTATAGCTCTGCTGGTTCCAGATTTTCAAGACAGGTTAATCCAGTCCTGGTTTTACCCCACTGGATACCGGGATTTGTAGTCTTGCTTCTCTTAGGCAATGCAATAGGAAAATTATAACTACAAATCCCGGTATGTAATATATGCGCATAATAATCTTAAATGTATGCCCAGAGGCGGGTAATTTATGATGTGGGCTGATGTGTACATATATCTCACTTATGAAAATACTTACTTGTGCGCCTTCTTTCAAGTACCGGTTCACCGAAACAGCTATCGCTTGGCCAAGGCCCTCCATCAGTTCACCCACACCCTCCAACATTTGCCCTAGAGGCCCCCATCCAAAAACTGCAGACAAAGGAGAAATCAGATTTGATTTCTGTGACTTGATTAGCAGGTGCAAATGCATGCACACGGTGGTTTATGCATTTTTGATGGCCCAGCATCCTGTTTCCAACAATGGCCAATCCAAAGTCATAAGCACCTGGTGTGTACCAAAACATTAAATAGATCTCAAGCAGTTTATGGATTTTTCCTCTAGGAACTTATCTAAACCTTTTTTAAACCCAGTTACTCTAACTGTTATAACCAGTTCCTCTGGCAATTAATTCCAGAGCTTAACTATGCGCTGTTTTCTTCAATTTGCTTTAAATGAGCTACTTACTAACTTCATGGAGTGCCCCCTAGTCCTCCTATTATTTGAGAGAGTAAAAACCTGATTTGCATTAACCTCTTAAAGTCCTTTCATGATTTTGTAGAACTCTATCATATCCCTCGACAGTTATCTCTTCTCCAAACTATGATTTTGGTCACCTTTCTCTGCTAGCAGAGTTCCACCTAACATTCTGGCTTTAAAAAGATAGAGCAGGTAACAAAATGTGTTTTTTTGGCTCACCAGGGCTTTATAGATGTGTCAGACAGAAGGCCTCATTTTATTGCATACGATAATTTTTGCTAACCCATGATAATGGCCACTATGACACAATAAAAACATTTTTGCCACCCTACTGCAAATAAAAGAAGTGGTCTTATTTCCCACAATAAATATGGCATTAGTATGTGATATTTTACTGTGAAATGTGGTAGGACTCCTTCATTTGCATTATTTTCTTGATTTTGTATGCTCATTATCATATTTAAATACTAATGCATGTTGCAGTAAGCATCATGGGCAAGTATTGCTTTATTACCCTCTAGACCATGTTTAGTGTTTGATGATGCTCTAATGTGGCTTGATGAATGACCTGGTAAGTTTGTACCTGAGGCAACGAAGGGTAAAGTGACTTGCCCATGGTCACAAGCAGTGGCAGTGAGATTAGAACCCTGGTTTTCCTAATTTGTAGCCCACTACTCTAACCACTAGGCTACTCCTTCAGGAGGGATGTGAAGTCTTGAAAACCATTAGGAAGTACATGCATCTGAAACCTGATTCATTCTTGAGAGTTAAAGGGAACCACAGACATGCAGTTTGCTCTGTAACTGCTAATAATTTCCTCATGACATTTTAATGCACTGTAGCAAGTCCAAAATGTGTAGGCAATACCAGGAATCAACATTTTTCTTCATAACATTACTACTTTATAATGACATGAACAGCAAAAATAGATTGAATTTATTGTTTAGTGGCTTTTCATGTAACTAGTTGTCTCAGTTAGCTGATACTTTACCCATATAATAATATCTGTTCGCAGAACCATATGTACAGTAATTGAGCTACAGTGGAAATCAAACAGTTGGTTTAGGCAATTTCTCGGTTCGTTGGCCTGGTCTCTGCAGTTTCTTTCTGGTTAGTTGATTTGTACTTCAATTCTGCAACTTGAGGTATATAAAGATGCTATTTTTCCAGTAACTATTTTATGGCAAAAGACATTTTATGTGCTTATGAGTCTTTTCAAAAGCAGGTAAATGATGTTTATTCAGTAGCACCACATACTGTATACTTACCATTGAACTTTGGGCTACTCAGAAATAAAACTGCATGCAAGTTTAAGGCTACGACAGCTCAGTAGGCCAAGTGACATCAAGAACAAATGTCAAACCAGTTTGGAAGGTTCAAAGTATTCGCTCTGGCACATTTTTATTAACTGATTCAATGCTCAAAGTTTGGATTTTTGCCCCTGTAAACAAAATACCATAAATATAAAAGAAGAGTCTTAGTTTCACTGGGGCCCTAATGATAATGGCTGGTTTTCCTACTAAACCCAGAAAACTCTCTGCTTGGTACTTAAATACCACACTCAGCTAGACTAAGCACCCAGGGACAAATAAAACAAGTAACAAAATGTTTGCTTTGCAGCAGTAGCTGCAACTGTTTGGCCCCTGGCATTTTAGATTAGCTTTAGAATCAAAAGGACAGTCCCCTCCAACCTAGGAACTGGCCCTTCAAACTAGAAACCCAGCCAGCATGTCTCTCAGCCTCTCTCACAGCCCCTGCAGAATCAACAGTCTTCCTGAGAAAGAATGAATGGAGAAAGAAGCAGCATAATTTGCAAAACAAGAGAAATAGTTCTTTAAAGAATCAGATCAGGAAATAAGGTAAAAACAATTGGCAAAAGCATAAGTACAGTAACAATCACATGTAGATCAATACCTGACACATTCGTGCTCCCTGCTTACCTCCACCATGGAGCACAATAGGCGATCAGACCTCCAAACAGTCTTAGTCATCTCCAAGTACCACAGTAAATGACGCTTGAAGTCCAAGGAACGCAAAAGGCGGGACTCAATTTCATTTCTGAACCTGTTCAAGGGAGGCAGAGATATGGACTGATTCAAATGAAAATCTGAAACCACTGTGGGCAATAAAAGGACACAGTCCGAAGTTGAACTGCATCCAGAATTATTTGGAGAAAGAGCCTGCTGCTCAGAGACCCAACGTGCCAAACATATTGTTACCAGAAAAACGGTCTTCAAGGTAAGCAGCCGTAAAGAAAGAGTACGAAATGGTCAAAAAGTCTGACATGCCAAGAACTCAAGGTCCAAGTTAAGATCCCAGAAAGGCACTGGAAACCACAACGGGGAGTGAAGATGTTTAACTCCCCACACATAAGAAGTTGCCATACTGGGTCAGACCAAGGGTCCATCAAGCCTAGCATCCTGTATCCAACAGTAGCCAATCCAGGTTACAAGTACCTGGCAAGTACCCAAAACATTAAGAAGATCCCATGCTACTAATGTCAGTAATAGCAGTGTCTATTCCCTAAGTCAACTTGATTAATAGCAGTTAATGGACTTCTCCTCCAAGAACCTATCCAAACCTCCTTCAAACCCAGCTACACCAACCGCACCAGCCACATCATCTGGCAACAAACTCCAGAGCCCAACTACGCACCAAGTGAAAAAGAACCTTCTCCGATTAGTCTCAAATGTGCCACTTGCCAACCTCATGGAGTGCCCTCCAATCCTTCTATTATCCAAAAGAGTAAACAACCGATTCACATCTACCCATTCCACACCTCTCACGGGACATGTCATGATGGGAAAGCAAAGGTCCTCCATTGACTCTTTCCTTGTAACAAGCCAGTACCTCAACTTGAACCTTCAAGGTGTTAAGAGCCAAACCCTTAGTAAGCTGTCCATAAAAATCCCAATATCAAAGGAATAATCACCTTGAGTGGTTGAGTACCTCACTCTAAACACCAGGCCTCACAGACTCTCCAAACTGTAACATAAGCTAGAGAAGTAGAAAATTTCCAAGCCCGAAGAAGAGTGGAAATTACAGCAGGTGAATTACTGCGCTTCAACAATGATCCCTTTCACTGGCCAAACTGTAAGACAGAACTGACCCAGATCCTCAAACAGAATGGGCCCCTGACGTAACAGATCCATCCAAGATGATAGCCGAAGGGGACTGCTAACTAGAGGTTTCTGGAGATCGGTGTATCATGGCCTTTGATCCCAATCCGGAGCTAGTAAAAAGATGGTATTAGTTTGACTTGCAATCTTCTGTACCAGCGTGCCTATCAAAGGCCAAGGCAGGAACACATACAGAAGTGGTCACATACAGAAGTGGTCACTCCTGAATGAAAGTGTCTAAGTCCATCACTTTTGGGTCCTGCCTGTGACTGAAGAAGCATGGAACCTTCCCATTGTTGAAGTTTGCCAACAGGTCTTCAAGGTAAGCAGCAGTCCACCAGGAGCTGAAAGGCCTTGCCCATCAGCTCCCATTCTCCTGGCTCCAAGCTTCTCCTGTTGAGGAAATCAGCTCTGATCACAATGTGGGAGGCGGATATGCTTAGGAGATGCTGCTCCACCCATACCATGAGTGCATCTATTT
This sequence comes from Rhinatrema bivittatum, assembly GCF_901001135.1. NCBI lineage: Eukaryota > Metazoa > Chordata > Amphibia > Gymnophiona > Rhinatrematidae > Rhinatrema > Rhinatrema bivittatum. The sequence continues at coordinate 214,584,407 of NC_042615.1, read as the reverse complement.
CCTCCAACACTGTCGACCCTTGGTTCCACCCTGATGATTATGTAAGCCAGCATTGTCACACTGTTGGACATTATCTGGACCACCCAAGCCTCAAGCCACTCAGCAAACCACAGCCATGCTAACTGAAAATACCAGTAGTCTCAAAAGCGGCCACTCACCCGAGAAGTCTGGGAAACTGGCTTCTTCCCCTCTGGCAAACAAGGGACCTGTGTCTGCCATTTTTTCCAATTCACTGCCAAACAAAAGTGAGCCTCTGAAGGGCAGCTTAGTCAGATTGGACTTTGAAATAGTATCTGTGGACCAGTTGTGCAGCCACACTGTGCCTGGCCACAATAACTGAAGCAGCTACTCTGGCAGCTGTGCATACTAAGTCACAGCCCGCAACAGCCAAGAAGGTGGCCCCTGGTTCTACCATAAATCCCAAATCAGACCCAATGTCACCACATTCTTGACAAAGACACAAGGTAGCCCAAGCTGCCAAGGTGCAACAAGAAGCAATTTGCAAGTTCATTATCCCTTTCTCAAAGGCTTGCTTCAGGATAGCCTCAATCCTCTTATCCTGAGCATCGTTCAGTGCCATACCTCCCTCTACTGGGTTGGTGGTATGTTTCATGACAGAACACACCAAGGCATCCATTTTAGGGAAACACAACTGCTCTCTGGCTGCGGAACCAATGGGGATAAACCCACCAAGACACAACCTCCTTTAAAGGACACTTCTGGTGCATTCCATTCCAGATCAATCAACTCCTGGATTGCATCCAAGAGAGGAAAGAAACAAGAAGCCTTGCGCAGGGTTACCAAAGTTGGAGCCTTCTTCTTCATCCCCAAGGAGTCAGGCCCAGCCACTCCAAGGGTCTTCAGGGTCTGAGATATCAGACCTGGTAACTCATCTTTCTGAAATGTAGAAGAGTTCTATATGGCTCCAAATCTGAGGGAACAAGCCCTTCCTCACCAGGAGAGTCCCCGCCATTATCATTGGTATGATCCTGATCCACCTGCATTTGAGCTCTATCACACCACACTGCACTATAATGCTTGACCATGGGGAAAGGCTTAGAGCACCTGGACCTACCTTAGCGGGAACTGCAGCTTCAGCAGACAAGTCCTGCAAAAATGTCTGCAATCCATGGAAGAATTCCACCCAAGAAAAGGAGGCCGGGTCCATTCTAGGCCCCATAGGCCTGAACCTGACGTCTTGCAAGCCAGTGTCCCCTGAGAACTTGATCTGTGGACCAATCAAGGGAGTGGACACCCCTGCAGTGTCTCCCTTGGTCCCTGTCCCCTCAGACTGAGGAGATGGACCATCGTCGGCAAAATTGGAAGGAAGCAAATCTCCTCGAGCATCCAGGCAGTGCCGACACAGGTTTAAAGAAAGCTCTGGCTGAATGGTCTTGGTGTGGTAGGCAGAACAGATAGAGAGATGCTTAGGTTTCTTCGCCACAGCGTACAGCCCGATGAAGGCTTGCGCCAAGCTTTCCCGCATATACAAGCGCCCCTAAAATGGACGCACAAAAAACGTGCATCCAAGCCCCTCGCGCCTAGATCACCCATTCTACTGGACTCCCAAACTGGATGCTCAGAAGTGTCGTCTAAACCGGGTGCACAAAATATGCATCCAGAAGAAAGAACACCCAAATTGAATGCACAGACGAGAACAGATGCACATGGACGTGCAAGCGTGTGCCAACAGACTGTAGCAAAAAAGTGCATGAAAGTATTATGTGGTCTATCGCACGTCAAAATGGGAGAACCCTGGGAATGGGGCCTAGCCAAATGGCTGCTTAACCCGCTATGCCTGCATTCTCTCCTCACCTCACAGAACTTCCCAGAGACGTGAGTGGAACAGTCGAATGCTGAGGAAACAGACACTTCTCTTGCTATCTTCCTGTTGCTGACTCATTTTAATTTTTTTAAAATTAAAAACTTTTACCTGAGCTCAACCCTTCCTGGCTGAGAGTAGGAATGAGTCTCAGTTACGGGGGGAGAGGGCTAAAGCCTTCACTGACGAGCATCTCTCGGCCTGCATCCACTAATTGGAATTTAGGTCCACGCCAGTCAAGGCTACCGGACTGAAGGCACTCTAGTGAGGGAGGGACCGCACGGTAAAACCTACTTTGAAGGTTTTATATTTTTCCATATATCTTTGCCCCTTTGTTTATGGTCCATTATCTATGAAGCATTTAATGTTGTATCTTCTGCTCTCTTTTTCAGAAACTGTATTTAAACTTTTTGACAACATAAAAGGGACATTTCTTTGTATATAAGCTATCCCTCCTGATGCAATACAGTTCCATGTTGGGGGACTGATTGTTAAATAAAATTTGCTGTGTATATATTTTGAAGGCAACATCACCTCCTGTGCTCACTTATACCATTAGTTTCATATGCAAGCTCCTTTTGCAACACACCCATTTTGTTTTTTTTATGTTCTATTTAGTGTGTTTGCGTGTCTTTTCACATTTTTTTTTTTGGTAGAGTATTCTTACTCTACTACAAATGCTCTAAGGGCATTTCGCTGGGTAAATAAGGAGTTATCTGACAAGATTTATTTGACTCAAATCCTATTGAACCCTATTGAGAGACTGGCACTTGGCTTATTCAGGTGCTAGTCCCTCTCATATTTTATGCACTCCATTTGGATGGAGTTACATGTGTATGGCATATTGAAATATAGGCATACTTTTTAGCCACTAGGCAGCATAATCTCTTGCTGCAGGACTCATGTGACATTTACTGTTTTGCTTTTATGTTTTTGATGCTCAATGAGACTTGTTAGCCAATATGTTTAAATTTACAATGTTAATTTTGATCTAGTTTACCCTGTTCCAAGTTCCGTAACCTTGTTCTATGTAATGCCTGTAGGCGAAATTTATGTTCTGTTTCAATGTAAACCGATGTGATCTATATTTCATACAGGAACACCAGTATAAAAAAAATAAATCTAAAAATAAATAAATAAATACATTTTCTGAAGGTTGAGTCTAGCTGGATGACTCCTAAAGTTAGCCAGCTTGAACCTTTTGGAAAATCTATCCCTAAAAGCCTGACCTAAAAACAATTTGCTAAAGGGATAACATTTCAGACTTTCCACATTGGGACAACATCCGTGGATTCTTTCTGACCATGAACGTTGCACCAATTTTGAAAGAGAAAGTATGTACCTACTTTCACTTGGAAACATGCCATGGGATCAAAGTACTATTGACATAGGCCACCTGCTTTTCAGTGCAGGAACTTTTTATCAAGGGAAGTTGACAATGTAATCTGCGTGCATTACTTCCTTCCACTCACCTAAACCCCCGCCTCCCAGCCACCAGTTAACATCTCCTCATCATGTGGTTGAGAGTATGCGTGTTGTCCAACATCACACAGACTTTTAGCCATACTGAGGAATGACAGTTTTCAGATACATAAATCAATATTTAGCTGAGAAAATGGCTTTCAAGATTACTCTCTACATCAGTGGTCCCCAACCCTGTCCTGGGGGCCCACCAGCCAGTCAGGTTTTCAAGATATCCACAATGAATATGCATGAGAGAAAATTTGCATGTCATGGAGGCAGTGCATGCACATTTTCTCTCATGCATATTCATTGTGGATATCCTGAAAACCCAACTGACTGATGGGCCCCCAGGACAGGGTTGGGGATCACTGCTCTACATGAATAAAATTTCTGTTTGTCAAGCCAAAATATATTTTTTTTCTGCATCAGTGTAAACGTATTCTTTATAAAGCACTATCAGTCTACAGACTGCTAGGTGTAGGTAGGCCAAAGAAAAAAAAAAAAAAAAGACACATTACATAAAGATTTACAGCCTGACAAACAATGAAGAGCTAGACAGACAAATGAGAATGTATAACCCTAGCCCAAAGTCCTAATGAAGGAGAAAAGGCATAAGGAAGTGCTTGGAAAGCCCAAAGCAGTGCACATGTGATGCAGGGATGAGAAAAAGTGCTCACAGAGGAGTGAGTTAAGAAATGCTTTACTAAAGTGAAGATTTTAAATCAGGATATGTGTAAGAGGGTGCCCATTTCCTGCTTCAGCTGGTCCAAGTGTCCCCGTTATGACAGAGGTTTCTCCAAACTTTGCCTGCCTGTGATGTCAGTGTAGTGTCAGTGTTTCTAAGGAGGAGCACCACTCCCCATTGGGAGAGGCAGTAGGAGATTATGTATAGAGGCTATGAGGTCTTCACTAGAAGGCCCTAGTTCTCATCCCTTGCTTAGACAGCTGCAGAGGGGCATACCTTTCAATTCAGCACCTCCCCCCAGAGCTTATCGGGAATCAGAAATCATTTAGGCACAAGGGGGAGGGGGAGTTATTTCAGTCTGGTCTCCAAGGGGCTGATGCAATACAGTGTGCTCAGCTGAGTGCACTGTATAGCCCGCAGTCAGACGTGGGTTAAATAGGCGCTAATCCACCCCCTAATGCAATAGGGGAATAGCGCCTATTTAACGCATGTCCAACGTGGAGTGAATGGGATAGCGTTCATCACATGCAAATGCTTGTGAATGAGGCTATTGCTCATTCACTCCAAATGCAAAAAAATAAATGTGCGTCTCAAACGCACATTTATCGCTCCGCTATTAATGCCTGCCTGAGGGCATTGAAAAGAATTACAGAAAAGCAGAAAAAACTGCTTTTCTGTACTTCTTTTAAAAGTTAAAAAAAAAACCCCAAAACCCTCAGCTGGCTGCATTGAAGACAGACCGCTGCTAACGCAACCCCCTAATTATAATATTGCATGGTACCCCCTTGTGGGCACCATGCGCACGTTAAGAAAGTGAGTGCTTTTTTTTGCATCGGCCCCCAAGTTAGGCTCCCAGCATAACACAGAAGAGAGAGACACTGCTTTGCCAGGTCCTTTGATAGGACTGGATAGGAGAGAGTGAGAAATAGAAGGCTAAAGAAGTTAGGGCTGTTCAATTTGGAGAACAGACGAATGAGGGGGGATATGATAGAGGTCTACAAAAGCATGAAAGGACTTGAACAAGTTAATGTAAATTGGTTATTTACTCTCTCAGAAATGGAAGGACCAGGGGTCACTCCATGAAATTAGCAAGTAGCTCATTTAAAACAAATTGAAGAAAATTATTTTTCACTCAGTGCATAGTTAAGCTCTGGAATTCATTGCCAGAAGATGTGGTTACTAGGGATGTGCATTCGTTTAGAACAAATTAGGCAATTTCAACAAAATTGCCAAATTTGTCCTGGTTTGGGAAAAATCATTTTTTGGGTTAGCGTGGGGAGGGGAGGGGCACATTTATTTTAAAAAACCCAACCCAACCCTTCAAATTTACTTAATTACAACCTCCCCACCATCCTGATCCCCCCCCCCCAAGACTTACTGAAAGCCCTGGTGGTCCAGCGGGGGTCCCGGGAGTGATCTTCCGCTCTTGGGCCGTCGGGCCTGCCAGGAATGAAAATGGCGCCGGTGGCCCTTTGCCCTTATCATGTGACAGGGGCTACCAGTGCCATTGGTCGGCCCCTGTCACATGGTAGGAGCAATGGATGGCTGGCGGCATCTTTGAAAATGGCGCGGGCCATCCATTGCTCCTTCCATGTGACAGGGGCCGACGAATGGCACCGGTAGCCCCTGTCACATGGTAAGGGCAAAGCGCCACCAGCACCATTTTGATTAGTGGCAGCCAAAGGCCAGAGAGGGAGAGAGCGCTCCTGGGACCCCGCTGGACCACCAGGGCTTTTAGTAAGTCTTGGGGGGAGGGAATCAGGATGGTGGGGGGGAGTTTGTAATTAAGTAAATTTGAAGGGTTGGAGTGGTTTGGTTTTTTTTGGGGTCATTTCCGAAAATGAAACGAAAAAAGTTTTCAGGTTTGGGGAGTGGACCAAAATGGTCCACCCCCAAAAGCAAAAACAAAAACGAACTGAAAAAAAAAATTGTGCACATCCCTAGTGGTTACAGCAATTAGTGTAACTGGGTTTAAAAAAGGTTTGGAAAAGTTCCTAGAAGATAAATCCATAAACACATATGACGGTAATTAATAAGCAATAGTAGCTTGTGATTTATCTAATGTTTGGGTGCTGGCCAGGTACTTGTGACTTGGATTGGCCACTGTTGGAAACAGGATACTGGGCTTGATGGACCCTTAGTCTGACCCAGTATGGCATATTGTATTTTCTTATGTAAGGATTTTTGCAGTTTTCCGGCAGTTTATACAGTTTTGACCTGTACCTTTCCTGGCAGTCTGTATCCCCTGCTCAGGGTGGTCAGGAGGGACTGTGTACCTTTTCTCCCAGACCAAGAGGAAGTTACAGTACTCAGTTAGGACACAGAAGATGTTGCCAGTTTGAGTTTTTGTCTATTTACAGAGGGAAGGAAGCTGTTTGTTTTCTGTCACCCATCCTTGCCCAGAACGGGAAGCTGTGGGCGCTGCTTTCCTCCAGAAAGGTCTGAGTATCTTTTGAAGAGGAGTTGAAGGGAGAGAAGAGGAAAAGGCCATCTGGAGACCCTCAATGGAGTTTCTACCCGTGGGACACAGAGGACACTGCTAGGTTGGAGTGTGGGATTCTTCGTGGACCTCGGGTAATGTGGTAGTGGATCGAGTCACAGTTAGGACACACCAGCCCACTTGGGACAATGGAGGATAAGCAAGTTTCAAGCCCCTGCCTGGAGGGATACATGCACAGATACAGAAATTCTTTAAATCCTGACTCCTATAAATATGCAGATCCTGGATGTACTTGGACTCTCTATTTATTGTACCTATTAATTCTTTTGAAATCAATCACAGTAAACTTTAATTTGTACACCCATCCAGAGAATCCAGCCTGTCCCAAAGAACTATGGTAATTCACATACATGGGAGATCACTACTGCCTGGGCCAAGAAGGTTAACCTTCCCCCGACAGAAAAGAATCCACCCCTTGTGGAGAGAAGAGTTGGGGGAAATGGCAGAGAAGGTAGCCCCAAAAGAAATTCTTTTGTGTGCCTTTGGAATAACAGTAGCAATCCAGAACATATGGAGCAGGGGGCTTTTGGCTTTTGGGAAAGGAGTTAGAGATTCTAAGATATGGCGTCTTGACTGGGGTTGGAGTTATCTCTTCACAGAATAGCACCAGGGGCTTTTCAATTGACAGCAAAGGCTCAGGGGAGCAGGAAGAGGATTCTAAGCTCTGGAGTCCTGCTGGTGCTTGCAGCCATCTTTTCCCAGAGTGGCTCCATAGAGAGGCTCCAGAGAAGTTTAAGGGAGAGCATTCTAGGAGATGGGTTCCTGGACTGCAGAAGTTGAAGAAGAGGGTCCTGAAGATTTGGGACAAATGTAATAGCTGGTGTCAGAGGAAGGGTAACTTAAACATAGAAACATAGAAATAACGGCAGAAGAAGACCAAACGGCCCATCCAGTCTGCCCAGCAAGCTTTCGCACTTTTTTTTTTCCTCTCACATACTTATCTGTTTCTCTTGGCCCTTAGTAACCTTTTTTTATTTTATTTCCCTTCCACCCCCGCCATTAATGTAGAGAGCAGTGTTGGAACTGCATCTAAGTAAAATAGCTTAATTAGTTAGGGGTATTAACCACCGCAATAAGCAAGCTACACCAATGCTTATCTGTTTATCCAGACTATGTAATTCAGTCCTTGTTGATTGTTGCCTGAATATAGATCCACCTTTCTTCATTCCCCCCTGCCGCTGAAGCAGAGAGCCATGCTGGCTATGCATTGAAAGTGAAGTATCAGTCTTGCTCCCCTGCCGTTGAAGCAGAGGGCTATGCTGGATATGCGTGAAATGTCAAACTTCCTCCCTGCCGTTGAAGCAGAGAGCTATGCTGGCTTTGCATTGAAAAGGTCTACCAGAGTGATGTTGAGAGCCCTAAGGAGAAAAGGGGGGGAGGGGAGAAGGTGAGCCTGGAGAGTGTGTGGGAGGTGCCAGAGTAAGGGAAAGCCTGCCTGGGACAATTCACCAGACTCAGTCTAATTCAGCTACAATCAGCCGGAGGTACCAGAGAAAGAGAAATGGATTTTGGAAGAAAAGATTACTGCTATCAAACAGGTACTGGAGGGTCCAAGGTGAAAGGGCTACCTATCTGAAGGAGCAGACCTTTTTGGGTAAATAAAGACTGGATTTGATTTTTGTAACTTTGGACTTTCTTTCTGTGGTGCACTGTGGAGTTGTGTATTGATTTGGATTTAGATTTCCCTGCCAGCAGTCAGTAAAGATATTTTTATTTTGAAACATAGCACCGGGTCGCCCTATTGTGGCAGGTATAGGTTTGTTGTTAGAACCTTTATCAGTATATATGTGGACAAGTATTTGCATCCTCCAGTTCCACAAGCTCCTTCCTATACTCAAGAGTCTGTCCATTTCATCACTTTTCTTCAAGAAGAAGAATTTAGTGATAATTGGATATCAGTCATAGCTCATATTGCTGCTCTTTATACAAATATACCGCAAAGACCAGCCGTCATGATCATAGAAAGGTCTTTACAGCAGATATATATTTCAGATTGGCACATGCAATTCATCTATAAATTAGCTACAATAGCATTAACAATTTTTTTTTTTGTCAGTTCGGGAATGTTTATTACCCAAGGATTCTAGGCACCACAATGGGGGGCCATTATGGCCCCCTCAGTGGCATGCTTTTACTTTGTAACATCTGAAAATACTTATATTTACAATTCTTCATTTTGTTCAAAGATAAAGTGTTGGAAATGGTTTACTGACAACATTGTTTTCATTTGGACAGGCACTAGGGCGCAGTGATGGTGAACTCCAGTCCTCGAGTGCCACAAACAGGCCAGGTTTTCAGGATGTCCACAATGAATATGCATGAGATTGATTTGCATGCAATGGAAACAGTTCATCATCACTGCACTAAGAAATCTTTAATGGAGTTGGATTAACACTAGAGATCAAAATCTTCAACTTACTTTTCAAAGTAGTTATGACAAGGTCCCATTTTTAGATAATGCCCCTTTGCTTTAGTATACAACATTCCTATTGTACAATTTTTACGTTTGCAGCGATTGTGCTCTACAGTGCAGGGATATAAAAGAGGCAATTTTTATGGTACAACGTTTTACCCAGCGAGGTTATCTAAATCAGTTATTATTAAAGCATTCAAATGAGCATTATTTATACATCATTTAGTATGTGCATTACTACATTCTTCACAAGTTAAAAATATTTTAATTTATCATTGGAATATATTAATGGCACATTCTGTTTTTCAAGATTTACCAACATTTGCTTTCATGAAAGTTAAGAATTTATGAGATCAATTAGTACATTCAGCTTCCTCTCTAGGAAGTTCTCTTCAAAGTGAGGAATATAAGGGACAATACCAGTGTGGTTCGTGCTCTATATGTGAACATGTCATATAAATCCAATTTTTTTCCATCCTCTTGTGAAAATTTGTATAATGGGCATATAAAATGACAAATCAGGAATCAGATAGTGGAGTACAGAAACTGCATTAGGAATTAAAAAAGCAGATTTTTGGCTGTTGGAGAGCCACTCAATGAAGGATCTAAAATATTTTGTGCTTCTTACATTCCATCTAGAAAGAAGGGGTAACGAGGGGGCCAAGATGGCCGACCATTGATACGCACACCGTGAAGCTCCTCAGTGATATTGCTTTTTTTCTCTTTTTTCCTTTGCTGCTATGCCACATACTGAATGTAAAGCAAAACTACGGGAGAACATTGCTAGTTCCCCTTTACCTAGTCTGGAACAGCCAAAAATAGAGGAGTTTTTTGGTGTGATGCCAGTTCGCCCTCCCAGAGTGATGACCGCTGCGGAGGGGGCCATGGGACAGAGTCCCCCTCCACTGGCTGATGAAATCTCTTTGAGCCTGGGCGCACTGGAGACACCATCTCCCCCCTAGGATGGAAGTGTCTACTTCTTGTGGATTCCTAGGTGAATTTCAGGGGATACAGTCTGGAGCCAAACCACAGCAGGAGGCTGCGGGGAGAGTGGGGGCTCTGAGGGCCATGAAAGCAGGGGAGCAGGCAGTGGAGAAGCCCTCAATGAGAGAGGGTCCTGCCGGCTCCATTTTTGAACCTGCAGGAGCGGAACAGACATCGATCTTGAAGCAAGCCAGGACAGACCTTTGGACGGCACAAATGTGCAGGATGGCATTTCAGAAATATCTAAACCAGGTATTATCACTCTAGAATTCCTCTGGAATCTTTTGGTCTGCTTAGACTCTACTATTTCCTCATTAGCTTCTTTAGTTAAAGAAACAAATAGTGCAGTGAAGCAGAACTCGCCGAATTGATGTTACAAGGAAATAAGATTGGGAAAATAGATCTTCAAGTAGAAAAAATGGAAAAGGTTCAACATCAGCTGGTTCAATCTGACATAGTAAATTCAAAGAAGATTGAGAATATTGAGAACAGTTTACGTTCCCTAAATCTGAGGATAATAAACTTTCCCATTATAAAACAACTATCTCCATTGGAATTATTCAGGAACTACCTATCCCAAATCTTGAAGATTTCTGAAACCACTATGCCGGTTATAATTAAAGCTTATATGATATCTAAACCACAACTAGAAGGATCTCAAAAAAATTTAATTCCTGGAGCATAGTTGGATTTAATAGATCTCTTACAGTCATCACAGGATCTTGAAATTACATATAGAGGGACACTTTTGGTTAATTTGCATTTCATGTGGACAGAGATAATGTTTTGCATTTTTTTCTTCGTAATTGATCTCTCTTGTTTTATAAACAAAAGATTTGGATATATCCTGATCTAACAATGGTAACTCAAATTAGAAGAAAACATTTTCTATCATTACATGCTGAGATACAAGCTAAGGGGGTACAGTTTCAGCTTCATACCCATGTAAATAAATGCATGGTTAGATATAGAAATGGTAATTATATATTTTTTGAACCTTCTCAACTACGCATATTGTTAGGCTCTCCAGAGGGTTAACCGGTAAATAGATGGTAACTGGTGGTTCTCATTGTTTCTTATTATTGCATTTCTTGAAATCTGCTCGTAATTAGATGTAACTTTAGTTTAGTTTAGATGTAACTTCTTTTCTGACTCCATTTTTTGTTCCTATTTAGTTCCATGTAAACCGATGTGATGTGCAAACGAATGATGGCATAGAAAAATAATAAATAAATATTGTAAACCCCCCTCCTTTTCCCTTTAATAGTTGAGGTTGGATGATCATTTTTGAAATTTAACCGACTAGGTTTTTCCTATGTTAGTCTTTAAATGTACAACCCATTGGGGCGGATTTTAAGAGCCCTGCTCGCCGGTGCGCCTATTTTACATAGGCCTACCGGCGCGCGCAGAGCCCCGGGACTCGCGTAAGTCCCGGGGTTTTCCGAGGGGGGCGTGTCGGGAACGGGCCCGATCCGCGCGGCGTTTTCGGAGCGGGACGTAGCGTTTCGGGGGCGGGTCCATGGGCGTGGTTACGGCCCGGGGCGGTCCAGGGGCGTGGCCTCACCCTCCGGACCCGCCCCCAGGTCACGTCCCGGCGCGCTAGCGGCCCGCTGGCGCGCGGGGATTTACGTCTCCCTCTGGGAGGCGTAAATCCCCCGACAAAGGTAAGGGGGGGGGGGGTTTAGACAGGGCCGGGGGGGTGGGTTAGGTAGGGGAAGGGAGGGGAAAGTGAGGGGAGGGCAAAAGAAAGTTCCCTCCGAGGCCGCTCCGATTTCGGAGCGGCCTCGGAGGGAACGGAGGTAGGCTGCGCGGCTCGGCGCACGCCGGCTATACGGAATCGGTAGCCTTGCGCGAGCCGATCCAGGATTTTAGCGGATACGCGTGGCTACGCGCATATCTACTAAAATCCAGCGTACTTTTGTTTGCGCCTGATGCGCCAACAAAAGTACGCCAAATCGCGCTGTTTGAAAATCTACCCGATTGTATAACAAGGTGTTCCTTGTGTTAATTATGAAATGTATAAAAAAAAAAAAGAAAAAAAAGAAAGAAGGGGTAACATTTAGCAATATTTGCAAGGATGTGAACAGTGATATAACTATAACTGGCATACACTTTAGCACAAGGATTAAATTAAGATATAGAATGGCAAGCTTTTTTATATTCATTTGATGAATGCAGTGAAAAAACAGCACCAACATATGATTGGACAATTGAATTTGGGGGAGGAGCTCACAAAGGTGAGGCTATTTAAACACCAGAATGAAACTCGGTGTTTGTCAGTATCAGTTCCATTAAAAAATGTAAAGAAGGCACTGAGTGAATGCCCTGGCTCCATAAGTTTTATCTTTAGGTAAACCATGATTTTAAGAGACTATAATTCTATGTACCAAATTTTTTTTTTGGAAGAGGAAACTCACCACATGCTTTGTTTGCACAGTGTTTGATGGTGTTGGTTAAATGAGAAAACACACAACTGTGCCAGATAAGTGTGCCTTGGATTTTCAAAGCATTTTTATTATTGCAAAAAACCAAATCTATATCCCCTTGAGAAAGCTACAGTATTACAATGGTGAAAGAGATGTTCTTTGTCATATTGTGGGCTTAGATTACACATTTTTCTATGCAATTCATTATTGCAAGTAAAAATCTGGTACTGTCTAGAGTGATTACCTATTAAAGGGCTATCATATTTGGAACAATTTTCTGGCATGACTGCATCTTTTTTACTCTTTTAATATTTATTTTAGATTTGGATATAGTTAGGGTTATTAAATATGTTTTGTTTTAAGACATTTACTTAAGATTATAAGGTTATTCTCCTTTTTATATGACATTTTATTTCTTGGGATAAAACTTTCTGTAAGGTTTTCACTGCCCACTTTATTAATTTAGCCTTTGTTGATGTTACTATGCAACATATTCTCCCTTCTTTACCCACTAGGTGGTGGTCTTATACAGCCAGCTGTAAAAATGCCTAGTATTAAATATAAAAGAACGAGAAAAGACCATATGCTGTAAAGTTCAAATATCAGCTTGTGGCAATTTTACATTAAAAGTAACACAATAAAAATTAAAACATTGGAACATATGTGTGATTGTGACAACTGTGCTAGGCATGCTTCATTTAACTCCAAAACTAAAATCAGACTGTGTTAGCAATGGGCATCAGTAAGCTCTTTAATTATATTGCACTGTCAAATAAACCCATTGAACCTTAACTCATAGCTTTACTAAACTCCACTACTAATATAATGAAATAGATATAGTATATCTAAATCTATATATCCATGGGGGGTTATTTACTAAACTGCAATATGGGTATAACACATGAAAAACAGCATTTATCGTGCAATATAGTCATTTCACAGTGATATCATGAGACATTTTACCTCAAAACACACCCCTAAGAAGTTTAGCTGCTTTGAAGGCAATTTGCATGCATACATTTTGCAAACTGCATGCAAAGCAGCTAATGCCTAGGTAATTCAATGTAAATGAATTAATGGAGCTTGGCCAAACCCCCCCCCCAATCTGTTTAATTCCTGAAATGTTAGCTACCCCAAGCAAAAGCTGTAGCTAACAGTTCTCCTGAGCAACAAATATTTGAATGCATGTCTCGATGCTCCAGGACTGTTATTTAAAGAGTCACATGGCCCAAAATAGTGCCCTTCCAAAGAGAAGTAGACCGCCCCCGAGGGTCATGTAAGATCCCCGTCCACCCCTTGCTGCCTGTTGAGGAGGCCTAAAATTTACAAAAAGAAAAAAATGATTGCAGTGTTATGTGGCAACATCCCACCTCATCTTAAACCCCTCCCCTTAACTCCTGGTTAAGCCCCCCTGTTCTAACCTCTCCTTCCCAAGGCATCCAAATCCCCCATCCCCCAGCCTCCCTTCCATAGAAGAAATTCCTTGTTTCTAGTGCCCCGCCCCAGATGCCCAGTATCTTTAAGGCTCTATGGTAGACCAGTGGTAGACCAGGATGTCTTCTAGGCCCCAGGCCAGTCAACGCTATATTTCAAAATGGTGCTGACTGGCATTTGCCCCATCACATGATTGGACAAACACCAGCTGGCACCATGGCCTAGGGGTGCCTTGGGCTGCTCCAGATATCACACCAGTTTACATTCAGGTACTGTAGGTATTTCTCTATCCCCAGAGGGCTTACAATCTAAGTTTTTGTACCTGAGGCAATTGAGGTAAAGTGACTTGCCCAAGGTCACAAGGAGCGACAGCAGGACTCAAACCCTCGTCTCCTGGTTCATAGTCCACTCCTCCCTAAAGGTAAGAGGTGTCCAGGGGTGGGGGGAGCTCCAATAGACACCAGGGAGTTCTTCTGACATGAGAGAGTTGGGGGCCCACTAGAAACCAAAGTGGGTTTTTTGTGTGTGTGTGGGGGGGGGGGGGGGGGGGGGGGAGGTACAGTGGGGATTGGTTGCAATTGGTGGGAGAGAACCAGGAGATAATTTGAACTGGGAGAGATATTTTCTTAAAAGGGGAGGGTTTGGGGCAGGGGATGGGGCATCAGCGAACACTTGGAGTCTTTTTTTTTTTTTTACAATAGGCCACTTCAACAAGTGGCAAGGGGTGAGCAGGGGTAAGACCCCTGGGGATATTTTACACTGTTACGGGAAGGAGGGATCATTTTGGCTCGCTGCCAACCCTTTAAGACTATGGCGGCCCTGGGTGAAGGAGGCCGCTATTGCACGCTATTTCCCCAATCTCCACGCTATTTTTTCTCATGGAATTTTTCTACAAGAAAAATTATGGGAGACCATATCAATATATGGTCTCCCACAATATTTGCTTGTGGGAGACCTTATATTGAAGGAATACCCCCTTCTCTGTGATATTTCACCCCTCCCATAATAAAATATGGCTTAGTAAATAACCCTTATATCTATATACTGTATATCAATTTAGCTGGCGGAGACTGTCACTTTGGCAGATTTTGGTTTGGTTTTGATTTTCTTGTGGGAGACCATATATTACAGGAATGCCCCCTTCTCTGTGTTATTTCATCCCTCCCATAATAAAATATGGTTTAGTAAATAACCCCTATATCTACATACTGTATATCAATTTAGCTGGCGGAGACTGTCACTTTGGCAGATTTTGGTCATGCTCAGGATAGTGGTGGGAAAAGGGTTGAGATATCAGGTAAAAGCCATGGGGGGGGGGGGGGGGGGGGGGAAGGAGAGAATTGGTGATGAGTTGCATAAGAGATTTTGTGTGTGCCTAT
This sequence comes from Rhinatrema bivittatum, assembly GCF_901001135.1. Lineage (NCBI taxonomy): Eukaryota > Metazoa > Chordata > Amphibia > Gymnophiona > Rhinatrematidae > Rhinatrema > Rhinatrema bivittatum. Next base: position 214,569,300 of record NC_042615.1, on the reverse strand, counting down.
ACCTAAGTTAGATGAACCCTACAGGGCAGACTGTTTGGACTATTTTGGTCTTTATCTGCTGTCATGTATTATATTACTATATCTATATTTATCTATAGATATCTATCTGTAGACACATATATAAAGAGAGAGAAAGAAGTGTAGTAAGTAGGGTTGCCTTTATATAATGCTCAAAGGACCAGATGTTCTTCCCAATTGTATGTCTATGAGAAACACACTTAGTATTTCTGCCCATAATTCCAAGTTGCTTTTGCTGTAGTAAAGAATACATCACTATTTGCCATTTGTGTATTTCAATGTATTTTACAAGTATACGTTTAGCCCAGATTGAAACTTCATTGTTATAGCAGGGGAAGGTAGCCAAATTACTGAATAGGCTGCTCCACAATGCATTAAGGAGCTTATTTACGAAAACATGCTAATATGCTAATGTATATTGTCACACGTGTTATTGTGCATAACTCACTAAGGGCCTGATTTTAAAAAGCATTTACACATGAATTTATTTGAGTAAAACCCAGTTTTACACTTTGCTCGAGTAAGTGGGCATTTGAAAGTTGCTACAATATATGCCATTGATGTTATGGGAGTCTCTGTTTAGTGGACCCTTGGGCCGACCTGCTGGAGACTGGGAAGTGGTCAATGTCTCTAATGAATAGCAGGCCGGGAGGCAGATATTCAGGCAGGGCGTAGATGCTCTTCACCCTGGAAGCTGGTACTCCCCTGGGAGGAGCCCGTAGGAGCCCAACTGCTGGGACTTAGGTGGCTTCACCCTTGGAAGCCGAAGCCCCCCCCTGGGAGGAGCCCGAAGGGGCCCGGCCGCTGGGACTTAGGTGGGTTGTGGATCAGGACAGGTAACTGGAACCAGACTAGGACAGTAGCAATACTGTAACTGGGCTCGGGTTCTGGAACCAGGCAGGAACTGTAGCAGGTAAACAGGAACCAAGCAGGCTCTGTGGCAGGCAGGCAGGAACCAAGCAGGTACTGTAGCGGGCCGGCAGGAACCAAGCAGGTACTGTAGCAGGCAGGCAGGAACCAGGCAGGTACTGTAGCAGGAACAGAGCGACGAAGCAAAGCAAGTCACTCCGGGGCACAGCGCAACAGGAAACCGGGAGGCTAACCCGTTGCAAGGCAAAGACTGGATGGCCGTGGCCGGCTTATCAAGGCTGCGGCGTCTGACGTCAGGAGTTGGGCGGAGTCACCACTGGCGGGAAACGGCCTAGAAAAGCGCCCAAGTGGCGCGCGCGCACGCCTAGGTGCCGGGCGTCCATGGGAGACCTTGCAGCGGCGGGGACGCTGCCAAACAGGCCGCGGGGACGCTGCCAAACAGGCCGCAAACCAGGCCTCTGGAAGCGGGAAGCGCTCGTAGCCAGAACCGCAACAGTACCTCCCCTCTTACGCCCCCTCTTAGCTGGTCCGGGTTTACTTGGGTGGTCCAGATTGAACTGCTGTAATAAGTCCTTGTCGAGGATGTTACGGGCCAGTTCCCAAGAATTATCCTCGGGTCCGCAACCCTCCCAGGCAAGCAAGTATTCCTATCGGAATTGATGAAACCGGACATCCAAAACTTCACGCACTTGATACGTGACCTCGTCCGGTACTGAAGGATCCGATGGTTCAGGAGCCCGGGAGTGGTACCTGGATCGCACAAGAGGCTTCAGCAATGACACATGGAACACGTCATGTATGCGCAAGGAGGAGGGTAGACGCAGACGGTATGAGACTGCTCCCACTCGTTCGGTGACTCGAAAAGGCCCACAGAATTTTGGAGCTAGTCTTCTAGACGGAATACGTAGGTGTAGATTTCTGGTGCTAAGCCAGACACGGTCTCCTGGGAGGAAGATGGGTGCTGGCTGACAATGCTTATCTGCCCACTTCTTAGCGGACAGGGCGGCTTTACGGATCTTTCCCTGGGTAGAGATCCACAAGGAACGAAGCTGGCGAGCTGAGAGTTGCACTGCCGGGAGTGCACTAGGTTCAGGCGAAGGTAAGGGCGGACGAAGTTGCTTCCCATAAACAACGAGGAACGGCAAACTTCCAGTAGCAGCATGCGTGTGATTATTATACGAGAACTCCGCCCACGGGAGTAGCTTAGCCCAATTATCTTGTCGTTCATTCACGAAGGCACAAAGAAAAGTCTTCAAGGTTCGATTGGTTCATTCCGTTTGCCCATTACTTTGAGGATGGAATGCTGCTGAAAGACTAAGTTGCACATTGAAGCGTTTGGATAGGGCTTTCCAATAACGAGCTGTAAACTGTGGTCCTCGACCGGAGACTATATCCTGCGGGAGACCGTGAAGTCTAAAGATATGCTGGGCGAACAGGCCGGCCAGGTCAGGTGCAGAAGGCCAAGTCCTGACACCGGGGCCTCAGCCTGGACCCAGGCTTTGACTCCACAACAGAGATTTCACTGTTGCATGTTGTTGGTGTTTAATGTCATGTGTTCTTTATATGATCTTAGATATATGGTTAATAGTGGTGTTTGGAATAGCCTCTGAACTAGCTGGGCATGGTGTGAAATCAGGTGCAAAAAACCCAGTAATTACTGAATAAATAACTTAGTGTAGGTAAAGGGAAACCTGGATGCTATGACCATTCATACACTTAAAAAGGACAGCTGCCAGTCCATCTCAAGCATTTTGTCTTTTGCATAGGTGAGGCAGGATATGGCTGCCAGCTGTGGCTTCTCACTTCTGTTACTCTCCCTCAGACATCTGCAGAGAGGAGGTACAATGAGTCGCTCACATCCACTTACTCTGAGATTGCGCAAACATTTGGATTGTTAAAGAGCTATTTCATGTATCTGGACAAAACGAGGGGTGAGGTTGTATAGGAGGCCTTACTATACAACCCACATAAGAGTCCCAGAATTTTGGGTTCAGTTAATTTTTTCATTTTGTTGGGTTTTTGTTTTTGTTTTTTCATTTTAATTTGGTTCATTTAGGGCCTGATTTTCAAAAGCATTTACACACTTAAAACTGTGTTTTACACATATAAATGCACTTTATTTGTGTAAATGAACTTTTGAAAATTGCTACAATATATGCTATTGAATTGACCATAGGATTTACCCAAGTTAAGCATGTGAATGGCTTTTGAAAATTGCTATGATAATATGTTACATTTATATGTGTAACACCTTTGAAAATTCACCTGTAAATGTTTTTTTTTTTGTTTGGTTTGTTTGCTAAACCAAAAATAAACATTAAACAGGAAAAAAAAAAACCCCACAGGTTAAAAAAAAATTGGCCAGGCCAAAAAAACTGCCCAGGCCTGGGGCTGAGGCCCTTCCCCTCTGTAAAGTTTCCAGGACCGATGAGCTCCCAGCCTGGCCCCCTCTTCCTGGATCTGCTGAAAATAGGCAGGAGCAAGGCCCAGTCGCTCCTGTCCAGGTCCCAGTGCTTTAAAAATGGTGACACCCACCTGAAGGAGGGCATTGAATTGACATCACTTTGCCTTCACTTTGGCGCCATCCTTCAGGTAGATGGTACCATTTTTAAAGCATGGGGACCAGGGCAGGAATGACTAGGCCTCGTGCCTGCCTATTTTCAATGGACCCCGGAAGATGGTAAGCAAGGACTGGTCCCGACAGCATTACAGAGGGAGAGAGTCCCAGCCCCAGGACAGAAAGACAGTTAATCAAGACAAAACTAATGAACTCTTACACTTCTTACACACACAGATAAAAAACAAGGAATTCACTCAGGTATCAGAGTTTCTATCCATCTCCAAAAACTTCCCTCAAATGTCTGAGTCCAGCACTTACCTATCTCCTTACCACAATGATAAAGGAGCAGCTGCTGGAAGCTGGCTTTTATATGTTTGGATAAATACCGCTCAGTATTTTTTTACCATACCACATGCCATTTTTTCACAGCATGTGGTATTTGAGCACTTACCACAATGCAGGGTATTTTTTCACATCACTAACCACTCCCCTTTTTCTTTGAGAAACATCATGGTGGAATCACAAAAATACTGCATGGTAAAGGCATATTTTTACTGAAGCTTAGTCAATGAGCCTCTATGATTATTTTGTGTCTCTATTTTCAGTTTCTGTACTTGACTTTTTCATACTTACCAGGGCACTGCTACTACATGTTCCTGCCAATTTTCTATATTAGTTCTATGAAAAATTGAAACAGAATCTTCTACTGTACAATCAATCCTAAATTAGAGCTGTAGTCCTGCAATTGATCTATAAATTATAACTGTACTCCTGCAATTGATCCATAAATGAAGTGTTTTGTGCAATTAGCGGTCAGCAATATCCATAAATCTATTCCACAAATAATACTGCTAAACTCAATATGGATGTAATAATGTGACATGCCCTCACCCAACAAGTAGTATTAGATGCAATGGCACTACAAAGTAATATAGTGAGATGGCAAACCATAGAAATGTAGAGTGAGGAAGTGCTGCTGGGAGGCTGCAGAACTGAAAGCACTGCATCAGTACGTCTCACCGGTTCACAAAATGTAGCTGCACCATTGACTTTCTGGGTGCAAGAGAGAGAGAAATAACCCATGTAATTCACTACTCAGGATTCGGCGATGGCTTGCATGGTTACTTTCTAACCAGATGGACTCGGAAACTTTGCAATACAAGAGGATATGAGGGTAATTTTCAGAGCCATTTCAGTGGGCAAAAATGCCCTTTACCTGAGGAAAGGGACAAAACTTATCTCCCTGTATGTGGCTAAAAGTAGGTGTTTGGGGCTTCCATGCATGCACTTTTACCTGCAGTAGCAAAGGCTTTCCTGGGGGTCAGGATTGGGGAGGGTTTCGCACTTCTGTGCATAGTTTTGCATTTTCAAAAAATCTGCATTTTGTTCCTCCGAAAAATTAGCCCCAGGTAGCTTTTCTGGCATAATTTTCAAAAGAAAAGTATGTGCGTATTTTCCCTTTGAGAACTGATGAAACGTGCACACGTAATTGACTCTGAATCAATCTGGGCAGTAACATATGATAAACACTGACAAGAAAAGGCTCAACATTCTTTAAGGGCAATGCATGTAGGGTGGACGTTCAGGGGAGTGGGGTGGAAGGACAGGCTTTGGTATTTAAAAATAAATGGTAGGAAATAATTATTGTTGCAGAAACGTTGATATTGCTTAAGTGTAAGCATGGGGCCCACCCCATGTCTTTGACAAACCACTGGAACCTGCGTATTGCAGAGCGATCATGTGATGCAAAGCACAGAACAGTTCTGCGACGTCAGTTGTGTGTTTCTGAAACAAAGTTACAAGCTCGGTTCCGAACACCTAATGTAGCCACGTGCTAGCCATGCATTGGTGCTGCGTGACTAGAAAATATGACTCCGTTAATCATAATTGCCTAATTCATCTTCGTCCACAGAGTGTAGCAGGGTAATATATATATATGAACAATAGTTGGAGCATCCGTGTTTGGAGCAAGAAGAGTGCAGAGAAGTCCAGGAGCAAGGGACCAGGTGCAACGGAGAGGATGACAGGAGGTCACTTACGTGTTACCTGTGGCCAAACCATATTGTTAGCTCACACATTTAATCTGCATGTTTTACATCTTCTTGGGTGAGCTCAATCAGCTGAAATGAGAGTTCATTTTCAGTAAAAGGTTGGAGTTCTGGAGAAACAGAATCCTTCACCATGCTCTGTTTATAATTAATAATAATAATAATAATAATAATAATAATAATATTAATATTTGTGAACATCTTAGGAAGTTGTTCAAATGAATATTTCACATATACAATATAATATGAGATCATGCACGTTTTGTTTTGACATTTAATTATTTTTTTTTACTAATTAATGAAGTATAATGGTGCTAAAAAAAAAAAAAAAGCACCAACAAAGCAGTTGGATAAGATTGATGCCTTAATTAGGATAACAAATGCATAATGATGGCAAGCTCTAGGGGCTACTCAGGTCCTCTCTCAGGCACTCTGTGATGGCCTAACACAGTATTCACTTGGTCTTTCTATGAGCTGAAAAACTGAATCTGCATAAAGCAGCATGGTAAAGGATCTGCTAGCCCAAAATTGCACTGAAAATTGAATGACCAAAATAAACCCCCTCTCATTATGTAGATGCAGCATAATTGGTATTAACTAAATAAAATAAGAATATAAACAAGGGGTCTGCACTGCCATCAAAGTTCATACAACTCCCTTGGAGTATATATATATATATATATTTTTGCAGGCGACAGTAAAATTCCAAGCAGCGATTAGTATAATTGCATTTTTTCACATAGCTCCAGAGACTGCAGTTTATTTCTTGCCAAAGAACTCCAGTAGGAATATTAAGCTACAGTGCAATGCAGTACAGAAAGAAAACTTAGTACAGTCAAATGGCAAAGGTTTTGTGTCAGTACTATCACCGTTGCACATACTGAGCCAAATTTTCAAAGTCATTTAAGTGCATAAAACACAATATCCATGATCTTTATCTGCATGAATTTGGTCAAGAATACAGTTAAGTTACATATCTTGGCCATCCTGAAAACAGATCTCCTATAGCCATTTAACCTTCCTGCTCTATTAGAGCTGAAACAGATAACCCAGCTAGAAATGGGAAAGCACTGAATATTTGACCAGTGGGTCCATTTTCAAAAAGCTGCAGTGCAAGAAAGATAATTAGGAAAACTTACCTTTAGCCAGATTTTCAGCGGGACCTAATTAATTGGCTGGGTGTTGGGCTGAAAAATCACCTAAATCTGGCTGATCAACATGTACCCAGATAGATTTTGACCAGTTATTTTCTGCTCATATTTAACTGAGTAACTCAAAGGGCTAGCGCTGAAAACCAGTTCTAACTGGCTAAATTTCCATCCCCTGACCTAGCTACACTTGACTCTGCCCCTTACTTTACCCACTGAAACTGCATCAATAAATTTATCTGGCTAACTTTTACATAGCTGGGTATATATTGTGCAGCTGAATATCTCAGTTAAGTTAGCCAGATATGTTTATCTGGCTAATTATCTCCGCCAGATAGTGGCTGACTATCTCAAAGAACAATGCAGTGGAGGTATATAATCTTCCTCCTGACTAGGATGGCAAAATATTATGAAATGCTGGCAAGGATTAGATAAGCAATTAAAAATGGGAAATTTAAATTATCCCAAGATTGGTTAGATAAATGTCTCCTCAGGACATGCTAGGGAGATAAAGTTACTAGATATCATAAATTATTTCTTCATGGAGCAGCTGATCCTGGAAAAAAAAACAAGAGGAGGTAGTACTTTTACATTTGGTTCTCAGTGGAACACAGGGCATATTGCAAGGGATAATAGTGGTAATCATAACACAGTCAAATCTAGATTTTAAGCTTCATGGAGCAGGGATTGTCAATTGCGTATATCTGTACAGCATTACATATATGTAGAAGTACTTTATAAATGCTAAATAGTAGAGATGTGAATCGTGTCCTCGATCGTCTTAACGATCGATTTCGGCTGGGAGGGGGAGGGAATCGTATTGTTGCCGTTTGGGGGGGTAAAATATCGTGAAAAATCGTTAAATCGTGATCCGGCACATTAAAACCTCCTAAAACCCACCCCCGACCCTTTAAATTAAATCTCCCACCCTCCCGAACCCCCCCCAAATGACTTAAATAACCTGGGTGTCCAGCGGCGGTCCGGAACGGCAGCGGTCCGGAACGGGCTCCTGCTATTGAATCTTGTTGTCTTCAGCCGGCGCCATTTTCCAAAATGGCGCCGAAAAATGGCGGCGGCCATAGAACAACACAATTCCACGGCAGGAGGTCCTTCCGGACCCCCGCTGGACTTTTGGCAAGTCTTGTGGGGGTCAGGAGGCCCCCCCCAAGCTGGCCAAAAGTTCCTGGAGGTCCAGCGGGGGTCAGGGAGCGATTTCCCGCCGCGAATCGTTTTCTGTACGGAAAATGGCGCCGGCAGGAGATCGACTGCAGGAGGTCGTTCAGCGAGGCACCGGAACCCTCGCTGAACGACCTCCTGCAGTCGATCTCCTGCCGGCGCCATTTTCCGTACGGAAAACGATTCGCGGCGGGAAATCGCTCCCTGACCCCCGCTGGACCTCCAGGAACTTTTGGCCAGCTTGGGGGGGGGCCTCCTGACCCCCACAAGACTTGCCAAAAGTCCAGCGGGGGTCCGGAAGGACCTCCTGCCGTGGAATCGTGTTGTTCTATGGCCGCCGCCATTTTTCGGCGCCATTTTGGAAAATGGCGCCGGCTGAAGACAACAAGATTCAATAGCAGGAGCCCGTTCCGGACCGCTGCCGTTCCGGACCGCCGCTGGACACCCAGGTTATTTAAGTCATTTGGGGGGGGTTCGGGAGGGTGGGAGATTTAATTTAAAGGGTCGGGGGTGGGTTTTAGGGGGTTTTAGTGTGCCGGCTCACGATTCTAACGATTTATAACGATAAATCGTTAGAATCTCTATTGTATTGTGTTCCATAACGGTTTAAGACGATATTAAAATTATCAGATGATAATTTTAATCGTCGAAAAATGATTCACATCCCTACTAAATAGTAGTAGTAGTAGGAAATTTGTCATAATCACTGGAAGGAGAATAATAAATACAACTACTGTAGCATGATTTAACTTTACAAAGACAGACTATGATAAAATGAGGAGGAAATTAGTTAGAAGGAAATTAAAAGAAGCAATTGCAAGGGGCATTGAAATTGTTTAAAAATACCATCTAGTAAATCCAGATATAATTCACAAGTTAAAAAAAAAAATTAATGAAGACCTAAAGACATCAATATGGCTAAACTTTGCTCTGAAAGAGGCTATTAAAACAAAAAGGGTATCATTTAATGAGGAATACAGAAAAAAAGCACAAGTACTATCAAATAACATGTAAAACATAGGGGGCTAGATATTCAAAACTGGCCATTTAAATAAGTAAGACTTATCCTGCCTAACTTATACTGGATATTCAGCAGCAGATTATAAGGAATAGCAGGATGATGTTGTAAAACTGGGGAACTGGGCATCTCAACTGCAAATGAAATTTAATGTGGATACATACAAAGTAATACATATGAGGAAGAATAATTCTAACACACATACACAATTCTGGATCATTTTTAGAAGTTACCATTCAAGGAAAGACCTTGGAGTTATTGTTGAAAATCCATTGAAATTCTCAGCTCAGTCTGCAGAAGTGGTCCAAAAACCAAATAGAATGCTAGGATTTATTCGGAAAAGAACAGAAAAGACAACTGCTTAACCATAATGCTTCTGCACAAGTCCATGTTGGGACCACATCTTGAGTATTATGTGCAGTTCTGATCACCCCATCTCAAAAAAATGATGTAGCAAAACTCGAAACTGTACAGAGAAGGATAGCAAAACTGATAAAGTAGATGGAACGACTCCCTTATGAAGTTAGGCCTCTTTAATTCGGTGAAGAGAAAAACCAAAAAGGATTTTATGGAGATTGGTCTGAGGTTTAAGAGGGGATTCAACGCAAAGTACTTTGGAGGAATTTGTCCTGTGTTTTGACTACATGCCAAACTAATATGTATTATGGGGCAGGGAGGTGTTCTATGGGAAATGTGATTTATAACTAAACTGAATTATTGGGTTCCGTGGAGGGAGATAGGGGGGAGGGGAGAGGAAGAGATACAAATTGACAAAAATGTTGTTTGTATTTTGGGGAGATACCTTTGGGATGCATAAGAAAACTTGTACTTTGAAGGTCCACATATATTGTGTTATATCCGATTGTTAATAAACAGTTTTAAACATAAAATCATGATTAGAGTGGAACAAGTTGCTAGGGAATGGTTATTTATCCTTTCGAAATAGTACTAAGATTAGGGGATGCTTCATAAAATAAACTCATAGGGATTTAAAACAAATTTATTGAAGTATTTTTGCAGTCAATGGACAATTAAACTGCAGAACTTGTTGCTGGAGGAATGTGCTCAAGACTAGTAGGATAGCTGGTTTTCAAAATGTTCTGAACAAGTTTAAAATTGTTCTGGATATGTTTCTGCAGAAGAGGTCCATTAGCAACTACTACCCACCTAGGCTTGAAGCTCACCCCTTCTGGGAATGGATTTCCCCATTAGAATCTGTCAGGTATTTCCAAGAGATCTAGGTTGGCTACTGAGGGGAACAGGATTCTAGGCTCCGAGAGACCCTTGGTCAAAACCAGCATAGCACTTTTTATATTCTGATTTAAAGCTATTTACACAGCTCTGGGTTCTTTAGATGAGGCAAGGATGAAGAATTTTCACTATTCTATTGTTTTTCAGGAAGATTGGAAGAATACTAAAATTGCTCAAGGTGCACTGTGGCAGCAATTCACAACCTGTTCAAGTGCTAAAGGTCAATTATATATAATCATCTCTTTTTATGTACATATATGTATCCTATATACCGTGTGTGCATGTGTTTATATATGACTACATTTGTTTGACAACGGGAAATCTTTCTAGAGAGAGAGAGAGAGAGTTGGCATTATATATGATTTCAAAGGTTCTAGATTTATCTGTATAGTATTCTGGAAGTTTACTGTATTCTAGTAAAAATGCAACAAAGGCGCCCCCAAAATAAAAAGCAGTAATAAACACAACTCCGGGTCGTGCAACAAGTTTCTCCAGACCCATACCAGAAACCCTGGACATTTCACTGACTACTTTCTGCTTCTGCTAATGCATCTGACATTTCCCCTTGTCAAACAGATTTAATCATTGATTTATTTTGGACTATATTAAGAGCTGTGTATACAGCACAGTAAAGCTTCATTGTTGGGATTTCTAAACATCTTCAAATTAATCCCAAGGCATGCTTATTGACAGACAGAACCCCATTCCCCCATTAAAAACAATTATTGAGACAAGTGATGCTTTCTTAGCGCCATTTTGAAACCTCAAGCCTTCAAAGGCAACAGAGTCAGTTACTTTTAAAAATATGTGCCTGCTCTCTCCATTTGCTCATTGTCGCATAACATGATATTATTTCTTAAAACAATCCTAGAGTTATGTTATTGTACATCAGGAGCTGCTTGTTACTGTTAGTCAACACCAAAAAAAAAAAACAAACCACATAGACTGACAGGATTATCGCCAGCCAGCTAACAACTTACGTCATGACAAGAGCCTCATCCCCAGGCTCGCTGAGCAGTCCGTCCACGAAGACTGAGGTGCTGGTGAAGTTGTGAGTGCTCCAAGTCTGGCCTTCATCAAAGCTGAACCTAAAGAGACATTTGCATCTTTCATTCACAGAACCTCTTGGCTGCAATGTATGGGTTTTATTGTACAGAGAATGCAATCTCAAGAACAGTCAACATGAGACAAGAAAAAAAAAAAAAAGAATCACAACTCTAGTTTCACATTTTTTATTATCAACTATGGCACATTGGCCAAAGTAAATGTTGCTCATATCCCTCCTTACCTTTTCCTTAGGTTTACAAAGGACCATGGTTTTACGATAGCGTTTCCAGGGGGGCAATGAAAAAGTGGATGTTCTGCATACACCACTCTTCAAGTCTTCTCACCTCTACCCCACCCTGAGGAGGACCCTCCCTTAACAACCATTTCTTTTACAAATTGCAAAATACTGTTACAGTAGGTGTGCATTATGCCTTTCTTCAAAGACACATTTTAAACTCCTTTCCATCTCACAAGCAGCACTTTATGTTTTCTAGGAATATAAATTCAAAAAGAAAAAAGAAATCCACCATCCTCTCAATTGCATATCATGGATTACCAGCTGCATATACTGAACTCGTCCACCTAAAGTCGTTCCACACAAAAGCTAATAATTGCATTTAACTTCAATATGAGTTAATTGTAGTGTAACTTCCCTAGTGGAACCAATACTTTGTGTGTGTGGAGCAGGGATTTCCCTTAGAACTTGTCAAGCAAGTTACAGCGACAAGAACGTTCAGCTTTTCCCGGTATTGCAGGATCACAAATGCTGATCGCTTATAAGGTAAACTTCATCTGCTTCCCTGTAAGAAGTCAGGCGGTGAAAAATAATTCCTTTCTGTTCCTCTCCACTGCATACTACATGTGCACTGGACTAGTTAAGGAGCACACAGTACTGAAGAAGAGAGCTGCTTATCAGAACAAATACTGCTGCTGACTTTAAAGCTGCAAGGTTATAAAAACACTGCTTCAAATAATTTTTTATTCCTCTTTTTTAATTCTGATTTTTTTGTAATTCCTTAGGAAATCAGTGGGGTAGATTTTAAATGCCTTGCGTGCGTAAATCCTACCGGATTTACGCACGCAGGGTACTCGCGCGCCGGCGCGCCTATTTTGTATAGGCCGCCGGCGTGCGCAAAGTCCCGGGACGCGCGTAAGTCCGGGGCTTTGCTTGGGGGGGGGGGGCGTGTCGGAGGCAACGCGGCATTTGGGGCGGGTCCGGGGGCATGGCCACGGGTGTGGTTCCGGCCCAGGGGCATTCCGGGGGCGTGGCCGCGGCCTCCAGCCCCCTGGACCGGAACACGGCCGCTGGCAGCCTGATCGCGCAGGCGTAACTCGCGGAATAAAAGTACAGGGGGGGGTTAGATAGGGCTGCGGGAGTGGGTTAGGTAGGGGAAGAGAGGGAAAGGGGGGGGGTCAAAAAAAGAAGTTCCCTCCGAGGCCGCTCCGATTTCGGAGCGGCCTCGGAGGGAACGGAGCCAGGCTGAACGAATACAGCATGAACTTGGCCTCCTTTTAGCTATGATCAAGCACAAGGGCTGAGCCACCAGTTGAAGACAATCCCATCTTGGCCTTTTGACGGAGATTGAGAACCTGTACAATAGTAGGGGTTAACGATCTGCCACCCAACCCCACCCAAGAAACAAAAACCTTAAGACCATTGCCAAAGCAGGAGGGTTAAACCTATTTTTAATACAACATGAAGAGCTGAACAGTGGAACCAGGGAAAGAGATTTTTAAAAAATGCGGGACATGGCCATAATAAACAGTGTGCACCTTTTATTCAAAGGAAGCAAGTAAACACTTACGGGTAAACTTTTATTCGCCGGTGAGCACAGACAGCATGGCAGGGCCTTGTGTGTGCTGAGAGCAATTGTGAAGTGGCCCGGCCATGCGCATATCTTCCAGTACGTGCAGAAGTGCCGGGCAATTAAAAAGGGGCGGGCCAGGGGGCAGGGCCGGCTGTGACAGCCCCGCACTGACCCCGCCCCCAAGGAGGAAGTAAATTAAAAAACAAGGAAAAAAAAAAGGATAGGGTAGATTTAGGGGTTATTTATTTATTTTATTTAAAAGAATTTATATACCACTTTATAAAATTAGTTTTTGTCAAAGTGGTTTACATTGGACAGAGTAATAAAATAAAAAGAATAACATAAAATTATAAAGAAAGGGTAATAAATAAATAAAATTAAAAGTACATAAAATTAATTAATAGCTGGAACAAATTCTAGCTAGAAATAAACAAATATTTACTAAAGTAAATAAAAATAAAACTGTTGCCGTGGAACTTGCTATTAATATGGAAGGGAGGGGGGAAGGAGAGGAAAGGTAGAGAAGTGACAAAGTAAGACCGAAAACTGGGGAACAAATGGGAAAAAAGGGGGGGGGGGGGGGGGGGGGGAAATGAAATGAAAAAGAATGATAGTGGCCGTAAATGAGGTGGTGGAGAAGACTTTATGTTTGTTCTGGAGTAAGGGTTTTAAATGCTAATTGAAAAAGATGGGTTTTAAGTGATTTTTTGAAATGGGAAGAATTTGAAATTGAACGAAGAGGATTGGGAGGGAGTGGAGAGGGGAAAAAGGGAGAAAAGTTAGGTGGGGGGTAGGGAAGTTCCCTCCCAGTCTGCTCCTTAATTGGAGAGGGCTGGGAGGAAACTGGGCAAAGGTCCGACTGCGTCGACGCGAGCGCTTTACAAAATTCCTCCTTGCACGCGAATAGGTGCCCACGCGCACCGATACAAAACTGGGTGCACATGTGAGCGCGGGCATCATATTTTATAACATGCATGCGGCGACACGCGCATGATATAAAATTGGCACGTCCATGTGTGCGTGCCAAGAACAGCACGTGCGTGTTTTAAAATCTACCCCACAAGAAATATAGGGGTACATTTTAAAAAAGAGCGCGCACGTGTACTTTTGTTCGCTCACCAGACGCGAACAAAAGTACGCCAGATTTTATAAGATATGCGTGTAGCTGCGCGTATCTTATAAAATCTGGGGTCGGCGCGCGCAAGGGGAGCGGCCTCGGAGGGAACTTTCCTTCCACCCCCTGCACCTTCCCCTCCCTTCCCCTACCTAACCCACCCTCCCGGCCTTATCTAAACCCCGCCCCCCCTACCTTTATTCCAAAAGTTACTACTGCCTCCGGCCAGTAGTAACTTACGCGCGCCGGCTGTCTTCTGGCGCGGCAGGCCCTGACACAGGCCGCTGTGTCGGGGCACTTGGCCACGCCCCTGGACCACCCACACGCCCCCGAACATGTCCCCGAACCGACGCCACGCCCCCTAGTCACGCCCCCGACCGCCCCTTTTTGCAAGCCCCGGGACTTACGCGCGTCCCGGGGCTTGTGCGCGCCGCCGAGCCTATGCAAAATAGGCTCGGCGCGCAAAGGAGTTTTTTTTAAGGGTTATGCGCTTAACTTAACCCCGTAACCCCTTTAAAATCCGGCCCATATTGTAGTGGCAGTAAAGAAAGTTGACAGGAATAAAAAAAGAAAGAGGACACAATATTGCCAAAAATCACTGTCATCTTAATTTATTTAGAGCTGCTGTTTTAAAATTTTTAAAGCTGGTGTTTCATATTATTAAACTGGCTTCAAAGAGGATGCCCTCAATGCAAATATGACATTACATTGTTTCTTTCTTGAAAGTAATGTTTACCTAGGATTCTGGATCTGTACAGTCTATTTGGGATTTTAAGTAAACAAGGCTGATTTTAACTTATTAAACATAAAAAGAGATTATGACAACTAATAGATTATGAAAGAAGCTTTTCTTCTGTTGCAGCTGTGTTTTCTCTCCTCCACGTCTTATTGCAGGCTACCAATACAGCACTCTGTCAGTGCTGCTGGTGGAGACCAGTGAGAGAGAATGGGGATTCTAGTTTATCCATCCTAGCTTCTTTAAGGTCACTTCTTAAATCAGTCAGGCAGCCAGTGCTGCAAGCGGTATAGCCAGCAAACTCTACCAGCGTCAGAGATGCTTATTCTCCAGATTATGGGGAAATGTAATTTTCTTGACAAGCAAATCACAGCCCAGATCAGTGTTTGGGCCATTCTCCAACATTTAAAGGTGAATTTTGTAAGACAGATGCATGCCAAAATGGGGAAATGGGCGAGCATCTAACACATGCGCACGTCCACCCAATTTTATAAGCTGTCCACATATGCGCACAAGCACCGCTGCGAGAATATCTCCCATCTGGGAAAAAAGGGGCAGGATATGAATGGGGCATGGGCAGTGCCAAGAGTTAGGTATTTATGTACACATGTACCAATGCACCTGGGCGCATATATTGCATGCACAGTTACTTCTGCTATAGATGAGGTTTAAGTCTGAATAAAACTATTTCCAGCCATCTATGAAGTGCTTGAGGGGTCTGGGTTTACTGGGGGGAGTACAGGGTAAAGAACCAGGGGGGGGGGTCTTGAGGACCCAGCTGTGGGCAAATCGTTGGTCAGTTCCTGGATGTGCGCATTTTATAAAACAGAGGTTCCCAAACCTGTCCTGAAGGACCCCCCAGCCATTCAGGTGTTCTGGATATCCACAATGAATATGCATGAGATAGATTTGCATGCATTGCCACCATTGCATGCAAATTTATCTCATGCATTTTCATTGTGGATATCCTGAAAAGCCAACTGCCTGGGGGGTCCTCCAGAATAGGTTTGGGAACCACTGCTATAAAATTCCTGCCTTCCTCAAAGATGATATTTCCCTGCTGTGCACGTACGAGCTTAAAATTAGGAGCACACATACCAGCGCCCAGCCTATTCTATAACCTGCGCACAAATTACAGCGGTTTCTGGCCACACGCCCATATGCACGTGTATATGGGCTCCTGCGCATCCGTTTTAAAGTTACCATCCCAGGTTGGAACAAATAACAGACTAGGACAAATGTCCAGGCTTTCATATGCTGAGAACTGCTGTTTATTTTTTCATTCTTGTCCCTGTTTTGAAGCCACAGTGACTACCCCTTTTTGCTAGCATCCATAGCTTTCTTACTGACAAATCAGTGCATGAATCTATGGATGGTACTCTTTGGGGTACTCTTGAGCAACGTCACCATAGGCCTGCCTGAAAAACTCTGATGTTGCCATACTAAAATATTTCTAACTTATGTTATACCCAGAGAAAGAATTCTAATGTTGTAGTTCACCTAAACTTTCCATGTAACACCACACAGAATTCTCCTTGTGCATCTGAGCTGGTTCCATCAGGAGATCCTGTACAAATTGCCTACCTTTCAGGTGTAATCACTCTATTAGTTTAAGGGAGTGCTACATACATCTCTAGCACAGATGCAATTGTTTGTATGAGGCATGAATCATATTTAATGTGTAATATCCATGCACTTATCTAGAGATAAATCTATTGAATATACATTAAAATGTCACAGTGAATGATATCACATCTGTGAACTTCTATTGTTTTCTCTTGGTAACTGCTGTAGATATCCTCCTAAATCTCTAGTTCTGGACCATTGTCTTTTTGGAGCTTGTTTGTTCCCAAATTCAAGTAAAAATAAAATGTATATTATTTTTTTCATAAAATATTTATAAACACAATACTTATGGTTACATAAGGTACAATACTACTAAGTAAACTATTTTTCTCTGCTGAACAATATAGCGACTGATTGGAAGCAGTACATTTTCTTTAACACATTTCTGTTTAATAAGTCTTGAAAATATTTTTAGGGCTGACTAGGCTCCACTATACTATAAAATGAGGAAAATGACAGCAATGGGGGGGGGGGGGGGGGGGGGTTCCAATGGATTAGTGGTCGTTTAGGAGTAACAGCCTAGTCCATCTCCAAAAGTGTGGGTTATTAGACTATGATATAAACGGTCACTCAGTGAATCCGTCACAGGCTTGGGAGAGTGGACCATGGTAGCTGAATGACAGGGCTAAGACACAGTTCAGAACTGTGAAGCAGAGACGGGGTTGGGAAGGCAAGGTCGAGGTAGGCAGAGTCCGGTCAGAAGCAGGAGACAAGAAAGGATCAGGGCAGGCAGCAGACGGAAGCAAGCTGGGTCTCAATCGGCTGTCTGGATCAGAAACGACCAGACACCGAGGAATGATGAAACAGAACTTGCTGCTCAGGCACCTGCCCGGTGCAGTAAGCTTCCTTTTTATGCATGAACAGTGCTGATGTCATCAATCAGTGCCACAGGAAATCTTGGGCACTGGCCCTATAAAGTTGGTGAGTTGCTAAGTTGCTACAGGCCCTTACAGCAGCAGGATGCAGCAGAGTAGGAGGATGCTGGGCGCCATGCTGGGAGTTCTCAGCAGGTCACTGGACATAGTGCTGGACATGGGGCCGTGAGGTACAGGACGCCAACTGTTGTGCAGCACCCTGTAGTCTGCAGCATGTTACAGAATGACCGGAAAGAGTTCTATGGGGGAGTTCTGAGGCACTGAAGCTGATGCTGAAAGATGCTGGTAAATGGCACTCACGGGGCTCTTGGAAGGGAGAAAATTGTTTTCCTGTCTTTTCCATGCAGAAGATGTAGTAGATCCAATGAGGAAGCCAGTTGTTTCCAGTCCTGGGAGGATTTCTTTTTCTGTTCTGAAGGGATTAAGGAATTTGTCTAAGGGACTGGGTTATCAACCAGGTAGAGTTTTACCATTTTTACAGGGTCATTAATCAAAATGCATTATGGTGTTGTCATGGGTGTTAGGGTCCTAATGCCTGTGATAACGCCATAACGCATGCGATAAATATCACATCGCATGGCGCAAATGCCAATTTTTTAAATGTATTCAAAGGGGAGAGATTGGGGAGGGGTTTGAGTGGGATCGATGAAAATGAGGTGCATTATCGCACCATGCGATAGAGTAGCTCATGCTTTTAATGTGGGAAATAACTACACCTTTTTTCCCGGTGTTAAGCTGTGCGATATTTATCACAAATCCCGCTTTGGGCATTTTCTGTCAGGGAGGGGGGAGAGAGAGGGGGGAGGGAGGGAGAGAGAGAGAGAGCCTCTGGGGTGGCACACATAGTAACATAGTAACGATGGCAGAAAAAGATCAAAATGGTCCATCTACTCTGGTCTGCCCAGGAAGCTTAGCAAGGTAGTAACTGCCGCTCCATTCAGGTTACCCCCATGTTTCTCTTAAGGGTAGTAACTGCCGCTTCGTGCAGGTTACCTCCATGTTTCTCTTAAGGGTAGTAACTGCCGCTTCGTGCAGGTTACTCCCATGTTTCTCTTAAGGGTAGTAACTGCCGTTTCGTGCTGGTTACCCCCATGTTTCTCTTAAGGGTAGTAACTGCAGCTCCATGCCGGTTAAGCTTTTTTTTTATTTATTCCCATCCTCTAGCCTTTTAGGGATCCACAGTGTTTATCCCATGCCCCTTTGAAATCCTTCCCAGTTTTAGTCTTCATCACTTCCTCCAGAAGGGTATTCCAGGCATCCACCACCCTCTCAGTAAAGAAATATTTCCTGACATTGGTTCTAAGTTTTCCTCCCTGGAGTTTCAAATTGTGACCCCTAGTTCTACTAAATTGTTTCCAATGGAAAAGGTTTGTTGACGACCATGGATCATTAAAACCTTTCAAGTATCTGAAGGTCTGTATCATAAGACCCCTGCTCCTCCTCTCCTCCAGGGTATACATATTCAGGTTCTTCAACCTCTCCTCATAAGTCATTCGATGGAGACCACCCACCATTTTGGTCGCCCTTCTCTGGACCGCCTTTATCCTGTTTCTGTCTCCTTTGAGATATGGTCTCCAGAACTGAACACAGTACTCCAGTGAGGCCTCACCAAGGACCTGTAGAAGGGGATTATCACTTCCCTTTTCTTACTAGATATTCCTCTCTCTATGCAGCCCAGCATTCTTCTGGCTTTGGCTATCGCCGTGTCACACTGCTTCGTCGGCTTCAGGTCTTTAGACACTATTACCCCAAGGTCTCTCTCCTGCTCCATGCCCAGCAGCCCTTCACCCCTCAACTCATATAGTTCATTTGGATTACCACCCCCCAGATGCATGACTCTGCATTTCTTGGCATTGAATCCCAGCTGCCATATCTTCGACCACTCTTCCAGCTTCCTTAAATCCCGTCTCATTCTCTGTACTCCTTCCGGTGTGTCCTCTCTGTTGCAGATCTTAGTATCATCCGCAAATAGACAAACTTTACCTTCTATCCCTTCCACAATGTCGCTCACGAAGATGTTGAACAGAACCGGTCCCAACACCGATCCCTGTGGCACTCCACTTAACACCATTCTCTCTTCAGAGTAGGTTCCATACCATCACCCATTGTCTTCTATCCATCAACCAGTTTGTAATCCATGCCAACACCTTGGAGCTGACTCCCAAGCTTCTCATTTTGTTGATGAGTCTTCTGTGTGGGACTGAATCAAAAGCTTTACTAAAATCCAAGTAAATTACATCGAGCTCTCTTCCCTGATCCAGTTCTTTAGTCACCCCATCAAAGAAATCAGATTCTTCTGACAGGACCTTCCCCTGGTGAATCCATGCTGCTTCTGAGTGAGCAACCCATAGTTCACTATCCTTTCCTTCAGCAGCGACTCCATTAATTTTCCCCACCACCGAGGTGATGCTAACCAGCCTGTAGTTTCCAGCCTCTTCTCTGCTCCCACTCTTGTGAAGCAGGACCACCACCGCTCTTCTCCAGTCACTAGGCACTACACCCTTTTCCAAAGATCTATTGAACAGGTCACATAGTGGACCTGCCAGCACATCTCTGAGGTCCCTCAGTATTCTGGGATGAAGCTCATCAGATCCCATGGCTTTGTCCACTTTCAGTATTCTTAGCTCTTCCCATACATTACTTTCATAAATGGAGTTTCGTCTACTCCACCCCCTTCTACAGTCTTGATAACAAGTGATGGTCCTTCTCCAGGGTCTTCTTTAGTGAACTCTGAACTGAAGTATTTGTTTAATATTTCTGCTAATTCATCATCTCTCTCCATCCATTGATCTTTATCCCCTATCAATTTCACTATACCACTATGTACTTTTCTCCTTTCTCTGATATATCTGAAAAATGTTTAGTCACCTTGCTTTATCTCCTTGGCAATCCTTTCCTCTGCCTGACTTTTCGCTTTCTTGATTTCTTTTTTCATCTCCCTCAGTTTTGCCAGATAATCCTCACTGTGTTCCACTTTTTGAGATTCTTTATATTTCTTAAAAGCTGCTTTTTTTGCTTTTATTACATCAGCCACCTCCTTTGTGAACCAGATTGGATTCTTATTTCTCTTACTTTTGTTTACTTTTCTAACATACACATTTATTGCTTTTGTAATTGTTCCTTTTAATTTGGCCCACTGTTGTTTGACCTCTCCCGTTTTCTCCCAGTCTTCAAGTTCTGCCTCCAGATATTTCTCCATTTCGACAAAGTCTGTTTTTTTGAAGTTCAAAACTCGGGTCTTTGTGACACTTCTCCAGATCCTTTTTGCAATATCAAACCATAGGGGTAGATTTTAAAAGCCCTGCGCGCGTAAATCCTGCGCGCGTAAATCCTGCTGGATTTACGCGCGCAGGGCACTCGCACGCCAGCGCGCCTATTTTGCATACGCCGCCGGCACGCGCAAAACCCCGAGATGCGCGTAAGTCCCGGGGCTTCGTAAAAGGGATGGGAGGGGTGTGTCCGGGGCGTGTCGGCAGGTCGGGGTGTGTCCGGGGGCATGTCCGGGGTCAGGGGGCGGTCTGGGGTGGGTCTGGGGGGTGGCGACGGTTCAGGAGGGCCGGGAGGGCGGTCCCGAGTCCCCCGGCACTGCGGCCTGTGTCGGGGGATGCTGAGGCGGCACGCGCAAGTTACGCCTGCCTCAAGCAGGCGTAACTTGCACAACAAAGTTAGGGGGGGGGGATTTAGGTAGGGCTGAGGAGTGGGTTAGATAGGGGAAGGGAGGGAAAGTGGGGGGATGTGGAAGGAAAGTTCCCTCCGAGGCCGCTCTGATTTCGGAGCGGCCTCGGAGAGAACGGAGGCAGGCTGAGCAGCTTGGCGCGCACAGGCTGCCGATTTTGCGCAGCCTTGCGCGCGCTGACCCCGGATTTTATAAGATACGCACGGATAAGCCCGTATCTTATAAAATCCGGCACACTTTTGTTTGCGCCGGTTGCGTGCACTTTTTTAAGATCTACCTCACACTGTTTGATGATCACTGGTGCTGAAGTGGGCACCCACCTGGACATTAGAGACATTAACCCCATTAGTGAGCACTAGGTCAAGTAAAACTCCCTCCCTCGTGGGTTCCATTACCATTTGTTTGAACAGAGCCCCTTGCAGGGTATCCACTGTCTCTCTATTTCTGTTAGATTCTGCAGAAGGGATTCTCCAGTCCACGTCCGGCAGATTAATGTCACCAACAATCAACACTTCCCCCTTCTTTCCCACCTTTATAATGTTTTCAATCGGATCTCTGTCTAGTTCTTCCGTTTGAGTCAGAGGCCTGTACACCACTCCAGTAAAAATGGATGTACCGTCATCTTTTTTTAGCACGGACCATAATGCTTCTTCTTGTAGTTCAGTTGCTTGGATATTATTTTTTACATAATGTGCTACTCCTCCTCCTTTTTTGTCCTTTCTGTCATTCCTTAACAAGTTATAGCCCGGTATGGCCGTATCCCAGTCATGAGACTCCGTGAACCATGTCTCCTTGACAGCCACAATATCCAAGTTCAGTTGCTTGGATATTATTTTTTACATAAAGTGCTACTCCTCCCCCTTTTTTGTCCTTTCTGTCATTCCTTAACAAGTTATAGCCCGGTATGGCCGTATCCCAGTCATGAGACTCCGTGAACCATGTCTCCTTGACAGCCACAATATCCAAGTCTGCGCCCACCATTAAGGCCTGCAGGTCTGGGATTTTATTGCCCAAATTGTGAGCATTTGTAGTCATAGCTTTCCAATTTTTCTCCCTTGTTATGTTGCACTTCCTTGGAAGCTTTTCTGTTTTTTTGACCTGATTGATTATATTATTTTCACTTCGCATGTCCGTCACAGGTCAACTCTTTATACCGCTATAGGAGGGCCAGCTAGAGTTAAGAAAGCCATACAAAGATGAGATTTCTACAATGTTCTCTCACCAAAGCTTGATAGACTCTCTACCAGGGTACTATCAAGCTAGGATGATAGAAAATTGTAGAAATCTTATCTTTGTGTGACTTTCCTCACTCCCAAATCACGTCAATTCTTCACTGATGTGTACTGTGCTGTTTGTACTTCTCATTGTGCATGTAAAACTGGCCCCAAAACCCTAGATCACCAGCAAAACCTCACCTCGAGTTACTAGCTGTCTCTCCTATAGTGGTATAAAGAGTTGACTAGTATTAAAGCCTTTAACGAGTCTCTCCCTCCCCCCCCTTCTCTCTTGTAATGAAGTGCAGTAACTCTAAAATTATCATAGCCATGCCCCTTTTTCTTATCGTGGGCATTATTCATGCAAACATTATTGCATTTTGATGAATCTAAGCCTTAGTGTGGAAGATCCCCAAGGACTTGTATTTCTTGGGACTGTGTTATATTTTTGGTAAATGCTTCAGTTGTATGAACCAGTTTGGCATTACTGACGTTTTTCCTTCTCTGTGTACTTTGGACTGTGTCTACTCTTGCACTTGTTGACATTTTTTTTATATTATTCAGTATGGGGCGGATTTTAAGAGCCCTGCTCGCCTAAATCCGCCCAAATCCGGGCGGATTTCGGCGAGCAGGGCCCTGCACGCCGGTGAGCCTATTTTACATAGGCCTACTGGCGCGCGCAGAGCCCCGGGACTCGCGTAAGTCCTGGGGTTTGGCGAGGGGGCGTGTCGGGGCGTGTCGGGGGCGGGCCCGAACCGCGCGGCATTTTCGGGGCGTGTCCGGAGCGTTCCGGGGGCGGGCCCGGGGGCGTGGTTACGGCCTGGGGTGATCCGGGGGCGTGGCCGCGCCCTCCGTACCCACCCCCAGGTCGCGTCCCGGCGCGCAAGAGGCTCACTGGCACGCGGGGATTTACGCCTCCCAGAGGGAGGCGTAAATCCCCCGACAAAGGTAAGGGGGGGATTTAGACAGGGCCGGGCGGGTGGGTTAGGTAGAGGAAGGGAGGGGAAGGTGAGGGGAGGGCGTTAGAGGATTCCCTCCGAGGCCGCTCCGATTTCGGAGCGGCCTCGGAGGGAACGGGGGTAGGCTGCGCGGCTCGGCGCGCGCCGGCTATACGAAATCGATAGCCTTGCGCGTGCCGATCCAGGATTTGCGCGGCTACGCGCGTATCTACTAAAATCCCGCGTACTTTTGCTGGCGCCTGATGCTCCAGCAAAAGTACGCCTATTCGCGGTATTTGAAAATCTACCCCTAAGTTGTTTGGCACACAACACGTGATGTCAGGGCTGTTTTATTTTTAAGACTGATCCCCTTTAGGGCCATATGGGTTAAGCCAGTTCTAATCACAGAATGTAAATTATCAGACGTTGCAACAAGTTCATCAGAAGTCAGCAGTCTCTGAGGGTGATCACATCCTCTCCTCCCCTCATTGGTGTTTGACCTATTTTTTAAAGCTTAACTCCAATGCTGAAATTCTGTATTGGGGGGGAGGGAGCAATTGAGTTCCATGAGGTTCAATGAAAAGAATATAGGGCCTGTTTTTAAAAAGCATTTACACGCTTAAAAATGGGTTTTACACGTGTAAATGCACTTTATTCATATAAGTGGGCTTTTAAAAAATTCCCACAATATCTGCCACTGAATTTTCTATAAGATTTACCCAGATAAGTGCACTTTACGTGGGTAAAAGGCTTTTGAAAACTGCAAAAATTGTAGTTACATTTACACATATAAATCATTTTGAAAATTACCCCTATAGGTTTCACATGAATTAAACATGTGTTTCAATTTACCTTACAGCTTGCTTAGTTCTTTGCTTTATATTGTTTCGAGAGATTAAGCCTCAGAAGTAGATACAGTAATTTACTTATTGTTTTACACACCCAAATGGTTCTCTCTCTTTTGCCAATTTGCAGCATGCTTGACTAGCTAAAGGGTATTAACCAAGCATGAACCAGAGTACAAAAGATGCCCTTCTTCTAGCCCTAAGTACAGTGCACCATGTTAAGACATAGAAAGACATAAGAACATTTTTGAACAAATGTAGGAGCCCTACTATAACTGACTGAAGCATTACTTGAGTATTTTCAGAGGGATAGAGGTGTCTTTGATGGCCACTATAACTCCACCATGATCCAGATATAAGATGTGATGCTCCTCTTCGAACACCTACAAGTCAGACAAGAAAAAAAAAAGGAAAAATAAATCTAAGAATATAAAGAATGTGTTTCTTGCATTACAAGATAATAGATGACATCTCTCCAAGACCATAATTCTGAGTTTAGATATTCTAGTTGGCTCAATGGATATGTATTTCTGTCCCATGCAGAATTATTCCTGTACATAGTTTTTTCTTTTTGTTTTGTTTTTTTGCATACCTGTGAATGTTTTAAAACTTTTAATTTATCTGACACAAGAATAAGACATGGCAAAATAGGCACAGTCATTTTACATAAAAAGGCATATAACAGTAAAATACAATAATCAGATTTATGACAGAGACTAAAAGTTGTACATTCTCAGGAATTACTATATGTAGCCCAGTAATAATCCTGAGAGGTCCATTTTCAATAAGTTGGCAAGCAAGTAAGTTATCCAGAAAACTTTATCTGAATATTCAGTGAAACTTATCCAGATACATTTTCTGCTGAATATCTGGATACCTTTAGGCCTTCTATTTGTGCGGACTGACTTGTCTCTACAAATTTAATCAGATAATGCTTAATATGGCATTATACAGCTAAATAAATCATCTTATCTTCACTATACCTCCAGCACTTCCCCTTTTTTGTTCGGGTAAATTTGAACAAATTTTATGTGGACAAACTTAGGGCCAGATTCATTATGGCTTTTCTCCCATTTTGTATCTATGGGAAAAACCCTTAGTGAATCAGGTACTTACCAGGTAAAAAGGGGGTCAATTTTTTAATTGGTAGAACAAGCTGGACTGATTTTTTCTGGAGGAGGGAGTAAGACTTGAGGGAGCAGAGGAAGGTTTATGAAAGTCTCATGTGAATAATGTTAATGGTCCTTGGGGAGATTTTTATATTATCGCTCAGAATGTATGTAGGTATTGTTCTTATCATAATTTTTTATTTCTATATTTTTAACCCCTATGGGCTTGTAAATTGCTATATGGTGCATAACGTTTGTAAATAATGCTACAGTATTATTTACTTTGTAATGTGATCCACCTTGATCAGGCCTATATCTATAAAGGCACAATACAAATATTGAATTAAATAAAATTTAATTAAAGGGTCAGCTATATCTGGGTAAAAGTTGATTTTATCCACATACATTTTTTTTAATATAAATATCTGATAACATCTGATAACATCCAGTCAAAGTACAACATTTGGGTACTGTCTTCCAAAATTTGGTGATAGAAAAACCTAACTCCATGAATTAATTGCAATATATTTTTAAGGTACAAGAGGTTGAACCCCAGTTCCAACAACCCAGCAGACAATCAGTGATAGAGAAATAAAAGGTAGAAAACAGAGTAGCTGGATCCAAGATGGCCGAACATGCTGGCTGTGTGTGAGATTGTTCCATGTGGGTCGTTCTGGTTTCCTGTTTTGTCATGCCTCACTCAGTGAGAAAGTGGCGGGCTAGAGAGCATGAAGCCCAGCTGATTCATTCTGTTTCCAAAATTAGTCCAATGGACTCTCACGTGCAGCAGAGAATGGAGGAACCGGGTGCAGTCTCGTTGGGAGGCGATCGGGAGGAAGGTTTACCTGACGCCTCCCCTAAGCTTCATACCACTCTTTCCCCTGGAAGAACGAATTGCCCCGGCAAGCCTGCAGAAGGGAGGCCTAATGACCAACCCCGCATGTTCACAGCACTAGCTGCTAGTTGGACCTTGAGCGGGTGACAGGAGGCAAGATTGTTGGATCTGACCTCCGAAGGCCCCCGGTAATCACTGGCTACTGGGGAATGGCCTAGAAGCACTGAATTTCAGTCGTCAGCTGGAGCAGCATTGGCTGTACCTGAATTTATTACAACAGACCTGGTAAGACCTTCAGTGATCTCCCTTGACTCAATATGGGAGGTTATTCAAACTCTTAATTCTAATATTCTTAAATAAATGGCTCCGGTTTATATTTACTTGAGGAATATCAATATTTGCGTAGGAAATGAGGAGAGAGATATTTTATCTTACAAGAACTTCATTGAAGTATTACAGCAGGATTTAAACAATAAACTGTCTTCTCAGGCATTGTTGATCAAGGAGAATCAGGCATTGGCTGGAAAGTTGGAAAACCTGGAAAACTCAATGAAGGGGAAAAATCTACGCTTCATAAATTTTCCTAGGGATCCATTAATCCCTGCAAAGGATATAAGAACATAAGAAATTGCCACGCTGGGTCAGACCAAGGGTCCATCAAGCCCTTGGTCTCAGAACAGACATTATCATTAACATCTAGAGTATTTTATATTCCTCAGTTTAAGAAAGAAGATTCTAAAGAACAAAAAGGAATGCAAGTTCTCATGCCTACTGACCCGCCTCATCTAAATCTCACAGAAATACTTGAAACCACCAAAAGGATTTGATCACCCCTGCGACTTTGATTGTCTCATTTCTTTTGGAGGCGGGTAAGGAGTGGACATTAAAGATGTACTTTTGCCATCGTTTAGAAACTTTCATAGATTATAAAATTAGTATTTTTCCAGATCTGTCAAGGATTACCCAAAAAAGAAGGAAACAGTTTTTGTTAATAAAACCTAGGGTCTCTGAGATTGGGGCCTTATTTATATTAAAATTTCCCTGTAAATGTATAGTAAAATACCATGGTAGTTCCTATATCTTTTTTCAGCCCAGTCATCTTATCTTTTTTCTTTCAGATAAGATTGTACCAGTAACCAGCTCCTCTCCAGCTGTAACTGAATGCGTGATATTTAGCCATCTAAGGGCCTCATTTTCTAAAGTATCGCAGGCCTGCGATACTTTAGGTAATGAGGGGTGGGGGGTCGAAACGGGGGGTGGTCCTGCGCTAGCCAGCAGTGATCGCACCGCCGCGGTGCGATCGCTGTCGGTTTCGCACCCAATAGCGCCACCATAGAAGGTGTAGCTATTGGGTGCGAGCTAGGTCGCGAAAAGGGCCTTACCTTTTCATCGTCCGCGGCGTCTTCACGGAGTCGGCCCCGGTGACGCCCCGACTTCTCTTCTTCCAGGGCCGACTCCGCCCCCATTTTGGTATTGCACACGATAAGGGACTTTTCGTGTGCAAAACATTCCTTATCACGTGCGATCCATCTCGAAAATGAGGCCCTAGGTCTGTAAAGTGCAATGTATCATTCTCTGTACAGCAGATTCTTATTTCCTTTGTTTTTATATACCTGAGGTTGTGACACTGGATCCCATGTTGAGGATTTTGATTAATAGAGATGATGTTTAATTTCCATTGAGCTACAACCAAGATGTGCATTTCTTGAAAATATTTGTTAAATTCATAAACAATAAAGAAAAAAAGAAAAAAGAAAACAGAGAGTAGGGCCAAAAGGTTAATTTTGACAGTGGAGAAAGGCAACTGGTGGAGTGCTCCAGAGATCTGTTATGTGACCACAGATTTTTAATATATTTATAAATGACCTGGAAATGGGAATGAGTGAGGTGATCAAATTTGCCGTTGACACCAAATTATTCAAAGTTGTTAAATTACATGAGGATTGTAAGAAATTGCAAGAGGACTTTTCAAAACTGAGAGACTGGACATATAAATGGCAAATAAATTTAATGTGGACAAGAGCAAAGTGATGCACTTAGGGAAGAGTAACCCAAATTATAGCCACACAATGCAAGGTTCCACATTAGATGTCATTTCTTACGAAAAAGAATCTACGCATCATTGTTGAAAATATGTTGAAATTTCCTTACTGAGCAGCAGCAGCCAAGAAAGCAAATATAATGCTAGGAATTATTATTTTAGCACTGTTGCGAAGTATCGTTGATTGTGAACCGATGTGATGTTACTAAACAAATGTCAGTATATAAAAACTACAAATCCTCCAGAATGCAGCAGCCAGGATACTAACTGGCACACGCAGAACAGATCATATTACTCCCATACTCAAGGATCTTCACTGGCTCCCCATCCCCGCCCGCATTCTATACAAGAGCCTCTCTATCATTCATAAAACAATTCACAACAGTGACATGAACTGGCTCAACAGAACAGCCTATAAAGGCACCCTTCACATCCCACCTCACAAGATATATCGCCTTCTATCCACAAAAGCCCATGCCTTCTCCATAGCAGGACCCACCCACTGGAACTCCATGCCACCTGATCTTCATCTAGAAACATGTTCACAAAAATAAAAAAAAAAATTAAAAACAATGGTCTTTAAGCAAGCATTCTCAGAATAATATCTCTGCTCCCCCGCCTCCGTTCCCACTACCCCCCTAGTACCTCCCCCCGCCTGTCCCACCCTCCTCGCCCCCTCTCCAGTAATTGTAAATATAACTGAACTGCCTAACCCCAATCCAATCGGAAGGCAAATTAGAATATATATTGCTAACTATATGTATACCCCCAGTTATGTAAATAAGCTTTTCCTATGACATACTGAATTGTTGTGGATTGTTCCTTATATTTTGCCCTTTTTCCCCGTCCCTCTTGCATGCCCTCGTTTAATGTACATTCTCCCTTGTTCTGTTATGAGTTATCTGTAAACCGATATGATGTCCCACACGAATATCGGTATATAAAAAATGTTAAATAAATAAAATAAATAAATAAATAAATAAATTAGAAAAGGAATGAAAAATAAAAGAGAGAATATAATAATTCCTCTGTATCGCTCCATTCTGCAACTTTATCTAGAGTATTGCATGCAGTTCTGGTCACATCTCAAAAAAGATAGAAGAATTAGAAAAGGTACAAAGAAGGGCAACCAAAATGATAAAGGTGATGAAACAATTCCCCTATGATGAATGGCTAAAGAGCTAGGACTCTTCAGCCTGGAGAATAGACGGCTGAGGGGAGATAAGATAGAGGTCTATAAAATAATAAGTGGACTAGAACGGTAAATGCAAATCAGTTGTTTACACTTTAACGGGCCGATACAGTAAAGTCCGCGGGAGAGCGGACGAACGCTCGCTCTCCCGGCGCACGCACCGGCCCTTCGCCGGTGCGTGCGATTCTCTATTTAAATTAGGTGACGCTGTAGATCCGGGTAAAAGGAGGCGCTAGGGACACACTAGTGTTCCTAGCGCCTCCTTTTTGACAGGAGTAGCGGCTGTCAGCGGGTTTGACAGCTGACGCTCAATTTTGCTGGCATTGGTTCTCGAGCCCGCTGACAGCCATGGGCTCGGAAACCCGTGGCAAAATTGAGTGTCCGGTTTTCGGCCCGACAGCCGCGGGCCGAATTCAAATTTTTTTTTTTTTAATTTTTTTACTTTTTGGGACCTCCGACTTAATATCGCTATGATATTAAGTCGGAGGGTGCACAGAAAAGCGGTTTTTACTGCTTTTCTGTGCACTTTCCCGGCGCCGGAAGAAATTAGCGCCGACCTTTCTGAAAGTAAAATGTACTGCTTGGCTGCACATTTTACTTTCTGTATCCCGCGCGCATACCTAATAGGGCCATCAACATGCATTTGCATGTTGTGGGCGCTATTAGGTGCCGCGGGTTGGACGCGCGTTTTCCTCCCCTTACTGAATAAGGGGTAAGGGAAAACGCGCGTCCAAGAGCAGGCTCTACTGTACTGTATCGGCCTGTAAGAGAGTACAAAGACTAGATGACACACAATGAAATTACTAGGTGGTACATGTAAAACTAAGGGAAAATAGTTTTTTACTCATTTGTACAATTAAGCTCTGGAATTCATTGCCAGAGGATGTGGTGAAAGCTATTAGTGTAGCTGTATTTAAAAAAAAATTTATGGACAGGTTCCTGGAAGAAACGCCCATAAACCATTATTAAGGTGGAGTTGCAGAAATCCCCTTCTTATCCCTGGGATAAGCAGCTTGGAGTCTATCTACCCCTTGGGATCCTGCCAGAGTTTGTTACTTGGATTGGTCACTGTTGGAAACAGGATACTGGGCTTGATGAACCTTTGGTCTGACCCAGTATGGCAAATCTAAAGTACTTATATAATTAAGGAAACTTCCCATTCAAAGAGGTGCCAAACATTTTGAATAAAGCAATATGACCACCATATATATATATATATATATATATATATATATATATATATATATATGAGATCTGTCCTCACGGTTTCCCCAGCCAAAAAGAACTTGAAAATGGGTAAAATCTGGAAAAATATTTTGGATGTTTATATGTACTATGAAGTAATAAACAATTCCATTCTCTAGCAACAAATGGAAATTGTGTGCGCAGCTTTTCAAAATTAGTTTTCTGCCAGTTAAACGTAAATAAATATTTAGTTAAATTATTATCTATTCCATTACTAAATAATACTGTATATGGAGAAGTGTTAACTTCTGCAATTAGCCTCAACAGGACAAAAAATAGTAAAACAATCATTTGCTTATTGTTCCCAAACTCCCTTAAATCTGCTATCATAAAACTGATTCTCAAAAAATCTAATTTAGATCTGACAGATTTTTCAAATTACTGCTAGTAGAGAGATAAAACTCCTTTCTTTGACGGATGAGATGCAACTGCTCTTGGACCATGGAGGATCAGGTTTCCTGGTCCTCCTGTTGCGGTCCCGGTCGCGACCCTCATGACCAGGTCCTTACTTCGCCTCCCTGGGAATATCGGCAGCAGGTCCCGGGATTCGCTGGGCCTACTTGGCCCTCCGTGGCGACGTCTCCACGAGGGAGACGCCGCCAAGCTCCGCTCTGACTCCGCCCCCTTAGGCACGCGCGCGCAGAGGGAACCCAACTTGATCTGTGAGGTGCGTACAATCTGGTCCGAATCCACAGCCAGCCCACAATTGTGATGTCAGACGCCGGCAGGGATTTAAACCCGGCGTCTGACCGAGGATCCCTGCCTTGCAATGTGGTCGACTCCTGGTGAGTAGAGAGTTGCTTGTTCCTGCCTTCTCTTCTGTTCCTGCTTCAGATCCTGCTCCAGTCCTCTCTGTGTTCCTGCTTCCAGTCCTGCTGGCTCTCCGGGCCTTGGATCCTTCCAGCTCCTGCTCCACTCCTGCTTCAGTCCGCTGTTCCAGGTGCCAGCCTACCCTACCTTTGGATTGCTTCCTGGTTTGACCCCGGTTCGTCTACTCGTGTTCCTGGTTGCCACCTGTCCAGATCCTGGTCCGTCTTCACTGCCGCTCTTCGTCCCAAGGTATTCACCTAAGTCCCAGCGGTCTGGATCCTCACGGGCTCCTCCTGGGGGTATCTCGGACTTCCAGGGTGAAGTCTCCTACATCTGCTTGTCGTCTGAAGGAAGCTGCCTAAGTCCCAGCGGTATGGATCCTCACGGGCACCTCCTGGGGGGATCTCGGCTTTCCAGGGTGAAGCATCTGTCTGACCCTCTGTCTTCGATCCACCACCCGGCCTCTTCTTCTCAGCTGAGATCTCTTCCACTTCTTCTCCGCACGGCCGGCCCAAGGGTCCACATCCCTGGTCGCAACAATTTGCAAGGCCATGGACCCGGCGGACATCTCGGGCCTGCAGGCCATTCCCGGAATGGCCCAGCGCTTGCAGCAACAACAACACTGCTTGGACGTTTTGCCTGCCACTGTCGAGTGTTTGGCAAACTGTCTGGATGCCACCCCCCCAGAACCACCCCTTGTGCAACCTCCAGCTCCGGTGGTGAGTGTGAACACACCAACTCAATTACCAGCTCTATCCCGCTACTCCGGAGATGCGAAGGGCTGTCAGGGGTTTTTGAACCAGTGTTACATACGGTTCTCTCTTCTACCAAGTCAGTTCCCTACTGACTCCGTCAAGGCGGCTTATATCCTCTCCTTATTGGATCGGAAGGCACTGAGTTGGGCCTCTCCTATGTGGGAGCGGAGCGACCCCATGTTGAATAATTTGCCACAGTTTGTGGTGAACTTTAAACAAGCTTTTGATGACCCCACACGCATGGCTACCGCCACCTCTGAGCTCTTGCAGCTACACCAAGGATCCCGTTCCTTGGCAGACTATGCAATAGAGTTCCACACTCTCGCCCTGGAGGTAGGATGGTGTGATGATAGTCTGCGAGGAGTTTTCCTGGAAGGCCTGTCAGCTCGGATCAAGGACGAGCTAGCTGCCAGGGATATCCCAGACGAACTCAATGGAGTAATCGACTTGGCCAGGCAAATTGACCATCACCTTCAGCAAAGGACGAGGGAGAGACGACCGCCTCGTCAGATGGTTCTGTTGATGCCCGCTTTTTCCAGACCCATGACGTCTCCAACAGGTTCTGTTGCAGCGCATTCTGAAGCGACAATGGAGGAGCCCATGCAGCTAGGGCGTACGCCCTTAACTGTGGAAGAGAGGCAACGTCGTTGAGCTTTAGGGCTATGCCTATATTGTGGCAGCAAGGGCCACTTTCTAGCCCAATTTTAGGAGCATCCGGAAAACACCAAAGCCTAGGCTGTACTGGGGAGCTATTCCTAGGCTGTGTTAATTCTGCTCCTCAATGTACCGTACCTATCACCCTGGAATATCCAGGAGGTTCTTTTGAGACCCTTGCCTTCATTGACTCTGGTGTAGGTGGGAATTTCATTCTCTCTGATTTGGTGCAACAGCTGCGGATTCCTACTCTTCCTCGTGTTCCCCCGCTATGGATCACCTCTATTTGAGGAACAATTCTTCCTGGAAGTATCTCAACCTCTACGGTTCCTCTTACCCTCCGTACCGGAGTCTTGCATACTGAGGCGATCTCTTTCTTGATACTGGAAAGAGCAGTACATCCCGTTGTACTAGGACTTCCGTGGCTGCAGCAACACTCCCCGGTGATTCATTGGGATACTTTACAAGTCGCGCAATGGAGCTCCTTCTGTTTCACTAACTGCCTCAAAGCCCCATGCGCTCCACAGGTGACGTTGCTGAACACTTCTGTTCTGCCTCCCGCACCTTATGCAGAGTTTGCAGAAGTATTCTCCAAGAAAAAGGCAGAGATCTTACCACAACATCGTCCTTTTGACTGTGTATTGGAACTATTACTCAGAACTACGCCACCCCAAGGAAGGGTTTATCCCTTAACCCTACCTGAGACACGAGCTATGTCGGAGTACATTGCCGAGAACCTCGCTAGAGGGTTCATCAGACCCTCCAAGTCACCAGCAGGGGCGGGATTCTTCTTTGTAGGCAAGAAGGATGGCTCCCTGAGACCTTGCATTGATTACAGAGGTCTAAATGCCATTACCAAGAGGGATCGCTATCCTCTTCCGCTGATCCTTGAACTCCTAGATAGATTACAAGGAGCTAAGATCTTCACCAAACTTGATCTGTGAGGTGCATACAATCTGGTCCGAATCTGACCCGGAGATGAATGGAAGACTGCCTTCAACACTCGGGACGGGCATTACGAGTATCTAGTAATGCCATTCGGACTATGCAATGCCCCAGCATCTTCCAGCACTTGATGAACGAAGTACTTCGCAAGATGTTATACTCTTCAGTTATAGTGTATCTAGATGACGTTCTGATTTACTCCCAAGACTTTAAGTCTCATTGCCAACATGTTAAACAAGTACTACAGGTTCTCAAGGACAATCATCTCTACGCAAAGCTCGAGAAGTGCATGTTTGAGAAGGTGTCTGCTATTAAAGATTGGCCCCGTCCCAAGGGATTAAAAGCCTTGCAACAATTTCTTGGATTTGTGAATTTTTATAAACACTTCATCCCTCAATATTCACTTAAAGTGGCTCCACTTACTGCACTTACTAGAAAGGGGGCAGATGCCATCGCCTTGCCAGAGGAGTCCTGCCAGGCCTTTGAAGATCGTAATAGGCCTTCTTACTAGAGACTTGTTTACACCATTCAGATCCGCTCTGCCCATTTATTGTGGAGGTGGATGCCTCCAACATAGCGGTAGGTGCAGTGCTCAGCCAAAGCTCCAGTACAGGGAGACTACTGCCTTGCTCTTACTTCTCCCAGAAGTTCTCTATGGCTGAATGTAACTACAGCATAGAAGACAAGGAACTCCTGGCAATCAAGCTAGCCTTTGAGGAATGGAGGCAATGGCTAGAGGGAGCTAGTCATCCTATCACAGTTTATACGGATCATAAAAATTTAGAGTTCCTGTGTCAAGCTCAGTGCCTAAACCCCAGGCAAGCTTGCTGGTCCCTCTTCTTCAATCGCTTCAACTTTGTACTTCACTATCGACTGGCATCTAAAAATGTCCGAGCAGATGCCTTGTCTCGAACCTCAGAGTTGGAGGGAGAGGGGGAGCTCCCACAGTATATCATAGATCCGGCAAAGATCAACTTATCTAGTACCATTGCAAGTGGTCTTGGAAGGACTGTCATTCCACGACAGAGTCGAAGGAGAGTTTTAAGTTGGGCCCATGACTCCCTCACTGGCGGCCATGCGGGCCGAGAAAGAATTTTAGACCTTCTTAATCGCTATTACTGGTGGCCTAACATAAGGTAAGATGTTCGCACCTATGTCAGTTCGTGCTCCACTTGTGCAAGACAAAAGCCCCATACAGGACTTCCGTGGGGTCTTCTGCAACCCTTGCCCATTCCCGTGGAACCCTGCATCCACATAGCTACAGATTTTGTGGTGGACTTGCTGTCTTCCAAGGGGAACACTGTCATTTGGGTAACAGTGGATCGCTTCTCCAAAATGGCCCACTTTGTTCCATTTCCCAAGTTACCCTCTGCACCAGAGCTAGCCCAACTTTTCATACAGCACATCTTCCGAGCTCATGGTCTTCCACAGAATATCGTTCCCAGTTTACTGCCCGATACTGGAGGGCATTATGCAAGAAATTTGGGATTCAACTAAACCTGTCTACAGCTTTCCATCCTCAAAGTAATGAGCAGACCGAACGGATGAATCACTCTTTGAAGACGTTCCTGCGCCTCTTTGTTACCGAGAGGCAAAACAATTGAGTGGTGTTGTTACCTTGGGCCAAGTTCTCCTACAACAACCATACTCATTCAGCCACGGGGAGGTCACCCTTCCAAGTAGTATATGGTCGACAACTCAAGCCCCCGATTCCTCTGCCGATACCTGTCCCTTCGCCGGTTGCTCAACTCTCCGCCTTACAATTACAGAACCTCTGGAGTTCCGTGCAAAAAAGACTCTCCAATGAGAGAGCGAGACTCACAAAGAGGTATGCTAATCGACACCGACAACCGGCACCTGTGTTCCTATCAAGCGACAAGGTCTGGTTAAGCACTAAGAATCTACATCTTCGGGTTCCATCATGGAAGTTGGCCCCCAGGTACTGTGGTCCTTTTCGTGTAGCTGAGAGAGTGGGTCTTGTGTCTTATCGATTACGTCTTCCCACTACATTACGTGTTCATAATGTGTTTCACGTATCTTTACTGAAACCAGTTGTGCTGTCCAGATATCACCTTCGATCAACTAACTCTATGACTATTCCAATACAAGATGACGTGATTTTCCAAGTTCGAGAGGGACTCGAAGTTCGCTTTCACCATCGTCGATGGGAGTATCTCTTAGCTTGGGAGGGGTGTGGACCTGAAGAGAACACATGGGAGCCCGCTCGGAACATCCTGGATAAGTCTCTTCTGTAACAATTTCATCAGGAGCATCATGGTAAACCGAGCCCTGTGAGGAGGGGGCGTAAGAGGGGGGGATACTGTTGCGGTCCCGGTCGCGTCCCTCGCCTCCCTGGGAATATCGGCAGCAGGTCCCGGAATTCGCTGGGCTTACTCGGTCCTCCACGGCGGCGTCTCCACGAGGGAGACGCCGCCGAGCTCCGCTCTGACTCCGCCCCCTTAGGCACGTGCGTGCAGAGGGAACCCTTTTAAAGGGCCTCTGGTGCGAAACCACGGCCAGCCCACAATTGTGACGTCAGATGCCGGTGGGGATTTAAACCCGGCATCTGACCGAGGATCCCTGCCTTGCAATGTGGTCGACTCCTGGTAAGATATTCACCTAAGTCCCAGCGGTCCGGATCCTCATGGGCTCCTCCTGGAGGGATATCGGACTTCCAGGGTGAAGTATCCTACATCTGCTTGTCGTCTGAAGGAAGCCGCCTAAGTCCCAGCGGTCCGGATCCTCATGGGCTCCTCCTGGGGAGATCTCGGACTTCCAGGGTGAAGTGTCTGTCTAACCCTCTGTCTTCGATCCGCCAACTGGCCTGTTCTTCTCAGCGGAGATCTTCTCCTCACGGCTGGCCCAAGGGTTCACATCCCTGGTCGCACACCTCCTGATTTATCAGTGGCTTTTGATACTGTCAGTAATTGACAGCTCTTGATGAGGTTGGCTCATGGTAGGCTGGAGAATAGATAGGTACCTTTTTAGCAGATAGATGAAAGAGTCAAAATGGATACACAAGCCTCCGAAGATTGGCTGCTAGATATAGGAGTGCCTGAAAGCCCCTTATCACCAAATCGTCCACTGGGGGTAAAGATGTATATCTTTGCTGATGACATCCAAGGTTTGGTCATGTAGAAGTGCTCCTCGCGTGACTCGATTGAGAAGTTAAATATTATACTGTGGTATATTACCAATTAAATTCAAAGTAACTTTTTAAAATGAAAATGTGACAGAATTTATGGTAGGAACTTCACCATGGCCTGTTTAATATGCACAGATTAGGAATGGAAACTTTACTATCAATTTGTCGACATATGTTGAAAGTCTGGGAGTCGTTATTGCTGCTCAGCTTACATTGTAAAGGCAGGTTCAAGCAATGTGAAAGAGAGCTTTCCTTGTCTTGTGTTTGATTAGGCAACTCTGTCCATTTTTGCATCCTCATGATTTAAGAACTGTGATGCAAGCATTGGTCTGTCATGCTTAGATTATTGCAATTCTATTTATATGGGGCTTCCTAAAAGAAGTTTGCACTTCTTTTCTTGTCCAATAGAATGAATCTCTGATTGGGAGACATGTCTAATTCACTGTTGGGTGCAAAGTTGAAATCTCTCAATAACAATTTGATGTCCCTCACACTGAATTATCTGAGCAACAATCTGTAAAATAAATTGGTGGTATATACATATTACCTAACAGAGTTTTAATTTCTTCATATTGACAAGCAATCCACAGAAACTTTCCCAAAGGATCATGAATTTCCTTCTCTATTGTAAATGGTACAATTCTGTTAAGCAGAATAGCCACCTCTCTCTTCCTTCTGGTAAAAGAAAAAAACTCAAACATCCCAATCCAATCAGTTTTGAGCTTCCTATGTTCTGTGTCTTCTAGGTAGGTTTCTTGTAAAAAGGCAATATGATTGTTCAATTTCCCTAAATATAAAAAGCTAACTGTCTTCCGTTTAGTATGAGGAATTTATATAATGAACAGATCAAGGAACTTTAGGACAGTTATACCTGATTGTCCCTACTTATCAGATGCTTCTCTAACGAAGGCAAAAGAGTCCTAACCACAAAAAAACCAAAACAAAAAACAAGTCCGTGCTGCGCATCACCGCCAACGTTAACGTTTCGCCTAAAGCTTCCTCAGGGTGGGTTGCTTCTCTCTCGGCCTTTGAAAAAATCGCAACAACTTTCAGATAAGTGCTTTTGGCGGTTACTTGTAGCACAGACTTGTTGATAAAATAGTAACATTGCAACAAGTTTAGAATTTTGCTACTTAGTGATGTCGGGCAGGTTTCAGTTTTAAATATTTTCTGAAACTACAACACATTCCATTCAGAAGCCAGAAGATATAAAGATTATGGGCTTACAATGAGAGCATAAGTCGCCGGATAATATAGCTGTCATACATTATCTTTGCAAGTTGCCGTGATATCGGCATTTTTTGTTCAACCGGATAATGTAAGACTTTTGGCATCATTTCCCGAAGGGAGTGGGAGAAAAATCTGTGGATGATATAAATTGTGATACAACATCGTTACAACTCGCTGAGATACTGGCGTTTTTTACAGATGGGATACCCTGCAACATAAAGACTCATAAAAAAAAGTCTGAAATAATTGTATTTTTTATTTTAAATCAAAAAACAGGAGACAATAAAGACCAGTTATTGAACTTACTGGTTTGAAAATTAGAGGTCATTTAGACCCCTTTATACCAGTTCTGAGGTCGTTGTTTCTGAATCATAAAAATTTACAAAAATCAAAAATTCAAATTTATATGTATTATGAATAAAGTAAAATTTTAACAGCGATTAAAAAAAGAGGCAACTTATGATCCTTTTAGACAGTTAGCTTTGTATGTACTTTAATTGGATACTAACTGTTCCCTTTTGTGCAGTGGCAATTTCCCTAAATATGTCAGAATCTGTTTCCCCTTAATTGGGGAGTGTTTTCCATAAACATTCCATGAATGCATAATAAGATCAGCCATGTTCAAAGGCAGTAGTATACTGTAACATGGTAATAGAGAAAAAACATGAATAAGCATACATGGTTCCTCCCATCTTAGAATGCCATTACTCAAGTTGCTCAGTTTTGTAATATGAGGTCTATCAATTATGTACCTTACCTCATTCATACACACAACATTCATACCTCCTTTACCTACTCCCTTGTCCCTTCCCTCTTCCCTCCCCCTCACAATACTTTCTTTTCCCAAATTATATTCCTGTGGGCTCATCTTCTCTTCTGCTTCTTAGCTGGGTCACAGTCTCTCTCTGCAAATATCTGGATTATACTGATGTGGCTATTACTTCATTTAAGCAGTCAAGTCATTCTATGTTTGGATTGGCATGCCATTTCAGTAATTCTTGATAAAGATAAACTTTCTAAATACATAAGTCCATCAACAACCAATATCTATATGACCTTTTGGTTTCTGAATAAATATTCAATATCAATCAAGGACAAACAACCAAATCGCAAGAGAATATCACAAATCTCAGAGTTTCACAAAAGTATTAGGAGTATGGAGGGAAAAAAATGTGTTTTCATTTTCAGTTTGTTTTCGGAAGGATTTTTTTCCCCATGAATTTCGGTTTGTGGACTGCTTGATTCTTTTGATTCATAGGGAAAAAAAATGAATCAAATAACCCCCCCCCCAAAAAAAAACAAAAAAACAGACAAAATATGAAAATGGGGCTCCCACCCACATGGAAAAATGTTGGGACCGGGATCCCCAATGATCCCCAATTACCTGGTCTGGTGGGGATCCATCACTGGCGAGGCCTAGGCTTAAGCCTCAGCCTTGTGTAAGCCAAGGCCGTGATAGGTCACGGCGACCTCAGCCTCAGCCTATACAAGGTTGAGGCCTTGGCCAAGGCCTAGGCCAGAGTCCAGGACCAATGCCATGGCCAAGGCCTAGGCCCAGGCTGAAGCCTCAATCTTGCATAGGCTGAGGTTGTGGTAGGTCATCGCGACCTTGGCTTCAGTCTTGCCTGAGCCCAATGCAATGGCCCAGAGGCTGGGTCCTGACACCAGGCCCTCGACCAGGACCCAGGTCCAATGCTGTGGCCCAGCCTGGAGGCCAGGTCCCAATGTCACAGCCTTGGCCCGGACCCAGGCTCAATGCCAGGGCCTCACCTGGAGGCTGTGTCCCAACTCCTGGGCTGTGACCTAGGGTCAAGCCTAGGCCCAGATCCCAGGCCTTGGAGCTCTGACAAAGTGGTGCTCTTCTGTCTTCTTTTTTCTTAAACTGACACCATATGCTGGGGCCATGCTGGAGTTAATTAACTCAGGCAATCCACCTCAGCAGACCATGCCATTTTGATGTATAGCAATGCTGTACAAGGCTGTTCATCAAAATGATGCCATCCGCTAGGGTGAATGTGCCAGAGTTAATTAACTCCAGCGAGACCACAACACACAGTGTCAGTTTACGAAGAAAGAAGACAGAAAAGGACAGATTTTTGAAGCTTCAAGGCCTGGTCTCCGAGCCTGGGCTGAGGCCCAGGCGTTGGGCCTGGCATTCTTGGTTGAGCAGCAGTATCAGGTCTGGGCCTGGCCATGGGATACCTGAAGGATAAGGTAAGTGATTGTTCCTAGGGGTAGCTCGAGTCTTGGCTGAGTCTCTGGCTTCACACGTGGGCATAGGCCTTAACTCCTGCTTTGTTTCTCGGCCTATGCCCTAGTCAAGGACCCAGCTTTGGGCCTAGGCCTTGGCCTAAGCTGAGGCACCGGTATCATGCTTGGGTATAGACTACAGCCCTGATTTTGTCCTTGGCCTGTGCTCTAGGTGGCAGTCTGGGGGCAGGTCCAGGGGTGGGGCAGGGGGTGGTCCAGGGGCGTGGTGGAGGTTCGGGGGTGTTCTCGAGTCCTACGGCACAGCGGCCTGTGCTGGGGGATGGCGAGCTAGCACGCGCAAGTTACGCCTGCCTTGGGCAGGCGTAACTTCGGAAATAAAAGATAGGGGAGGATTTCGTTAGGGCTGGGGGGGTGGGCTAGATAGGGGAAGGGAGGGGAAGGTGGGGGGATTGCAAAAAATGTTCCCTCCAAGGCCGCTCTGATTTCGGAGCGGCTTTGGAGGGAACGGGGAAAGCCATCGGGGCTCCCCTTGGGCTCGGCGCGCGCGCAAGGTGCACAAGTGTGCACCCTCTTGCGCGAGCCAGCCCCAGATTTTATAACATGCGCGTGACTTTGCATGTCATGGAGGCAGTGCATACAAATTTTCTCTCATGCATATTCATTGTGGATATCCTGAAAACCCGACTGGCTAATGGGTTCCCAGGACAGGGTTGGGGATCACTGCACTAGACCACCAGATCCCCTCTAGACTATCAGGGATGGCTGGGGAGATAGGCTTGGTTGGGTAGGGGAATCAAGAGGGGATTGTCAGCCTGCTACTTGGGGGAAGGGGTTGGATCTGGGGGGATGACTTTTTTGGAAAAGAAAAGTTTGGGTAGGGAGGCAGGGCATTCCTGTGTGACTTTTACATTTTTTAATACTTGCTCCATTTCTGGGCTGCCTGTAGTAGTGAAGGGGTCTCTCAAAACTGCCAGGGGGATTTCGCACACTTGGGGGGGAGGCTATTTTGGGCCATCATAGCGCTTTATGCAGCAGCTCCGGAGTTGAATTCTACAAAAATAATTGACACAACAATGGAAAGAAAATGTTTTGAAAAAGTTAAAACGAAGATGTATTATACAGTTCATCTCATCAGAGAGGCCCAGTTACAGAGTTTCTATTCCATTCATGGAGGAGCCCTAGACTGACTTTCATGTCTTGCATGATGAATTGATGGAGGTAAAAGCCTAGCCTGGACAAACTGGAGCACCAGATCAATACATTCTTCTCTAGCCTTCCAAAGATTTGTCATTTTTAAGTGTAGCCTTCTCCCAGCAGTCTGTCAAACTTCATTTCACACAACAGCAGGAGACAAAGTGAAAGTTAATGGATTATCCCTTTGGAAATTAATAAATGGTAGGCTTTTCTTTATTAATGTGATGCAATTTCCTGTCAAAAGAAAGAGGAACCGGCAAAATTTTCATTTAGGAAGCCTTTGTGAATAAACATGTCATTCAAGACAGATTGTTTCTTGTTACCAGGTCAAATTAGTAAAATGTAAAATGTGACAGAAAATCTCAGGCAGCACAGTCCTTGAAAGCAGCATTCTGCCTCCATGCTTACCACATTCATTTAGTTCTAATGAACAAGAAGGGAAGAAGAAGAAAGCAGGAATGACTAGTTGATCAATCTATTGAAATGGGAACAAAAGAAGTAAATATCTGGACAGAATTTGATTTAACCAGTGATGAAGAAATTAATGCTATCATTAATAAGACTAATCCTGCAAATCATCCCTTAGATAATATTCCAACTCATACACTAAAACAGATTACAGAGATAATTATGCCTCTGATTATGAACATAATTAACCATTCCCTCTCTGAAGGACATGTACCTGAAATTCTAAAAACTGCTGTAATAAAGTCAATTCTAAAAAAAGATAATCTCGACCCATCAGTCCTCAACAGCTATCAACCCATATCGAATCTCTCATTTATATCCAAAGTATTAGAAAAACAGTTCAAAAACAGCTAACAGAACACTTGGAAAACAATAACATCCTCTTCCCATCTCAATTCGGCTTCTGAAAGCACTATAATACTAAATCTCTTCTTCTGTCACTAACTGATATCACACTAAGAGGATTTGACAATGGCCAAAAATTGTTATTAATACTACTAGATCTGTTGGCTGCATCTGACACAGTCAACCATTCTATTCTCCTAAAAAGACTAGCAGAAATAGGACTTACAAAAACAACCCTACAATGGTTTTCATCATACCTAACGAACCAAAATTTTCAAGTAAAAATTAACTCATTATCAGAGAAAATAAAATTTAATACAGGAATCCCACAGGGTTCAGCCCTTTCTGCAATGCTGTTTAACATCTATATGTTGCCTTTATTCCATCTACTTTCCGGTCTTGGTTTAATGACCTTTATCTATGCCGATGATATACAAATCCTTATCCCAATCGTTGATTCCATTGAAGCCGCATACAAAAAAACGGCCAAGTACCTATCATACATAAAAAAATTACTAACTCACATGAAACTCATTCTAAATATGTAAAAAACAGAAATTATAGTGTTGAAGAGAATAACATCCGATGAACTATTACCACCTTTGATACTAGAGGACAAGCAAACAAGAATTCAGCTGATGCAACAGGTTCGTGATTTGGGTTTCATTGTTGACAATGAACTAAACTGTAAAGCACATATTGCAACCAAAATCAAAGAAGGATATCACAAATTATCAATATTAAAACAATTAAAACCCCTCTTGGATCAAAATGATTTTAGAACTATCCTTCAATTACTAATTTTTGTTAACCTTGATTATTGTAATGGCTTACTACTAGGATTACCGTTAACAACAATACGTCCACTACAAATTCTCCAAAATACGGCAGCAAGAATTCTTTCGGAAACAAAAAAGCATGACCACATCACGCTGGTCTTAATATTACTGCACTGGCTTCTGATAAAATATAGAGTCGAAAACAAAATTCTAACAATAACGCACAAAATCATCTGTGGAGAAAATACAGACTGGCTCAATACAGCCATAAAAATGCACACACCACAGCATAATCTACAATCTAGGAATCAAGGACTTTTACCTATTCCCTCAATAAAGACTGCCCAATTAACACAAGTAAGAGAGAGAGCGATCTCATTAGCAAGAGCAAAATTATGGAACTCACTACCCACTGAAACTCGATTACAACAAAACATTAAAAGCTTTAAAAAAGAGATAAAATCCTGGTTGTTCAGGAAGGCATACTTCGATACGCACTGACATTCACTCTCAAGCAATATACCCGTTCAGTTAATTCTTTTTTCAGCAAAAAGATTACTGACTCCTTTTATCATTGAATTGTCTTTCAAGTTCAGAAACTGCATTATTTTATTAGTTTTATACAGTAATTTTATCTGACATTTTATTTTTCATCTCTGATATTTACTTGTGTTTATATTTCATTTATGTGTTATTAATATTTCTCATAGATTTAACTGTTTTATGTATGATTTATGCTTTATGTATTTTATGTATGATTTTAGGAATTGAAAATGTATTAGACGTTTTATGTCAATGGTCTTCCGCACTTTGTATATGCAGATGATGTTCAAATACTAATACCAGTGACCGACACACTACCCAAGGCCTTCAATATTTGGGAATCCACCCTTCTCTCAATTAACAATCTTCTAACTGATA
Source organism: Rhinatrema bivittatum (assembly GCF_901001135.1). NCBI lineage: Eukaryota > Metazoa > Chordata > Amphibia > Gymnophiona > Rhinatrematidae > Rhinatrema > Rhinatrema bivittatum. The sequence goes on along the minus strand of NC_042615.1, from coordinate 214,525,453 downwards.
TCCATCTTGCCCTCAACTCCGCAAAAACAGAACTTATGCTCATTTCACCGCAAAAGCCTACTAATACCATCCCTTTACAGTATCTACCTCCATCTGCATCTTCATTTATGCAACATGTTCGAGATCTAGGTGTGACAATAGACAACCAAATTAATCTAAAAAAATTCATTAGCTCTACGCTTAAAGAATGCTTCTTCAGACTACATACCCTAAAAAAACTAAATCCATTGCTTCACTTCACTGACTTTCATACAGTTCTACAAGCCACTATCTTTTCAAAAACTGATTACTGTAATGCCCTCCTACTAGGTCTACCCAAAACACCATCCACCCCCTCCAAATCCTGCAAAATGCTGCCGCCCATATCCTTACTAATAGCCGCAGAAATGAACATATATCCCCTATCCTAAAGGAACTACACTGGCTCCCTATCACATCCCGTATCCTATACAAGACCCTATCCATCATACATAAAGCACTCCACAACCCCAACATAAAATGGCTGAATGACTCCTTAATATTCCATAATGCCTCAAGACCAACCAGAAATCAATATCTGGCTACTCTACGTACCTCTTCCCCCAAACTCACCAACCATGTAACCACGAAAGCTCGTGCACGTTCCAGAGCGGGACCTGCCCTATGGAATTCTATGCCAGTAGAATTACGCCAAGAACTTTGCCCAAAGAAATTCAAGCAGAAACTAAAGACTTGGCTTTTCAAACAAGCATATACCTAAACCCTCCCCATAGCATGCTCAGTTAGATAATCATTTACACTCTTCATAGCTTGCACATTATGGGGTAGATTTTAAAAGCCCTGCGCGCCGGTGCGCCTATTTTGCATAGGCCGCCGGCGCGCGTAAGTCCCAGGGCTTTGCTTGCGGGGCGTGTCAGGGATGGTGTGGCATTCGGGGTGTGTCTGGGGGTGTGGCGGCGGTCTGTGGGCAGGGCCGGAGGTGTGACGGTGGTCCGGGAGCGGGGCCGAGTGCTCCGGCACAGCGGCCTGTGCCGGGGCAGGGAGCTGGCGATGCGCACAAGTTATGCCTGCCAGAGGCAGGTGTAACTCAACGAAATAAGGTAGGGGAGGGGGATTTAGTTAGGGTTGGGGGGTGGGTTAGATAGGGGAAGGGAGGGAAAGGTGGGGGGACAAAAAAAAAGTTCCCTCCGAGGCCGTTCCGATTTCGGAGCGGCCTCGGAGGGAACGGAGACAGGCTGCGCGGCTCGTCGCGTGCAAGCTGCCGATTTTGCACGTATTTTTGTTTGCGCCGGTCGTGCATACTTTTTTAAAATCTGCCCCTATCTGAATACCTCCTCACCCTGTATATATCTTGCACAGCATCCCATTCTACATTGTATATACTTTATACATTATATATTCTCTATCTAGTCTCTGCTTAGTCTCTGCATAGTTTGCTATCTCTTAATCTGTATGTTGTCTGTATATGGTCAGAAAATCTGTATACCTGCACTGTTTATACCTACTCAGTTCTCTGTAAACACGTTATGCTAAGTTATTGTTAATTGTATACATACTCAGTTCTCTGTAAAGCACTTTACGCTAAGTTATTGTAAATTGTAAACCAATGTGATATTCCCAATGAATGTCGGTATATAAAAATCATTAAATAAATAAATAAATAAATAAATAAATGTTGTAAACTGTTATGATGGAATACACCGAATGACAGTATACAAAAACTTCTAGATAAATAAATAAATCGCTGATTTGCCCCTGTCTTTGCAGCCACATATTGACAAACTGGAATTACAGACGTCGGTTAGTGAGTCCCTTGAAGCCACTTCTCAGTTCCCATGACGTTCGTACTGCTATATAGCCCTTTGTGCTGTCACCATTGGAATACAGCAGTATTCTATTTTTGGGACTCCCCAACTCTCATCTACAGGCACTTCAACTCATTCAGAATTCGACAGCTTGCCTTATTGTGGGAATGCCATTGCATGACCATATTTCCCCATATTGTCTAGCCTGCATTGGCTTCCTATCAGTTGGTGAGTAGTGATGTGGGGTTTTAAGGCTCTGTATGGACGTGCCCCTCCATGTTTGACTGCAGTAATTCAGAGGTATCAACCTGTTCGATGTCTCTGATCATCTTCACAACATCTGCTGGAGGTTACACTTTTCAGAGAGGCATATCTGACTGAGTCCAGGAACTGTGTCTTTAACATTGCAGGTTCCAGTTTGTGGAACAGTCTCTCTGAGGAGGTGAGAACTGAAAGAAATATTCTCCATTTTAGAAAGCTTTTTAAATCGTTTTTCTTTACTTTGGCCGTTGCTGATGCTCTGACTTAGATTACAGCTTTCAACTTGGATGCTGGGTTTAGTTTCTTTGGCATAAAACAAGATGTATTCACTGTGTTAGTAACTAGCTGTCATGGTGTTCCTAGAAGGTTCTGTGGGAAATATGTCGTCCTTGGAAATGTATTAAAAAAGTAAAAAGCAATAACATGTAGGTCAGGTTGAACAGCTGACTGCCAAAGGGAAACATGCAGTCCTTCTAGAATAATTTAGAAAAAATAAATAACAGGAGACCGAGAGTTCTTGCCTTCAGGAAATCCAAAAGTCCACAACCTGTCTAACGAAAGTCTGAACTAAAATTCATGCTCCTAGCACACCATCTGCAGTTCCTAAATGCGGGGGGGGGGGGGGGGGATGTAAACCCCAAACCTCTCTTTTTACTAAATGGCTCTGAAACTTCCCAGTTGGTTAGTACATTCCTTCTGGTAAGGAAATCAGAGGGGGCCAAATTTCAGATGTATACAGATGATATAAAATCATATCTAGAACTTGGTCCCCAGAGAAATGATGCTCTACTGAAATTAAATTATTGTTTTGAAAAAAACTCTGTGAATGTTTTCCAGCAAATCAAAACTGAACCCATCAAAGATGAGAATTTTTATTGGTGAGGAAGCTATTCATTGTAGCTGCATTGCCAATTTGAACTTTGGAGGGTGAGAGGCTGTTACCCAAGAATCAAATATACATTTTATATTTCATTGTTATCTTTGACCTCATGATGAAGCCCCACATGGTGGCTTATAAAATCTTACCTTTTCCAATTACATCAGCTAAGATATCTCAGACCATTTCTGGAGCAAAAAAACTTAGCAACACTCATCCATACATAAATAAGCAGTAGGCTGGATTATTGTAGCACTTTAATGATATGGCTACCATAATCGAGCTTACAGATGCTTCAGTAAGTACAAAATCAAATGGGATATGTATTATTAAATATTTGTCCTTGAGATAAAAATTCTCCTGCCTCACAAACATTGCACTGGTAACCAGTAGCATTTAATGGCCAATTCAGGATTTGTTCATTTTTAGACATCTGTTTAAAAATGATCTGTCAAACCTGAGAGAACATCTTCAAAGGTATATACTAGAGATATATTTGAGATCTTCTAGGAAATGTTTATTTATTTTATTTATTTATTTTAACAATTTATATTCTGCTGATCCACCTTTCTCAGTGGATTACAACCGAACATAGGCCCCTCCCCAGGCTTCTAGGCTTTGGCTTACGTGGAAAGTGTCTGTGGAAGTCCTTTAACAATTGAGGTGCCTGGAGATTCAAGGTGAGCTCCCAAATATTTTTATTTCATGCCCAAAGCCCTTCCCAGCAAAGAGGTACTGGATATTGTTCCTGATTTTCCCAGAACCCAGAATTTCTTTGACTTCATATTAAGTATCATCCTCGACCTTTAGTGGGCTTAATCGGTGGTCTTGAAAGCCAAGACAGAATTGCGGGCTTTAATAGAGATACATGGATTCTGAGTTTGGGTGGGAGTTTCAATTTGTAAGCCACTGGTCCCACTTGTCAAAGGATAGAAAACAGTCCCACAAATCTGGGAGCAAATTTCAAGGATGGCATCTTGAGGCACAGGCTCTTTGTACTGAGCCATACTAACTCTCCAGGTTGGAGCTGTGATCCTGGATGTTGTTTCTTGTCCACTTGCTTTTTGCAGCATTATGCAGCCTGCTCTGGGAGATGATGTGTCTTCTGCTAAAGGTCCTGGAGTTCTGCCTCCTGATATTAACTGCTAGGCAGGCAACTGAGGTGGAGAATGCAGAGGTACCCAAGGGTGGTGCCTGAAAACTAGGTAGAAGGGCGAAGGTCCAGTTAAGCTTCCCACATGATTATTAAAACAGAACTCTGCCCATAGAGAAGGGATGCTCATTTGTCTTGATGCTGGTTCACATAAGCCCTCAAAAAGGCCTTCAGGTTCTGATTAACCCTTTCTGTCTGTCCGATGCTCTGAGGGTGATAGGCTGAATTGAAATCCAAGATGATCCAGAAGTGAGCCATAAAATGTACCCCTCAATCTGAGAGAATATGAGACAGGAGACTATGTAGACAAAAAATGTGCTGGACAAAGAGATTAGCCAATTCAGGTGCAGATGGGAGTCCAGGGAATGTAATGAAATGAGCCGTCTTTAAAAAACAATCCACTACCTATATAGTGGTGTTGCCACTTAAAAGGGGAAGGTCTGTGACAAAGTCAGTGGCCAAATGGGTCCAGGGTTCCTTGGGGGCTGACAGCAGCTATAACAGTCCCCAAGGCTAAGCTTGGGCACTCTAATTCATGGCACATGTTTTAACATATTGCTTTAAGTCGACCTTCATCTGTTGCCAGCAATCGTGGCAGATTAACTCCATGGTTCTGGTAAATCCTGGGTAGCCTGCCAAATAAGAATTGTGGGCCCTTTGAAGGACTTTCTGAGGTAAATGTTGAGGTACCACAGTTTTCCCAGGAGGGACTGGTTCAGTGCCCATGACCACTATTCATGCGGAGTCCATGATATATCTTGGGGGGTGCAAGGAAACTTTGGTGTCGAAGGAACGTGAGAGGGTAACAAGCCATTGGTATGGCTCTGCCAGGCAGTATCGCAACTCAAAGTCAAACCAATTGAAGAATAGTGAACAGCGGGCTTGCTGAGGGTTCAGTCGTTGTCTTGCATCAGATGTTCCAGATTTTTATGGTCTGTATAGATAGTCACTTGGTGTCTGACACCATTCTTCTAGTGCTAACTTCGCTGCTAGAGGCTCATGATCTCCAATTGTGTAGTTTCTGTTTGCAGGAGTAAACTTCTTGGAGAAATAAGAGCAGGTCATGAGGGTTCCATGATTATTATGCTAAGAGAGGACAGCCCCTACCCCAAGGGTAGAAGTATCTACCTCCAGTTGAATGGCTTAGAAGGGTTCAGGTGATGCAGACAACGGTTCCAAGTGAATTCTTCCTTGAGGTTGTTGAACACCTGGACAGCATTCTTCATCCAAGTCTTTGCATCAATACCCTTTTTTGTCAGGGCTGTAAAAGGAGTGGCCATGGAGGAGTAGCCATGTATGATCCATCCGTAGATCCTGCTGGGAAATGATATAGCCAAGAAATGGCGAGAAGATGCATTTCTCTAATGCCGCATAAAGGTGATGTTCTCTGAACTCTAAAGGACTTGCTTCACATGATCTCAGGCCACGGCATTGGGTTTGGGTCTCGGCCGAGGTCCATGTGTCGGGACCTGACCTCCAGGTGAGGCCACGGCATTGGGCCTGTGGGCCTTGTATAGGGCCTAGGCAGAGGTCGCAGTGACCTATTGTGGTCTAGGCCTATGCAAGACTAAAACTTTGGGACCAGGTGGCCCCAATGTTTAGGCCCAGGCTGAAGCCTCAACTTTGCGTAGGCTTAGGCCATGATAGGTGGCTCACAAAAGACCTCTGGGAGGCCCCATTTCTTTTTTTTTTTTTCTGTTTTTTGGGGGAGTTCAATGTCTATTTTTTTTTTTTTAAACTAAAGAAACAAAATAAACATTAGATGAAAAGAAATGCATGGGAACCCCCTCCACAAACAAAACAAAACAAAACAAAACTCCCCCCTCCCATCCCTAATAACAGGACCTCAAAAGGGATTTCTAAAAAACTGTCAACCTACCTAATATGATAGATGCATTAGATCGCATGCATATTGGGGCGGATTTTCAGAGCCCTGCTCGCCTAAATCCGCCCAAAACCGGGCGGATTTAGGCGAGCAGGGCCCTGCGCGCCGGTGAGCCTATTTTACATAGGCCTACCGGCGCGCGCAGAGCCCCGGGACTCGCGTAAGTCCCGGGGTTCTCTGAGGGGGGCGTGTCGGGGGGCGGGCCCGGTCATCGCGGCGTTTAGGGGGCGTGTCTGCAGCGTTTTGGGGGCGGGTACGGGGGCGTGGCTACAGCCCGGGGCGGTCCGGGGGCGTGGCTGCGCCCTCCGTACCCGCCCCCAGGTCACGTCCCGGCGCGCAACAGGCCCGCTGGCGCGCGTGGATTTACTTCTCCCTCCGGGAGGCGTAAATCCCCGGAGAAAGGTAAGGGGGGGGTGTAGACAGGGCCGGGCGGGTGGGTTAGGTAGAGGAAGGGAGGGGAAGGTGAGGGGAGGGCGTTAGAGGATTCCCTCCGAGGCCGCTCCGATTTCGGAGCGGCCTCGGAGGGAACGGGGGTAGGCTGCGCGGCTTGGCGCGCACCGGCTATACAAAATCGATAGCCTTGTGCGCGCCGATCCCGGATTTTAGCGGATACGTGCGGCTCCACGCGTATCTACTAAAATCCAGCGTACTTTTGTTTGCGCCTGGAGCGCCAACAAAAGTACGCCTATTTGCGGTATTTGAAAATCTACCCCATAGTGCTTATGCCGCCAAATGAAAAAGAAGGGTCCCTTAAAAACAGGCAATCCTTTCATTCCCTGAATTTGTAAGAGGTGTATGATATGTACATGCAAAAACTATATTTGACACTAAGGACTCTACTTCAGTAAAGTCACTTGTTCTTTCATGGAATAGAAAGGTAGACAGGGTCCTAGATATATTGGCTCTATTAAAAACTGCAAAGTAGAAAATCGAATCATCCTTGTTTCACTGCTGATTTCCTTCTTTTAAAATGGGAGGCCACTAGACCTGAGTGTATGTTTAAAATATGTTTAAATTCTGATAGACTGAACACAGGGATGATATAGGAATGCAATTGTTCTGGCAAAAAAATAATTATTTTTCTGAATTGTTAGCAAATCCTGGCTACACAAATAAATTAGTTTTTAGAGTTGCTAAATCTTTTATTTGGGTTCCCAGTCTGAAGGGATTGAGTCATCTGATCAGCAACGTGCAAGCTATGCCTCTTTTTTTCAGAATAAAATCATGCAGGTACCTTAGGAACTCCTGTATCGAGCCATTTTGGAGTTGAGTCATTGACAGAAAACCCATCATCATTAGAGATTAGAGATGTGAATCGTGTCCTCGATCGTCTTAACGATCGATTTCGGCTGGGAGGGGGAGGGAATCGTATTGTTGCCGTTTGGGGGGGTAAAATATCGTGAAAAATCGTGAAAAATCGAAAAATCGTAAAATCGCAAAACCGGCACATTAAAACCCCCTAAAACCCACCCCCGACCCTTTAAATTAAATCCCCCACCCCCAATGACTTAAATAACCTGGGGGTCCAGCAGCGGTCCGGAACGGCAGCGGTCCGGAACGGGCTCCTGCTACTGAATCTTGTTGTCTTCAGCTGGCGCCATTTTCCAAAATGGCGCCGAAAAATGGCGGCGGCCATAGACGAACACGATTGGACGGCAGGAGGTCCTTCCGGACCCCCGCTGGACTTTTGGCAAGTCTTGTGGGGGTCAGGAGGCCCCCCCCAAGCTGGCCAAAAGTTCCTGGAGGTCCAGCGGGGGTCAGGGAGCGATTTCCCGCCGCGAATCGTTTTCCGTACGGAAAATGGCGCTGGCAGGAGATCGACTGCAGGAGGTTGTTCCGGACCGCCGCTGGACCCCCAGGTTATTTAAGTCATTTGGGGGGGGGTTCGGGAGGGTGGGGGATTTAATTTAAAGGGTCGGGGGTGGGTTTTAGGGGGTTTTAGTGTGCCGGCTCACGATTCTAACGATTTATAACGATAAATCATTAGAATCTCTATTGTATTGTGTTCCATAACGGTTTAAGACGATATTAAAATTATCGGACGATAATTTTAATCGTCCTAAAACGATTCACATCCCTACTAGAGATTCCTTTAAAAAAAGGGGGGGGGAGGGAGGGAAAGGATACAGTCTTTTCTGTAGGGTCAGAAAGCCATGGCAGTGCGGCTTTAGAGACGGAAATGGAGCAGAAACACTACTTGCTGTTCTTTTTGATAATTTGTTGTATGCTATGGATCAAGCAGCCTGGGTGTCCTAATTCTGCTGGACTTCTCTGCAGTTTTTGATTTGTTCATTCACAGTATTTTGTTGGAGAGTCTGCAGATTTGGATTTAGCTGGTAATGTAACTTAATGATTTTCTTCTTTTCTCAGTGACTGATGGCAGTAAGTGGTATTAACATAGTAAAATAGTAAATGATGACAGAAAAAACCCCAAGTGGTCCATCCACAGTCTGCCCAGCAAGTATTATTCTTTGCTATCCAAAGGTTTGGATTGTCTTGACTTGTTTTTATTACATCATGGTTGAGATTTTCCCTACCAGGTTTCCCATCTTTTGACATTGCGCGCGCATGTTATAAAATTGGGCATCGATTTGTGCACGCCGGGTTGCGTGCACATATCTGGCACTATATGTTTTATGATGTTATTTTGTAGTTTGTGCTGTATTTGTGTATTAAAGCACTATGGCAAGTAATACATGCCCAAAACAAACAAACAAATAAATAAATAAATATTGAAAGTTATTCTAGGTCATCCCATGACTCCTACAACCTGCCCTCTTCGAGCAATTCAAGGAGGGGCCAGAATGAAAGTGGTGACTGCTAGGTAAGCATTCCCTTTTTCCCATGCCCTACACTCTGCCTCTTTCACACTTTCCTCCCTTCCTGTCACAGTCATGGGTGTGGGGAGGGGAATTTTATTTTTACTGCAAGAGACACCCTCTCTTAGAAAAGCAGCATGTATGGTGACCAGACCGCAGACACCCCAAAAAAATCTAAATGCAGCTAAATTCTCTGTGGCTTCCCTACTAGATGGTGATGAGTACGGATGTGGACCATGATTCCTCACCCTGCTGATGCTTTCAAAGACTCCATCGTACCGGAGGTGCAATGAGGCCCACACGTCCCTGAGTCCCATGACAGAGTGGGCATTTGGAGGGTTAAAAAAAAATCACTTCAGGTGTTAGGGACACTCAAGTGGGGGCCTTACAATACTCCCCAGAAAAAGTGGCTTTGATGGTGTTCTCTCCCAGCCCGCTACCTTCCCTACCTAGACAATCACAGCCACCTTCAAACCTATTCCATTACTGATATTTACATTTCCCAAGGAAATTCCTTAAGAGCTTGAATGACCAGTCATTTCAGATGCAAGCATGAGGTAAATAAAGGTGAGATATATGTTCCACGTACATTTTTTTTTTTTTAAGATGACCAAATTATGAACATATATGAAAGATATATGAATAGACCGTAGCCAGGATCGAAGTCTCGATGATTAATACTCCTTCTCACAAGCTTGAAACTTGTGCTAATTCAACCCCTTTAATATATGTCCATAGAGGGGAACACTTATAGGTACAACAGCGGAAATGCAAGATTCGATCTCCTAGGAGGTCTCCCTTCTATCCTTGTCCAGTATGGAGATGTAACTACAATGGGTGTTCAGTGGATTTAATTTTATGTTGTTTTTTTGTTTGATTTCATTTTTAAAATGATTTGTTGGATTTTTTTCATTTTCCCCTAATTTCTTGGTTAGGGCACACTAACAGGACTTAATGTGCATTAACATGAAACTAAAAAAACCCTGAAATTTCATTGTTTTTTTTATTTTGTGGTTCTAATGAATCAAAATGAATGCACATCCCTACTAACTACCTACCAAGACAATTATCCTGGGGGATAGGGAGAAATGAAGGTAAAAGATAATAAAATCTATATAAAACTTGTTTACATTCTTTTATTGCTATTCTTGTAACAAAATATATCATAGCCTAGGTGGTGAATAATTATAGACCTTTACTATGCATGTTCAATAATGCTTAGACTGTAAAGTTTTATGCCTAGAAACATACATTGTGTGGGATATGCATTAAGTGGGTAATTTTCAAAACCATTTTCATGGGTAAAAACATTGCTTTACTTGCAGAAATAGCTTCATATAAAATTGCCCGCCCAATAGTTAGGTAAACGTATGTGTGCATGGCCTGTATGCATGCATATTTACCCTCAGTGAGTGGGGCTATTCCTGGGAGCGGGGGTCAAAGAAGGGTTTGTACTTATGTGCATAGTTTTGTAAATTTTCCCTGCAAAACTCTGCACACACATTAGCAGCTGTAATTGTGTACTGGTAATTTTGCTGGGATAATTTTCAAAGAGGAAACTATGTACGTACTTTCCCCTTGAAAATTGGTGTAACTTCTGTGCATTTTTTATTTAAAATTTACAAAATTACCCCCTTAACTCACACTACACACAGACATTCTATTATTTAAATGGCATTGAGGGAAAAATGTGATATCTGCTTCTACATGCTGGCCACAATTTCTGATTTCTTACCTGCCTCCAAGTCTTTCCGCAGTCTGACGTGATGTACATTTCTTCTTTATACTCAACCAACATTGAGCCCAAATTACCTAAGAAAATAAACATGTGAAATGGCAAAAAGTCTTATTAGAACTTTTCAATCTGCAGTCCCCTTCCCACACAAATGCTCTCAATAAAGAGATATAATCTGAATGCTGGCTTCACTTAAATCTCAGCAAAAATGGTCCGGTGAAGAAACTACATAACTAAGAATTATTCAGCCCTGTTTAATTTTATTTTTTAATCCCCGCTGTATATAATTTGTGAGCTTCAGAAGCGCATGCAGGTATAGACTTTAATGGGGCAATTATCAGATGCACAATCTGCATGCATTCTACCCATGGGCTTTGCCCCCGTTCTTGAAGGGAAAGTACGTGCATAATCTTCCTTTAAAAATTGCTCTGGTGAAAAAGTGTCAGTGGATACCTGAGCCAGATTTTTCAGTGGGTACTTTACAGATACATTTTAAAACTTGGGCGTGATCGTCCATGTGCCCGCGGTTCCCGGACATGCCAATTTTATTACATGTGCGTGTCGCCACACGCATGTTATAAAATCCAATGCCGACACGCACATGCACACCTGATTTTATATCGGCGAGCATATGTGCGCATGGGTACCACACACACGCGCGTGGGGGAAGGGAATTTTTGTAAAAACTGTATGGCAATGCAGCTAGGTAGAAATTGCTTCAAAATAGGTCGAGAGTACATTTTATATATCTCATCTTTGTGTATCTTTTCTCACTCCAAATCACATCTAATCTTCATTGGTTGTACTGTGCTGTTCGTACCTCTGACTGTGCATGTACAACTGCCCCTCAAAACCTTGGTCACCACCAAAACCTCACCCCGAGCTACTGGTTGCCCCTCCTACAGTGGTATAAAAAGTTGTCTAATATGTATGCCTCCCCAAAGGCGCTCTCTCTCTCTCCTCCCCTCCCCTCTCCTCCACCCTAACTCTATCCAAATTCTTCCCATTCAGGAAACATTTTAAAATTTGCGTATGCATCTTGCGATGCGTTATTTACCAAGGATGTTATGGTGTTATCGTGGGCATTAAGGCCCAAACACCTGCGATAAAGCCCTAATGCGATTTGATATATGACCCTGTAAGATGGAAGAATTAGTTAAAGGACCTTGGAGTTTCTACTAGGCATGTGCATTTGTTGCTGCATTTGTTTGATTTGTTTCAGTGGTACATGGATATGTGACAAATGGAGGGTATACACACAGAACTGAATAGTGTGCGTGTATGTATTCAGCGCATATAAACATGCACACAATTTGTTTCTGCAAGCACACTATCCATTCATCAGATACATGTGTACCACCAAAATGAATCAAATGAATGGAGCAACAAATGCACATGCCTATTTTCTGGTATGTCTTAAGACTTAGAAAATGCAGATATTATAGAAAAACCTTATTTGACAAGGCCCCAGAAATGTTTACCACTGGCTTGCCTGAAATAAAGAACTCAAACATAATTGGACACTGGTTTTTTCTAAGCAGTCCTAGCCTACAGTTACATATTCCAAGATGAAATTTTCAGTTCTTCAAAAAATAAAAAATCCTCAAATCAAAAGCTGAGCTTGGCCTTCATCAATATGCATGTTTTCTTGTTGTTTGCTATAAAGTAGTGAAACCCAGGAGCAAGACAGCTGGACCATCATCATCAGTAGGGCCCGCCATCATCTGGAAGCTGCACTCATCCTGGGGTTCAGACAGCCAACGGATATGCCCTTGGAATTAACATTGCCAACACTGGTATCCAAGCAGAAACTGCTTGCAATCTTGCAAGCCCTACATGAAAACTTGGAGAAAAGGCCAAAAAATCTCCAACACAAATTCAAATTCTTCCTAAATAAACAAGAAGTTGAACATACCCTAGACTATATTACTTTGACTTGAGACTAAGTGCATCCGGGAGTTTTACACTGGCTACAAACAAGAACATGCTCTAAGAGCCCTATATGCAACAAAGAAGCCTGAGGACAAATACAACTTCCTAGTAAAACTACTATTAACATTATTTGCTAGCATCATTCTACCAATCCTCTTAAATGGGAGTGAGGTCTAAATTTTATTATTAACCCTAAACTATACAGAATGGGACAGAATTCCGACAGAAATCCTATACCTCCAGTATTGCATATTGACACTTCATTTCCATAGAAATACCTCTAATATTGGGTGCAGAGAAGAATTTGGATGCTTCCCCTTACTACACTCCATACAAAAAAAGAATATTCAAATTCCAGTGTCATCTTAATAACAGCAATGCAAATTCCCTCCAGTAAGTACCAGGCTCTCCGTGAAGTAACACAAAACCCTGGAAACACACTCAGCACCTATGTAGCAAACTTTCCTTACCAAATCAGCTCCAACACCCAGAACTCAAACCACTACAACCTGGCATATAAACAGGCAGTAATACAAATATTGCAATGCATCCTAGAATCAATACACTTCCTTTTTGGAGGAGTAAATTTTATAACAGAACAAGCTGGACTGCCACAGATTCCTACACAGAAAACGCACATTAGCAGACTACCTCGCCTTAGTCACAAATGCAAAAAGCAGGCAGACCCTCACTAATAAAGGATAAGTGATCACGGACTAGAAATAGAAAGATGAAGACATTACCCAAAAACTGAACTGGAAAGCCTAAGGAGACAGTCTCTGTATGCAATGCAACACTGGAGAAATAGAATCAGAAATGCAAAATACAAAGATTTCAGAGCTGCACGTTTCCTAACGCTTATGCTTCCAGCACTTAACTGCTAGAAGCAGCAGGAATGTATTGTGATCCCAATGGTCCAGAGGGCTTTGGGGGGTGCCAGGTGGGACGGGAGGGTTAGGGCTGGGTTTGGGATGAAGAAGATGCTGGAGATACGTTTTTTGGACATACTGTACCCTTCACAACACGGCTTCCGAAAACACTACAGCACTGAGTCATTACTTCTCTCTCTAACAGACAACATACTAAGAGGTTTTGATAACAGTAAACATTATATCCTTATAATGCTCGACTTATCTGCAGCCTTTGATACAGTAACCACAAAATACTACTAAAAGACTTGAAGAAATTGGATTATGTGACAAACAATAAACTGGTTCAGATCCTACCTAAACAACAGGTTCTTTCAAGTCCAGATAAAAAACACATTATCAGAAAAATTTAAACTTGAAACAGGAGTACCTCAGGGTTCAGGGCTGTCTGCTACCCTCTTTAACATATATATGCTACCCTTATGTCATCTGCTGGCAGGCCTAGGGATAATACATTACATTTACGCAGACGACATTCAATTAATTCTACCAATAGACGACACAATTGAAAAAACATTAAGTCTAGCTAACATGTACCTAGACATAATTAAACAACTACTAAACCAGATGGAACTGGTTATCAACATTGACAAAACTGAATTCCTTCACCTTGAGAGAAAACACTACTAAAATCATTCAAACACCGATAACCCTAAGAAATAACCAAAAAATTGGGCTAGCCGAAAAAGTAAGGAATCTGGGAGTAATAATGGACCCAGAAATCAACCTGAAGCAACACATATCTATAAAAGTAAGAGAAGGCTATGCAAAACGTATGGTCCTCAGAAGATTAAAACCATTACTCACACCTGCCCACTTCAGAACAGTATTGCAAACACTCATCTTTTCTAGCACTGACTACTGCAACGCACTCTTACTAGGACTCCCAAGCACATCGATAAGACCACTTCAGATACTTCAAAATACTGCAGCCAGAATACTAACGGGAAAAAAGAGGAGGGACCATATAACCGAAACTCTAGCAGACTTACATTGGTTACCCATCGAATACAGGATAAAATACAAAGCCTTATGCACCATACACAAACTAATATATGATAAAGAAGCAGACTGGCTAAACACAGCCTTACGAGTACACGTTCCACAAAGAAACCTCCGCTCAGCAAACAAAGCACTACTAACAATCCCTTCAGTAAAGTCAGCAAAATTAACCCAAGTGAGAGAAAGGGCTTTATCATTGGCTGGGCCCATACTATGGAACACGATGCCACCCGAACTTCAGATTACAGAATAATCTCAAAACTTTTAAGAAAAATCTAAAAACATGGCTCTTTAAAAAAGCCTTCACTAAAGAGTGTGGAGGGTAGAGAATGAAAGTACAAGGTAATGCAGATGAGAATGAATTTAATCAATCCTACTTTTAAGAAGTAATATTTCAAAGCGATAGTAACTCAATAATATACCTGGACTTGACCAACATTACTCAAATAATGATTTTATTTATGAAACTGTAATCGAACTTTATTGGCACCTGTTAGAATGTAAGATATCATACATTTACTTACCTTAGTCTATGTGCCTATTTGTAAACCGTTGCGATGGTATATAACTTAGCGACGGTATAGAAAAGTTTTAAATAAATAAATAAATACATGAACCACATAGGGAGTTTAATGATGGTGGGGGGGGGGGGGAAGGTTTGGCATTTGGCCCCATAGGCCTTAAACTTCGGAACAATCTTTGGGAGGGGGCTTGGGAGGGAGTAGGTATCGAGCCAGCAAGCCTTTCGTTAGTCTTATTGGGCTGGAGGCCTGCTATGTTCTTTTTTTTTTTTCACTTGATAACCATAACAGAATAACTTTGAAATCTAAATGGCAATATCCAAGTCAGGTAGGTTTCAAAGTTATCTGGCTATGTATAGCTGGATGATTTTATTTGAGGATAATCAACAGGGCATTTATCTCACTGATTAAAGTTAGCCAGATAAGTTATTAATTTTATGTTTTTTTAAATATTGAGCTCATACTGCCTTTTCCTGAAAGTACTATGCAGAAGAAAAGAGATCATGTTTGACTGCCTAGTTCACATCTTTCTTTCAGGTGCATATGAGTAGCTTGCATTTACAGGAAACTATAACCCTACTTCACATCCTCCAGCACGTAAAATGCCTGATGCACAAGAATCTCCCAAGTAAGAGGTAGATATCTGATCCTCATTCACTTTATCATTCATGCACAGCAAAAACAGGGGAAGAGACTCAAGAGCAACATCAGAAAATACTTTGTCACAGAAAGGGTAGTGGGTGAATGAAATGGCCTCCCAATTGAGTTGGTGGAGGAAAAAACAGTAATAGAATTCAAGAAAGCCTGGGATATGGACAGAGGATCTCTAGTTGTAAACAAGTGACAAGAAAGGACAAAAACAACTGGGGTCTCTGACAAAGCACCACAAATGAAATTGAGCAGACTAAATGGACCTTACGGTCCTTATCTGCTGTGATATTTTAATGTTTCTGTTTCAAAAGACCTCTTTCTGATGGGTGGAGGTAAAAAAATAAATAACATATGTAAAGAAGCCTATGGTCCCTTCACTAGCTCTTTGCTTCTCCCAGTGGGGGATATATTGAGATTGGTAGAGCAGTGTCTTGGACTAAACCATTTACTATGGTACTCCCCTCTAGGAGTGGCCACCATGGTACAGTCCTGGATTTATGTTAGAGCTGCTCCAGAACATTTTGTTCAGAAGAAGGGGTCAGGGGAAAAAGATAAGTTCAGTTTCTCTTTCCTCTGGTATGAATTAGTAGTTTGGGAAAGGAAAAAATCTGCTTGTGTCCAAGTAGCTCCATAGCTTGTAACATAGTAAGGTAGTAATGATGGCAGAAAAAGACCAAAATGGGCCACACAGACAGTTCCATGTAGCGGTGCTTCTGATGTGGCACTATAAATAACTGTTCCTGGGAATCCAGCAATGGGGTGGAGAGTATGCCCTGGCCTGCCTTTCTATGGTGGAAAGATCCAAGTTCAAGGTGAAGATTTACACAGGACCAGTGAGTAGTGAGTATTAATTTCCTGTCCAGTGGTAGCCAACCAGATTGGAAGAAGAGGAGGAAAGAAGAAGAAGAAGAAGAATGTGCTTTATTTCAGTGATCCAAAAGTTATAAGGAGCCCTGGAGGAGAGAAGGAGAAAAATGTGCAGGAGAGATTAAATTACTGGAGATTCAGGCATACTTAGGGTTCTTGGGAGGCAGGAAGCCCAGCATCTAACCAAGAGAATCCTTAAAGCACTACAGAAAAGGAGGGAGGGGATCCCAGGAGGGTGCAACAGCAAGGATTTCAAACCTCTTCTACTATATTAATACCTGTTGTATGGATTTAACCATTCAAAGACTGTATCAATTGCCACTTTTACTTTGAGCTGTTTCAGTAAACACATAGGGCCGGATTCTCAAAAGGTTACGCACGTAAATCCGAGGATTTATGCACGTAACCGGCCTTACGCACGCCGGGCCTATTTTCAAAAGGCCCGGTGACACGTGTAAAGCCCCGGGATGCGTGTAAGTCCCAGGGCTTTACTAAAGGGGCGGTCCGTGGGCGGGGTGGTCTGGGGGCAGGGCCAGAGGCCTCTGACAGCGGCCATTACCACTGTGTTGGAGGATTGCGTGCCGGCAGGCTGCTGGCTTGTGCAACTTGTGCCTGCCCGGAGGCAGGCGCAAAAGGTAAGATAAAAATCAGGGGGTGGGGGGGAAGGTCAGGCTAGGAGGAAGGGAACGGGGGAAGGCAGCGCGGCTCGGTGCACCCCCTTGTGCGCGCCGACCCCTAATATTATAACATGCGCGCGCATGTTATAAAATTGTGTGTCCATCTGCGCGCACCGGATAGCGCAAGCACAGGGACACTCGCGCGCATGTCTTAAAATCTACCCCATACTTTCCAAAAAGTGTCTCTTTGGTTTAATACTATCTAAAAAGCCTTGGGCCCTGGAGGTTAATCCTCTCTCACCCCCTTTTTGGAGAATCCAAGCCAGAGCTGCAGGACTGAAACAGGATTTAGCCCTGGTACTGTATGTGCCCCCCAACAAACCATTGCACCCGGTGGGAGTGTGTGTGTGTGTGTGTGTGTGTGTGTGCATAAGCCAGGGCTGGATTTGGTGGCTGAATGGCAGAGCTGTGTATCTCCGTATGGAGGCTCCCTGGTTTGAGTCCTGGATTGGGCCCTCTGCCCCTCCCCCCCGCAAGTTGGCTGGAGCTGGGGATACTGCCCAGGCAGTGTCCACAGTGCCTGGGGGAGGGAGTCGTGGTCATCATTAAAAGTGATATTTGGTTGGTTGGATGTAGGTTCCAGGAAGAGACCTTGTGTCTGGTCTCAGGCTCACTCCTGCAATTCATTTATACATTTTAAATCCTTTATATTTCCGCTGATTTGACAACGTACTCAGCAGATTATATTAAAATTATAAAACTACAATAAGTTACAGTAAAACAATTAAAATGAATCACATATACGTAAGACTGCATAGACAAATGTGTTACAAGACTTAACAAATCTGACAAACAACAAGCAGTTTGTCTGCGCAGAATTTCACTTGTAAACATCCTCTGATCTTGACAGATGTAATTACTTGAACCCATGAGCAAAAAAAGACAGCTTTCAGTTTTTTCCTCAGAGTAAGATATTCACTTTCTTCTTTCAACTCTAGAGGTAATTAAAGTTAAATTAAACTGAATTGAAATTAGGGCATTCCACGGCGTTACCCCTGCGATACAGAGAGCTCGCTTGCGTGTCTCCAGTAGATGATACTTTTCAAATGAGGGCACTGCCAGCAGAACTTTCCTGGAAGATCCCTGGAGGCTGAGCAGTAGAATGTGGCGGGAAAAGCTTCTCTGATGACCAGACTAAAATAAGTGGGAGGGCCAATATATTAAACTAGAGGAAAAATCCCTGGCCAGTTGTGAGTGACAGCTTATGACCCCAGAATGCCAGACTTGGCTCTAACTGGACTCGAAGAA
The DNA here is from genome assembly GCF_901001135.1 of Rhinatrema bivittatum. Taxonomy (NCBI): domain Eukaryota; kingdom Metazoa; phylum Chordata; class Amphibia; order Gymnophiona; family Rhinatrematidae; genus Rhinatrema; species Rhinatrema bivittatum. The sequence continues at coordinate 214,507,112 of NC_042615.1, read as the reverse complement.
AATGAAGACACGAAAGGGTCATAAAAATAGAACATATACAGAGGAGAATTAGGAAAGCACAAGGAATACTCTATATTTATGGACTCATTTCATAACACCAAATCAGAGCCAACTTTAATATTTAAATCTTTGTGATTCCCTTCAAGACGGCTTCTATTCGGGAAAATGCATGAACCCAACAAATGCCAAAGTACTGGACATATTCAGTCTTTTTTTTTTCTTTCATTTAGTACAATAGAAAAAGAAATTCGGAGAGACACAGTTAGTTCTGTCCTGTGGAGATTTCCTTTCCTGTATAACTTTTTGTGCACTTCAGAATTTGCCTTTATTGTAAATTTCCAGGGCATTCAGCCTCCTCGTGACATCCTTGAACAAGCCAAAGACTCTAATAAGACTATAGATATTACATTTGATTTCATTATGTGCTAGAAACATTCCAAAAAAGACATAAAAGTGTCACTAACGTGGAAAAAGTCACTCTGAGTGGCACATGTAAAATGAGATAAAATTGAAACAGACTAAAGCACAGTGCTGCTGTTACTCAATGCCTACATCAGCCAAATATTGTGGAATATTTTCTAATAAACACTGAATGGTAGCAAGTGGTTTGCAGACTGCAGAGGGGTAAGCACTCCCCCCACCCACAGCATAGTCACATCAGGAATCCCAGCAAATGCAATTTTAAATACATAGTTCTCCATCTGGCAAGAGGCAGTAAATGCCTTCTTTATTTTAAGAAGCAAGCTATCAAAGTGACATCAGTTTACCATGTGCCAGAAGAAGCAATCAAAGCACTGCAGGACTTCTGAGTGATTTTACTTATGGGTCCAACTGTCTCAGTGTTCATTGGGTCCTGATTTTTCTTAGCAGGGAACCTCTTTCCAAAACATAAAAGTGGGAAACAAATGGCAAAAAAAAAAACCTCTTAGGGGAGAGTGTCAAAACTACAACTTTTATCACAACTACAATAATTAAGATAGGGGTGTAGCTACTGGGGAGCCTTGAGGAGGGGATTAGGGGGGGGGGGGGCTATGTCCTCTCACCTTTGACTTAGGCCCCAACTCCTAATAGCAGAGAAAAATGTCCCATTATTTCTTAAAAGTGCAGCAGTTAGAGGGCCTGGAGGCACTGAAATCACTGCCAGTTCATGATCCTCTGCTCCTCTAAAGGGAAACAGCACTGCCCTTGGGCATGACCTGCAAAGTCTGAGGCCATCAAAGTCTGTTTACGTTTGACAAATAAATATCCCGCTTGCAGCCCCTTGAAAGTTCAGGAATATTTAATATTCAGTGAAGCAGAATTTCCAAACCTTCTGACAGTCAATAGCTTAAAAGGATGTAATATTCATTATTCATGAACCCCCCCCCCCTCCCACCCCCACAAGAGATGGAGGTTTAAAGAGCATGCTACCCATTTAAGTGAACTGCAGCAGAGAAAAAAAAGAGAACAATGCAGCTATGTAACTTGAGCCTCCAGCCCAGGAAACCCAAAATACCCCTTACTGTGAAAGAGCTTAACTGACCATTGAATAGATGAGTCACAGATTCAGGTAGGGGGTTTGCATGTCAAAGCCCCCTGGATTACTGCTGCTAATTTTGTAGGAAATATCACTAAAAATTGAAGGATTCAAACTCCTAAATTACAGAACTATGACTGGGAAAGGAATTTATGAGAGTAATGTACTAGAGAACAGCCCTAGGAGGCAGATTTTCACCCTGACTAAAAAGGTTTTTCAGACACTTGAGTACCGAGTTCCCAGACAACAGAAAGATGGCCAGGCTGGATGGAGGGGAAATCACATGGTTTCTGTCTGTGGTGCTGCCTGGGTCTTGGTCTTTTGGCTGAGAAAAGGTGACCCATATAGGGTCAGACAGCAGAGAAAGCAAAACATGGCCTTTTGGCTGATAGAAGGTGACTTATCTAGGCTGGGTGACAGCAAATGATTGGCCATGAGCTTAGCAGAGCTAAAATCACTGAAAGCTGATACTGCAGAGGGCCTGAAAGCTGATACTGCAGAGGGCCTGAATCACTGAACACTAAACAGCCATGAGCCTATTAGAGCTGTAAAACCCCTGACAGGGAAAACCCTCTTACTGAGGGAAGAAAACTAAATGACAGCAGCAGGCCAGGAGGTGTAGTGGTCCCCCCCCTGAATGAGGGGACCACAGTGACAGATCCAAAGATGAAGTGGTCCCCCTTGAGAAAGGGCACCCCATCTGCAGTCCAGGAGGCAGAGTCAGGTCACCAGGAGGGTGTGGACCCCAGTGGAAGATATAAAGCAGATTCAGGTCCCCCGGGAGGGCGTGGACCTCAGCAGCAGACTGGGAGGTGGAGTTGGGTGCCCCTGGAGAGTGTGGACCTCAGCAGCAAACTGGGAGGTGAGTCAGATACTCCAGGAGCAGATCCAAAGTTAGAGTGGTCCCCCTTGAGCAAGAGAACCCCATCAGCAGTCTGGGAGGCATTCAGGTCCCCAGTAGGATGTGAACCCCAGTGGCAGACTGGAAAGAAGATTCGAGTCCCCAAGGAGGCAGTGGACCCCAGTGGCAGTCCAAGGATGGCATGGACCCCAGTGGCAGATCCAGAGGTGCAATGTTCCCCCTTGAGCAAGGGGACCTCAGTGGCAGTCCAGGATGCAGAATTGGGAGTCGGGTCCCCCAGGAAGGCTTGGACCCTAGCGGCAGACTAGGAGATGGAGTTGGGCCCTCCAGGAGGGCATAGACCCCAGCAGCAGACTGGGAGGTAGAGTCAGGTCCCTCAGAAGGTCCTGGACCCCAGCGGCATTCTGGAAGTCAGTGTCAGATCCCCCAGGAGGGCAGGGACCCCAATGTTCACATGGATCTTTCAGCAGAGTGGAAGGAGACAGTTTAGATACAGCAGACCCCCCCACCCAGGCCAACACTGCCCACCAGCCAAGTTGCATCTGTTCTCATGACTGAGACATGGGATAAAAGGGAGAGTATAATAATAATGCTTGAGTAAACGGGACGGCAAGAGGTTACCTCTATTCTATAGGGTGGTATACAGTGGGGGCCAACAACCACACATTGCCAAATATTAATGGTTCTTGCTACCTTATATAAATGTATATAGTTGTGTAGACTGAGACTACTAATCATGGGTAGATAAGTGTGCTGCCTGACATCCTATTAGCAAGGTACATAGTCATGTAGAAATGCACATGCTTGTAGAGTCTAATAAACCTGTATATATCTGTACATACTGCCAGCCTTGTTCTCAGTTCCATTTGTTTTTCCAGGGATGAATGGAGGGAAATCCCACCCACTGACATCTTCTTCCCCAGGTGGAGGTACCAGGCACCAAGAACATGATGACCAATGGAGTCTGCCCTAGGGGGGCTCCTGCCAGGTTATTCCCAGACCCAGGAATGCCCCGCGAGATAAGAGGTCAAGAGGGCATTACATTCACTTAACCTATTGCCCAGAGGCCGAGGGCGACAGTAACAAATCCTGAAACTTATAGTTCTGTTAGCATTTCCATACAAGAACCCTTCATAATTACGAGGCTAAGAGTAAAATATTTATACATTAATGATCGTGCAATGCATCAACTTTGGAAGAAGAAAGACTATCTAGAAGAATATAAAATAACCCTAGCAAAATCAACTATTATTAAAAAAAATAAATGGTGAAGGTCCTGTTAGATAAATTGATTGATTTTTTTGATTCAGTGACTAGAGAATTGGATTAAGGAGGAGCACTAGATGTGATTTACTTGGATTTCAGCAAAGCTTTTGATATGGTCCTGCATAGGAGATTATTGAACAAAATGAGAACCTTGGGAGTGGGTGGTAAGGTAATGGCATGGATTGCAAACTGGGTGACTGACAGGAGACAGCATGTAATGGTAAATGGAACCTACTCTGAAGAAAGAACAGTGTTAAGCAGAGGGCCACAGGGATTGGTTTTAGGACCGGCTCTGTTCAAGAACATTGTAATCAATTTTGCGGAAGGGACAAAATGTAAAGTTTGTCTATTTGCGGGTGATACTAAGATCTGCAACAGAGTGGACATGCCTGAAGGAGTAAAGTGAATGAAAAGTGATTTAAGAAAGCTTGAAGACTGGTCGAGGATTTGACAGCTGGGATTCAGTACCAAGAAGTGAAGAGTCGTGCATCTCGAGTGCAGTAATCCAAAAAAACTGTATGTAATTGGGGGGGGGGGGGGGGGGGGGGGGGGGGAAACGAATGTGCCCAGACTGGGAGAGGGACCTTGGGATGATAGGTTTGCCAATTTGAGGTGGAGAGGCAATGTGACAAGGTGATAGCTAAATCCAGAAGAATGCTAGGGCCGCACAGAGGAATGACCAGCAAGAAAAAAGAGGTAGTGACTTACAGGTCCTTGGTGAAGCCTCACCTAGAGTGCTGTATTTAGTACTAGAGCTGTATCTCTAGTAATAAGGATAGAGCAGGATGGAGATGGTCCAAAGAAGGGCAACCAAAATGGTGTGGGGTCATGTATCGGAAGACTTATGAGGAGAGGCTGAAGGATCTGAATATTTATATCCTGGAAGAGAGAAGGTGCAGGGGAAATATGATACAGACTTTCAGATACTTGAAAAGATTTAATGATGCACAAACTTTGAACCTTTCTGATGGAAATTAACCATCAGAACTAGGAGTCAAGAAATGGAAATCCAGAAGGAAAGACACAGAACCAACATAAGGAAATAGTTTTTCATGGAGAGAGTGGTAGATGCCTGGAATGCCCTTCCGGAAGAGGCAGTGAGGACAAAAATAGTAAATGAATTCAAAAGGGCATGGGATAAACACTGTGGATCCCTAAAGGCTTGAGGATAATCAAAAAAAAGGTTGCATGGGGTAACCTGCAGTTAGTACCCTTAACCAGAAGGTATGGGGGATTACTACCCTTAACTAATTAGCCTTGATGATTTTGACACAATTGCAATATCGCTCTATGCTTTGACGGCGAGGCAGGGAAAAAAAGGGTATTGGATTCTGAAGACAGCCAATGCTGGGCCCCAACTTTTATGGTCTTGGGTATTGATATGCTGACATTGTGGATAACGTTTCTATGGCCAAGTCCAAAAGCAAAGAACATTCAAGCAGCATTGTCTGAATTAGCAGGAAGGCTGCACACCACATAGAAATATTGCAGTAATTTTGTTATGGGTTAGACAGTTGCTTGGTTGTACTTATAATATTACTGTCCATAACAGAAGGCATGAGGATAACTTGCACAGAGCGGCAGTTACTGCCCTTGGCGAACACTTGGAGGTAACCTGCACAGAGTGACAGTTGTTGGGCTGGACCATTTGGTCTTTTTTCTGTCGACAATACTATCTCTATCTATCTATCTGTCTAATAAATATCTATATCTATTAGGGATGTGCATAAACCAAATATTTATTTTGTTTAATTGTTTCATAAATCACCTCCATTTGTTTGGTTTGCTGCAAATAAATAAAAAATTATTTGTTCTATTTGTTTTCTGTTTTCAAATTTAATAGAAGCAATGGATCCTATTATAAGCAGTTTTTGAAGTAATTAATAAACATGTGGATAAAGGTGAACCTGTAGATGTAGTGTACTTGGATTTTCAGAAGGTGTTTGACAAAGTTCCTCATGAGAGGCTTCTTGGAAAAGTAAAAATTCATGGTATAGGTGGCGATGTCCTTTCGTGGATTACAAACTGGTTAAAAGACAGGAAACAGAGAGTAGGATTAAATGGACTATTTTCTCAGTGGAAGGGAGTGCACAGTGGAGTGCCTCATGGATCTGTATTGGGACCCTTACTTTTCAATATATTTATAAATGATCTGGAAAGAAATATGACGAGTGAGATAATCAAATTTGCAGATGATACAAAATTGTTCAGAGTAGTTAAATCACAAGCTGATTGTGATAAATTGCAGGAAGACCTTGTGAGACTGTAAAATTGGGCATTGAAATGGCAGATGAAATTTAATGTGGATAAGTGCAAGGTGATGCATATAGGGAAAATAACCCATGCTAGAGTTACACAATGTTAGGTTCCATATTAGGTGCTACCACCCAAGAAAGAGATCTAGGCATCATAGTGGATAACACATTGAAATCGTCGGTTCAGTGTGCTGCGGCAGTCAAAAAAGCAAACAGAATGTTGGGAATTATTACAAAGGGAATGGTGAATAAAACAGAAAATGTCATAATGTCTTTATGGCGATACTGGACTTTGAATACTGTGTACAATTCTGTTCACCGCATCTCAAAAAAGATATAGTTGTGATGGAGAAGGTACAGAGAAGGGCGACCAAAATGATAAGGGGAATGGAACAGCTCCCCTATGAGGAAAGACTAAAGAGATTAGGACTTTTCAGCTTGGAGAAGAGACGGCTGAGGGGGGATATGATAGAGGTGTTTAAAATCATGAGAGGTCTAGAACGGGTAGATGTGAATCAGTTATTTACTCTTTCAGATATTTGAAAGACTAGGGGGCACTCCATGAAGTTTGCATGTGGCACATTTAAAACTAATCGGAGAAAGTTCTTTTTTACTCAACGCACAATTAAACTCTGGAATTTGTTGCCAGAGGATGTGGTTAGTGCAGTTAGTATAGCTGTGTTTAAAAAAGGATTGAATAAGTTCTTGGGGGAGAAGTCCATTACTTGCTATTAATTAAGTTGACTTAGAAAATAGCCACTGCTATTACTAGCAACGGTAACATGGAATAGACTTAGTTTTGGGGTATTTGCCAGGTTCTTATGGCCTGGATTGGCCACTGTTGGAAACAGGATGCTGGGCTTGATGGACCCTTGGTCTGACCCAGTATGGCATGTTCTTATGTTCTTATGTAAAACTGGTGGATGGATATCATCCGAAGGCAGAAGAGAACTCCAAGGAACCAAGACTGTTGCAAAGTGGCACCAAAAGTTGCATGAATAGCCTAAGGCACCATGAAGGGAAAACAAAATAGAAAAGGCAGCAGAAGAAAAACCTCAGGCACTGACATAGGAATCAAGCAGTACAAAGAGTGGCATGAAAATGCTAAAGCACCATGGGGCTGAAGTAGTAAGACCTACAGCAAAACAGGTGCTAGTTGTGAGCATAGATTTTGATCACCATGTACCACTGAAGATGCTGCTTCCATGAGATGTAAAAACCATAAATTACACAAATGATTTGCGTGCAGAAATCTGTGCAGCTAAGCGCGGTAAGTGCCTATGTAATAAGCGGCCGCATCTGCACTCAAAACCTATAATCTGCGCATAAAAGCAAGTGAGCGAATGTGTCTCCCTAATAAGTGAAAGTATGACCCTGGAAAGTATTTTTTATTTCAAATAACTGTGCTGCAGAAAATATGGCAAATATTTTCATGGATGCTAATTCACACTGGCATACCAGTGAGATAAGTGCTCAGTTGGGCACCAATCTGGATACTCGGGTTCCGACATAGCCACTCACCCGAGAGCGAATATGGAAGCGCTGGTGCCCAGAAAGGTGCCTAGCAAATGTGGTGGCTCAGGCGCTGAGATAGGCGCTTAGTTGGTCACAAATCTATATGATCGGGTGCCCAGAAAGGTGCCTAGCTAATCTTGCTGCTCACTTTGTCTGTCTCCAGCAGGTGGAACAGCTCACCCTGTGGTTCTCTGTTAACTTCTGCTTGACCCTTTTGGGCATTTTTTCCTGCTGTGTGTCTATCGTGTTTGGATCAAGCAAGTATTTCTGAGTTATTAATTTAACAAAACAAACAAAAAACAGTTTTTCTTGGTTTGTGTGAACTCTGTGGATCCTATTTACAGGAGACAGTCCCTGACTGTCTCCTTACTCTTGTGGGGCCTAGGGGGGCTTGGCCCCTTGTTTTATACAGCCGGTGGTCCTCGGCTGCAGGGGTGAAAATTGGTGGTGCCAGTCACTCCCCCTGTTCAGCTTTTCTCTCTCTCTCTCTCCTATACTGCTTTTCCTTCACTGGGATCCATTGATTATGTAGCTGCTGACAGGGGCCGTTTTTGTCCCTTCTTTGGAGTTAAAAAAAAAAAAAAGATTTTAAATAAGAGGAGTCTCAGACAGGATCAGGAGAAAGCTCCTGCCTTCCCTATTTACTCTTGCAGCTCTAGAGAGAGAATTGTGAATATGCTCAGTTCATTCTGTGCCTCCGCTCCCTCAGCACCAGCAGCTCAGCTCATTTCTAGTGCTGCCCCTCCCCCACCTAGCAGCCATGTCACGATCTCCTCTGTGCTTAGCATGTGGGGATTCCTCGGTCCGGCTTTCGCGGGAGGGACTCTGTTCTCGTTGCTTACTGGGGGGGGGGGGGGGGGGAGGGAAGGTTCCTCTGAGTCCCTGATGCCCTCAGGGACCCGGGCCAGGCCTCCAAAGCGATTACCCCCGCCGTTCCCGGGACGTCAAACTGCAGGAACGGCGGTCATTTTGGGTTTTTCTCCAGCTTCTTTCTCAGAGCTCCCTGAAGCTCCGGACCCGATTTTTTCGGTGCCCCCCCCCCCCCCCCCCCCCCCCCGATTTCAGCACCCGTTCATGTAGATTCACTTGGTAGTGAATCTATATGATCGGGTGCCCAGAAAAGCACCTACCTAAGCTGGCCTGTAAGCACATTTGAATGCTCTTTTTCCCCGCGCACAAAACCTTTATTATATCCCCGTATAGGACTTTGCGCGGGAAAATGCATGTACAGGCGCGCACAAACCCGTGGCAGCTTCAGTGCACCTTATTACATCGGCCCCCATGAGAGGTGCATAGTAGCCACTTACAGTAGCAGGAACACCCCAAGGTATAGAGGTCAGTGTATGGTAGCAAGGCAGAAAGACCCCAAATTGTAAAGTCAGAGATACTGCAGCAAAGGTGTAGCAAAAATGGTAAAGAAGCAAGGCAGAGTGGCAGCAAAACCCATCATAAATCTATCACTATTATCTGGTACCCTGCCATACCAGCTGAACTAAGCCTCTGTCTGTCCACTTGTCAAAAAGACCTACTGATGCTCCAACATCCTATCCAATTATAGGCCAGTCTCCTCCCTACTCTATTTGGCCAAAGTTACTGAAACAGTGGCTCGTACTCAACTCATTGACTTCACAGATAAACATGCAGTCACTGGAACATTTCAATTTGGGTTTAGGAAAATGCACAGCACACAGAGACTTTACACTTATGAGGCTTTGACAATGGCATAGAGTACGTTCTTGTCTTATTAGCCAATGCCATATCTGCTGCTTTCAACACCATCAATCATACCATTCTGTTGCAAAGGCTAAATTCTTTAGGCATTTCTGGTACTGTGCATAATTGGTTTGCTTCACTTTTTGCCGGACAGAACACAACAATTAGACTAGGAAGCCTGTGCTCATCTTGGAATGCTGTAACTACTGGGGCATCGTAGGGATCTGCCCTTTTTGCAAGCCCGTTTTAAGTCTACCTTGTCTAAATTTGCAACATTTTCTCCTGTCTCATTGTAAACTGTAGAATTCATGCTGATGATATATAGCCTTTTCTCCCTATTCTTCTTCATGTGTGGACACATTTAAGTATGCATTAATATGTTTACAATGTATCAATCACTGGCTTTTTCTTAGTAAACTATTACTAAGCATTGCAAAAACTAAAATAATGATTCTAAGAACATTTCTGCTGCTAAATATTCCTTCTTCTTTCAATGATTGCAGCATTCCTGTGACATAACAGGTGCAAAACCAAGGGACAATCATTGATTCAGGGCTTTCACTTAAATCATAGATAAAAGCAGTGGTTATATCCTCAGGACTTCCAGACTGTCCTTCAAGCCCTGGTTTGGAATGGGCTTGATTATTGCAACTCTTTGTATACAAGCCTGCCTGCAAGCACACTATGCCCTCTCCAGCTGGTACAGAATGCTGCAGCATGCACTCTAACAGGCATTACAATGCGTGATCATAGAACTCCTATTCTATTTAAATTATACTGGCTTCCCATTAAATGGCCTATCCTATTTAAATAGGCATCAATAGTACATAAAATCACTCACGATGACTTGAACTGCTGAGTTAACTCAGTTCTCAGGGTATACAAATCTGCTTGGTCCCTGCGATCCAAGGATAAGAACCTTCTTGAAGTTCCATCCACAAAGCTGACATATTAGAACATTACAAGAGACAAAGCCTTCTCAATTACAGGCCCCATCTTCTGGAACTCGCTGCCTGGTTATATTTGGATGCTCGATTGTGAGAAATCTTTAAAAAAAGCACTAAAAACATACTTATTTAACATCACCTTTAAAGACATCTCCAACTAGCTTGTATCTCTAGCTTTACAAACAATGGCATATGTGGCATTACGTTTTTGTCTTTTTTTTTTTTTAGATAATACTATATGTTTTTTCCTTATTTACTGAATTTGCATGTTATTCCTTGTTATCTGCCATGAACTACTTGGCAATGCACGTGGGCTATAAATTTTAACAACTTACACCTAAAACTGAAACCTTGAGGTGTAGCATCTGGGGTACGGCAGCAAGGCTGAGTGACAGCAACATCCCCATTGTGGCAGCATCAGAAGAATGGTAGCAAGACCCCCCTAAGCTGGTACATCGGGCATATGCTAGCAAGACATATTGCCAGCAAGACCCCCAAGGAGTGTCATAAGAGGTATAGCAGCAAGATAGAGTGGCAGCAAGACCCCTAAGTGTAACATCAGGGTATGGCAGCTAGGCAGATTCCCAGCAAGCCTCAAAGTATAGCATAAGGGGTATAGCACAAGGCAAAGAGGCATCAAGACCTCTAAAGTGTAGAGTCCAGAGTATGGCAGCAAGGCTGAGTTGTAACAAGATTCCCAAGATGGTTTAAGGGTTATGGTGGAAAAGCTCAGTGGCAGCAGGACCCCCATGATGTACTGTCAGGAGCATGGCAGTTTCACCTTGATTGGTGCTCTGGCCTGTCTACTTGTCCTCTTGTTCTACTTTTGACTTTGTCATGGCTACTACCTCACTAGGAATGTCTTGGCTGCTATACTTACCGGTCTCACTGAAGAAATTTTCAATGGACAATAGACTTAAATAGGAAACACAAAGAAATGAAATAACATTTTTGTTTAATTTGTGGGCACCCCCAATTGTTTTGGGGGGGTTAAAAAATGAAACAAAAATGGTCTCATTTGTTGCATTTTACCCATTCATTTCAAACAAATGCACATCCCTAATATCTAATCTATAGACCATTGAGTTGGTTTTATTGTTCGATGTTATTGTTCACTGCTTTGGATGGTCTTTTTTTTTTTTTTTAAAGATTGGGGGTTGGTTTATAAAACCTATGAAATAAATAATAAAATCTATATCTAAGCGAAAGAAGTGACTAATAAAAGGACAGGTTTAGAAACACAACAATTTAAAGCAGCGGTACAACACAGCTCATTTTTGAGTTGGCGGTCTTGAACTGTTTGACAGAGTGTTATGTGCCCTTATGAAGTAAAAATTAACTTTATGAAAAAGTTCTGCTCCATATTTTAGGCACAATGTACAGCGATAATGGAAGATGCTTTCCCCACTGCCAGATAAGCCCCTGCTGTGCCCATCAACAGGATAGCCAGCTTGGGTGCTGGCTTAGGCTTAAGGAAGGAAATTTCATTGTTTAGTCCATGCTATCCACAAATTATGCAAGTAAAATCTTTTTATAAAAAGAAAAAAAAATACCTAAAGGCATATAGCATTTGCTCCCACAGGGAAGCACTTAACACAGTCTGCTTTTGAGCTCACTGTTCTAATATGCTGCTTTAATGCAATTTTTCATCTGTACAGTTTCTACAGATTTAAGGGGTAATGTTTAGAGCATTTATGCATGTAAAATGCAGTTTCAGGAGTTGTAAGTGTAAAATTACAAACAGAAGTGATTTTGCATGTACTTTTATACCTACTGCAAAGAGGTGTTCCTGGACGTGAAGTTGAGTCAGGGATTATTTATGCAATATGCATGTACTTTTTTCAAAAGTTTGCAAGTAAATGTTTGTGTGGACGTTGCACCTGTCCTCCAGCATTAAGGTATACGTGCATAAATCCACTTTGAAAATTTGGGATGAAGTCTTTCAGCTTTACACAGGCTGTTATAAAATTTCTGTTAGGATTTTGTCTGTTTCACAGGCTCACCTTGTCCTGAGTCTGCCTACCATGACACCTTCTCACCAGCAGAAGTCTTCAGCGAGCTTATCCTACAGCCTTGCCCAGCTCCTCCTCACTGCTTGCACCACACCCAAACTCCAGCCCTATGAAATCTTGCTCTGCCATTCTATCCTTGCCTTCTCATGGAGCTACCTTTGGCTCCTTGACCTAATCACTATTACTCTTGTATTATGGCCTTCGGGCTTTCTTGCTCCTTGCCTTGTGACCAGGGGCGGATTGGCCTATCGGGGGATTGGGCTTCCCCTGGTGGGCTGGTCTAACTGGTCACGTGGTCTCGACTCCGTGGTGGCGCCACATGGCTGTTAATGGTCTCTTGTAGCCTGCGGGGGCCAAAGAAAAGAAGATCGAGGCCGGCGGGGCCGAAGAAATGAAGATCGAGGCCAGTGGGGCTGAAGAAAAGAAGATGGGCGCAGCCAGCCGCCGCCAGAGACAAGGCCGGTGGGGCTGAAAAAAAGAAAATCGGCGCAGCCAGCCGGCAGGGGCCAAAGAAATAAAGATGGAGGCTGGCGGGGACTGAAGAAATGAAGATGGAGGCCAGCGGGGCCGAAGAAAAGAAGCCACGCAGCCAGCCACCACCAGAGACCAGGCCGGCGGGGGTAGAAGAAATGAAGATGGAGGCTGGTGCGGCTGAAGAAAAGAAGACCGGCGCTGCTAACCACTGGAGACGAGCTGTTCAGCTGGGGGCCTTTGTGTGTATATGTATTTGAAATCGGAAGGATGCTTCTGTGTGTGTGTATGTGAGAAAGCAATGATGCTTTTGTGTGTGTGTGTATGTGAGAATATGAGAAAGGAATGGTGTTTCTGTGTGTGTGTATGTGAGAAAGCAATGGGGCTTCTGTGTGTGTGTATGTGAGGAAAGGAATGGTGCTTGTGTGTCTATGTGGTGTGTATGTGAGAAAGGAATGGTGCTTCTGTGTGTGACAGGGAAGGTGCTTTTGTGTGTCAATGTGTGTGTGTGAGAGAGAGAAGGAGCATGTTTTTGGCTGGCTTGTGGTTGTGAGAGAGAGGGCATGTGTGTGATTGAGCCTGTTTGTAAGTGAGATAGAACATGTGTGTGATTGAGAGCTTGTGTGTAAGTGAAATAGAGAGAGCATGTGTGTGATTGAAATCCTGTGTGTAAGTAAGAGAGAGCGAGAGCATCGTGTGATTGAGAGAGACTGGCCAGAGAGGTGAAATGTGTATGTGTGAGAAAGACTGATCAGGGAGATGACTGGTGTGTGTGTGAGAGAGAAAGAGAGACTGGTTGGGGAGATGATTGGTGTATGAGAGACAGAAACTGGTCCTGAGGGTGTGACTGGTGTGTGTGTGTATGTTTGTGAGAGAGAGAAGACACTGGTTGTGGTCCCTAAGAAAGAGGACCATGAGGACAGCTTCAGTAGCTACTGCTTCTTCTGCTGTGGCCTGCAAGGGTAAGGAGTAGGAGAACTGCTGGAGAGGGTAAGTAAAGGTGGCTTTTTAAGATCATTTTTCTTGATTGACTACCATTTTAATTATTGGGTAGTATGTGATATGTCTGCTGTTTGAAATATTTTATTGGTGTTTGGTAAAGCTTTCAAAATTTGCATGAGTCTTTAATTATTGGATATTCTATTCATCAGCTGTTTTGAAATGATTTTATTAGTATGATTTTATAATTATGATTCATGATTTATATTATCTTAATTTTATTTATTGTTTTAAGAGGAATGTTGACATTTTTGTTTCTCCATTGTTGCACTGTATAGAGTCTGGCGTGGTATGTTTTACAGTTTACTTTTTGTCTGCACATTTCTATTTATACTTTATGTGGCTTTATTCTATATTTGGTGAGAGTTTGTGTTCTGCATGCAAAGACTGAGATGAAGCATTTTTTTTAACATGTGGTTTCTCTGTAGGGATCTGTAGTAGCTTGGCCTGTTCTATTTTCCTGATAGGACGTGTATTGATATTTTAGATTCTGGTGTAATATTTGTGGTATTCTTTTTCATAGGTAGGGTTGTTATTTGTTGAGTGTTGGCAGATAGTACTGTGTCGATACAGGAGGACCATGTCGAAATATATCACAATAGATATGAAGCCATATGAATTCCAAGATGCAAAGTTTTCTTGTTGGCATCACAACAGTGAATGAAATTATCACAACAACGTGTATATTAATTTTACCTCAGAATGTCACTTGGTCTGACTCTGGGATTAAGCCCGTCAGTTCAAGCTGCTGGTGACTGTGGAACAGTGTATTGTTGTACTGCCACCTGCTCTTCTACTGAAAATAGTAAATGTTCTCAAACTAATAGGTTTCTTGTTGAATGAAAGTACTTACTGAAATATTTTATAAACGATATATGTGGGTGTAGCCCATGGATTTTATAACATGTGCCGGGTAGCTTTTTTTATGTTTTAAGGGGTGTGTACATATATATGTAAATTATATTGTATGTGTAATTGGGTACCCATGGGCCAGTATGGAGAAAAATCCCCCGGGCCACTATTTTCCCACAATCCGCCCCTGCTTGTGGCCTATCTAGGCCTAATTCTTTCCTTGTGGCCTCCAGGCCTTCTTGCTCCTAGTACCTTACTCTGTGGCCTAATCTAAGTCTGCTCCTTGCCTTGGGGCCTCCAGGCCTGCTCCATCCTTTTATCCTACCTTGTGGCCTATCCAGGCCTTTCTTTGTTCTTATAAGCCTATGGGTCTATAGCATAGTGGCCTAGGGACCTCCTGCCTTGCTGCCTTCGTGTTTCTATGTTTCTTGTTCTGTGTTGTCTTGCTTTGTTCTTGTCTGATCCTGTCTTGGTCTGCCCTGTCCAGTCCTGTCTCTATTAGATTTTGATATGTCCTATTCCTGGAACCCATACCCTATCTTGTCAGTATCTTGTCTTCTTCCAGCCTATGTATATTCTGGCCTTGTCCCTATCTTTACGCAGCCCCGGTCTTTGTCCTGTGTTTGCCTGTCTAGCCTTACTTCTAACCTATCTGTACCAATCCTTGCCAAAGCCCAGCCTGCACTCCATGTCCAAGCTTCCAGTTTGCGTACCTGTCCAAGCTTTGTTCCAGACTACCAAGCCTTTCCGCAGCCTTGCCTGGTCCAGGTTGTCCATAGCCTTGCCTGGCCCAGCCTACTCAGGACTTGCTTTGTCCAGCCTAATCAAGCTTTGTCTAAACCAGACTCATAATGATGTACTGCCGCCACAGCCAAGCCCTACTAGCCTTCAGAATCCAAGGACTCAACCTGCAGGGAAGGGGGCTGGCTAGGCGGACGATAGGTCCATGTTCTGCCCTGCCATCCTGTACCACTCCTCGGGGGAGCCCAGACCAGCACCTTGTGACAATTACCCTCCCTAAGTACGTGCTAAGAAAAAAATCCCCAAATGGATTTATATACATGTAGTAGGTTTCTCTGCAGACTGAAATTTCATTATAGATTGGAAATTATGTGCATACTTTTTGAAGAAAATAAACCCATTATTTTATATTATTTCCATATTCTTTCAACGCATTTTCTTTCAGAAATGATTTTTTATTCATATGTTTATGAAAACTGGGCCCTAGTAACCATTCACCACAGTTGCTATATATTTTTTTGACCCAGCAGTTTTACCTCCTGCTCCTGTGGACTTCTATTTCAATTTGAACTAGTGCTTGGATCTGGCACCACAAGCTTTTATTTGCAACTGGGTGGGGATTTCCCCTACCACTGTATTGCCCCCCTCACCTTAGTCATCATCACAGTGACAAACCTCAGCTGGAGGCCATGCACCAGAGCTCCTTCTGGAACCTGCAATCATGGACCCTAAATCTGGCCACAATTTCTGGGTCTTGCCCCCATCCTCTCCAAGGCTCTATAGCTAGACAAGTGTTCAGCACATCTACCCCCCTGGAAGAGCATTATGCAGGGCAATATAAAAAGAATAAGAAAGGGAGGAATGTGAGCACAATACTAGTTACTGGATTCAAGCTAGTCTGAAGATGTTCAGCAGTGACTGAAAAACAGACAAGGAGCATTGCCACTGGAAGCTACCTCTCTGCACGTCTGACTAGTTGGCCTATCAGCCAGGAATGAAACCTAGATCCCTCCTCATGCCAGTGTGCACCATTCCACTGAGCCACCAGATCTGGACAGCACAGCTGATATTTTATAGTAAACATAAAATATCACAAGTGAGCTGTAAGACGCTGTGTTATCACAGCACAATACAGAACCAGAGTCCATCATGCATAGCCTTATTTCACCAGATTCGCCAGCAATCTGAATATTCCTTCAATGACCCAAGTGAGAGATCTTGGTGCCATTTTAGACACCCGACTGAACTTTAAAAATTTCATCAACAATACTACAAAAGAATGCTTCTATAAGCTTCATGTTCTAAAACAGCTCCGACCCCTCCTTCACTTTCACGATTTCCGAACACTCCTCCAAGCCATCCTATTCTCAAAAATTGATTACTGTAACTCACTACTCCTCGGCCTTCCTGCCTCCACTACTAAACCTTTGCAGATGCTCCAGAATGCTGCCGCTAGGATCTTAAACAACACCAGGCACAAAGACCATATCACTCCCATCCTCAAAAATTTACATTGGCTACCCATCAAATTCAGAATCCTGCATAAGTCCCTGACCATTATACACAAAACCATCCACCATCAATCCACACTCCA
Organism: Rhinatrema bivittatum; assembly: GCF_901001135.1. Classification (NCBI taxonomy): domain Eukaryota; kingdom Metazoa; phylum Chordata; class Amphibia; order Gymnophiona; family Rhinatrematidae; genus Rhinatrema; species Rhinatrema bivittatum. The sequence goes on along the minus strand of NC_042615.1, from coordinate 214,490,369 downwards.
GCTAAAAATTCCGCTCCACCTACACTCCTCCACGAGATCGATCAGATCTGCATACAAAGGGTCCCTCCACACCCCCCCCCCCACCAAATCCTCGCTTCATCCCACCATACGGAAACGTGCATTTTCAACAGCCGGACCCTCTCTATGGAATGCACTACCCCCAGAGCTACGCCAGGAACAATGCCTAGTTACCTTTAGGAAGAAACTGAAGACCTGGCTTTTCGAACAAGCCTTCCCTTAATCTGCCAAGCCTCAAATACTGACGCTGAACACAGTCATCAATTTAGAACCTTTCCGTAATCATGCTGTCATCCTGACTATGAATTCAATCATCATTTCAGAATCGCTCCATACTCTTGTTGTAATCCTGTGATAATTGTGATGCATTCCTGACTCTGAATACAGTCATCTTTTCAGATTCTCTCCGTATTCATGCTGGAATCCTGTGATAATTACCCCACCCCCTCTCTCCTGCTCCCTCTACCCCCTGTCCCAACCCTTCCTCCTCCCTCTCCCTCCCCCCCGAAAGCCCTATCCTCCCTTATGAGTTGAGTTAAATCTCATGTTAACTCTAAGTCATTTTCATCCTAAGCTCTCGTCATACTGAGTTAAGTTATTTGTTAAAGCTTAGTTATCTTCATATCAAGTTGTCATGAATTCATTGCCCTTGTTATATGTAACTTCTCATGTTCTTTGGTTTCCCCTTGTTTTGATGTAAACCGGTGTGATAGGACCCTTGTCCTGAATATTGGTATAGTAAAAATAAATAGATAAATAAATAAATAAATAAATGTCAGCAAGTTGTGATACTTTTTACTGGACCTACATAAAGAGGTGGTAGCATATCAGCTTTGGAGACCACATATGCAGCCATGTGGTATCAAACACTCGAGCACTACATTTTTTAAATATTGGCCTAAAAGAGGTCACCAGAAATTTAAATCTTATACCCTCATGTCTCACTCATGATTCTCCCTACCATAATGCAAATTATGTTTTGTTTTCAGAAAGAATGTTATCCTTCTCTGCCACTGTCTTATTTCTTAGTCTAAATTCTATGTACAAAATAGCACAGCATTTAAAACAAGTTTGATTGATGGTAGCTTACCTGCTCCCATTATGAGGCCTTGTGCAGTTTCCTTTGTATGGACTGTTCCAGACACGTAGGGATTGTCTGCCCAACGGAGATGAAGATGAAGATGACAGTCAGGCTTAATAGATTAAAAAAGAATGCAAAAGGACACTTGATTTAATAAGCCCAAGAAAACAGTTCCAGTGTGTCAATAATTAACACTATATCTCAGAAAAAACAGAATAGACAAGAGTTAATTTATAGCAAGGTGGACAATGTTTTGTGATATAGGATGATACATTGTTAGACAAGACACCACATTTATTATAGGCAACAACTTCTGATCCTACTAAGTCATATTGAGGTCCATATTCATCTAATGGCCAGCTAGGAAAATTAGCTGGATAAACGTATTTGGTTAATTTAGCAGAGATATTCAGTGGTGCAAGCGTGCCACTGAATATACCCAGCTATCTTAAAGTTATCCGGATTAAGTTTATCTAGCTAACTTTAGAACTGTTCATCAGTTACCCTAAATTTATGCCGTGTAAGGTTGAAAATTGGGGGTTATCGGGCAAACTGACAGGGTCATTTATCAAATCTTGTTAGGGTCTTAATGTATGGAATTGGAAAATAAAATGGAGGATGTCATAATGCCTCTGTATCGCTCCATGGTGAGACCGCATCTTGAATACTGTGTGCAGTTCTGGTCACCGCATCTCAAAAAGGATATAGTTGCAGTAGAGAATATACAGAGAAGGGCTACCAAAATGATAAGGGGCATGGAACAGCTGCCCTATGAGGAAAGGCTAAAGAAGTTAGGGCTGTTCAGTTTGGAGAAGAGACAACTGAGGGGGGATATGATAGAAGTTTACAAAATCATGAAAGGACTTGAAGAAGTTAATGTAAATCGGCTACTTACTCTCTCAGATAATAGAAGGACCAGGGGGGACTCCATGAAGTTAGCAAGTAGCACATTTAAATCAAATTGAAGACAATTCTTTTCACTCAGCATATAGTTAAACTCTGGAATTCATTGCCAGGGGATGTGGTTTCAGCAGTTAGTATTACTGGGTTTAAAAAAGGTTTGGATATGTTCCTAGAGGTTAAATCCATAAACTCCTATGACGGTAATTAATAAGCAATAGTAGCTTGTGATCTGTCTAATGTTTGGATACTTGTCAGTTTCATGTGACTTGGATTGGCCACTGTTGGAAACAGGATGCTGGGCTTGATGGGCCCTTGGTCTGATCCAGTATGGCATTTCTTATGATCTTATGAGGATGAGCGCACGTTAAAAAAGCAGGTGCTCAATCACGAGCGCCTGTTTTTCATGCCAGCTGCAGGCGTGCGCTTCACTGGGACAGCGCAAAATGGCACTGTCCTGGCCAGCCCCTCGCCCCCAGCCTGGACTTTTTTAACAACCTGGCAGATACGTACATGGCCAGGCTGTTTTGAAAATGCGCTCGGCCCGGTCACATGTGTATCTCCCAGAATTTGCACGTGTTGGGTTTTGAAAATTTACCCATAAGGGGATTAGTGCATCCAAAACGCACGTCCAAACCCAGTGCTTAGCTAACAGCACTCATCACATGTAAATGCCAAGTTGATAAGCTGTTAGCTATTCCCCCTTATGTAAAAAATAAATGTTCTCCCGGCGCACACATTTTTACTCTCACAAAAAAAACACCAGTCCCAGAGCTGGCGTTAAGTCTTGAGGAGCCCCAAAAGTTAACAGAAAAGCAGAAATTCAAAATACTGCTTTTTTGTAGTTCCTCTGACTTAATATCATGGCGATATTAAGTCGGAGGAACTGAAAAAAGGAGTAACAAAAAGAAAAATGTTAAAAAAAATGTGTTGCCGGTGGTCAGGTTAGGAAAATAGATGCTCAATTAACAAGCGTCTATTTTCCCAACCCGTGGCTGTGCACACATTAGGAAAACTGACACTCGTGAAAGTGAGCGTCAGTTTTCCTAACCCATGCACAGCCACTTCTCCTGGGCACCCGATGCCGAGGAGGTGCGAGGGACACACAATGTCCCCTAGAACCTCCTTTTTAATGCAGCAGGTCATTTGCCGGCTGTATCAAGCGTGACGGAGTGGAGGATGGGCGCATGTTAGAAAAGCAGGGGCTTTTTACACAGATAAAAAATGTGTTACTCGCAAAAACTGTTTTTCAGAATTTCCCTCTAAATGTAAAAGTGCTATCTAGTTTTTATGAGTTTTCAGTATGGGTGATTCATACTTGTCAATGTGGCTGGTCAGCATATTAGTAATGCATATCTTGGGTTCTCCCAGTGGCATAGTAAGGGGGATGCCAGGGGGGCAAAAGCCCCAAGGCACCAGGCTATAGGGGGCGCCCTTGGGCAGGGGATCCCATTCCATCCAGGAAGAAAAGGAGGCTTGAGGCTGCCGGGGGAGCCCATCCCATCCGGTGGCAGAAGAGAAGGAGGGTGTTATTTGATATGAGTACTGTTTTGAAATATTTTATTGGTGCTTGGAAATTTTAAATGTAAATGACTTCAATTAATAGAAGTTATTTTATTTGTCAGTAGTTTTAAAATATTCTTTTATTAGTATGATTTTACTATTACAATTGATGCTTTATGTTTCTTGATTTTTATTTGTTTTATGAGGGATGGTGGCTCTGTTTTTCCATTCTAACACACAGAATCTGGCTTCTTGGGGTTTCCATTTCAGTTTTTGTCTGCATATTGCTGATTCTAATTTGTGGTCCTTTATTCTGTATTTGGTGAGGGTCTGTCTGTGTTCTGCACATGTAATTGAGGTTAAATATTTTACTAATGTGTCATTTCTTTGCAGGAATCCATAGAAGCTTGGTTTGTTCTGTTTTCCTATTAGGAGGTATATTGGTGATTTAGGGCCTAGTGTAATGTTTGCTTGGTCACCTTTTATAGGGTTATAACCATTAGAGTGCTGACGGTTAGTGTTTTTTTGGAATTGGAGGTTTATTATATTGTAATTGTAATTTACTTTGCTCATGGCTTTCTGAAGACCAAGCTCACACCCAACAGGTGTTACAATAGTCCTAATACCATATGGGGTAGATCTTAAAAAAGTACGCGCGCGCGTACTTTTGTTCGCTCAACCGGCGCATACAAAAGTACGCCGGATTTTATAAGATACGCGCGTAGCTGCGTGTATCTTATAAAATCCGGGGTCGGCATGATCAAGGCTGCGCAAAATTGGCAGCCTGCTTGCGCCGAGCCGCGCAGCCTGCCTTCGTTCCCTCCGAGGGCGCTCCGAAATCGGAGCGGCCTCGGAGGGAACTTTCCTTCTGCATCCCCCACCTTCCCCTCCCTTCCCCTACCTAACTCACCCCCCAGCCCTACCTAAATCTTCCCCCCATCTTTGTTGTGCAAGTTATGCCTGCTCGAAGCAGGCGTAATTTGCGCGCGCTGCCTCGGCATCCCCGGCACAGGCTGCAGTGCTGGGGGACTCGGGACCGCCCTTCCGGCCCGCCCCCGAACCATCACCACGCCCCCAGACCCGCCCCGGACTGCCCCTAACCCCGGACACGCACCCGGACTGCAGACACGCCATGGACACGCCCCTTTTATGAAGCCCCGGGACTTACGTGCATCCCGGGACTTTGCGCGCACTGGCGGCCTATGCAAAATAGGCGCGCGAGCGCGCGAGTGTCCTGCACGTCTAAATCCGGCAGGATTTACGCGCGCAGGGCTTTTAAAATCTAGCCCTATGTGTTAGAAGGGTCTTTTTGGCTTTTATGCAGGGTTTTCTGGTTGACACCACAGCTTAGATATGTGTACAAAGGTTTGCAATCGTGCAGAAAGAATACCAAATATGAGTATGTGAATTGTGACAAAACAAGTGAAAGAAAGGGCATAGATTTATAACTGCAAGGGGAAAACAGAGGTTTAGAATAGGATATGAGAAATGGTGTCAATGTTGTATAGGGATTAGGATTAGGCTAAAATGTTGTATAGGGATTAGGATTAGGCTAAAATGTTTTTTAAATGGTAAGCTATGGGACAACAGCAATTTCCCTTAAAAAGTGGGGTTTGTGTGTAAAACTTAGTCTTTAAAATAAGGAAAAGGAGTATTGCCCACTAGACTAAAACAGTGTTCCCCAACACTCTTTTGTAGGCAACACCTAGCTCATTGGGTTTTCAGGACTGCCAGAATAAATATTCATGAGATAGATTTTCATGCACTGGGTCTCTGATGTACACAAATCTATTGCATGCATATTCATTATGGATATCTTGAAAACCAGACCTGTTAGGTATGCCTCCAGGAGAGAAAGGGCTGGAAAACATTGGACTAAAACAAGGTAATTTGTCTAAGTGGCTTTCCTATTTTTCCCTAAAAAAAAATTTGTACAGTATCCGTTTTGTCCTCAATAAGTAATGGAAGCTGAATGCGGCAGACCTCTGACCCAGAATTAAGTCATCTTCAGGCAGGAATAAACATATTCATCACTGAAGACTCCAAGAGCTGAATAAAAGGTAGCTACCGGTATGTATTTATAGAAATTGGTCTTTGTAGATTGGTCTGTGGTCGGCATGAAAGGTGTTAATGTAATGTCTATGGTAGCTCATTCTTCTGCTCACCCCCTAATATTTCTTTTCAGGCTGCAAAAATAATACAATTTTAAACAAACATCTACAGACTATTTTCTTTTGTAATAGTTCAGTTTTGTTCTTTTCTTCTAGTCACATTCTAAAATAATTTGGGTGTTTTGAACCCATATAGAAATGTAAAATAGATTTATGTTAATGTATTTTTTTAACAGCTTTAAGTGCTTAACCAATAAGCACTGGATGATTACACAATTAATGTACCACCAGAAATAATGCTCTCTGCTGCAATCTGTCCTCTCTCTAAGTAGCCTTTTGTCATGCATATTGTTTTCTCTCTCATAGTTTTAGTTGTCACTTTTTCCCTCTAGCAAGACTTCCTGTGTAAAGATTTAGTCTCCTTATTATATGAACTTATATGGTTTTCTATAGCGAGAGAACAAAGGGTTCTTTTTATTAGTCTTATTCAGTTATCTCTTTTCTTGAGAAATAATTGTCCTATTCAACTCAACATTGTAATAACATTAATATTAATACAAGCACTTACAGGTTTGCAGTTGGTTGGTCTGCCATTCATGTCCATGCTAGGTGGAGTCAGATAGTCCCAATCGCGACCTTTGTTGTAGGTGATAAGAGTAGTCACTTTTCCTTCAATTTTTTGATTGGCCAAAAACACCCCTTTCACTCCTTTGACCTGTCACACAGAAGTCATGAGAATGAATAACATGCTATTGTTCTTTGCTTCATGTAATGTTTCTTTTCAGATTCTGTCTCAAGGCTTAGTTCTTACACCTTGCTATGTCTAGTAGTACTATAGAAAGGTTAAGTAGACATTGCTGTAACAGAACTTGTTTTATCCTGGTATGCACTGCTGTTTACTTTTTTTTTTTTAATTCATATTCTGTCTTTCAGCCACTTCAAAGCAGATAATATTCCAGTACTGTAGGCATTTCCCTGTCCCCAGAAGTCTCATAATCTAAGTTTTGCACCAAAGCAATAGAGGTTAAAATGACTTTCCTAAGGCTTCCTTCGTTCCCAACCTGCTGCTCTAACCACTAGGCTATGTGGATTGATGGCGTCTATGTATGGTATATGCGATTGTAAAGTGCTATAATGTAAATCTGCATGAAAAATATTCTTTTGGAGGAAAAGATTTTTTTTCTCTTTTTCTCCCACTTTATCTCCCTATTCTAGATGACCTACTCGGAGAAATCAGGTTTTCTCACTGTCCAAGGGCTAGAAAAGAAGTCTTCTTCAAAACTAAATTCCTCACTACCACTTCTATGCCAGGAAAGGTCACGTCTGTAGTGCAAATCACCTTCCCTCCCCCATGGACCCTAAGGGGCAGATTTTCAAAGGCTACGTGCGTAGCATATGCGTGTAACCCGAGAAAATCGGCCCCTGCGCGCGCTGAGCCTATTTTGCATAGGCTCGGTGGCGAGCACAAGACCCGGGACGCGCGTATGTCCCGGGGCTCACAAAAAGGGGCAGTCCGGGGCTTGGCTGGGGGCGTGGCAGCGGTTTAGGGGCGGTCTGGGGGCAGGGTCGAGTGCTCCGGCACAGCGCGCGCCGGCAGCTGGCCGGCGCGCACAAGTTACGCCTGCCTTGGGCAGGCGTAACTTTTGGAGCAAAGGTGGGGGGATTTAGTTAGGGATGGGTGGTGGGTTAGATAGGGGAAGGGAGGGGAAGGTGGGGGGGGGGCCGGAAAAAAGTTCCGGAGGGAACGAGTAAAGCCATCGGGGTTCCCCTCGGGCTTGGCGCGTGCAATGTTCACATGTGTGCACCCCCTTGCGTGCACCAAGCCTGGATTTTATAAAATGCCCAGAGTGCATGTTATAAAATTGGGCGTAGATTTGTTTGTGCCGGGTTGCGCAAACAAATCTACGCCAGCGCGTAGATTTTAAGATCTGGCCTTGAGTATATCAATGTCATCATCTGCCCAAACTTTTATCATCAGAAGTCTTACCCCTGAGTCTCCTGTACCCTTATATAGCCCACAAAGATACTGTCTGGACGATGTACTAAGATGCAATGATTTTTGCAAAATGCCCAGAGCTGCCAGAATTTCAGCATTTTGCACTATTTTTCACATGAAACGACCTTTTGCATAAATTATTTGGGAAAGTGAAAATAGCAGTAGAAAACCTTTGTGCATCATCTGCTATGTAATGTAAATCATCCAATAATGAGCTGCTGTGATGGAAATTCATGCAAAGCAGCTAAGTACTGAGTATATCAGGAACTCACAAAATACTTTGCAGGCCCACAGTCACAAAAAAAAAAAAAATATATATATATATATATATATATATATATCTTTGAGGTGCCCGTCAGGGGAATGATGTTTTGTGTGCAGTGATGCATGCCGTAAAAGGGGCCTTGCAGCCCGTGTTCCCTTCCTCCGGTGTTTCAGAAGTTGCCTGATGGTCCCAGTGGACCCAAGCATCCCAACCCCCTCAGGGTAAATGATAAAGAAAAACGTTTTGAAATCCTTGCCCCCTTCGTGCCATGACCCTGTGTCTTTCCAAAATCTATGTAAAATACCATTTGAAGCCATAAGGCTCATGGGGGTTCATCAGTACCAATTATTAAACCTGGTGCAAGTGGGGAAAGGAGCGAGATGGGATCCCTTCTGCCCCCAGAAGAGCACCCCTTCAACAGGAGAAGTTTTGGGGATCAGGAAGGGGTGGGAGTACCCCAAATGATTTTGGGGGACATGGGGGTGGGTGGGGCTTGAAGGCGGTAGGCCTAAAAGGTTTCTTTTTTTTCTTTAACATTTATGGCCTGCAAGGAGCTCAGGGAATTGGGGAGGGGTCCACTGGGATCACCAAGGAATTTCTGATCTACTGGTGGTCTCGAGCCCCCAAGCCGTTGTGCCCTTTGGGCTGGGAATGCACAAAGCTCCTGGCTGTGGCAAGGCATAAAACTTGTTTTGCACGATTTTACAAGGCATGCTAATAAGCTCGGAGGTCATTAGCATTTGTAGCAACATTTTTCTCGATCGGACCTCTAACTCATGGAAAATATTATGGGATAGGACATCGGACCCTGTATGAAGTCAAATCGTATTGTTTTTATTATAATACAGAATCATTAGTGTTTCTCTCCAACATGATTCCCCTTGCTCTGTTTTCTGAGTCTTCTTTGCAGCTTCTGTGCTTATGATTAATGCACTGGTTATTTCACAGCAAGATTACTCAACATAAAAACCGAGGAGTAAACCAAAGTCTGCTCAAGGCGTTTCCTAAAAATTCAATTCAACAGGGAAAATCATACTTTAAAAAAATCTATGAAACTGTTGCTGTCTACTATAAATCCTGACAGCCAGAAATGACCGTTATGAATGTAAAGGAGGCAAATAAAAACATCCCAGCAATTACTGACAAGCATTCTATTATGGGCTTTGTTTGCTAAGGCTGTTTTCTGCATGCTGCAGTATTATTTGAAATGAGTAAAACATAGCAATTTTTAAATGCAAACATAAATAATTCTCTGGCTAAATAGCTTTGGTGGACCATATCAGTACATAAATGATAGACCATATACTTCTTGAGGTCCATATTCAAAAGCCATTTACAGAGATAACTCAAAACGTATTTGCTAATTGGCATAATAGAAATAATCAGCCCTTTAGCCGGCTAAATTATAGCCAGTAAAAAAAGGGCATTCCAGGGGCATTCAGGGGAGGGGCTGAGTTATCCACCTAACTTAGTCAAACATTGCATATATATCTGGCTTTCAGGGTCATTCATCAAATCACATAAGGGCCCATGATAACACCATAACACCCGAGATAAAAAAACGCATCACAAGATGCATATGCAAATTTTAAAAATTTAGTCAAAAGAGAGGAGTTTATGAAAATGAGGGGTGTTTAACATTGTGTGTGAGGTTGAAGAACCTGAATAGGTATACCCTGGAGGAGAGGAGGAGCAGGGGTCTTATGATATAGACCTTCAGATACTTGAAAGGTTTTAATGATCCATGGTTGTCAACAAACCTTTTCCATTGGAAACAATTTAGTAGAACTAGGGGTCACGATTTGAAACTCCAGGGAGGAAGACTTAGAACCAATGTCAGGAAATATTTCTTCACTGAGAGAGTGGTGGATGCCTGGAATGCCCTTCTGGAGGAAGTGGTGAAGACTAAAACTGTGAAGGATTTCAAAGGGGCATGGGATAAACACCGTGGATCCCTAAAAGGCTAGAGGATGGGAATAAATAAAAAAGCTTAACCGGCACAGACTGGCAGTTACTACCCTTAAGAGAAACATGGGGGTAACCTGCATGGAGCAGCAGTGACTACCTTGGGAAGCTTGCTGGGCAGACTAGATGGACCATTTTGATCTTTTTTTGCCGTCATTACTATGTTACTATGTATATTGTTGATATCAGGTTAGTATCAGTGTCCTAAGGAGGAATACCACTACTCATGGTGGGGGGGGGGGAGGGAAAGAGTGATATAAAAACCCTGCTCCCATGTGAGTAGGGGGAAGTGTGAGCAGGATTAGATTCCAAGCTCTGTAGTCCTAATAGTTCTAAAGCCGTTTCCCACAGAGGGGGATCAATAAGGACTGTTTCTCCTTGACAGGGTCCTGAGAGGTTGGAGAGCAGGAGAGGAGTTTCAGAATGGGAGTTCTGGGGAGTCTGAGAGGAGAAAAGAGATTGCCAGAGTTGGTGAACCGGTTTACTGGGAGGTTCCTGTGTGGAAAAGCATAGCCTGGGAAGGTCAACAGAATCAAAGACTGACCCCAATGTCATCAGCCCATGATTCCAAGCAGTGAGGGGCAAGACAGGTATTATGGAGGAAATGAGAAACAGCTTCCCTATAGGTTTTGGGGGAGGGGGGGAGGGAGGAGAAAGGCTCCTTCTGTGAAGGGCTAACTGGTTGGAAGAAAGAGGGAAGAGATTGTGATTTGATGTTCTGCATTTTTTGGACTCATTTACAGCATTGGTGTACTACTCCAAGTGTACTGTTTGCCACAAGTTTTGAGTAAAGACTTTATTTTAGACAACAGTACTGGGGCTGAAAATTTATTTTGTTTTCTTATGATGATGAAGAGAGTGACTGGAGTGCAGAGGACCCCCCAAGAATGAATAAAATCCCTAAGGGCCTTGAAAAAACTGTGTTTTCCCCATGTGAACCTCTGCTCATGCCCTGACTGGAAGGGGATTAGATATACCTTAGAGGAAAGCCAGGGTAGTGGAGATATGGTAGAGACATTTAAATACCTTGAATGTTTCCATGCACAGGAGGTGGGTCTCTTTATCAGAATGGGGTTCTAGAATGAAAGGTCATGGGATGAGATAAATGGGGATAGATTCAGAAATAATCTAAGGAAATATTTATTTGGAGAGAGCAGGAAGTAGATGCATGGAACAATCTCTCCATGGAGGTGGTGGAGACAAGGACAGTATCTGAATTCAAGAAAGCATGGGATAAACACAAAGGATCTCTGAGGGAGTGGTAGAGATTGCAAAGCTGTATAGTTGGGTGTGGATGAGCAGACTAGACAGGCTGTATTCTCTTTTTCTGTTGACATGTTTCTATGTTTACAACCAATGGTTTGACAGGGGATCAAATCAGTTCAACTGCCATGTTCTTGAAAATGCTGCATCATCACTTTTTTTTCTTTTGACCCTAGGAGTCTTCATGGAATCTGCTTCTGTTGTCCTTTACTACTCAAGACCAGCAGAAAACTAAGTTGAAGAACAACTGCAGTAGGTGGAGGTGACAGGAGAGAAAGTGCTATGATGCAGTTTATGGTCTGAAGCTGCTGATCTCAATTACTTTCCCCAAGAATTAGCACACCCAGATCATGGCTGCTAGAAAGTGTAACAGGAATATCCACTCTATACGTTTTATGGATTCATCCTCAGGCTGAGTCAATGCCTGAGAAAATATGAAGTTTTAAGATCAAGTTAGCATTGACATTACCTCTGCTTGCTGTCCATGGCATGCAAAATAATCACTGTCAGAGCTCAATCCATCAGAACTCTTTTCAGAGGCAGAAGACCACAGTCCTTCCAGACACATAACATAGGTCAGTGGACCTCAGGCACCTCATTGCCCCATCATGTGACAGGAGCAAAGGGGCACTTGAAGCTGGTTGGCACCATTCCAAAAGGATGTTGATGTACTTAGAGGACTAGGGTGTGCTCCAGCTAACTCCATTGGACCACCAAGGAATAAAAGTAAGGGGTCCAGGGTAACGGGAGAAGAGAGGGAACTGGGGCATGAGGTTTTGAGTTTTTGGACTACCAAAGAAAGGCTAACATCAGGCCACTTTTTTTTTTTAATTTGAAAGTTTTGCCACTTTGGAACCTGCAGGGGGAGGGAGTGGATGAGGAGGTCTCATTTACCGCCACTGATTTTAACACTCCAGAGGGTTTGGTGTCTAGGCTTTTAGTATCCCAATGCTCCCAGGGAACGTTAAGTGTACCTGTCGAGATGTAGCTAACGTTCATCAATAATGCGGCTTGTGAATTTTAAGGCAATCTGCTTTATTTGACTTGTATACCATTTAACTGTTAATCGGTAAATTTGAATGCATTTGCATGCATTTACAAGCAAATCTGCTCATTTTAATACCCATGTTGCACGGGGTTTTGAGGGGTTGGATAATGCACAGAATTAGTAATTGTGCACATTATACCTGCAGTAATGCATTTACTGCAGCTTAGAAAGTGATCCACTTATTTTGAAAATGGATCCTTTCAAAATTAGATGCTACTGTTCATTATATAGTCAAGTAAGCACCTAGCTATTAAGCCCCATATCAATCATAAGTTTACAAAAATTAATTATTGTTTGACAACAGAAGATGATGTACAGGATAGGATGCTGGTGGCTGATCTGTATAAATGAAATATAAATCTTTTAAATAAATGATACTGACCTACTGCAATTTAAAATTAGGAATATATAAATCTAGACATCTCTTCAAAAGGAACCTGAATATTGGACTCCATAGTACGTAGATTGCCCTTGGATAAGCTACCCCGTAAGACATGATTTCAAACTATAATTTTTCTTGGTAAGACAATTTGATATTTTGTTTCCTATGCACAAACGTTACCCTCCATTACCCAGCAAAGGTAACAAACATAATAGTGGTGTCTTCTGTTCAAGTTAATGCATATTCTCAGACATTTGATTCTGAAAGTCAGATTATCATATGGGTATAACTAAGACTTATACTATTCCAAGAAAGACCTATGATTGGTCCATACGCTATTAGATTTACCTATTTCCTATGGAAAAATATAACCTCTGCTGCTAATTATTGTTACTTTTTGGGCTTTAATATGTTTTGCCCAATACCGTATGCATATAAAATAACATAAATATCAGAGGCTGCTGTAAACTTTGCAGAGGCTATAATGGTGACTCTGGCACCCTCTCTCTGCATATCATCATCAGGGGAAGGCAACTTCCAGTCCAATCCACTTGGGTTTACAGGTCAACCCTAATGAATATGCATGAGACAGACTGAAGAGATGTACATGCAAATTTCTCTCATGCATATTCATTAGATATCCCAAAAATTCAAGCAGACTGTTGCCCATGAGGACTGGAAGGTTACCTTCCCCCAATCATAATGCTGTTCATACTCAGACACCCTTTGGTCCTGAGCCATGAAGAGCCCTAATGTCAGAGCTGAGGACTGTACCTCACAACATGCCTAACCCAAGCCCCAGAAAGTTGCAAGAGATTTAGCGACATATGACTTCCCTTAACATAACCCATGTGGTCCCCTTCTCCAGATAGCATAATGTACCTATGAGACTAATGATTTTATTTTATTTTTTTTGTAGACTACACCAATTTGCCTGGAACAGGAAGTTAAACAATGGTCTATCTATAGCTCCCTGGATCACCTCTGGAGCCCTTTCTAAAAATGAGTTTCACTTTGTTTGTTGACCTTTATTTCTAATATGGTACATGTAATTGATTCCAACAGTGTTGCAGTAATGGGAGCCTGGTTCTGATGTCTCAATAAGGAAAGCAACACCATATGCAAGGATGCAACTACAGTAACTTCAATTAGGCTGTTGCATTATCACATTCAAAAGTACTGTTTTGGGTTTGTTTTTTAAACCGATGCTCATTCCAAAATTACAGCCTTGTATGGTAAGTGATGACAGTGATCACTTACAGGAATATTTTTTTTTATCAATCTGCAGTAGTCCTCCTTTAGCTTCTCATGGTGCTGGATCCTATCATTGCTTTATTATCTTTACCTGCAATTAGTGGGTGGGGGGCAGAATGATGCCTTCTTTAACTGTAATATTTTAAGTAAGCCTAGACAAAAGAGGATGCTACTGATGATACAACCCATAGTTAAGTGTCCCTCTAAAAGGAGAGAGAACCAACTACAGCTGGGATATGTTAATTCCAGGTCAGTATGGAATAAGGAAGAATATATACTAGAGGTTACTGACCAACGTAAGTTGGATCTATTTTTTATTACTGAAACATGGCACTATGACCATGATCTTTTCCTATTGAATAATGTTTGCCCTGAAGTATTTATTTATTTATTTTAAAACTTTTCTATACCATTGCTAAGTTAAATACCGTCGCAATGGTTTACATGTAGGCACATAGTTAATGTAGGTAAAAGTGTACAATAGTACATTCTAACAGGTGGCGTCAAAGGTTCGGTTACAATATATCATTAGACAGTCATTTAGCGAAGTAGTTCATGACCCTTATGGCAAGGCAGCAGGGTTCTGATATTATGTTAGAAGGGCCTAAAGGTACAATGCTTGAAGCTACAAACACCATTGTTGGTAGAAGCACTTTTAGTTAGAATCCTTGATTGGACTTTTTGTGTTCATTTTCCTCCAAACTTGTCTTTAGAGAATTTTAAAGGGTTACAGGAGTTGCTGGTGATGATAGTTTATGTTTTTTTCTTTTTTCATTCTTTTTCATTTCTAGAATTATGCAGTTTACATCTAGACACGGATTGCTTCTCACATGGACAATTATATGTTGCGTGTTCTAGAGTCAGCAAACCAGACAATCTCTATATCTGCACAGACAATGGAGCAACAAAAAATATTGTATAACCACAAGCATTATGAAATTAAACATATTCAAAACGTGCGTTTTCTCTTTTCTTTCTTTTCCATTTAACCAGACTGAGCCACAGCAACGCGTGGTCAGGTACAGCTATTAATTTAATATTTATCTATAATTTCCCATTTGGTTTGATTGTGATAATTGAAATCTCCCATTATTACTACACTACCAGTTTGGATGGCTTCCCTAATTTCTCTTTGCATTTCACTGTCCATCTCACTGTTTTGGCCAGGTGGATGGTAGCATACTCCTATCACTATTTTCTTCCCCAACACACAAGGGATTTCTATCTATAAAGATTTGATTGTACATTTAGTCTCAAGCAGGATTTTTATCCTGTTGGACTCTATGCCATGCCGGGCATAAAGCGCCACCCTGCCACCACCTGTCATTGCGATATAATTTGTACTTCAGTATAGTACTATCCTATTGGTTATCCTCTTTCCACCATGTCTCTGAGATGCCAATTAAGTCTATGTCATCATTCACTGCTACATACTCTAATTCTCCCATCTTACTTCTTAGACTTCTGGCATTAGCATATAAACATTTGGCCTCTGTTGGAAACAGGATGCTGGGCTTGATGGACCCTTGGTCTGACCCAGCATGGCAATTTCATATGTTCTTAACATTTCAAAGTTAGTATTTTGTTTGTAATTACCTTTTGCTTTTCAGTTGACAGGGATAAATTGGAATCTTTTAGCTCAGATGAGTTTTTAATTATAGGCACTTGGACTACTTTTCTTATTATTGGAACCTCTCTTTTGGGATGCCCTAACTTTAATGCTTCATTGGTATCCTTTGAAGATACCTCCCTCCAAACCATGCGCTGCTGAGCGACTGTCGGTTTTCCCCTTTGTTCTAGTTTAAAAGCTGCTCTATCTCCTTTTTAAAGGTTAGTGCCAGCAGCCTGGTTCCACCCTGGTTAAGGTGGAGCCCATCCCTTCGGAAAAGACTCCCCCTTCCCCAAAAGGTTCCCCAGTTCCTTACAAAACTGAATCCCTCTTCTCTGCACCATCGTCTCATCCACACCTTGAGATTCATGGAACAGGGAGCATTTCAGAGAATACTACCCTGGAGGATCTGGATTTCAGCTTTTGAATATATTAATAAAGAATTCCCTTTACTTATGAATATTGAACATTACTGCTTTCCTTCCTTTTGGAATTATTTTTGTATATTTATTGAGCACTTCACATAAAATACACATTGCCTGATTTCTAGTAGTTTACCCGCCCCCTCCCCCGACGTCATAGCAATCGGAGCCGGACCGTTGAAAGGCGCCAAGCCAGCAGGCACCACGCGCCAAAGGGGCGCAACAAAGGGGCACTCCCCTTTGTGCACCCTTTCGTGCAACCTTTAGTGTTAACCATTCCCTTGTTTTTATCTCCCTTGTTAACAATTTCCATGTTTATTATTGTTCAATGTATTGACAAAGGAAAAGCTTGATTTCCTGCATTTTTTGTTGGAATGTAAACCGATGTGATATGTAAAATCGAACATCGGTATATAAAAATAAATAAATAAATATATAGTTTATGATTTTGATGTGATCGCAAAATCGCTCTCCGCTTCTACAGCAGGGGTAAAAGAGGAATTGGATTCAGGTGACATTCAACACTGGATCTGACTTTTACGGTCCGGGGTACTGATATGCAGGCATTAGGGAAAAAGCACAGGACTGCTTCTATGACCAAGTCCAAAAACAAAGCATGTTGAAACAGCATTTTGGAGCCGATTTTAAATCCGACGTGCGCGGGGTACATTTGTGCGCACTACCCTGTGCGCACAAATGTACACCTGATTTTATAACATGCTAGGGTTAACCAGGCTCATCACAGTTAGAAACACCGTGAACAGGAGAGGACTAGCACTGCTGATCTACTGTAGCTGGGCCGGCAGCAAATGCCCGAGGATGAGGCAGAGGGGCTGGCTTATGTTGCCTGCATAGCACAGAAACTCTGGATAACAGAAGTTTGTTTCGGATAATGGATCAGAGTCTGGGGGCTGGGGGTCTGCAATTTTTTTCCAGAAATGGTTGTTTTCAGTTGACAGATCTTCAGCTAAAAGGCATGCTACTGTATTTGTAGTACAAAGAAATTGACTGGAAATTTATTTTTTTTAAATAGTGCCTTCTGAGGTAGAACAGTTTTCTGTTTTAGATTTATTTGATCATTATTTTTTAATGAAAGAAAATACTGTATATTTGAAAGAGAAAATCACCATGCTCAAAGTGACTTCACAGTACACCAGACAGCACAAAGCTGGATTGTTAATAGCAGTAGTGCTGTGAAATGCACATTTTCAGGCTTGTGGCTCTTCTGAACTCATTTATTATCTTTTCAGTTCTAATTCACTGACACCTTTGGCACAGAATCCCAGAGCGAGGACAAATTGGATGCAGGACCACACCGCCTTGGATTTGGCTCTCACATCTTTTTTACATTTGTTGCAGGCTTCAGTCTGTGTGGCACATGATTTATTGTCAAGGAAAAGGAGTGGGGAAAAAATGCACAAAAGAGACAAGAGGGACAAAGCAATAAAAAGGAAAATGAGGGCTGACAGGTGAAAAGCACAGAGAAATAAAAAAAGGATGAAAGCAGACCACTGTGAGGAAAATCAGAGCCACGCAGCACAAATTTCAACCAGAATTAGGATTTGGCTCGAAGGGAGAAACTTAGAATAGTGAGGATTGTCTGTATTTAAGTTTTTTCAAAGAGTTTTCTTCCAAGGCGTTTTATTTTCAAAAGACAATTGATAAAAATGCCTCTCATTATGTTGAAATATTCCTGAGCCCTGTTACCTATAACATTTTTCTCAAGCTGCAAAAAAGATAGGTGGGCCAAGCTGAGGGATATTCATTTCTGTCCTATAGACATTTACACCTGGGCCTACGTTTTTGTATACCTCAGAATTTTGTGGTACAGAGGCCTCTCGATTGCATACATCTCCAAAAAGCATACAGGCAGGTAAGGAAAAAGTCCAGAGAAGGGCTAACAAAATGATGCAGGTTCTGCACTATAAGCCCTATGAAATAAGATTTAAAGACCTCAACATCAACACCCTACGGGAAAAAGAAAGAGATCTAACAAAGACATTAAGATATTTCAAAAGGTACAAATAATGCATAAGAAGAAACGGGCTAATTTTCAGAAGCATGCGTGCATAAAAACGGGGGGTTTACGCGTGTGGCCGGGCCTTGCACACATTTTCGGAAGAGCCCGGCCATGCGCATAACACCTGTTACGCGCCAAAGTGCCAGGTTTCTCAAAAGGGACGGGCCGGGATCAGCGCCATTCGACGCTGTCCCGGGGAAGCGCGTGCCGGCAGCCGACCAGGCGCGGAGATTACTTCTGCTCCCAAGGAGCAGTAAGTAATCTAACAAAAAAAGAGTAAGTAGCTAGGAAGGGGTTAGGGGTCGGGAAGGAGAGGGGAAAGGTTAGGTAGGGGTATAGGGAACTGAGGAAGCCCCACTTGCATCACCGTGTGCGCGCGAGTCCCGATCCGCCCACACATGCACATGTGGATTTTAAAATCTGGCATGCATGTGCATGCGGGAACCGTATTTTATAACATATGCGCGCCAACCCGCACATGTTATAAAATACCCGCATCCATGTGCGCGCGGCGGGAACCGTGCGCATGTTTTAAAATCTACCCCAAAGAATTTTCAGTGGAAAGGAAGTTCTTGAACTCAGGTGATACACATAGAAGTATAACCATGAAAGCATTACTTCACAGAAAGAGAGCTAGATGCAATGACAGCCTCCAAATCGAGCTCAGAACAGTAACTGAATTGAAGAAAGCAAGGGATAAGCCCAGAGGATCCCTAGAGCCAAAAATGCAAGGGTATAGCGTGAGAACAGTTAGGCTTGGTGGCATTGCATCAAGAATGGGCAATCTTTATCTGTGATAATTTTCTCTGTTTCATTAAAGCAAAGCAACACTTGGCAATTAGTGATAACAGAGGCATAGAGAGGTTCTCCGGCTCCTAAGGGCCAATGCATTTTGTTGTCTGCATAAATGTATAAATGGAAAAGAGAAGACAAAAACTGAACTGGAAACCACAACAAATCAGACGCCATATGTAGTTCACCAATGGAAAAACAAAAGCATCAGTATTCCTCAGAAAACATCAAACAATAAAATTAAGAAATGTAAAGGATCAATCATAATAAAAATAATTAATATTTCAAAACAGTGGAGGAACAAAATAACATCCAATAATTAAAAACGTGTATATTTTTTCAAATTTCCTAAACATCAATACAATATTTCAAAACAGCATATGCATCAAATAACACCAGATTCATTAAAATCAATAAGGATTAAAAAAAATGACTCCCTCTCCATACCTAAGAACTTTTGACTTCCGGTCTACCTGTGATTGACGTGGAGTAGTGGGAAGGGAAGGGAGGTGTACAAACTTTCTCCTTCCTCAAAAACACACGTTCATCCTCATGCCCACATAGAACCACTCACAAACACTCTTTCAAAACTCACACACAGTGACAAACACACACAAGCTGACTGGCTCCCTCTCTCTTAGGCTCATATACACACTGGCTTACTCTCTCTCAGGCACACTCAAGATGACTTCACTCTCTCTCTCTCACATACACACACACACACTGGCTCCTCTCCCTCACACACACACACACACATGCTGGCTCCACTTCCTCTCCTCCACATACACACACACACGCTGGCTCCACTTCATTTATTTTATTTATTTGTAGACTTTTAAATACCGTTGTTTGGTACTAGCCTTCACAACGGTTTACAAGGATAACAATAAAACATAAGAAGATTACAATCTGTAGAAACAACAAAAAAGTCACTGATATAGAATTATTAAACCATCAAATTATAAATAAATAAAAAGGTTAAACATGAATATATAAAAGAACATAAGTATGAACTAAATAATCTAATCTCATAGTTAATTAGTTAATTATGAGTACAAAGATTCCAACCTTCATAAGTCATAAGAGCATTAAAACCTTAATAGTAACTGCTATATACATTAGTGAATCTAAGAGAATAGTCCTGGATATTTATTTTATATAAACTGTTGTAGTGATTTTGTAAATGTAGCTTAGCCTATGCCGTCTCTATATGCTTGCTGCTCTGTTCCACACACACACACACACACCACACGCTGGCTCCACTCCCTCTCCTCCATATACACACACACACACACACACACACACTTATACTGGCTCTACTCCCTCTCCTCCATACAGACACACACGCACACACATACACACACACACATGCTGGCTCCACTCCCTCTCCTCCATACAGAGACACACACTCACACACACACACATATGCTGGCTCCACTCCCTCTCCTCTATACATACACGCACACACATGCTGGCTCCACTCCCTCTCCTCCACACACACACAGACACACATGTGGGCTGTAGCTCCAGTCCCTCTCCTTCAGTTGGGCTGCGGGCCTTCTCCACCTTTGCTGCTGGGTGGGATGGTCTCCAACTCTGCCGCTGGGCAGGATTGCTCCCCCAGTGGCTGCAGGCCTCCTCCTCTTCTGCCGCCAGATGGGATGGGCTGCTCCAGTGGCCGCGGCCCTTCTTCACCTCTGCTGCCGGGTGGGATGGGCTCTCCTAGCGGCCGCAGCAAGCCCAGTGCAAGGGTATTAGTCACCCTAGATAAACCTTACAGCTTGGCGCCCCCTATCCCCACTTCCCTATACACAATTTAAAATTATGCATTTATAACAGATTTTACAAGAAAAATGACATTCTGAGGTAAAATTAATATACATGTTTTGATAGTTACATGTACTGCTGTGATGCCAACCAGAAACTCTGCAACTCTTAAATCATATGTCATTAGGCCTATGGCAATCTGTTGGTTGTGGGCATAGTCCTCCCATAGTGGTTGGTTGTGGGCATGGTCCTCCCCATAGTGCCGACACTAAAACAATAACAATCCTACCTATGAAAAGGAACACTGCAAATATTACACCAGACTCAAACATCAGTACAACTCCTATCAGGAAAACAGATCAGGCCAAGCTACCTCAGATCCCTACAGAGAAACCACATGCTAACAGAATGCTTCATCTCAATCACACATGCAGAACACAGAACCCTCGCTAAATATAGGATAAAGATACCATAAAGTATAAATAGAAATGTGCAAACAAAAACTGAACTGTAAATTGCAAAATGCCAACCTCAGTATACAGTGCAATAATGGAAAAACAGAAATATCACCATTCCTCATGAAACATCAAACAATAAAATCAAGATATTTATTTATTTATTTATAAGTTTTTTATATACCGCCGCTCATCAAAGATATCACGTCGGTGTACAGTGAACAGGAACTTACGCTGGAGCGTTATACATTTAACAGGGTTATATAAGCGTTATACATTTAACAAAGGTAAGTATATAAATATTTGAACATAAAACAAGTAGAATCTTTTAAAAACAGATATATAAATCATTAATCATATTGGTAAAATTATAATAACAATTTCAAAACAGCTGATGAATATCCAATAATTAAAGACTCATACAAATTTTGAATGCTTTCCCAAACCAATAAAATATTTCAAAACAGCAGACACACCAAACACCACCTAATAATTAAAAATGAGGATAAAAAATATCCCGCTCTCCATACCTGGGAACTTTTGATTTTCAGTCTGAGCTTGATATGGATTAGTAGGGGGAGGCAGTGGCTGCGATACACAAATTTTCTCCTTGCTCACACATACACACTCTCCAACACATGAACACTCACTTACTCACACATATTCATACACACACTTACTCTCTCCCCCACATGCTCTCACATGGACATGCTCTCTCTCTTCCACACCCTCACTGGCCCCCACATGCTCTCTCATACACACATATTTGCTCTCTCCTCTACATGCTCTCACATAATCACACCTTCTCTCTCCCCCACATGCTCTCATACAAACACATATGCTCTCTTTCCCCAAGTTCTCTCACACACACACACACACACTCTCTCCCCCACATGCTCTCTCATAAATACATGTTTTCCCTCACATGCTCGCTCCCTCACATGCTTTTGCACACACATTCATATACTTTCTCTTTCCCACACACATACACACACACACATTCTCTCTCCCCATATGCTCTCTCACACACATGCACTCACACATGCTCACATACATTCACTCTTTGTTTCTTTCCATCCTAGGTGCTGGCAGCAGTTATCTTCTTGGACTTCCATGCATCAGGAGGTCTTCGCTCTCTTTCTTGTTGAGCAGACATAGCTCCAGTCTTGGACCACACAGGCTGTTTGCTGTTGCTCTTCTTTTCTGCCACATGGCCCAGGCAATGCTGCCTCTCTTCTGTTGCGCAGCTGGGCCAATGCCGCCTCTCTTCTACTGCATGGCCCGTCCGCCAATGCTGTCTCTCTTCAACAGCACGGCATGATCCACTGATGCTGCCTCTCTTCAACCACGTGGCCTGGCTGCCGATTCTGACTCTCTTCAGCCATACTGCCCGATCGCCGATGCTGCTTCTCTTCAGCTGAGCGGCGGGATGGGCTCCCCGATGGTTGCGGGCCTCCTCTTCTTCTTCTGTCGCTGGGCAGGATAGGCACCTCTGGCGGCCATAGAGCCTTTTCTTCTTTGGGCAGGATGGGATCCCCTGTCCCCTTGGCGACCCCTACAGACTGGCACCCAGGGACCTTGGCTCACTGGGTCCCCCCTCACTATGGCACTGAGTAATAGCCAGCTTAAGACTTGAAGTGATACAATTAAGTTAAAATCTTACAAATCTCCATCGTGTTTCCATGCAGAGTCCAGCTCTTCTGGAGGCAGTTGTATTGGTACAAGTATTTTAATGTACATGATACATGTAAAGGCCCACTGGATCCTTACCAGAGGCAGTGTAAGTGCACAGATTGGACCATTTCAGAAGGTTCCCCCATAGAAGTTCACTCCAGCAAAGAATATAGTGACCACTAGAGCTTTCTAGGAAGAAAATGAATAATGATGGAGAGAGATGTAGCTGAACCCCAGAGAGGGAGCAGTCTTTTCCCTCCTTCTGTAAACCGTTGCAGGAAGAGCACCAGCAGTGCTGGATATGTTGTGTGCTGTGGAGAGACCCACTGAACCAAAAGAAATGAAGTTAGTAAGCTGATTCTCTGATTTCTTTTTGTCTAACGGAGACTACTGCTTCATGGAGGAAACTCTTCATCTTTGCATCTCAGGATCTGGAATCACTGTCCTAAGTTCTAGGACTCATTTATGGTTCCCCATGAACTGGATAATAACCTTTTATCCTTAGGGCTTCTTGTCTCTAATGGGAAAGCGTCCTGTTTTGGAGCCTTGGAGATTTTATGCTTCTAGACTGGAAGCCTTTAACTTGCATCCTGATTTGCTCATCCAGATTGATCCAGAGCCACCCAGGCAGAATTGAGGAGGGAATTGGTGCCTAGCTAGTACATACAAG
This sequence comes from Rhinatrema bivittatum, assembly GCF_901001135.1. NCBI lineage: Eukaryota > Metazoa > Chordata > Amphibia > Gymnophiona > Rhinatrematidae > Rhinatrema > Rhinatrema bivittatum. The sequence continues at coordinate 214,467,174 of NC_042615.1, read as the reverse complement.
GAGGAGAATGGGCTTATCTGGTGCACACAAGGAGAAGAGAAAAGGACAGATCAGATTAAAGCATTGGAACATAGGTCCAAGGACTGTCCTCAAGACATAGGGAACCTCTCAAGTCATTCACTAGGAGAACCTGGAGCCAGCAAACTCAAAGGAGATCCTGCAAGATTGTGTTGGTTAATGCATGAGTATAAAACAATGGATTCATCCAGGGCTGAATTTGGGGGAGGGGAACAGCCAGGAATGCAGCTCTGTCACTTGTTTAAGTTAAGAGGCAGAACAGCAGAGGAGTTGTTCTCCAGTCTCTCCCCTCCAGGCAACCTGCAGGGAAGAGAAGGTGAGGGGACAGCACAGAGAAGGGAACTGCCACTTTTTGCTCCCTAGTCCTGTCACTTCCCTCTTTTTCCTTCTCTTCCCCCTCCCTCCTGCCCCACCTCTCCTTCTGAATTGCAATGAACAAAAAGGGGGAAGGGGGTAATACTGAAGCTAACACTGCAGATACAATTAGCACAAGTGTGAGCAGTAGTGCAGGCTGTGAAAATTACTACTGCTCATTACTTTCAAACATGGGCTTCATTTCTGGCAGAGCAACTCAGAACTGTGTTCTGCTTCCTTTTATCTGGGACTCAAGGAGGCAGAACAGAGCTAGCAATGTATCTCAGTTCTGGCTCCCCTGAGGAAACAGAACAGAGCCAGTAGTGGTATGGATTATTTATGTGTCCCTCCAGCCCTGGGAAGAAGCAGAGAAGAGCAAAGAGTGCTGGACCCGCTTACCCTGGCTTAGATTTTTGTGCAGTTTTCCCAGCACAATTTAGGGGGTTATAAGGGACAACAGCCAAGGTAAAAAAAAAAAAAATGTAGGGTCTATGTCAGCAGCCCCACTGCTTCTGCCCCTCCTGGCTCTGTTGTAGGGTTGCCAACTGGCTCCAGATTTTCAGGACAGGTTGTTCCATTCCTGGTTTTACCCCACTGCATGCAGAGATTTGTAGCCTTGCTTTTCTAAGGAACCGCAATAGGGAAATCAGAACTACAATTCCCTGCATGCAAAGGGGTAAAACTAGAACAGGATCAACCTATCCTGAACATCTGGAGCCAGCTGGCAACTCTAGTATGTTGGCTTCCTGCTTATGCTGTTATCCCGGGCTCTGCTGATCACACTGGTAAGGGTGAAAAGACTAAAAAAGTAAATGAGGGGATATGTGAATGATTGGAAAGGGGGGGGGGGGGGAGCAGCAGTGAATGAGTGAAGGGATCTGAGGGAGGGGAACAAGAATGAAGGAGAAGCGGGGATAGGATTGGGTGTGGTATGGTGGAGGGAGGGAGGGAGAGGGTGGACAGCGAGTAAGGAGAAGCATGTGGCGTTGCTCCCTTCCTTCTACTCCCCAAGGAGGCAAAGAGGCAGGCCCCATGCCCCTGTCCAAGGAGACTGAGAACAGCAGACAGTGCACATCAGCCTGCTCCTGCTCCCCCAGCTCCTGGCTTGAAGAGGAGGTCTGTAATTTACTGGCCGAAGCGGAGAGGGTTCCTACAGACAGCAATTTTGTAGGCAAAGGAGGTGCATAAGAATCACCAGGGATAGGGGGGCTTAGATTTAGGGGCTTTAAGACCACTGGGGTGGGAGGGGGGGGGGGTTACAAAGACCAGTGGGGAACTTGTGGGGGAGCCAGGGACAGAGGATGAGGATCACCAGGGCAGAGAGGAGGGGGGTTAGAGGGAAAGTGCCAATTCTCTCTATCCACCTTTTCCTCCTTACCTCCGTGATCTGATTTCCATAACCCCCAGCTGTGCTTTGCCTAACAACAATGCTCATTGAGCATGATACGTGTGGGAAGAATGCGTGGAGTATATGTGTGTGTGTGAGAGAGACAGTCACACACCTGACCCTGGCCCAGCCATCTCACCCTCCTCCACAATTCCACTCCCTTTACAAACTCAGCCCCGGACTCATCTCTAAAGAAGTGTGAACTCTGCCAAATAATTTCCATTGAACAAACTGACTTTTAAGTAAATATTTGGGTTGTACTGCCTGCTGGACCACCAAACTCTGTGCACAGAGTGATTATTTAAAGAACGTGCTTTCGATTGAGAACCCTGGAGTCTTGCTTCCCCCAATGTTCAGAAAGATCCCCGGGGACGTAGTGAGTGTGTCAGACCTCAGCTACCCCAGAGATGGACTCCCCCTCTTGCCTAGACTGATGATATCACAAATAACAGCCTGTACACTGGGAACACCAGCTGCTCCTCGCTCTTAGAACTGTTGGTCTTTGGTTATTTCCAACTCCCCTCCATCACCACCACCCCTTCCCACAGGCAAGCTGATTTTCTCCTTTGAGCCTCCTGCCTCCTGTCTTGTCACATGCAGTTGAAACTTGCCCCCTACTCCCCTCTTCCCTCTACGCCTTGGTGGCTCCGAGGTTTTTCTGTGGTGCTCGCTGTCCGCTGCTGCCATTAGCCCTCCCTCCCTTTTGATGGCTAGAGGACACCCTGGCTGCCTGCTCACTGTTGGTGGGGGGGATGACTCAGTGGAAACAGATAACAAGCAACTGCAGGAAAAAAAGACAGGTAAGGAGAGGTAACAGGAAGCATTAAAATAGGAACAAAGGCAGAAATGATCATGAATGAATGAAAACAAAACACAGACCATGAAAATTGAACAGAGATGCAAAGGGGGAACAAAGTGCCAGAGAGATGGAAAAGACAGGAAAAAAAAAAGTTTATTTAATTATGGTTACCCGTTTGAAATCTGTAGCACAATTCTGACTCATTTTCTGAGTCATCCCAACCACTGTGGGTCTAATTGCATAAAGTAGGTTGCTGCTACTACGCAAATAATTGTCTAGCTCCTGTGCTAAAATTACCTGGTGAAGGCAAAATAAAACTGCAGCATCTTTAGTTAAAAAAAAAAACTGACCTCATGGGAGAAGATTTGTGAAACAGGGACTGTAGCCATATGGCGAAACAAATGCAAAACAAAGCACAAGAAATCAGACATTTTAGGACCAAAGACTTGAGAAACACAAGCAACAAGTAGAGAAACAAAGAGACCGCAGAGCCCGCCACACCGGGGGCTTTTCCCTCGCAGGCGGATTGTACAGCCCGGGAATTCCAATACAGCATGACGCCAACATTTTCCACACGGGTGGAGAAGAATGGGCACGTAATAGATGTATGCACAGAGCAATTTATTTAAATAAGTTAATTGCGTAAGGTGAATCTTTGCCTAAAGTTCTTTTCTTGTGCACTCAGTGATTTGACTTCTTCTCTGGCAGCATTTTGCTAGGCGAGTTGCCTTGTACTGTAAGACAATTGGCGAGATCAAAACACATTTACAAGAGATGCCAAAAATACCAGCACTGATTAAAGGGCAAGAAATAAGGGGGAGCATTTTACGGAAAAATGCCCATTTGGTTTTGAGCAAGTGCAATCTTAATGTGTTGCCTCAGCGCCAGGTCGCACTGCCTGACATGATGAATTATCTTTATTCATTTATGCAGCCTCAGAATATTAAGTTTACTATCGTATGAGGACATCTTTTCGATAAGATCCCTACCGTCAAATACCTTCATAAAATCTGCAGTATTTTTTCGACAGCTTACATCAAACTGCGTGGTCCCTGTTTTGTCCATTCTTTGACAGGAATGACCCAGCGACGCTGTAGGCTTTCAAAAATGTTTATTTTGATTGCACAGGTTAAACTTTTTTTTTTTTGCATGGAAAAGGAAGGAAGTTTATTTTAGTAATAATACAACGAGATCGTGTGTATATATATATTAGAAAACAAGGCATGACAGGTATTGGATTACTTTCAAGTAATCCAAACCCCGGAGACCAGATGAGGCCCAAGGTGATGGGGGTCAGAGTACTAAAAACACAGCTTAGAGAACAATCTAGCATGACCACCACTTTCCCTCTCCTTCACCATCCTTTATGAAATTAAATAAAGGGCTGAATGGAGGAGGTAAGTTTGTGTAGGGCAGGAGGTGGGGGGGGGGGGGGGGCTCGTGAAACAATAGTTATCAGTAAGGCCTCTATGAGGGACGGCGCGTGTTTTCACAGAAGGCAGAGCCCTGAAAGGCCACAGAAACTATTTACAGGAAATTGTATATATTACATATTATTTTATGTGTAGGCATTTGATATTCTGCCTTTTCCAAATTAGCCCCAAAGGAGATTAAACTCGTACTACTGTGTTAAGAATATAAGATGGCATCCTAGCTGAAGCCCGCAAACCATTTGTGGTGAAAGGAGTATCTTTGCTGCTCAGTGCAGGTTCTTTCGTTCTCTTCTCTCCCCGCTGGTGTTCCTCTCTACTTCTCCAGCCCTTCCCCACAGTTGTTCTCTATTGCTGGCCCCCATCTGGGGCACGTTGGCATCAGTCAATGATCCTGGCTATTTGGGCAGGAGAACCTCTTATAGCAGGAAGCAGTGAAATGTAAAATGTTTACAATCTCCTTTCTCACCGCCTTCCCCTCTGACTCTCCCCTTTCTCAGCCCCAGGCACACCAGCCAACCCAATCTTATGCTAGAGTTTCCAACTTTTTTGGATGCTCAGATCCCTTTTCAGTCTCTAAGTTCTGCAGATCATCCTGATCACTTTCTCTCCCCTCTCCCCTCCCACAGCCTCTCTCCATCATTTTCCCTACTGTCCCAGCCTGTATCTATTACTTTCTCTATCCCCCAGTCCATTCCTATCACTCTCTCTCCCTCCCCACCTTGTCTCCAACAATCTCTGTCTTCCCTCCAGTCCATATGAATCACTCGCGCCGCTCCCCTCAAGCTTTCCCCATCAATCTCTCTTCTTTCCCAGCCAATACAAACCACTTTCTCTTCCTTTCTTCTTCCCGTCCTCTTCCTTTCTCCCCACAGCCTTTTCGTACCAATCTTTTGCTCTCCCTTCCGCGCCCCAGCCCTCTCCCATCAAGCTCTCTTCCCCAGCCCATTCCTTTCACAGACCTCTTCCTCCTCCTAGCCCCTGGCACTTGCCGTTTTTGACTTGGTGGTCTGTACATAGGAGGCACATGCAGGCTGCATGGTTTCTGGCATTCTTGCTGCCACCACCATGGGTAATATGTCCAATGTTGCAGCTCTGCCCTGGAGTCTGTGCCAGAGAAGCATCAAGCCCCTACAGCTGCTGCTGACTGCCAGAGCTCCGGACGAGGTCTGCCTTTGCTGTAGCCCTGGTGGTGGCGGCTGCCCAGGCCTCAGTCATTCTTGCTGCTGAATCTGTTGCCACAACTATGCAAGTCTGACTTACTGCGCATTTCCTGCCTACCAACCCTATGTGTACATTTCCCAGAAAGAAAAATGCTGGGTATTATTATATAGAATGAAGAGAGGCTGAGAGACTACAGAAAGACCACACACTTACATCTCTCTCTCTCTCTCTCTCTCTCTATATATATATATACATACACACATCTACAGAGAAATGAAAAATGACCACTAAGAAAACAAGCACATTTCTTGAATTCATGCTTGCAGTTGTTTAACGTATAGCAGAGATAAATACACACAACATACCCCTGTCTCTGCCCCCACCCCCTGCCCTCTCTCCACTCCCTCCCCAGAAAGCAGTATAAATATTACAGTACCTCCAAAATATCTATGAGGACATTTTCCTCTGGCTGCTTTGCACTCCTGACATTCTCCAGTACTATGGAGTAGTACACGCCCTGCGGGTCAGACTGGTACAGGTTGTAAGTATCCATCTGGTACCATTCTTGGACGGCCACAAAGACTTGATTTTCATCTGTGCTGATGATCTGCAAGTCCTAGAAAGAATATGAATAAAACAAGAACCATACTTAGCATGCTTTCAAAACAAACGGGTTTCATGCTAAAGAACTCCAGAAACACGAGGTGGAGAGGATTAGTTTTTAAAAACTTTAGAAACATAGATGATGTCCACAAATAGAAGGGCAATTTTCAAACTTATGTGAGAAGTTGCAAAGTCTTGAGAAGACCCCTGGCCACCACGCTCTGTGTCCTGTTGCACAGTCAATTTCTCACCCAGTTTACAATTTTGCTTCCATTACCTAAACTGGCAAGCTTTCTCAACAGTTTGTTTTGTGGAACCGTGTACAAAACTGTACCGAAATCCACATAGGCAACTTCTGCTGCATCCCTTTGATATATTACTGTTGTCACCTCATCAAAGAAATAAATTGTTTATTTTGCAAGATTTTCCCATTGTGAAACCACGCTGTCTAAAATAATCTAGTAGCTTCAAGGTATTGCACTATTGATCTTTCAGCACTGTTTTCATCACGTTGCCCACCATTGATGTAAAAGTAACAGGTGGGTAGTTTTACACTTCTTCTTTGTTCTACTTTTTAGGCTCTTGGCACCTTTGATGGTTCAAGTGATAAATTGAGTAGAGCCTGTGCAGAGTACAGTCAGCACCTCCTTGAGCTTCTTCAGAGTTCTAGGACGCACTCCATCGGGTCCCATAGCCTGGTCTACCTTCAATTTTACCACTACTTTGCACATTACTTCATCAGCAATTGATGTGTTTGCCCAACAGTTCTTTATGTCCTTGACTTTTACCCATCACCCTCTCCTTCTAGTGTGAATACCAAGTAGAAATATGAGGACAATTTTCAAAGGCATTTAGCCAGGAAACTAAATAGTTAAATGGTTAAATTCCCCCAGGTGAAAATTGCCCCCTTCAGATCATCTAAATGTAAGCAGAGACTTTCATAGCATCCATGTGTAGAGACCTCCAAGGTCTCCACTAGATGGCCCTAAATCCCTGCCCTTTTAGTTAGATAGCTAGAAGGGAGATACCAGCACCTCCCTCAAAGGATGACAGACGTGGTTGAATCATTGTCCAGATTAAAAAGAGGAATTTCCAGGGATGTGTTTAGGTCAGGGGAGTAAACAGCATGCACACATTTGCATTTTCAAATTTACATGTGATGGTTTACCTTTAATACAGCTCCCTCAGAAATAGCAGAAACAATTGACGTACACTTTGTATGCATGTATTTTGTAGGCAATTGTCATAGAAAAGTTGCCGGCAAGTTTCCCTTTAAAAACATGCCACAAGGTAGGCGTATACAGAAGGGGTACACATACATTAGACAGGTAACTCAAAATTACTCCTTATATCATCTTCAACAAACTCATGCTCCCCTTTAATTCTCATTATTCCCCATTTATTTATTTATTTATTGGTTTTTATATACCGTCATTCATCCTAGGATATCGCGTTGGTTTACAGGTAACAAAAACAATACGTCAGAGCGTTGTACATAGAACAATAAGTCTTCCTCTTTTCACATATAGCTAAAAGTTTTATCCTTTGCCTTTACTGATTGGACAATATATTCCTGAGTTTGAGCCTTTGCCAGTTTAAGTAGCCTTCCTGCCTCCATTTATTGCTTCTGACAGTGTTGCCTGTCCTCCTTCTGCCTCTGGATGTTTTGAAATCTCAGCAGAATAGGATCATCATGCACCTCATTTAGTCTTTTAATAAACTAAGAGGTCCATATTCAGTAAGCTGGCAAGAGGGCAAGTTATCTGGCTAAAGTTAGCCATATAACTGTGCTCGGATATTCAGCAGGATAAACATCCCACTGAATATACTTCCCTAAAGTTAACTGGTTACATATAGCCAGATAACTTAAAAACCTAATCAACTATGTTTGAATATAACCGGTTAGGTTTTTAGGTTATCCAGCCTTGTGTGGTCAGATACCTTGCCGTAACCCTTACAAATAAAGCCCCAATTCCAACCCCCCTCCCCAATATGTTTAAATTGGCCCCACTGGGTCAAGTAGTTCCAACATCTCCAAATCTCCACAAAACAGGGAAATTTATTTTTAGGGGGGGGGGGGTCACAGATTGTCCCCACCTCCTCCTTCCCATTTTGTAACTTTTTGTAAAATGTATCCCTGCTGTCCCCTTCCCGCCCGCAACCTCAGTAACATTAACCCCCACCACCACGAAAACTCCTGCTAGGAGTGAGGTAACCTCTTACCCGCTGTCGGCGCTTCCAGCGCTGTTCTGAGAAGACAAGCGCTGGAAGTATGAAGTTGTGGATAAGCTTATGCTTCCCGTGCTTGTCTTATCAGAACAGTGCTGGAAGCGCCGAGTACAAGTAAGAGGTTACCTCACCCCCGGCAAGGATTTTCAGGGTCCAGGGGGCTGGGAGCTTAATCTTACTTTGGTTGCAGGTGGGGAGAGAGGGAGGGGGCAATGCCAGAGAACCCCTAAAAAATGTCTCTGGTGGAGGGTTGGGGCTGCTCGGCCCAGAGGGGCTAATTTAACACATATTGGAGAGAGGACTATTTTTTTAAGGTTTTACAATGCTACTTAACTGGGTATCTTTGAAGATATCTGATTAAATGGAAAGCAGGTCTGAAGTTATCTGGATAACTAAGGGGGTCATTCATCAAATCGCGTTACGGCATTTTCGCAGGTGTTACGAACCTAATGCCCGCGACACTGCCATACACATACAATAAATAATATTGCAGCATGAAATGTGTATACAAATTTGAAAACTTTATTCAACTGTGAGGGGTTTGGGCAGAGTAAATGGAAATGAGGGCTGTTTAACTTTGCTTGTGATAGCATAAGGCACGGAAATAACTATACCTTTTTTTCTTGGCATTATGCCTGTGATAACTGTGTGTTATGGCTGAAATGGGATTTATTGCAAATCCCATGGTGAGAGGGGAGGGGGCGAGAGAGAGAGAGAGAGAGAGAGAAGGAGAGAGAGAGCGCTTCTGTGGAGGTCCACAGATTTTTAAACTATTTATGACAGTGTAAGAGGGAGCACTGGTAACTCAGGGTGAGGTTTGTGGGGTGAGATGGGTTTTTGGGGGCAGTTTAACATGCACAGTCATATGTACAAACAGCTACCATCATTGAAGATTTGATGTGATTTGAAAGGATGAAAGATGAAAGAAGTGTAGATTTGCATCATGTTGTCTCTACCTTGCTTGATTGAAGCTAGGTAGGTATTGCATCAAGGTAGGTAGAGACAACATGGTACAAATCTACTCTTCTTTCACTTTTCATCCCTTCAAATCACATTAAATCTTCACTGAAGGTAACTGTGCTATTTGTACATATGACTGTGCAGTAAAATTGCTCCCCAGAACCCACCCCACCTCACAAACCTCACTTCGAGTTACTAGTGCCCCCTCTTACAATTAAGCTTTTGGTGAGCCTCTATAGAGGCTCTCTCTCTCTCACACGCACGGCTAAGTTAGCCAGCCTAATTTAGGCCTGCTCTGTAATGCCTCTTTTAGTGGCTAATATTCAAAAGGTTGCCATTTAGCCAGAAACCTTGTGAATTTTAAAGCTAAAAGGCTTTGAATACTGATCTCTGTGTTCATAGGGTTTTTTTTTTTGGTTTTTTTTATCTAGCAGGCAGTGAGAGTGTGTGACTATGACTAATTCACCAATTTTTATTAAATCTGCTGTTCCACAGCATATAGAAGAATATTTATTTCTGGTAAGTAATTGCTCTTGCTTCCAGTTTCAATAACTGCCCAACAATCTAAGGGGTAGATTTTCAAAAAGCGCGAATAGGCCTACTTTTGGGCGGATTTACGCGAGCAGGGCTCGAAAATCCGCCCCTAAAAGTCTTTGTAATGTTACACGACTGAAGATGGGTAAGTAAGATTTGCTGGGAAAGTGTTCTTCAGTCCTGCAAAGGGTAGGACTACATGGTCAGTTTTCCAAATGCAGAAAAGTCATTAGTGGGGTACCACAGGGATCTGGGACCAGTGCTGTTTAACATATTCATAAATAATCTGGTAAAAGGAACAACAAATGAGATGATCGGATTTGCATAACACACATGATTATTCAAATTTATTAAAACAAAAGCAGATTTTGAGGAACCGCAGAAGGATCTTGTAAGACTGGGCATCTGAATAGCAGATGAAACTCAATGTGTAAAATTATAAAGCAAAGCTCATACGGAAAAATAACCCCAACCACAGAAGATACACAATGTTAGGTTCTGCAAAAGGAGATTGTACGCTCAGTGTGAGGTGGTGGTCAAAAAAACAAATAGAATTTTAGGAATGATCCGAAAAGAAATGAAGAAATGAAGAATAAAATGGAAAAGATCATATTGCCTCTGTATCGAGCCATGGGGTGACAGCACCTTGAGTACTGTGAGCAGTTCTGGTCATATAAAAAAAAAAATCAGAACTAGAAAAAGTACATAGAAGGGCAAATAAATGACAGAAGTGGATGGAACGGCATCCCTATGATGAGAGGCTAGACAGGCTAGGGATCATGATAGTTTATAAAATCATGAGTGGAGCAGAATGGGTAAATAGAGGATGATAATTTACTCTTCAAATAATTCTAAAACAAGGGAACTATCAACCAGCAGATTTAAAACAAATTGTAGAAAGCACTTGTTCATTCAGGGGCGGATTTTCAAAGGCGCGCGAATAGCCTACTTTTGTTTGCGCTCCAGGCGCAAACAAAAGTACGCTGGATTTTAGTAGATACGCGCGGAGACGCGCGTATCCACTAAAATCCTGGATCGGCGCGCGCAAGGCTATGAATTTTGTATAGCCGGCGCGCGCCGAGCCGCGCAGCCTACCCCGTTCCCTCCAAGGCCGCTCCGAAATCGGAGCGGCCTCGGAGGGAACTTTCCTTTGCCCTCCCCTCACCTTCCCCTCCCTTCCCCTACCTAACCCACCCGCCCGGCCCTGTCTAAACCCCCCCCCTTACCTTTGTCGGGGGATTTACGCCTCCCGGAGGGAGGGAGGCGTAAATCCCCGCGCGCCAGCGGGCCTCCTGTGCGCCGGGCCGCGACCTGGGGGCGGGTACGGAGGGCGCGGCCACGCCCCCGGGCCGTAGCCACGCCCCCGTACCCGCCCCCAAAACGCTGCCGACACGCCCCCGAAACGCCGTGACGACCGGGCCCGCCCCCCGACACGCCCCCCTCCGAGAACCCCGGGACTTACGCGAGTCCCGGGGCTCTGCGCGCGCCGGGAGGCCTATGTAAAATAGGCTTCCCGGCGCGCAGGGCCCTGCTCGCGTAAATCCGCCCGGTTTTGGGCGGATTTACGCGAGCAGGGCTCTGAAAATCCGCCCCTCAATGAACAATCAAACTATGAAATTTGTTGTTAGAGGGCACGGTCAAGGCAACTAGTAGGGTTTAAAAGAAGTTTGGATAAGTTCCACGTAGAAAAGACCATGAAATATTTCTAGTCAGGTAGTTTAGCAAAAACCATTATTAATCCTGGGAATGAGTAATAGGAAATAGATCTACTTTAAGAGATTCTGCTGGGTACTTGCAACCTGGATTGGCCACTGTCGGAGACAGGATGCTGGGCTCGATGGACCTTGGTAATAAGTTTACTTTCAAGTAAAAAATACAACTCTAATGTATGTCTTACAATGAAACTTACAGTTTGCTGAAAAATATGAATGGAATAGGAACAAACATGGCTAAGAAAAAAGCAAACATTAGCAAATCCAGTTCAAGCTCACTCTGTCATTATGTTTAGATGACTGTCATGTCCTTCTCACTGGACTCCCTCTTTTATACACATACCACCCATTGTGCCACAATAAACAGACTTTTATTTTGTCTCTAGAAAAAAAAAAGGTATAGAACAAGAGGTCATATATGAGGTAGGGATGTGAATCGTGTCCTCGATCGTCTTAACGATCGATTTCGGCTGGGAGGGGGAGGGAATCGTATTGTTGCCGTTTGGGGGGGTAAAATATCGTGAAAAATCGTGAAAAATCGTGAAAAATCTAAAAATCTAAAAATCGCAAAACCGGCACATTAAAACCCCCTAAAACCCACCCCCGACCCTTTAAATTAAATCCCCCACCCTCCCGAACCCCCCCCAAATGAGTTAAATAACCTGCGGGTCCAGCGGCGGTCCGGAACGGCAGCGGTCCGGAACGGGCTCCTGCTCCTGAATCTTGTTGTCTTCAGCCGGCGCCATTTTCCAAAATGGCGCCGAAAAATGGCGGCGGCCATAGACGAACACGATTGGACGGCAGGAGGTCCTTCCGGACCCCCGCTGGACTTTTGGCAAGTCTCGTGGGGGTCAGGAGGCCCCCCACAAGCTGGCCAAAAGTTCCTGGAGGTCCAGCGGGGGTCAGGGAGCGATTTCCCGCCGCGAATCGTTTTCGTACGGAAAATGGCGCCGGCAGGAGATCGACTGCAGGTCGTTCAGCGAGGGTTCCGGCGCCTCGCTGAACAACCTCCTGCAGTCGATCTCCTGCCGGCGCCATTTTCCGTACGAAAACGATTCGCGGCGGGAAATCGCTCCCTGACCCCAGCTGGACCTCCAGGAACTTTTGGCCAGCTTGTGGGGGGCCTCCTGACCCCCACGAGACTTGCCAAAAGTCCAGCGGGGGTCCGGAAGGACCTCCTGCCGTCCAATCGTGTTCGTCTATGGCCGCCGCCATTTTTCGGCGCCATTTTGGAAAATGGCGCCGGCTGAAGACAACAAGATTCAGGAGCAGGAGCCCGTTCCGGACCGCTGCCGTTCCGGACCGCCGCTGGACCCGCAGGTTATTTAACTCATTTGGGGGGGGGGGTTCGGGAGGGTGGGGGATTTAATTTAAAGGGTCGGGGTGGGTTTTAGGGGGTTTTAGTGTGCCGGCTCACGATTCTAACGATTTATAACGATAAATCGTTAGAATCTCTATTGTATTGTGTTCCATAACGGTTTAAGACGATATTAAAATTATCGGACGATAATTTTAATCGTCCTAAAACGATTCACATCCCTAATATGAGGTAGAAAGAGAGTAGACTAGGGCATAACATGAGGAAATGTCTTCCAACTATGTGTGATGCATGCATGAAAGGCATTCCAGTGGCAATGGTGAAGGCAAAAAAACAGTCTCAGAATTTAAGAGCATGAAATAGTCACTATGATTCTTAGTTGCATGGAAATTCATGTGAAGCCAGAGTTCAAGCAGGCTTCACATTGAACTCTGGCTTCACAGAGATAACAGGTCACAGGTATATAACATGGGAAAACTAGATGGGCCTTGTGATCTTTATTTGCTATTATTTAGATCAGCAATTCATTTGCCTAGATTCAGGAGCCTTTTCTCTATGCTGCAGTAAAACAGTGCAGGAATGTGTTTCTATAAACTAGTTACCAAAATTATTTATAGAAGTGTAGAAATCTCCTAGTTCTCTAACAGTTTAGCTTAAACTATTTATGTTTGGGAGGAATCAGGATAAGAGTGTGGGTGGTTAACTCCCCCATGTGGAGATTGTGCATTTTCCATAACAGGTCCAAAGCTTTGAAATTCTCTACCTGAGATGTTACATGTGATACCAGGTAGAAAGAGATTTAAATGTGAGCTAAAAACATGGCTCTTAAAAAATGCATATAACCTAAATTAATAACGTCAGAATGTAAAGAAATACAATAACAAGACAGAAGAGAGATATTAATGAGAGAACCCAAGAATCGTAAAACAATGTACAGACTTGTTATATTATTGAGAGTTGTAATATTATTTTCTGTATTACTTGCCTTAAGTCTTAGATCTTTAGTAAGCTATATAATATGTATTGGAACATATCATTTCATTTGAGATATGTTAATCACTGCTAATGAATAGTATCTATTCATTAGCAGTGATTAACATATCTACTATTAACATATCTACAATTAACATATTTACTATTTCGGATAGTAGAAAGACTAGGGGGCACTCCATGAAGTTAGCATGGGGCACATTTAAAACTAGGGATGTGAATCGTTTTTTGACGATTTAAAACAATCGTCAGATATATTTTAAATCGTCAAAAATCATTAGAGCCGCGATACAATAGCAATTCCCCCAATTTATCGTCAAAAAATCGTAAATCGGGGGAGGGGGGAGGGCGGGAAAACCGGCACACGAAAACAACCCTAAAACCCACCCTGACCCTTTAAAACAAATCCCCCACCCTCCCGAACCCCCCCAAAATGTTTTAAATTACCTGGGGTCCAGTGGGGGGGTCCCAGCGTGATCTCCTGCTCTCTGGCCACGGCTGCGTTAATAGAAATGGTGCCGGTGGCCCTTTGCCCTTATCATGTGACAGGGCAAAGGTAGCGCCGGCGCCATTTTGGTTCCTGGCTCCCGACGTCACGAGTGCAGGAGATCGCTCCCGGACCCCCGCTGGACCCCCAGGGACTTTTGGCCAGCTTGGGGGGGCCTCCTGACCCCCACAAGACTTGCCAAAAGTCCAGCGGGGGTCCAGGGAGCGACCTCCTGCACGCGGGCCGTATTGCCAATATTCAAAATGGCGCCGGTGCTACCTTTGCCCTCACTATGTCATACAGGCGATGTCGGCCCGTATGACAAAGTGAGGGCAAAGGTAGCGCCGGCGCCATTTTGAATATTGGCAATACGGCCGCGTGCAGGTGGTCGCTCCTGGACCCACGCTGGACTTTTGGCAAGTCTTGTGGGGGTCAGGAGGCCCCCCCCAAGCTGGCCAAAAGTCCCAGGGGTCCAGTGGGGGTCCGGGAGCGATCTCCTGCACTCGTGATGTCGGGTGCCAGGAACCAAAATGGCGCCGGCGCTATCTTTGCCCTGTCACATGGTAAGGGCAAAGGGCCACCGGCGCCATTTCTATTAACGCAGCCGTAGCCCGAGAGCGGGAGATCGTGCCGGGACCCCCCCACTGGACCCCAGGTAATTTAAAACATTTTGGGGGGGTTCGGGAGGGTGGGGGATTTGTTTTAAAGGGTCAGGGTGGGTTTTAGGGTTGTTTTCGTGTGCCGGTTTTCCCACCCTCCCCTGATAAAATGATTTTTTAACCAAAAAAACTAAGACGATCAGATTTCACCCCCCTCAGCCAAAATCGATCGTTAAGACGATCGATCACACGATTCACATCCCTATTTAAAACTAATCGGAGAAAGCTCTTTTTTACTCAACGCACAATTAAACTCTGGAATTTATTGCCAGAGGATGTGGTTAGTGCAGTTAGTATAGCTGTGTTTAAAAAAGGATTGGATAAGTTCTTGGAGGAGAAGTCCATTACCTGTTATTAAGTTCACCTAGAGAATAGCCACTGATATTAGCAATGGTAACATGGAATAGACTTAGTTTCTGGGTACTTGCCAGGTTCTTGTGGCCTGGATTGGCCACTGTTGGAAGCAGGATGCTGGGCTTGATGAACCCTTGGTCTGACCCAGTATGGCATTTTCTTATGTTCTTATGCAAACCATCAAGATTTGTTAATTAATAGTTACAAATTGATGCGCATGAAGTGGATCCTTGGCCTGGGACAGGGTTGGTCCGGCCCTACGGTTGGACCGGAGGGCACCTGCCACCAGGAGGCAGAGTACAGGAGGAGATGGTCTCAGGTTGCCTCACAGGATCTCAGCAGAGACAGTTCGGAGTAGGCCCACCACCACAATGGTGTACGGTCGTTGTCCTAGGAAGAAGGCCTGAGGTCACAGAAGGCCAGCAAGAGGAGTCCATAAGGAAAGCAAGGGTTGGCAACAAGAGATCAGTCCAGAGTAGTTAGCCAAGGCAAGGTCAGTTCCAGAAGGCAATCAGCATAGTCAGGTCACAGGCATAGGTCCGGGCAGGTGGCAGGCAAAATTGGTCAAGGAACAGGTAAAAGGTCAGTACCTAGAAGACAGTCCGGGGGTACTACCTTGGAAGGCGAGACGAGGGAAATGGAGAAATAGGAGACACTGAAGATGCTGAAACTGTAGACCAAAGGATGCTGGAACTGAAGGCACTTGGAACAGTAGCCACCAGTGTCAACCTGGCGAGGGATCAACCAGAGCGAGTGTTCTTCCAGACCTGGGCCCCAGCCACCACGAAAGCAGACACCAGATGGAATAGAAGTCCCAGGAAGCAGTCAACCAGAACATGGGATCCGAAGCAAACACTGAACCAGGAGCAGTGGAACGACCCGATTCCAAGACGAAGATTAAATGTCCACGGAGCCCTTTTGAAGGGCTAGAAGAGGAAATGTCCTGGGAGGAGCTTGGGAGGAGTTCAGGAGCCGCACCTGCACTGTCCCTTTAAAAAGAGAAAGGAGACGCAGCCTCGTCCCCTAGGAGGAAGGGGGCAGGACTATGGACAGTGGCCATGCTGTCGCTGCAGTGCAGGAGAGTGAGGGAAGCAGAAGAAGGGCCTCAGGGCAGGCCCCGACGTCGTCGTTGGCATACAGCCGCGAAGAGGGAGTCTGGGGATGGCTTGGCCAAGGAGAGGTCCCAGCTTCGGTGGCCTCCGGGCCGTGAAGCCAACACAGTCTCCGGTGGCTTCCAGCTGTGTGAGGGAAGGACCGGCACAGCTCCTGCCATGCCGGCAAGATGGCGGCTGGGCTGCAAGTACTCCGGCGTCGGCAGTTCTGGCAGTGGGCAGGAGAAGGCAGGCTATGGCCTTACCGGGCTGTGGGACGGCACGACGTCGGCACCTTGTGGCACCGGCCATGGGCCACATCGCAACACAAATGTTACCTCTGTAAACTGTTGTGATCATTATAAGACACAACAGTATATAAAATGTTTAAATCAATACATAAATAAATAAATATTGTCAGTCAAAGCCAAATCAGAGTGGTGGATCTTCACTTATAATGCATCCTATACAATGATATCAATATTAAGCATATTCAACACAAAAGTTCATTGAAGGCACTCACAGACATATTCATGTTCATGAAGTCATAGAGAACTATTTGCATCCTATATTGGCTATAGATGCTTTCCAACACTCAATGAGCTCCAAATCAATTGTCTAACTTACAGGTTAAACCCTTTGACAGTTACAAAAAGGAATTAGAAATCTCTTGAACGAAATCACTGTGAACCTGGAAGATGTAGTAGGCCAGATTGACAAACTAAAGAGTAACAAATCACCTGGACCAGATAGTATGCATCCTAGGGTACTGAATGAACTAAAAAATGAAATTTCTGATCTATTAGTTATAATTTGTAACCTTTCATTAAAATCATCCATTGTACCTGAAGACTGGAGGGTGGCCAATGTAACCCCAATATTTAAAAGGTCTTGAACGAGTAGATGTGACTCGGTTATTTACACTTTCAAATAATAGAAGGACTGGAGGCACTCCATGAAGTTAGCGTGTGGCACATTTAAAACTAATCGGAGAAAATTCTTTTTCACTCAACGCATAATAAAGCTCTGGAATTTGTTGCCAGAGGTTGTGGTTAGTGTAGTTAGTGTAGCTGGGTTCAAAAAAGGTTTGGATAAGTTCTTGGAGAAGTCCATTACCTGTTATTACTTAAGTTGACTTAGAAAATAGCCACTGCTATTACTAGCAACGGTAGCATGGAATAGACTTAGTTTTTGGGCACTTGCCAGGTTCTTATGGCCTGGATTGGCCACTGTTGGAAACAGGATACTGGACTTGATGGACCCTTGTTCTGATCCAGTATGGCATGGTCTTATGTTCTTCCCCTTTTCTCTCCCTTCTAACCCCCTCTCTTTCCTTTTTTCTCCTATCACCTGGTATTATCACCTTCCCCTCTTTTCTCTATTCCTCCACCCTGCTGGAATCATCACCATCACCTTCCCCTCCCTGCTCTTTCCCTCCACCCTCCTGACATCACCACCACCTTCCCCTTCCTACCCTCTCCCACCCTGAGATAATATCCATCACCTTCCATTTCCTACCCTCTCCTTCCACCTCTCCCCCCATATAATCTCCATTTATTTATTTAAAAACTTTTATATACCAATCTTCTTGCATGGGATACAAATCAAACCGGTTTACAGTGAAACAATAACCTTGCATGAGAGTGTTACATAGAACATGAAACACCGAATAAACTTTGAATCCATCAATCTCTCTCCTACCCTCTCACTCCACCCCTCCCCTGGCCAATCACCTTTCCTTTCCTACCCTATCCCCCAACACCCCCAGCTTTCTAGCAAATTTAACTGCTTCTTCCTGCAGCACTTATCTGGTGTGGCTTCTTTCTTCTATGCCTGTTTCCCCCTGAAATCGAAACTACAGGGACCCCCATGCCATTTCAATTGCAGAGGAGGTCCAGCAGAGGAGAAAACAGAAGCAGCAACAGATCAGCAGTGCTCTATGACTCCCCCTGCTGGTGGGAGGATATCTTGTAGACCAGCTGTTGGGGAAAGAGAAACTGAAGACTGTCATGGCACACCAGAGCTACAACTATGGCACACTAGTGTGCCGCGGCACATCGTTTGGGAAATGCTGATCTAGAGGTCAATATTCAAAATTGGCCAATTAAGTAACTTACCCGGATATAATTTATCCAACTAAGTTACGAAGTACATTCAGTGGTATGGCAAAGCCACTGAATATATGCATATATGTGTGCACTTAGCAGATAAGGCAACCCAGCTAAGTTTAGACCTGTTCTATGCAACGTCTAAACTTAGAATGAAACGGTTCATTCCAAATATCGGTAGTTAGGCGTATAAGTTATATGTCCAACTCACTCCATCCCTAATCCACCCAGTACATGCTTACTTTTAATGCACGTACATTTTAGCCATATAAGGGACTTATATGGTTAAGTGGCGGCAGCTGAACATAGATGCATAATTGGCGGCTACTACTTAGCTGCATAAGTCCACTTATCCGGCTAAATAGCACTGAAATCACTTTGAATATTGATCTCTTAGTGTGATTTTTGGTGTTAATACCATTAACTGCTACTCAGTGCTGTTGACATCCGGGTGATCATGAATGCTATTTACAGGAGCTACATGGAAAGTGTAGGGATAAACAATACCCAGGGCCTAAAAGATCTGTCTTCCCCCAATTCAGGGAATCCTAGATAGTAACTTTAAAGTATTCATATGGGAAAGCTGAACATCAAAAACAGTGTTTGAGATATGGACCTTTATCTGGGACTATCTGCCCAGGGGTTTCAGAAGTAATGTAAGAAAAAAGCAGGGGGCCATCCATATCAGCAATACAAGCAATGCATTATGAAACATGAGGAATAGACATTGGAGTCAGGAGGATTGATCCAAATTTGTCTATGGATTTTTGGAATGCAAACTACCTCCATACCAAGCAACAAGACCAAGAGGTAATCTACATTATGAAAAGAAGAACTGCAAGATTTTCAAACATACACATATAACTATCAGCTCCATAGTCTAACTTATACCAATATAAGTACGTGCATCATTCACCTGAAAATACATCAATGAAGTGTACAACATCCAGAGCAAGAAATGTCAACCAACATAATGAAGGAGAGATCAAGCCCGCCCTCTAAAACAGGATGAATCATCACTGACAGCAGGCTTAGAGAGATGAAGATAGAGCCTAGAGAGTGAGGGGAGATCAGCAAGGGGGCATTTATTACTATGTAAGAGACAGGGGAATGGGGGAGGGGGCAGTGTTTGTATGTGTGTGTATGTGTTGGGTGGGGGATTCGAAAGGTGATCAAGGAAGAGCAGGACCGGAGCACAGTAAGGAACTTGCCTTCTCCCTTCCCTGTTCTCCCCCAAAACCCTCCTTACCCATTGCAAGTCAAATGCTCTGTCCCTTGATCTCAGAATCTGTCTTCCAGATCCTAGAGCTTCTCTTTCTTCCTTCCTCTTCCTTTTCTCAAGATCCTGGACTCTATCCCCTAAATTCCTTCTACTCCCTTCTCCCCTTCCTAAATCCCAGAGCCTCCCTGCCTCACCCCATCCATTCCTTGATCTTCCCTATTTCCCATTCTCCTCGCCCCCGGTACTCTCTTTCTCTCATCCCTCCCCCCCCCAACCCAGTCCTCCTCCTTTCTCACACTCCTCCCCACCATCCCTACTCTTCTCATGTTTCCCTAACTCCATTCCTGGTCTTCCTTCCTTTCCCCACCCTAGTTTTCTCATCCTCTCTGACTCTTCTCCCCATCCCTGAAATCTCATCCCTGTACTGATGCTTAAGATCCCTTTTCTCACCCAATAAAGAGAAAATAAATTATACTGACACAAGCAAGGCTGGAAAACGACTTCATTTTATAATGCAAAAATAAAAGATGTAAATGTTTGTCAATGTGCTTTAGCATTTTCATAATTTTGCCTTACAATCTAAATCTACCCTTGAGCTGCCTCAGGAAACTATGGGGATGAGTCTTAGAGCTTCTAGGTAGGGGGTCACAACAGCACCAACAGTGTGTAGGGAAAGAAAATGTGAATCCATCACTGACTGACACACCATGGGGCTGATGTGCTAAACTTCAATAACGTCAACCACGAAGGCATATTAGCATGGTGCTTAATGTTCATGTTAATGAAAAATGTTAATGAGATGCAAATGAAGCACACATTAACAGTAAAATATGTGGATCTCTCTGAGATGTAATGATTTTGTGTTAACGTGTCTGCGTTACATTTTGTGCATTTTAACATGTGTTGTTTTTTCCTGCCTTGTGCTGACAATCTTTTCCTTCTGCTCCTGTGCTAGCTGGTGTCCCTGCTTAGCCTGCCAGCAACAACCAGAAGCCAATCTCCTTCCTTAAGTGGTCCTGCCAAGGGTGGTTTCAAATGGCCACAAAGGCCAAGGTTTAAGTGTGAATATCCCACAATGTTGCAAGCAGTAATGCAGTTGGGTTGGTCTAATGGGCTACCAAGTAGAAGTCAGCTGGGTCGGTCTGGCAATTTGTCTGCAGCCATCCCTCCTGCTACAAAAGGATCTTTAAGCTCCTTAGTGTCGGGCACTGGCACTTCCTCCTCGGTGTAATTATTTATTGCCAGATGATTCTGACTGTAAGTGCGTGACCTTTCTATTCTCAGTACCACCTCTTCTCTTGCTGCTGTCTGTTGTGCTGGCACAGGTAAAGGGGAAAAACAGAAGAGGAGAGGTGAGGGAGCAAGAGGGTACAAAATAGTGAGTGGGGAGGAATATGTGTGAGAGAGTACGGAGGACTGGAGAGAGTTAGGGAAGAAAAGTATTGGGGGTGCAGAGAATAGGAGAGGATAGGCGAAGTGGAGTGGGGAGGGAAGGGAAGGAAGCAAGGGGAGTGGAGTGGCGAGGGAGGGAGGGAGAAAATGCTGGGATGCAAGAAAATGTAGGCCCTCCTAAATGACAATGCAACAAATGTAACATCCCACCCCTGCCATGCCCACAAACACTGAATAATAAATTAATAAATGTAACAGCCCTACCCCTCACACCCATGCCACTCAACCATACCCCTCCTCACTCACATACATTACCTGCACACCCCACAATCACAAAAACATAAGAGATGCCCTGCCCACAAACACCGAATAATAACGTAATAAATGTAACAGCCCTACCCCTCACACCCATGCCACTCAACCATACCCCTCCTCACTCACATACATTACCTGCACACCCCACAATCACAAAAACATAAGAGATGCCCTGCCCACAAACACTGAATAATAACGTAATAAATGTAACAGCCCTACCCCTCACACCCATGCCACTCAACCATACCCCTCCTCACTCACATACATTACCTGCACACCCCACAATCACAAAAACATAAGAAATGCCCTGCCCACAAACACTGAATAATAACGTAATAAATGTAACAGCCCTACCCCTCACACCCATGCCACTCAACCATACCCCTCCTCACTCACATACATTACCTGCACACCCCACAATCACAAAAACATAAGAAATGCCCTGCCCACAAACACTGAATAATAACGTAATAAATGTAACAGCCCTACCCCTCACACCCATGCCACTCAACCATACCCCTCCTCACTCACATACATTACCTGCACACCCCACAATCACAAAAACATAAGAAATTGCCATGCTGGGTCAGACCAAGGTCCATCAAGTCCAGCATCCTGTCTCTTGTACTGGCCAGTTCAGGTCACAAGGACCTGATAGATCCTCTATTTCTTGTTACTCACTTCCAGGGATAGCAATTCATTTCTCTAGTCTTTCTGGCTAATAATGTTCCATGGACTTTTCTTCCAGTAACTAGTCCAAACCTCTTTTTTCCTCGCTGTGTAAGTCGCCTTGCCCATGTCTTCTGCACTGAATGAAAGAAAGTACTTTCTACCATTTGTTTTAAATCTTCTGGTTGTCAGTTTCATGGAGTGTCCCTTGTTTTAGTATTATTTAAAAAGGACATTAACAATCCTTTATTTATCTGTTACACCTCACTGATAATTTTATAAACTATTATGTCCCTTCCCAGCCATCTTATTTTCAAGCTCAAATCCCTAACCTGTGTGACCTCTCATCATAGGAGAGCTATTTCATCCCTGTATAATTTTTGTTATCTTCCTCTGCTATGTCTTTTTTTGAGATGGGATAACTAGAACTGCTTGCAGTACTCAAGATGTGATTGTGCCATGGATCCATACAAAGGTAATTTGATATTTTCTGTTTTATTCTCCTTTCCTTTTCAGATTATTCCCTAACAATCTGTTTGTTTTTTTTGACTAATGCTGCACACTCAAGTTGAGGGTTTCAATGTATTATCCACAAGGACTTGAAGGTCCTTTTCCTGGATGGTGACTTGTAATACAGAAGCCAGCATTGTGTACCTGTAGTTGGCATTATTTTCCCCATGTGCGTAACTTTGTACATGTTTGCATTAAATTTCATCTGCCATTCAGATGCTCAGTCTTTTTAGTCTCTCAAGGTCCTTCTGCAGTTCTCACAATCCTCTGCTGTTTTAACAACTTTGAATAATTTCATGTCATCAACTCACTCATTCTTGCCTTTTCCAGATCGTTTATGAATATGTTAACAGCACAGGTCCTGGCTCAGATTGCTATGGTACCCACCAAATGACCTTTCTCCATTTGGAAAACTATTTAGTCCCACCCCCTGTTTCCTGTGTTTTGACCAGTTATCAGTCCACAATAGGATATTGCTTCCTATCTCATGCATTTTAAATTTCCAAGGGGTCTCTCATGGAGGACTTTGTCAAATGTCTTGTAAAAATTCAGATACACTACATCAACTGGCTCACCTTCATCTACATGTTTATTTACACCTTCAAAAAAATCTAAAAGATTGGTTAGACAAGATTTCCCTTTGCTCTACCATGCTGACTCTTTCCTAATAAGCCATGTCTATCTACCATTTTGCCTGTAACTTATATCAGGCTCACTGGTCTATAGTTTCCTAGCTCATCCCTGGAGCCCTTTTTAAAAATCAGCATTATATTGGCCACCCTGCAATCTTCAGGTATGTGATTGTTTTACAAGATAGGTAGGGAAAACAACCACATAGTTAGAGAAACTACATTAATTTTTTATTTCCTTGGGAATTAAACAATTTTTATTACAACATGAATAAAAATATTTACCTGGAAAAATGACAAGTCATTTTTTCTCACTGATTTCTCCTGTTTTTGTTTTGTAAATACTGATAAAAATTGAAATTGAAGGTCCCAGTTAATAGGTTATAGATTACTAGCAGCAGGTTTGCAATTTCATGTTTGCGTTCTTTCTAGACTCTGGAGTGGATACCATTTGGTCCTGATTATTTGTTACTCTTTGGTTTGTTAATTTGATCTTTTACATCTTTCATTATCACCAATATTTGTTTTAGCTACTCAGAAACATGACCATCAGAGAATGTTTCTGCTGGGTGTATGTTTCCAATATCATCCTCAATAAAGACAGAGTCAAATAATTAATTCAGTCCCCTCCCCACACACAAACCCACTGCCTCCCCCTTCACCTCTTCTAGAAGCAACTACAAGGCAGACTAGGGTTGCCATCTGGTTCCATAAGGACGAGGCTATTCCAGTTCTGGTTTTACCCTATTGCATGTAAGAACCAGTATATCCGATTGATCAATTTATTCACCAAAGAAAATTAGAACTACAAGTTCCTGCATGCAATAAGGTAAAACTGTTCTTTATGACATGGAACCAGGTGATAACCCCAAGACACACACACACACACACACACACAGAGCATCTATAAGACACGAAAGCAGCCCTGGATTTGTCAATAGACATCCATTACTTTTGTGCCTAGGGCAGCAAACTTTTAGGGACAGCAGGCTGGCTAATATTTGTTGCCTTACAGCTCTATTGAATCTCATTCAGACTAGAGGCGGCAAAATCTGAAATCCATCCCTGCACAAAAGTAGGTCATGGAGTCATAAAACATGCTCTTTTAAGATACCAAGCAATTCTAGACTTATTTTTTAAATTACTTTGCTCATTTATACACTAGATTTGTTTCTACATTTTATTTTTTTGTTCTATTTGCTCATTTTCCCCATTTCTAGTATTACCGTTTTTCATAAATAATTGTGGCAAAGGTTACATTTCTATATCCACAACTGCTCATTACATCTTTATTTTCATACCTGTTTATACCCTCTCTCTTCTTCAGATAATAAGAAAAAATAAATCAAGAGAGGGCTTGTCCCAGGAGATCTATAACACAAACTGTGGGTACCTTTGCACCAGCTGTCTGCCTGTTGCATACACTATGTGTTTCCACAAATCCATTCTAATTACAATGGAATGTGTGGGCGCACATATACGCACGTTATCCAGTTCGCGTCCAAAAATGCGCCCATTTTGTAACATACATGGATATATGCACACATTATAAAATAGTCTGGATACGTGTACATGTGCGCACAATTTTAAATGGAGGTGCACATGTGCGCACAAATGCGACATCTATTGCATAAGTGGGGGGACTTTATAAGGACGCACGCCAATGCCATAGCTAGTTTTCCCAGTTTGCCCAGTTTAGGGTCAGGACTTCCAAAACCCCCTAATTTATTAGCCTCCCTTTCCCCCTGTTAGCCCCAACCCTTAAAACCCCGCTGACTAGCCTAGTTTGGGTTTTTTTTTACTTACACGCTATCCATAGCAGTAGTAAAGTTACACGACAGGGGATCCCGGCACGCGTATGTGCATGTAAGTATTTACGTACTCACCTCTTGGTCTTCCCCCGACACACCCAGACTTCCCCCACACCCTGACCCTTTATTAAACTTTTGTCTTGAGCACATAGCGAGAAATATACGTGTAGATGGGCAGCTTATAAAATCCGCTCGGCGCGCATTGGCCCAACTTGTGCATGTATCTCCCAGCTTTGGCATACATCGGGCTTTTAAAATTTACCTGAATGCCAGCAGCACCCCACTATAAACATTAAAAGCCCAAACCATTAATTATTCTGGAACCGTGTCGCTGCTACCAAAGGCAAACTGGCACTGGCTGTCTCAGTGCTATATATATTGTATGTTACTATGCACATTACACACATTGACTATTATAGATGCCACGTTTTCTACTACTGCATACATAATTAGGGATGAGCATTCAGGAAAAACGAAATAGGAAATGAGACAAAATTTCCTATTTTGTTTTGGATCGTTTTCAAAATGGAAAGAGTTAAATTCTGATGAAATGTTTTTGGAATTTCATTTCATTTTGAAAACCTATTTAAAAAAAAAAAAAAAGTTGCCAGTCGGGCCTATGTCTAGGCCCAAAGTCGGGGCCTCACTTAGGGAATAGGCTGAGACCCAAAGCAGGGATCCTGGCCTATGCCTGAGCGTGAACCAGTGCCTCGGGCTAGGCCAGGGCATGAAGCCTGGGTCTCAACTAGGCCTAGGGACATGATAATATTATTTGGTCCTATAGGACAGAGTTGTGAAAGCTGTCTGTTATATACATGATCTAACCTTACACATCATAATGTTAGCTGTTGTCTATATGCTCTATGAATTTTACAGGTGTAACCGGGATTGCTGTCACCACATGCCTTGAGTGTGGTGTGCATATTTTGTTACAAGAACACTGCACAATGTACTCTGCCTTCTGCTGCAGCACACACTATGGGGCCTAAGCAATAAAGGTTAGCATGCATATGAAGGCCATTTTGCATTCTTTGTAGAAATTGGGAAATATCTGGAGGCAGAACTTGAAGACTGGGAGAAAATGGGAGAGGTCAAACAACAGTGGGCCAAACTCAAAGAAGCAATTATAAAAGCAACAAATCTGTAGGTTAGAAAAGTAAACAAATAAGAGAAATAAGAATCCAATCTGGTTCACAAAGGAGGTGGCTGATGTAATAAAAGCAAAAAAAGCAGCTTTTAAGAAATATAAAGAATCCCAAAAAGTGGAACACAGTAAGGATTATCTGGCGAAACTGAGGGAGATGAAAAAAGTAATCGAGAAAGTGAAAAGTCAGGCAGAGGAAAGGATTGCCAAGGAGATAAAGCAAGGTGACTAAACATTTTTCAGATATATCAGAGAAAGGAGAAAGGTACATAGTGGTATAGTGAAATTGAAAGGGGATAAGGATCAATGGGTGGAGAGAGATGATGAATTAGCAGAAATATTAAACAAATACTTCAGTTTAGTGATCACTAAAGAAGACCCTGGAGAAGGACCATCACTTGTTATCAAGACTGTAGAAGGGGTTGGAGTAGACAAAACTCCATTTACGGAAGATAATGTATGGGAAGAGCTAAGAAAACTGATAGTGGACAAAGCCATGGGGCCTGATGAGCTTCATCCCAGAATACTGAGGGAACTCAGAGATGTGCTGGCGGGTCTACAGTGTGACTTGTTCAATAGATCTTTGGAAAAGGGTGTAGTGCCTAGTCACTGGAGAAGTGCGGTGGTGGTCCCGTTTCACAAGAGCGGGAGCAGAGAAGAGGCTGGGAACTACAGGCCAGTTAGCATCACCTCGGTGGTGGGAAAATTAATGGAGACTCTCCTGAAGGAAAGGATAGTGAACTATCTACAATCCGGTGGGTTGCTCGATCAGAAGCAGCATGGATTCACCAGGGGAAGGTCCTGTCAGATGAATCTAATTGATTTCTTTGATTGGGTGACTAGTGAACTGGATCAGGGAAGAGCGCTCTGTTGCGCTGATGCTGGATCCTTGGCCCGAGGTGGGGTTGACGCTACCCACAGGGCAAGCCCTACGGATCCCCACTGTCAGGAGGCAGAACAGGCCAGGAGATGAAGGCCAACTGGAGCTTTGCCAATACCAGCTCACGTTCTCTGCAGGTTGAGCCTTTGGGTGCCGGGGCCGGCTGGACCTAGGTGGGCCTCCTTGTGATGACTCCCAGATGATGTAGACAAGGGTACACCAGGAACCAGCAGAGGTATCTGAAGGCCGGGTTCCAGAGATCCGGATTCCAAACAGGAACAGAGTAAAACAGGGGTGTCCAGATAAAGATAGGCCGAAGCCTGAGAGGCCAGGACTGTAGGGTATGGACGGAGAGTCCAGGGCAAGCTGGAGTCAGGGCAGGAGGCAGGAAGGTAAGGTACCAGGAAGCAGATCCGAGGTCAGAGCCAGGAGATCAGATCAAGCATAGTCCAGACAAGCAGGGGTCGATTCTAGAGAATCAGTCCAAGTGTAGTCCAGGTGAAGCAGGGGTCAATATCAGAGAATCAGTCCAAGTGTAGTCCAAGCAAAGCAAGAGTCAATACCAGAGAATCAGTTCAGGCGAAGTAGGAGGAGGCGAGGGAATGAGTAGGAACAGGAACCAGGAACAATGACAGGAACTGAAGTCAGGAACAATGACAGGAATAGGAATCAGGAACATGCAACGAGCACACAAGCAATCGTGGAGACCTGTTGCCAAGGCAGGGAACAAGTGTCTGGGCCCTGCCTTTTATACAGAGGCCCAGTGATGTCATCATCCAGGGCCGTGGGCTATTTTCCTGCCTCGGCCCCTTTAAGAGTACATGAGTCGCGGGTGCACCTAAGCTAGTGCCCAGAGGAAGCAGGATGGCAGCGTCACTCTGTGGCCCATGCGGGGAGACCCGCTGGGTGCAGGGAGGATCTACGCAGGAGTCAGAAGCAGCAGAGGCGGCTGTAGGTGCTTGGGGATGGAGGTGGCTGCCCACCGCCGTGAGCGAAGGTGAACCGGAGCTGGCAGCTGGATTCCTGGGGTGAGTAGACCCGGGCGTGCGCCTACCCTGGCTGGGATGCGTAACACGCTTGATGTAATTTGTTTGGATTTTAGTAAAGATTTTGACATGGTCCCTCACAGAAGACTCATCAACAAAATGAGAAGCTTGGGAGTCAGCTCCAAGGTGTTGGCGTGGATTACAACCTGGTTGATGGATAGAAGACAACGGGTGAAGGTAAATGGAACCTACTCTGAAGAGAGAATGGTGTTAAGTGGAGTGCCACAGGGATAGGTGTCGGGACCGGTTCTGTTCAACATCTTCGTGAGCGACATTGCGGAAGGGATAGAAGGTAAAGTTTGTCTATTTGTGGATGATACTAAGATGTGCAACAGAGTGGACATGCCGAAAGGAGTACAGAGAATGAGATGGAATTTAAGGTAGTTGGAAGAGTGGCTGAAGATATGGCAGCTAGGATTCAATGCCAAGAAATGCAGAGTCATGCATCTGGGGTGTGGTAATCCGAAAGAGCTATATGCGTTGGGGGGTGAAGGGCTGATGTACATGGAGCAGGAGAGAGACCTTGGGGTGACAGTGTCTAACAACCTGAAGTCGACGAAGCAATGAGCGATAGCAAAAACCAGAAGAATGCTAGACTGCATAGAGAGAGGAATATCTAGTAAGAAAAGGGAAGTGATAATCCCCTTGTACAGGTTTTTGGTGAGGCCTCACCTGGAGTACTGTGTTCAGTTCTGGGGACTGTATCTCAAAGGAGACAGAGACAGGATGGAGGCAATCTAGAGAAGGGCTTCCAAAATGGTGGGTGGTCTCCATCGAATGACTTATGAGGAGAGGTTGAAGAACCTGAATTTGTATACCCTGGAGGAGAGGAGGGGCAGGGGTAATATGATACAGACCTTCAAATACTTGAAAGGTTTTAATAAACCATGGTCATCAACAAACCTTTTCCATTGGAAACAATTTAGTAGAACTAGGGGTCATGATTTGAAACTCCAGGGAGGAAGACTTAGAACCAATGTCAGGAAATATTTCCTCACTGAGAGGATGGTGGATGCCTGGAATGCCCTTCCGGAGGAAGTGGTGAAGACTAAAACTGTGAAGGATTTCAAAGGGCATGGGATAAACACTGTGGATCCCTAAAAGGCTAGAGGATGGGAATAAATAAAAAAGCTTAACCTGCACAGAGCGGCGGCAGTTACTACCTTTAAGAGAAACATGGGGGTAACCTGCACAGAGCAGCAGTGACTGCCTTGGGAAGGTTGCTGGGCAGACTAGATGGACCATTTTGGTCTTTTTCTGCCATCATTATTTTTTTTATTTTTATTTTATTTTTATTTAAGTTTTTTTATATACCAACATTCAAGACGGTAGTCCCATCATGCTGGTTCACAAGAAACAGGGGTGAAACTCAAATAAACTTTACAATTTGAACAATGGTGCAGAAAAGCAGTTACATGTAACAGGGAATCAATAACTTGGGGTAAGAAGGGAAGTGAAGATTAGATATATATATATATATACAAAAACATTATAAGAGGTGGCTATTACTATATTACTATGCCGAATAGCATGTTATGCACTAAGAAGTGAATTTTTAAGACCAACATGTGTGTGCACATGTGTACACATTTACCGGCTCGGCTTGTGCATTTGGACATGGTGATTTTCTAACATACATGCATATATGGAAGTATATGTGTGCCTGTTATAATATTGGCTATATGTGCATACATGCGCATGTGCATGCAAATTCCACCTCGAGCTCGTAAGTGGGGAGATTTTAGTAGATATACGCACCAACACAATTACCTGTGACACCAGTTCATTCCCAGGTCGCCCCAGTAAAGGAGAGGACTTCCTAAACCCCCGAGCTAACTTGCCTCCCTTTTACTCTATTAGCCCCGACCCTTAAAACCCTAGGGGTGTGCATTTGTTTGCAGCGTATTGGTAATCCGCAACGTATAGGGCCATAAGTGCAAGGTGATGCATATAGGGAAAAATAACCCATGCTATAGTTACACAATGTTAGGTTCCATATTAGGTGCTACAACCCAAGAAAGAGATCTAGGCATCATAGTGGATAACACATTGAAATAGTCGATTCAGTGTGCTGTGGCAGTCAAAAAAGCAAACAGAATGTTGGGAATTATTAGAAAGGGAATGGTGAATAAAACGGAAAATGTCATAATGCCTCTGTATCGCTCCATGGTGAGACCACACCTTGAATACTGTGTACAATTCTGGTCACCGCATCTCAAAAAAGATATAATTGCAATAGAGAAGGTACAGAGAAGGGCGACCAAAATGATAAGGGGAATGGAACAGCACCCCTATAAGGAAAGACTAAAGAGGTTAGGGACTTTACAGCTTGGAGAAGAGATGGCTGAGGGGGGATATGATAGAGGTGTTTAAAATCATGAGAGGTCTAGAACGGCTAGATGTGAATCAGTTATTTACTCTTTCGGATAATAGAAAGACTTGGGGACACTCCATGAAGTTAGCATGTAGCACATTTAAAACTAATCGGAGAAAATTCTTTTTTACTCAACGCACAATTAAACTCTGGAATTTGTTGCCAGAGGATGTGGTTAGTGCAGTTAGTATAGCTGTGTTTAAAAAAGGATTGGATAAGTTCTTGGAGAAGAAGTCCATTACCTGCTATTAATTAAGTTGACTTAGAAAATAGCCACTGCTATTACTAGCAACGGTAACATGGAATAGACTTAGTTTTTGGGTACTTGCCAGGTTCTTAGGGCCTGGATTGGCCACTGTTGGAAACAGGATGCTGGGCTTGATGGATCCTTGGTCTGACTCAGTATGGCATGTTCTTATGTTCTTATATTCGTTGTATTCGTGGGGAAGCGAAACGTATCACGATTCCCCACAAATACAACAAATCTTCACCAAATTATTCAGCCGTCTAAAGGAGCAAATTTAAACAAACCCCCCCCCTCCTGACCCCCCCCCAAGACTTACCAAAACTCCCTGGTGGTCCAGCGAGGGGTCCGGGAGCCATCTCCTGCACTCACACCCTGGGTTGCTTGTATTTAAAATGGCGCCGATAGCCTTTGACCTTACTGTGTCACAGGGGCTACCGGTGCCATTGGTCGGCCCCTGTCACATGGTAGGAGCAATGGATGGCCGGCGCCAACTTGCCAAAACTCCCTGGTGGTCCAGTGGGACATAGTAAGGGCCTGGTGGTTACAGGGACATAGTAAGGGCAAAGGCTATCGGCGCCATTTTGAATACTGGCAGCCAACGGCCCGAGTGCAGGAGGTCGCTCCCGGAACCCCGCTGGACCACCAGGGACTTTTGGCAAGTCTTGTGGGGGTCGACTTGCCAAATGTCCCTGGTGGTCCAGCAGGGGTCCGGAAGCGACCTCCTGCACTTGGGCCGTCGGCCTCCAGTATTCAAAATGGCACCATTAGCCTTTGCCCTTACTATGTCACAGGGGCTACCGGTGCCATTGGTCAGCCCCTGTCACATCGTAGGAGCACAAGATGGCACCGGACATCCATTGCTCCTACCATGTGACAGTGGCCGACCAATGGCACCAGTAGCCTCTGTGACATAGTAAGGGCAAAGGCTATCGGTGTCATTTTGAATAACGGCAGCCGACGGCATGAGTGCAGTAGATGGGTCCCGGACCCCCCACAGGACCACCAAGGAGTTTTGGTAAGTCTTGAGGGGCTGAGGAGGGTGGGGGGTTGTAGTTAATTAAATTTTAGCCGGGAAATGAATAAGAATGAACACATGAACATATTGGGGGCCCCTCTTGCCGAATGCAATGTATCTGCCCTCCCGACTAATACGAATACCGAATGCAACGTATACGGTTCCTCTGCACATCCCTAAAAATCCCCTCTGTCTAGCCTAGTTTTCGTTATTTTATTACTTACGCTCCATCTATAGAGGAAATTAAGTTACGCAGTAGAGGACCTCGGCGCGTGCTTGGTTGCATAAATACTTACGCACACACTTCATGTGATAGACTCGGCCCACCCACGCCCCACCGCTTTTTTTAACTTTTTAATTTGTGCATGTATCGCCGAGTCACCTATGTTATCGCTGGGGTTAGTGGACCCTTGGGCCGGCCATGCGGATGAAGAATGGAGGAAGAGAGAATTCTGCAGTGATGAGATGGCCGGGAGGCGGCATGGAGCCAGGAGACCAGGCAGGAGCTTCGCCACTGGAAGTGCGCGGTAACCCCGGAAGGAGCCCGTGAGGACCTAGGCCGCTGGGACTTAGAAGAGGTCTCCCGGAGCAGACTCCTAACAGATGAGAGCAGTCCGAGGTCAGGGCTGGCTGCAGACAAGGGAGAACCAAAGATGTACCGGAATCAGAAACCAGGAAGGCAGTCCAAAAGGTCAGGAAGGCTGAAGCAGGAGCACGGAGGCTGGATCAGGAGTGGAGGCTGGAACAGGAGCGGAGGCTGGATCAGGAGCAGAGGCTGGATCAGGAACTCGGAAGCAGGATCAGGAACACGAAGCGACGAGGCAACTAATAACTCCGTGGAGTGAACCCTGTTGCAAGGCAAAGTCTTCGGTCAGACGCCGAGTTTAAATATCCTGCCGGCGTCTGACCTCATCCTGGGGGTCGGCCGTGGTTTCGTGCCACTGCGCCTTTAAAAGGTTCCCCCTCGCACGCGCGTGCCTAAGGGGAGCGGAGCTTGAGATCGGAGCTCGGCGGCGTCTCCCTCGTGGAAATGCTGCCGCGAAGAGGCCTGCCAAGGCCCAGAACACGCCGGACTCCATCGCAGGGCTCGGGGTGAAAGAAAGGTAAGCACCCGGTCGCGAGTCCAGCGACCGGAACCGCAACAACCTACATTTCTCCCAGCTTTGGCACATATAGCACTTTTAAAATATGCTAATAAGGATGCAATTTTGAAAAGGATTTAAACTTGTAAACTGGGACTTCCACGAGTAAATGGGCTTTTGAATATTGCTACTTTTAGGCATATAACTCCTCTGAAAATTCTCTCCATTGGGCTGAATTTTCAAAATGTTTTACATGCATAAATGAACTTTATGCACATAAATGGGCTTTTGAAGATTGCTACAATACATGCTACTTTGAAAATTCACTCCTAAAAGGCTCCAGTAAGCTTGCTAAACTTGTCCCAGTAGTGTGTGCATGTTAAAATTAACAAGTTTGCACATGCAAATAAAGTGACAGGGCCCAGATCAGCACCATTTTGAAAAATGGTGCCAACAGTGCCCGGGACCCTAGTTGACTATCAAAGACACCTATTCAAGGTACTGAGAGTTAGAGGGTAGGGGTGGGGTCCACCTGCCCCTCTGACCACCAGGGTACTATTTTTTGGAGTGGGGGTGGTGGCAGCACTAGATACCAGGTATTTTATTATCTTAAAGGGGGCATAGAGATGGGCCAGGGGTGGGGATGAGGCTACCTTGTGTCAATGGAGCTTTTTGACCTTGAGGAGGGGGAAGGGAAAGGGCTCTCAGCATGCATGTGGCATTTCTTCATTTTTTATTTGGGGGGGTGCAGTGTCGCCTTGGCAGGTGACAAAGGGTGGACAGGGATTGACATAGACCCCTGCATGATTTTTTTTTGCATTTGGGGAGGGACATTTTTCAGTCACTGGCCCTATAAATGATGGCGACTCAGGCCGAGGTAGACCACTCTTCAGCAGGAAGGACCTTTACCGTGACGTAATTTTTTGTTGTGTGTGTTTTTGCCATGATAAAAAATCATGCCATGGTAATGCCATGTTAATTTGTAGGTGAGGGGCCAAATATCACAGGGGAATGTCCCTCTTGACCCCTCCCACAATAAACTATCATGGCTTAATAAATCATCCCCTCAGTTGGAATACTTTCTGCAACTTATTGTGCTCTCATTTAATTGCAAGACAGAAGCTGTCCCATCCATGGTTGCAATTCTCAGATCACTGAAAATTCAATCTACCCTTTCCTGATTGTTTTCAGTTCACAAAACTTCACATGTCCTTAGACTGAAGGGGGACTCAGATTTCTTTTTCTTAAATATTGCACGCATTTCAAATTTCTAAACATTAATATAGTCCCCTAAATCTGTGAATATTTAAAAAGCTAAATAACCAAAATAAACCACGAGGTTGATATTCAGTTGCGGAGTGGCTAATTAAGTTAGCCGGATATAGCTATCCGGCTAACTTAATGGGGATATTCAGCGCCTCAGCGGTGCGAACGTGCCACTGAATATATATACTTGGCTATCTTAAAATTAGCCGGATATGTATATCCGGCTAACTTTAGGAAAGCCCTCCGGCGCAACCGGAGTTAGCCGTAAACTTATTCAACTAACTCTGGTCTTCCCCGAAATGCTTCCCGCCCATCCCTGGTCTGCCCCCGACTTATGTGGCTAATTTTTAGCCCTATAAGTTATTGTGCAGCTAGAATGTAGCCACATACAGCTTTAAATATAGCCGGCTGGCCGTTTAGATAAGTTTTCCGTTATCCGTCTAAATGGCTTTTGAATATTGACCTCCACGTGTACTTTTGATGAGAAAAATATCTGAGGTCTACCTACTTTGAAAGGCTGGTAAATAGGCGGACTCAATCAAGAGTAAGATATCTGGGCCTCCTACGCATAATC
This sequence comes from Rhinatrema bivittatum, assembly GCF_901001135.1. Lineage (NCBI taxonomy): Eukaryota > Metazoa > Chordata > Amphibia > Gymnophiona > Rhinatrematidae > Rhinatrema > Rhinatrema bivittatum. The sequence continues at coordinate 214,432,801 of NC_042615.1, read as the reverse complement.
AGCTTCCATCCCAGTTAATTCTATGTGCAACTGGTATAATACTATGGATAACAGAGCAGTGTGTGCAACAAACGGTGGCAAACAAACAGTCAAAAACATTTTCTCTCTTCAGAAAAGGCTGAATATCATTATAAACCCTTCTCTGTAATAAAATCACTGAACCTTAGACCCATTAATTATTTATTATTTACAGTCATTTATAATCCACTTATAAAGAACACCTCCTGCTAAGCGGAGTGCAATAAAACCTATAACACAAAATAGCATTTCTAGTGCTAGCTTGAGTCTAAAACACATCATCTGTTTTTAGGGGCATCTTTATAATTCATAGGTCATCTATAGTTTGCTTGACCCAGTCACCAGAAATGACAGCACCAGACACATAAAAAAGTAATTTGCAAAGAAAATTGCCCTCCTTCTTTCAAACTATGCAAGCTATGTCTATCCAAAATGAAGCCATTAACTTTTAATTTACGTATTCAATCAAGCCTGGAGTTCATCTACTGAAGTAAACAAAGCCCTCTTTATCTACTGAAAGGAATGACTCCACCTACTCCCTAACAAGATTCACTTTATAATATAACAAATATTCCTGTTTGCCAATCAAACAAATCTTATATAAAAGTTAGCAAGAAACAAGAAATGCTAATAACATTTTCCAGAATGAAAATGCAGTGTTAATAGTTAAGCAGTGGTGATATTTTGTATTCTTTCATTTAGATTGCTATTGCTTAATTTTGGGCACATTGAGCAGCAGCCCAGTAAATAGCATTGCAAACTGGTATGCAGCAGACCCAACTTTAAGTCCCCAAACTGGGCTGAGATTGCTGTAAGAGGACCGAGTACAATTCCTCAGAGAAAAGACAGCAAAAGTTGTTTTGTAGCAGTGACACCTGCTGGCTGGATCCAGGCACCACTTTTATCAATTTGATTCACATTTTGTGACGTTTAGCCATGGATTTGTGCTGCAATGGCTTAATTACATGAAATAGAAGCAACAGACACATACACAAGAACAAGAATGTTCTAGTGAGTTCTAGTGACAGGAGATTTCTGGGCAGTGGTGTCCCCAGAAGTGGCAGGGTGGACCATCCCCCAAAGTGTGAGTCAGTGAAGAGTTTTCATGAAGCACTTGGAGAAGTTCATAAGGAGTTGTAGCCTGGTCACAGACAGGGGTCTGGGTTAGTTTATGTACATTTTGTGGTTGACAGCCAGGGAGGATAGCAAGGGGCTGCATCCTGTTCTGGGATCCCACTATGATTCATGGAAGAGAGGGATCCTCTTCTGCAAGTGGCAAGGATTCCAGAAAATTGTGGGAAGATTTGTTTGTGGGCCAGCCGGCCAGTTGAGTACATTAAGAAAAGTTATGAAGGACTCTATACCTTTTTTCTGGGTCTAAGCAGAAAAATGTTTTTGAGAGAATGTGGAGTGCTTCCAGAGATTTGAGAAGACTTATGCAGCATTAAAAACTGTGCCAGCATGAGTGACTTTGAGATAGCTATAGGAACTGTAAACTGATTTGGATTTTTTGTACTTTGGATTGTGCTTTTTAATTTTTATTGTACCTGCTTGAACTTTTGGATTTTTTAATAAAACTATTTTTTCCTGCTTAGAACACAACTCTTTCTCAAAGTATATGCTAGCTGGTGTAATCTGCCTTGTACAATTTTATTGAATGATGGCAGAATATAAAATATTTGAAATAAATAAGCTTCTGGGGTGGACAACTTTATTTTTGTTGATGTGTATGAACCTGTGTGATAAGAGCTTGATTAATTAGCATGTGTTATTGTTTGTTTGTTATTTATGCTTTTATTTTATGTTTGGTGTTTGTAATACCCAGAATTTAAGATGGAGCAAATGATACATATTTTTAAACTTAAACGTTGTGGCCCTGCGGGTTGGATTCTTCCTCAGATTTATTTATTTTAATTTATTTATTTAATTTCTTTTCCTATACCGATGCTCAAGACTAGGTCTTATCGTACCGGTTTACAATGTAACTGAGGGGAAACCAATTAACATCAAGGTAGAAAGTAAAGTTACATTAAACAGGGAGCATAAAACCTGGGCAATGGAAGACAGTACAGAGTTTAAACTAAGAAACAATTAGAGAGAGATAAATATATAAATCAACAAAAACTGTAAGATACAAAAACATAGGTTTATCCTAGGCAGTTATTAGCCTGGTATGTCCAGAGGGAGAAGGAAAGGGTGAGGTTGGGGGGGGGGGAAGGGATTGGGGAGGGGTGGGGGAGTGAGAGTCAGTGATGGTTGAGGAGATCCTTCAGCGGTAGGCTTCTGCGAACAGCCAGGTTTTCAATTTCTTTCTGAAAGTTGAATGGCATTGTTCTTGGCGTAAGTCTTGTGGAAGTGAATTCCAATGTAGTGGACCTGCTGTTGAAAGAGCTCGCTTGTGAATAGTGTTGTGGACCGATGATTTGTTGGGGGGGGCCTTGAGCGAACCTTTGTAGGCAGTTCTGATCGGTCTTGCGGAAGTATGTAATTCAAGTGGGAAGGTGAGTTGGAGAGTGGATTGCTGGTAGACTGATTTGTGGATGATGGTGAGAGCCTTGAAAAGTATTCTATATTGGATGGGCAGCCAGTGTAGAATTTTTAGTATTGGTGTGATATGGTCCTTGCGACGAGTGTTTGTAAGGATCCTAGCCGCTGCGTTTTGCAGCATCTGAAGAGGTTTGGTGGACGAAGCGGGCAGACCAAGTAATAGAGCGTTACAATAGTCGATCTTTGAAAACAGTATGGCTTGAAGCACCGAACGGAAATCCTTGAAGTGTAAGAGCGGTCTAAGTTGCTTCAGGACCTGTAGCTTGAAGAAGCATTCTTTGGTTGTGGCGTTAATGAATTTTTTGAAATTCATTCTAGAGTCAAGGGTGGCCCCAAGATCTCTGACCTGGTTTGCTAATGGGATGCTAGCATTATTTGCGAGGGGGTTGTTGTCACAAGGGGAGATAACCAGTAGTTCCGTTTTGGAAGTATTTAGGACCAAATTGAGACTCGAGAGCAGAAGGTTGATGGCGTGTAAGCAGTTGTTCCAGAAATTTAGAGTAGAGATGGGGTCTGAGATGGGGATTATGATTTGTACATCGTCCGCGTATATAAAGTGGGTGAGATTGAGACTATTGAGTAGCTGGCATAAAGGGAGTAGATATATATTGAACAGGGTAGGGGAAAGAGACGAACCCTGAGGTACACCTTGGTTTGATGGAATGGAGTGAGATTCTTTGTCATTTATTTTGACTTTGTAGTGTCTGTTGTTCAGAAAGGATGTGAACCAGAGCAGTGCAGAGCCGGATATGCCTATTTCCATTAAGCGGTTTATGAGGATAGTGTGGTTTACCGTGTCGAACGCGGCAGAGATGTCGAGAAGGGCTAGCAGGTAAGATTGTCCCTTGTCAAGGCCCATCAGGATGTTGTCCGTTAGAGAAAGAAGGAGGGATTCTGTGTTTAGGCGTTTCCTGAATCCGAATTGAGAGGGGTAGAGAATATTGTGGGAGTCAAGGTAGTCTGTGAGTCGGATGTTGACAAGCTTTTCCATTAGCTTGGCTATAAAAGGTAGGTTTGCAATGGGGCGGAAGTTTGCAGGGTCGGCTGGGTCCAGGTTGGGTTTTTTAAGTAAGGGTTTAAGTGAAGCAATTTTTAAGGAGTCCGGGACCGATCCTTGATTGAGGGAGCAATTTATGATGTCTGCCAGCGGTTTAGCAATGGTGTTAGGGATGGTGAGAAGTAGTTTGGTCGGTATTTGGTCCAGAGGATGAGTGGAAGGTTTCATTTTCTTGATTATTGATTCAATTTCCAGGGAGGATGTCTGTTCAAGAATTTCTAGTGACGGTCTGTGGATATTTGGTGGAGGGTTATTAGTTGCGAGGCTTAATGGTTGCGAAGGGTTTGGAGCCATGTTAGTTGAAGCCAGGGGGGCAAGAAGGTTTTTGATTTTGTTATCAAAAAAGATAGCCAACTCTGTAGATTTGTTCTGGGCTTCTTCTTCTGGGATGGTGAGGGGCATAGGTGTGGTAAGGGCAGCTACATATGAGAACAGAGTTTTAGGGTCATATAAGAAGCCGTGTATTTTTTTGGCGTAGAAATCTCGTTTGGTGCGGGTAATGGATGTCCTATAGTAGCTCATTGCAGTTTTGTACGAAGCAAGTGAGGAAGGGGAGGAATCTTTCCGCCAGCGTTGTTCTTTGTGTTGTAGATCCTGTTTGAGTTTCCTTAGTTCGGTTGAGAACCAGGGTTTCTTGTTCGTGCGGGCTGGGTTGATAACTTTTGTTGTTACAGGGCAAATTCTGTTAGCTACTGAGTGTGTAATAGTTTGCCAGGAGTTCATAGCGGTATCCGCATCTGAGAAGTCCAGTTTAATTAGTTCTTCGGCCAGGCTGTTGTTGAGAGTGTCCATGGAACAGGGTTTCCTGAACTGGATCGAGGATTTAGTAACAATAAATTCATTAATAAATTCATTAATAAATTCATTAATAATAATTAATAATAAATAGATTCAGATAACAGAATCTATGTTCCCTCACCCTGTATCGAGTAATTCAGTGCTCAGCAGGGCTGGGAAATGTGACCTCCTTCTCCAAGGTTAGGTTTATGTATATATCTCTTCTAGCTAAGTCTTAACTTTAAGTTCCATGGAGACTTTGTTATGGATGAGAGTTTCTTTCCACCCTCTCATACCACCTTTCACGTATTTGGTTATGGAATGCCAAACTCTTTTGGATTCAGTTAAGCTTAATTAATTTTACTTATTTATCTAATGGAAGAGGTTCCCTTCCTGCAAGAGGAGCCTGAGATCACCAAGAACCAAGGACAGGATGACTTCCAGCCATCCTGTGAGAGGGAGAAGGAGAAAAGGGAGAGAAGGTGAGGAGATGGACCACATCCATGGCCCAGGAACATCTAATGAAGACTGGGATAAAGAGGAGTAAGAGGAGTAAGAGGAATCACCCTTGATACTACAAGAGGAGTTAGGAGATAAAATATGAAATACTTTAAAGTACATCTTTGAAGCACCAAACTTGCCCTGTGTGCCAAATGGAGGGAAGATATCATGTCACCAAAGGAACTAAGTAAATTGAAGAAACTTCAGAGTTTAATATATACTGTAAGAAGTCACAAGCTTGCTATAAGTATTTGTATCATCTTGAAAATGAAGTACACAGCTGTAAAGTCTTTAAACCATCATTGTACCTCATCAGTAAAAGAAAAAATGCTAGAAACCAGCAAACAACTCTCCTTGTGATTCACTGAATCGTGATTTCATTATTGTCTAATGCTGAGATTATCAGTGCTGTGTGCAAGAGGCTTAATTATAAAAAAAGTAAAGAGCAATGTGAGGGCCTTGAAAGGAAACCATCACCCCGCATAGGAAACCTTGGAAATACAGCTTATGGCATAAGGAGAGTGTTCCCACTTAAAAATCAATCTGCGAAATGGCCTCTGGAACTGTTATCCAGGTTCAAGTATCACAGAGGTTATATATATGTATATATTAAATCCCCTTGCTTCTATTTCATAAGCCTGTCATTGCAACAGCAATGCTTGGATAAGAGCCACAGACTGTGAATCTGAGGTATCATGGGTTTTTCTCATATCTATAATCTATATCTATATCTACCACCATACAAACCTAAGAAAATATGAAAAAAGTGCATAGCATATAGGAAAAACATCATTCTTGAGCCTCTTTTGGCTGTGCTATGCCACTGATTATATCAGCAATATTCATTTTAAATTATTTTACATTTTTAAAATAAAAATGTATTTTTAAATTAGATAACTTGTCCCAAAGTTATCTTATATCGAGATTTATTTTCTTTGATCACATAAAATTTAAATCTTCTTAAAGCATATGAACTAAGGTATATTATTTTGCCTCAATAAATCTTACGAGAACAGCAGCATGGCCTTTTTGTCTGATACATTCATTTTAATACAGAACATACGGCTTTTAGGCTTTATAAATATTTGAAAACCACTAATAGCAGCAGGGCCAATCAGTTTCTTTTGGGAAAAGTAGTTTGTTAGAGCATGTGAACACAACTTGATGATGAAATGAATAATCACCCCTTGCAGAAAACAAATATCATACAGTGTTCCAGTAAAATGCAATTCCAAGATACTATTGTACTCCCTTCTGAAAATCTGATGTAGTGGATACTGTAAACATGATCCTATATTATACAGTAGTCAGATTATTATTCAGTATTTCACACTATACAGTGATCATAAAGGACTCTATGATGCATAATTCCTGAACCAAATAAAGAGCTATCTAACCCACACCATATTTTTCCTCACATCACAAAAATGATAATCTGACTCAATATTGTTAGCTCTGTTTCATTGTGATTTACTCCTGTACATTATTTGTCCCACATAGCTCCCTAAATACCTTTCAAATATGACTGTAAATGTTACGCATCCCATCCGCGCCAGTCCCGCGCACGGGCCTGCTCATCTTCATGGTTCCTCGACAGGTCCCGGGTCGAACTTCCTAGCGGCAGCTGCTAGCACTTACAGGCCTCGGCATCCTGCGGCGGCGGTCGCCGGGCCTTCCACTGCGCACCAGGCCTCACGGCGGAGCTCGGCATCCTCGGCTGTGTTGGCCAAGCCCCTACGCGCGCACGGACCCCCCAGCCTCTTGTAGGGCCAGGGGCGGGTCTTAGCTCCGTGGTGTGCCCTGATTGATTCCTTGTTATAAGGAAGTCCCTGCTTGTACTTCCTTGCTTTGGCAATCAGGTCGGCGTTCTGCTAGATTGTCACTGCGTTTGAATCTTGTCCTAGTCTTGTTCCAAGTCTCATTCCAGGATCCTTCTGTTCCAGTTCTGTTCCTGCCTTGTTCCTGCATCCTAGTTCCAGCGTTCCTCCTGTTCCTGTTCGTCTGTCCATCTTCCCAGGTAGTACCCTCGGACTGACTCTCTGGTACTGACCTTGGTTTGCTCCTCAACCTGCCTGCCTGCTGCCTGCCTTCTGACTCCAGTCTGCTCCTCGACCTGCCTGCCTGCTGCCTGCCTTCTGACCTCAGCCTGCCTGTGACCTCGTCTGACCTCCAGTATCTGACCTCTGCTTTGTTGACCGGACTGATTCCTGGACTTTGACCGGACTGATTCCTGGACTTTGACCTCTGCCTGCTTGTTTTTTTTTTCAGTTTGGTAAATGAACTGAACCGAATAAAACATTAAATCAAACAAAGAACAACCTCTTCCCCCCCAAAACAAAGAAAAATGTTGACCCAAAACCAGATTCATAAGGGTCATGGAGGTTGCTATTGGAAAGAAACTCATGTAATTGACTTAAAACTATTCCCTCTAGCAACATGGAAAAGTAGCCATTTTCCTATAATTGGCAACCTGGATACTATCCACAATAGGCTTTATCAGCAAAGACTTAAATATAGCCTTCTTACAAGGTTCAACACTGCTAGTCATTGGCATTCAGGTCTCATGTCCTGAATCTATTGGCCACTGCCCTGAATCTCAAACAACTGTCCTATTATCTTCTCCAGCTTCTCCTCTTCAGCCAGACAGCAGGAAACAGGAAGTGAGTGACTGTAAAAGGGAGCAGAACAATTGTTTTCTTCTCTGCAGTTTCTGCTCAAGAGTCACGCCCCTCTCTCTCCTGTCTCCAGAGGAGAGGAAGGGTGAGATTGGAGCATTTACTGCAGAAAGCATGTAGGGAGAAAAAGGAAGGGAGGGGGTTGATCAAGGGAGCACAGCAATTGCTTTCTGTAAGTGATTGATGGGGAGAGAGAGGAGGCAAATGCTAAAAGGGGATGAGGTGAAGAGGGGATGAACGCGGTGGTGTGAGAGGAGGTTAATGTTGGTGAGGAGGGTAGCACAATGAGGGTGGTAATGTTGAGGAGGTGAGGAGGAGGTTGAATGCAGTATCTTTCTCATCTCCTTGAAATCACCAATGGTCTTTGATGAGAGGAAACAGGGTATGGGAGTGCATCAGAATCATGTGGGAGGAGGGGATGTGTGTGGGTGTGTGCAGGGGCACAATATCTGAGGTAATGTGATGGGGCCGAAGAGAGCCAGAGATGGTGCTGGGGTGGAGGTGGGACAGAGGTGGTGATGGATGGGGTGCGTAAGAACCAGAGGTGGTAGAGGCAGATGGTGACAAAAAGCTAGAGGTAGTGATTGAGGAAAGGAGCCAAAGGAGTGAAAAGGGGTAGGGGGTGATAAGAGAGAGCCAGCGGTGTGATGCAGGAGGAGGATATAAGTGGAATCCAGAGATTTAGAGGAGAAAGAGTTTAAAAGGAGAGAATCAGGTGTGATGGGGGAAATGTGTATGATAGAGAGCAAGAGAGAATATTAGAGGAGAGAGAGGAGAGAATATGCAAAGGGATAACTGGGGGTAGAATGACTCAGAGAGAGGGTGATGGGGAGAAGTATGAGAAGGGATAACTGGGGGTGAGGGTTTGGGGATGATGGGTTAGGGAGACAACCTGGAGGGGATAGAATATGAGAGGAAGAAAGTGAAATGAAATGGTTGAGAGGGGGTGATAAAGTCAGTGTGGAAATGTTTGGGAGAGGTGGGAGGGGGAGGGTGGCTGTTGGGGGAGAAGGGACCTAGGTAATGGGGATCAACACAGTGAAGAAAGATGAAGGGTGAGAGAAACAATGGCAGGGAGAATGGGAAGTATAGTATTATAGAAACATAGAAACATAGAAATGACGGCAGAAGAAGACCAAACGGTCCATCCAGTCTGCCCAGCAAGTTTCGCACTTTTTTTTTCTCATACTTATCTGTTACTCTTCGCTCTTAGTAACCTTTTGGTTCTATTTCCCTTCCACCCCCACCATTAATGTAGAGAGCAGTGTTGGAACTGCATCTAAGTGAAATATCTAGCTTAATTAGTTAGGGGTAGCAACCGTCGCAATAAGCAAGCTATACCCATGCTTATTTGTTTACCCAGACTATGTAATTCAGTCCTTGTTGGTTGTCTGTATATAGATCCACTTTTCTTCATTCCCCCTGCCGTTGAAGCAGAGAGTTATGCTGGATATGCATTGAAAGTGAAGTATCAGACTTTCTCCCCTGCCGTTGAAGCAGAGAGTTATGCTGAATATGCATTGAAAGTGAAGTATCAGACTTTCTCCCCTGCCGTTGAAGCAAAGAGCTATGCTGGAAATGTGTGAAGTATCAGTATTTCTCCCCTGCCGTAGAAGCAGAGAGTTATGCTGGATATGCATTGAAAGTGAAGTATGAGAATTTTTCCCCTGCCATTGAAGTAGGGTGGGCCAGGTGTTACGTGTGCCGGCCGTGGCAGACCTGCGGCCCAGCCCCCTCACCTCTCTCTGGCGAATCCAGTGCCTGGTTCCTCATCTCTGGTGGCAGTGGGCCGCCGGCTCCATCCTCGGGCCGCCCCCGGTGCCTCAGCTTCAGCTACAGATTCCTGTGCTCTGCGTCGGGCCTTTCTGCATGACCCGCAGAGAGACATTGCCATCCAGCGCTGCGCCCCTCCCTAGGCGTGCATACGCACATGACTGATCCTTATGAAGGGCCCGCAGCGGGAACCTGGCCTCAGCCCCGGATGATAACATCACCTGAGCTCCGGTACTTAAGGCCGGGCTCGGCTCCCAATGATCGCTGTTGCAAAGGTCTCCACGCTGGTCGTGTACTTGCCTCCTGGTGATTCTCCTGCGTTCCTGGTTCCTGATCCTTGCAAGTTCCTGTTCCTGTTCTCCTTCATTCCTGCATTCCTGATTCCTAACCTTTCCTTGGATTGCTTTCTCGGACATGGCCTCTGCATTGCCTGACCACACCGTTGACTATCTCCAAGCCCAGACCTCTGCATTGCCTGACTACGCTATTGACTCTCTCCAAGCCTGGAACTCTGCATTGCCTAACCATGCTGTTGACTCTCTCCAAGCCTGGACCTCTGCATTGCCTGACTACGCTATTGACTCTCTCCAAGCCCGGACCTCTGCATTGCCTAACCATGCTGTTGACTCTCTCCAAGCCTGGACCTCTGCATTGCCTGACTACGCTATTGACTCTCTCCAAGCCTGGAACTCTGCATTGCCTGACTACGCTATTGACTCTCTCCAAGCCTGGAACTCTGCATTGCCTAACCATGCTGTTGACTATCTCCAAGCCCAGACCTCTGCATTGCCTGACTACGCTATTGACTCTCTCCAAGCCCGGACCTCTGCATTGCCTAACCATGCTGTTGACTCTCTCCAAGCCTGGACCTCTGCATTGCCTGACTACGCTATTGACTCTCTCCAAGCCTGGAACTCTGCATTGCCTGATTACGCTATTGACTCTCTCCAAGCCTGGAACTCTGCATTGCCTGATTACGTTATTGACTCTATCCAAGTGCGGACCTCTGCATTGTCTGACTACATCATTGTCTCTCTCCTCATCCAGACCTCAGCTCTACCTTGCCACTGCTTCCTGATTGCTGCCAGCCCTGACTCCAGCTTGCTCTAAGACACCTCTTCAGTCCTCGTCCTGGACTTGGCCTATTCAGGCTTCGGCCTGCTCTTGCTCGGGCGCCCCCTGTCTGACTTTGGTTCTATTGGCGCCCGGGTCTCCAGGACTCTGCCTCATCCAGTACAGACTTCTTCATTCCACTGTTGCTGCCTCTGGGCTGACTCTCAGTCCTTCCATTGACGAAGACATATGGAGGCCCACCTAAGTCCAGCCGGCCCAGGTACCCAAAGGCTCAATCCGCGGGGAACGAGGGCTGGTATTGATGAAGCACCAGCCGGCCTCCATCCTTCAGCCCACTCTGCCTGCCGACAGTGGGGACCCGTAGGATCCCTCCTACGGGTAGCGTCCAACCCCACCTTGGCCCAAGGGGCCATCTCCGGCGCAACACCAGGGAAAACTAGAGGGTGAGTGATAAAGGATAGGAGTGAGGGAGAATGAGGGATGAAATCTAGGTGTGAGAGGATAGAACGAATGATCCTGATGTAAGGGAGAAATTTAGTCAGAGAAGAAAGAAATGAAGGAAAATTAGACAAAGGAAAGATAGATGTCAGATAGGGAATGAAGTGATGGAAATAGGAGAGAAAAAATAAAATTGAAAGGAGAGCCTGGAAAAGGAAATAAGGGAGGACAAATGAGGAAATCAAGAAAAAGTGACAGGCCAATACAAAAGAAACACCAGCCAGAGAACAAAGGTAGAAAAAGGCATTTTATTTTTAGTCTAGTGACTGGAGTACATAATGCAGTGTTCTAGTTAGAAGCTGTATGCCTCCTGGAGTAAACTGGATTCTCTACATGCTGTGATAGCTTTTATTGAATCAATGCAAGTACTATCCAAAAATACTAATTATGAGCTATCGAGACAAATAGGCCCCTTCTGCAGATGTGAATAATGTCTTTGATCTAACATCTGAAGAAGGGACCTCAGTGGTTTTATAAGCTCCTGTACAATAGTTTTAAATAATTTGTATGCTGATCCAGTGAAAGGGTTCATAATTTTCTTAAAATTCCATGATTAAAATGTAATTTTTGTTGAAAAGTTATTCTATATTCTATGTAAAATTTATTTTTGTTATATGAAGAGAGGTGGTAGAGGGTTAAATAATTTTGTGGAAACAAAGAGTGACTCATCAAGTGGAACAAAGCTGGTGAGAGCTCCTTGAACAAAACTGGCAGCACATCACTGATCATGTAGAAATCACCTAGCACAGCGTATCCTCTCAGCTCTTTCAGTATGGTAGGTGCAGATATTTTAAATTGTCCTTATAAAGCCAACTGGTTCTCAGTAACACTAGTGTTCTGTGCTTTTTACAGGATCATTCTTGGGGGGATGGGGAAGGGGGGCTTGATCGTGAATGCGGAATTTAATTATCAAAATCTCAGGGTGAGACTGCACGTGCCTGAGTTCTACGGACCCATGCCCCAAGTCTAAGTATCTAGCAATGTCTCTGGATATGGGAAAATAAGCCTTTTTCAATGTAAGCATTAATAATAGCAGTCATGGAATCAATAAGAACATTTTCTGCTGCTTTCAGTACTTTTGACTGAGAAGTGTCCACTGAACAGGTAGGAGACTGTACCTTCATTAGAGGAACCAAACCCTTTATAGCACTGACCAATTTAAACTCTAACCAAAGGTATAAGGTGGAAGAAGTTCTATCTCCTTGACTGGTCAGTGAATTCCCAGATCTGCCCTCAGACTGAAGAATTTTAGAAATTTTGTCTGTAAAGAAGTGAGTACAGGTAACAGGTTCCAATGATGGGGACAAAGGGGAAAACAACTGATCCGCTGGTTGGGTCAGATCTTTCACAATGGCGAAAAGTTGCCTTATCTCACATTGACTTAACTCTATTCTGGATTGATAAAAGCTAGGTATGTGCATTCGTTGCTCCATGTGTTTCGGCGGTACATGTATATCTCAAAAATGGATAGTAGCCGCTCAAAACTGATGTTATGCGTATATGCAGGCGGCAACCCACAAACATGCATACCATCAGTTTTGCTTGCCTATTATTCATTCACGAGATATGTGTATACCACCAAAACAAATGAAATGAATGGAGCAACAAATGCTCATCCCTAATAAAAACCTTATTTAACAGTCATGTTATGCCTGTTGGCCGCAGACAGCTGTGACCGTGAGCGCTCACCTCCTACACTGCCTTCCTGCCCTCCCCGGGGCTACTCGCTACAAGGGCTTGTCTGCAATGCTGCGTTCCGCGGGACTCTCCTTGGCGGCATGGATGCTGCTGCTCCTTGCTCTGACGCTGGGCCCTCCTAGGCATGTGCATGCATCACAGGCCCCACCTATGAAGCCTCTTCGGTGGGAACCTCGGGGGTGCCCCGCTTTGATGACATCATCGGCCTTCCCTTTTTAAGCGCCAACGCCCCCAGGAAACTGACTTGGCAACAAGTTCCATCCTTGGACTCAACTGCTGCGGAAACTCCAGTCGTTGTCTGTGGCCTTCCTTGGACCCTGTTTGGCACCCGCTCCTTAGGGGTCAGTGTATGCTACCCGAGGACTTGCTCCCCTGGCCTACCCCACTCCTTGGGCTGGCCCCACGCCTCTTGGGCTCCATCCTTCCTGGCTGCAGCTACCTGAGTCTCCTCTGGATTCACAGTATCGTGAGTCCCTCATCGGGCCTCCTCGCTCTTCAGGGCTGTGCCCGCATCTATGTTATAGACTGGCAGCGCTTGACTGCTCCTCAGGCTGCGCTTACTCTATGCTCAACCTAGTTCAGCCCCGCTCCTTGGGGTTGGATCCCTGCTTGTACCAGCTTGTCTCCTGTCCCGATCCTCGGGTCAACTCCAGCTTTCTCTCTGGCTACACCTCCGTTCTCCGGGTTCTACTACCTTCAGCTGCCTGGGCCAGGCCTGGACTACCTCACCCCGTGGGTGGTCTACATTCCTGGTCTCTTCCTCCATGCTGCAGCTGCGCCCCCTTGGGACCGACCTTCCAGAACCTCCTACAGCCTACCACCCTGTGGGGGTTAGCTAAGCGACCTTGGGACCTCGCCATCACTTGCCAAGAGTTTCCTCCTGTGCTGGTATTCCGCCTCCCGACGGCGCGGACCTGTGGGGCTCCTCCCCACAGGCAGTAACAACTCACGCATCGGGCCAAGGGTCCACCAACCCACAGATCATAACAAGTCTAAACAGCAGCTTTATAGATATTAAGGCAAGTTGAATACTTCAGCTTATCTGATTCCAATCTTGTTTTTCACGACAGATTCTCTTGTTTTAAAACATGCAGTTCCTAGGTAAACCAAGAAAAGAATTTGGGACAAGAAACCAAGTGGGTTTTCATGGGAATTTATTCTTTGAACACTCAAAATAATAAGGCATCCCATCTTTTGATCTGTTCTGTCAGGGAGGCTTGAGATCGAAACACAGGTTCCCAATTTTATGTAAAAAAAAACAAACATGTGGCTCAGTTTTGCTGCTAAACAATGCAGTGATAAAGAAGACGAGCATCCATGAGAGAAGGCAACCCATTAAAAATATTTAAACTTACCCAAGCAGTTTTCAATGGAAATATTACATGCAGAGAGAGCAAGCATAATCTCTATGGGTAATTTTTCCAGGGGCAATTTTGCTTTAATGGTGCAACAATGTGGGCAGTTCTGATCATTGCCCCCCATTATGACTGACAATTTCAAATGCCAAGGAAAGATCTAATAGAAAAGATCCTGCATTATTACCCCTATTCAACCTTGAGTGGAGAATATCATAATGCTTCTTTATAAATCCATGGTGCAAGCATATCTAGAATGTTTTCTGGAGTTCTGGTCATCCCATCTCAAAAAAGATATAGCAGAACTCAAAAAGATGCAGAGAAGGGCAACAAAAAATGATAAGAGGTATGAAATAGTCCTCATATGAAGAAAGGCTTAACAGGTTAGGACTCTGGTTCGGAGAAGAGATGAACTGAGAATGGATATGATAAAGGTTCATAAAATCATGAGTGATGTGAAACAAATTAACAGGAAAAGTTATTTACTCTTTCAAATAGTACTAGAACTAGGGGACACTCCTGGGAACTAACTGATAACAAATTTAAAACAAATTTAAGAAGGCATTTTTTTTTTCTGGCAATGTATAAAGCTGTGAAATATGTTACCAGATGATACAGCCAAGGCTAGTAGCAGAGCTAAGTTTAATAAAGTGTCAGGGCAAGTTCCTGGAGCACAGCCGGGTAGATCCAATGCTCAAGTCTTCTTTTGCGAGGTGGCGGACAGGAGTGGAGGTGGATCAGGAACTGCGAAGGCCCTGGCTATTTTTCTTGAGGGCAGGAGGTGGTCAAAAGCTCTCAAGGAAGCCTGTTTGGTTCTTTTATTTGTTTTGCCGATTTTTGGAGTGTTTAAATGTTTTGGGTTTTTTTCAGTTTGGTAAATGAACTGAACCGAATAAAACATTAAATCAACCAAAGAACAACCTCTTCCCCCCCCCCCCCCCCCCCCAAAACAAAGAACAAACTTTTTTTTTTTTCATGCACATATCTACTCTGTCTATACAAAGGATATAGGAGAAAGCAGAAGAAATACTGATGTGGAGTCAAAATAATGTACTGTTACATCAACGCTGAGCTTGTGATGAGAGAAATTCTGCAATCTCCCTAAGTATGTAAGGTAGTTAAGCATGAAATGTCAGATGTGAATATCATTTGCCCTGGGAAACACAGCAAGATTTATCTGCATTGCTAAGAGTGTTGTAAATGATGTGGTTTTATTCACAGAGCACAGACAGAGGCATTCCATCAGGCTGAGTGTCCCACTTACACACTTTTTTAAATACTTCAAGTCAGGTGTTTTTATCAGTGTTTATAAGAATCCTTTGTACTTGTCTTATTGCAGATTGAAAAGAACTTGTAGTAGAATCTATCATTTTAATAAGAATGTATTAAAGCATGTCAAACAAACAGTTGTAATATAGTAAGAAAATCCTCCAATAACAACATCATTGCACTCATGAAATAAAAAATCCAGGTGCTTTAATACAGTACAGGCCGGATTTATGGTGCAAGAGCCACGTACTGGAAATTCCAGCTACCTTGTTTTTCTGAGTGAGTTGCTCATAATGAAATGCCCCCTGTAATGGACTTTTCTCTGTAGCTTTTATAATATTACTTGAATTGCTTTTGTGCATTTCTCTTGTACACAGACGTACAGTAGGTAATCTTATGTGACATCGTATAGCTGGATCCTTATAATGTACTGTGGCAAACCACACTCAGACAGTGAAACAGACCGCTAACCGCTATTCAGAATAAAGTCTACAGGAGCAAGGCTATGAAGAATATGACTTTAATTGCTTTAATTATCTCAAAACATGGCAGTCACAGTGCACTGCATTTCAACCATGCAATTCTTCTCAAGGGGGAACAATAACTACTGCCACAAAAATAATAAATCCTGCGCCATTATGTGCTTGAGTTTATAAACTCGGAGACCATAATTCATAGCAGAGAAGAATCAGAGCATGGTAATGGTGCCAGATTTCTTATTTTTATAAAAGGCGTTAATGTCGTCCCTGGAGAAAGCAAGGTTGAATTCATGCAAGTGGAGACTGCTGCACTTTATGAGAATTAGAATCAACTAGCTCACAATTTTGCTAGCCAATGGCACTTTTGTTTTGGCTACCATTATGTGTACAGCAATGTATACATCTGATGCACTCGATTCAAATGATGATGATTATTATTATTATTATTATTATTAATAATAGTAGCAGCTTGGACCAGTTTTTATCTATGAGTGCCTACTCCATTATGAAATGCTTGCAGTGTTTGTATAAGGTTGGCTCCTTGATGTTTTCTTTAAATTGTTTCTCTCTTTTATTTCTCTGGGTTTCAGCCTTTGACTTCTTTAGAAGAGATCTCTAGTGATGTGCTGGAGTGGGATTCCTGGGGACTTCTCAGGAGCCCCTTGTCATATTATTTTATGAACACAGAGGGAGTGTCTCCCCAAGCAGAACAAAGTTGGTAGCAGCCCCTCGATAAATTAAGCAATACTTTGCAGTTAATGCCCTGTCCAAAGGAGATGAGGGCCCAGACAAACATTAACTATCTAGAGATACCCGGTTTAGATATAATTTATTGCTTCTATACAATGACAACTATACTACACAGAGGACATTTTAGCATTTCTTTTTTCTTGAGGTTTCTTAAAAAGCAGGGGTTGCCATGAACATCTGAAACAAGTCGATGAAAGAGGAACTCTTGTGGATTAGTGTCCTGTATTTGAACCAGATTTCTTGAAATCAAACAATACTTTCATCTTATAAAACAGACGGCACAGTTTTATTTCAACACTAATTTTAGAACACCTATAGTTGTGATCTATACTATATCTGCTGAGCCAGTTTTCTTACGGTAGTTTTAATCTGTTTGCAGATAGGCTCATTTCTTTATTCTATACATAACATAATAGGATGCCATAATAAACAACCTAAAGTTTTCTACACAAAAAAAAAATATGATGGCGGACGAACACCTCACAGGCCATCTAGTTTGCTGACTTTTCCCTCTCCTGATATTTGGCTCAGTATGTGGTGGCGGTGAAAATGGCAAATAGAATGTTAGGAATAATTTGGATAAGAATAGAGAACAAAACTGAGAATATCATAATGCCTTTGGACAGTTCCATGGTGCGACCACACCTTGAGTACTGTGTATAGTTCTGGCCGCCCCATCTCATAAAAGACATAGCAGACACAGAAAAGGTACAGAGAAAGGTGACAAAAATGATAAAGGGGATGGAAAGGCTCCAATCCATTATGAAGAAAGGCTAAACAGATTAGGCCTTTTTAGCTTGGAAAGAGACAACTGAGAGGAAATATGATTGAGATGTATAAAATCATGAGTGGGGTGGTTCGAGTAAATAGGGAGCATTTATTTACACTTTCAAGGACTAGGGGACACTCCAGGAAACTAGTAAACAGCAGATTTAAAACAAATCATACGGAGTATTTTTTTCACTCAGCGCACAAAATAGCAATGGAATCTGTTGTCAGAGAATGTGGTCAAGGCAACTAACACAGTGGGGTTCAAAAGAGGATTGGGCCAAGTTTCGAAAGGAAAAGCCCATACATAGTTATTTGTCAGGTAGACTTAACAAATCCAGCACTTATCTCTCGGCATGAGATACAAAAAATGGATCAAATATTGGGGATCTGTCAGGTGCTTGCGACCCGCACTGGCCACTGTCAGAGACAGGATCCTGGGCTTGATGGCACTCCTTATGTTTTATTGCAATACTGCAGAGACCTTATTTGATCTTAGACTTTACCAACCACTAAAGACCCTTCTGTATATATATATCTCAGGCTGCCACCACATCCATTAGGAGGCTGCAACATTTATCTACCTCTATTCCTATGAAGAACACTTTCCTTGTGTTATTCCTGAGCGTACCACTTTCCACCTCATATCATAACTCCCTATTACCTACAGTACCTGAATGTAATCCACTTTGAAGCGCTGCAAAAAGTGGAATCTAAATTCAAATAAATAAATAAATAGATATTCTAGAACTTCTTTTCTGCCAAAAACTGATTCTAGCCATTTCAAACTTATTTGCGCTGCACCTCGAATATCACAGCTAAGTTAGCAGGATATGTTTATCCAGCTAGCTTTTTTAGCAAGATATTCTTTAAACATCTACCTTGAAGCTGTCTATGCATAGTGTGCTATTTTGATGATGTCCATATTCAAAAGCATGTAGCCAAATAATGAAGAAGTTACCCAGCTAAATGAATATTTTGGCACATATCCGGCTAAATTGTAGCCAGCTAATAAGTTAGGGGGGCTAGAATTTAGCCGGATAAGTTAGGGGCATTCCTGGGATGTAACCAAGAGGAGTTAGCAAGCTAAGTTAACCAGCTAACTCCAATATTCAGTTAGCTGACGACCTAGCCAGTTAAGTCTGGTCAGGACAAAGACCCATCCTAAAGTTAGCCAGCTATAGTCAGTCAGCTAACTTTAAGACAGCCGGCTATATTCAATAGTATGGCTGCACTATTGAATATGCCTCTAAAGTTAGCCTGATAAGTTTATCCGGCTAACTTTGCTATGCAGACTGTGTCTGATTACGGACCTCTTAGAACATATTCTCTTTAGGTGGGTTAACTCTAATTTTACCTGAATAAAAGGCATCCAAATATGTGCAAATTTACGTCTTACAGCTATGCTAACACTCTCTGAAGCAATAAGAAAAGAATCAATAAAACAAATGCAAACTGGTTAATAGGGATGTGAATCGTATTTCTGACGATTGAAAATATTGTACGATATTTTCAAAGTCGTCAGAAATCGGGGGCTCCCCGAAACCGATAGGAAAACCCCACAAAATTGTTCGTGGGGTTCTCTTTTCGTTTTGGGGGCGGGTGGGAAAAACAGCACACAAAAATAACCCCTAAACCCACTCCGACCCTTTAAAACTAATCCCTTAGCTTCACCCACCCTTCCGACCCCCCCCAAAACATTTTACAGGTACCTGGTGGTCCAGTGGGGGTCCCGGGAGTGATCTCCCGCTCTCGGGCCATTGGCTGCCACTAATCAAAATGGCGCCGATGGCCCTTTGCCCTTACCATGTGACAGGGTATCCGTGCCATTGGCCGGCCCCTGTCACATGGTAGGAGCACTGGATGGCCCACACCATTAAAGATGGCGCCGGCCATCTAGTGCTCCCTCCATGAGACAGGGGCCGGCCAATGGCACGGATACCCTGCCACATGGTAAGGGCAAAGGATCACCAGTGCCATTTTTATTAGTGGCAGCCGATGGCCCGAGAGCGGGAGATCGCTCCCGGGACCCCCACTGGACCACCAGGTACCTGTAAAAGGTTTTGGGGGGGGGGGGGAAGCTAAGGGATTAGTTTTAAAAGGTCGGGGTGGGTTTTTTATTTATCGGCTCGGGTGCAGCCGATAAAAAAAAAAACCCGATCGGGCAGGACGAAAAAAAAATCACGATGTGAATCGGAACCGGAATCGGATCCGATTCTGATTCACATCTCTACTGGTTAAACAAAATGGAAAGATTATGTTAATCACATATAAAAAGAATACAACCTATTCTGACACAATGAAATAAACTCACACATGCATAACCGAATCAAAACATTTTCTACAGCCATTCTTTTAATGATATATTCAAAAGAAAGTTATCGTTCAATAACCAAAATCTACACAGCTATCTGTGGTTTGACAAGTACATAAGAAAATATACAACATGTACACTGTGTAGAGGTGCGTACACAAGTGAAAGAAACAGATGTTTTGTGCACTCACCTTTGGTAGAGCATACTTTGGAAGTTTCATCTGTACAAAATCATTTCGACGGTAAGATACATAGTATTTGGTCCGATTTTCTGATGATACCTGGGGTGAAAAGGAAAAAAAAAACCTTTTATACTGATTTACATGCTTTTTAGTGACCTCATTCTATTCTGTTTCTCTAAAACTCACTGCCATGAACTTATTGTCCTGTGCTAACCGGGATAGCACTTATCTTGGACTTTTTATCACACATGCTGTTCGTGGCAACAGACAACATGAAACTGATGTCATCAATATAAAGACAATAACATTTCACCTTGAATAAATTGAATTTCCTTTCAGTTTAGTTTATATTTCTTAAATTGCAATAGCTCACATTTGCACCTAAGCAGGTTAAGAATTATTACAGCACAAGAGCATGTTCTCTGCCGAGATCAGCAGCATATGTAGTCCCAGTCAAGGTTCAGTTCCCTAAGAAAATAAACTTCCACAATGCAACAATTCAGATATAGAATTTTTGGGGGGATTTAATTGCATGCTTTCTAAAGCTGTAGTTAAAGATATGAATATTCAACAGAGCTACATGTGTAAAATGAACATATAGTAAGGCTAAGTAGCTTGTATTCACACACGTGCTATTTAATAAACATCAAAAATACATGCGTATTTTCAGTTTCTCTTGCACTTTTACTTGAGCAAAAAAGGAGCGGTCCATGGGTGTTCAGGGACGGGGCCATGAGTTATGTGCGCAAGTTGCTATTTTATAAGAGATTTATATAAATACATTAGACAACTTATTCACGCAGTTTTATACCTGCTAATTATCTAGTGCAAATGATAAACTCATCTGTCATCTCCTACTGTTGGGTGGGAAGTCTGAGAGAACTGGAGATGGACTGGGTAAACTGATGGAGGTATCGACAAACTGGTGCTTTCAATTACATGTGACTTCTGCATAGATATTAGGGTTTTGCGTGAGCAAATTTTCTTTTTTTGTGCATAAAATATATGCGCATATGTTTATAAAATAGATAGGAAAAAAAGTGTGCTTCCAATGCATTGCAGGAATGCACGCGTAACCAAAGATATGCACATACCTGATGCATGCAGGTTATAAAATACTAAATAGATCTCTCACAGCCATATATGTGCATATATGGGACTGCACAGAGCTGTTTGAAAATTATCCTCAACGTAAATTACAATTTAGATATAGTAGATAGGTCCCTGCCCCAGAACTGACCTAGAATTAGGGAGGATGGCTTTCAAGCCTACTCGTGGTAGAGCATTTATGTGCATAAATGAGATTTACCCAAGTATTTTATAAAGTGTGTGGTGGGATCTGCACAGTTTTATAAAAGACCAGGTAGTTCTGCTCTGAAAGTATGTGCACATGTTCGATACGCATTAATATTCACAATGCATTAAAAGCACAGACTTTTTCTACCCATGCATATTTTATATGTGAACAGATAATATAGTCACGTTAAAAACCCTGATTTATACATGTTGAAGTATATTTTAAAAATATGCATGTGTACATGAAATCACCAATTAGCTGATATCTCTGCCGGTTCACCTAGTCCGTCTCCAGTTCACCTAGATCCTCTAGTACTTCATTCTTAACTCCCCCCCACCCCCAGTTCACTCAGATCTCCCACCCAAAAATAGCAGACAACAGCAAGTCTGATTATCTCTTGCACTAGTAAATTAGCGGGTATAAATGTGCACCAATAAGTTGGCTAATGGATTTGCAAAAGTAGCAACTTTCTAAAGAGTCAAGGGGGGTGGAAGATGGGTAGGGTCTCAGCGTTTTGCTTTCAGGGAACATACATTCTTTACTAAGAGAGGTAATGATCTTATACAAGCTATCCATAGGTTCTTAGGTAAGAGGATATGCTGGGAAGACAGGTTTTACCACAGTTAGATTGAGCTTACCAAGGATTGTGAGTCTTTTTCATTTCTCATTATCTGCAATATCATGAGTCTTAGAGATGTTGGGAAGATTCTGTCATTAAATGTAGGTAAGAGAACTTTAAAACATGCACGAGCGCACCCATATAAGCGTGTATATGGGCATGCGTGCTCATGCGCATGTATTTTATATCTTGAGCGAAAATGCGCGTGCACATTGTAAAATACATATAAATCTACCCTACAGCATGATTGTGTATCTAAAAGATACACGGATTGTATTTTGACTTATCCGGCTAAGTGGCATCAAAGCCATCGCTTACAGGCCGATACAGTAAAGCACGGCCGCGGTTACCCTGTTTCTAACCCGCTTTGTACGCACAATTTGGCCGCGTAAGTCTAACCCGCGATTCAGTATCCGGTTTTACGCGTCCTTACCTCTTCTTGAAATTGACGCATATCCCTTTCTGCCCGCGGCATGTATATGATATGTTAATGATCAGATTAGCTATTCCTTCCGATACAGTAACGTGCGCCCCGATTATCGCCTTTTTAACCAGCTGTTTTGCCGCGTCTTTAACCTGCTAATTTACTGCCTACCCTGACCCTGGTGTTAGTGTGGTGAACTTAGCTGCCCAGTCCCAAACCAACCTAATCCACAGAAAAAAATGCTTCTTGCACAAGGGGGAAAATTTTTTACAAAAAATAAAGCAAGGCGCAGGGTGAAAATCATTTCTGGATTACGCTTGGGCATCGAGGATTGCCAGCTTGACAAGCTTCAGGCAAGCCCCAGCAGAGAGAGACAAAATTTCACGGGCAAACTTTCCCCCAGCCCCCGCTCACCTGCCCTGGCCGCGGCCACGCAAGCCCCCAGCAGCAGCAGCAGAAGGGCGTCCATGGGTGCCCGTCTCCTGTGCGGGCGCTCTGACAGCTCTGGAGCAGCCCCAGTCCTCTCTCCCCTCCTCCCGAGGCGTGCACTGTGGCTCCCCTGCCTCCCGGGGGCAGCCAGCGGCGAGAGCGGCTTCAGCAGCCCGGGGAGGATCGGGCGCTCCCTATGCGAGGCGGCTCCCAGCAGCTCCCACCGGCGAAAGTGCATGAACGCACGCCTGTATGCCCAACTTGGGCGCTCAAGGCAGCAGCCGCATGAACACGCGCCATGACCTGAGTGCCCGGCTGGACGTCCGTGGTCACAGCGCTCGTTCATGCGCCTGCTGCCTTGAGCATCCAAATTGGGCGTACAGGTGTGCGTTCATGCGCCTGCTGCCTTGAGCACCCAAATTGGGTGTACAGGCGCATGAACGCACGCCTGTACGCCCAATTTGAGCGCCCAAGGCAGTAGGCGCATGAACGCGCGCCATGATCTCGGATGTCCAGCCAGGCACTCAGGTCACGGCGCGTGTTCATGCGCCTGCTGCCTTGAGCGCCCAAATTGGGCGTACAGGTGCCCGTCCGAAGGAGGAGGAAAATCGGAGTTGCGCGCACAGGTGCTTTGTTGCACTCCCTGCCGCCGATCGCTGGCTGCTGGGGCTTGCTGCTGCCAGTGCTCAAGCAAACGAGAGTGTGCCTGGCACTGCCGCACTTTTCTTACGCGTCCTTACTGTATCGGCCTGTTAGACAGATAAGTTGTAAAAAATGTTACTTATCCAACCAAATAGCGCTGTTTGAGACTTATCCAGCTAAGTAAAATAGCTGGATAAGTAAAAGAAAAGTGTCATTAGCTGGATAAGTAAAATAGCCAGCTAACTAGTATTTGAAAACTTATCTGGCTATCTTACTTATAGCAAACAAATAGGCAAGAGAAGTGCAGAGCAGATTAAAGATCCACACAGATGTTTTATTCACATTTATACATTTTTACTTGGTACGGCAACACTGTTTTGAAATACACATAATCATTTCAAAGTGGGTCCCCCGACACGGACCCCGTGTTTCACTGCAAGGCTGTGTCGGGAGGGACAAACATGAAAGTATCAAATCTCAATAATAACACTGTGGGACAATATACTGATGGGATAAAGCCAGTATAGAAACATAGAAATGACTACAGAAGAAGACCAACTGCCCATCCAGTCTGCCCAGCAAGCTTTTGCACTCTTTTTTTTTTCTCATACTTATCTGTTACTCTTGGCCCTTAGTAACCTTTTTGGCTCTGTTTCTCTTCCCCTCTCCATTAATGTAGAGAGCAGTATTGGAACTGCAACTAAGTGAAATATCTAGCTTAATTAGTTAGGGATAGTAACCGCTGCAATACTGCAATACTGCAATACCGCTGCAAAACCCATGGACGCCCTTCTGCTGCTGCTGCTGGGGGCTTGCGTGGCCGCGGCCAGGGCAGGTGAGCGGGGGCTGGGGGAAAGTTTGCCCGTGAAATTTTGTCTCTCTCTGCTGGGGCTTGCCTGAAGCTTGTCAAGCTGGCAATCCCTACATTGCCTCAGGTACAAAAACTTAGATTGTAAGCCCTCTGGGGATAGAGAAATACCTCCAGTACCTGAATGTAAACCGGTGTGATATCTCAATGGAGATGAATGTCGGTATATAAAAAAAAAAAAAAAAAAAAAAAAAAATAAGCAAGCTACACCCATGCTTGTTTACCCCCGACTATGTAATTCAGTCCTTGTTGGTTGTTGTCTGTATATAGATCCACTTTTCTTCATTCCACCCCTGCCATTGAAGCAGCTATGCTGGATATGCATTGAAAGTGAAGTATCAGACTTTCGCCCTTACCGTTGAAGCAGAGAGTAATATGCATTGAAAGTGACCCCTGGTTCTGCTGATTTTTTTCCGACGGAAAAGGTTTGTCGTTATCTTTGGATCATTACAACCTTTCAAGTATCTGAAAGTCTGTATCATATCACCTCTGGTCCTCCTTTCCTCCAGGGTGTACATACTTAGATTCTTCAATCTCGCCTCATAAGACATTCGATGAAGACCCTCCACCTTTTTGGTCGCCCTTCTCTGGACTGCCTCCATCCTGTTCTCTATCCCTTCATAGATACGGACTCCAGAACTGAGCATAGTACTCCAGGTGAGGCCTCACCAAGGACCTGTACAAGGGGATAATCACCTCCTTTTTCTTACTGATATTCCTCTCTCTATGCAGCCCAGCATTCTTCTGGCTTTAGCTATTGCCTTGTCACATTGTTTTGCCGACTTCAGATCAGATTTAAAGAAGCAAGCACATACCTGTGTCAATTTCAACATGAGGTGGCCGGGAGCGCAAAGATTAAAGGGATACAATGGTCCTTTAAATGCTGTGGTTTTGGCGCGAAAACCACCAACCAATTAGAGCAGATCATAGAAAGAAGCCAAGACTCCTGGGGTGGTTTTTAACTAATTGTTGGTGGTATTGGATTTTGGCACCATGGCCCTTTAATTTTTCCGTGGAATAATCATAGAGCCACGTTAGTGTCCCAATGCACCCTCAGGAAAATATCTGCACCTCACTCAAACATGTTAAAATAATGGGGTTGGCTTTTTCGAAGTCAGCCATCATATTTTATTAACATAGGGATAGATTTTCAAAGGGCTATGTGCGTAACCCCCAAAAACCTAGCCCTGCGCGCGCGAGCCTATTTTGCATAGGCTCGGTGGCGTGTGCAAGCCCTGGGACACGCGTATGTCCCGAGGCTTCGAAAAAGGGGCGGTCCGGAGGCGGGATCGTGGGTGGGACCATGGCATGGGGGCATGTCCGGGGGCGTGGCGGCGGTCCGGGGGCATGGCCGAGTGCCCCAACACAGTGGCCTGTGTCAGGGCCTGGCGTGACGGCAGCCAGCCGGTGCACATAACTCAATGAAATAAGGTAGGGGGGGATTTAGGGCTGGGGGGGTTGGTTAGATAGGGAGGGAAAGGTGGGGGGGACCAAAAAAAATGTTCCCTCCAAGGCCGCTCCGATTTCGGAGCGGCCTTGGAAGGAATGGGGAAAACCATAGGGCCTCCCCTAGGGCTTGTTGCGTGCAAGGTGCACAAGTGTGCACCCCTTTATGCATGCCAACCCTGGATTTCATAACATGCGCGCGGCAGCACGCACATGTTATAAAATCGGGTGAACATTTGTGCACGCTGGGTAGCGCGGACAAATGTACCCCCCGTGCGTAATATTAAAAATCTGCCCCATAGGATTTCCCATGCATAAGCTGCTTAGCATGCATTAGGAAATATTATAGAAACATAGAAATAGAGAAATGACAGCAGAAAAGGACCAAATGGTCCATCCACTCTGCCCGTGATGAGTCAGGTGAGGCAAATAACTTTTAACACACCTTTGCATTGGATTCAATGATGTGAACATTTTCTTAGGAGACAAGTGGGTGCTCTTAGAGTTATTAGAATCTATACCGTGATGTTGACATTTCTGAGGTGACTTGCAAATACAAGTGAAGGCATGACACCATCTGATTCCCAATCCTGCCATCACACAGTCTGCTTAGCTTCCTTGTGTCGCCTTCCCGAGAAGCTAACCTAACCAACATGACATCCCAACAGCCAAAGCCCTCACCATCTGTACATTATAGTTGATATTTTGCCTAGGTAGGTATAAGCAGGGCGCATCTGTGTATGGGTGCATGCAACCTCAAAGATACGCTAGCTTGGAATGACCTGTGAGCATTGTGGGAATGCCAAATATTGCACAGGCGCTTTACTAAAGACTGGAACTGAAGGCCTGCTAGGTGAGCACTCTAATGTCAGCAGTGGCTCTGAAACAGCTGAGGCAGTGCTGTTAGCCCATATGACACAAAGCATCCCAAATACAGGTGCATAACTTCACATGCACATGATTGTCAGCTCTGGGATGAGGCTATAAAATGGCAACTCTGGGATTAATACCTTAAACTGTCTGTCTCTAGTTTAGGTTGTGCTTTAAGCTTCAGAACTACTTGTGATTTCTGTTGCTCTCCATGTTGAAGGCCCAGCTGGGATCCATCACACCTATGGCGCTATCTCACCCACATGTGGGGACTAGGAAAGGGAAGGAGGAAAGTGATAGAAAGAAAAGTAAACAGGAATAAACAAGGATAGGCATCCACAGAAAACAGAAGATGAAAACAGAGAAGAGAGAACAATATGATGCGGCAAAATGGCAAAAGGCAAATATTTTTTATTTTAATTTAAATATCTCATTACCGTATATGTCATTTTGAAATTCTAGCTGTAATTGTTGACATCTGTTATTGGTGGTGTTTTACTCTTGTTCACACTATGACCTGTAATTTTGGGTGGGAGGTGTTGTAACTGCAGCCTTTGCTTCTCTTGACTGCACAATCTTTCCCTGTCTTCCTTAAGTCCATACGCAGAGCTTAGGATGTCTGAATGCGTATGATTGAGTTTCTAATCAGGGAAGGCATGACCAAGATGGCAAGCTGCAAGGAGCAGTAAAATTGCTTCTCCTGCCGCTCGCCTCTGAGCAGAGGGTCCCCCGATTTTTCACTACTGCCCGCCTTCTGATGCACCCCATAGCTCCCCACTGCTCCTCTTTTTTTTTTTTCATTGCCATGCTCTGCAATGATTGATGCTGTGGGCTCCAGCATACTCACAATCTTAGTTGTGTCTGCCTCCTCCTCCTCCGCTCCTAGATACGCCTCCAAAGTAAGGTGCAGGGCCACGTCACTGCAGGGACTGTGAGCACGCAGCAGCTCACAGTCCCCATATTCAGGCACCTGCACAATCACCCAGTATAGTTTGAAGAGGTATGCTAGCGGTAACAGAGGCCTGATGGGAGGCATCGGCAGTGGGGGGTAGGGGGAGGGTCACATGCCAGCAGCAAGGGGACAGAAAGGGAGAGGAAGAAGGCGGTATCACCTGCAGTGGTGCTGGTCAAGGGTTGGAGCGGAAGAGGCACCAAATTCTGAAGCTGCCGTGCTACCCCGCACCAGCCCTATTTATAGGCACCACTGCATTACTTGTTCCCTGTATTAATGGGGTTTGTATGCACCTCTGACACAACAACTGGCTCGGAACAGACAGAGAAGGAGGACCAACCACTGCACATTTTATGACTTTCTTTGATAAAGTGTTGCAATACAGCAAGAAAAGAGAAAGGCTGGGGAGAAATCCAGTGTTGAGTAAGATGAGAAATGAAAACCAAATCAACTATGACTTTTTTTTGTGATTGAACACAAGATGCTACATACATGTACGCTCCACCTCCTTGAACACAAGAACCTGAAACATAATGCAGAATGTAACATTTAAAACCTTGTTTACAACATTATTTTTCAGCGAAGCCCTTAAGGAGATGACTTATTAACTGGCAAACACAAGCCAAACCTCAAAGGGATTTACTTTCATTTTAAGCAACAGTTTGTCTATCATATGCGACCGCAAATAAAACTGACCTTTCAAGGGGGATTCGTCTGCAAAGTCTGGAAAATAAATACTAGCAGGAAAGTGGGAGCACGTTCCCCGGTGAAATGGCCTAATATTGTCTTGTCTAAGCAATCAAAGTGAACCTGCCTCCTCAGCAGCGGGCACACTTGCCTTGTACCCACAGGACTGCCAAGTTATATTGTTCGAGCGGTGTCATCCCAAGATTTCCCTCAGCATAGATTTACATCACCACTGTGTATATGAAATCATGTGGCGACAAGATTAATGTGACCCCTAGCCCTTAATTTATGATCCAAAAAAAAAAAAGGGAGAAATCCTTCAGCTGTCATCTGCCTACATTTACATTGCTGTAATTTGAAAGCATCTCCACACGCCTCAAGGGTCCCCTGTCTACGCTCTTGCCTTTAGGAAGACAGAAGGCCCACATTGTGCTTAGAATGGGTAATTTCCTTTAAAGAGATTGCCAACGTTTTTAATCTGTGTTGGCTTCCCTTACTAGAGCCCACGGATAAAAATCATTTGAAAATGCCATGGTGCCCGAATGTTCCTTGCATCACGGTTCATCCAGGGGCTTGTAAACAAACTGCCAACAGATGGATCCAGAGTGGAGGTTTTAAAAACTAAAACAAAATATATATATGGCCCAGGTCATAAATTCTGGGCCCTGTGCCACTAGTTGTGGCATCATTAAGCTTTTCCCTAAATCCTCACTTAACCTCTACCATTGGTTATATTTTGAAGATGGTGATGCCCTGTTTGCCTACTCATTTAAGTACCGTGTGGAGAAATGACCTCTAGTGGAGCGTGCCCTGTTCTGAATAGGACTGGTGACCTTTTTTCTAAGGGATTTGTGTTCAGAGGGAGCAGGACACGTCCTGGATAAAGCCCTATAAGTGTGTTGGTTCTTGCAGCGTAGCAGAGTCCCCTCCTTTACAGTGGAGGCTGGTGTGCCAAAGGACTGCTCAGTAATGCCCTGTGACTTATCCAGCGCCCTAGCAGGATTATGGGCACAGCCAGCTGCCAGAGCAATTTCCAGCTTTTTTGCTGAAGGATTCAGTGCTCTAGGGAGCACTACCTGGTGTTAATATAGTGGTCAAAACTGGAGACTGTGTTTGCCTTATTTTTAATTACAGGAGCTGTAACAGAGATTTTGTGATGTGTCTGTTGATCTTTCCCTAGTTTCTGAGACTCATTCTACTGTTTGTGTTGTTACTGCTGATTTTTACTGCAGATAAACCAGTGATGATGAAATAAAGATACAAGTTGGAAATATGCTGTATTGTGTGAAGCTAATTTTGTTGATCGCAAGGCCTAATTTCTCAAGAAGCAGCATTCTGAAGAAAGTTTAAGAAGGGGCGTCGAAGCTTCACAGTGAGGAAAGCAGTTTAGATGGTCACAGAGGGGAAAAAGCTGGTTTATTTACTTTTTCTCTTTCCTGCACACCATTATATTCCTAGCCAGGTAAATTCCAACATTTTATCTGACCAAAATTTTGTGAACCTACAAAGTCTGTGCCAGGATAGAAAAACCCCAGCATCCGGACTCTTTATTTTATTTGTCCTGAGCAGGGGCTACGTGTATAGAAAAGAGACAATTTTCATCCTATCAACATTGCGATAAAGTCTGCATGTACTTTTAACCCTTGGAATTAGCACAGATTTTCAAAGAGAACATACACATGGTCTTTTGCTTTGAAACTTGCTAGGGATACAAAAAGCCTGTAGGCATTTATACCTACTTTTTGTGAATGTATCTTCTTCATGGAAAATAATGTACATAGATTTGAAAATGAAATCTGCATGCCTTATTTTCCTCGCTGACCTAAACATGACTCCTGGGAATGCCTCCTCTAAATATAGCTGCAATTAGGCACCTCGTGGACCAACGTGGTTACTTATAGATGCATTGAGGAAGTGCAATTTTCAGATCCCAGATTTATGCATGCAAGGAAATCCTGATTTACCCACAGAAATGACTTAAAAAATTGTCCTCATATTGCTTAAAATACATGCCAATTTTGGATGCATCCTGGGCCTGCTCTCTGCCTTTTCTTCTAAATGCAGAATGGGACCTTGATTGCTGTACAGATATTTTAATTCCAGAATTTGTTAGGATACTATTCATGAGTTTTCTGCTTTTTGGAATTCCTTCAACTGACCAGTCACTTCATTTTTCTTTTATGTAGGTTTGGTAATTTTGCATTTCTTATGACAGGAAACTTATAAGGCCCGATTTTAAAAGGCCTGTGTAATACAAAAATAGGGATTACGCGCGTGGCTGGGCTCTGTGCACGCATTTTACAAACAGCCCAGCCACGCGTGTAATCCCTGTTATGCGCAGAAGTGCCAGGCCAAGTAAAAGGGGTGGGCCGGAGGCATGGCCTGGGTGGGGAGGGGAGGGCCGGGAGAGCGCCATTAGAAGCTGTCCCAGGGAAGCATGTGCCGGCAGCTGGCCAGTGTACAGAGTTAACTTCTGCTCCCAAGGTTTACTAAGTACAGGATAATAAACAAACCAACAAAGGACCTAATTTATTTAGGGGTAGATTTTATAATTTTGCGCGAGCGCGTACTTTTGTTCACGCACCAGGCGTGAACAAAAGTACGCTGGATTTTATAAGATACGCGCGTAGCTGTGCGTATCTTATAAAATCCGGGGTCGGCGCGCGCAAGGGGGTGCATATTTGTGCAACTTGCGTGCGCCGAGCCCAGCGCTCGCTGCCTGTTCCCTCCGAGGCCGCTCCGAAATCGGAGTGGCCTCGGAGGGAACTTTCTTTCCACCCACCCCCCCGCACCTTCCCCTCCCTTCCCCTACCTAACCCACCCCCCCGGCCCTATCTACCCCCCCCCCCCACTTTTGTTGGCAGATTTACGCCTGCTTAAAGCAGGCGTAAATCTGCACGCGCCAGCGGGCTGCTGGCGCGCCATCACCCGACCCGGGGGCTGGTCCGGAGGCTACAACCATGCCCCCGGGCCGGCGCCACGCCCCGGGCCCGCCCCCAAAACGCCGCATCACTCACGGCACGCCCCCGAAACGCCGTGTCACTCGCGGCACACCCCCGTCACGTGTGTCCTGGGGCTTGCTCGGCGCGCGCAGGGGGGGTTTGGGGTAGGTTTTCGGGGGGTACGCGCGTATCGTATGCTTCCCCTTTGAAAATCTACCCCTTAGGCTTTTCAGCCATTCTGTCTATGGGAAAAATGCTTAGTAAAGGAGGTCCGAACTTTGGTATTTCAAAAATGTATTTTGACTTAACACCTGTCACATCATTAAAAAAATAAAAGTTGTTCTTGGCAAGGCACAAAAGAAAAACAGCACAAATGATGTACAATTACATTTAAGGGTAGATTTTCAAAAGTATGCGCGGGCGTACATGTACACGCACTACCTGGCTCGCGCACATGTATGCCCAATTTTATAAAATCAGGGTTCGGCGCGCACAAGGGGGTGCACACTAGTGCATCTTGTGTGCGCTGACGCCCATGGGCATCCCCGTTCCCTCACCCCTTAACTAACCTTCCCAGCCTTTCCCCTAACCTTCCCCC
This sequence comes from Rhinatrema bivittatum, assembly GCF_901001135.1. NCBI lineage: Eukaryota > Metazoa > Chordata > Amphibia > Gymnophiona > Rhinatrematidae > Rhinatrema > Rhinatrema bivittatum. Next base: position 214,401,292 of record NC_042615.1, on the reverse strand, counting down.
CCCCAACCCCCCCCTACTCTAACCTCCACCCCAAAGTTTTGTTATACCTTTTGCATCTGCCTGGAGGCCTTTGTCCCCGCCCCTGCCCCACCCCCAGACCGCCCCTTTAGTAAAGCCCCGGGACTTAGATGTGTCCCGGGGCTTTACGTGCATCGTCGGGCCTTTATAAAATAGACCTGGCACACGTAGGGCTTTGAAAATCCGGCCCTTAATATTTTGAAAATATTTAAGTTCTGTGACAGTTTTGTTTCAACATTTTCTAATTAATATGAATTGTGGGCTTTTTTCGGTCTGGCAAGAAATTTAATGCCATGTATAAAGAACAATTCTAATTCAGATAGAAATTGTGGGCCGAATTTTCAAAACGTTACGTACGTAACTGGACTTATGCGCGCCGGGCCTATTTTAAAAAGGCCTGGAGACACGCGTAAAGCCCCGGGATGCGTCTAAGTCCCGGAGCTTTCAAAAAGGGATGGGGAGGGGGTGGCGTGGGGTGTTCTGGGGGCGGGGTTAGAGGCTCCCAGCACAGCGGCCATTTGCCGCTGTGCCGGGGATTGTGCGCCAGCAGTTGGCCAGCAGGCGCAACAAGGTAGGACAATTTTTTGGGGGGGCGGGGTAGTTAGTGGAAGGGAAGGTGGAGTGAGGGGTAGGGAAGTTCCCTCTGAGGCCGCTCCGATTTCGAAGCGGCCTGGGAGGGAACGGACAAAGGCAGCGCGGCTCAGTGCGGGTTCGGCGTGTGCAAAGTGTACAATTGTACACCCCCTTGTGTGCGCAGGTCTTAAAATCTAACCCTGTGCATTTGGCATAAAGATTTTTAAGTGATATAATTATATTTCCTATAAAGATTATATTTTAAGGTGGTAAATGAATACAGATTAGTGCTGCACATGATTCGGCCTAATTGAGTGGTAAAAGGTTGCAGATTGAAATCAGGCACTGAAGCTGTTCTATGCCAGACCTGCTTACTCTGATATTTTAACAGGATCTATTTATTTTAGTGCTTTGCTTCTCCTCCTTACATATGTAAATCCACCTTTGTGAGCAAATATACATATATATTAGTTAATTAGAGAAAACTTATTGGTTCTTTTTCTCTTCAGCTGTGATTCATAAGCGGCCTATAAAAGATAAACATTATTAAAAAACATGTACACATTTAATCAAAATAGCAGTTTTTTCTGCCACAGTGACTTGAACTGTAGACTCTGAATACATTTTTAAAAGCATGTTGTTTAAAGGTTTAGAGTTGGTGATGGATGGTAAATGCACTTTTTACGACTTTGTTTCTTGGGAGATAAATATAAAAGAATATTTAGTTATCAAGTATAATACTTATTTTGCTAACGTGTACTCTGGTTAAAATATGAAAAAGTAATACTTTTATATTTGCTAAGTCTTGGTAAATGTCAGACAGTGGTTTTATTCATGACTTTTGAGAGAACTATCATGCATGTTGAATGTTAGTGCTTGAATATTGATTTAGATTTACTAGATTTTATTAGATTTTTTAATGAATTTATGTTTGTATAATATAATCTGTTTTTATTGTACATCATCTTGAATGGAAGGTGATTTATCAAATCTATTAAACTAAACACAGCAGTCACACAGAGACAAGGCACATCTTTTGCATGAACTGATAAATATGGTAGCTGCCTATAAATTAAATTTATAATGACATTTTATTTCATTTTTAGCTCCATTATTAATATATGGTTTTCTTTTAGACAGATTTTATTTTAAAACCAAATGGATAAATTTTCATAACAGCTTTGCATTCGTAAACAGCATATATGTGGGTATATGAAGCGTAATTATTTCCCAAATGGGTCACATACATATGTAAATCCACCTTTGTGCAAAAAATATACATATGAAAAAAAATGGGCATGTTTAGGGAATGTTGGGGCATGGTTTGCACAAAAACATGTAACTTGCTATTTTATAAGGTTTATGCAAATATATTTGGCAATTTATTCATACAATTTTACACCTGCTAATTATCTAGTACAAATGATATCAAATTCATCTGTATTCTGCTATTGTTTGGTGGGAGTCCTGGGTGAACTGGGTGGAGATCAGGGTGAAGTATTAGGAGGGTTTTGATGAACAGGAGATGGAATGGGTGAACTGGTGAAGGTATCGGCAAACTTGGGATTTCAAGTACATGTGCATTTTAAAAAATATAGGGGTACATTTTATAAAAAAGCGCGGGCGCGTACTTTTGTTCGCGCACCAGGCGCAAACAAAAGTAGGCCGGATTTTATAAGATACGCGCGTATCTTATAAAATCCAAGGTCAGCGCGCGCAAGGGGGAGCACATTTGTGCACCATGGGGCAGATTTTAAAAAGTTGCGTGAGCGCGTACTTTTGTTCGCACAGCAGGCGCGAACAAAAGTACGCCTGATTTTATAAGATACGCGCATAGCTGCGCGTATCTTCTAAAATCTGGGGTCGGCGCGCGCAAGGCTGCGCAAAATCGGCAGCCTGCGCGCGCCGAGCCGCGCAGCCTGCCTCCGTTCCCTCCGAGGGCGCTCCAATTTCGAAACGGCCTTGGAGGGAACTTTCCTTCGCCCTCCCCGCACCTTTCCCTCCCTTCCCCTACCTAACCCACCCCCCCAGCCCTATCTACACCCCCCCCACCTTTATTCCCAAAGTTATGCCTGTTTGAGGCAGGCGTAACTCGCGCGGGCCGGTTGCCGGCGCACCAGGTTCCGGTCCGGAGGCCACGGCCATGCCCCCTGGAATGCCCCCGGGCCGGAACCACGCACGTGGCCATGCCCCCGGAAGACGCGCCGCCGCAACACGCCCCCGACACGCCCCAACACGCCCCCCCAGGAAATCCCTGGGACTTACGCACGTCCCGGGGCTTGCACGCATGCCGCCGAGCCTATGCAAAATAGGCTCGGCGGGCGCAGGGGGGTTTGGGGTAGGTTTTCATATTTTTGTGTGTGCATAATATATGCGTGCATGTTTATAAAATAGGTAGAGAAAGTAAGTGTTTTAAATAAATCATAGGTATTGGCATATAAATAACATCTGTGCCTATGTTGCAGGGTAGATATATGTGTTATAAAATAGTGTAGTAGCTTTCTGCATGGTCATATATGGGTATACATGGGTCCATGAGGTGTTCTTGGATTTTTTTTAAAGATGGCTTTCAAAAATTTTTATTTTTAAAAGAATACAGGATTTACTCCTTGCTGAGGTAACTGAGCTACAGTTAAGATAGTAATGCAATTGTGGTCCCTTATATGTGATTTAAGACATATTCAGGGCATGTTATGTATTATAATATTGTGTATTTACAATTTTTTTGTTTTACTTTTATAATTTTATTTATAATTTAACATTTATATTATTTTTATATTGATGTTTACATTTTTTATATTCTTGAAATAGGATTCACAGGTCATCTGTACAGTTTTCATTTTTCCTCTCTACATGCATGTGTATAAATAAGGTACATTCTGAGATCATATTTTATAATTTTAAAAATGTTTTTAGGCATTTATTTCATGGTTTTATTTTTGGTTTTCATTTAATTCCAATTGGTCCTTTCTGGATTATTTTTTATATTATGAGGGTACTTTTCAAAAGGATTTACATGCTTAAAACTAGGTTTTACACATGCAGATGTACTGTGCATGTGTAAGTGGCCTTTTGAAAATTGCTACAATAGATGCCATTGAATGTCAATACTGCTTCCAAACATAATTTTTTTTTTTTTTTTTTATATATCGACATTTGATCTCAATTGAGATATCACACCGGTTTACATTCAGGTACTGTAGGTATTTCCCTATCCCCAGAGGGCTTACAATCTAAGTTTTTGTACTCGAGGCAATGGAAGGTAAAGTGACTTGCCCAAGATCACAAGGAGTGACAGCAGGACATGACCCCTGGTCTCCTGGTTCATAGTCCACTGCTCTAACCACTAGGCTATTCCTCCTCCTTTGAAAGGTTAACTTTCAAAGGAGTTACACATGTAACTGTAATATATTTTCGTAGCAATTTTCAAAACCATTCCTGAGAAATACTTCAATAAAGTCATCTAAATATATATCTACAGTATTTATGCAATTTCTATGAAAATTTTCGGTAAAGTCCAGTTCCTCTGATCGGAATTAAAGGATATGCTTGTTGCTCTATGGTTTTTTGTCATATCTTTTCAGTGTATGAGTCAGATCCATATATAATAAATAATCTAAGATGGAAAGTCAGATGCAACAAGGCTGAAAAATCAGCTGAGAATGCTCTGATGGTAGCTGCTAGATTTCTCTTTTGTCTGCCTTATGCTTTTTTTCCTTTCATCTTCAAATTAAGCAAAAGTGGCAAGACACTGATGGCATTTTCAGCTGTTTCCCTACCCAGAATATTATTTAGAATATTCATACAGACATTTACAATTCTGTAGGAAATGCTTTAGGAATAGCTAGGAAGATTTTGTAAGATAAAGGAGCCTATACAATAAAACTCATGGAAAAAAAACCCCCAAAACTTAAAAATAACCGTGCAAGAAATGTAATGTGCATTTTAAAATGCAAGAAGAATGCAATAAGATTTAGCATTCTTGTAATAAAAAATGTCACCTATTGGTAGTAAAGTCACCTCGTGGTAAAAATATCACAGTTATCAAGCACAGAAACCCAAAAATATATTGGCTAAATAGCATCAGCATTTTACTTATCAAGGGACACAGTGATCCCAGAATACCAAAATTTCTTTGCCTTGAATACTCTAAAGTGTGCAGCAATGCCTGAACAGACTCTGTTACTGTATTGTACACATGTACAATACAGTACAGCCTCTAGCCTATATTAGGCACCGCTCATGTTAATTATGTTATTACCCCCATATATCTTAATCCAAGTTAATTCGACCTGTTCATTGTAAGACATTTACTTGTCATTGTTGTTATTGTTTAAAATGTAAACCGAATTGATCAATAATTTTGTTATTGGAAAGTCGGTATAGAAAAATGCTAAATAAATAAATAAATAAATGTAGACATATTTGTAGTATGAATGGGGACTATATTCAGCTGCTGTGCGGCACTGCTAGTTAGCCATTTAAACTTATCTAGCTAACTAGTGCTGTATATTCTGTGGTGCAGCTGTGCCACTGAATATGCCAGAATATGCTAAAGTTAGCCAAATAAATGCATCTTGCTAGCTTTAGGACAGGTCTGTGGCAAGACCAAAGTTAGCCGGATAAGTTATTTGGTTAACTCTGAATATCAGCGTTAGATGGATAACTTATCCCATTAACTCAATTCCTCCTCAAGCCACCCATTCTCTGCCCTGAAAAGTGACTTATCTGGCTATGTGGCATCTGCTGACCCTAGCCAGTTAATCAATGGTGCCACATAGCTGGCTAAGTCCAACTTATCTGGCTAAGTCCATTTTGAATATCAGGGTCAGTAGTTTATGTGTTTAAGAGTTTGTGAGAAAGAAAAGTGCATTAGCTGTGTTTTGTTTTGCAAAGAGAAGTGTGGTCAAATATATTCATCCTCAAGGGACTATGGCTACAGTTTTACAACTTCATCTCCTGCCCATGGCTCTTTTTTCAGGTCCACTGTTTCTAGTTAGCTGAGCCATTGATATGGCAGCTGGCTGCGGTGTCTTACGGCCGGCCACACTCCCTGCCCATAGCAGTCATGGTCTCCGCGGCTCCCCGGGCCCCTGCCACCCTCTCCTAACATGGTGGGGAGCCAACAAGGCGGTCTTCGCGCCGCCAGCCCCAGCTCCTGCTAGGTGTGTGTGCGCAGCTCCGCCCCCAAGTTAAAGGGGCCGCGGCGGGAAAGGCCTCCTGTGACCTGGATGCTCTCCAGGGCCACTATCACTACTTAAGGCAGCTCCTGCTGCCCAACCTTTGCCTCAGCAATAGGTCTCACTCCTTGGAGTTGCTAGTTGCTCTGCAGTTCCTGTCTCCGTGCCTTCCAGCCTCCGTGTCTTCAGTTCCAGCCTCCATGCCTTCTGTTCCTGTCTCCGTATCTTCCAGCTCCGTCTTCGTGTGCTCCTGCTCCCTCGGCTTGCTTCTCTGGTTTCGACTCGGCTTGTTCTTGGATTCTTCCTCGCCTGCTGCCTTCCCCGACCTTTGGCCTGTCTTTGGATCCTCCGGCCCGCTGCCGGCCTCGACCCCTGGTACGTTTGACTCTGTCTTGCCTCTCGACTTCAGACCCACTCCTAAGTCCTGCCGGCCCCGGCACCCAAGGACTCAACCTGCGGGGAGCGAGGGCTGGTAAAGGTGAAGGTCCTGTTGGGTCTCCATCTCCAGCATCCTCCTCCCGACGGCAAGGGCCTGTGGGAAGTCCGCCTACAGGAAGCACCGACCTCATCTCGGCTCAAGGGTCCACCGATTGCGCGGCAGCACAACAGCCATCTCAACAGTGTGCATGTTAGTTAGTTAACACCACTCTGAGGCAGGTATTAAATAGCATGTCATTAGTAAGTGCTCTGTAAATAATATGGAGGATCAGCATACCAGATTATTTACTGTTCTCATTTTATACTCTCATTTGCAAATGACATTCCTTCATTGGAATGCATGGACACCCCAATTTTAGCATGCTCATGCTAAAATCTTTCTGGGCGGCTTGTAATAGGGAGGACAATAATAAAAGCCCCAACATTCTACCCACAGAAATGGGCTTCTTGAAATTGCCCATCTTCCATGTGGGTACTTTTAATCGCATACTGCTAAGGCGGTCCCACAGATGGGGGTTAGGTTAGGAGAGGCAGCAACATTTGCAAGTTTGGATTTTCAGAACTAGGTGCTGTTTTGCTTAGGAATCGATTCCACAGAAAAAGCTAATGCAAATCTTATTGGGTACCTTTTCCCATTGCAATAATCAAAGTAAAACCTCATGTGCACTTTTGCTTTACTGGTGCAAACCTGAGGGTAAAAACTACTCGTACAACAATGCGGTCAGTTTAATCATTGCCCTCTCAGGCAGGGCTCCCCAAACTTTTAGCCAGTGTGACCACATTTTAGCATTTTAAGATTCTTATGATCCCAGAGGAAGACCAAAATAAATTAGGAGGGGTGGGGGTCCCCTTTCAACAAACACTCCACTCTCTTCATCTCTGCACTCCAGCTGATCCCCTCTCTCAACCTCCACCCTCTCCAGTCTATTCTCTTTCTCAACAACCACCCCTCCAGTGGTCCTCCCCTCTTAATCTCCTCCCCTCCAGCAGAACCCCCACCTCCTTCTGCCCATTCCCTCTCTCTCTCTTACCCCTCCAGCCCTTTTTGCATTCTCCCAAGCTGACCCTCTCTCACCTCCAAGCCCTTCATATAACTCCCAACTGACCCTCTGTCATCCCTCCCTCTCATCCATCTCCAGCCTCTCTCTCTCAACTTCCAGCCTCACTGCTTCCCCTCCACCCCCTTCTCTCACATCCCTCCAGCTGAACTCCTCTCACCCACAGCTCCTCCCTTATATCTCCTAGTTATCCAATCTTCTGTCATTTCCCCCTATCTCACCCTCCACAGCCAATCCCTCTCCACCTGGTCTCACCTTCACACCCCTCCTGCATCTGATTCCTCCCTTCAAACAGTCCCTCCTCCAAGCATCACCTGGCCAGAGTCAAAGGCAACATTTCCCTTTGGGGCCTGGGCTAAAGGTGGATGATAACTGGTGTGAAGAGAGGGCAGGCTGATGATAGGGAAAGCATTTTTCTCTTGGGTAGGTTCTGTCATGGGTGAGGGGAGAGGAGCAGTGGCGATCTACTGAGCCCACCCCTCTCCTCTCCTCATGTCTGGTCCCGAGCCTGACAGTGTTCTGCAAATGGCAGTAGAATTAGCAATGAAAGTCAGCATGAAGCCTGTGAGCTAGTACAAGCTCACAGAGCTGTGGCGGCTCTAATGCCTCCTCGCACAGGGCTTCCTGGTACAACGGAAACTCATGCAAGGGCAATACCACTGCAGGGCCTGTGCCTGCATGCTGCCTTCCACTACTAATGCTGCTGCTGGAACGTGAAGAGTGCCTCCAACTGAGGTACTTGTGACCCCCAACGGAAGGGTTTGTGAGCCCCATTTGGGTTCTCACTCCACAGTTTGGGAAGCCCTGCCCTAAGGCGTTATTGCACAGCTTGCAGTTTTAGCATGCCCATGAGGGTCTTCATGTGCAGGCTAAAGTTCATTGCATAGGCTCCAAAATGTAAAGTTCCCATTAAATATGATGTGATTCCTTTGAAAATCCACTAGGAATAAGGATTAAAGCAAAAACCCCATTATCTCACATGCATGGGGAAAAGGCCAGATATCTGAGCGCCCTCTGCTTCCTGACCTCTCTCCTCACTTCCTCTCCTCTCCTGTCTCTTGGAAGGAACAGGGGGGAAGGGGGTAACCCTGAAGCAGACAGAGCACAGCAGGAAAAAGCTACTCTGCTCTCTAATCTAACCCCCTTCCCTCCCCTCCCTCCCCTCCTTTCCTCCAAAGTGCTACCTGGGCAAGATGCCAGTTAGTTGAGCATTGCAAATAGTTGAGTGTTGGATAATAGGGCTTTTTCTGTATATAAGAATCTTCATCTTTATCTTTCATACTTCAAGAAGGATTCATAGAGAAATTTCTCATAGAATGGCAATCACATATAACATGCTTTTGTTTCTGACAACTAAGTCATTTCTAAACCTCTACAGCAGAATAAAGCTGTAAAAAGCAATCAATCACTGTCAACCACTGACTATGGAAATCTAGCAAAATAAATTCTGGCTGATTGGGAGAAACCTAGGGCCTCGGAGTGCTACTTTTTCTGTTGCCCCCATCCCCTTCAAGTAATTCAGCTGAACCTTATTCCCAAGAGACAAGATTTTGCTGTCACTGGTGCTGGCCTTAGCAGTTTTTCAAAGCTAGGTAAAATATTTCATCTGGCTACCTTTCATTTACAAATACTCTGAAAAAGCCTACAAACACATTGTTTCTGTTCCTAGTTTTGTTATGGATTTCTTTTTTTTTTTATCACAGTCTAAAAGTGTTCATTTTGTTGGTACTTATCTTGTACTTATCAGACTAGTTCACTAATTGAATCTAATACATTTTCATTTCTGAAAGCGATATCTGATCAGGCAACTGTGTAAATTTACACAAACCTTCATTGCATTTATTATTTCATCACCTTATGTATTTTTCTTAGCTTAACCTAAAATTTGGGGGTTCCAGTGCAGCTGTCCCCCTTTTTGACTCCTTCTGCTCAGACATTATTAGTGACCCATGCCACTATTTACATGGTTGAAAGAAAAAACATCTTAAAAACAACATTTTTTAACGTTTAAATCAATTTGAGTTTCTACTTCTTTCTCTGGGACCTTCATATCACCCAGCAGATACTCTGTTATTTTAACATTTCCACCGCTTTCTGGTCATATATAATCATCAGTCCCGGAATTGTGTATTTTTTAAAATATTTTTTTGTGTATTTGTGTATTTTTTAAATAATTTCTTGCTGCTTCTAAAATATAGGGAAAACGGTTACCCCCCATGACTCATACTTGTGATTTACTGCTAGCTCGGCGTGGCACCATGTTTCGAGGACGCCTCATCAGGGGCTTCTTTTCATAATGCCAACATGCATTCTTATTTAGCAAAAGCTGGGTGTGATGAAGGTCCCACAGAAAGAAGTAGAAACGCCAAGTAATTTAAAAGTTAAAACATTTGCAACTGGGTGCTTTTCTTTGAGACATCTGAGTTGGATTGGGACTTACTTTGTGTGACTATTTTACAGTACATAGTAACGTAGTTTAGTAACATAGTTAATGATGGCAGGTGGTCATCCAATCTGCCCAGCAAGTTGCTGAAAGTAGTAACAGCCGATCTGTGCAGGTTACGCTCAAACCCTCTCTTAAGGGTAATAACTGCTGCTCTGTGCAGGGTAACGCCCCCGCAGAAATGTTAACGTAGGTGTAACAAAGATGACTCCATTTCTTCATTTCCATTTTCTAGCCAGTAAGGATCCTCTGTGTTTGTCCCATGTCCTTCTGTATTCCATTACTGTTCTTGTCTTCACCACCTCTTCTGGAAGGGCATTCCATGCATCCACCACCCTTTCCATGAAGACATATGTAACCCTTTCCTTCTGAGGGGCATCTCCTCTAAGGGCACACAAAACAATTTAGCTTGTTTGGGGCTATTTTTCCTTTGCCACAGGTCCCCACCACTTGTGGTACCCCAAGGGTGAGTTCTTTCTAAGGGGGGAAGCAGAATGCTTATGGCCCAGGCGGTGAGGTGACCTCCTTTCTGGTGTGCAGCTGGTTAGCGTAATTCTGAGGCTGATCAGGACAATAAGTGCAGGACACAGGATTGGGTTTTCAAAATTAACTTTACTGATTTAGGTAAATGACTGTGCAAATATTTAAATGTGTCCCCCTCTTTTTCTCTGAATAACTGCTGCACTCCAGGTTCCAGGGGAATTCCTAACTCCCTTTAAGCGAGAGAATAGTGGTCCCGTACTCCTGAAGGGTCCCAGGTGTAACAGATTCCCTTTGAATTTTCACAGTCCTACCTGGATCCAGCAGACTTCACACCATGGCCCAACCTGCGTCTGTGTGCCATTTGAAGATCCTGTTGAGCCTCCCAGAAAGGAAGGCATTAAAGCACTCAACAAGAGAGAAGGGGTAAACAACCTCCGCTCACTATAAATACAGTATCTCACTGACGGTTCCAATATTTTCTGAGCCCATTGTCCCTGCAGTCCCTTCACTGACTTTGGAAGATTACTAACAGGGCTTAGTGACCTAGTCTCTAGATCCAGAGGGGTAATCTTTCCTCAGAGCTCCCAACTGTAACTCAGGCAACTATTTGTTAAACACGGCCCAATCCTTAATAAAATCCCTTGATCTGTCTATAGTAGCACCTGACTTGGCAGGAAGCGCACAGGCAGATCTTTTCTCAAAATTATCTGTAGTGAGGCAGTAGGCCTCAGCCAATTGAAAGGGACCCACTCCAATAGGGCTTCTCTCTCCTTTAACTCCCTCCTCTAACTTCTCATGAATCTCATCCTACTCCGTTAGTTATAACAGGGTCCACCCATTCAGCTTCCTCATAGAGGAGAAGCTGTAAAATGGTATTCCCTCTAGCTAGTTGTTCTTTCTACAGGGACTAGGCGACATCTGGTGATCAACCCATATTTCCTGTTATTGTTCCTGAGTCTTTCCACTTGGAGTTTCATAGCAACTTTTTTCCCATTGGAAAAAGTTTGATTTTTTTGCATTATTAATTCCTTTCAGATTTTTGGAAGTCTGTTTCATATAACCCCATATCTCCTCTGCTCTAGGGTATACATGTTTAGAACCTCTAATCTCCTCTCACTAGTCTTCCAGTGTAGACCCCTCACCATTTTGGTTGCCTTTCTCTGGATTGCTTCCATCCTGTTCTTATCTTTTTCAAGAAACAGTCTCCAGAACTGAAAACAGTACTCCAGGTGAAACATCTCCAAAAATCCTGTACACGGCATTAACATCACTTTTTTCTTGTTGGTTATGCCTTTTTCTCTGCAGCCCAATATCTCTCTGGTCTTAATCACTGTCTTGTCACATTGCTTTGCTACTTTCAAATCAGGTAATTTCTCCCCAAGGTTTCTTTCCTGGTCCATGCACATCAGAATTTCTCCCCTATTCACATACATTTCCTTTGGATTGCCATACCCCAAAATGCAAGACTCTGTATTCCTTGGCACTGAATACCAGTTGCCAAATCTTCAACCACTTCTTGAGCTTTCAAAGATTGCTACTCATTTTCTCTGTTTCTTCAGGTGTGCCCACTCTGTTGCAGTTCTTGGTGTCATCTGCAAAAGGACAAACTTTACCTTCTAATCCCTTCACAATATCGCCCACAAAGATATTGAACAGAGCCAATCCAAGAACTGATCCTGGAGGAGTTTGACATCACTCATCTCTTCAGAGTAGGTTCCATTTACAACTATTTGCTGATACCTGTCAGTTAGTTAGTTAGTTAGTTAGTTATCTATCTATCTATCACTTTTCTATACCGACCTTCATAGTAAAAACTATATCGGATCGGTTTACATCGAACAGGGTAAAACTGAAGAGACAACTAGAGTAAATAAGCAAATGAAGTGGAAGAGGCAAAGTTACATTCAAACAAGGGGTAAGAACTTGGAAGCTTAATCAGCTGGAAAGAGAGGTTGAAAGCTGGCGGTAATTATAAATATAATACAATAGAGAAAAAATATAATACAATAGAGAAAAAAAAAAAAGTTATCCAATTTATAATCCATTCTACCATTATGGGACCCACTCCCAGACTTCTTATTTTATTCATGAGTCTCCTATACAGGACTGTATCAAAAGCCTTGCTGAAATCCAAGTAAACCACATCAAGTGTTCTTCTTTGATCAAATTCTCTAGTCACCCAATCAAAAACATCAATCAGATTCATTTGATAGGACCTTTCTCTGGTAAAACCATGTTGCCTTGGATCCTGCAACCCAATGGATTAAAGATAGTTCATTATCATTTCCTTTAGCAGAATCTCCATTAATTTTCCCACCACCAAGGTAAGGCTAACCAGCCACCTTCCTGCTACCATGTTTATGAAGTGGGAAAACAACTACCGTTCTCTAATCTTATGGCACCACTTCAGTCTCCAAGGATCTATTGACCTTGTGCTTCAGTCAAACCGCCAGCAGTTCTCTGAGCTCTTTTAGTATCCTGGGATATATCTCATTTGGCCTCATGGTCTTGTCCACATTCAGGTTTGCTAGTCTAACTAATCAGATGCTTTGGGGTAATGACTCTCCCGCTTCAGTGGTCAGTGGCAATAGTAAGTAATGGGGTTTCTGTTGGTAGGGAGTGAGTCACTGTAATATGTCACCCAAAGTGAAGACTGGTAGAGAAAAATATTGCTCTTCTTCCGGCTGGGTCTTCTCAAAGGAAACAAGGAACTGAGCACACCTAGGCACTCTCCCAGGGATAGAGAGGGAAGACAGAGTCTTGAAAGTGATAGTAGGATGGATTACAATTGCATTTTAAATATAACTGTAGATGTTCAGTTTTATTTTTCTTAACACCCTGAAAATATTGGTAGAATTATCAACAAATTTGCATTAACAGTTTCAGCATCAACATTTAACAGTTTTCTCTTTGCTGATATAGATAGCAATATAGACCTGACTAAGATGAAACAGATTCCTTCAACTATTGTATAGCCAATCAGAGAAGCACAGTTTTACCATATTTTACTTTGAACAGGAACAATATTTAATGTTTCTTTAAGGAATATGAGTCTTTGTGTCACATTTTTGGTCTTTCAGGTGTAGCTGAGCACTGATTTCAGATAGAATTCTAGGTAAGTAAAGACAAGGAATATGCCTTTGTTTATCTGTCTTTGTATGTTTTCAGTTACTCTTTTCTCTTTCTCAGAGGCTCTTTTAAATGTTTTCCAGGCTTTGTGAGTCTTGGGATCTCCTGTAATGTACACTCATTCCTTTACTTTATTATCAGTTACTTATGTTTATCTGTTTTTTAAATGTCTCTCTCTCTTCCTTTTCTCTCTCTTTCTCTGTAATGTTGTCAGTGTTGCAGTCTAGCTAGACTTTGAGGTGTGTGAAAACAGCTGACACAAGTTGGTTAAAATCAATTCTCGTCCCCTCCACCAGTGCTGATCCGCTGGACTGATGAAATGCTGGTAGCGGGTGCAGTTGAAGTAGCTGAATGGAGATCTTTCACCGAAGTCTGTGTGGGGAGTAGCATCTCCCGGTTTGCTTCTGGACCTATCTAAGCTTTAATTAAAATAATAGTGTTTCTCCAATACTCTATCCCCGCTTATCTTCCAAAGATGTACTAGACAGGTGTTCCCTAAATATATATCCACAAGTCTTGTTGGAACTTGGATAGCTAATTTTCAGGGTCATTCATCAAATTGCAATAGGCCATTATCGCGCGTGATATTGCGGTATCACATGCGTTATAGTGGAATCACGAGTGATAACACTGTAACATGCGTGATAATGACCTATTGCAAATAGTGTATGCAAAATCTAAAATTTATATTCAAGTGGGAGGAGTTGGGGTGGGATAAATATGAAATAGGGAGTGGTAGCGCCTCATGCAATAGATATCACACGTTATCGCGGGTCAGTAATGCAGGTAAATAGCTTACCAGGTCAACCTTCCTAAAAGCATTTTGTGAATGTCAAGTGTACTTGTACATGCATACTTAATACATCGCCAGCCTCGTTGCAGATGACATCATGTGGAAGAAGAACAACTAGAATCACAGCCAAGGCCACTTCAAAGATGTCTGAGAGAAGTACCAGCAGCACAGGCAGAGGCTCTGCTGCCACAGCTGAGGCCCCCGCCCAGCACGTAGGCAGCCATGGCGTGGGAGATATAGGGAGTGTATCTTTCCGCCACGAACATCCTTGCTGGGTATGCCTGAAGACTTTGTGGTGTAGGGATGTGAATCATTTTAGGACGATTAAAATTATCGTCCGATAATTTTAATATCGTCTTAAACCGTTATGGAACACAATACAATACAGATTCTAACGATTTATCGTTATAAATCGTTAGAATCGTGAGCCGGCACACTAAAACCCCCTAAAACCCACCCCCGACCCTTTAAATTAAATCCCCCACCCTCCCGAACCCCCCCCCCCCAATAACTTAAATAACCTGCGGGTCCAGCGGCGGTCCGGAACGGCAGCGGTCCGGAACGGGCTCCTGCTCCTGAATCTTGTCGTCTTCAGCCGGCGCCATTTTCCAAAATGGCGCCGAAAAATGGCGGCGGCCATAGACGAAAAAGATTGGACGGCAGGAGGTCCTTCCGGACCCCCGCTGGACTTTTGGCAAGTCTCGTGGGGGTCAGGAGGCCCCCCACAAGCTGGCCAAAAGTTCCTGGAGGTCCAGCGGGGGTCAGGGAGCGATTTCCCGCCGCGAATCGTTTTCGTACGGAAAATGGCGCCGGCAGGAGATCGACTGCAGGAGGTCGTTCAGCGAGGGTTCCGGCGCCTCGCTGAACGACCTCCTGCAGTCGATCTCCTGCCGGCGCCATTTTCCGTACGAAAACGATTCGCGGCGGGAAATAGCTCCCTGACCCCCGCTGGACCTCCAGGAACTTTTGGCCAGCTTGTGGGGGGCCTCCTGACCCCCACGAGACTTGCCAAAAGTCCAGCGGGGGTCCGGAAGGACCTCCTGCCGTCCAATCTTTTTCGTCTATGGCCGCCGCCATTTTTCGGCGCCATTTTGGAAAATGGCGCCGGCTGAAGACGACAAGATTCAGGAGCAGGAGCCCGTTCCGGACCGCTGCCGTTCCGGACCGCCGCTGGACCCGCAGGTTATTTAAGTTATTTGGGGGGGGGGTTCGGGAGGGTGGGGGATTTAATTTAAAGGGTCGGGGGTGGGTTTTAGGGGGTTTTAATGTGCCGGTTTTTCGATTTTTCGATTTTTCGATTTTTAACGATTTTTAACGATTTTTCACGATATTTTACCCCCCCAAACGGCAACAATACGATTCCCTCCCCCTCCCAGCCGAAATCGATCGTTAAGACGATCGAGGACACGATTCACATCCCTAGTTAGCAGGGATAGCCTCAGCTCTCCTCAGCCTTTGCTGGGTTGTAAGGGCCTGTCATGCAATACTTCCAATAGCCACATCAGATGCTGTAGTCATGAACAGATGAGCTCCTTTTAGCAACAGCTAGCCTGCACATATAGCGACCAACAACAATGTTAAATGCTGTTAGGCAACGCTAATCAGGTTTTAAGGGTCAGTAAAGGTACAGGCTACCTTATACAATCTTATTGGATGATGTGGTTAGCCACACATGTCAGCAAGAAACTATGCTATCATTCATGCTTTCTTCTGTCATTGCCGCAGGAGACTCAGGGTATGGTTGCAGGCCCTGGCTTCTCATCCCCATAGACATGCCAAACACACCGGCAGAAATGAGATACAGTGAGGCCTTATATGCTACCCACTGTGTCATAGATCAATCACATATTCGGCCTTCTGAAAAGTCACTTTCACTGTTTGTACAAGACAGGTGGAGCTTTAATGTATTCCCTACCCAAAGTTGCAAAGATTGTGATGCTGTGCTGCGTTTTCCATAACGTGGCTATACGCATGGACTACCAATGGACGTACGTCCTGATCTCCCCTGGGATCCCCATGTCTCCCCTGAACGAGCCCAAGAGACCATGCTGAGTGACAGCCAGATTTGGCAAAACATTATATGAACACACTTTGCTTGATAGGCCTCACATACCAATTCCCCTTCCAGGGGAGGTCCACCTAAAGCCTGTTAGCTGCTGCTGTACTCGCTATCCCTTTTCTTTCTCTCACTTCTTGGCTGTGTAGGTCACCATGTAGCATAAAACACATATGGCTGCTCAGGATTTACAGTATACTTGAAATAAAGTTTTCACAGTAAACATTACATGATAGACATGTGGCCACCACCATGTGTTCTGCCTGATAGTGACAGTAAACGAAGCACGTGTGGCATTACACTTGGTGGCCTACGTAGTTTGGTGTGTCCTGTGAACCCTCAGCAGTGAACCTCATTATCCCGCCCACATTTGGATGACATAGTGGCATAAGTATACTGGTGCCTCACATGGTCCTGGACCCTGGAAGGTTACAGCTATATAAATGCTGTAAATCAGAAATAACACTGAAGGTGCAACTTGTATGGCTAAGTAAGAAGGGTGCACTTAAATGTTGTACTGGGTGATACCAAATACTAGACCCTCATTTGGAAGTGCTAAAAGGTGTGCAGGGTCAAGTAATACATCTGTAATGAGTGGGTTTACAGTCACAAGGGCATTCCCAGACCAATGTCACACCAGTGCCTGATCACGTACACTAGGATTTATAACAGCATATGTACATGTAGCCATTGTATAACCGCAAGTATAGAGAGTCCTGATATTGCTTCTATTACATTTACGGAGATGTCATGAAATGGCCGCATGTACCTATTTCATATTCAGGACTGGTGGCCACAATTCTGCACACATCACACTGTTTTGGGATCACACCTTTCATTATAGCCTGGCTGAAAGCAACAGTGCTTCCTGGCGCATTTTTTACTATGTGCACAGCTCCTTCAAAGGTAGCATTCCGCTTTCTCAATGCATGCACCCATACATGGATGCAGCTAGGAAATATATCATAACTGATGTGCAAAAGGTGAGGGTCTTCCCTGTCATGATGTCATGTAGGTCGCGTCCCCTTCTTGGGAAATCTACGGGAGGAAGCACTTGGAGGTGAGTGAAGGCAGGATTGTGTATCTGCTACTGTCCAGTCTTCACTTGTTATTTCCTCTGATCCATGACAGTATAGTTAATAACTATTCTTACCGCAGTCACATCTATCCTCATAAAATGTTCACATCATACAGGCCAAGGGTTTACATGCCTTAAACTGCCGTGTCACACATAGGCTCACTGTCATCTGGAAATGGCAGATTCTGGAATGTAATAGGGCATAATGTACCACAGATATGGTGCAGTAATACGCACATATGTTTGTTCTCTCAGCATATGCACAATCTTCACTATTAACCTACACCTACTACCTGTAATACTGCAGGTGTGATGTCACAGGCCCGTTAAAGCAACTTGGCTCAGCACTCCTGCCAAAATACTTTGCATACAGTACTGTAAGTAACATCAGTGCACTCATTTCCATGCTTTCATGGCTGCATGGCGTTGCTGATGCACATACGTGTGACCATGTCTGTGGGCTGCCGAACAGCTGCTATGCTGTAGGCTCTGCAGTAAGTGGTGTTAAAACACTTCTGCTATTATTTGTGAGGTGGCCTGCTCTGGTCCTATAAAGTCAATCACAAATCAATACCCAAACACATCCAGTGTATTCCAGTCACCTAATTTGTATGCAACAACCCGCTATTAATGGTTCAACTGTTTAGTATTCACTAAACAAAATAGTATGGCCAAAACAATTTACTTATGTAGGCCCTTTACTCCAAGGGTCTGTACATAACAGACTCTAATGTGGTATAGGGTCACCTTGCTTTAATTTGAACAACTTTTGTATATTTTTATGAGTTTTTAGAATTTAAATAAAAATGATGTCCTCACTCTGCTAATGGACGCCCAGTTCTTTATGCCAATTTCGGCTCTCAGTTTGCTCTAATACAAAGATATGTGAAACAAAAACATGAGTGCTCATCCATTGAGTGTCCAACTCCCGACATGATCGCATTTCGGACAAAGACCATGTAGTCCTCTGTGTACTGCATTCTGTGTTGACCTAGGGTGGTCAGCTGAACAGGTTAAGAGCGTGCAGGCCGCCTCCATAGTAACCACCACACCATGCTCATTGTATTGGCCTACTGCTCCCACATGTCATGTGGTTGCCATGATTGATAATGGCCTTTACATGTTGCCATCTTGACAAACATTTTGTGCCACCTAACCACTTCACAGGTCCATGTCATAATCTTGCACTAAGTAGGGGTGATATATGCCTGTCACAGAAGTGTTACCTGTGTGCAACTAGAGATAATGTTTGTGTAGGAAGGAGTCACAGAGACTCATTAGCTGTTACAGCAAGCTGGCACACATCTATTTTTTGTTTAATGGCAAACTTTGCTGAAACACAGGCCTTGCACATGTGTATGTGCAGGAATTATAGTATGTAATCCCTACTGCTAACTAGGGATGTGAATCGATTTTCTGACGGATGAAGATATTTTCTCATCTGTCAGGAACTGGGGGGTCCCCGAAAGCGATAGGAAAACCCACAAAATTTTCGTGGGGTTCTCTTATCGTTTGGAGTGGGTGGGAAAAAAGGGCACACAAAAACAACCACCAAATCCACCCTGACCCTTTAAATCTAATTATTTAGAATCCCCCACCCTCCCGACCCCCCCAAACTTTTCTAAAGTACCTGGTGGTCCAGCAGGGGTCCCGGGAGCGATCTCCTGCTCTCGGGCCGTTGGCTGCCACTAATCAAAATGACACCGATGGCCCTTTGCCCTTACCATGTGACAGGGTATCGGTGCCATTGGCCGGCCCCTGTCACATGGTAGGAGCAATGGATGGCCCACGCCATCCTGTCCACCTGCTCCACACTTCCACACACCATCCCTCCACACATCACCTCCTCACTCCTCTACAGAAAAAGACAAATGGACAGACTTCACAAACACAAACTTTCTCACACACACACACAGAGGCTACAGACAAAGACAAAGGTAAAGGTTAACAAAAGAAAGCACAAAAAAATCACAGGACAATGCACTCAGAAATCGCAATTATCGACTATCTCCTAATACCACAATTTCCCTCCTCTCCTCTAAACAATGCCTACACACCCCCTCAAACGGACAGCTGCAGAAAGGCTGTACATATAACCTGCAAAAAGAACTTCCTACGCAATGATTCAATACACGACGCAATGACGTACCGCTGCGTGCGATGAAATTTCACCTCATGTGAAGAAATTTCGCTGTGTGCATTATTTTACTATTCGTTCCCTCTGGCAGCACATTATCTTAACCACACCCCTTTTTTCAGCACAGGCGCTATTTTTGCTATATTTATAGCAAAATTATCAATCTAGCTGTACGTATAGAAAAAACAAAAACAATAATTAAATTTCCCTATTCTCACTAGAGCACAGAGGAAAGTTGGGAATCAATGTGAGAGATATAGAGAAACTCTCCACTTACACACTTTCCTTTCTACTCACAAATTTGGCACAAATAAATCACTTTGATCTTAACTGCTGCTTTAGATGAGTATATAAAGACCACTTGGAATTTGTAAGTGTCCCTTTTGAATGCTCTGCTAGTAAAAAAAAATCCTCTGTTGCCAGCTCTCTAATGCTGAATTTGTTCTCACTGTACTGTCACAGAATTGTAAGCACACTCAAAATTCTATCTGTTATCCATACCAATTGTGCATTCTCCTTCTTGTTATTCTTTGATTTAAAATTATTCTCAAATCCACACTGTACCTTATTACATAGGTTTCAATATAAAGGAATCTGGCATCTAAAACCTGTGACCCCTTTCACAGATAATTCTTCTCTTATTTATTATAATTTGTTTTTCTTCGTGTTTAATTTAATAAAAGGAGAGAGCTTAAATTTTACTTCAGTGAGAATGAGAGCGCAGTGATAAATCCATCTCATAACAAACACACTCTCTCTCTGTCAATTTCTGTCTATCAAAGGTGGACTCAAATCCCGCATGAACACTAAAATTTTAACAAGTAACTGACTTTTCTGAACTTATTGTTTACCTTGGACTCCAATTTCAGAAAGCATAATTTTTGTTACACACTCACATTCACACAAAGCTCTTCCACAGAATGGCATGCCTGTCTTTTCTGTGCTCAACGTCAGTGATTTTCTGGCACTTTAGAGCAGTCTCTGAAGAGATAAGATCTGACACCTTCTGCTCCCTCACAGGATCAAAGCCAGACTGTCTGACTTCTTCTCAACTTCCATCCTTCAGTGAGATCAGTATTCTAGGGATGACCTCTGCTTAAATAGTTCCCAAGGGTACTGTAGAGCAAAATGTAACCTACATTTAGTCCATAAATGCCCCCTTCTTTATATGAAATTGGAGGAATAAACGTTTGGGAATTTTTGAGTCTAATTACACATCTGGATGGGATTTGAATAACTTGATTAGTGGAGAAGTCAAATGTGTTATTCCACCAGGCTCTTCACAGTATCTTTTTAGTACATGCACACAAGAGGCTCATTTACAGGCACACTGGCAGGGATTTTCCACAGCAATAGCCTTAGCATTGCTGCTTTTGTAAAATGAAAGTAAAAATCTGGGTAGCTCTGCTTCTTCTTCTAGCTCAGTCTCTTCAGACTCTCCCCTTTGTAGCAGAATGGAGAGAGGAAAAAAAGCTCTCACAGCTGCCTGCACATCAGCTGATTATCTCCTCACCTCCCCCAAGACTTCTAAGTTCCCAGGGCTTTTCTTTTTCTGCCTGCACTGGGACACCCCAGACCAGTGGCGTACTAAGGAGGGGGTGCAGGGGTGCGGTCTGCCCAGGGTGACAGCTGGGAGGTCAGCGGCCGTGAACAGAGCCCATTCTGCTCGCGATAGAAGAAGAGGGAGGCCTCCGGGCCACGAGCGGTGGGAACCCTAGGCAGCCGCCTAGAGCTCCACAGGTCTGAAGCCAGCAACTGCATAGCCTTTTCTTCATCCCGCCCCCCGCGGCCTGGAAGAGGAAGTGGTGGGTCCCACCACAGCTGCAGGAAGTAGAGCCGCACCAGCCCACATGCCACCTCAAGATAAATGAAGATTCCCCATATGTCGCAGGGGCTGAAGGAGGAAGCTGCTGCTGTGCTTCTGATGGGGAGAGGGGTAGGAAGTGTAAGAGAGTGTGTTTCCATCTATGTGTGTATTAGAGTACGTCTGTGTGTGTGTGTGTGTATGGGAGTGAGGCTGCATGTTTGTGTGTGAGAGAGGGAGCCTGTGTGCAGGGGTGTGTGAAAGTGTGTGCAAGAGAAAGAGAGAGCCTGTGTGAGGGAGAGGGGAACCGGAGATTACTGGGCAGGTGGTGGGGAGGAGGGATAGAGAAGTGAGGGTGGGAGGAGGTGTGCTCGCCGGCCACAGGATGCCGCGACCGGCAGCCTTACCTCTGGCCCCAGGAAAGCCGCCTCCAGGCCATGCAATCTCTCAGGCCCCGACGGGCCATCCTGGCAAGCCGCACCACTGCTGACGCCGGCGTCACTCTGCCCCCCCGGCGCACGTGCGCGATCCCTTGCAGCTCTTAAAGGGCCAGCGACGGGAAAACGTCCCGTGACCCCTGCCAATGATGTCAGGGCAAGGGACTATTTAACCCTTGCCTGACTTCAGAGTGCATGTTGTCTGCTCCCGGTTCCTGCGTTCCTGATTCCTGCTCCCAGTTCCTGCGTTCCTGATTCCTGCATTCCTGATTCCTGCTCCCAGTTCCTGCGTTCCTGATTCCTGCTCCCAGTTCGTGTCCTCGCTCCTCGCCCCCTCGGACTTCTCTCCTTTCTCTGACCCTGCTAAGTCCCCGGTTTCTGCTTGTCTGCCACCTGCCCTGACCATCTGCCTGTCTTCCAACTCTCCTTGTTTGCTGCCTGCCCCGACTCTAGGACTGTGCCTGGTTCCTCTCATCTGATGCCTGCCCTGACTTCTGGTATGTCTGACTTCAAACCTACCTCCTTCCTTCTGGGATTGGTTTCTCCGAGAGACTCGCACCTAAGTCCTGCCGGCCCCGGTACCCAAGGACTGAACCTGCGGGGAACGATGTCTGGAATAGGCAAAGGTCCTGTAGGGTCTTCTCTCCTCAAGCTGACTCCCAAGGATGAGAACCTACAGCGGCCTTCCCTTGGAGTTAACGTCAACCTTGTCTCGGCCAGGGGTCCACCGAACAACAGCAGGGATGGAGAAGTGAGGAGGAGGAGGGAGGGAGAAGTGGATGGGAGGAGAGGAGGGACGAAGAAGTGAATCTGGGGGAGGGTGCCAAAGTCAAAATTATTCCCTGGACAGTCACCCTCTGTACCTCTAAAGGACAGCACAGCAGGAGAGCACAGCAGGAGAGCCCAAACCCACTCTGGAGGATCTCAGATGACTTTCAAGGCTCCAGGTAGGCCCAAAATCTAAATTAAGAAAACTCCAACCTTCCTTTCTGAATAACAACTAAGACTGCTCCCAGAGTCTTTTGCAGAGCTCTGCTATCAAACTTCTTGCATTACAGCTCCCTCAAAGGGAGGGGTTGCCAATGAATGGATCCTCCCCTTAATTATCTCTCTAACTGCACTAACATTGTATGGTCCCAGGGCTTACTTGAAAACCCAGAAAGGTGCCCGGGTTATATCTTTGTTATAGTTCTTTTTAATTTGGATCACTGTTGTTCCACATCACCCAGCTCTCCCCAGCCTTCTTGTTCCTTCTTACCATTTTACCAAAGACTGTACTTCTGAAACCGGATTTTAATGTTCGTCTGATTTCTCTCCCTCTTGGCTGTTACATCAAGCCATACCCTCTGATGATCACTAGTGCTCAGGTGGGCATCTATCCAGACACACTAATTTCGATTGTGAGTACCAGGTCCACTATTGCTTCTCCCCTTATGTGCTCCTCCATCAACATTTCACTGAGGAGTGCCCCTTGCAGATTCTTCAGCTGGGATATTCTACACCCCTGCTGTATTCCTCCCCTATTTCTGTCATCTGTATGCTTCCTCAACAGGTTATAGCTTGGTATGCCATATCCCATTCTTGAGACTCTGTGAACCATGCCTACATAATAGCAACAATATCTAAGAACACAACTACCATAAGGGTCTGCAGATCTGGAATGTTTTTGCCCAGGCTGCAAGCATTTATGCTCCTAGCTTTCCAACGTTTCTCCCTTGCTTTGTTGCTCTGCCTGGTCACCATTTTGTTTAAAAGTGGATTCAAGCTGATTATCTGTGTTAATTTCTCCACCTACTTCCTGTATTTGTTGGATGCAACATTTCACTTCCTTCTGCCACCCCGTCCTCTAGTTTAAACACTTTATGACATACAATCTGAATTTCTCACTCAAGATCTTTTTTATGACATGGACAGATATAGATCATCCATACTATATTTTTACTGTATAGCCTTTTACTATTACTTACATGGCCCCAGCATCCAATACATGCAAAATCGTCTTCCTTATACAAGTTTTGAGCCATATATTGAAGTTGTCTATATAGGTTAGCTTTTCTTTCCCCTTTCTGTGAATAGGCAATACTTCTGAAAAGGCAATAGTCTTCATCATATGCCCAATTTGCTTCCCTAGAGTCTGGGAATCTCTCTTTACTGCTTGGATGCTGTTTCTAGTAATGCCATTGGTCCTCATAGGTATGATAACATCGATTTTAGAGACTGTACTTTCTTCTTTTAATTGATTTGACTATTTGATTTGTATTTTCTACCAGCTGAGGATCTGTGTCCCCCTCAAAATGAGTTCCAAAATTAGGCCCATAGTGACAGAGTCTCACAGCATAAGAAGCTTTCTGATATAACATTTGATAGTGTTAAGGGGTTTCTATGTGCATTGGGCAATTTTCCTTTCAGATACCACATCATTTTCTATTGCTGCAGCATTTTCATTTTCCAATGAATAAAAAGCATTTGGTAAGTGTATTGTTGGGGAAAGTGAGTGTCTTTCTGTCACAGGTCTTACCCTTCCAGATCCCACTGCAATCCATGTATTCCTAGTTTTCAACTTCTCAGAACGACAGGGGGCAGAGATCCTGGATGCTGTATGGTTGTGGAAAGTGGCTGTCTCTGGTCCATAGATCTAATCATATCAAAATCCACTGTAATTGATTTATTCCTGGGCTTCCTAGCCATCTGTGGAGTTGGGGCAAATACTCTGGATGCAGCACACTTGAGGAGGAATTTTAAACATACATAATTCCTCTTTCAGATGAGTCAACTTTTTTTTATTGCATACAGCTGAAGGCAAATTGAACAAACCTAAAGCCTCCAGATGGTATGGATTAGGACTAAAGCATTACAGTTGTTATACTTAATAGAAGTCACTGTGTTAATATGCATTTATGAGGATCACTTGTATTATAGGGATGTGCATTCATTTGAAACAAATGGATAAAACATAATGAATGCACTCATATTCATTTAATTTGTGGCCTCCTAAAACAAATGGAGGGGGTCCCATGAATGAAACAAATATTCTTTGTCTTATTCACTTATGTTTCCCATTTATGGTGCATTGATGTCTATGGCTGTGTACTGCTGAGAAAAAAAACCAGATTGCTATAGTTACTATAAGCTATTGCTTGTCTAACCTTACTGACTTGTCAAAGCCAAAGCAGGCAAGTTGGTAAGGAGACTAGCCAGAGGACAAATCATAGTGCAGCATCTTTTTAACTAGCCTATAGCTGCTATCTAAATCAAGTAATGCTGACATCCTCCCTGTGTAAAGCCCAAGCATGTGCAAGAAGCAGTCTGTATTTCCTCTCTAACTCTTCATAGAAAAGGATGTGCTACGAGAAGCTGTCTAAGAGTTTTACAAAAGTTTACCTTTTTGATTTTGCACTGGGAAGGGGCTGCTTTTAATCTTCTCTGTGCTACAGTGGACTCACTAACTGTGTCAGAAGGAGAGACAGTGCACTGTTGCAGATTTTGATTTTTCTCTTCACTGAGGCAGAATTAGGATGGGAAACATTGTGGAAATTGCAGTTTTGGCAGAAGTAGTGATTTTTGTCCCTGCATAATGAGAGACTGGAGAAAATAATCTTACCAGGCTGCCAGTCTTTTTTGTTTTTTGTGTTAACAGTTTTTTTGTATGTGGAGTCAGTCAACACTATTGTATACAGCACAGCACACATACACCATATGTGTGTCTTTGTGAGGGAATTTCATATGGTGGATGGTACTATGAGTGGGGCTACAGTTACAGTATCAATACATTTATTTATAATATGCAAACCCTAAGTAGGCAGTGCATGTCAACAAATTCTATCATGTAGGAAAAGAGAGAGTAGGGTGATCTGGACAGGCTTGGCAGCGATGGTAAGGGCACACAAAAAAGTGACTTATTTAGAACCAGAATGACACACCAGGAAGACAGCTCAATGCAAAAGAAATTGAAATTTGGATAGCATGTGCCACCACCACTTGTTCTTCTTCCTCTTGTTTTGGAGCAGAGGGAAAAGATGGGAAAGTCATCTAAGATGGGCATTAGCAGGACAGGAGTAGCAGAAGTACAATGCCCAAAACCAGAAGCATGCTTTTCTTTTTTTGTTCCTGCTTCTGAGGCAGTAAAGGCAATATTTGCACCAACTGATTCAGAGGGAGAATCTTGCTTGGGATTCTCTGAATCAGAAGATATTGAAGAGCCAGTAACCCAAGAGAATTTGGGAAACATATCCAGCAACATCTTAGCCTCCAGGTCAGTGAAAGGGGAGAGAGATGATACTGATGATGCTGAGATCAACTTTCAAGAAGAGCAAGTAGTGCAGGAAGAATGTGTGAGTGATGCCCCTGGCATTTCTCCTCAGGGTTCATTCTCTACTTCAACTCTAGTGTCAGCATCAGACTTCAAGAATGTAGAGAGGGATTGTAGAAGAAATCTCTGTTCTGAAGGCACTTAAAAATGAGGGAGGACCTGTGCCTAGGCTTCACCGGTGAATCCCCACTGGACTGGGTGTCTATAGATACAAAACCCTGCTCCTGACCCTGGAATTTTTTGGGTAGATGGCGGGAGGGACGTAAGGCCTTGGGAGGTCCCATTTTCATTTTTTTGTCCTTTTTTAAAAATGTTTGATTTGTATTTTCATCGAAATGAAACAAATCAAACATTCCACAAACCTAAATTTGTGGGGAAAAAACCTCCCAAAACCAAACCAAAAACATTTTTTTGCCTGTACACCCCTAAAGCTTATGTCACAAAGTCATATCGATGATAGATCATTCTCTTGTACGTAATCTGACAAGTGGCAAGTGCTTCAACAGGAAGCCAGTTATCTCCCACGCCACTCTGCTTTGATGCTATATCCGTTATCTTGTAGCTTAGCCATCTTTCTTTCATTCTGGTCTCAACACCTTGCGATATTCTTGCCACTGTGGGGGACTGGTTTGCATTACTGATGGTACCCTGGTATGTTGATGCCACTTTTTATGCTACTTTGTTCCTTTATCAGTGCCTTGGGTTTTTTTCTATCTCGCTCCCCCTTCATGGTTCCTTAGCATGTTGATCCAGTCTTAATGTCACTTTGCCTCTCGTGCCACCTTTGAGTGTTCATGCTACTGTTGTTAGTGCCATCTTTTTAACCTTTGGGGTGCTCTTCCCACTCTTGCTGCTTCTTTGCTCCTCTGATGGTGCCTTGGAGAACTCCTGCAACTGCTAGTACTCCTTTTCCCCTTTAAGCTATTCATGCCGCTTTTGGTGCCACATTGACATAGTCTTGATTTGTTGGCATGCCTTCACCCTTATGATGATGTCTATCTACCAGTTTATTACAAATGATTATAAAATCCAATTTTGTGAGCCCAACATTTGCTTTGCTGCTTCCCCCATTGATTTTAATGGGAAACAAAAAAAAAACCAAATGAAACAAAAATCTTTCCTCTGCATATCCATATTGTATTATTGTGACAACACTGTTAATTGTTGTTAGTACTCAATTTTGAGTGGACAATGTTAAACCTATGACCTTGTAAGAGCTATTTAGGAAGTATAGACCCTATATATGGGTGAGGGAGACGTAGGGTGTGAGGTAGGGAACAAAAAACTCCTTTAAATTGAGTTAGCTGTGTAGATCTAGCAGACCCACATGTGCTCTGATTTCAGTTCTATCTAGTTCAAAGATGTTTTTGTATCTATTGTATCACTGTATATATTGTATACTTGTATACAATTAACTTCTTCTATCTCTCTTTAATTCCTCCACCCTAGTTCAATAGCCCTTGTTAATTGTAACTACATCTCTTCATCACGTTTATTTATGTTCGTTGTTGTATTCATTGCACCCCTGTTTTTTATGTAAACCGACATGATGTGAACGCTTCATGAATGCCGGTATAAAAAAACCTTAAATAAAAAAAAAAAAATCTATAGGCCCCCCTATAGTGAAAAGTTAATCTCCAGACCCAAAGTTCCCTTAGATTGAAATCCCTTTCAAAATTCTTTTAACATCTCAGCAAATTAAATAAACAAATGCTAGTAAATTATATTAAACAGATATTAAAAAAAAAAAAAAAAAAAGCATTTAACATACAAGCCAGCAGATTAGAGATAGAGTCTGCAGCAAATTAATAATACAATACTAGTGAAAGATTCTAAACCGATATTTACGGTAAAACAAAGGATTTAAGACACAAGCCAGCAGAATATGCAATAGGGGTAGTGATTCCTTTGTTTATATGAAGATGCCTCCAAGTGATTGGCATAAAGGACTTGCACTCAGGGTTTCTTAGAACACCTTGGGTTCTATCTAGTTCTGAAGCTCACAGTCATTCAGGCAGCAGTTTCCCTGTACCTCAGTCTATCCAGTTATAAAGTTACAATTGGGTCAGCAGTAGTAGTCCTAATAATAATTCTATCTCAGCTTTTCTTAAAACAAATTACAATCTTCATCTAGGGAAAAAACACATATTCCTTAGTAGGGTTTAAGAATAGAGGACAGACAACATTCAGCACAGTCACCAGAGGGATGAATCCCAGCCATCATACAATGGTTGCAATTACAGTTGAGATTCAGGGTACATGTTCCACAGGTTCTGAATAGGATTGCTATCTCTTCCCCCTCCCCTCCCACCTACTCTCCCACTTCTTATGATTGTTGCAGCAATGGCTAAGTTTTAGCAGAATAAGATGAAGGAATACAAATGAGCCTAAAACTCCTGGTAGCTGTGAATAAAGGTTATGGGGCCGATTTTAAATTTTATGCGCGCGGGGTACATTTGTGCGTGCTACCAGGCGTGCACGAATGTACACCCAATTTTATAACATGTGTGCGCTGCCGCGCACATGTTATAAAATCCGGGGTCGGCGCATGCAAGGGTGTACACACTTGTGCACTTTGCGCGCGCCGAGCCCAAGGGGCCACTCCGAAATTAGAGCGGGCTCGGAGGGAACTTTTTTACCGCTCCCCCCTACACCTTCCCCTCCCTTCCCCTATCTAACCCACCCCCCAGCCCTAACTAAATCCCCCCTCCTACCTTTGTTGCAGAAGTTACGCCTGCCCGAGGCAGGCGTAACTTGTGCGCGGCCAGCCAGCTGCCGGCGCGCCATCGCCTGGCACAGGCCGCTGTGCCAGAGGACTTGGGACTGCCCCAGGACCGCCCCCAGCCCCGCCCCCAGACCGCCCATTTTTTAAAGCCCTGGGATATACGTGCGTCCCGGGGCTTGTGCATGCCACCGAGCCTATGCAAAATAGGCTCGGCGCGTGCAGGGGTAGGTTTTCAGGGGTTTCGCGAGTATCTTACGTGTGTAAGCCTTTCAAAATCTACCCCTATAATTGTAGGTAGGTTCTGATTGAGCTGAAATTCCAAAGAATGAATCTGCTAGCCAAAGAAAATCTTTTGGGCTTATCTTTTGGTTAGATGAGCTCACTTTGAGAAACGCTGTCAGAAAGAGAATTGGTTTGGCAGATTGAACTTTGATTCCATTTGACCAAACAAGCCAAATATTAATTATTTTCATAGTATGCACCGTTATAGTGTATGTGAGTGTTTTTCACTGTCTCCTATAGAAATTTGCCCCATATTACACCAAGACAACATCTACAGTGCACATCAAACTTTCAAATACAGATTTTTGAAAGCTAATCGGTCTGGAGAAATTGGAAGCTTTAAACATTTCTGGCCCTCAGTTCTCGTTAAATGAAAAAACATGCATATGCACAGATCTGGAGTGCTTTTAAACGACCTTATTGAAAAGGGCTCACCCTTATCAGGCTGAGGATATTTTTTTAATAGGATGGTGCCAGGACTATGCTCTAACTTCCTTTCAAATTTGATTATGATCAGACTACAAACACAGGAGTTATTTCATCTCTACATAGACAGATTGAAAAACTGAATCACTGCTATGGTGCTATCAGCCCTGGTTGAAAAGGGCCAACAAGAGGGCCCACAGCACAAGGTACATGTTTGAACTTTGCATCCACTACATTAATCATTTGTCTGTGTGGTCATTAAATATACTTATGGTCTTAATGGCTCTGAAAATCTGACCACTTTTTAAAATGAAAAGTTGCAGAGCAATAATTACCTTAATAAAGGCATAATCATCTTGAACAGTCAAGGAGTTCCCATCAATGCTGCCAGCAAACTGGACAGTCAATGTTCTGTCGGAGCAGTTATGAATCTGACAGGTGATGTAGTGAAAACCTACAAGCAAAAAAAGTTGATTTAAATTAATATTTTCACCCAAGTGACCAGAAACATTTTAAATTTCATCTCCCAGAACAAATTGCTTGTTACTGGTATGACACTGACTGTTCAGAGCCTTAACATTTCCACATATCCTTTAATTTTGGAGTGATCAAGTTTGTAAGGTTTTTCTTGTTTAGACATTTTATCTGCCTCTATCTAAGCTGCTGGTACAAGCAATCTAGGCCTAAGAAAAATTCCTTTTGCCCATATGAATTGTTAATATTGCAATTCTAGAATTAAACTACACTGTAGACTACATGTCCTAATCTCAAATGAGCTCTGCAGTAATTGCAAATATTTTTAGAAACAGACACTCAAGTCCTTCTGGAACATACAAATATTTAAATCAGCAGCTTTTCCTCCTTGCTATACATTTTTAATTTTCATGGAGTATAGGGATGAAAGGAATTCAAGGATAAAAAATGTTTCCAGTGTTTTAAGTTAATGAGAAAGTAGATACAAAAGTGTTATAATGACTGAATAAGCTGGAGAGTCCAGGATGATGCTGGCTGGTCAGGTCACTGTACCTCCAACCCCTTCTTACTCTGCCTCATGTGATTCATCAAGTGTCAAAGCACTGGCTGCGTATTAGTGAAGCAACACCCAACTGATGAGTGGATACTGATAAATCCCAAAGGAAAGGAAAAAAGAGCATATACCTTCTTCCCATCTTCCAACTACTGAAAGATAATGGAATCACCCACTTCCTCTACGCTGACGACATTCAACTTCTAATTCCCATCCAAAATTCAATCGAAGACACCTACAAGGAAACCTCTGCCCTACTTATCTCAATCAAACATCTCCTAACTTCACTTCAATATCGGCAAAACTGAAATAATTCTCATGGACAAAAAACCCAACCCAACTCCACCACCCCTCCCTTTACTTGACAATCAAATGAACTCTATACTCCCTGCCACCCACACCAGGAACCTAGGAATTATTATCGATAAAGAGCTTTCATTCAAGAATCACATATCAAACAAAACTAAAGAAGGATATCACAGATTACTAACCTTAAGACGTTTAAAACTGTTTCTTAACCCTTATGACTTCAGAACTGTCTTACAACTACTCATATTCTCTACCATCAACTACTGCAACTCCCTACTGCTTGGAATACCATATTCAAACCTAAAACCTCTCCAGATTCTGCAGAATTCAGCAGCCAGAATTCTGACAGGAACAAAAAGAAAAGATCACATAACGCCCATATTGATTTCACTACACTGGCTTCCAATTAAAGCACGAATTGAACACAAATCCATGACCATCATACATAAAATTCTAAACAATGAACATCAAGGACTAAATGGCTTAAATATAACCCCCCAGAATCCTCAAAGAAACCTATGCTCAAACAATTCAGGATGTTTAAATATCCCCCCCCATCAGAGATGCTCATTTGACAACAACCAGAGAAAGAGCCTTTTCCATTGCCTCCCCTAAAATTTGGAACTCCCTCCCAAAAGATCTGAGAACCCAACCTAACCTCAAAACTTTCAAAAAAGACCTAAAAACATGGCTGTTTCGCAAAGTCGACATTGACATTCACTCTTCTGACCATCCTAACACCCAATTGAACTTTCAACCTAAAAAATGATTCTTTTCTGGACTAGAAAATAATTAACCTCTGTTTAATATGCATCCTGTTATACCTATTTTTCACAATTGTTAAGAGAATTACAACTTGATTCTTGTAAACCGTTATGATGGCTTCACCGAATGACGGTATATAAAACTCAACAAAATATATAAATAAATAAATAAATAGATAAACAAACAAATAAATAAATAAATAGATGAATAAATAGATAAATAATTAAATAAAAGATTCCGTGGCCACTCAGTTAAATAAATAATAAACACTTGTATTCAGTGCTCACATCTCCTTTCTCCAAATGACAGTCCTTCATCTTTCCCCACACCACCTAACTTTCCTCATCATTCATACTCTCGCACCACCTTTCAATCCTGCATATTATACTCTTCAGCTTTCAACCCTCACTCCTGCAACAGCATGAAAACATGGGGGCAGTAAAAGCCTTGAGTTTTCTGTCTCCACAGTTGCCAAGCCTCCCCTACTGTCCTTGCACTGTGTGCTAGAAAAGAAACTTGTGCTATGAAGGCAGGAACTGGAAACACTGGACTGGAAGTGCACCATGTTTTGTTTTGTTTTTACTGCCTGTGTGGTGCTGTGCTTCTTCTTCAGTTTCATGGTGCTTCTTCTCTGTGGTGGCAGTACTAGAGCTGCCTCTCAACTGCCACAAAGCTGGAAGAGGAGGAGCTGTGTGTGATTTTGTGTGTTTATTGGGGGGGGGGGGGGGGGGGGGGCAGGACTGACAGCCCTACAGTTTCCTAGAAAGTCCAAGAAAAATAGGTTGCCTGTTTTCCATGAAAGATGTGTAAGCAAACAGGTTTCTCAACAGTTCCATTTTCAGTAAGCTACATAACTGCAATGCATGGAAGGACTTTTGTGCCTGTGTAAATTTAAACACATTTCAAAGAGAAACAACTTGGGTAGTTTCTCTTCGAAATCTGCTTTAACATATGCAGACATAAAAATACCAGTGTACTTTGCAGCTGCGATTTCAGTGGATGGCGTAGGTGTGAGAAACTAAGTGGATAGATTGATTTTATGCATGTGGTTTACTTCCCGGATATAAAATTGCCCATGGAAACACCACTTTTTTATCTAGGTAAAAATGCACATGTTATGAATAACCAGATCTATCCCCACAACTCTCTAGGTTACATGAATAGATCCTTTTGTAATTCACCTTTGGGAAGGGGGCCACCCTGTTGAGCACTGACCACCTCAGTTTAGGGTTGGGGTTGCGGATTCTGTGAATGGGAGACAGGATACACCTCAGGGGATCACACTCCAGTATAGTCAGTTCACACAAAAAGTTGTGTTCCACACAAAAATAACATCTAAAGGGTGAATTTTCAAACGTTGCACATGTAAAAATTAGATTTTACACGCATAAAATAGTACATAAGCGAATGCATGCTATTTTCAAAACTGTAACTTATACGTGTAAATCGGTATCCACAAGTAAATTTGCATATGTAAGAAAGGGGAGTGCCAGGGCTGTTCCAGTTTGGGCCAATGTTTACACAAATAGGTTGCTATTGTAAAACCTGCCAAAGTGACTCACGTATGTCTTTTACTTGTGTATATTTACATTTGCTCAATATACGGTGTAAATGATTGTAAAAATCGTTAAAGTGAAAAAATGACTGGGTAGAGAGTCTAAGTGCAATGGGGGACCATCAAGCTAGGGCAAGAGAACACTGCAGAAATTTCATCTTTGTGAGACTTTCTTCACTCCAAATGATGTCAAATCTTCACCAAGGTGTACTGTGCTATTGTACATCTCACTTTTTATGTCAAACTACACCCAAAATCCTAAACCACCACCAAAACCTCACCTTGAGTTATTAGCTGGCCTCCTATAGTGATATAAATAGTTGACTACTATTGAAGGCCTTATAAAGACTCTCTCTCTCACATGGTGTGGTAACTCTAAAATTACCCTAACCACACACCCTTTTCCTTATTGTGAGCATTATTCATGTGAAATTTATAACATTTTGATAAATCTAGGCCAAAGTAAGGTAGCTGGTTAAGTCTCAAATGGAGAGACTCCTAGCTGTAGGAGCCTGAACCTTGGGCTCCCCAACTGACACGCTGCTGGCTACACAACTGCACCAACACTTCCTGGACCAATCTGTCCCTGAATAAATTAGCAACTTTAATGAGTTGAGTAAATGCAATGAGCATGCTTACACTGTGTTATCAACAGATACTAAGGGCATGAAATAAAAAATGTTTGCTCACACTTCATACTACCTTAGATTACATAAGAACAAAAGATATGCCATACTGAGTCAGACCAAGGGGTCATCAAGCCCAGTATCCTGTCTCCAACAGTGGCCAATCTAAGTCACAAGTACCTGACAAGTACCTAAATATTAAATAGATCCTTTGCATGAATATCGGCAACAAGAAGTGGCTATTCCTTATTGATTAATAGCAGTTTATGGACTTCTCCTCCAGGAACTTATCCAAATCTATTTTAAACCCAGCTACTCTTATTGCCTTAACCACATCCTCTGGCAATGGATTCCAGAGCTTAATTGTGCATTGAGTGTAAAACTTTTTTTTCTCCAATTTGTTTCAAATGTGCTACTTTCTAACTTCATATAGTACCCACTAGTCCTTGTATTATCCGAAAGAGTAAAAGAAAATTGGTTCTTACCTGCTAATTTTCATTCCAGTAGTACTAAGGATCAGTCCTTCTGCTGGTAGGGATACACAACCCACTTCTCTGGACTGATCCTGTACGTACTGGGAAATAACCTTTCACATTTATCTTTTCAAATCCTTTCATGATTTTGTAGACCTCTATTATATATCCCATCAGCCGTCTCTTCTCCAAGTTGGAGAACCCTAACCTCTTTAACCTTTCCTCATAAGGGAGCCATTCTATGCCATTTATCATTTTGGTCGCCCTTTTCTGTACTTTCTCCAGTGCAACTATACATTTTTTGAAATACAGTGATCAGAAGTGCACACAGTATTCAAGGTGCGGTCTAACCACTGAGCAATATAGAGGCATTATGACATCCTCCGCTTTATTTGCCATTCCCTTCCTAATAATTTCTAACATTGTTTACTTTTTTGACCGCCACAGCACACTGAGCCAACGATTTCAATGTAATATCAACTATGATGCCCAGATATTTTTCCTGGGTGGTAATTCCTAAAATGGAATCTAACATCGTGTAACTACACCATGGGTTATTTTTCCCTATATGCATCACTTTGTACTTGTCCATATTGTATTTCATCTGCCCAATCTTCCAGTCTCACAAGTTCTCCTGCAATTTATCACAATTCACTTGTAATTTAAGTACTCTGAATAATTTTGTGTCATCTGTGAATTTGATCACCTCTCTCAGCATATTTCATTCCAGATCATTTATAAATATATTAAAAAGCACCAGTTCAAGTTCAAATCCCTGAGGCACTCCGCTGTTTACTTTTTTCCACTTTGAAAACAGACCATGCAATCCTGCTCTCTGTTTCAATGTCTTTTAACCAGTTTGCAATTCACAAAAGGACATTTCCTATCCTATGACTTTTTAGTTTTCTTAGAAGCCTCTCATGAGGTACTTTATCAAACACCTTCTGAAAATCCAAATATACCACATCTTTCGGTTCACCTTTATCCACATGCTTATTCACCCCTCTAAAAAATGTAGCAGATTTGTGAGGCAAGACTTCCCTTGGGTAAATCCATGATGGCTGTGTCCCATTAAATCACGTCTGGTCAAAAACATTAATGCATTCCCATCTCCATAGGAATCAACCATTTCTGCATTTCATACTTATACTAAAATTAGAAAAAATATACAGTCATTAACCAAAGCTTATAGGTATGTAGGAAAAAAGACAACACAAAAAAAGGATCATTCACCATGCACTGTATGGTTTCCTCTCACTTATTTGCAAGCAGCATTGTACATCAAGAATGTCTGCAACGCATCATAGCTTCCTCATCTCTGAGGCTTCAGTCTGCATTGTACCACTAGAATACCATGCAGCCATGGCTGTATACTGAACAATACTGAACAAACTATCCAAAATGGGGTTTTGGGTTAAAGAGGAATATGGAAAGAGTTGTCATCTGGATAGGACAACAAAGGAGCATCTAACGCCCATCAAGCACTTCAAGCCGCACTGAACATGTTGGTGTTCCATCATTTGACATCGTCTTGCAAGTATTACATTTTTCAAAGATGTCAGTATAAACTGTGTTTGTTTATTTCTGCAGCAAATTTTGGCTCCCGATGAAGGCGTAGCCGAAACATGGATCCTGTGTTGGGCTCTCTCCATCCAAGTCTCACACGAAGAATATGGCGTTTCTTCGCGTTGCAGAAAGTTAAGTCAAAATAGTTGGAATTTGGATTTTTTGGAATTTGGACATTTGTCTTCATAAATACTATGAGAAGTTTTGATATACTGAGTTATTGAAAATTGTTCTGGTGTATTGGACTGTTCCACTAAGCAAAGCTACAAAAAACACTCATCTAAGACCTATGATTATACTAATTGGCGTATCACCCTACATGCTATCTAGCATCATAATATATGCCTATGTATGAGGTCTGCTAAATGAGAGAAAAAAATTCCTCCTCACCGTTGGTGTTTATGTCTATCCCTCAATCTGTGTGGTTGAACAGTTGTTGTTGTGGTTGATTTGTTTTGGCTGTTACCACTGCTCTAAATAATTTTCTGAGAGTTTTTTTGATTGTTTTGACTCCCCTAAACGTATCCCCTATGAGGAAAGATTAAAGAGGTTAGGACTTTTCAGCTTGGAGAAGAGATGGTTGAGGGGGGATATGATAGAGATGTTTAAAATTATGAGAGGTCTAGAACAGGTAGATGTGAATCGGTTATTTACTCTTTCGGATAATAGAAAGACTAGGGGGCACTCCATGAAGTTAGCATGGGGCACGTTTAAAACTAATCGGAGAAAGTTCTTTTTTACTCAATGCACAATTAAACTCTGGAATTTGTTGCCAGAGGATGTGGTTAGTGCAGTTAGTATAGCTGTGTTTAAAAAAGGATTGGATAGGTTCTTGGAGGAGAAGTCCATTACCTGCTATTAAGTTCACTTAGAGAATAGCCACTGCCATTAGAAATGGTAACATGGAATAGACTTAGTTTTTGGGTACTTGCCAGGTTCTTATGGCCTGGATTGGCCACTGTTGGAAACAGAATGCTGGGCTTGATGGACCCTTGGTCTGACCCAGTATGGCATTTTCTTATGTTCTTGTCAGTGAGAAAATCAGTGGTCACATGGGTCCAGGGTTCCTTGGGGTCTGGCAGCAGCTGTAACTGCCCCCAAGTTCTCAAACTTTTATTAATGGCACAGGTAGGGCAAGACTCTACATAACACTTAACATCGGTCTTTATGTGAGGCCACCAGTAGTGCACATGATTAATTTTGATGTCCCAGTGATGCCAGGATGACCAGACAGGCAGAAGTCATGAGCCCATTGAAGAACTTTCTGTCATATGTGCTGGGGTTCAATAGTCTTCCTGGGTGGAACTGTGAATGGGGCCACAACCACAACTTTTGCTGGATCAATGATATACTATGGAGCTTCTAGGGCTCCCTCAGTATCAAAAGAACAGGCGAGAGCATCAGCTTAGTGGTGTTTCATAGTGGGCCGATACTGCAACTCAAAGTCAAATCAATTAAAAAATCAGTGACCAGTGTGCTTGCCTAGGATTTAATCTCTGAGCTTGCACTAAATGTTCAATATATTTGTGATTTGTATTGATGGTTACTGGGTGTCTGGCTCCCCTCCAGCATATATTGAAATTCTCCAAGGCCCACTTGACCGCCCGCAGCTCGCAGTCTCCTCTGGTGTAGTTTTTCTCTGCTGGAGAGAACTTTTTCGAAAAGTATGAGCATGTAACAATTATACCATTATTGTTATGCTGTAGGGGACAGCACCCACACCAAGGCTAGATGCATCTACCTCCAAGATAAATGGTATTGTCAAATCTGAGTGGTGTTGGCACAGATTGAGAGGGAACTCCTCTTTTAGCTGCTCGAAAGCTTTAATAGCATCTGTAGTCCAATTCTTGATACCTGAGCCCTTTTTAGTTAGAGCTGTGAGTGGAACTGCCAAGGAGGAGTAAGCATGAATAAATTGCCTATAGTAATTTGTGAACCCCAGGAAGCAATGTAGTGCCTTGAGGATTATGGGCCGTGGCCATTCCAATATGGCTTTTCATTTCTCTGAGTCCATCCAGAGTCCTTGGCCTGAGATTATATAACTCCAAAGAAGGGAAGTTCCTCCTGTTCAAAGATACACATCGCTAACTTATCTTAGAGGTGATGCTCTCAGAGTCTTTGGAGGACCTGTTTCACATGATGTTGGTGCTCAGATAATGACTTAAAAAAGACTAGGATGTCATCCAAGTAAACTACTACATGAGAGTAGAGCAGATCCAGGAATATCTCGTTTACCATAAATTGGAAGATTGCGCAGGTGTTGTACAAACTGAAGGGCATCACTAGGTACTCATAGTGTCTGTCATGAGTGTTAAAGGTGGTCTTCCACTCGTTGCCCTCTCGGATTCTGATCCGGTTGTACGCCCCCTGAGGTTCCAGCTTGGGAAACACTTGCGTGCCCCAAAGGCGGTCAAAGAGCTTGGAAATCAAGGGACTAGGATATCAATTTTTCTTCATTATAGAGTTAAGACCACAATAATCAATGTAAGGATGT
Organism: Rhinatrema bivittatum; assembly: GCF_901001135.1. NCBI lineage: Eukaryota > Metazoa > Chordata > Amphibia > Gymnophiona > Rhinatrematidae > Rhinatrema > Rhinatrema bivittatum. Next base: position 214,363,108 of record NC_042615.1, on the reverse strand, counting down.
AATGACCTGTCCTTCTTCCCAATAAAAAGAATCCAGCCCCTGCAGGTGAGGAAGAGGGACGAATGAAGCCTCAGTCCAAATTCTCCTTAATGTATTTGGGTCACACCCTCTGTTTCTGGAGCAGAAAGTGGATATACTCTGCCTCTGAGTGGAACCTTGCCAGGGATCAAGCCTATGGCACAATCATAGAAATGATGAGGTGGCAGAATCTCCACCTGTTTATGAAAATATCAGTGAATTCGGTATACTGTAGTGGCAGACCGGGAAGTTCTGAGGTAATTGTCTGAGCTGCTGATACCACAGTGAGGCCAGGCATTAAGAATACAGGGAAGAGCAAGATGACATGGAAGGCTGACTTTGGCACTGTTCCTGCTGTGCCAAGGCTGAGCCGCATCAGGGGTGAGTGCTGCGGGGCCGATGCAATATCATGCGTGTAAAAATGTGCGTCCAAACTGGGTGCCCATTTTTTCAATATGTCACATCCACCTCTCCTGGGCACGTGATGCAATATTCTAATGAGCTGTTGCATTAAAATGGATGTTCTAGGGATAACTTATGCGTCCCTAGTGCTCAAAAGCATTAGGCACCCAGAATACATGGCTGTGCGCATGTTAGGAAAATGGACACTCAATACGAGCGTCTGTTTGATCACGCTGCAGATAATTTACCAGCACAATATACACACAATGGGGTAGATTTTCAAACAAGGCGCGTTGGCGTACTTTTGTTGGCGCTCCAGGCGCCAACAAAAGTACGCAGGATTTTAGTAGACACGCAGAGCCGCACGTATCCGCTAAAATCCTGGATCGGCGTGCACAAGGCTATCAATTCCGTATAGCTGGCGCGCGCCGAGCCGCGCAGCCTACCCCCGTTCCCTCCGAGGCCGCTCCGAAATCGAGCGGCCTCGGAGGGAACTTTCCTTTGCCCTCCCCTCACCTTCCCCTCCCTTCCCCTACCTAACCCACCCGCCCGGCCCTGTCTAAATCCCCTCCTTACCGTTGTCGGGGGATTTACGCCTCCCTCTGGGAGGCGTAAATCCCCGCGCGCCAGCGGGCCGCTAGCGCGCCGGGACGCGACCTGGGGGCGGGTCCAGAGGGCACAGCCACGCCCCCGGACCGCCCCGGGCTGTAACAACGCCCCCTGGCCCGCCCCCAAAACGCTGGCGACACACCCCCTAAACGCCGCGTGGCTCGGGCCCGCCCCCCGACACGCCCCCCTCGCCAAACCCCGGGACTTACGCGAGTCCCGGGGTCTGCGCGCGCCGGTAGGCCTATTGAACATAGGCCTACCGGCGCGCAGGGCCCTGCTCGCCTAAATCCGCCCGGATTTGGGCGGATTTAGGCGAGCAGGGCTCTTAAAATCCGCCCCAATATACATATCCTGAAGCATGTTTATTTATTTATTTATTTATTTATTTATTTATTGTTTTTGTTATACCAAGTTTCATGATAGGCATCACATCAACCCGGTTTACAAATAACAAGGAGTGTAAAGCATAACGTAACGTAAAAAACAATATTTTCAATAAGAACCTTGAACTTTAAATACAGTGAATCAGAAAAAGGGAGAGGGAAAGTTACAAAAAACAAGGAAAATAAACTTGGGATGGAAGGGGAGAAATTGAACAGCACAATATTTACATTTCAGCCTATTGATACATTAGAATAGCAAGTGAAAAAATAAGACTATGAAACGATACATAGGTAATCAAATGAATAAATACGACACAGTTGTGAATGGTAATAGTATGATAAATATTCAGCAGGAATTAGTGAGAGAGGGTTTGAGGTTGGTTGTAAATTGTGCATGTAAATTGTGCATGTAAATTGTAAATTGTGTAAAACATGTAAATTGTGCATGTATATTGTGTGCCCGCAAATATTTTTTTTTATCAAGCCTTTCATTTTTTAATGATATTTAGTCATCGCAAAGAGTAGATCTTAGTATCACGATGATACTAAATTGGAGGAAACACAGAAAAAGCAGTATTTTTTAAATTCTTAGTTGAGCTCTTGACACACGGCAAAACTTAATGCAAGCTCTGGGGCTGGCGTTAAATTTGCCCTGTTAAAAAGTGCATGTCGGATGCATGGCAATTTTTTGCATCTGGGGTTAATAGCTAATAGCCTCATCTACATGGAATTTACATGTAATGAGGAAAGATTAAAGAGGTTAGGACTTTTCAGCTTGGAGAAGAGACGACTGAGGGGGGATATGATAGAGGTATTTAAAATCATGAGAGGTCTAGAACGGGTAGATGTGAATTGGTTATTTACTCTTTCGGATAATAGAAAGACTAGGGGGCACTCCATGAAGTTAGCATTGGGGCACATTTAAAACTAATCGGAGAAAGTTCTTTTTTACTCAACGCACAATTAAACTCTGGAATTTGTTGCCAGAGGATGTGGTTAGTGCAGTTAGTATAGCTGTGTTTAAAAAAGGATTGGATAAGTTCTTGGGGGAGAAGCCAATTACCTGCTATTAAGTTCACTTAGAGAATAGCCACTGCCATTAGCAATGGTATCATGGAATAGACTTAGTTTTTGGGTACTTGCCAGGTTCTTATGGCCTGGATTGGCCACTGTTGGAAACAGGATGCTGGGCTTGATGGACCCTTGGTCTGACCCAGTATGGCATTTTCTTATGTTCTTATGATATTAGCTATGCGTTTGGGCGCGCATTTTGGATGTGTGGATCCCCTTATTTCATCAGTGTTACTCTAGCGCATCCAAACGCACGTCCAACCGAGGATAAACCTGGGCACACTTTATTGCATCAACTTAACAGAGGATAAGTTAATTAAGAAGGGAAATGATTTCAAATTAAACTGGAAATTACTAATATACAGCTTCGACTGAATCTATGAATAAATCTAATACTGGGTTTGGACAGTACTTGCTTTTTGGACATAACCATACTTTTTGGGCATAATCTACTCCTTCAGAGAAAGAGCTCTGTCATTCCCGTACTTATAGCCTTCCCTTTATTCCTTTAATTGTACTCCGATTTGTCTCTCATATCTCTGCACCCCCTTATTTACCCGCTTTCCCCTATCCTTAAACCCTACCTTCCCAATAGCAACCCCTGCTAGACTATATATAGTTGCCTTTCTGAATGTATGGGGGAGATTTTCAAAGGGGTACGCGCGTAAGATACGTGCGTACCCCCCGAAAACCTGCCCCAAGCTCCCCCTGCACGCGCTGAGCCTATGTTGATTAGGCTCGGCGGCACGCGCAAGCCCCGGGATGCGCATAAGTCCCAAGGCTTTCCAGGGGGGGCATGTCGGGGGCATGTCGGAGTGTGTGTCGTGGCGGTGTGTCATCCGGGGGCAGGGCAGTGAGCGTGGTTCCGGCCCGGGGGCGTTTCGGGGGCGTGGCCGAGGCCTCCGAAACTGCTCCCAGGCTGGGGAATTGTGTGCCGGCCGGCAGGTGTAACTTTTCAAACAAAGGTGGGGGGGTTTAGATAGGGCTGGGGGGGGGGGGGGTTAGGTGGGGAAGGTAGGGGAAGGTGCAGGGGGATGGAAGGAAAGTTCCCTCCGAGGCCGCTCCGAGGCCGCTCCGATTTCGGAGCGGCCTCGGAGGGAACGGAGGCAGGCTGCGCAGCTCGGCACGTGCAGGCTGCCGATTTTGCGCAGCCTTGCATGCGCCGACCCCAGATTTTAAAAGATACATGCGTATCTATTAAAATCCGGCATACTTTTGTTTGCGCCGGTCGCGTGGGTGTAGTTTTTTAAAATCTACCCCATAATTTATAATGTCACTTATTTATTTATTTATTTGTCGAGTTTTATATACCGTCATTCAGTTTCGCCATCACAGTGGTTTATTAAAAAATACGATGGTTTACAAAATTAAGAAGATTTTAACATATATAGGGGTGCGCGATTCCCCAACCCGGGAGCAGTTTCGGAGGCCTCAGTCATGCCCCCGAAATGCTCCCGAGCCGGAACCATGCCTGCGGTCCCGCCCCCGGATGATGCGCCACCGCGCCACGCCCCGACACGCCCTCCCAGGAAAGTCCCGGGACTTACGTGCGTCCCGGGGCTTGCGTGCACCGCCGAGCCTATTCAACATAGGCTCGGCACACGCAGGGGGAGCTTGGGGCAGGTTTTCGGGGGGTACCCGCGTACCCCTTTGAAAATCTGTCCCATAGTGTCTTCTGTATGTACTAGTTAATGATAATGTATATTGTTGTATATAGTGCTTTTTGGAGTGTATAATTTATATATAGTGTATAAGGTTATCCACAGTGTATAATGTTATACACAGTCCCTTTTTGAGTGTATAATTTGCAATGTTACATATTATGTTCTTTGGTTGTTTTTCCATCAGGTTCTGTTCCTATTCTCCTCTTCCTCTTTTGCCCTCTCTTCTCTTGCCCCTTCTCTCTTCCTAGCTGCACCCCTCCCCCACCCTCATTTTTTGTATTTTCCTCCTTCAGTTATATTGTAAACCGGCATGATGTACCCACAAATGTCAGTATATAAAAGCTAATAAATAAATAAAATAAATAAATAACAATGAATGATGAGATCTGAAGCTCATATTGCATCATACATGATAGGAATTGCATTATGTTACTCCCAAAAGTCAAGCATGATGCAATTATAACTCAGTTCACACCACCCTGCTGAGCTAATTGCCCTACAACAGCTCTAGAAATCATACAGTGTCATTTGTCAATGTCTGATTTTGATTTGTCTGAACAGGATCAAAGATGCCTCGTACTTGTGTGAACAATGCACATAACTTCTGCTATGTTTGTGGTGTAGTGACTTTTACATCACCAGAGTGCAGTGTAACTGCTGTGGTTAAGAAAGCCTTCCACCTGTGTTTTGGCTGTAAAACCAGAGATCGGTGCAAGAGCTGGGCAACACACATATGCTGCAACCCTTGTGAAACAAATCTTCTCCAGTGGTTGAACAGGAAAAAGAAATCTATGCTTTTTGTAGTGCCAATGATTTGGAGAGAGTCAACAGATCATATCAACAATTATTATTTCTGCATGGTGCCTCCAGTCAGGATAGGTTTGTCAAAGAAGAAAAAAAATGGACTGCGCAGTATCCAAACGTTCCATCTGCTATATGCCCAGTACCCCACGGAGAAGAAATGTCAGTTCCTAAGAAGAAAGCGCCTTCCTCAGATCATGCACAATCATTCCGTATACTGCTTCAAGAATTCCAGACTCTGACTTATTTAGCAATGAATGAGCACTTCTCAAAAAAAAAAAAAATAATCCATGAAGATGGGTATAATTCCAAAGTCTTACTCAAAATTGCTAAAAGGTTAACTAACCCAGCACCTTCTCATTTATAACTGACCAACATTCCTAATGCTGACTTTTTCTATCTATTTTCATCTAAAGGTAGAGAAACTTTGTATTTCCTTTTCCTCTGTTCCAAACTGGCACACTAATCCCACTTCTTCAATTCTGTCAGTTTGGGAACATTTTGAACCTGCCTCCTCCTTGGAGTTTGATAATTTAATTGCTAAATCGAATGATACATTATGTCCTCAGTCTCTCTGTCTCTCTTCAATTTTCAAAGCGTCCAGGGACATTTTATCTCCTATTTTTTTCAAAATGGTTTAATCTTTCTTTCAGTGAAGATTTCATTCCTTCCTCTTTAAAACAAGCTGTTGTTCGACCGCTAGTGAAAACAAGTTCACTTGATCCCACAGATCCTGGTAATTATAAGCCAATCTCATCTTTGCCATACTTAAACCAAAATTCTTGAATCTGCAGTACTTTCACACCTGACTGAACATCCAGAAACATTTGAAATTTTAGATCCTAATCAATTTGGCTTTCGCTGCTCCTTGAGTACTGAAATTTTATTTTTGTCTCTCACTGATTTCTTAAGAAGCAGCCTAGACTGGCCAATAGTTTTTGCTCATCTCTCTAGATATTTTCTCAGCTTTTGATACATTTGATCACAAATTTTTGCTTTTTCGATTACAAGAATGTGGCCTTTCTGGAACAGTTCTCAAGTGGTTTAAATCATATCTTTCTAACAGGATCCATGCAATAAAAGTTAATAATAATTTGTCTGTATTCTCTGAGATCAAAACAGGTTTTCCACAGGAATCTTCACTCTCGGCCTCACTTTTTAACATTTACCTTGCTCCCATTTGCAAAGTTCTTTCGACATTAACAGATTGCTATAAACTTTATGCTGATGAGATTCAGTTTGTCACCCGCATTCTTCCTTCTTGGGATGACACCTTAGAACCACTTAATATTTGTTTTTCAACAATTAAAAAATGGCTTCAACACAATAAGCAATCTCTTAACATGTCCAAAACAGAGTTCCCAGCAATACACAGTCCATATTGTTCCTTCAGTGAAAAAACTATTACCCTTAATAATCATTCATTCACTAATTAAGAATCACATCAAAAGTCTTGGTGTAATATTAGATAATAATTGTCTTGTCGTCCTCAAATTAAACAAGTCATACCTAATGGTTTTTATAGGCTTTGTGTTCTTGCTGTCTTAAAAAATTGCTTTACGAATCAGAATTCCATACAGTATTGCAAGCCTCCATCTTTCTAATCATTGACTATTGTAATAGTTTATATCTTGGCATTCCATACTCTTCCCTGCATCCTATACAGTTGTTGTTAAACTCTGCTGCACGTTTACTAACAGGTTTAAAAAGAGCACATTACACCTATGATGATAGAGCTTCATTGGTTGTCGATACAGGAAAGAATCAAATAAAAGGTTGCATGTTGATTTTTAAGCTGTTAGATGATCATTCCTGTCACTGGGCTAATTCAATTTTAAAATTTTACCAATCAAAAAGAGCCCTACGATCATCTCAACATGACTTACTTGAAATTCCCTCTCCAAAAGTGGCACGAGTACATATGACCCATGAATGTGCTTTTTCTGTTGCTGGGCCCACTTTTTGGAATTCACTATAACTCAATTTGAGACAATCAGTCAGTTAAGCATTTTAGGAAACAAGTAAAAACTTTTTTATTTAAATTTGCTTATTTTTAAATTTTTATTTTGATTTTCCTGTTTTAAATTTTTATTGATTCTTCTTTTTTAAGTGACATATGTATTATTTTATGATGATTATTTTGTTGAAATTTTTGTCTCTTGTTTTACTGACTATGTTAATTCACTATATTATGATTATGTATGTTTCCTTATGTTCATCACCTAGGCCTTTTTGTGTTAGAGATTCACAAATTGTAATAAATATAAATGTAAAAATCTAACTGTACATAGTATTCAAGGTGCAGTCTTAGCATGGAGCGATATAGATGCATTAAGAAATTTTCCGTTTCATTCACCATTCCCTTCCTATAAAATTCCTAACATTGTTTGCTTTTTTTTGACTGCCATAGCACACTGAGCTGACAATTTCAATGTATTATCCACTATGATGCCTAGATCCTTTTTTTGGGTATTAGCTCATAATATGGAACCTAATATCGTCAAACTACAGCATGGGTTATTTTTACCTATATGCATCACCTTGCACTTATCTACATTTAATTTAAAGGTAATGTTCTTAACGACTTCTGACTCAGGCAGCTTGAGGAGGGGAAGAAAGAAACTGGAAGGAAGCACAGAGGGGAGAAGGAAATTCCTTAACCAATTACGCAGGCTCAAAATTAATATAAAAATATCAAAATAATATGGTGCTTCTATTATAACTTTCAACTATCAAACAGGACTGTACTAAGGGAGTAAGGACTTCTGACTGTTCATTGAAATAAACAGTTAACACCATAACTTCCCTGTTGGTTACACATTGGAAGAGTCCAGCACAGCTCACAATTGCACCCAAAGAAAATGTTGTGAGCTAGGGGTGCGATCACTTGCTCGAGAAAGTGAGCCCTTAGATCACGGCACAACCTCAGGGAAGGCTCCAAGGTAGACACCAAGAGAGGCGAGCGTATCCAGGCACGGGCTGAGCTGGAACTTGGAACATAGCTTGGAACTTGGAACATCACTCTCAGATCTCCGCTGAACCTGCACGTACAAAGCAATGCCCTCCGGCCACTCGATAGCCCTTTTGGACCTGCTGCATGGGAATGGCCTACACATCAGGACAGACGAAAGATGAGAACAGGACATGGCATGACAAGGAACTTGGACGAAGACTTGAATCCGAAGATCACGGACGAAGGCTCTGTAGACGAGGAACATGGACAAAGGCTCAAGTTAGAGTTCAGATTCCCGGGCCACTGCACCTCAGTGCACCCTACACAGCCCTCTGTGGGCTGCACGCAGACCGTGCTGTCCCACTGCATGTTCTACACAACCTGCCACTTGTTGGTCGCGGACCACACGGAGAGCGGGACAGGCCCAGGACTGAGACTCAGACTCAGACGGGAGCCAGGACATGGCTTGTAATGAGGAACTAGGCTTAGAATGAGGAACAAGGAGATCTGCTGGCTGGACAAGCTCCACGAGCCCTGGAACTAGGAACATAACTAGGAACTCAAGACATGACTTGCAACACGACTTGGAACTCTAAAAACACGAATGGACTCCAAGGACTTGATCCAGTGAAGACGGACTTGGAAACAGGCCCTGTGCCAGGAAGTGCCCTATCTAGCCCCCAGTGGGATGATCATGGACCAAGACGCTGGCATGCCTGAAGGAAGGACGAGGGAGAATCCAAAAGGTTGACCTTGGAATGAAGACCGGACATCAGGAACTTGATTGAAGATTCAGATGAAGCAGAGACTCATAAGACTTGGACGAGGAACTGATGAGAGACCAGGAACATGGAACAGGTGACATGAAAGCGCTCCGACAAGGAACAAGGAACATGGAACAGGAACAAGAAGATCAAGAACATCCAACAAAGAACATGAATATCATCAAGACAAGGAGATGACCACTGAGGACCTTGCTGGACGAAGAGACCATGGACGACTATGAAGATCCATTGTGAAGGCTCCGAGGAAGTGGCAGAGAAGCCCTTTATATAGGGATGAGGGACATGACGAGGCAGTGACATCATCAGCAAGGGCCGCGGGACTTTTCCCTCCATGGGCCCTTTAAATTAACAGCAGAGGCACACTCGCATGTGCCTAGGGAAGGCACCAGACAGGAAATGCAGGATTTGAAGTCAGTGGAATTCCAGCCATGAGATGGACTGCAGTGGTGGCGGCTCCCAGCCGCAAAGAAGGTGGAAGCGGCATCGGTGGCGTCGGGCCAATCAAAGAGCTGGAGGTGTCAGCGGCACCCAGGCCACATGGGAGCAGCAGCACAGCTGCACCGATGCTGCCTGCAGGCTGCACCGAAGCTGATGAGATGACAGCTCCCGCCACACAGCAACAAAGGTTGGTGGCACTTGGGCCACGGCTTCACTGGCGACGTTGGGAATGGTATGTGAAGCCTCTCGCCTAACCCGTGAGCAAGCACAACAGAAAATCCACTCAAATTAAAAATAAGGAAAAATTACCAGCAAAATAAAAGTCAACATGAAAAATGTTTATTATTATTATTATTATTATTATTATTATATCTGCTTTACTGTGTGCAATGTGTGTACTACACAAAAGGGCAGATTTGAAAACATACCCGCAGGTGTACATTTGTGCGCGCAACCTGGCACACAGAAATGTACGCCCGATTTTATAGCATGCGCGCACAATGGGGTGCACACTAGTGCAAATTGCGTGCGCCGAGCCCTCGAGGATCCCTGCTGGCTTTCCCTGGAGCGGCCTCGAAGGGAACTTCCCCCCCCCCACCTTCCCCTCCCTTCCCCTCCCTGTCCTGCCCCCCAGCCCTAAAGAACCCCCCTGTACATTTGTTGTGGAAGTTACACCTGCCGGCCGAGTGCCGGCACGCGATCCCAAGGCACAGCGGTAAATGGCCGCTGTGCCGGAGTCCTCGGTCACGCCTCCCAGACCGCCCCCGGACTGCCCAGTCACGCCCCCGACTGTCTGCCTTGCCCATCCCGCCCCGTCCTGCCCCCCGCCCGTTCAGAAAAGCCCCGGGACATACGCGTGACCCGGGTGGCTTTATGCGCGTCGCCGAGCCTTTTGAAAATAGGCCCGGCGTACGTGGGGCTTTTATTAAAACCTGCTCCACAGTGAGTCCTAACTAATTACCACATTCAAAAACTTACTTGGGTAGCGAGGGATGAGCCAGCTATTTTTGATACCATATGGTATCTTATTCAGTTTTGACAAGGGGTGATAATCATCCCTGTCATGTTGTCATTGAGACAGTTTTATGTTATTTTATTTTTGAAAATTCCATTTCAGGGCTGACTACTGATTTAAGCCTTATCTTTTCTCTTTCTTTTTCTTTGCTTTTAAACCTTGGAATTTAGTACTCTCTTCAGGACTGGTAGTTGGGAGGGTTTTTGTTTTTTTGGAGGGGATTATGGGGTTTCTTTTCATAGAATATTTAGTGACTGAATGGTCATTTGATTATTTTACATCTGCTTCAGGTTATACTTACATAAATTGCAAGTGGATATATTGTTTTTAAATGTTAGTTTTATTTATGTGTAACCCCTGGGCTGAGGTCCTCACTGAGTAGTTCACGGGCCTCCCTCAGTTCCAAGGGCTTAAGAGATCCAAACCTCCTGTATTGTCCTTAAGTGCCTCTATTTCCAGGATTCCCTCTTGGGGAAGCGGGAGGGAAGAGGCTGATCTCCAAGGCCTTGAGCATTGTTCAAACGTCTTTAATGAATGAACACTGGAATAATCACGCTGGATGCTATCTATGGTTCCAACATAACTTTACTGATAAGTGATTGTAAGCAGCAGTATAAGACAATTTTACAAGTCCTTGTTCCCTGAAATCCATTCCACAAATCAGTTCCAGGACATCTGTGACTCTTCTGTTTCCACATCCCTTTCCAATTGCTGGGATCGTTTTGGGGCTCCTCTCAGAATTGGTGGAATAGGATTCTTCACTAAATTGAAGTGGCAAAGAATAGAATCCCCCTTGCTATACCTTGATTCAGACGTCTATATCTTAGCCAAACTACTCAAGTATATCTAGCCTTCCTGATGATATGTAGTAGCTAACACCAGACAGGTGCCACAGCTCTACTTTTCTTTATTTTTTCTCCTCCTCCCCAGAATGATTGTGAATCCACTCCATTGAAAGGTCCTTGGATCTCGCTTTGAGTGAGAGACTCCTGCTAGACTCCTTTCTTCCTGACCGTGACTAAATTCCCCAGGCCTCGGGGAATTTAATTGCTGGATCAGAATAACAATCCAGACTTCCAAAAGCAAAAAAAGAGTGAAGGAAGAGTGGACAACATTTCTTCAAAGAAATGTCCAAAAAAGGAGGCAAAATCGGTTCTCAAAAGATAAGATGAGTTACCCTTTTATTGTTTCCCGCTCAGACCTTACTCCTAAAGATCCTATAGTACTCCCTTCTAAATAAAAGCAACAAAACCAGGAGCAAGCAAACTCCATCCTGCCTCCTCAAAGATCAAATCAAAAATCCAAATCCTCTGCAGTATGAAGCAACTAGCACAGCAGCCCACATGGGTGAGCTCTAATCCAACTAAAGATACTTTTACCTACACAGTTGGTATAGTCCTACTAATAGAAACCCTATGGGGCTCTCTGCATATGTATAATTGGATCCATATCATTCTGCTGATGAGGCATTTGTTTAGGTTTGTAGTATTGTTTTTCTTATATTTTGTGTATGCATTGGAAGGACATTTCTATTCTTTCAATAAAAAACCCCCAAAACATTACCACACCCCAGGGCTCATGCTATAGCCAGGAAGAGAAGGCTTTCATGATTATACATATTTTCAGAAAGGAGGTCCTAGAAGTTTAAGAGTCACCATTGATGTCACTTGTTGCAGAAAGTGCTGCATGCACAGCCTAGATGCTGGCCTGGATCTGAGTATTAGGCAGTGTTGACTTTCATGTGGCACACCCGATCAGTTCTGAAGGCACACTGATTGGGAAACAATGTTTTACATCTAACACTCTCCCCTGATCCAATTCTCTGGTTATCCAGTCAAAGAAATTGGTCAGATTCGTCTGGCAAGACCTACCTCTGATAAAACCATGCTGCCTTAGATCTTGTAATCTGTTGGATTCCAGAAACTGCACTATCTTCTGTTTTAGCATCAATTCCTTCGATTTACTCACCACCAAGGTCAGACTGATCAGTCTGTAGTACCCAGCCTCCTCTTTACTTCCTCTTTTGTGAACAGGAACCACATCCACTTGTTGTCTCCAGTCTTCTGGAACTACTGTTGACTCTAAAGATGCACTGAAAAGGTCAGTCAGTGCAGCTGCCAGAACTTTTCTGTGCCCTTAAAACCCTTGGTGTATCACATCTGGCCCCATCACTTTATTACTTTACGTTTAATTAGCTCCTCACAAATACCCTTCTCTGAAAATTGTTAGAGGTTTACCTCACTTCCAATTTTTTGTTGTTGTTCATTTTCTGTGGTCCTACTCCTAGCCCTTCCTCAGTGAACACTAAACAGAAGAATTTAAGCAATTTTGCTTCTACATATTCCTCCCCTTCTCCTCTGAGTCTCAGAGTGCCACTTTTGCATGTCCTTCTATCACTAATATATCTGATAAACATCTTGTCCCCCAGTTTACTATTTTTTCTATTTTTTCTTCCATTTGCATCTTCATCTTTTCTTGAAGTCTAGGATCCCCACCTTTGAATGAACCATCACCACCTGCACCTCTTGATCTGGACCACGCTGTCTGGTGATCACTGGGTCCCAGATGATCATCCATTACACATCAGAAACACTGTCCCGATTAGTAAGCACCAAGTCCAGTATTCTATGTAAGTTTTGTTACCGGTTGATGGAACAGTTCTCCCTGCAGAGAATCCTGCTCAGAGAAGACACCACAGCTGGAATGTCCCAATGAACATCTGGGAGATTGAAATCACCTAGCAATAGCACCTCCCTTTTCATAGCAAATTGTATACCAACTAGAAAAAAGGAAAACATCTGGAAGGCTATATATACTAATGCCCTCCATTAAATTTCTATTCATCCTTCTGCAAAGGAGGTCTGTATATCACACTAATAAGATGGATGTTCTATTTCCTGTTTCCACAGTGCCTCCTCCTTACATTGTAAGCCCTGCAATTCTGTTGCATTCATATTATTTTTAATATATATCACACCTCCTTCCTTTCTTCCTTCTCTGTCCTTCCAGCATAGGTTGTAGTCAAGATTAACCATATCCCAGTTATAGTTTTTTTATGTGCCACCTCACCGTGACAGCCATTACATCTCTTTTATGGCTTCCTCCAGATCTGGGAGTTTGATTGCCCTTTATTTCCAGTTTGTATACAAGTGTTTAATGTTTTACTACCTGAGGACTTATGCTTACAAGAGGGATTTTTCACCCATCTCCGATGATCCTAGTTTAAAGATCTCTATATGAACTGGTTCAGCAAGCAAGTTCAGTTCATTAAATACTGGCCTTTTGATTTGCATTACATCATATATTATGGATAATCCCTTAATATTATTACATTTCTATATGATTTATACTTTGTACACTCATTATGCATTCTTTGTGGAGTATACCCCAAGAGAATACATTTAGGGAAGATTGTGTGCTCAAATCTGAGAATGCACACATAACTGAATAAGGGCATGCACAAGAGTTGTGACAGTCATGAAATAGTACAGATGGATGGACTTACAAATGTAAGCCCATCTATACATACGTGGAGACACATGATCCAAACACCAAGTCTCACAAGATGAAGTCTACCCATAACATGTTTGAAACTTTAATGTGCTCCCAACAGGAGTACACCTTTCCAAACTTATTTTCTGGTAGAAGAACATATTTATGCATTCACAAATGATGAAGCTTATTTACAATAGTCATACTTCACCATCAAAAATACTGCAAAGGCATTTTTATATGGGAGTAGTTTTACATAAAATAAATAGTTTTAGATTCTTATTTCCTGACCTCACACACAAATCGGGGATAAATGCAATAACTTTGTGCTGTTTGTATCTACTGTGTGCTAACACAAGGCTCCTAGGGCTTACTGCTCAAGAAAACTGCATTGTATTAATGTATTGTTCGACCTTGCCATGATTGTGACAGAAACTGATCTGTATTTATAGAACAGAATGTTCATGTATCACCATGATAAATATATAGCTGAAGGTGTCTGGTTATTTTTTGCATAATTGACATATGTGAGAATTCATTCTAACAGACACATAGCACTACACTAAACTGGCAGTTGTATTTTGCAAATCAAGAAAAATGTTCAGTGTTTAAATGCCAGAACAAATTGTGCTATTAATGGAGTTTTTCAGTGAAGCACGACTTTGTGACTTCAATTTATCTCTGCATGGAAAACAAGTAAATTATGCGCCATTTTTATACCAGGCAAGCTCTTCTTTCTATAGTAGATCAGAACAAATGTGTCAAGAATTTGACACATACAAACCATGGCATTAAAAATAACCCCAACAAAACTAATAAAGATGATGATTCATGAATTGATCTATTTTGAGAGTCCTAGCATGGTGCTAAGATGCCCCAGGGTAGTAACACTGGAATTTTTCAAATCTGCATAGCCTTCTTAACTCCACTGGTATTTCTAGGCTACAAGTAAGATGACAAGTAGCAGGGTCTCCACTCTTGTCTCTCTTTAAAAGAAAACTCTACTGGGCCGACCCTACGGAGAATCTGGGTTTCATTCTCAAGTCAATTATTCTGTTTCCAGAGTTGGCTGAGGATGCTGCAGAGGCAGTGTTCACAGTTCCTGGGAAGGAGGAGTCACAGCCATGGCATAATGGAGACATCTAGCAGGCAGACTTCAGGTCCATAACTGCAGGATTCTGGAAGAAACTGTGATGTATGGCTTCTGGCTAAATAATATTGCTGCCAAGACTAGGCTAAGTAAGTTGGGAGGGGGACCTATACATAGAAAATGATAGCAGATAAGAATCATAAGGCCCATCTAGTCTACCCAGTTTAATTCCTGGTGTAATCTGGACACAATATTAATTGGCTTGGGGAAGGGATTTAGATTGAGAGTTGCTGTGGATGGAACAAAAATGGATTCATAATTTGGATTTGGTTTCTCTCAATAGTTTGAATTGTGAAATTGATTGGGGATGTTTTTTTAAATAGGTTGAAAGAGAATAGGTAGTTGTTCCATGTTGGTGGTCTTTACTAGATCATATTCTTTCTGGTTTAGGTTTATTCATTGGTCCACAGTCTCTCACTAGGCGGTGCACACATGAGTGGAGTTAATAACCTTGCAAGAGGTATAACATTTTTTGATTGGTTGGAATGCTAGTCTGCATTTGCTGGAAATTTATAGTGGTCCTGCCGGCATTGAGTTTCTTTGATTGGCTAATCATTTTGAAGGTAATTTGCACATATCAACACAAGAGGGACCTGACTACCTCCATTGTAGGGATGTGCAGCCAAAAAGTTTTCATTGCATTCGTGATACGTATTCGTGGGGGGTCAATTCCGTTTCATGCGGAAGTATGGAGAATTCCATAAGTTGTCGATCTGTAAATACGTTACTACGGCGAGTTAAATTAGTGTCCCAGCTAAAATTAAAATTAACTACAACCCCCCACCCTCCTGACCCCCCCAAGACTTACCAAAACTCCCTGGTGGTCCAGCGGGGAGTCAGGAAGCCATCCTTACACTCGTTTACCAGTTTCATCACGGCGTGTCACAGGGGCTACCGGTGCCATTGGTCAGCCCCTGTCACATGGTCACCAGAGCCATCTTGTGCTCCTACCATGTGACAGGGGCTGACCAATGGCACCGGTAGCCCCTGTGACATAGTATGGGCAAAGGCTATCGACGCCATTTTGAGTCCTGGCATCGGACGGCAGGTCGCTCCGGGACCCCCGTTGGACCCACAGGGACTTTTGGCCAGATTGGTGGGGCCTCCTGACCCCCACAAGACTTGCCAAAAGTCCAGCGGGGGTCCGGGAGCGACCTCCTTCACGCCGGCCGTCCGATGCCAATACTCAAAATGGCGCCGATCGCCATCATAGTGAGGGCAAAGGCGATCGGCACCATTTCGAGACTCAAAATCACCGTCCAATGCCATTTTGAGTATTGGCATCGGACGGTGATTTTGAGTCTCAAAATGGCGCCGATCGCCTTTGCCCTCACTATGTGTGTCATGTGAGGGCAAAGGCGATCGCCACCATTTTGAGTATTGGCATCGGACGGCCGGCGTGCAGGAGGTCGCTCCCGGACCCCCGCTGGACTTTTGGCAAGTCTTGTGGGGGTCAGGAGGCCCCCCCAAGCTGGCCAAAAGTCCCTGTGGTCCAACAGGGGTCCTGGAGCGACCTGCCGTCCGATGCCAGGACTCAAAATGGCGCCAATAGCCTTTGCCCATACTATGTCACAGAGGCTACCGGTGCCATTGGTCAGCCCCTGTCACATGGTAGGAGCACAAGATGGCGCCGGTGACCATGTGACAGGGGCTGACCAATGGCACCGGTAGCCCCTGTGACACAGGCTATCGGCGCTGTGATGAAACCGGCAAACGAGTGCAGCGACGGCTTCTGGACTCCCCGCTGGACCACCAGGGAGTTTTGGTACGTCCTGGGGGGGTCAGGAGGGTGAGGGATTTAAATTTTTATTTAGGAGGCTGAATAAAACAGATATCTGTTAAATACGTGGGGGGTCGCTATGCGTTTCGCCTCCCCACGTATTTAACAGATAGGACAAAATAAGTTGCGGATTACAAATACGTGGAAAACGGATGCACATCCCTACTCCACTGTGCCTGCCTGTCTTGCCCCTATCAACACCAGAGGGGCCTGTCTACCTCCACTGTGCCTGCCTGTCATGCTCTTATTAACACCACAGGGACCTGACTACCTCCACTATGCCAGCCTATCTTGTCCCTATCAACTTTCTGCCACTCTGCATTGCTACCATATACCAGACGTCTCTACTCCTTGTTGTGTTCTTGCTACTATCGTGGTTCCTCAGTGTGTTGGTGCTAGTCTTTCTGCTGCTTTGTCCCTTTATCAGCACCTTGGGGTTTTTTCTGACACCTTTTCTGCTTTCTATGTTCCCCCTTCATTGTGCTGAAGGATGTAGGATGTTGATGCCACTTGACGTGCTACTTTGCCTCTTGTGCTGCCTTCGAGGGTTCATGCAACTGTTATCAGTGCCCTCTTTTGAAGCTGTGGTGTGTTTTTGAGACTGTCACTGCTGCTTTGCACCTCTGTTAAAGCACTCTTGCCACTCCTTGTACCCCTTTGCCCCTTTAAAGTGCCTTAGGCTATTCATGCCACTTTGGTGCCACTTTGCCACAGTCTAAGTACCTTGGAGCTCTTTTGCCCTTCTGATGATTGCTTCCCAGAAGTTTCATCCAAATTGATAAGAAAACCCCAATTCTGCAGCCAAAAATAGGCTGCAATACTTCCCCTATTGACTTTAATGGCAAATGCGAATTTCCGTGCTATAGCCAACTTGCCCCTCATTGCCAAACGTATGGAGCAAATTGTCAATAAACAACTCTCGGATTACTTGGAGGAACACAAGATCCTAGCTCCATCTCAGTTTGGATTCCGTAAATCTCTTAACACAGAATCCCTTCTAATTTCTCTCACAGACTCTATTATCATGAACATGGATAAAAGACAACCATACCTACTGGCTCTTTTAGATCTATCTGCAGCCTTTGACACCGTCAACCATGCAATCCTCTTAGACCATCTTGCAGACATAGGCACTCAGCTGGTTCAAATCCTTCATTTGTAACAGATCTTTCAAAGTCAAAATAAACAATAAAGAATCTCACCCAGTCAGCTCCAACTTGGGAGTCCCCCAAGGATCTTCCCTTTCACCAACCCTTTTCAACATTTACCTTTTACCTCTGCCACCTACTCTCTAAGCTAAAGATTGCACATTATCTCTATGCGGATGATATACAAATTCTCATTCCGATCACTGAATCTCTATATAAAACCCTAAGCTTCTGGAATAGCTGCCTCCAGTCAATCAACATGCTCCTCTCCAGTCTCAATCTAGTCCTCAACACCAACAAGATGGAAATCCTCATTATCTCACAAGAAGACAACAACCTTCTTCTCAACGCACCAAGCTCCTCGCATTCCGCTAACCTTAATCACTCGCCCCATGTAAGAGATCTTGGCGTGCTCTTGGATAACCAACTAAGCCTTAAAAAATTTGTAAACACCACCACTAAGGAATGCTTTTTCAAACTGCAAGTCCTAAAAAAACTGAAACCTTTCCTACACTTTCACAACTTCCGCTTGGTACTTCAATCCATCATCTTCTCAAAAATCGACTATTGCAACTTTCTCCTTCTCGGCCTTCCCACAAACACCATCAAACCCCTACAGATGCTGCAGAACTCTGCCGCCAGGATTCTGACGAACACAAAAAAAAAGAGATCACATCTCCCCTATCCTCTATAACCTCCACTGGCTGCCTATCAAATACAGAATCCTCTATAAAGTCCTTACTATAATTCACAAAGTCTTACACAATCTCTCCCCTATTGAGCTGACCATCCAACTACGTCCTCATAATTCCGTCAGACCGATTAGAAGAGCCTATCAAGGCACTTTAAACCCCCCCCCCCCCCCCCCAGCAAAAACATCCTTAAGGAAACAGAGCCATATCTACAGCAGGTCCCCCACAATGGAATGCACTCCCTCCGGACCTCCGACAAGATCCATGTCCTCTGTCATTCAAAAAAAACCTCAAAACATGGCTCTTCAGATTAGCATTCCCAGAATGAAGACTCCTGTTCATATTTCAGTTCCGCCTGTCCAATTCACTTCATTATGTCTTTATTTTTGTATCCTTATTTTCGGGGTTCATGGTTCCTAACTAATGTCCAACTTTAAGGGAGACATCATTCATGAGAGTAATTCCCAATAGAACTTTACATACCCTCTGTGCTAAACCTTAGTTCCCGACCTGTCAAAGATCGCCTGCAGATTCGCACCTTTATTAAAATCCATTGTTTATTTGAAACTTTTCCTACACATTCTCTCCACTTGATTTGATTCTCATATTATGGTTCTGAAATATGTTAATTGAGTTTTAAGTATTTATCAAGTTCCGTTTAAGTATTATTTATTAACTATCTTGAGTAATGTTATGTATCTCAACGGGCTAGTTCGTTTCCCTGTACCCCAGTTTTTTACTTGTCTCTCACTTTGTTCCATGTAAAGCTCAAATGCGATGTTATGTTCATTGTAAACCGGTGTGATTTGTAGTCTTTACAGGAATGTCGGTATATAAAAGTAACAAATAAATAAATACATAAATAAATAAATAAATAAACGAATGAAAAACGAATCAAACTAATAAATGAATATTTTCTTTTGCTTTGAAACTAATAAAACTAATTGGAGTCCCAACAAAATGAATAAAAGAAATGAAACAAATGTTTTTTTCTTCTGCACATCCCTCTCCCACAGATATACATCCTCCCCTGCCCCAGCTTCACAACCATGTGAAATAGTATAAAACATTTCCACAATTATTGCAATCTTGAAGCATAAAGCAGCATCAGCACAGTTCCTGAGGACTCCTCTTTTCTCAATGGCTAATTAAAGAGCATATTTATTCTGCCACCTTGCATTGCTCTGTTTGCAATATTCCGGGTTTCCTCTCTCCTTACCGAGTCCACAGAGAGAGAGAGAGAAAGATCTTTTGATTCAAGAAAACAGCCTGAACCTGAATGTAACTGGAAACAGTTTTGGTTATGCAAATTGATTATTCTGAAACAAATCAAACTAAACTTTTAATTTGGAACACCCCACCAGTGAGTCCAGCCTGTTCTTTCTAGTGTGCCTGTTCCAAAGACCTGATTAACAAACAGGGAAGGGATTCCACCTACATACCTTGGGCCTTGACAAATAGTCTTCCCCCATTAGACAAGAACACACAACCTGGGGAAAAAGGACTGATGTCTTTACAATTGGGATTTAGCCCTAAGATTTATTGTGGCCACCACAAGGTTCAGCAAACACCTTGAACTGATACTACATTTAGGGGTAGATTTTAAAAGGGTTATGCGCATAAGTTATTCCCGTAACTCTTTAAAACCCCCCCTGCGTGCGCCGAGCCTATTTTGCATAGGCTCGGCGGCTCGCACAACCCCGGGATGCGCGTACATCCCGGGGCTTTGCTAGGGGGCATGTCGGGGGGCGGCGCAACGTTCGGGGCGTTCCGGGGGAGTGTGGTTCCGGCCCAGGGGCATGACCAAGACCTCCGAAATCGCTCCTGGGCCGGGGAATTGTGCGGCAGCAGCCGACTGGCGCGTGCGAGTTACGCCTGCCTGGGGCAGGCGTAACTTTCATGATAAAGGTAGGGGGATGTAGATAGGGCTGGGGGGGGGTGGGTTAGGTAGGGGAAGGGAGGGGAAGGTGTGGGGAGGCCGAAGGAAAGTTCCCTCCGAGGGCGCTCCGATTTCGGAGTGGCCTCGGAGGGAACGGGAATGGGCAGAGCGCGCAGGGCTTGGCATGCGCAAGGTGCACAAATGTTGCTGCGAGTATCTTATAAAATCCGGCATACTTTTGTTTGCTCCTGGTGCGCGAACAAAAGTACGCGCGGTCGTACTTTTCTAAAATCTATCCCTTAGAGTCACTTTTATTTGAATCTTTCCAACTTTTAAACTTTTCTTGGGGCAAGGGGAGGAAAGCAAAAGAATTAAGTGGTCATCTTGTTACGATCCCGGTCACTAGCCTAGTGACCGGGCTCTTACCTTCCTCCGTGGCGCCGCGAACCGCTGGGTTTCTGGCCTCCAGGGCCGCATGGCAGCGGCGTCTCCTCGTGGAGACGCCGTCAGGAACTCCTCCCCCCAGCCCTGGTACGCGCGCGCGCGAGGAGCCGTGTTTTGAGGCGTCTGCACCCGGATGTGCAGACACGCCTCTTTTGACGTCAGCTGATTGAGCAGGGGATTTAAGCCGGGACTTTTGAAGTTGCAATTCGCCTTGCAACGAGGTTTCTCTTCGGAGTGCTAGTTGCCATCGTTTATCTGCCTGCCTGGTTCCTGACTTCAGCCTGCCTGACTCTGGTATCGTTTATCTGCTTGCCTGGTTCCTGACTTCTGCCTGCCTGACTCTGGTATCGTTTATCTGCCTGCCTGGTTCCTGACTTCTGCCTGCCTGACTCCGGTATCGTTTGCCTGCCTGGTTCCTGATCTCTGCCTGCCTGACTCCGCTCTCTGCCTGCTTGTACCCCGGTTCGTATCGCTTCCTTGGATTCTTCTGTTATCACCTAAGACCCAGCGGTCCGGGTCCCTACAGGCTGCTCCTGGGGGGATCTCGGGCTTCCAGGGCGAAGACTCCTAAGCCCTAGCGACCCGGGCCTCTACAGCTCCTCTGGAGGGGTCACGGGTTTCCAGGTGAAGATTCATCGTTTCATCTAGTCTGCCTCCCGTCCGTCTCCCTCCGGCGGTCGGCCCAAGGATCCTCTTCCGGATTGGTCAATCACAACACATCTTTATCAAGGCTCGCTAGCACCCCTGAAGAAACATTTCCTGATGTGATTCCTGAGCCTGCCTCCTTGAAGCCTAATATTATGCTCTCTAGTTCTAGAATGAAATAGGGGGAAACCCGCAGGAGTTGAGAATAAAGGTTCATGGTGCCATAGCTCAGAAGAGGCCAGTTGTGATAGAGCTCGAAGCCCAAAGGAGTATCCACTGTTTATGCCAATGATAATATCTACATCCTAATATCATATAAACAGTCAAAGCTGAATGAACAACTGAAAGCAACTGTAGGTCTTGTAACTTCAAATGGCAATATTTTTTAAATTACTGTACCTCCGCTAGTGTCCTGGATTTCCATATGAACCAAATCAGGATCTGCATCAACTCCAGCCACAGCCCTGTAAACAGAATAAGAGAAAAAGAAATATAAAAACTGCTCACTGGCAACAAGT
Source organism: Rhinatrema bivittatum (assembly GCF_901001135.1). Classification (NCBI taxonomy): domain Eukaryota; kingdom Metazoa; phylum Chordata; class Amphibia; order Gymnophiona; family Rhinatrematidae; genus Rhinatrema; species Rhinatrema bivittatum. The sequence continues at coordinate 214,341,221 of NC_042615.1, read as the reverse complement.
TAAGCTGGGAATTCTTTTCTTTAATGAAGTTTTTCATTGTGGCTAGGAGAACCTTAACTCGCATTTTGAATTTTGTCTGAATTTAACCACCACTCTGACTGGCATATAAAATAGGATTTTGACCAATGAATATCACATACAGAGTTAAATCAGCAACAATCTGTTCAAATAATACATTGGCAGTATGATTCCCAAGTACAGTACAGTGTCCATCCCTGACCAAGAGCTATGAGAGGCTAAATTATTAGTATGACCTAAGTATGAACTTTTGAATTCTGATCCCAAAATTGATAGAGATTAGTAGAGGTGGGGTGCAGGAAGAAGGGCTGTACAAACTTTCTCCCTTCCCTCTCTCCTTCCCGTTCTATGGTCTTTCTCTCTCTCTCTCTCTCTCTCTCTCTCTCTCACTCTCACACACACACACACACACACACACACACACACACACACACACACACACACACACACACACACTCTTTCTCAATTTAGTGGGTAGGCAAATTGGTGGTTATTTTTTCATACAATACACAACACACTTATAAGTAAAGAAGTTTTTATTTATAAGTCTGAGAATAAGCAATGAAAGTATATAAGATTAGATTTTGCTTCCCTTCAGTTTCCAGTGTGTGTCTTATATATATTTGAAAGATGAAAACACAGCACTGGGAAATCAGGAACAGTTCATCAATCACGTCATTAACCACTATAATGTCCAACAAGTTTTTTTTCTGATCTTTTCTTTCTCTGATTACAAACAGTTAGTCTGAAGTTGCTCTTTTTATGTTAATTCTTCTGACCTTTGTCCTAGTTTCTTCTCTGGGCTACTCCCATACATTTTTGTCATCTGCTGAGACGTCATCTGTCTGTCTAATCATATCAGCAAAGTTGGATGTGGATTTATTGCAAATGTCTTGTTGGATGTGGATTTATTGCAAATGTCTTGTTTTCCCTGATATCTGCATCATTAGCCTCCTGAGTAATGAGCTAATTTTAAAAGTCCTATGCACGCCTATACTGGGAGATACATGCATGGCGGGGATGTGCGTGTGCCGCGGGCTTTTACAAAGGCCTGCAGCCACGCGCATATCTCTCTGAATGTGCAGAAGAGCCACTAAAAAAAAGTGGTGGGTGGGAGTGGGGCGAGGGTAGGCTGGGACAGCATCATTAAGTGCTATACTGCTGAAGTGCGTGCTGGCAGCTGGCTGGCACGTGCAATTTACTGCTGCTCTGTAGAGCAGCAGGTAAGTTGAAAAAGAAAAAAAAGAAGGGTAGTTAGGTAGGTTTCAGGGGTTGAGGAAGATAGGGAGGCAGGTAAGCTAGGGGGTTAGGAAGTTCCAATAAAGGAGCGGTCTGAGAGGGAACTGGGGAAATACTCGATTGCATCACCGTGTAGATGTTATAAAATTCCCCTCCCCTTGCATGCACATGTGCATACCAATATAAAATTGGGTGCGGATAGCTAATTTTATAACATGTGCGTGTGTTGTTACAAGCAAGCTAAGAAAAAAAGCATATTTATTCTTAGAAATTATAGGCCTTATGTCAAGCAGTTATATTAGCTGTATTGGTGACTTTGTTCCACTAATTTCTATCACAGTACAACGTTCTTCACAAAAACTAAGTAACTCCCTAAATAATTTTATACACGCAAACACACATACTTTTTCTCTTACCCCTCCAGGAATGATTCTAGCACTCTCCCCATTTCTTCCTCCCCAGGCTGAAACTCAGCACTGTCTCCCTTCATGTCCACAGGCCCAATCACATCACTTGGGGAGTCTGGGACCTATGGAGGGGCTTCATCTTCAATCACGAGGTGGAACAGAGCTCCAGCAGGCAGCCCTGAGGGGGAGGGGGAGAGGGAGGAAGGGAGCTTGAACTTGGATCAGTAGGGAGTCCAGAGCCCCTGGAGAAGGCTTCATCTTGGATTGAGGGCAGGCGGTGGGTCCAGCAATCCCAGAGGGTGCTTGATCTAAAGTCAGGGTGTAGAAGGAGAGCTATTGGATTTGGAAGGCATGGGATCTGAGGAGAAGAGGTCTGACAGCCTGGAAGGAACTTCATCTTTAATTGGGAGATTGTTGGAAGGGGCACTGGGTACATTAAACTGGTTGAACAATGCCATCCTCAGTCCTGCTAAAAGTACATGTAGGATTAAAATAAAAACATTCCACGGATTGTATTTAGGGGAGGTGAGGCATCATCATGCATACACTGACATTTTCAATTGTATGCGCAGTATAGCAGGTGCAATGCGTATTTCTATATGAAGCTGATTTTCAAAGGGAAATTACTTAGGTAGGTGTAATTGTTGAGTGTCCCGGCAGTGTGGGTGCCGCGACCGGGCCTGCTCACCTTGCGCAGCCCCCAACTAGCTCCGGTCTCGCCGCTGCTGCCAGCTCCCGCCATCCCCGTCGCTCACCACGGCCCTCTCCGGCTTCCTCCACACCACAGGCCTCACAGCGGAGCTCCTGTCCGGGCTCTACATCTTCAGCCACTTCGGCCCCGCCCCTAGGTGCAGGTGTGCGCACGGCCAAAGTCTCAATATTTAAAGGACCAAGCGTGGGAAACCCGACTCGGACGTGAATTGATGACATCACATAGAAGCCCTATATAAAGCGAGGTCCTGCCCCCAGGACCTCGCCTTGGCAATCGGGTCGACACCTTGGTGTACTGGTTTGCCAGTTCCTTGTATCTGATCCTTGTTCCAGCATCCTTCCTCTGTCCTCACTCAGGTAACACCTTTTTGGACTGATCTCTGGTACTGACCTCAGCCTGCCTGACTACTCTCTTCGTCTGCTGCCTGGAACTGACCACTGTCTGCCTGACCATTCTCTTCGTCTGCTGCCTGGAACTGACCCTCACTTGCCTTGACTACGCTCGGACTGACCTTGGTATTGACCCTTGCTTTGGCTGACAACTTCTGGATGGATACTCTGGCTTTGACCCTTGCGCTTCACACGGACACTCTCTTCTGGCCTACCGTGACTACCAGACCAACCTGCTTGGATTTAACCAGCGGCCTTCACCAGACTAGACCCGCAGGCGCTGCCTGCCTCACCCGGAGAACCTTCCTGAACTGTTACCTCCCTTAGGTCTCCGGAGCTTCCAGTTCAGGTCTGGTCCATCCTTTCAGCATCAGCCGGCCACCCTTGCTCATGGTGGGCACACCCCTCTGCTACCTCTTCGGGAGACCATCTGAAGCGCAACTAAGTCCAGGCGGTCCGGGAACCCAAGGGCTCAACCTGCAGAAACCCCGAACTGTTATTGGCAAAGCTCCAGCTAGCTTCTGTCTCCTTGTGTGCTCCGCCTCCTGGTGGCAGGCGCTCTCTGGGTCCGACCAGAGGGCCGTACCAATCCTGCACCAGGCCAAGGTCTACCTCCAGTGCAACAGTAATAACATCTGACACTTAGTAGCACTTGAATTATGTTATCTCTATCATGTTCTCACATATTTGGTAAATGCTGGTTAATGCAGTTAAAGTAGCTGGGTTCAAAAAAGGTTTGGATAAGTTCTTGGAGGAGAAGTCCATTAACGGCTATTAATCAAGTTTACTTAGGGAACAGCCACTGCTATTAATTGCATCAGTAGCATGGGATCTTCTTAGTGTTTGGGTAATTGCCAGGTTCTTGTGGCCTGGTTTTGGCCTCTGTTGGAAACAGGATGCTGGACTTGATGGGCCCTTGGTCTGACCCAGCATGGCAATTTCTTATGTTCTTATGACTTTTGCCCCTTTTTTGTGTGTAAATGTTTTTTTTATTAACAGTAATCAAACAGTCTAAACAGGCAATATACGTAACGGGGTCATTTACAAATACCTCAATTGTTAACATGTGGTGTAACAGACCTGATAATAACTAAAACAACCACTTATACCTTAATTCATGTAACAAGGAGAAACGTATAGAATATGCATGTGTGCACTGTTATATGTTGAAGGTCACAGGGAACTGAGACATTCACTTATTCACTGTGTGATCTCTAAACGTTTTAATCCTGGACCCTCAAATTTCCCTACCCACCCCCCCTCCATCCCCCTCCCCTCCTGTCCCCTCCCCACCCTGCTGGGAGCACTTGCTGTCATTTCTCTGTATAGTCTTAGCTCTCCATCTGATCCTTTAAAACTGTAAATACAGCAAGACTTCACCAGACAGTGAATGTACATAGTCCTTCCAGATGTTCTTCATCTGGTTGTAACATTTGCCCTTTTTATTTGACAGATGGTGGACTTTGTGTGCCCTTTAATTTTTGTTTCTGACCCTGACCTTCTCCCTGAAGTCCAAAATCCAAATTTCAGCTTTAAATTCTGCATTTGAAGCTGAAAAGTCGGTTAACCTGGAAATAAAGGATTTGGAGGACGATCATGGGGATATGGTTTCTATAAACCCTGAAACAATGCTTGTAAGAATATATGTAAAAATACAAAATACAAAAAAGTAAACTGCAGGTATCAATTTGCTCACCCTAAAGGTACTTCTGACCCAGATCTGCCCTGACAGGCTAAGCCAGTTCTGATTTTGCCCCTTGCATCTGTTGACTTCTAATTCTAATCAACTATTGCAAAACAGGACAGCAAATCCATATATGCGTTCAGATAAAAACAAAATTTGGGCAGCCTGTCACAGCTGAGCTGGGTCAAGTGGCAACACTACTCAGGCCCCGATGCAGTTGTACGCATATGTTTCATGCATGCAATTTTACTCCGCATGTAACAAGGAGTTTAACATGCAAAAAACACATGCATACAAACATGAATACAAATGTATGCACACATTATTTATTTATTTAGTAGGTCTTATATTCCACATATACAAAAGTATGTCCAGTGTGGATTACAATTTAGCGTTTCTCCGTGCACATTCCATGTTAATCAAGGCATTAGCTATTACTCTCCCATGCAGAGAGGTATCTGTAGGCTTAACTCATATTGTCCTAACGCTGGAAATGTAACTCCTGGTCAAAGGTGGAGTAAGGTTTTGGGGTTAGTGTTGAACTATGGGTTCGAACCTGGAATTTGTGGTGTAGGGGTTCTTTACTCAGAATTTACGTACAGAAAACACAGTTTGGGCGCAAATCATGTTTTATGCACATGATACTTGTTTTCTCTCATATTTGTGCATACAACCTTTAGGGGCATAAATCATATTTTCTGCCAGGACAAAGGGCATAAACTGTGTTTTGTGCACCCCAAGCATATTTTTGTGAGCACATTTTTAGGTTAATCTGCTTTTTTGAAGCTCCTGATGCATTAGCATACCATTAGCTTATTGTATGGAGAGTGGACTCTTTTTTAAAATGCGTGATCATAGAAACTGTGCGCCGACGTTTAAGGCAAATTTTTTTTTACTCTATATCGAGGCCAAAGAGTTCAGCTTTCTAGTAGCAGTTAAATGTAACTTTCAACTGGTCATGGAGAAAACTAGAAATTTTGTCCTGTGATACCTTTTAATGGTCCAGTATAAGAATAATTCAAATACACCACAGTGTATGAGCTTTCAAGACAACTTAGGCTCTCTAGCTCACTGAGGCTGATACATTTAATGGTGGTATAAGTCAGTGCCTATGCTCATATTGCACTGAGCTTACAGTCTTTTTCCTACACCACTATCAACAAAATAAATAAATAAATAAAGATTCCCCTGAGTAGGTGGAAAAGTAATAGGGAGCTCTGTTTTCAAAAGCATTCCTCACAGTTTGGATCTATGGTAAAATTCCTGAAAATGGCCTTTTGTTCATTCCTAGTGCTTAGGTAAACATTACCAAGCTTCCCTGGCAGCCACACCAAGAAGTAGGGAAAGCAAAAGTATGTAAATGATCATCTGCACCAGTCTTTACCTGGAAAGAGAGCATTTCTATTTTATATATACAGTCTCCTTCAAAAAGAATTCACGCACTGTAGAGGCCTTGAGCAATAATATTGCTTCTCTTCTTGTATCACAGTGATATTCTCGTTGGACTGATGCCAGCTCTGCTGTTATTGATGTTAATATTATTTAACATAAGGCTCCTTTTAATTTTAGCCTCTTCTGGGGGTGATGTAAGCAAATTGTTCAGCAGTAATATTACATACAATTTTGGATCGCTGACAGTAAAATCTAGCAGAATCTTCTCCTTTCAGGAAAGTCATGAGAATCAGACTAATTAAGGGCAGAGAGTCTTTGCTTCTGTCTGAACTAATGGCGTGCTTGAATCCCTGAAGGGAAGCAGTGGAGAAGCAATACAAATTAAAATTAAGCATTGCTTAGTATCAGGACAAGAAGCCACCACAGTTTTATATCTGAATTTTCTGTATTTTCTTTCACTTGAAAATAACACGTGTAGATTTGGAAATGTAATCTACGCATATTATATGCCTTCTCCGACTTTAATGTGCCTCCTCCCAGGCTTTATTAGTTTTTACCCAGATAAAAGTACCCAAATTGTTGATCCTAACACTTACTATTAGCCAGATAAGGGCTGGGCAATTTTCAGATAGCCAATCTGCATCCTGAAAATTGCCCTCTAACTGCGTATCCAAAATGGGTACTGAACACATACACTGAGGGGTAGATTTTCAAACAAGTGCATGTGCGTCCATGTGCACGCAGTTCCTGGTGCGTGCACATGGACACGGTGATTTTATAACATGCGTGCAGTGGCACGCGCGTGTTTATAAAATCCGATGCCCGCATGCACATGCATGCCGGATTTTAATATTTGTGCACGCATGTGCGAGCGGGTGGCCTCTCACACGCACAAGGGGGAGATTTTAAAAATGTACGTGTGGCGATGTGAGTAGGCCTTTCCTAGTTCTCTCCCAGTCCTCTCCAATTAAGGAGCGGGCTGGGAGTAAACTTCCCTTTCCCCCTAACTACCCTTCTTACCTTTTCTCCTCTCCTCCCTGATCCCTAAACCCATCCTAACTCCTTTAAATGTTTTTGTTTTACAACTTACCTGCTTTAAGGAGCAGAAGTAAGTTGTGCGCTAGCCGGCTGCCAGCACGCGCTTCCCCGGGACAGCGCAAAATGGTACTGTACCGGCCAGCCCCCGCCACGCCACTGACCCGCCCAGACCCTGCTCCCGGCCCACCCCTTTTGCATGGCCCGGCACTTCTACGCATACCAGGAGATACGCACATGGCCAGGTCATTTCTAAAATGCACTTGGCGTGCCCAGAGGCCAGCCATGTGCGTATCTCCCAGAATTTGTGCGCGCCGGGCTTTGAAAATTCGCCCGTGAGTGAATAAGAACAGATTGAGGCAATCTGCTCTTTCTAGGGATTTGTTGTTGAAAGTTATATTGAACAAATTTCCCCAACAGGGGTGGTGTTCAAGAGAGATCCAATAAGGTTTGCTTATGCTATTCACTTAAATAATTAAGTAGCTATAATAGCCTGGTTTTCAATATATAATTAGGAAAAGAAACATTTTCCTTCCACATGCAAAAATTTCCCATTATCTGTATGTCAATATTAAGAAATAGTTTACACTGCACATGTGCTGCCGAATTCTGAAATTTTGGGGGTTATAATTCCAGACCCATTGCCATTTAATTTAACCATCAAGCAGAGAATTAGGAGCCTTGTGTGTGACTCAGAATCCCTATTTTGAAAAAATCTAGTAGGATGATTCACAATAAAGTAAACTAGCCACGGCCTGCTGTCAGCACAAATGTCTGACTTTTGTCTCCTAATGCTCAACACTATTTAATATCTTGAATTACAACTTGCTGTAATCAATTAAACCTTTAGCATCTGAGTGTCCCATATTTATCACTTTATTAACTATTCCACTTCATCATCAGCCATAAACCATTTCAACTTTTTGATGCTTGGAAGAATAGTAGAATTTCATATCCACTACAGGCCTAGTTTATTGACCATGCGATCAAAGCAATTGCTCTTCCCTGACAGTATTTACTTTTATTGTACTTTACAACTAGCAAAACACTTTATTCATCAATACAACTGCCCGTTAAAACAAGCTAAATCATTAACATCTCTCCTTTTCCTTCCAATTTGCATCTTCTCCTAAGGCAATATCAATGAGGTTTTCTAACTACCAATTTTTACGGCTGTTCACACATACATTTTTTTGTTACATTTTATTTTTCATTTCAGTTGTTTCTTTTTGTTAAAAAAAACAAAACAAAAACAAGTGGAAGATAAAAAACTGAAGAAAAAAATTAAAGAAATACTAGGAGGACCTTGCAAGACTGGAAGATTGGGCATCCAAATGGCAGATGAAATTTAATGTGGACAAGTGAAGGTGTTGCATATAGGGAAAAATAACCCTTGCTGTAGTTACACAATGTTAGGTTCCATATTAGGAGCTACCACCCAGGAAAAAGATCTAGGCATCATAGTGGATAATACTTTAAAATCATCAGCTCAGTATGCTGCAGCAGTCAAAAAAGCAAACAGAATGTTAGGAATTATTAGAAAGGGAATGTTTAAATAGAATGGAAAATGTCATAATGCCTCTATATCGCTCCATGGTGAGACCACACCTTGAATACTGTGTACAATTCTGGTCGCCGCATCTCAAAAAAAATATAGTTGCGATGGAGAAGGTACAGAGAAGGGCAACCAAAATGATAAAGGGGATGGAACAGCTCCCCTATGAGGAAAGCTGAAGAGGTAAGGGCTGTTCAGCTTGGAGAAGAGACGGCTGAGGGGGAAAATGATAGAGGTCTTTAAGATCATGAGAGGTCTTGAACGAGTAGATAAAAATCAGTTATTTACACTTTCGAATAATAGAAGGACTAGGGGGCATTCCATGAAGTTAGCAAGTAGCACATTTAAGACTAATCGGATAAAATTATTTTTCACTCAGGGGTAGATTTTCACTTAGGGGTAGATTTTCACATGTAACCCCAGAAAACCTACCCCTGCATGCAGCAAGCCTATTTTTCACGGCTCGGCGGCGCGCACAAGCCCCAGGATGTGCGAATGTCCCGGGGCTTTCAAAAATGGGCGGGCCAGGACGGGGCTGGGGCCGTGGCGGTGGTCCGGGTGTGGTCCCGGGGCGGTCCCGAGTCCTCCGGCACAGCGGCCTGTGTTGGGGGATGGTGTGCTGGCAGCCAGCTAGCACGTGCAAGTTATGCCTGCCTGAAGCAGGCATACCTTCTGCAACAAAGGTATGCCTTTGTTGCAGAATTTAGTTAGGGATGGGGGATTTAGTTAGGGATGGGGGTGGGTTAGATAGGGGAAGGGAGGGGAAGGTGGGGGGGAGCGGTAGAAAAGTTCCCTCCGAGGCCGCTCCAATTTTGGAGCGGTGGGAATGGGGAAAGCCATCGGGGCTCTCCTTGGGCTCGGCGCGTGCAAGGTGCACAAGTGTGCACCCTCTTGCACGCACCGACTCCAGATTTTGTAACATGCTCGCGGCAGCGCGCACATGTTATAAAATCGGTTGTACATTTGTGCGCGCCGGGTAGCGCACACAAATGTACCCCGCGTTCGTAAAATTTTAAATCGACCCCTCAATGCACAATAAAGCTCTGGAATTTGTTACCAGAGGACGTGGTTAGTACCAATCCTGCACCAGGCCAAGGTCTACCTCCAGTGCAACAGTAATAACATCTGACACTTAGTAGCACTTGAATTATGTTATCTCTATCATGACCTCACATATTTGGTAAATGGTGGTTAATGCAGTTAATGTAGCTGGGTTCAAAAAAGGTTTGGATAAGTTCTTGGAGGAGAAGTCCATTAGGGAATAGCCACTGCTATTAATTGCATCAGTATCATGGGATCTTCTTGGTGTTTGGGTATTTGCCAGGTTCTTGTGGCCTGGTTTGGTCTCTGTTGGAAACAGGATGCTAGGCTTCATGAACCCTTGGTTTGGCCCAGCATGGCAAATGCTTATGTTCTTAACAAAACAAAAAATTATTGCTCCAGAAGCAGAAAAAACACACGCTCCCAGACCTGCCCTCTGATATCCCCAATCCACTCAACCCCGTTACCATACTTTTCTCTTTCCTCATGGAGCAGGAGTGATACCCCGTTGCTCCAGTCCCACTGGAGGTATGCTTAGAAATGGTGCTGGCAGACCAAGGCCAGCACAGTTGTTAATGTCTTCCTTAATAAATGATGCCAGCCTGGATTGGGACTTGGCCAGTGACATTTTGGATGGAATAAATTTACAGTGGCACTGGCAGCATGTTATAAAATCCGGGGTCGGCACGTGCAAGGGGGTGCACACTTTTGCACCTTGTGGGCGCTGAGCCCTAGGGGAGCCCCGATGGCTTTCCCTATTCCCTCCGAGACTGCTCCGAAAACGGAGCAGCCTTGGAGGGAACTTTCCTTCCGCCACCCCCCACCTTCCCCTCCCTTCTCCTACCTAACCCGCCCCCCAGCCCTACCTCAACCCCCATCCTGACCTTTGATCTTCAAGTTGCGCCTGCCTCCGGGCAGGTGTAGATTGCGCGCGCCGGCTGACGGCCGGCCTGCGATCCCGGGCACAGCAGCAAATGGCCATTGAGCCTGGATGCTCCAGCCCTGCCCCCGGACCACCCCGCCCCGCCCACTCCCCACCTCCTTTTTCAAGCCCTGGGACATACGCGCGTCCCGGGGCTTGAACGCGTCGCCGAGCATAACCCTTTGAAAATCTGCCCCACTGTGTTTATCCCACTCTCATTGGGGCTGATGCAAAACAGTGCGCTCAGGCGAGCGCACTATTTAACCCTTGGTTGGATGCGCATCCACAGTCCCTTATGCTATGAGGGGATTAGCACATCTAAAACGCGCGCCCAACCCACGTCGAAAATAATAGCACTTATCACATGCAAATGCATATTGATGAGGCTATTAGTTCTTCACCCCTGATCTAAGAAAAAAAAACGTGTGCCCGACCCACACATTTTTACACTCAGAAATTAACGCCTGCCCAGAGCAGGCGTCAATTTCTGAGCAGCCCTAAACGTTATACAGAAAAGCAGAAAATACCGCTTTTCTGTACACCCTTCAACTTAATATCGTGGTGATATTAAGTTGGAGGAAACAAAAAGTTTAAAAGGTTTAACAAAAACATGTTTTTATAAAGTGTGGCGGTCAGGTTAGAGAAATGGATGCTCGTAAAATTGAGCTGACAGCCAACCTCTCCTGGGTACCCACTGCCAAGGAGGTGCTAGGGGGGCACAGTTGCCCTAGCGCCTCCTTGGCAGCACGATCCCTCATTGAAATATTGCATTGAGCGCCCAGGAAAGGTGCCTGGGCATGTGTTAGGAAAGCGGGTGCTCAACACTGAGTGTCCGTTTTCCGTGCTCATTTATTGCATTGGCCCCTTTGGAATTCTGTTATCGGTTTTGTCTTTATCACCTCTTCCAAGAGGGCATTCCAGGCATCTGCCTTCCTTTTTGTTAAAAAAAATATATTTCCTGGCATTGTTCCTGGGTCTAGCCCCTTGGGGCTTCATATCATGACCCGCAGTTCTACAATTTCCTTTCCACTGGACAAGGTTTGATTCTTGTGCATTATTAATACTTTTCAGTAGGGGTGTGCATTCGGATTGACCGCATTAGTAAAACGCAACTCATATTTTTTTTTTACTTAAAAAATTGATTCGACATAAACGATCGGATTTCCCACATATCGAACATAGATATGTTCGATATGTGGGAAATCGCGATTGTTGAGCCAAAATAAAAATTTAAACCCCCTCACCCTCCTTAATCCCCCCCCCAGACTTACCACAACTCCCTGGTGATCGAGCGAGGAGTGAGGACGCCATTTCTGCAATCCTTGGCCAGCTTGGGGGGGCCCCCCCAAGCTGGCCAAAAGTTCTTTTTGGGCCGAACGAGCCGTCCGGCGCGAACGAGCCGGGAATCACGTGACGCCGCGTCAGTCGACGTGCCACCGACGTCACATGCTTCTCGCCAAGGATTGCAGAAATGACGTCCTCACTCCTCGCTCGATCACCAGGGAGTTGTGGTAAGTCTGGGGGGGGGATTAAGGAGGGTGAGGGGGTTTAAATTTTTTTTTTGCACATATGTACATATACCCAACTCATTGGATTTTTTTTATGTCCATATTGGCCGCAAGTGGGACCCCCTTTCGGACATAAAAAATATGAACATAAAATTTTGCTCTGCACATCCCTACTTTTCAGTATTTAAAAGTCTATATCAATCCTCCACTGTCTCTCCTCTCTTCTAGGGTGTATATATTTAGGTGCTTCAGTCACATATCATGTGTCTTTTGGTGCAGACCTTGCACCTTTTGGTTACATTCTTTCTGTGATGTAACCAAGCCTCCATCAGCCCTGCTGGACTGGAGAATCAAAGCCGAGTCTCCTGGGCTGCAGCACTAGAGCTGATTAATGGGACCAATTCTGGGAAATTATTCTTTAAACTTGTTGAAAGCTCTTCTTATTTGGTCATTCCACCATAACATAAGCTGCTGCAGCAGGTGGCAAACCAGGGAAGCCAGGGTTCAAATGTTGCTGACACTCCTCGTCACCTTGGACACGTCTCTTCATTTTCCACTGCTTTAGGTGCAAACTTAGGGGCTCATTTCCTGAGCGGTGGTAATTTTCTCAGAGGGGATTGATTCACCGCCACTTTGTGAATCCCGTGGTATTGTCCCTGTGGTATTTGAAATACCTGGCGTTATCTCTGCGCTTGGCCATTTATCACATGGTAATTGACCTAACGTGGCTTTGTGAATGAGCCCTTGAGTTTGTAAGCCCCCTGGGGATAGAGAAATACCTTCAACGCATGAATGCAATCTGCTCTGAAGTGTTATGAAAGGTGAAATGCAAATAATAAAAATGTCAGAGTATAGGATGTGCGACTGATTGTCATTTGCCTTTTATTCTAAAAAGTATATATACCTATAGAAAATATACATTGTGGCAAAGAGAAAGAGTTTTGAAGAAAGACCAATAGAAGAAGGAGAGTTCAGAAATGGGTATGTTGGTATTTTGATCAATCCAGACAGCACAGCACCACTATTTGAAGAGAAAAATAAAACATAACCCAAACTAAATGCCAGCTTTATAAACTGTTAAAAGGTAATTTAAATGGCATCATTCCTTGCTACAGCTTATCAACAGACTGAATGATACAGGGAATGCAGGAAGGTGGGAAGACAACCTGAAGAATAATATATATTTCTTGTTGCGTGGAGTCCAGTAATCAGGCAAGACGTTTCTCACTACGCAATGACAATTCCACAATGCCAATGTTTTTCAGCAATTTAGCATCTCCTTTGAAGTTAAACCAAAATTATAAAGTCACAAGAGAAAGCTGTAAGGAAAAGGCCATCCAGTCACTCCAGCTCCTCCATGCTGCTCCTGCTTAGGAATGCTAACCTACCATTTAGAGAAGACCTCCTGCTTGCTGTTCCTGCTTGCTTGTAGACAAAGCCTGATATATTTGTTTATTCCAGTACTGAAGTGTAGCCCCTGGGTGTATATTGATTCTTATTTTTTGTCATCTTAACTTGGATCCTCTTATTTAAGTTACTGCAAAGACCATGAGGTCGATATTCAAATGCCATTTAGACGGATAAGTGAAAAGTTATCTGTCTAAATGGCAAAGTGTTGATATTTGAAGCTGCATAAATCGGGAGTGGTATGGGGGCAGGCAGGAGGCATTTTGGGGTGGGCCAGAGTTAGCCACATTAGTTATGTGATAACTTTGATATTCAGAGTTAGTCGCTTAACTTATGTGGCTAAATATGGTCGCGCCATAGGGCGCCCTAAGGTTGACCAGATATACTTATTTGGCTAACTTTAAAATAGCTGGGGATATAGACAGCTCCTGGGGAGAGAGGTAAAAGGATTAACAAGCCTGGCCTTGTCCCAGAATAAAGAAAAGTGTGCAGCTTCTGTGTAGCTAGTGGAGAGAGAACAAAGCTTTATTTTTGTTTCATATTCTGGTTGTCGAGTGCTTGCCATGGAAAAAAAAACATGCTTTCATGCACTGTGGTACCGTGAGCGGTCTTGGGGTAGCCAGACTTCAGGCTGGACACTGGCAAGTCTCTCATAAACATCTTCATTTCTGACCAGAACAAACATAACAGCGCTGCTATTCTTCGCAGTTCAACAAACAAGTGCAATATACAACTTACAGACTTGAGTAGTTACCATATATTCCTTTCCCAAAGGCCTCTGCTCAGGACCACCATTCCCTGATAAATCAGGTTTAAGGTGGACCTGGGGTTTTCTCCTGTATACCCCTTTATTTGCACCCTGAAACAAAGTGGTTATTAAGCTGAGGGAACCCTCCCTGAAAACTCGAAGTGCCAAGAATAAACATAGGTCTCTTCATAATCTCATTCAAAACGATAAATGACTACAATTTTTAAAATAGCTTGGAATTGCTTTGTACTTGGGATTTTCATGCTCCAAAAATTATTCAGGAGTATATTCTAGAAATAGAATCTATAAATCCCAAGCATGAATCTTACAGGTCCGGGTTCCATTTTGCGCATGACACAACAGCCGTAGGTGAAGAGGCAGTAATCAATCAATGAAGCAGAGTATGATCATCTAGGATACATATGCAACCCCTGCTAGGGGCACAAAATAAAAACCATGTGCTGAGGGATTTTTTTTCCTTGCATTGTTTTGTGACTTAAAAAAAAAAGCAAACAGTGGTTGAGCAGATGGTATAGTGGACCAGGATTCCAGAGGCTTGTTTCTTAGATCCTTCTAACTGGACAGGAAAATTGTTCCCCTCTGCAGGGGAACCCCTCAGTTACTTGGCTTTTTGAAATCTTTATTACTACTAGCGAACTTAAACCCTGAGATTAAGAATTCATTCTACAATGTGGTTGGTGGTTCTAATATTGCCAAATCTATTAAATGTAATCCCTATATTTGGGTTCTCCTCTTGACTTTCAGGGCGCACACGCAGTACCGGGGGAAAGTCTCTGGTAACACTTTTTTTTCTTTCAGATCCCAGACTGTAGGGTCCTCTGTAAAGGGGGAAAGAATAATTCTCCTAGGCCAGGAGGCAGGCAACACTGGTCTTGGAGTACCCCAAACAAGTCTGGTTTTCAGGAAGTCCACAATAATTATGCGAGAAGTATATTTGCATGCACTGCTTCCATTGTATGCAAATATACCTCACACATATTCATTGTGGATATCCTGAAAATCAGACCCCTGTCCTAGGCCCTAGGTGTTAGGTGTACGGTGCTTCAGTGAGTGCCAATAAACAAGCTGTACTCAAAGCTGGCCTTCCAGTACAACTTTATTGATGAAACAGATGTGATGGAGAGTCCAAGCCGTCACTGATATGGCCCTTGTAACTGGAATATTCAGTAGCCATAGAAGACGTTTTATATTGTTATTGCCTCCCTATGTGATAACCCCAACTTTTGGGAGGGGTATGGCAACTGGGGTGTATATTTTCCAGGAGCCTGCTCAGAACTTCAAAGGGAAGGAGGCAGCCGGAGATCTCCTACAGTGTCTTGAGCAGTGGGAAAGAAAGATTAGTGGATTGGAAAGAAACTAGAGATTCACACAGGATCTCAGAGCAATAGAGGGGTTAGTATTTTGATATTCCCCCCCCCCCCCACCCAACCCAGGATTTCAGATACTTTTGAGGAGCTCTGGATCCCCTCAGGATCTTTAAGAAGGATTGTGGGGAATTTCTAAAGGATCTCAGAAGGAAGAGTGCTTAGTACTCTTTGGGAGGGCCTTCTGCTCAACAACTTGAATATTTTTGCTATTGAAAGACTTTGGATTAAAGGATTTTTTTGGACTTTGACTTGACCAGTTTAACGGGAAGGGCGTACCCTGGTATCCCAGAGGACTGGGGCAAGGATCTGGCTGCCTGAGCGACCTAAGGAAGCAAAGGTAAGAAGATTTTTATACAAGGACTCAAAGGACTATACCACATTGAGATGGTGATACCGTTTTTTGCAGTTTGAAGAAAAGAGAACTTGGACAAATTGAAGTTGGATGTTTTTGACGTAGGGACAGTTGTCCTGCAGTTTTTGTGCTTGGGGATTTTCTTCTATTTGGTGAATGATTTCATGCTGGAACCCCCATTCCAGTCTTCCCACATTGCAAGGAGAGCAGTTTTTCTCCATATATAATGGTACAAGAGAAGTAAGATGGACAAATTAACAATCATTTTCCTTGCTATTACATTTTTCATGCTGTTCTTTATTATTTTTTATTGTGGCTTGGATTATTTTATCTAAGTTGCAGTAAAGATTATTTTATCTGAACACCATCCTGAGAGTGTTTTTCCTGATTTTTCTTCCCTTGCTGTTTCCTTCCTTGCTCCTTCTCTGAACTGTCTGGCACCTGAGGACCCCGGAAGATTATTCATCCTCCCCATCTGAACTGAACCGGACCTGTACCACCCCAAAATGAAGGACAAAGCACCTAACCTGGGGATCAGTTACACAGATTAAGGGTGAACAATTCCTGTTTTCGAGAGCCACAAACAGGCCAGGTTTTGGGCATACCCACAATGAATATGCCTGAGATAGATCTACATGCACTACCTCCACTGTATGCAAATCTATCTCAGGCATATTCATTGTGTACATCCTAAAACCTGGCCTGTTTGTCTCTCTCGAGGACCAGAGATGACCACTCCTGAAATAGATCAAACATGAAATACGGCATTTCTTATGTCTCTCTCAGATGATTTATCCATAAAGAAATTTAAAATTGTAAATCAATGAATCTGTGATCCCTTGATCAATCCCTCAAGTCCCTGTTTTTTTAAACTCTGGAATGGAATGCAAAGCCTCCCTGAGTTAGCTTCCCATCCAAATACCTGGGATCCTGAGCTCTCAAACTGCTCTTCTCTTATCGTGTATGGTTTATGGGAACCTCCTTAGCTGTTTGCTGTGACTGAGCCTATAGAATGTTAGCTCAGATCCTCCTCTCTCTTCCCTGTTTCTGGAATCTCTTGGGTATCTACTCTTTCTTTTCCAATCTTACTAGATTGGCAAGAGATAACCCCTAATCTAAGGGACACCAAGTTGACCAAAAAGACTTCTCTTCTTCCTCCACTCTTTAGGGTAGGAAGAGTGGATAAAAGCTTCCTCCTAAACAAAAATCCACTTAAGAAGTAATCTACTTAAAAAATCTTTTACATCCAATTTATCAACCAGTAAGTGTAAGTTTAAAACTACTCTCTTTATTTTCGAAGACTCCTCAGCCAAGGCATTTGACCTTTACTTTGCAAAATTTAAAGAATTGAATGGAAACACTCCTCCACTCTCTAAATCCAAACCAACAATCTACACAGATACCAGAGATCACTTGTTTTTATGTAAGAAGGAACTGACCAATACAGCAGCCTTTAGTGGGGCTGCTATGGCAAAAGCGGTACACATTCCTCCACTGTGCTTTGCTACGAGGCCTAACTATTAGGCCATACTTATTTGAAGGGATCCCAATGAGGCCCTACAAAAACAGAAAAAAAACAAGGTGTCTACAGAAATCCTATTTCCACAGTAAGGCAGACAGTAGCAAAATCAACACCTGGGAGGAGGGAGGAGTCCAACCCCTGAGCATAAAACCTGAGGGCCTAGACAGGGTAGATGAGCCCCGGGGAGGTGAAGGAGAATACTGACTCAGAACTTATCTGTAAGGTTGGTAAACTGCTTGTACTTAAAAGCTTAGAGACTGCCTGAGTTCAAGGAATCTGTTCTATTATCTCCTGCCACAGGTGTGTCTTTAAGATCACTGTAAATAAAGAGCACTTTAAGCACAGCCAGAGATTCTGTGTGGTTTCCTCTGCCTTACACGGGATCCCTCTAAGCAAGGCACAGAAGGAAGAAAACAATCTCTAGGGAGGACTGTGAAGTGGAACAGTTTGTTTGTTGTGCTGCCTTGTAGCAGCTGAAGAAAGGGAGCTATCCCCATCTTGATAGAGAGGGATCAAGCAGTAAGGACCAGAGAGGCCAGCAGGTTTTTTTGTTTTGTTTTGTTTTGTTTGCTCTCCTAACCCAGACAATCATTTAAAACAGAGCAAGTAATCCAAATTCTTGCCAGTGGCCAACAGCAGCTGCAAATTGCCCTGCAAGCACAAATTACCCAGCAGGAAGTGTTACAAGTGCAGGTGACACAGCAACATACTGCACTTATGCAGATAGCCCAGGCGGTGCAAACTGCTGTGGCCTGTGCACCGCCAGTGTCACCATCCCTCCTGACGATGACCCTGGGAGAGGATCCAGAGGGATTCTTGAAGAATTTTGAGTATTCTGCAAGGCTGGCAGACTGGCCTGAAGATAGGGGGGCTGTTTACTTGGGAAATGTACTTACCGGGCAGTGCCAATAGGCTTATCAAACAGCCAATCCAGAGGGGACAGCCACATATCCAGAGATCAAGGCAACAATTCTACGAAGAGCAGGAATCACCACAGTAGCATACCAGCAGATGTTTTGAGGAGGAGTTTTACAGGTTTGGGAGAACCCTAGGAACTTGTTTCACCACCTCAAAGTTGCCACCTGGAAGTGGCTGCATCCAGACAGGAAAATTGGGGAGGAGGTGACCAAAGCCATTTTGTTGGAGCAGTTCCAAAGCAGTCTCAGTCCGCCCATGTGGCAGTGGGTTTGCCGGCTATCCAGAACTGAAGATGAAAAAAGCCCTGGAGGTAGCAGAGGTGTACCATCAGGCCCAGAAAATGCTCATACCACCATCCTGCCAAGAGTAACCCCTCAACATAGAGAGAAAATGTCAAAGCCTGGAGCCTTCGGGACAGGCCTGACTGAACCGGTCATCCCAGCGGCAACCTTCAGTCGGCTTGACATGCTTCCATTGTGGGGAGCAAGGACACTTTGCGAGAGACTGTTCCCGAAGGGAACTGGAGGCAATGGACACTAATGTGGTAACTTATTACTGTTGCAACTTAGTAGATGTCTCCAGCAGGGAAGCCTCTAAATGTGTGATACCAGTGAAGCTGAATGGGGTTCCCACCCAAGTGCTAATGGACTCCGGTAGGGTGAAAATGCTGGTGCGGAGTAATTTTCTGAAATGCATCAATGTTGAAGCTGAAAAAGTAGTTCATAGGGACCGTCAACGATATCCCACTAGCCGGGTACACATGAAGACCCCGGCCAGTCAAGGGTTGATGGAGGTTGGAGTACTTCCTTAGATACCCTACCCCGTGATTATTGGTTGGGATTGCCTGAATTTCAAAGCCCTTTTGGATCAGCATACATTGGGTTCACCTAGCCATGACCCTGAAGATCCAGCAGTTCAAGAGCCCTGTCCAAGGGAGGACCCGGACCTCATTCATAAGGATGCTAAACCTCAAAAGCCCCGGCAGCATCACTGTCAGGACAAATATACCCTGGGAATGGTAAGGTCCGCCACAGGCCTGGAGAGATGAGGTAATCACCCGGGTGCTGCTCCTGCAAAGGGAGACAGAATCGCTCACAAGGCGATGGCTGAAGAGGGTACCAGATAAGATTCGAGGGTCAAGAGAAATTGAAAAGGCCGCATTAGCCCAGAAGAAAGCGGGACAAAGATGTCCATGAGCCTACATTAGCTGGAAGCTACTGCTACATGAGAGACAGTACTCTGCAGTTGATTCTCTGTCAAGAGAGGTCTCCCTTGTCAAAGGAATGCTCATTCCGGCAAGGCTGAGCTGGGGGGGGGGGTGGTGGTATGTGACTCCCTCAATCTACCTTAAAGGACCAGGCTCAGATATCTTGCCCAGTCCTCCTTAAGCTTGGGCTCCCCAACGTATCCTGAGAGGAGGGAGGAGTCCAATTCTTGAGCATAAAACCTGAGGGCCTAGACAGGCCCCGGGGAGCTGACAGAGTCCCAGCGTACTATCTTAGGTCTTTTCTGTAAGGTTGGTAAACGGCTTATTTTATTTATTTATTTATTTATTTAAGGTTTTTTTATACCGGCATTCATGAACTCGTTCACATCATGTCGGTTTACAGATAACAGGGGTGCGAATAATACAACCAAACATAAATAACGTGATGAAGAGAAGCAGTTACAATTAACAAGGGCTAATGAACTGGGAATGTAAGAAATAGAGAGAGATAGAGGAGGTTAATTATATACAAAAGTACAATATAAATATGGCGTCTCATATATTCAGTCTCTGAGTAGAGAATTTATTTGTGGTGCATATTAGGTAGAGTTCGGGAAGGCTTGCCTGAAAAGCCATGTCTTGAGTCTTTTCCTAAAGGTTAGGAGACATGGTTCGTTTCTGAGTTCTGGAGGGATGGAGTTCCATAACGGTGGGCCTGCAGTGGAAAGGGCTCGGTCTCTTAAGGTGCTGTGATTAGTGGTTTTCGTGGGTGGAACAATGAGGCATCCTCTGTAGGCTTCCCTGGTCGGTCTTGTGGATTTGTGTACGCGGGGAGGAATTTGTAGATCGATTGTGGTATGTTGGTGAATGATTTTGTAAATCAAGGTGATGGATTTATAAATGACTCTGAAATGAATTGGTAACCAGTGGAGGTCTTGTAGCACTGGGGAGATATGGTCTCTTTTCTTAGTGTTTGTCAGTAGACGGGCTGCTGCGTTTTGGACCATTTGGAGCGGTTTTGTGTATGAGGAGGGGAGGCCAAGTAAAGTGGAGCAGCAGTAGTCCAATTTCGCGAAAATGAGGGCTTGGAGGATGGTTCTGAAGTCTTTGGCGTGGAAGAGTGGTCTTATCCTTTTTAAAACTTGCAGTTTATAGAAACAGTCTTTGGTGGTTTTATTGATGTGGGCTTTGAAGTTCAGTTTATTGTCGATTAGCACACCTAGATCTCTCACATGAGTGGTTTGTAGGTTGGTTGGCAGAGAAGTTGTGAGATTGTTATCAGGAGTTATGAGTAATACCTCAGTTTTGGCGGAGTTTAGTACCAGATTTAGGCTGTTGAGGAGGCTTTTGATTTCTAGGTGACAGGATTCCCAGTATTCAAGGGTTTTTGAGTATGATTCTTTGATGGGGATCAGGATCTGGATGTCATCTGCATAGAGAAAGTGTATTAAATTGAGGTTGTTGAGGAGTTGACATAGTGGTAGGAGGTAAATATTAAAGAGTGTAGGGGATAAGGAGGAACCTTGTGGGACTCCGATGGTCGAGTCGTGGCGTGATGATTCTTTATTCTGGATTTTTACCTTGTAGCCTCTGTTGGTTAGAAATGATTTGAACCAGGAGAGCGCTAAACCAGAGATTCCTATCGCAGCTAGCTGTTTGATGAGGATAGCGTGGTTTACGGTATCGAAAGCTGCTGAGAGGTCCAGAAGGATCAATAGAAAGGATTGACCTTTGTCTATGCCTAAGATAAGTAGATCTGTTAGGGAGGTAAGTAGGGATTCTGTGCCCCGATTTTTGCGGAATCCATGTTGTGAGGCGGATAGAATTTTGTTGTCTTCGATGAAATCTGATAGTTGGGAGTTCACAAGCCTTTCCATGATCTTGGCTATGAAGGGGAGATTAGCTATTGGACGGTAGTTGCTTCAACTTAAAGCTTAGAGACTGCCTGAGTTCAAGGAATCTGTTCTATTATTTCCTGCCACTTGTATGTCTTTAAGATCACTGCAAATAAAGAGCACTTTAAGCACAACCTCCTTGCGTTGTAGAAATGGCGCCGGCGCTACCTTTGACCTGTCAGTCAAAGGTAGCGCCGGCGCCATTTTGTTTTTTGTCCCCCGACGTCAGGAGTGTAGGAGATCGCTCCTGGACCCCCGCTGGACCCCCAGAGACTTTTGGCCAGCTTGGGGGAGCCTCCTGACCCCCACAAGACTTGCCAAAAGTCCAGCGGGGGTCCGGGAGCGATCTCCTACCGCAAATCGTTTTTCCGTATTATGACAGGTCAAAGGTAGCGCCGGCGCCATTTCTACAACGCACGGAGGTCCGAGAGTAAAAGATCACACCAGGATCCTTCCTCTGGACCGGCCGGCGCCATTTTCCGTACGGAAAAACGATTCGCGGTAGGCGATCGTTCCGGACCCCCGCTGGACTTTTGGCAAGTCTTGTGGGGGTCAGGAGGCCCCCCCAAGCTGGCCAAAAGTCCCTGGGGGTTCAGCGGGGGTCCGTAAGCGATCTCCTACGCTCCTGCCGTCGGGGACAAAAAAACAAAATGGCGCCGGCACTACCTTTGCCCTGTCATATGACAGGTCAAAGGTAGCGCCGGCGCCATTTCTACAACGCACGGAGGTCCGAGAGTGAAAGATCACACCGGGACCCTTCCTCTGAACCCCAGGTAATTTAAGGCATTTTGGGGGGGTTCGGAAGGGTGGGGGATTTATTTTAAAGGGTCGGGGTGGGTTTTAGGGTTGTTTTAGTGTGCCGGTTTTCCCGCCCCCCCCCCACTGGACCCCAGGTAATTTAAGGCATTTTGGGGGGGTTCGGGAGGGTGGGGGATTTATTTTAAAGGGTCGGGGTGGGTTTTAGGGTTGTTTTAGTGTGCCGGTTTTCCCGCCCCCCCCCCACTGGACCCCAGGTAATTTAAGGCATTTGGGGGGATTCGGGAGGGTGGGGAATTTATTTTAAAGGGTCGGGGTGGGTTTTAGGGATGTTTTAGTGTGCCGGTTTTCAATTTACACGATTTACACGGTATTTTAAAAACCCAAACTGCGACGATCCGATTCCCTCCCCCTCCCAGCCGAAATCGATCGTTAAGACGATCGATCACACGATTCTCATCTCTAATCAGCATACGTGCACCATGAGTATTTTAAATGCTATGTGTGTACTTTGTTCGCATTGCAATATGCACATTTATGGGCGCACGCACGTTTATTTTTTTAATTTACCAGTTAATGAATATCTCCTCCTCTCGACTGGCTAGGCAACGGCACTACATCATCATCATGTAAAGTTTCTGCCCTTGTTGCCAGCCCTTACCAAGCCTGCAACAGCCACCTTTACTCTTCTTCCTCCCTCTTCAGGCACTCACTGTCTCCATTTGCTCTGTCAATGGCCCACTGTACTGCCCTTCTCCGAGATCAGCCCAGCCTGCTCACACTGAGACTTGACTAGCAGAGAAGAGAACTTCCTCCGACTCCCAGAAACACAGCAGCAAAAGAAAAGATTACTGATAATAAAACATAGCCCTTGCCTTGTCTTTTGTTCTTCTGCTGCTGTTAGCCTGTCACAAGGTGATAATAAAGTTGCAATCCTGCTCTATAATTTTTTAATTTTTTGCTGGTTGCAATCTAATCCCCTTCCAGCAGAGACAGCTTGACCCTCAGTCATCAGATTCTCCGGGATGGAGGATGGGGAAGAAGAGGGGAGTGAGGAGAGACTGAATTAGCAGAACCAGTTCCAAAAAGGAAGGGGGTTGCATCATCAAGTACAACACTCTATCCAGAGGAGGTCTCACTCTCTTGTATTCTCTTGCAGCACTCTAGCCAGAGGAGGTCTCACTTTCTTGTATTCTCTTGCAGCACTCTAGCCAGAGGAGGTCTCACTCTCTTGCACTTTTCAGCTTCATATATGCTTGGTAAGTAAGGAGCCTGATAGAAATTTAGAACAGGAGAGGGGAGCAGTAATTACTGGTGGAGGCCTGAATTTTGGGGGCTAGGGCCCCGGGGCCCCCTTCTTTCCGATGCCTATATGCCCTGTGTGCCTATACTTTTTCTCATATAGATTGATGGCACCTTGTGGCTAATTGTGATATTTTGTTGTCTTCTACTTTCTGTATTTGTTATTTTAATCTTGTATGTTGCTTGCTGGGTAATACAGTACTACATGGCATCCAATCACTAGCATCTTTCAATTGTCTTTTACACTAGGAATAGCCTAGTGGTTAGAGTAGTGGGCTACGGACCAGGGTTCGAGTCCTGCTGTCACTACTTGTGACCTTGGGCAAGTCACTTTACCCTCCATTGCCTCAGGTACAAAACTTAGATTGTAAGCCCTCTGGGGATAGGGAAATACCTACAGTACCTGAATGTAAACCAATGTGATCTCAGATCGAATGGCAGTCTATAAAAATAATAAATAAATAAAAATGGTGTATCTGAATGTGCTTGCTTACCAACATTTGAAGTGGAAAGTTTCCAGAGTATAGTGGGATCAGGAACTGGGAGCAGAATGCAAGGCTTAAAGTGATATTGATTGGTTTAGGATTGCATTTGCCCTCTTATGGATGCCAAAGCACAAGAGCATTTCTGCACAATGGCAGCTCCTAACAGCATTCCTTCCCTTGACCGCATGAAAATTAGTAGTGACTTAAGGGGGGATGACAGACTGATGGACTGGAAGAGATACTTCAAAGTGATGGTGTCTAATGATCTGATGGTAGCAAAGCACTGTGACAAGGCTCAGTGTGCTGTGGCGATCAAAACAGAAAATTAGGAATTATTAGGGAGAGAATGGCAAATAAAAGGCTGGATGTCAAAATACCTCTGTATCGCTCCATGGTGAGACTGCATCTTGAATACTGTGTGCAATTCTGGTCACAGCATTTCAAAAAGGATATAGCTGCACTGGAGAAAGTGCAGTGAAGAGCAACCAAAATGATAAGGGGCATGGAACGGCTGCCTTATGAGGATAGGCTAAAGAAGTTAGGACTGTTCAGATTGGAGAAGAGACAGCTGAGGGGGGATATGATAGAGGTCTACAAAATCATGAAAGGACATGAACAAGTTAATGTAAATCGGTTATTTACTCTTTCAGATAATAGAAGGTCCAGGGGGCAATCCATGAAGTTAGCAAGTAGCTCATTTAAAACAAATTGAAGAAAATTATTTTTTACTCAGTGCATAGTTAAGCTCTGGAATTCATTGTCAGAAGATGTGGTTACAGCATTTAGTGTAACTGGGTTTAAAAAAGGTTTGGAAGATATGGAGAGAGGAGTTCAAGATGGCGGCATAGCTGGACGCTGGGTGAGCGTGATCTCTGAACTTTCTGTTCCTGAAGCGTTTCGGGTGTTCCCTTCTGAATCTCTTCCTTCTCCAGTTCTTCAGCAGGAGATCACCAGGTATATGTCCATGCCAGCATCGAATCCAGGGTCTGATGATCCTAATGTGCAAGGCGACTTGGGAGCGTTGCTGTCGCCGATAGAGGACGTTTCCCTGAGCCCAGAGCTGCGTCATCCGCCGGTGCAGAGAGGAGATGTGACTTCCGCTGAGGGCACGGAAGATGGAGCTGCACTTGGACTTGACGTGGAGGAGGCAGCTGGTAGTGACCCTCTGCAGACTCTTGACTCCATGATGATGTCCCTGCGATCTGCAGCGATGGGAGTGGAGCAAGGAATTTCTGCCATTGACACTGAGGAAGCAAGGCTGAACCTGGCGTTAGGAACAGCAATACTCCAATCGGGACCTTCTGGAAGTGGTGAGCCATTTAAGATCCTTGCAAAACCGGCAGTAGTGACGATGGACACATTGTGGGATTTAATAGTAAATTTTGGGTCTGCGCTTACTAATTTGAATCTCAAGACTGAATTACATTCCACTCACTTAAATAAAGGCTTAAAAGATATTCAGGATCAAGTTAACCACATATCTAATAAAGCTGTAGAATCTGAATTAATATTAAGAAAATACAAGAATTTAATTCTACTGTGGTGAAAGACCGTGAAAGTCTGGCTAAAAGAATTGAATTCCTTGAAAACCACGCCAAACACTTAAACTTGAGAATAATTAACTTTCCTCGGGTAGTAGGAAAGATTCCGTATGTGACTCTAAAAATGTTTATGATCGAAGTGTTGGAATATACTACTGAAACAATGCCTTTAATTAATACATGTTTCTTTTTACCAAAGCCAAGGTCGGCAAGAGTTTCTGAAAATATACCAAATTTCATGGAAAGCTCCTCTATCGAAATTATAGACAGAGGAACTCTGTTGGTTTCCTTTGTTTCTAATTATGATCTGAATGGTGTTATGAAAAGATACTTCGGGAAATACCTGTAAAAATCTTTCCTGACCTTGCCTCTACTACCCAAATGCGGAGGAAAGCTTTTTTACAAATTCGGCAAGAAGTTGTGGAAATTGGATTTACTTTTTCCCTTCGTTTTCCATGTAAGTGCATAGTAAAAAAGGGTGAAGATTGTTTTATATTCTTTGCCCCTGAACAGCTAAAAACTTTTGTAAATTCTAGAAAATTGGCTACTTTATCCCCTGTGACCAATTAGGTATTATAAAGAGGTGCTGGATATATGCTAGGCCTTTTCCTAAAATAATTTCTTAGATTAAACTCCCTTTAAGATTTCTGTAATCTCCTCCTATGTTATTGAATTTTCTGTTAACTAGTGGAAGGATTGGTTTCCATTTTTGTTTGATGATGATGATAATATTTGGTTTCTCCACGTTTTTCTGTATACAAATCTTTATGGCTTGTATAAAAAATGTTATAAATAAAGAATTTAAAAAAAAAAGGTTTGGATGAGTTCCTAGAGGAAAAAGCCATAAACTATTACAGTAATTAATAAGCAATAATAGCTTGTGATTTATTTAATGTTTGGGAACTTGCCAAGTACTTGTGACTTGGATTGGCCACTATTGGAAACAGGATACTGGGCTTGATGGACCCTTGGTTTGACCCTGTATGGCGTATCTTAAGGCAGTGATTAGGGTCAGAGGGATGATAAGCTGTATACAGAGAAACATAACCAGCAGGAAAAAGGAGCCGATAATTCCCCTGTTCATGCCTCTGTTTTACGCCTCACTTGAAGTACTGTGTTTAGTTGTGGAAGCATAACACAAAAAGAATAAGAAACATAAGAAATGCCATACTGGATTATAAGATAGAAGGAATTCAGAGAATGCAATCAAATGTTTGTGGGATCTGTACCAAATGACATAGGAGATGAGACTTGAGAACCTATTGTAAATATGAATACGCTAGAAAAGAGGAGAGACAGGAAGGATATGACAGACTTTTAAATACCTGAAATATGTTTAAAAAATTGAGCAAGATCAAATATTTTCCAATGGAAAGGAAGCCGTAGAGCTAGGGGTCATGATTTGAAGCTTCATGAGGACAAACTCAGGAACAATGTGAGAAAATATTTTTCATAAAAAGAGTGGTGGATGCCTAGAATTGCCTCCGGGAGGAGGTGAAGGTAGAAATGGAGACAGAATTCAAAAGAGTGTTGTTATGAATCTCTGCCCGCGGGTCTTCCTGCGAGCAGGTACTCACCCCATGCTGCTTCTCTTCTCTTGACGCGGCCGGATGCCACCGTCGGGCCTGCCCACGCAGCCAGAGCCACGGACTGTGTTCTTCCTGCGGCCCGGAGGCCGCCCATGCTGCTCCTCTTCGTGCGGCAGGAGTCGCAGACCCTTGCCTGCCTTCATCGCGGCCATTGCCGACCCCGACGTCATTGTGGTCTTCGCGGCCTGAAGGCCGCACCCCCAGGATGGAATAGCGGCTGGAGCCGCCCCCAGGGTCTCCTGCAATGGCTGGAGCCGCTGCCGTCATCGGGCCTGCTCCTCAGGCCCAGCCCTGCGCCTCTGACGCTGTACGTCAGTGCAGGCCGCTGTCCGCGGTCCTGCACAGGCTCCTGCTTCCCCTTAGGCGCCGGCCCGCGCCTCTCTGCTACATTTAAAGGGCCAGACACAGGAAGTGTGCTGGCCCCACCTTTAATGGGACTTCCTGTACCAGCCCTATAAAAGGGCTGCCCCATCAGTCAGTCTTTGCCTTGCATCGGAGTTGCTTCACTCTGGAGGCTCCTGCCTGCCAGAGCTCCATCAGGTCTTCATCATCTTCTCCATGGACTTCTTGTTGTTTTGTCTTGTCATGCCAAGTCATGTTCGTGCCTGAGGTCCCCGTCCAGGTGTCCTGGTGTCTCGTCTTGGTCTTCTGCTTCCTGATGTCCCAGGCTCCTTGATGTTCTGCCCTTTGCTGTTTCGTCAACGCTCCTGAGCCTTTTGGTCCTGTAGGCCGGTAGTCCCTCGGATGACGTCTTTCCCTAGTGGGGACTAGCCTGCAGGTGGTCTGGTGTCCTGTGCTCCTGAGCCGTCATGTCCTGCCAGCCATTGGTGGAGCTTCGGTTGACATCGGCTCCGTCGTTGGAGTTCTGCTTAGACTGGATCCTTCCCTGCGCTCGTCCCGTTCTCAGCGTGATCCGTGACCAGGCTCCTTTGGCTGTGTAGGGCGCGCAGTGGGACAGGGTGGTCCACGACTCAGTTCCTCGAGTGAACTGAGTAGGGCGCCCTGAGAGACAGTGCCAATGTCCTTCTGCCCAGCTTCTCGTCTCGTCTAGACTTCGTCAAGTTCCTCGTCTCGTCCTGGATGCCGTTGGATCACTCTTGGTATCATGTCTTGTTCCTGATATCGTCGCATCGACCCTGGTCCGGGATGCTGTCGCATTGACCATTAGTCTGTGATGTCTTCGCATCAGACTTGGTGTCATGTCTTCGTCCTCGATGCCGTTGCATCGACCCTGGTGTCATGTCTTCAGCTACTTTGGTGTCTTGTCTTGTGCCAGCCCTCATCTCTGATGCCGTCTGCATCAGCTGTGGTGTCAAGTCCTCGTCCGCGATGCCGTTGCATCGATCCTGCTGTCATGTCTTCATGTCAAGGCCCATCTGCCCTCGACCTCAGGCCAGGCCTGCTGCTCCATGCTGTTCCATGCAGCAGGTCCGAAAGGGCTTGGAATGGTTGGAGAACCATTCACTTTCCAACATCATCTATTGTTGGCCTTAGGAGCTTGCAGGCCTGGCAGAGGGTAGACCATCAGCCATGCTGGAACACGCCGTCAACCCTCAGTTCGGTCCCGGTGTTAATTTTTGCAGGCTAAAACTTGCATGTTGAGCACACAGTGATTTTTTGCATCTGGGGTGCTAGCTAATAGCTTCATCTACATGACATTTACATGTGATGAGCGCTATTAGCTACCTGCTGGTTTGGACATGTGTTTTTGATGCGTTAATCCTTTTATTGCATCGGGAGTTATTCTAGCGCATCCAAAACATACGTCAAACTACGCATCAAGCTGTGCACAGTATACTGCATTGGCGTCTTACTATATTATATGTTAAATACTATTTGTAAGAGTTTTTTTTGCTTTTTATATTTTATAGAACTTCAGAAGGAATGACCTTACCCAATATGGTAGAAATTGTCATAAAACAAAACAAAAATAGGACCAAACCACATCCCATATACGAATATGGTACAAAACCAGCAGAAGTGCAATAATGAAAATTCTAAATTGAAGATTCAACTCCTCCCAGAGAAAAGGATTCTTTAGATCAGTCTGGAACCATAAAATGCAATGCTGTTTTGTGTTATAGAACTTCAGTGTTTTGCACCTCAATGAGATCATTTACCAATCCTATTTATATGGGTTTTTTTTATTCACACTTAATCATCACAAAAACATGCCAAGTGAAAATAAAGCACCAACAGGTGCTCCAACCCGACACCATTTTCACTGAGCATGCTGTTTTCATGATGATTAAAGCTCCAATTAAAAAAGTTTAAAATGCCGAAGTTCTGTAGTGCAAACATCACAGTATTTTGTGGTAACAGTCCCATCTTCACTGGGAAGAGTTGAATCTTCAGCTCAGAATCCTCAAAAGATACACCTTCTGTTTTTTAAATCAACTACATTAGTCTCCCAAAGTCCAGCAGACACCAGTAGCTTCTATTTCCTGTTCTTACAATATAATCTTTAAAATTAAGCTTTCTCACTAATAGGTTCAAAATTTGAAGGGAACATGGATTTTCAGTAATTCATGCTGTCATTTCAATGACAAAGAACTGCTTAGGAATCTAGCCAAAGTTTTATTAGTCTTAGAGAAGCCACATCAAAAACTAGTGCTGTTACATATTTCAGGAAATTTTCTTCAATACAGTCACAAAACAGTCTAGTCCAATTAGCTTTAAAATGAAATAGCCCCAGGCAAGGTAAGTAATTTGGGCAAAATAATGTGATTTTCACATAACATAACATTGTGGTTAATTTATCACCAGCCTTTTCCAGGCTTTGAAAACCATCAGATTTTCAGACTTCTAAAATCCTCAGAGTTTACTGCTCCTATTGACATTCTCAATCCCTTTGCAATGCTCCGAAATGCTGTTCACCCCACCTTCTTTGCTTGTCTCTTCTCATCTGCTGCCTGTTTCAGAGTTGTCACTTAAATTTGTACTGCTTCTTCTCCTGTGTATTATTCTACTGCCTATTATGCCTTTTTATTTTGCTAGACAGTACAGCATTATATTTCAAAACCTTCAATGAGGCATAAAATATAAAAGAAAACATACTTGTCACATTTTATCATAAGATATAGGCAGCAGTAGAGTTATGGGAAACCAGAAAATGAGATGCTATGAGAGCTTAATCAGCAGTAGTTATAGTCAGCACTTTTTATGAAAGACCTCCATTCCAGGTAATCATGGAACGACTTTCAGGGTAACTTGGCAGTGGCTGACCCTCTGTCTTGAGCTTTCCTCACCAATAAAACCAAACCATTGGCTAGAGTACAGATGTGTTTATAATTTGGGATGAGTTTATTCCAGTTATGTAATTTGACAGGGCTCATGCATGTTGGGGCAGAACAGTGATGAGGAGTAATGCTCTAGTTCTATTAAATATTTAAGCCTATTAATTTGACTGCTTGTCACATTGACTCAACAATAGTTATTGCAGTAGGTGGCTTCATGTTTATCACTATAAGAAAACTAGAGCTGTTGCCCTACAGGATTTCACAAAGTCAAATAGAATAATGCTTGTTAGATAAAGAAGAAGAATCTATATTTATTCCATACTTTTGAAATTCACATCTGCCTTTCACATGGACCACAGTAGCATATGCTTAGCTAAATATGCCCGCATATTCCTTTCCATTGGGAAATAATTGTTCAGGAAGCCATTTGGACATCCAGAAATTTATCACAGTTGACATTAAGGTCTCAGTCTATGATTGATTACTCCTATGGTCTTTCATGCTGGGAGCTGAACTCTACACAAAAAGAAAATATTTTCTACATGGAAAGAAAAGAAATAGTGTTCTAAAATTTGCATAGTTTGATGCAGGAAAGCACTAGTAATACTGTCAGCATCATACAACAGAATTTGTGCCTCTGAATAATCTCCAGTCCATGATTTTGGTTAAAATAACCTTGTAGGGAGGTGGAGTCTAAGCTTGTACAAGTGATGAGTAAAACTATAATTATGATATTTCAGACAAGAAATAGTAAATCAGGTCAACAATGTTTGAATGCATGATTTGTTAACTTTGTTTAGGAATATCTGCTGTTTATCAGGATTATGGTAAATATTTCAGGTGGCAAAAGAATCATGACATCAATGAAACTATCAAAATCTGCAGCAGCATCATTGCGTGGTTCTGATATCATAACTATAATATTTATTTAGATATTTTTATATACCGACCGTCGTTGTGAACATCTCATCGGTTTACATATAATAGAATGCAGCAACAGGCTTTACAATGTAGTGCTGCAGTTTGAGTTATTGTGCCATTCATCACTGTTGTTTGAACGGTAAAGACTTTAATTTTAGATACTAACACAGTGACTCCAGAGTATTTATTTCGCACTTACTGCATCCACTATAAGGACAAGTCCCCTCTCCCAAGGGAACACAAGGAAAAGGGAATGTGTGAAAAGGTCACCCTGTTGTATTGGACCCTGGAAGTATATCTTTCTGTATGTGACGGATCTTTTGGTTATGTCAGCATTAGTTCAGCCAGAGTAATGCAGGTTAGTGTGAGGGGGAGGTTACCATTCAAATGCAGCCTCTCCCTTTCAGGGGTCTGGAATGGCCGTTCCCCTTAGAGTCTATACGGCAGCTCTCTAATGAGAGCTCGGGAGGTAGACCCATTAGGTTTGCTGTGATTTAGGAGGTAGAAAGGAGTTTTCCTTGAGTTGTTTTTTCAGGCCCAGTCAGAGAAGCCAGGCAAGCCCTACTTGGTGGTCCTGACCAGGGCTGGGAGGGGTTTCCTTATTCAGACCACTCACTAGGTGGATAGGATTTTTCTACAGGGTCTATTTTTTGGGTTTTAAAGTTTTAAGTGGTAGGAGCCTCACTGGACATCTGGGCCTCTCTTGGACTCAGGGATTGGGGAACCCTGTGTCTGGGATGCCCAGGGATAGGTAAGACCTGTCCCTGAAGTGGTGGTGACCCCTTCTGAGGAGGAACTCTGGTGTTAAATAAATTCAGTTAGGGATATCAGACTTTGAAGTCAAGATCCAGGAGGAAGTTTTGGCTGCCCTTCCTTCCTGTTCGAATCAAAGATATCTGATTGATTCAAGGGGATTCCTCCCATCAGGGATCCAGAAAGAAGAAATAAAGAGACTGTGTAAGAACCAGGGAGATCCAGAAGATCTGCTAACTGTGAGTAAGGGAAATCAAACATCGCTGTGAACACCCATCTGGTGTTTTCATTACCCTGACGAGAGAAAGAGAAGATTTACTCTCTGTGCCATAGACTCTTTACCATTTTATCAGATTGGAAGGGGTTTTTTTTAACCAGTCTAAAGAGACCCTGCTCATGTGGGAGCTCCACTTTACCTAATTCAAGACAGTAGATTTTTCCCTGGCCCTGATAACTGAGTCTTGCACAGACAGAGGGGAAGAAACTGTAAGAAAAGAAAACAAGTGAATTCTGTAGTGCTGCAGTTTGAGTTATTGTGCCATTCATCACTGTTGCTTGAACGGTAAAGACTTTAATTTTAGAGACTAACACAGTGACTCCAAAGTATTTATTTTGCACTCACTGCATCCACTATAAGGACAAGTCCCCTCTCCCAAGGGAACACAAGGAAAAAGGGAATGTGTGAAAAGGTCACCCTGTCATATTGGACCCTGGAAGTATATCTTTCTCCCACCTACAAAGGATCTGGCCCTGGAAGTAAGGGAGAACTAGCTGGTGAGTAGTTCCAGCCCCGAAGAGAAAAACATTCTTTTATGGCCCCACCCATGAAGAATAAGCACACCAGTGTGAGGTTCCATGCAATTAGACTTCTCAGCAGAAACTGATGAAGAAACATTGTGACAAGGATTTGCCAGTGTCACCTAACAATTTATGACTGGAGGCGCCATGTTTTGTGTTATATTAGACATTTGTAATTAGTACAATTATCAAGTTTATAGCCAGAATATTTTAGAGCTGAGAAGAATCCTAATAAAGGTCAGTATGACGTTTATTAGAAAATTAAGGCTTACAAAACATAAGCTTAATTTAAAATTCTACTGCCGGTGAAGAAAATAAAAAAAAAAGTGCGGTCAAATAAAGCATGGCTAGCTGCGGCACTGAAGCCAAATCGAAGAAATATCTTTTTCAATGGAAAATTCTATCAAAGAAGCAAGCAATTGAATACAGATTTCAGACACTCAGACTAGCTCTCAGTGCAGCCACCTCCCCAGACCATCCCCACAAAGAAAGTGCATGGCACGCCGCGTGCTTAACGTATAAATAGTGCTGCGTCATCAGGAATAGTGTCACAGAGCACTGAGTGAGAGCAGCGATTGGCCGCATTAGAAAAATGCTTAGCTCTGATAGGTTGCATTCTGGTCTTCTTGCCAACCTGTCTGACCCACTCTATGACAGGGCTGTGAGGTCACTTATGACTCACAGGAAAGGGCTGGTTTTTCCTATCTCCTATTTGAAACGGCCGCTAAGAAATCACTGCGAGCCAAAAGAATGAAACTAAGATGATATGTTGTATTCGTGGGGGATCGCGATGCGTTTCGCGAACCCATGAATACAACGAATAGGGACTTATACGTTACAGATTGACAATGTGTTGAAAACGAATGGACATCCCTACACTCTACTGCTGAGTCCATGCCCTCCTTAATTTGCTTCTGGAGTCCAATCCCTACTGGAGAACCCAACTCCTCCTCTGCACAGCCTACATCGTGAGTCTTTCTTCCTCTGGCTCTGTCCAGATCTGGTATTTTTTTGAGCGGCATAGAAAATAAGTAAATAAACAAACATACAAATATATATATATATATACACACACATAACTAGTATGGATTATAACTCATTGAGGTTCATGGCTTGGCCACTGCTCAGTGATTATAGCTCTCAGTGATTCCAGCTCAGCTAAGACTATTGCCTGCTGTTTAGCTGTTACCTATCAGCCACAAGGCCAAGACTCAGACAGGCCCTTCCATCCTGCCTGGCCTTTTTTCTTTTCTGTTCTAAAAAACAGGAAGTACATATTCAAAAGCATTTAGCCAGATAAGTCAGAAGTTATTTGGCTAAATGAAGTTTTGCGAGCTTATCCAGCTAAATTCTAGCTGACTAATAGGTTAATCAGCTGGATAAGTTGGGGGTGTTCCAGGGGCATAACTGAGAATTGAGTTAGCTGGATAACTTATCTAGCTAACTCTGGTCAGCCAGTAAGGCTGTCTTAAAGTTAGCCGGATAAACTTATTTGGCCAAATTTAAGATAGCTGAATATATGGGCTAAGTTAGCAAAGATGCACAGCGACTGAATATGGACCTCCAGATGCCCTAGGGTTTTGTTCCCCCTTGTCAGTCAGATGAGATGTCTGCTTGATAAGACTGTCTTTCAATACATTTTCAACATTAATTCCTCTTTAAGTCAAAGTTCTGCAATTTAGATCTTTGCCATTGTTTGTGAAGTGATCTTTGACTGTAATTCAGCAGTAGTGGGTTATCAGGTGCAAATCTGTAACCTGAAAGTATACTTCTGCAATAGGGTCTGAGCACTTTCACAGTCGGGGGTCAAATCATCCTTTCCTCCTATACTGACAGCTCAATTATATTGCCTCTTCCCACTGCAGTTCATTTCAATGGTAGCTTGCATTCTCTTCCTCTCGTTCCTCCTGGGGAAGGGGGGGGGGGAGAGAGAGACAACAAATAAAGGGCAAATTTGGACCCCTTCCACTAGAAATCAGTCTTATCAGCCCCCTCCCATGGCAGAGGCCTTCCCACTGTCAGTGGCTAATTGTGTGATAAGGTTTCATATGCTATACCTGAACAAGGTCCCTACCACTGACCCAATTATTATCCTCTTTCCTACCGCATTTAATGTAGAGGAAAGGAGTCCAGAACCCACTCAGTATCATCTCCCAGGGGTAGGGAGGAAAAATAGGGTTAAAAGTTGTAAATCAAATAAAGTAATTTTATGGATTTTATGGTTGAAATTTATTATAGTTTAACAATTAGCTGGCAACAAGTATTATCAAAGAAAACGAGTATTAAATACAACAATTAAGATAACACAAATAAAGATTTTTTTTTCATTTTAGAACTGTTTTTAGGAGAAAGTTAACAGTGTCTTGACAGATAAATATAGGTTTTCTTTCCTTTTCTATCTTTCTAGCAGTGTTTGTAAATTAATTACATTTTATTATTAGAAACTGATTCTTTGTGTTGTTTTCCTTCTTTATAGATGCTGCTTGCTTTCAGATTGCCCTTTAGAGGGAAGTATAATATAGGTAGTTATTTTCTTGTTGATGTAATATTTCTCTGGTCTACTTGTTCTTGTGTGTTCCTCTCTTTCTGTTTGTTTATATGTTTCTTTCTAGTATCTTTATCTAGATAGACTAGTTATTTTATGGATGGTGTGCACACTTATCTTTGGTCTTTAGTCTCACTGCTCAGGATCTGCTGTCCTTCTTTTCTTCCAGAAAACTATTACTCTATTCTTTAATTAACTCAAAGGGAAAGATACTATTTTGGCCCTGTAAAATCTTCCAGTCCCTATTATGTCCCTTCTAGTATATGCCTCAACGGCTTATTGTACTTGTCACTATTATAGAAATAAAAGGACAATCAGTAGTCCTTATTCTAACTGATTAAAGGACCAATTGGCATAGTTTTGATTTTTTTCACTCGATCTTGTTCTCTCCCTAACTTACTATGGGGGTCATTTTTCAAATCGCATTAGGGTCCTAACGCTCATGATAATGCCATAATGCATGTGATAAATAACGCATCGCGAGATGCATATGCTAATTTTAAAATGTAGTCAAGTGGGAGGAGTTTGGGTGGAGTAAATGAAAATGAGGGATGCTTAGGATTGCATGGAATAGCATAACGGGATTTAACACCGGAAATAACGACACCTTTTTTCCTGGTGTCACGACCGCGGGCCTTCGAATCCCAATGAGGGATTCGGAGGCACGGTCGCCTGCTCCTGGGAGATTGAGCCCTTGGATCATGGGGCAGCTTAGGGAGGAGCCCCAATATGCACATAGTGGGAGGTGAGTGAGTACAGGCATGGGTGGAACAGGAACACGGCTGGACAGAAAACCAGGCAAGGAACATCAGGAACTGGAACAAGGCAGGCTCAGCCCTCCAGTGAACCTATATGAACCAATGAGACCCAGCAATGGAATGCTGGTCTCAGGAGTAGCCCTCCGGCCACTTGGTAGCCCTTCCGGACCCGCCGCTAGGGAGCAACGAGTGCATGAGGCCAGACGGAGGCAGAGGGCAGGAACATGACGACACATGGGACTGGAACTGAAGACTCAGGAAACTTGGAAGACATGGACAAGAATCAGTATATTTATTTATTTATTATTTATTTATTTATTAAAAGTTTTTTATATACCGACAACCGTTTGCACATCGTATCGGTTTACATATAACTTGTGACTATTCGGCGGTGCCTTTACATGGAACAGGAACTATGCGTACAAGAACTAACAAAATAACCTGGAAAAACTAGTAACTATTTACAGGATTCAGTGGTATATCGTCCATAAACTGATTAGAAAAGGAGTCCATAAACTGATTGAGGATCTGGGTAGGCAAAGAAAATTACAGGATTTGCGATTGAACAATATGGTAACAGAAGGATGTTCCAAAGGTTTTAGTAGAAGGGGGGAGAGAGGAGCGGGATGAGTAGTTTAACTAGGTATTAACACGAGGGGAGGTAGAAGCATATTGTAAAAGGTAATACAATGTAAAGGTGCTAGCCACAGCTGAGTGGGTCATCAGGGGGGTGGTTATCGTAGGAAGGGTAGGCCTGTAGAAACAGCCAGGTTTTTAGGTTTTTTTTTAATTTGGGTGTAGAGGTTTCAGTGCGTAAATCTGGGGGCATGGAGTTCCATAGGGTGGGGCCAGCCAAGGAAAAGGCTCTGTTCATTGTGGTGATTAGTTTAGTGGAGAACTTGGAGAACTCGGACAGAGGACGCAGATGAGGACTTGGAAGACTCAGGATATTTGGAGGACTCCGAGGACTTGGAAGACTCAGGATACTTGGAAGAGTCAGACAAAGACTTAGGATAGTTGGAAGGCTTGGCCAAGACTCAGGATACTTGGAAGTCTCAGGCAAAGATACAGGGTAAAGTACTGGGTGAGTGCTACATTGCAGCGTGCCCTACACAGCCGCCCATGGCTGGTTGCGGACCACGCCAAAGGCGAAGCAGATGCCAGACGAAGCAGTGGAACTTGAAGCCAGGACATAATGAAGATTCAGGAGAGACCAGTACTGGGGCGCGCCCTACACAGCTGCTGGTGGCTGGTTGTGGACCACGCTGAAGTGGAGCAGGTTCTAGCAGAGTCTTGGGTATGGACAAAAGCAGGCACAAGGTACTCCGAAGACTGGGACAGGATACAAGACTCAGGATTCAAGACTCAGAACTCAGAATTCAGGAACAGACCTCTGCATAAAAACAAGGGCCTTCCGGAGACTTGCACTGCAGAGATGAAGGAGGGCCGTGTACCACGAGGCGCCCTACACAGCCCCCCATGGGCTGGTCACGGACCATGACGGTGACACGCCCGGGAAGGTAGAGTAGCAAGGAACCTGGAAGGAGGACGAGGAGCAGGAGACGAGAGGGACATCAGGACCAGGATTGGAACACAGAACATTAGGGACATCTGGAACATGGAACATCCGGTACTTCTGGACTGGGAACAACTGGACTTGGAACATCAGGACTTGGACGAGGAACATCAGGGCTTCTGGACCTCAGGACTTCTAGACAAAGAACAACCGGACTCCTGGATGAGGAACATCAGGATTTAGATGAGGAACACCAGGGCTTGGAACATGCAACGAAGGAGCTCAGATGAGGGACAAGACCAGGAACATCAAACGGAGAAGATCAGAACAAGAAGAGCATGGAACACAAAGCCATCTGGACAGGAGCAGACCATGGAAGACCTTAACCGGAGAAGAGGAGACATGGACGACCATGGAATCCGATTTGAAGGCCCCGAGGGAGTGAAGCTGAGCCCTTTTTATAAGGCTGGACTGGGGTGAAGACTGATGACAACATCTGGTGGGGCTGCGAGCTTTTTCTGCCGCTGGCCCCTTAAATAAACTGGAGAGGTGTGCGCCCACGCCTAGAGGAAGCTGGGGAATGGATCAGCATCGGCAACATCCAGCTGAGATGGAGCAAGGCCGGAGGTAGCTTCCACGCCACATGGGAGGTCCCGGCGGTGGCGCACTGACCATGTAGGTGTAGGCAGCGCCGGCGGTGACTTCCGGCCACTAAAGGAATCCCAGCAGTGGCTCAGGGCCATAAAGAAGAAGTCAGTGGGCGGCTACCATCGCAATGGCAAAGGACGGCGGCAGCAGCCATGGCCCGGGGGCAGCCTGGCCGCGCAGATGAATCCTGCAGTGTCGGCAGCGCGTCGGGTAGGTGAAGGGCCTGCTCGCGGGATGGGGTCCACGGGCAGGATCGTAACACTTGGCATTATGAT
Source organism: Rhinatrema bivittatum (assembly GCF_901001135.1). Lineage (NCBI taxonomy): Eukaryota > Metazoa > Chordata > Amphibia > Gymnophiona > Rhinatrematidae > Rhinatrema > Rhinatrema bivittatum. The sequence goes on along the minus strand of NC_042615.1, from coordinate 214,302,756 downwards.
GTGCATTATAGCCAAAATGGGGGGGGAGAGAGTGGGAAGAGAGAGAGAGAGAGAGTGAGCCTCTGGTGAGGCACACATATTAGTCAACTTTTATACCACTGTAAGAGGGACCATTCTGAACTTGGGGTGAGGTTTTGATGGTGGGCTAGGTTTTGGAGGGAAGTTTTATATGTACAATCAGAGGTACAAACAGCACAGTAGATATCATTGAAGATTTTATGTGATTTAGAATGATGAAAGGTATAAAAAAATGAGATTTGTATAATGTACTCTTGACCTAGCTTGATGCATTCTCTACCTAGCTGCTATCAAGCTAGGTCGAGAGTACAATGTACAAATCTCATCTTTGTGTACCTTTCATCATTCTAAATCACATAAAATCTTCAATGATATCTACTGTGCTGTTTGTACCTCTATACATGTAAAATTGCCCCCCCCCCCCAACCTAGCCCACTACCAAAACCTCATCCTGAGTTACTAGTTGTCCCTCTTACTGTGGTATAAATAGTTTACTTATATGAGAGCTCCCTCTCTAGCCAGCAGCAGCCCAAAATGCAATAAAAGACTGTCTGGGCACTTCTTAGCTTGCAATGTGAAAATATCATGGTACAATAACTATGCGATGTGGTATTGGGAAAATTACCCTAACCACACCCCTTTGTTAACATGGGTGCTATTTTTTTGCAACTTTATAGCAAAATGATAAATCTAGGGGTAATTTAACTCCTCCTTTACCTGTGTTACCTCTGTGTCAAACAGCTGTTCTAATTTCACTGTAGTTAGTTTTCCCTATAGCACTGTTACAGTTAAGATATCCTTATCTTTGGAGTCAGCTTTAGAGCCAAATCTTAAAAAAAATCCAGCTTCTTTTGATTGACCTGAAAAAATATCAGGTATCTTTTGAAACCCCATCCTAAGTTCTCCACTTTTCTCTTTTGAGTTTGAGCTGCTATGGTTTATAAGCTCTTTACTCTGCTCCCCAAGGAAAACTTTTAGAATGTTTAGGAAAACTAGATCCACCGTATTATCATCAGTGACTGAGCTTATATTACTTAAGCTCCTATGATCGTTACTCGGAATATAAACTGGTTCAAGGTTTAGGGGCAGATTTTAAAAGCCCTACGTGCGCCGAGCCTATTTTGCATAGGCCCGGTGACGCGCGCAAGCCCCAGGACGCGCGTATGTCCTGGGACTTTGTGAAAGGGGTGGGGGCGTGGCGTGGCGGAGCAGGGGCGGGACCGAGACCTCCGGCACAACGGCCGTGCCGGCGCGCGCAACCTACGTCTGCCCAGAGGCAGGCGCAACTTCCAAAATAAAGGTTGGGGGGGGGGGTTTAGGTAGGGCTGGGAGGCGGGTTAGGTAGGGGAAGGGAGGGGAAGGTGAAGGGCAGATGGAAAGTTACCTCTGAGGCCGCTCCGATTTCAGACCGGCCTCGGAGGGAACAGGGAAAACCATCGGGGCTCCCCTAGGGCTCAGCGCGTGCAAGGTGCACAAGTGTGCACCCCCTTGCACACGCCGACCCCGGAGTTTTTAACATGCGTGTGGCTGCGCGCACATGTTATAAAATCGGGCGTAGGTTTGTGCGCGCCGGGTTGCGCGCACAAACCTACGCCCGCACGTAGGTACTAAAATCTGGCCCTTAGTTTTTATATACAATATATAGGATTTTATGCTCACATAACTCAGATGGTCATTTCTTTTTTGTTTAGACATAAAAAAAAAAAAATTATGCCCTACCAAGCCAGACCATAGCTGTATAAAATAATTTTATTGTTTCGTGTTTCAGCTCTAGTTTTATGGTTGATTCCTCGGCTCTTACCTTTTCTCTCTTAATATTGAGGTATTTGTTCATTCAAATCTTGCACTCTCAGACACTCTCTTGTATATTTTTTGCCAATTGTTCCATTAATCTTTGGTGTTTTTTCACTCCCATAGCCTTAGCACCGCACATCTGCTCTGTATTGTGCCAACCGTCTCTCTTGCAACTATATCAGCTGCAACAGCTGTTTCTCCTTACTATATCCTTGCTCTACTGATGTCACAATAAAAGCAGTACCCATTAAACATTTTTGCTTTCTTCATACAGTTCTCATTCATCCACCTCACCCCTCCCCCCCGCTACAGGTGCCTAGAGGTCTATTTTATTGTAATGTTCTTTCAATTGGTTACCGAGGCCCTCAAGACACCAGGGGATGTCCCTTCGCTAGCAAATCACCTCTGTCACAGCCACAGCCACAAGGCTTTCCTTGAGGCTGGAAATGTCTCCGTGTTTGCAAGGAAAACATGGAATGAAGTGCTGTAACTTTCTCGGAAAGGGGTTCTTACATATATTGCTTGTTTTACCAAATATTTCATGCCACAAAGGATGCCCCCCCCCCCCCTGTGCATTTTGTAGGTGGCAGAAGCTTATTCTGTGGCACCCTGTCACTCATTTAGCGCTAGTTATTTGTTGAAATAAAAGAAATCCCACAGTGACCTTGGCGCTCTTTTTCCTAACTTCCCTGTGTTTCTGGTAGGGGCTTGTTTGTGATTTTCCCCCATATCACTCCCAGCCACATCCAGTGTGCCCCTTTATTTTAATTTATTTTTACGTAATTTTCTTTCAAACAGTGATGCCATGACTGGTTGATTTTTCTGAGCTGTGATATAATCATGTTATCACCACCCGGCCTCATCTCTCTACTAAATTTAGGTGCCGTGAGCTTTCCCACAGCCCTTGGATTCTTCCTTCAGTCTGCCTAAGCCAGCAGCAGTAGCTTTTTACATGCCCCTGCTGCTAACAAGAGACACAGCAGTGATAGCGATCCTTCATGCTCACTCCACCCCTCCTCAGAGTGCCACAAAGAGCCACTGAAGGCCATGCATACTCCCACAGTTGTTTTCCTGCTGCCTCTACTTTCCTCAGGTATGAGCCCAGCCCCCTCTCCAAACGTATGTCTCTGCAGGGACTCCAATGAGAAAGAAGGAGAGAGAAAAAAAAACTATGGCTTCCCACAATAAGCACTGCTTCTACTGCTTTCTTCAGTAGGGATGTACAGATGAAAACATTATTTTCATTTCATCCATTCATTATGTGGGGACCCAAATTTGTTTCTTTACTTTAAAAAGAAAAAAGTAGTCATGTTTTTGTTTGATTTGTTGTTTTTTTTTGTTTGCCATTAAAGTCAATGGGGGAAACATTGCAGCCTATTTTGGTCTCCAGAATTGGAGTTTTGTCATCAATTCTCATGGAACTTGTAGGAAGAAATCATCAAAAGGGGAAATAACTCGAATATACCTAGACTATGGCAAAGTGGCACAAAAAGTATCTTGAATAGCCTAAGGCTTTGTAAATGGGCAAAGAAATACTAGCATTGGCAGGAGTTCAAAGTATCATTATAGGAGCAAAGAAAAAAAAAAACTAATGTGGGAAGAATATCCCCAAGGATCCAAAAGAGGGCACCAGCACCAGTGGCATGAATCTTTGATGGCAGCATGAGAATCAAACTGGCACTCAAAATGGCATCAGCACCCTAAGGTATCAAGAAGGGGGAGTAAAGAAGAAAAGTGGCAGGAAAATCACCAAGGCACCAGCAAAGGGTCAAAGCAGCACAGAGTGGCATAAAGACAGAAAAGCAACATGAGAGGTGCAAAGCAGCCCCCCTAGAGTAGCAAGAATACCTCAAGGTCTAAGATCTGGAGTTTGGCTGCAAGGCACAATGGCAGAAAGAACTCCAAGGTGTAGTATGAGGGATATAGCAGCAAGGCAAAGAGGCATGGAAGATGCCAGTCATTCTGTTGAAATACACTTGCCAATTGTCAGATTCATTACAAGAAAATGGACTGTGATAAGTAAAGTATCATTTTCTTGACATAAGCTTTTTTTTTACATTCCCTGCTTTAACTCGATCTACTGCTAGTGGAAGGAATTTTGCTTTTCTTGTGAAATGAGCTTTCTGAATGATACTTTTACCATACTCAGAACATGTAATTGGTTTCTTGAAAGAGTGGCTTGGTTTTCTGGTATGTTGTGAGGATTGCTTCATTTAGAAACCTTATCCCAAATTCTGTAGCTAAACTCCAGTTGGACGTCCTTGGGGCTTATTCCAACTTCTGCCGGCACCCAAGGAGCCTTGGACTCATATTGCCACGGATTTTGTGGTGGAATTACCTGCTTCCAATGGTAATCGAGTAATTTGGGTGGTCATTAACTGTTTTTCTAAAATGGCCCACTTTATTGCTCTCCCAACACTACCTTCTGCTCCAGAATTGGCCAAATTGTTTACAAATCACATTTTTCAATTACATGGACTACCTCGCCATATTGTGTCCGATCGTGGAACCTGGATCCTGCAAGTCCTTTTGTCTTGGAAGTAGATGCCTCTTCCACTGCCATTGGGGCTGTCTTGGGTCAAATTTCCACTAAGGGGGTTTTTCACCCCTGTTCCTATTTTTCTCGTAAATTTTCCCCAGCTGAAAAAGGATATGGTATTGGAGATAAGGAGCTCCTGGCTATAAAACTAGCTTTTGAGGCCTGGTGAAAATGGTTGGAGGGAGCTCAACACACTATTACGGTCTATACTGACCATAAGAATCTAGAACATCTCCGCCAAGCCCAATGTCTAAACCCCCGTCAAGCGCACTGGTCCTTATTTGTTAACCGTTTCGATTTCCTGGTGAAATACAGGCCAACTACCAAAAATGTCAGAGAGGACGCGCTCTCTCGCGCTTCCGAGGCCGAAGATCTTCCAGACCCACCGAGGTTCATTATCGACCCAGCACAAATCCTGATGGCCACTACCCATGTAGTTCCCCCAGGGAAGACTGTCGTTCCAATCCAGTTACGACAACGCTTGTTGAAATGGGGCCATGATTCTAAAGTAGCAGGATACCCAGGCCGAGCTCCAACTTTCTCACTCCTCAGAAGATATTATTGGTGGCCACAAATGTACCAGGATATGAAAGCCTATGTAGACTGATGCCCAACCTGTGCCCGGCAGAAAACTCCAGTTGGACGTCCTTGGGGCTTATTCCAACTTCTGCCGGCACCCAAGGAGCCTTGGACTCATATTGCCACGGATTTTGTGGTGGAATTACCTGCTTCCAATGGTAATCGAGTAATTTGGGTGGTCATTAACTGTTTTTCTAAAATGGCCCACTTTATTGCTCTCCCAACACTACCTTCTGCTCCAGAATTGGCCAAATTGTTTACAAATCACATTTTTCAATTACATGGACTACCTCGCCATATTGTGTCCGATCGTGGAACCCAGTTCACGGCCAAATATTGGCGGTCTTTGTGCAACACATTTGGGGTTAAACTGGATTTTACTACAGCCTACCACCCCCAGGCCAATGGACAAACTGAACGAACTAACCGCACCTTAAAAACCTTTTTAAGAGCTATTGTGAATGAACGACAGGATGATTGGGCCGACCTTCTCCCATGGGCAGAATTATCCTGTAACAATCATGCCAATGCAGCTAGGGGATCCTCCCTCTTTCTCTGTGTCTATGGGAGACAACCACTCCCTCCCTTTCCAATACCATTATCCGTGCTGTCCCCAGCTGCTCAGATGACAGCACAGGATCTCCATGCGCTATGGACTCAGATTGAAACCATGATCAGCAAAGCTGCCCAGAGAACAAAGAATATTACAGACAAGCATCGGCAGCCAGTACCTCACCTTAAAGTTGGAGAAAAGGTTTGGCTTAGCACTCGCAACCTACGTCTACATGTGCCTTCCATGAGGCTTGCCCCTCGCTACGTGGGTCCTTTTCCAATCTTAAGACAGGTCACTCCTGTCACCTATCAAATACATCTTCCTCCATCATTTAAAATCCATAATGTTTTCCATGTTTCGCTTTTGAAACCAGTGATACTGTCGTGGCCTTACCGAAAACCGCCCACTCCCCAGGAAATCTCCACGGAGGAGGAGGAGATGTACCAGGTCAGAGAGATCCTGAATGTCTACCGCCATAAGAGACATTGGGAATATCTCATAGCTTGGGAGGGGTATGGCCCAGAGGAAGATTCATGGGAGCCCATGAAGAATATACTCGCCAAAACACTCCTTGTGGATTTTCATGCCAACCACCCGGTTAAACCTAGGCCTCCTGGAAGGGGTCTTAAAGGAGGGGGTACTGTTGCGATTGGTGGGGGCCGACCCCCAAGGCCAACCGCACCTACCAGCAGTGGCAGAGGCGGATCTCTTCGGTACTCTCTGCGTGGTCCTTAGCCCCAATCTGACACAGGCGCTTGGCTCCTCCCCCCACTTATAGGAGCAGCAACAGGAAGTAGTTCCAGGCTCCCAGGAACCACTTCCTCACCCAGGACTATATAAGGAAACTTCTGAAGGATTGCCAGTGCCTTGCAATAGGTCCAGCTTGGTGCGTCTCCTGCCTTGCTTGCCTTCAGTTGATTTCTGCTTTGGATACTGGACTCTGCCTTGCCTGCTGCCTGCCTCTGACCCTTCTTTGGATACTGGACTTTGCCTGCCTCTGACCCTGCTTTGGATACTGGACTCTGTCTTGCCTGCCTTTGACCCTGCTTTGGATACTGGACTTTGCCTTGCCTGCCGCCTGCCTCTGACCCTGCTTTGGATACTGGACTTTGCCTTGCCTGCCGCCTGCCTCTGACCCTGCTTTGGATACTGGACTTTGCCTTGCCTGCCTCTGACCCTGCTTTGGATACTGGACTTTGTCTCTTTGCTGCCTGCCTCGACTCCAGACTGTCTATACCTCTGCCCTGCTGGTAACTCTGGCTGCTGGCCCTGAGGTTCATCTCCCACCGATGAGGAACCATGGTAAGTCTTTTTACCTTGTCATTGCGGCCTAAGGGTTCACCGATTCATTGAATCGTAACAAAAGGACAGTTTGAAAATTGCCCCCTAAAATACCTTTCCGGCAACAAGATATGTGCAATAGAATGCAAACGTGAGAAGGATTCTTTCAAATCATATGAAGTACTGCCTTACAAAAATCATCCAAAATCCCACTGCATTTTTACTGTACAGAAACTGAACATGAGAAAAAAAAATCATTTTAAACTAGTAAAGAAATAAAAGGATCTGTGAATCACAGAACAGGTCTTCCATGGCTACTGCAAAAGGTTTCATTTTACAAAATGACATCACTGGAGGCTTGCATTTAAATTATACTTTCTATCACAGCAACCTATCCCAAAGCTACAGAGGTCTAAGAGGTTTGTTAGTTTTCCCGCTACCCTGCAATGGTCTCTCCATGTTCTAGGACAGAAATAACAACTTAAGGCAATACATTTATTAAATCAATTGCTTTAAATCTTTAAAAATGAAAGAAAAACTCTGCTAAAACAGGCTGAATCAGGCACTTAATGACAGCCTTTAAAGCTTTTCAGTGATGCTTTTTTTTTTTTTTTGAGAGACATAATGAAGAAAAGGTAGCATATAACATCAGTTCTTTGTTTTATGTCACTTTAAAAAACAGCTAAACTTCAAACTTCTCAAGAAAAATTCTCCTGATGTAGTTTGAGAGCCTTTAGAGAGTAATTTGATCAGCACGGTATCTGACAAGTAAATGAGACGTTTTCTCCAGGAAAAATTGAAACACAGCACTAAAAGTCACTGTGCTGATTGTATCTAGGACATGTGCTACAAAACTATGGGGTATATTTACTAAGCCACAATAAATGTTTATCAAGCGAAAAACAGTTTATTGCATGATAAATACCTAGCGACATAATACTGCGCAATATTTTCAAAACTGTGTGATATTTTTCCCAAAATAATGAGTGTATGTTAATGAACCGCTTTGCATGCATAACATTTGTAAATGCATGCAAAACAGTTTAATGATAGCTAATTTTATATAATTAAAATAACATGGCTTGCTTCATAAAACACAAGCAGCATTATTTTCAGAAAAGTTAGCTATAGCTCAGAAGGTGTAGCTAACATTTCCTGGGGGCATCGGGGCCCTAATACACATCCCGATGTCCCTGTGATGCTCCTTGAAGGTTCATGCTGGTCTAAAATAGCCCCCCTCCTACCATGTGCCAGACCCCTCTCTGGGGTGGTCTTGATAGACCCCCACTCACCACTCTGCCACCTCTAGATGCGGCCTAGAAGTGAAAAAAGTCCCAAAAATAAACTTTATATCACGCTCCATGCCGGCTGATTGCTAAATCCAAAATGGTGCTGCATGGTCTTTTCCCCCTAGCATGTGAAAGGGGCAAAGGCCAAGCAGCACCATTTTAACAGGTAGCAGCGTCTGGTCCGGAGCCTAGGATGTGCTCCAGGCCCCACTAGACTACCAGGGTATGCTGGGGGAAGGGGAAGCGCTAGGGTGAGTTGGAGATTTGGAAGGGTTGGCAGCATTCTAGTGCAGTAGGACTGTATGTGGAACTACAGAAAGCTTTTATGAAAAAGTGTGTGGGGGGGGGAGGGTTTGAGTAGACGTGGGGCATTGCCACACAACTTATTAAGTTTGTTTTGGAACTTTTTCACTTCTGGAGGTGGTGGGGGTGGGAGGGGGGCTCTCTCAAGACTCCTGCAGAGGGCTTTTACACATTTGGGTATGCAGGACCATCATGGCCCTTTAAAAACAATTGTGGCCCTGGATGAAGGGGGCTGCCATCATGCAAATTACCACAGGTCAGCTCCCATGATGTTTTTCCGTGGCCTGCATATTTTTGCATAAGGGGAAAAATACCACAGGATAGTAAACAACCTCCTATGCCTCAAATTTCTGAGACAAAAAAATAAAAGTTAAATATGTTCACTTAAATCTTGCTATCATTCGGATGGGTAGGTGAAATAGTGCTAGAGCTATCTATAGTTTCAGTGCCCTGTTCGAGGACCAAACATCATTTCTTTGGGCCTAGTAAAATGAGCCCTCTTCCACACACACAGCATTCCACTGGGAGCGGTACAGTTGTGCATGATCCTAATAGCTAAGAGGGCTTTGGGTGGAGTGCTGGGTGGAGCATGAGAGTTAAGGTTGGGGTGGGGAGGGGAGGGGGATTGAGAAGGGAATCTGCAGAGAGGATTATTTGGAGAAACTGTGAGGTAGGGGAGTCGGGGCAACTGTTAGCCTGACAAATTAATAACTATTTAGGGAGACTCCGGGGAGGAGGGATTTGGCAAAAGGCCGAACATTAGTGTCACTGGGGTGAAGGGCATGGAGGATCAAGCCAATAGGCCTACAAGGAGGTTTTTTTGGGGTCATTGTCGCTTAACTGGCCATATTTTTGTATATCACCAGTTAAGGTTAAAGTTATTCAGGTACATGTAGCAGGAGAACTTTCATACTTAACTGGAGATAGTCATATTTAGCCAGTTAGGTTTCAAAGTTATCCACCTATTTATACAAGATAACTTGGAAAATAACCACCTAAGATGGGCTTTCTGTAGAATTTTGGGCCCTTTCATGCCAAAGTTGTTTTCCTACTTCAGTATTATTATCAGCAAAGAGAGCTGCCTCTGATTCTGAGCTACTTATAGGAATATCAATGTGCTCTTGATGAGAGATATCAGAAGTAGTATCGCATATGATAGAATAATAAATGGCCTTTTCTTTCGCTGCAAGGATGGTCTTCTGAAAGAGAAGGCGTTTGATGTAGCCTAAGAATTGATGAGATGGCAATGGTGTCACCTCGACCATCAGAAGTTAAGGCGGGTATCATTTGTGTTATTTTGCTGAAATCTTGGATGATGTAGTGATTTCTCTCTTATCTAGAGGCAACCCTAAAGCAGCCTCGGATGTGAGGAGAAACTTGGACCCTTTTTGGGACAATATTGGAAGGTGAATAAAAACCTGGAAGTTTATAATGAAAAACAGTGAGTATGTTTGGGAAATCCATGCTGGCAGACAAATTTGAGGGGTTATATGGATACTGTCTTGGTATAAAAATTGTTCTTTTAGAACTAAAACATCTGAGACATACTTTGAAAGTGGAGGAAGAATATAAGAACTTTGACATCTCTCATTGTGATGAATTGGTGGTTGGATGATGTGTATGTGTATGTATGGTTTTAACGTGATTGAGAATATATGAGCTGAATGTGTGGGTTTTAATTTAAATTTTAAATATGAAGTGCAATAGTGCTGTGTGTTATTTAGTATTGGTGTATTTATTGTATTTATGAAAATACATTTTGTAAGAATTGTTGAATAGATATCTGTATAACATAAAATTAAAAGTTTGTGATAAATATTGTAAAAAAACTTTTTGTATTACATTTCTTCTGTTTCACTGATATAAAATAAAATACTGTTATTTGAGTAATATATAAATGCTTTTTTTTGTGACACCTGCTATTATATTTATTGTGCTGTCTTCTGCACATTCTCATTACATATTCAATAAACTAATTCTGACTTTATGATGAGAGTTAACAAGCCTGAACTTGCATCATTATGCCTTCTATTTGCTTCTGGCCAGTCACAAATGATAAAGTTACAGTATAATGAGCTATTAAGTCAAGAGTTCCAAGAAAGTTGCCATTATATGAGTCACCTTCCCTGAAATGCTAAACTTCTTGAAACAGAATACTGGAAAGATTGTTGGATGTTACCTTACATTTCTCCCCATCTTTTTGATTCTGTTAACATTTGTTTTGGAGCCATTTGGTAAGAAGTTTGTGTGTCTGCTTGATGCAAAGTGTTCCTAGCTCTCAGAGAATGACTCTAATCTCTGGAGTCTAGAGTGGCAGACCTGGAGGAACAGAGGCAGATCACATCATATATAGAAGCCACTTTCAAGGACACAGTAGTAAAGTCCGAAATCCAGTCTGGCAGCCCCTGTGCTGTCTAGGAGGATCAATATCACCTGGAAGGAGGGCATCACTTTGAAGAAGCAGATAGTGATCCTGTAGTTAGGACTTGCTCTTCAGTTAGTGCAGTATTCTTTCACTCCAAGGATAGGTCTTATGGAGAACCTGGGCCAGGAAACAACTAGAGCAGAAGCTATTTCAGACCTAATCCTAATGGAATACAAGATTTATTACAAGAGGTAACGGTAGAGGGGTCCACTTGGCAATAGTGCTCATAACTTGTTCACATTTGTCTTAATAACTGGAGGGAGGATATTAAGGAAAACTACTGCTCTTGTATTTAACTTTCAAAAGGAAGACTTTGATAAAATGAGGAAAACAGGAAAAAACTGGAAAGAGTAACATCAGGCGAGGACATTGTTTAAAAGTAGCCAGACTAGATATATTCCATGCATTAAAAAAGGCAGAAGGAAGGACAAACAACTGCCGGCATGGTTAAAGGTGAGGTGAAAGAAGATATTATAGCCATAAGAACGTCTTTCAAAAAATGGAAAGAGGATACAAATGATGAAAATATAAAAAAATCATAAACACTGGTAAGTTAGATGCAAAACATTGATAATGTAGGCTACAAGAGAATTTGAAAAGAAGTTTGCTGTAGAGGCAAAAACTCAGAATAAAAATATTTCGAATACATCCAAAGCCTGTGAGGGAGTTGGTTGGACCATTATATGACTGAGGGGTAAAAGGAGCACTCACAACCTAAGCAGGAGCAACACACAATGCAACTAAACAGGAAGTCCTGTTGAGGCAATCCTCTGAAGCGCAGCTGGGCCTTTTATACCTGGTCATGTGACATCATTGCTGCCGCCATGGGGTCTTCATAAGGTGCCAAGCTGTTCACCCAGAGAACAGCGTTGCTGATGGCAACGTTAACAGCGTTCTTTGGAGGCCATTGGCATCCTGGGGTAAGTGCTGCTGGTCACGGAACAACCCCACGACCAGCAAACATTACATACAAACTAGGTGACTTTTGCTTGAATATCAGGTTGGTTTCTGTGGGCTGTAAAATACTCCGTTCACATTTGCTGTTAGGCATCTGATTGAAAATTTATCCCATAAAATCTTGCGTGTTTAAACAGTGGAATTTTCTGCACCATGAATAGTTATGTAGTGATCTTTGAACATTCATCCCACATAGATTCAAAACTGCACAATATTGAAAATTTAATCCATACATTATATAGAATATGCCAGTAGATAAAATTAGCAAGGTTGATCTTGACTGCCCATCTTCCCTTCTTTTGCAGTACCACAGGGAATATTTGATCTTTCATTTTACCTTCACATCTTAGCAACTTAGGATCTTGGATGCTTATTCCATGCCTCTTGAATGATACTACTGTTTATGACAAGTTCTGAGGTATGCATATTGCAGTACATATAGTCAACAGAGAATGCCAGTGATGTTCCTTAATATATAGCAACAGTTCAATGAAGACAACTATTTTTGGTAATAGTAAAATTTGCTACTATGGTTGGAAAGAATAGAAATAACTTAAGCAGTAAATTACCATTTGGGGTAAAAAATGAAACCTATTTTAAAATTGGAAGGTGAAATGCTAACAAAAATGACCTACTGCATTGGTTTCTAGCTCATGGTGAGCTCTCTGGATCCCAACGCGGATGTTCTTGTTAAGCTGCAATTGGCCTTCCTGCAGGTATCTTGCAGCAAGTTGCTGCTTCAGCAGTCTCATGGTTTGAGTTTTGCAGAGTCCTGTTGTCTCACACGACCTGCCAACTTTCTGCTGTTCAAATTGTAAGACTGCTGGAGTGAAGCTATGTGGGAAGCTACCAGGGGGAGGCCTGCAAGCAGTTTAATGGGAACACTGCCCAACCGAATCATCACTTAGACTGAGCTGGAGTCACTGCTCTGTGACTGGTTTTGCTAAAATAGATACCTAAAGCAGAGAAGTCTGGAAGAAAAGTGTTTCCTATATTATTTGCCACCTTTGTTTTCCACTGTAAGTTTATTTTGTATCAGCTCTCCACATGTTAACCTTCCAACTTTTAGTCATGCATTCACTATCACCATAAGTCAGGGCAAGGGAACTTGGATCAGTCTTCTGCCCATAAGGGGTGAGATGCAAAAGTATGGTCTCTGAGCCATCAGATGGCTAAATTGATGGAGGAGCTGTGCAAACAGGAAGGGCATGCTTGTTTTCCCAAGCTCGGACCTGTAACCCTCCCTGAGGATCTGAATTGGACAACAGGAGTTCAAAAGGGTTTGCTGGGAACACCATAGTTTTCTTGGCAATTTGAAGACTGAAGGCTGAGATGTGAGGAGACACATTAGTTATGTGTTATTATAGAAAGTTTATCTGAGACTTTAAGGTGAAAGAATTAATTTCTGTGAGTTCACTGTGTGACTTGACCTGGGCCGGACTGAACTGTGAGTTTATCTTTTCAATTTGCTTAAGATGTCATTGAACCCAAATCCCCTTGACCTGGAGATATCATGATCCTGCAAGTATAAGCCCGGATGTAGTTGCATTCTGTTAAAGTGTATACTAGAATAAAGCACAGATGAAGAACCCTAGAGTGGAGTGTCTTACTTGCAGGTAGCCCCAATAACCTGACACAATGTCAGTCTACCACCACCACACATTTCTTCTATCATGGTCTATACCATTATAGATTTTCTCTGATCAGGAAAGCATGAATTGCTACTGATGCGCTTCAAAAAATATTGACAGGTTCTAAAGTCATCCTTTGTCCTAATGCAATGATGGTAATAAACTCCAGTCCTTGAGTGCCACAGACAGGCCAGGTTTTCAGGCTATCCAGAATGAATTTGCATGAGAAGGATTTGCATGCTCTGCCTCCATTGTATGCAAATCTATCTCATGCATATTCATTGTGGATATCCTGAAAACTTGGCCTTTTTGTGGCAATGGAAGACTGGAGTTCACCATCACTGTCCTAGTGGTTTCTAATTCCAGTCCTCAGAATCTCCATAAATGCTTAATTTTCAGGATATCTACAATACATGTTCCTCCGATATGGCTGTATGTATTTGTTGGGAACATCATCTAAAAATGTAAAAGGGGAAAGAAGGTTCTTTTGCAGGTTTGTGTGTCTTGAACTAATGCACAGTTATATAAAATGAGATAATGTTAAAACGTTTGCCTTCTTTCTCTGTTTAGCATCGTTACTGTTTGTGATTGGACAAGGGGTTGACAACCTGCTTTCAGTTTCTTCTGATCTGACCTGCCAATGTGCTGCAGCTTCTAAAGAGACTAGAATTTCTTGTTTTGCATAAATGGTTTTTTTGTTTTCTCAAATACTAAACTGCTTTTTTTCGGGGGGGGGGGGGGGGTGTGGAACTTACTATTAAGTGGCACGTGCATTCTTTCTTCTGGACTACTTACTTTGAGCACTGAAGTTAAACCATACCTCCAACAATATTTGTTCTGAGAATCCAAGAATATGCCTAATTTTGTTATCTTGTAATCATACATACTAGAAACTGTTAAAAGCTTGAACTGGAGACTACATTATCTTCTGAAATGTTTCACATCTCCATAAAGGCATCTATATTTATGCTAAAAAAAAATATCTATTATAATACTCCAGTACAACTAAACAGCCAATTCATCTGCAAGAGAGCACGGATTCTCCCAAATGCCAGTCAGTTTCTGTAAGGGTCAGGTTTCTAAGCTTGTAATCTTAGCAAACAGGCATTGGAGACAATGATATGAGTAGGGTCACTGAGAAAATATACATACTTTCACAAAAAATAGAGGTGAAATTATAGATTTTTGATGTCATATCTGTGGAATTTATTTGAAAGATATTTGTTACAGGGAACCTCATATCCTAGTCCTAATTAGCTTGCGGTATTTTTCATTCCACATCATTTATTTCAGACCTTGGCTGCATGGAGATAAGAATATACAGAAATAACATTTGCTCCAAGGTAGAACCCCACCATAATGAGCTACTCATTACCATAATTCTTATGATTATTGTTCCCTGATGTTTTCATTATGTTTGTGCTTTTGTACTCTGGTTCATTACTATACTACCACCATTTTTTCACTACAATTTGGGTTCTGTACTGATTGATATCTATCTCCAACATCTTTTAAATCTGAATCCATTTGTTGTACTTAGGGAGAAGTTATATCTGTTTTCCCTGTAACCTGCAATACTAGAAGGCTTGTATATTTTTCATTCGTATATTGACTGTACATTGAGTATACATTGACATAATAGCATGAGAAAATAAGTGTTTTTAAATTCCAACAACCAATTAGATGTGGTTTCTAAAATAAATATTTATTTTGTGATATCAGTTATGTTGTTTTTATTGTACAAATTCCTAGGTTGCGTTCCTGAATAATTAGTTTCAGGATAGACAGATGATTTCAAGCATGATGAAACACACACTATGAAATTGTTAAATAAAAAATACACTTCAACAAAAAATAAAATGAAATGATGAAATGAACAAAACATTTGCAAGAAAATGAGAAAAACCAAAACAGAATAATATACAAAAGCCTGAACATTGAGATCATAGAGATGGTAACTTTAAAATGAGCTTGCATGCGCCCACATATTTTGGAATTTTAAATCAACCATGCAAGTGCCCATATATAATATAAAGTACGCCTAGTACACGTGTGTGCTCCTAATTTTAAGCGGTTATGCGAGGAAACATTATTTATGTGTCTTTCCTTAGGACTTGTGGGTTTTTACACCTGTAGACGAGCACATTTTAAAACATACACGCATGAAGGAAATAACCAGTTTGACCACTTGGTCCACCAGTTTGCCCAGATTATCTCTAGGTCATCAAGACCTCTCTGATTCTTTACCCTGCACGTCCCACAATTTACCGAGACCCCTCACCCACACCCAGTCAATTTTTGGCTATAACATGTTTTAGTCTGACTTACACCTGAAAAAGAGCAGAAGTAAATATGTGCAGGTAACAGCCCAACACATGCTATATATGTCGTTTATAAATCAAGATTTACACACTTAAATGTTGGCCCAGCCCTGGAACGCCCTTGTCCCTCCCATAACACACCCCTTTTTTATGTGCATTTTGTTGTTCTTGCATGTTGATATACATGTGTACTTTGCTGCTTTTAAAATAAGAATTATATTAACACATAGAAACATAGACATGATGGCAGAAAAGACCAAATAGTCCATCCAGTCTGCCCAGCAAAGCTTATGGTAGTATCTACTGCTCCATACAAGTCAACGTCCAACTCCCCATTACCTCTTGCCACTAAAGCACAGAACAATGTTGGAGTTACATCAAAAGTATCAGGCTTATTGGTTAAGGGTAGTAACTGCTGCATCAGCAAATTACCCCCATGCGTATTTGTTTTACCAGACTGTATAAGTCAATGTCCTTGTTGGTAGTGGTCTGAATCTAATTCCCCTGCTCCTCTTTGTCCCCTGCCATTGAAGCCGAGAGCAATAATGGAGTTGTATTAACAGTATGAAGGCTTATTAGTTAAGGGTAGTAACCGCCATACCAGCAAGTTACCCTCAGGCCCTCTTTTCTTCATTCCCATACTCTAGCCTTTAGTGGTTCACAGTGTTTATCCCATGCCCCTTTGAAATCTTTCACTGATTTTGTCTTCACTACCTCCTCTGGAAGAGCATTCCAGGCATCCACCACCCTCTTTGTGAAGAAATACTTCCTGACATTGATTCTGAGTCGTCCTCCCTAGTGTTTCTTTCGTGACCCATAGTTTTACTGATTTTTTTTTTCTAATGGAAAAGGTTTCTTGTTGATTGTGCATCATTAAAACCTTTCAGATATCTGAAGGTCTGTATCATATCTCCCCTGCACCTCCTTTCCTCCAGGGTATACATATTTAGGTCCTTCAACCTCTCTTAAGTCATTTGATGGAGACCCCCCACCATTTTGGTCGCTCTTCTCTGGACCATCTTCATCCTGTCTCTGACCCTTTTGAGATATGGTCTCCACAACTGAACACAGTACTCCTGGTGAAGCCTCACCAAGGACCTGTACAAGGGGATTATCACCTCATTTTTCTTGTTATTCCTCTCTCGATACAGCCTAGCATTCTTCTGGCTTTAATATTGCCTTGTCGCATTCCTTTGCCATCTTCAGATCACTATACAGTATGATCCCAAGGTCTCTCTCTTGCTCCACGCACAACAGCCCTTCACGCCCCATCACATACAGCTCTTTTGGACTTCCATACTCCAGATGCATGGCTCTGCACTTCTTTGCATTGAATCCCAGTTGCCATATCTTTGAGTACTGTTCAAGCTTCCTTAATCACATCTCATTCACTCTACTCCTTCCAGAGTCCACTCTGTTGCTAATCTTAGTATTGTCTGCAAACAGACAAACTTTACCTTCTATCCCTTCCCCAATGTCACTCACAAAGATATTGAACAGAACCAGTCCCAACACTGATCCCCATAGCACTCCACTTAACACTGTTCTCTCTTCAGAATAGGTTCCATTTACCATCGCACGCTGTCTTCTATCCATCAACCAGTTTGCAATCCACACCACCACCTTAGCGCTCACTCCTAAGCTTCTCATTTTATTCATGAGTCTTCTATGTGGGACCATATCAAAAGCTTTACTAAAATCCAAGTAAATCACATCGAGTGCTCTTCTCTTATCCAATTCTCAAGTCATCCAATCAAAAACATCAGATTCGTCTGGCAGGACCTTCCCCTGGTCAATCCATGCTGCCTCGGATCGAGAAACCCACTGGATTGTAGATAATTCACTATCCTTTCCATCAGCAGAGTTTTCATTAATTTTACCACCACTGAGGTAGAGCTAACTGGCCTCTCTGCTCCCACTCTTGTGAAGCTGGGCCACCACTGATCTTTTCCAATCTTGTGGCACCACTCCCATTTCCAGGGATCTATTGAACAGGTCCTTCAGTGGACCTGCCAGCCCATCTCTGAGCTCCTCAGTATCCTGGGTTGTACCTCATCTGGACCCATGGCCTTGTCCACTTTCAGTTTTCCTAGCTCTTCCCATACATTCTCTTCAGTAAACAGAGTTTTGTCTACTTCACCCCCATCCACAGTCTTGTTAACTAGCAACGGTCCTTCTCTAGGATCTTCTTTAGTGAACACTGAATCGAAATATTTGTTTAGTATTTCGGTCATTTGTTCGTCTCTGTCACACATTGATCTTTGTCACCTTTCAATTTTTCTATATCACTTCAGACCTTTCTCCTTTCTCTAATATATCTGAAAAATGTTTTGTCACCTCCCTTTACCTCTTTGGAAATCCTTTCTTCCCGCTGACTTTTAGCCTTCTTGATTTCTTTCTTTGCCTCCTTCAATTTCGCCAGATATTCTTCCCTATGTTCTTCATTTTAGGATCCTTTATATTTCTTGAATGCTGTTCTTTTTGCTTTTATTTATTACCCACCTTCTTTGAGAACCAGATCGATTTTTTTATTTCTCTTACTTTTGTTTACTTTTCTAACATATAGATTTGTTTTCTAACATATAGATTTGTTCCTTTTAGTTTGACCCACTGTTGTTCCATCTCTCCCATTTTCTCCCAGTCTTCTAGTTCTACAACTACGTATATCCCCATTTTGACAAATTCCGTATTTTTGAAATTCAAAACCCAGGTCTTCGTGTGACTTCTCTGTATCCCATTTGCAATATCAAACCATACCATTTGATGATCACTAGTGCTGAGGTGGGTACACACCTGGAGATTAGAGACATTTTCCTGATTAGTGAGCACTAAATTGAGTATCACATAGTCCCTCGAGGGTTCCAATACTATCTGCTTGAACAGAGCCCCTTGAAAGGCATCCACTATCTCTCTACTTCTGGTAGATTGCGCAGAAGGGATTCTCCAGTCTACATCCAGCAGATTAAAATCTCCAGCAATCAACACTTCTCCCTTCTTTCCCACCTTTTGAATGTCTTCGACCAGATCTCTGTCTAGTTCTTCCGTTTGAGTCAGAGACCTGTAAACCAGTCCAGTAACAATGGATGTATCATCCTCTTTTTTTAAGGACACTGATAATGCTTCTTCTTTACCCCTCATTCCTTGCAGTTCAGTTGCTTGGATATTGTTTTTGACATACATAGCTACTCCTCCTCCTTTTCTGACCTCTCTGTCCTTCTGTTACAAACAAATGTAGGCCATCCTTTCCATAAAGCCTTTTACTGCTCCATACATGACCCCAGGCTCCAATGTATCCAAATCTACTTTCTGTTCACCAGGTTTTGAGGCAGGAATTGAAATTATCTATTTGCATAGCTTCTCATTTCCCATTCCATGAACAGGTCATACTTCCAAAAAGGCAATATTCTTTGCAGTGTGTCTTATTACCTTTCCTAGATGTTGAGAATCTTTTTGTACTTCATGGATACCATTTCTATTGAGGTCATTGATCCCCAGATGGATGATAACTCTGATATCAAAGTTTCTATTTTCTTCTTCAATGACTTGGATTATCTGGTTTACATTTCTGCTAGCTGAGGATCCTGGAAGGCAATGTGCTCCCAATTGGTTCCTCTGATTGAGTCTCCCACCAGAAGCAGCTTTCTTTTATGACATTTGATTCTGTTGAAGGGCTTCTGGGTGCATTGGGTGACCGCTTTTAGAAATCACTTCAAAATCTATTGCTGAGTTTTCTTCATTCTCCAATACAGAAAAGCATTATGAAGGGGTAACATTGGGGAGAGTGGGTGTCTCCTCATCACAGTCCTTATTCTGCCTCTTATCCATTTGATCCTAGGTTTTGAATCCTGGATGTCCAACATCTTTGTGGGAGTAGGGATTGATGCTGTAAAGTTGGGGAAGGTGGGTGTCTGTTTGTCACATGTCTTGTTTTACCAGAGCCCATTGTAAACCATTTTTTTCTAAGGATTCTGTAACCTCTGTGGGAGGTGATTGAGAGATACTGGATGGTTCAAGGAAGGGGAGGTTAATTGAAACTGGGACAATTCCTCCCTTAGATGAATCAGCTCCATTTTAATTGCAGATAGCTGAAGGCAAAAGGGACAACCTTTGATTCTCCAAATGATAGGCCTTGGGACATAAGCACCACAACTGTTGCACTGAATGAAAGACATTTTTTTAAATTATCACTGAATCCTTAAAATCATATAGATAAAGTAAGGTAAAATTTGGGTACAAGCAAAGATTTGTATTAGAAATTTGTAATAAAAACTAAAGTATTAGTGTAAGCGTTTAGCTCAAATACTCCCATATATGGGTCTTTTTACATGAGCAACTCTTTTAAAATTTACCTCATAATTTTCAAACGTACAATACAAGCTCTGATATAAACCAGTTGCAAGAACCCAAATTATTTGCTGTTCTTAATCACCTACCAAGTTTTAGAATATAAAAATGCATGTGAAAAAAATTGAGAAGGCACTCTGTTCTAATAGAGTTCTATAAAATCATGAGTGGAAGAGAACAGGTAAATGTGAGTCAGTTATTCTTTCCAAAAATTCAAAAACTAGGGGACACTTCATTGTTAGCAAGTAGCATATCTGAAACAAATCACAGACATTTTTTTTCACTCAACACACAATTAAGCTCTGGAATTCATTGCTGGAGGATGTGGGCCCTATGGGGCAGATTTTAAAAGATTTACGCGCGTAGGGGGGTTATGCGCGTGGGGCCTATTTTCAAAAGGCCCAGTGATGCGAGTATGTCCCGGGGCTTGAAAAAAGGGTTGGACGGTGGGCGGGGCAGGGCGGGACATGGCCAGAAGCCTCTACAAGGCGGCTGGGCCAGGGGATCATGCACCAGCTGCGTGTGCATGTTATAAAATCGGGCGTACATTTGTGTGAGCTGGGTAGCACGCACAAATGTAGGCCGCGCGCGTAGGTTTTAAAATCTGTCCATATCCACGTATCTTCACTTCAGCTGTGGATGGCGTATAAGTAGAAAAATTAAAAAATCTTGCCTAGTTAGCAGGGTTTTAAGGGTCAGGGCAGGTAGAAGGAAAGAAAAGCAGGCTAGTTAGGGGCGTATGGAAGTCCTATACTTTAACAGGGTAAACTGGGAATGGCCTGGTGAAAAGGGCATTGGCGTCGCTGCACACATCTACTAAAATCTCCCCGACAAAGTGCTCGAGACAGCATTTGCGCGCACATGGGCACATCAATATAAAATCACGCATGTAGGTAGCTGATTTAACATGCGCGCATAAACGCGCATGTTATATTTATTTATTTATTTTTAAGAGCTTTTATATACCGATGTTCATGTACTGGTACATATCACGTCGGTTTACATAAAACCAAAGTTGGAAATTACATCGAACATTATCGAAACATTATATCAAACAAGAGGGTAAAAATAACAGGTCTAACATCATGAGAACTTATAGATAACGCTGAGAACTTATAGTTAGAGCTGAAGACGACTTAGGATTAAAAATTAAAAATTATTATTACAAATAACAAAAAATAAATAAATAACAATCAACTAAGTCGGAATTACAACCGACTTAATAAACATGGGTGTAGATTGTAGTAAAGTAGAGCTAAACAGGAGAATTAAGGGCTACTGCATCAGAGTTCTGAGGTGAAGGGGTATGACATGAGTGACTCAAACCCTAGGGAGAGACCTTTAAGTGAAGGCTTTTGTAAAAAGCCAAGTTATAAAATTAATGCAAGCACATGTGCGCACACGTGTCACTTGGAAAGTTACTGATAATGCTTTTTTAAGCATAACTTAAAAAAGAGAATAAATTTTGAAGTAAGCATAAGAAATACAAATAGCATATGTGTTGGCAATTATTAAAGCTTTTACCCTCCCAGAAAGGAGGTAACATACACAACCAAAAAAAATTCATTTTAAGAACATAAAAAATTCCATACTGGGTCAGACCAACTGTCTCAGACCGCAGCCAATCCAGGTCACAAGTACCCAAAGGATTCCAAAGAATCCCAAAGCAGTTATATTGAGTTAATGTTATGATTATATATTGCAGTCATTTTGAAGAAAGAAAAATATGCCCTGACAAATGCAATATGCAAATAGATGATCATTCTGATGTCCAGTATGGCCTGATCTCTGTAAAAGACTATTGAAATATTTCCTCATTCGTTACGATAAAAAAGATTGAGCTAATAGCTTTATAGATGTTTCTGTGTTGACTGATAAATCAGAATGATTTATTACATTTTAATTATATATTTGACTGAATTGAATTTTTATGGATAACTAATACTCTCCATACCAAGATGGACAGTATAGAAAAACATCATGGCTAGACATGTAAATTCCTAGAAATTATGAATTAAGAAAAAAAACAAAAACAGAACAAAGGAACAATAAAAAAGGAAAATTTGGGGGAAATAAATTATTGTACTTAAGTAGCAATTTAGTGAATGGTGTATAATTCACTATTGAATGGTGTATAATTCACTATTGTACTTAAGTAGCAATTTAGTGAATTATACACCATTCACTAAATTGCTTCTTAAGTACAATAATTTATTTATACATGTATTAATATATTTGAGTAAATGAAATAATATGCACAAAGTTTTTAATATCAAAAGCATTATAATAAAAAATTAACAGACATGTAAAATGGGTCATAGGCTTTGACAATATATTTTCATAACTGCACAAGCAATTTCTATGAGGTAAATAAACCACATCATATAGGCATCTATTTGCAAAGTTGCATTAATACATTAATGCAAGATAAACAGCATTTATCATGCATTAAAATGCTTTAGTGCAACAAAAATGGAAGTAATGTGCAGAACTTGCAAGCTCCGCATATTATTTCCTGTCCTGCACATCCAGTACAATGTAGATATGCAAATTAGCTGTTTTGCATGCAAATGAGATGTGCAGTGTGGAAAAAACTTTTCACATTCTGCTCTATGCCTGGAAAGTTGCTATACCTAAAGAAGTAAGTATAGCTGACTTCCATTTAGGAACATTTGAATTGTTGAGTGGAGGAGTAGCCTAATGGTTAGAGCAGTGGGCTACGACACAGGGAAATGGGGGTCCAAATCCCACTATCACTCCTTGTCACCTATACCTATAGTACATGAATGTAATCCACTTTGAAGTGCCAAAAAGTGGAATATAACAATCTAAATAAATAAATGCTCCAGGGGTCAGAATTTAAAGGGGCCTCACAGCTCCCCCACTGGAATATTAATGTTTGGGAGAGAGGTGGTCTAGGGGGCAGCACATCTCTGAGCTCCCTCAGTATCCTGGGTTGTACCTCATCTGGACCCATGGCCATGTCCACTTTCAGTTTTCCTAGCTCTTCCCATACATTCTCTTTAGTAAACAGAGTTTTGTCTACTTCACCCCATCCACAGGTGTAACTTTTGGAACAAAGGTAAGAGGGGGGTTAGGTAGGGCTGGGGGGCGGGTTAGGTAGGGAAAGGGAGGGGAAGGTAGGGGGAGGCGGAAGGAAAGTTCCCTCCGAGGCCGCTCCAATTTCGGAGCGGACTCAGAAGGAACGGAGGTAGGCTGCATGGCTCAGCGTGCGCAAGTTGCACAATTGTGCACCCCCCCTTGCATGCGCTGACTCTGGATTTTATAACATGTGCGCAGCTGCACGTGCATGTTATAAAATTGGGCGTAGATTTGTTTGCACTGGGTTGCGCGAACAAATCTATGCCTGCGCGCAGGTTTTAAGATCTGCCCCTTACTGTTTACTCCTGATCACCCACCCACAGAATAAGAGGGTGAAAAGAGAACATGTCATTTGTGTACACATTTTGCAGCTAATATTCAAACGAATACTGCCTAAGTAGTTTCCCTTTGAAAATTAACTACAAGGTCCGCACATACAAAAGTTCATACATGCTTTACAATTAAAAAATATCCCCTTAAATGGATACCAGAATAAAATCTGGTTTATTCTACAGTGTTATGCCTTATCATTTCATTATCATTTGTTTAATAATAATTAGAGCGATCGTTTTGTTATATTAATGACTGCTCATATACAGGGCTCCCCTCCTTTAGTAGTTTGGTAACATCAGATTTGAAGGTTTATTATATTATATTGTTTTGTTTTCTCTTTTCTTTTATGATATCGTTTAATAATGACTTTATGGTCATTTAACCTTCCTTTCTGTAAATGATTCAATTGTAAAGATTGAATATTGTGAAAATTATTAAAATGTAAATAACAAAAAAAAAAATAATAATAATTAGAGCTTCTTACCAGAAAATATGATCCTTTGTCACATGCTCTTGCAGAAGAATCCATTTCTTTCCTAGGTCCATTGATACATATAACTAAAAAAGTAAAAAAAAAAAAAAAGGATAATAATAATCTATAGTTAAATATGTAAGACCCCAAATAATACATTTACAACAAGAGACCTACAAAGTGTACTGGATGCATAGTTTTGTTATACAAAGTCCATTAGACTCAAATGCAAGGAAATCATGAAGACGTAACGATTTTTAAAATCCTTTAGACTATAATATAGTAACATAGCAGATGTCGGCTGATAAGGTTCAATTGGCCCATCCAATTTACCCACTTTTTTTGTTTTCTACCACTTTAGGTAAAGGAGCACATAAATTATCATATGTAAACTAATAGCAGCTCTAGGCCACCCCTCCCTCTAATTTCTATTACTCAACCACTCAACCCTTTTCCCACCACTGCAATCTGTATTTGTCCCAAGCATGTTTAAATTCCAGTACAGTGTTGGCCTTCACAAGCAAAAATACCGTTGCCATCTATATGAGCTCCATTTTCTATTTCCAACAATGAACTGTTTAAACTTTGTCAAAAGAATAGTCCTGAAATGTAAGTGAATAAACAAGTTAACAAGCAGAAGGTTCAACATTCTAGAAAGCTTTGATTCTATCTGTGCCCCCATTTTGACTGTAAAGTTGCTCTCGTGGTTTGCCGCTATTCAGAGTTCTAGGTACTGTGCATAGTTTGCTAAACCAGAATTAATCCTCCTCTGATCACTGTGCAACCTCAGAAAGCTGAATGGTCTGGTTTCTTTCCACATGCCTAAAACTCCCCAAAGTTTCAACATTGCAAGTTACCATTTCCAAGTAATTACTTCATGCACAAAACACAGCACAAAGAGTCATCAGTGTAATAAAATAAAAGTTGAATTTTAAAACTGATGCGCAGGCACAGATATGCGCACATTCGTCAGCCAGTGCCGAGGGACGTGGCTATTTTATAACATGCATGCATATATGTGCGTGTGTTATAAAATAGCCTGATTGGGCGCACAAGTGCACCCAATTTTAAGTGGACGCTCGCCTGTGTGCACAAAAGTTGCTTCTACCACATAAGTGGGGAAATTTTAAAAGGGATGTGTGCCAATGCCATTGCCTGTTTAACCAGTTCCTCCCCATTTCACCCAGTTACCTGCTAGATCCTTCAAATCCCCCCTGTATACCTCCCCCCCCCCCCCCCCGGTTATCCCAGACCCTGTACACCCTTCCGAAATGGCTCATTATTTTATTTTTTTGTTTACACGCCATCCATTGCAGAAGTAAAGTTACACAGCAGGGGACCTCTGCGTGTGTCAGATCGCATAAGTATTTATGGACAGATCTCTGGTTGAAGTCTTGAACTGCCCATGTACCATCCAGCCACACCCGTTTTTGAGAAGTTCAGAGATGTAGGCTCTGCGATATTTACGCACATATCCGGGCAGCTTTTAAAATCTGTTCAGTGTGTGCCAGCCTGACATACTCGCACATCCCCTAATTCTAGTGCATGTCAGGTTGATAAAATTCACCTTTAAGCATCTTTTCTGATAGAACTGAAGTTAAAAAGAGGCAAAAGATAAAGAGGATGGAACGTCTCCCCTACAAGGAAAGGTTAAAGAGGTTGGGGTTATCAGCTTGGAGAAGAAATGTCTGAGGGGAGATATGATAAAGGTCTATAAAATTATGAGTGGAACAGAGTGAGTAAATGCAAATTGGTAATTTACTCTTTCAAAAAATACAAAGACCAGGGGGCACTCCAGGAAGTTTATAAGCAGCATATTCAAAATAAATCAGAGAAAATTCTTTTTCACTCAACAGACAATTAAGCTCGGGAATTCCTTACTAGAGGATGTGGTTAAGGCAGGTAGCCTAACTGGATTTAAAAAAAGGTTTGAACAAGTTCCTGGAGAAGTCAATAAAATGTTATTAATCATGTAGTCTTAAGAAACAGCCACTACTTTTCACTGCACGATAGCAATATGGGATCTATTTACTATTTAGGATCTTGCCAGGTACTTGTGACATGGATTGAACACTGTTGGAAACAGGATACTGGGCTTGATGGACCTTCAATCTGACACAGTATGGCAAATTCTTATATTCTTAAGATGTTCTGGTGGTCTTGCCTATACACCTCTTCAGAGCATGATACAGAGTTGTGTCATGAGGTCTCAATCATTTCCCTCATGCTATGTTGTGCAAAAAAGGTATTTATTTTTTGTTTTTTTTCAAATGCTACAGGTTAGTGTCAATCTAACATTCCAATTGGCAAGATAGTGGTCTAGATTAGGGATGTGAATCGTTTTTGAATGATTAAAATTATCGTCAGATAATTTTAAAATCGTCCTAAATCGTTAGAGTGCACGATACAATACAAATGCCCCCGATTTATCATCATGGGCATTTGTATTGTATCGTTAAATAGGGTACGGGAATTATTTGGGGGAGGGCGGGAAAACCGGCACACCAAAACAACCCCTAAACCCACCCCGACCCTTTAAAACCAATTCCTTACCCTCTCCCACCCTCCCGAACCCCCCCCCCAAAATGTTAAATTACCTGGTGGTCCAGTGGGGGGGGGGGGGGGGGGGTCCCGGCGCGATCTCCTGCTCTCGTGTCATCGGTGCCATTTTGGCTGCCACTAATTAAAATGGCGCCGATGGCCCGATAAAAAAAAAAAAACCCACCCGACCCTTTAAATCGACCCCCCTTAGCCTCCCCACTCTCCCGACCCTTTTTTTTTAGGGAGGCCCGCACCGCTAAAAAAAAAACCCCACCCGACCCTTTAAATTGACCCCACCCAAAACCTTTTAAAATTACCTGGTGGTCCAGGGGGGCCTCGGGGGGCCTCGGGGAGCGATCCAGGGGGGCCTCAGGGAGAGGAGAGATCCAGGGGGGCCTCAGGGAGAGATTTCCCGTTCCCAGGCATCAGCTGTTCTAAAAAAAAATGGCGCCGATGCCCCTTTGCCCTTACCATGTGACAGGGTATCCGTGCCATTGGCCGGCCCCTGTCACATGGTAGGAGCACTGGATGGCTGGCGCCATCTTTAAAGATGGTGCCGGCCATCTTTACTCATCAGCCCCTATTATATTATACTCTATAATAGTTTTCTTACCATAGGCATGAATTCCCATACATAGGATATGATTTTAAATAGCTTATGATTGATCTGACATTTTAATTCTGCAAAAATTGTTACAGTAACATAAACACTAATGGTTGATCCTATTCTATGAGCACATCATAAAAATAGTATACTAAATTGTATCTCTTTTTACATGCTGGGGCAATTCTTTAGCTGGCGTTTGCTGCAATCATAGCTTTTGGTTTTGATAACCTCCACTCTTCCCATCCCAAGTTCTGGTAATGAGTCAGATCAGTGGCACAATCTACCCCTTTGGTGTCTGAATTCTGGCAAAATAAAATTGTTTAAAAAAATCAATCTATTTATTTAGCATACATTTTTATTCCACAGGTTCAAGTAACACTTTCTTTCAGAGGATTACAATTCAAACATAAAATACAGCGAAAATCACAACCACCAACATATCTGACAAGCATATGATTAAAATCTGATCAATCCTAATAACTTTCCATCCCAGCCCATATACCACCAATATAAATGGCCAAATTCACTGAGGAAAGGTTTCCAAATAAAGGATTTACTTTAACTTTTTCCTAAAAGATAGTCCTTTTCATCCCTAAGATCCAGAGGGAGTGAATGCAATCATCTGTTCCAATTTAGTCTTTCCAGCATTAGAAATCTAAGTCATAGTTTGCTCACTGGAGATGGTTCAAAGAAACTGCCATTTTGGAAAGGCTCATATATGCTGTGGGAACGAGCGGTGATTCCCACAGGCCTGGAGACAAACTGGGCTGACTCCAGCCTTCTTAAAACAGTAACTCTTTATTATAACTTCACATGTACAACCATAGACTGTATTCTCCTCATGCAGGGTACACTATTTACTTACAGTGTGCTGCTTTGTCTCAGCTCAAGGTTTGGAAGTATTTGCATACAGGAGCTGCCTTCCTCCTGGAGACCTCAGGCCTGATCTGGTTACCCCCACCTGGATCCCAGCTCTTATTTCCCCCATCTCCGGCTATGCCCTCTGAGCCCCACATGCCCTGCAGGATCCCACCTATAGAGCATACGCTCCTCTGTGGATTTAAGGTGGACCAGGCATCTAGCCTGGCCCTGCATAGGTACATAGGGGAACACTAGGGGCACGGCCTCACATATGCCTTAAAATAAAGCAGTCTAACTTATTAACTTATTCACAGTATTGGATTTGCTCATATAAGTGGCTGTGTGCAGATTCATTCCAGTATTTTATAAACGGTGCAGCAGGATCTATGCAGCTCTGCACTGAAAGTATGCTCATATGTTTCAGTACACGTGACTATTTCCAATGCAAAGAAAGCGCTTACTTTCTCTACTTATTTTATAAACATAATCAGATATATTTTAGGAGTAAAAATGAATATAACATGTACAGGAATTTCTAAATTATGTGTGTATCCCATTTTGAATATACTTATGTGCGCATACAGTCAAAATCATCAGTTTGCTGATATGCCCACAAGATCACTCAGCCCATCTCATTTCACATAGGCCCTGTAGTACTTCACCCTGAACTCACCAGTTCACCCACCCAAAAATTGCAGACAACAGACAAGTCCAATTTCACTTGCATTAGTCAATTAGCACATGTAAAATTGTACAAATAAGTTTGATAATTTATAAGCGTATAACTTTTCTAAAATTGCAACTTCTGCGCATGCTTCTTGACTCATTCACGGAATACCCCTAGACTACCCCTTTTGCACCAGTAAAACGTAGATGCAAAATTGAAAATATGTGCTTACTTTCAATGTTTATAAAATAGCATATACACAAACACCTACTACTTACATATTAGTATGTTCAATTTTTCTGCATGGAATCCCTTTGAAAATTTACTCAGAGTGCTAATCTAATGTGGGGATCCCGACTGTAACTATCAATAATCTAAGGGGGTCATCTATGAAATCACGTTAGGGCTCTAAAGCCCGTAATAACGCCATAGTGCATGCGATAAATTCCACATCGCAAATTTTATTCAAGTGGGAGGCATTTGAGCGGAGTAAATGGAAATGGGTGTAGTTACGATGCATGCGATAACGTAACACACACTATTGTGGGATTTAACTACACCTTTTTTCCCAGCGTAATGCTTGCAATAGCTGTGCGTTATGGCTGAAACAGGATTTATCGTAAATCTTGTTTTGAGAGGGGCGAGAGAGAGAAAGAGAACCTCTGTGAAGACTCCCATATAAGTAAACTTTTAATACCACTGTAAGAAGGGACTTTCTGAGCTTGGGGTGAGGTTTTGGTGGTGGGCTAAGAATTGGGGTGCAATTTTACATGCACCGTCAGAGGTACAAACAACCCAGTAGAGATCATCCAAAATTTTATGTAACTTGGAGTGATGAAAGGTACACAACGATGAGATCTGAACAATGTACTGTCGACCTAGCTTGATGTACTACTAGGTTGATAGTACAATGTACAATTCTCAACTTTGGGTACCTTTCATCACTCCAAATCACATAAAATCTTCACTGATGTCTACAGTGCTGTTCATACCTCTGACTGTGCATGTAAACCTGCACCTCAAAACCTAGTCCACCACCAAAACTTCACCCTGAGGTATAAGTTACCCCTCTTACAGTGGTATAAATAGTTTACTTATATGAGAGCCTTATAAAGAGTATCTCTCTCTCTCTCTTTCACCAGTAGCCTCAAATTGTGATTAAAAACCTGTCCAGGCAATAACATATGTTGTAAAATAATTGTCTCTGCTTGTTCTTTTCATTTTTGTATGCAGAGGTAGATTGTGCCCATGGAACATGAACCATTGTCATACTGGAGCATCTTGACATCCCTTAAAGATTTTTATTTTTAAATCTAATAGCACAAAAAAATGTATGACTCACAGCAGAGCAGCTCTTCATTTTAAACTACATTTTTAAAAATAATTAGATATGTATAGCTGCAGGGAGAGAAAGAAGTGAGGATGGGGGAATTTGATAGTTCTAAGCAGTATTTTTGAATTTTTTTAAACAACTCCCATCCCAAGTCACTACAATTTAAAGTTCTGCTTGCTGCAATTTTTTTTGTATTCTGAAACTTTCAAGATGGCTGCCAAATCTCACGGCAACCACCCATGGACATGGCAATCAAAGCCATGTGACTCCCCGTGCTAGATTAAACAGATATCAATTTATTAGA
Source organism: Rhinatrema bivittatum (assembly GCF_901001135.1). Lineage (NCBI taxonomy): Eukaryota > Metazoa > Chordata > Amphibia > Gymnophiona > Rhinatrematidae > Rhinatrema > Rhinatrema bivittatum. Next base: position 214,272,502 of record NC_042615.1, on the reverse strand, counting down.
TCCTACCTCCAGATATGGTGCCAAACCCCTGAACAAAATCATTATCAAAACTCTATAAAATAAAAAAAAAAGGCTGAAGAAAACATGCCAAATCACTGCAGTTAAAATATCAGGAATCTCCTTTGGAAGCCTCCAATCCATCTATAGTACCAACAGACAAACTTCCGACTAGCACCAAAGTTGGGCCAGATTTCTGTCATCCTTAAAGGGTCCACACCTGTTTCTTGTTGGGTTAGCAAAAAAAAAAAAAATAAGCACTTGCTCATATTATTAACCCTTGGGCCTTCCTAGTGTAATTAGAAGATTAATTTGCATCCGTCTGATTAGATTCCATTTCCCATTCCCCCAACTTCAGCATATGCGCCTATTATGGTTTGCAGTGTCAATTTATAGGACTATGCATTAGTTTTCAAACAAATAGTAATCTGAATAAAAATGGCAATTTTTGTTTTATTTTGTTAAATCCCAAATAAATAGAAAATGGCCCCAAAAACCTTGAAAAAATTAGTTTCATTCATTTTGGAATACAGGGCTTGCTATTTGGAAATAACACACACTATTTTCTGAATCAAATAGAAAAATTAAATGAAAAAACCACCATTCCCACCCCTTCCTCCCCCCAAAAAAAAGATCTTCAGCCAAAAATGGTTTAAAAACAAAAGAAATGAACCAAAGTGATAATTCTGACTGTGCATATCCCTATCAATTTATAAAGTGCTGGTGATGGCACAACCTTAATCCCTCAAACAGATTGAGGATAAAGGTCTAACAGCCCTATGCTTCCCTACATGTGAGTGCAATTCTGATACAGTAATCTATTAAAAATTGAAAGAAACAACAATAAGAAAGGTCTCACTAATACATCAATATCACAAAGAAGTCATAAACACTAGTGTGCTGGCAAAGAGTGCACTCCCTGGTTAGAACATATTAATCAGTAAAGTTCTCATGAGTTTCTAGTATTTTGTTTAATGTTTGTCTCTGACAACAGGGCCAGATGTACTAAATGTATTTCTTCCATTTAGTGTCTGTGTGAAAATGTCTTACTGCATATGCCCTTAGACATGTAAAGAAGCTTTTCTTGGAACATGAACAAAAAAGGGGATCATTTTCTAAGCCACGATAAGTGATTAATGCGTGAAAAACAGGCAAAGACTAACTGGCGCCATTTTTCAAAAATAGCAAAAACCAGCTCAGGGCCTAGAGGGCATGCCAGGCCACCGCTGGACACCAGGGACTGCTTTTATTAGGTAAGAGGGTCCCTAGACCACCAAGGATTCTTTATTGTGAAATAAGGGTGGGGGTGGGACCACTAGACTTCCTGGGGGATGATTATGGGGGGGTATTTGGGTTGAGGAGGCCAATTTTAAACAAAAGGGAGGGGTTTGGGAAGGGGCAGGGCAGGGCATCACAATGTGACTTTCAATTCTATTTTTTAAACATTTTTAAAACTGTACTGCCTTGACAGGCAGTGGTGGGATATGCGGGGGTATAAGCAGACCCTTGGAGGAATTTCACACATTGGGGATGGAGGTTATTGTTTGTCCGTGTAGCCTTTTAACATGATGGTGGCCCCAGACCAAGCTTGCCACCATCGCATATTTTTCCCTATTTTCCTGCAATATTTTTTATTGTTGGTTTTCTTCCTTGTTAAAAAATATACTGGGGAAATGGCTGCAACATTTTACTAGGGAGGGGCCAAATATCACAGGAACACTACCCCCCTACAATATTTCTCCCCTTTGTGATAAAATATAGCACTATAGGAAAATTTGTTATATTTTAGGAAAAATCTGTTTATTGAGCAAAGGATACAACATGGCCTAACAACTTCTTCAATTTCACATCAAAATAACAGCCTTCAATTCCAGACACATCACGTTATATATTAAGGGCTAGATTTTAAAAGCCCTGCGCGCTGGCGCACCTATTTTGCATAGGCCGCCGGCACGAGCAAAGCCCCGGGACGTGCGTAAGTCCCGGGGCTTCGTAAAAGGGGCAGGAGGGGGCGTGTCTGGGGGGGCATGTCCGGGGTCAGGGGGCGGTCCAGGGTGGGTTCGGGGGGCGTGGTGACGGGTTCGGGGGCAGGCTGGGAGGGTGGTCCCGAGTCCCCTGGCACTGCGGCCTGTGCCGGGGGATAGTGAGGCGGCGCACGCAAGTTACGCCTGCTTCAAGCAGGCGTAACTTGCCCAACAAAGGTAGGGGGGGGAGATTTAGGTAGGGCTGGGGGGTGGGGGTAGATAGGGGAAGGGAGGGGAAGGTGGGGGGATGCGGAAGGAAAGTTCCCTCCGAGGCCGCTCTGATTTCGGAGCGGCCTCAGAGGGAATGGAGGCAGGCTGCGCGGCTCGGCAAAAGTACAAAAAAAAAAAAAAAAAAGTACACGCGCGGATATGTTTTTAATATCTACCTCTAAAGATGCAATTACAGTAGATACCCATGTTGACCCCCCCCAGCTACTTTTAACCCCCAAAACCCTCACCCCACAATAACATACAAGAATCGTGGGTGACGCGATGACACCCAGGTGCAATTTTCTTGAAAACATTCTCAGGGAGGGCACATGAACTTGAATGGTGTGCATCTCAGAATAGTATGACTTCTTTGATTTGTTTAGCATGAGATCTATACAGCATGGATAGGTACATTTCTAAAATAAAGTGTATATCCAGGATGAACTGAAGCAGCAAATAACAACAGTAAGACAGAATGTGTAAAATACACCAGTATATTTTATGATAACCAGAATAAAAGGATCCTCATAGTTCAGTCTTGGGTGGGATTGAATATTTTCCATTAGAAAAATGGCAGTCATCCACACCATTTGCTGCATGTCTAAAATGCTAAGTAATCTGAACGATACCTTGAAGTCCTTGCTGTATGCAAGGAGCTTGTCCTCCTCTTTTGGATGGAAAACCAGAGTTTCCACTGAGAAGGTAATGGACTGTTTTTGAAAAGTAGCGCCTTCGTCCGTGCTTGTAAACAGGGTTTGGTCCCGGTCACTGAGAGAAGAGCTGACAAGAATGATCTGTAAGATAAAAACACAAAGAGAGGTAAATTTCAAGGGCAACAATAGTTAAATCGGCTAAAATCAGCTACTTATGTTTAAATGAGTTTTTAGCTGCCACAAAATGCATGCGCACAACATACACACAACTTTTGGCTGCATAGAAAAGAGGGATTTCCAAAGACATTTCAGAAGCATGATTGGAAACAAAGCACACGTTGATACAGTATAAACAGACATACTCTGGGGGAAAACAGGGCCAAATTACCCACATAATGGACCCTGAGCAACCTTTTGTGCATGGGCCCTATTTTAACTTTTCCATATTTTAATTTTAGATTTATTTATTTTACTTTCCAAATCCAAGCTCAATGCAGGGTAAAAAAAGGTATAAAAGGGCTTAAAATCCTAGGGATATATTTATTCAGCCTCACTAGGAATTTACTGTGAGATATTTTAATTTTTGCACATTATTTAAATAAAAACCCAAGTATGGAGATGAAATGCTTTGCATGCATATACTATGCATGCATATACTATGCAAATGCATGCAAAGCAGCTTATCATTAGCTAATAAAGAGTGGGAACTAACTTTCACCAAGAACACTAAGACGCTAACGCTACTAATTTTAATTTGCTTAGCACAATTTTATTGTTCTAAGAGGTCAATACATGTTTTAATAAGTAAATAAATGTATGTCAGGCTGAATTTTAAAGGGCCAGGGTGGTCCTAGGCAACCCCCTCCTCTATCTTAAAACCCCCACCAGGGGTCTTGTGAGACCCTCAACCCCCCACTTGCTGCCTTTGGAGATGGCTCACAAGGTTTAAATAAGGAAAAAAGTAATAAATGCTACACAGCAATGGCCATTACCCTAGTCCTATTCCATCCCCTTTAATATCAAAATCCACCTCTGGCCTTCAAATCCTGCCCCCCTCCCCCAAAAGCAGCAAATCACCATCCATATCATCATCCACACTAACCCCTCCCCCTCTCGGACTAACTTTCAATATCCATGGTTGCCTAGTAGGGCCCGCAGGGTCTTTAAGTTCTGGGCCCTGTACTGTCCAAAGGATGGAGGCATATCATGTGATAGGGGGTATTCTTTGATAGGCGGCTGGTTGTCACCATTTCCCTTTAGATGCCACAAGGCCTGGAGCCTAGGGAACACGCCAAGCCCCAATAGTCCTACATGGATTCTGAAGGTTAGCCTGGGAGGGGGAGGGGAAGAGTGATATGAGGGGGGTCCTGTTGCTTTTTCAGGGGCTGAAGGCTGGGGGAATTTAGATGTTAAAGATGGCAGAATGGGGATACTGCCACACAACATTTATTACTTTTTTTTTCTTATTTAAACACTGCGGGTAACCTCTAAAGGCAACAGGGGTGCAGGACGAGGGTCTCACTAGATAGAGGGGTGAGTTGCTTAGGGATGCTACTGGCCCTTTAGGAACCTGGCAGTCCCAGGCAAAGGGGGCTGTTATCATGCAATTTTTCTGTCATCTCCTCGCAGTATTTTCCCTGTGGAATTTTTCTGTGTGTGTGTGGGGGGGGGGGGGGGATACCATGTGGGTTCCAGAGTTGCAGTACCCAGTACCACAGGTTGCAAACCCCCGTGATATTTTTCCCTCTGGAAAATTCCACAGACCTCCCTAGATTGTATCTGAGGCAATGGAGGGTGAAGTGACCTTAAAAAAAACCATGTTGACCAATTCCCATCTCCCAAATCCCCAAAATTGACTTGCTGAGTTGAATACTAAGTACAATAATGCTGATAGCTCTTGACATATTAGTATTAACTTTATTGACTTCATTCTGGGTGTAAAAACCAATTATTGGTGCCTACACTGTCAGCTGTCAATGAAGGAACAAATCTTATTTCAGAACTGAGTAATGTTATCTTGCTAACTTTAGGAAGGTAAAGGTACTCAGTTCTGAAAGGGGATTGGTTCCTTTACTAACAAGCGACCAATCATTTGTCTTTGCACCCAGAGTGAAGTGAATAAATTGATATTAATCTGCCAAGAGCTATCAACTCTATTGCACATAGTATTCAGCCCAGCAAGTCATTTTTGGGAGTTTGGGAGGTGGGAATTTAGCCAACATGTTTTTGTAAGGTAGGGGGAAAACAGCATCTGCTTGACGTGCTAGTTTTTTTGTTTTGTTTTTTCAGTTATCTAGATAACTTTAGGCCTGCTATTTTTCTGAACACAGTTAGCTGGATATCTTTGCCTGGATAGTGCTGATATTCACCATTACCTGGGTAAATTTAAGCCCACTCCATCCTGAATCTTTTTTTATCTGGCTAAGTTTCAGCCATGAAATGACTCACCCAGCTAAAATTTGCCATTCACCAGGGCAGGATATTTAAAACTCAGGATTGGCGCGGCTACGTGCGTATCTTATAAAATCTGGGGTCGGCGCGCGCAAGGGGGTGCACATTTGTGCAACCTGCGCGCGCCGAGCCCAGCGCGTGCTGCCTGTTCCCTCCGAGGCCGCTCCGAAATCGGACCGGCCTCGGAGGGAACTTTCCTTCCGCCTCCCCTCACCTTCCCTTCCCCTACCTAACCCAACCCCCCAGCCCTATCTAAACCCACCCCCACCTTTGTTGGCAGATTTACGCCTGCACAAAGCAGGCGTAAATCTGCGCGCGCCAGTGGGCTGCTGGCGCGCCATCACCCGACCCAGGGGCTGGTCCGGAGGCCTCGACCATGCCCCCGGGCCAGCGCCACGCCCCCGGGCCCGCCCCTGAAACGCCACGTCACTCGCGGCCCGCTCCCGAAACGCTGCGTCACTCGCGGCACGCCCCCTGACACGCCCCTCCATGCAAGCCCCGGGACTTGCGCGCTTCCCGGGGCTTGCGCATGCTGCCGAGCCTATGCAAAATAGGCTCGGCGCGTGCAGAGGGGGTTTGGGGTAGGTTTTCGGGGGGTACGCACATACCCCTTTGAAAATCTACCCCATAGAGAATGGTGAATCCCAGCTGTAACGGGGGGCGGGGAGGCCAAGGGGGGGGGGGGCAGGCCTGCGACAGCCAGCAGCGATCACACCACCGCGGTGTGATCCCTGCCGGCTTTCACACCCAATAGCGCCACCGTGAAAGGTGGCGCTATTGGGCGCACTACTGGCAGCGATAACGAGTCTTACCTTATCACCGCCAGCGAAGTTACCACCATGTCCACCTCCTCACTGCCCTGACTCCTCCCCTCCCTGACTCCACCCCGACTCTGCCCCCGGCAACCAACTGCACGTGAAAAGTCCCTTTTCGCTTGCGATAGTCTTAGAAAATAACCCCCTTAGCTAGGCAAACGTTTTTTAATGTTGACTTCACAGTTTTCAATAAGCATTTAAAAACTTCAACCCAAATGCAAAAGTAACTCTGCTACATGCCAGGTCAATAAAGCTTTTCAAAACAACTTTTTTCACAGCTTTGCATCCCTGTTTCTTGAATTTCTTTTTACTATTCCTTTGTGAACCACTAAAAAAAAATCATTCCATTAAGCTCATACCTTCCACCCTCTAAATAAGCAGTAATTAAGTGATGATACACATGAGAAAGTACATCATAAAGCCAAGATTTGTGTTAGTAGCTTAGAATGTACTGTTGTAAATAAAAGATGCTGACACTCTTAATGAACTGAATCCATTCTGTTGGATATTTGCATTATATTTATGGGGTAAATAATCAAGACTGGATATGCTGGCTAAAGGATAGTCACTGTCATGACCAGACAAAGTGCTTAAAGCATCATTGGCAACACGGCAGGCATACATGAGGCAAAGGATGGGAAGATCGAGGGGGCACTCGGAGGGATGACCGGTCCATCCCGCGGCAACCTATACAGATCAGGTTGGTTTCACCACTGGAGGTCATCTGGGAATAAAGAGGTGCAGATATGAAAGTCGGTCGTGCCCCCCCCCCCACCCCCCAGTCATAGGCGGATGGCCAATAGCCGCAACCGAATGGAAAGTGTGGTAGGCCCACTTCAGTTCAGCTGTGACGCGGCTCAGAGCATGCGGCACGGGTGTTCTGGCAGGGGATCGGAAATGGAGTCGGTCTACAGACTCTTGCCAATACACCCTGGAAGATTCCCTTTAACGTGTTCAAATTCAGGAAACAATATTGCTTTGAGGGATGCAGGGAGATGGATTCCAGACTCCATTCAGTGCACCCGCAAAGTTCCCTTTAATGGGGTTAACAATCAAGAAACAATATTACTGGACCGATACATGCCTATAGGATGGGCAGTCTCGGGTGACGGTTTCAAGCCAAATGGCTCTTGTCTGCAGGGGGTGACAGAGTGGGAGACAGTAGAGCGGGAGACAGCATTGAACAACATTGTGTACTATTTTGGGGAATAAAGTCTTGTTTCATGGAGCCCAGAGATTGGAGCTCCCGATGCTGCTTGTGGGGTAGGCCCCAGCCCATCACCGAGGAGTTCGGGATTCCGTGGACGCAGTGTGATGGGGGGCCGGGAGGTTCAGGCTATCTGGCTCGTGTCTGCACTGGGTGACAGAGCAGGAAGCAGCATCAAACAACCTTGTTCACTAATTTGGGAGACTTCTTGTTTCTGGAAGCCCAGAGATTGGAGCTCCTGCGGCTGCCAGCAGGGCGAGCTACAGCCTATCACCTAGGAGTTCGGGGTTCCTTGTGGCACAGCGAGACTGGGGGCCGGGCGAGGATCTTTTCCTTACTGGGCATTGAGCGGTGGCATCAAGCTTCAGTGCAGCAGGAGGGCTGCCAGGCACCCGAACAGAAGGTCGAGAAACTCAGCGGGACAATGCAGCACTACATCGGCAAGAAAAGTGGAGAGGCGGGCGCAATTCATCCTGGGTGTTGCGTCCGTCGGTGCTAGATGGCTTCGTCCTGTTTGCCTCACCTTATTCACGGCTCCTCCCGCTTACCTAGGAAAGATGGCTACTGCAGCATCTACAAGCCGACCTTTCCGGCATCCCCGGAATAGCTATGGTGCAGTCTACCGCCATTGCTCCTCCCAGGTACCTACTAGGGTGCGCGCGCGTGCGCACCCCACGTCTTTATACCAACCTTGGCGTGAACCTCGAGAGCGTTCCCTCATGCTGACATCACGCCATCCGGGTATATTACCTTCACTAGTTTGCTAGCTCATTGAGTTAGCAAGGACTCAAATTTGTTCTTGTCTACGCTACTCTGCCGCTTCCGTGCTGCTGCTGGAAGCGCTCTCTCTGACCTTCGGGGTAACTGCTAACCTGGGTACCTGCTCCTCAGGGGCCCTCTGCTTTATTTCAGGTGCCTTACAGGGAACAGGTACTCGCTCCTCGAGGGCCTGCTCTCCCTGCCTCGGTGCCTTTACCTTCTTCAACATACCTGGTGGAATCACATACCAACAGCAAACACCTAGTGAGTACTCTAACTCTCAGTCTATCTCATCCACAGTATCTCCTAGCTGGGAAACCTGCTGCGAAACCTCCTATTATCATCAAGGAGAGAAGGGCTCCCTCTGCTGAGGTCCCTGAGACTGAAACTACCAGACTGCTTCACTACTGCCACCTCTGGTGGCTCTCTTCAAGCTGTTTAATAAAGAACTAACTGTGTTTTGTGCATTACGAGTCTAGCACAGTGCTGTCGCTCCTCACAGGGCTCCTCCCCGTGGGCGTGGTCATCTCCCACAGCACCCAAGGATCCACCAAGACACACTTAACCATAACAGATTGCTAACTCCATGGATCCGGCTCAGCTCACTACGTTGCAGGCCATTCCAGGCCTGGCCCAGCAGATCTCCGAACAGCAGTCTGTGCTGGAGGGACTGTCCACTACATTCAACCTACTGCACACACAGATGAACTCGCCTTCCACCACAGGTAAAGAAGCTAAACCATCTGAGGTGACGGTCAAGACTTCTGTGCCTTTATCAGCTCCTACCCGCTTCTCGGGAGAAGTTTGGAGATGCAGAGGCTTCCTTAACCAATGCTGCATGCACTTTTTATTGCAACCTGACACTTTCCCACAGCATATGCCAAGAGCACTTATATCCTGTCTTGGGCCTCTTCGCTGTGGGAGCGCAAGGATCTGATTCTTCATGACCTTGAAGGATTTTTCGAACTGTTTAAGTCAGTTTTCGATGACCCTGCCTGGCATACCATTGCAGGTTCTTCCTTGGTTCACCTGTAGCAAGGTAATAAACCACTAGCTGACTTCGCTATTGAATTCAAGACACTGGTGTCTGAATTATCCTGGGACCCGAGATGCCTGAAGACCCTCTTCTTTGAAAGACTGAACTCTCGTCTGAAAGACGAGCTCGTCGCTCGTGAGATGCCTGAGACCTTGGCTGAACTAGTGAAATTGGCAACAAGGATTGATCACTGACTTTGCGACAAGGTTCAAGAGACTAAGACTCCCAGAAAACCCTTTCAGGGTGAAGCTCGAGAAGTCCACACCCGTCTATTCCTTCAGTCCCAGTAGCCAGCGAAGAAGAACCTATGCAATTAGGGCGCAGCCATCTGACATCAAAAGAGAGAAGAATGCGGAAGAAACTGGGGCTGTGTATGTACTGTGGACAAGCTGGCCATGCTGTCCAAACTTGCCCTATATGTCCGGGAAACTGGCAGACCTAAGTCCTGAGGGAGGACTCTCCTTAGGTCTCACCACTCCTTCTCCTTCGCTCTCTCTTCTGGTATCCTTGATCTGCGGACCCTTAGAGTATCAAACTCTTGCTCTAGTGGACTCCGGGGCAGGAGGCAACTTCATTTTACAACGATTAGTGGAGCACCTACGAATCCCCACTTCCACTATGAAGTCTCCACTACTTCTGTCGTCCATTCTTGGAGAGCCCTTACCGGGTGAAGTAACCCTACTCACTGAACCAGTATGTCTATGGACCGGTCCATTCTGAGACCATCTCCTTCTTTGTTTTAGAGAAGGCTATGCGCCCTATAGTACTGGGATTACCATGGCTGCAGCAGCATATGCCTCAATTCAATTGGGCTACACTGGAATTGTCAAGATGGGGTCCAGACTGCCATGATATATGCCTGATGGAGGTTGCTCCGTTACCCTGCATGCCTACCACCCCAGTATTGCCGGGGTTGCCGCCTCAATATGCATCTTTCCAAGATGTCTTTTCAAAAGAAGCTGCAGATGTACTACCGTCTCACAGACCTTATGACTACGCTATTAATCTGAAGCCTAATCTGGAACCACCCAAGGGTAGGGTGTACCCCCTGTCCGTGGCACAGAATAAGGCCATGTCAAAATATATTCAGGTAAACCTCCAAAAGGGCTTCATAAGACCATCTAAGTTCCTTTCTGGCGCAGGCTTTTTCTTTGTGGGAAAAAAGGACGGAACACTAAGTCCATGTATAGATTACAGGGGCCTCAACGAAATAACAATAAAGGATCGTTATCCCCTGCCTCTGATTTTAGAGCTATTTGACAGACTACAAGGAGCAAAGATTTTCTCCACGCTGGATCTGAAAGGAGCCTACAACTTACTTCGCCTTTGAGCTGGCGATGAGTGGAAGACGGCCTTCAACACTCGGGATGGTCACTTTGAATATCTAGTGATGCCCTTCGGCCTCTGCAATGCCCCGGCTGTCTTTCAAAATTTAATGAACAACATTTTCCGGGATCTTCTCTATAAGTGTGTCATTATTTACTTGGATGACATCTTGATATTCTCTCAAGACATGACTACTCATCTGGAGAATATTAAAAGAGTACTGCAGAGGCTCCATGAGAACCATATCTACGCCAAGCTATCCAAATGTGAATTTCACAAGGAATCAGTGCCTTTCTTAGGCTACATCATTTCCAATCAAGGCTTTCAAATGGATCCACAGAAGCTGGAGAGTATTAAGAAATGGGCGCAACCCACCGGGTTAAAAGCTCTCAGATGCTTCTTAGGTTTCACCAACTATTACAGGACCATCATCAAGAACTACTCTTCACTTAAAGTGCCGCTTTTGACAAAGAAAGGTGCCAATGTTGCTAATTGGTCTCCAGAGGCCATTAATGCATTCCAGAAACTAAAAGATGCCTTTTCAAGCAAGCCTTGTCTTCGACACCCTGACCCCACCAAGCCTTTCATCGTGGAGGTCGACACCGCAGACGTTGGTGTAGGGGCCGTATTAAGCCAGGCTGGTGATTCAAAGGTTCCACAACCATGCTCATTCTTCTCCTGTTGCTTCTCTCCTGCAAAGAAAAAATACAGAATAGAAGATAAGGAGCTTCTGGCTATAAAGATGGCATTCGAAGAATGGTGCTCTTGGCTTGAAGGAGTGCAACATCAAGTAATGGTCTTCACAGACCATAAGAATCTGGAGTACCTCCGCCATGCACAGCGCCTGAATCATAGACAAGCGAGATGGTCTCTGTTTTTCAACAGATTCAACTTTGTGCTCAAGTACCGCCCTGGAGATAAGAATATCAGAGCTGACACTCTATCTCGCTCATTCCTCTCTGAGGACATTCCAGAAGAACCGCAACACATCATTGACCCAGAAAGGGTTATTTTGGCAGCTACTCACTCTGTACCTGCAGGAAAAAAACATCGTACCCAAGAACCTCAGAAAGATGTTATTGGCTTGGGCCCACGACTCTAAACTTTCAGGACACCCTGGTCAACCTAGAACCTTGTCTAAGCTTCAAACATTTTATTGGTGGCTCACCATGAAGGAAGACGCATTCTCCTACGTCGCTTCCTGCGCAAACTACACTAAACAGAAGACATTGCCGGGTCGTCCATGGGGTCTACTCCAACCCTTGCAAGTTCCAGAAGAACCACGGACACATATTGCCACAGACTTCGTGGTAGACTTACCATATTCAGGATGAAACAACACTATTTGGGTAACCGTAGATCGGTTCTTGAAGATGGTTCATTTTATGGCTCCCCCAGGCTTATCCACCGACATGAAGTTCGCCAAGCTATTCATTAAGCACATCTTCTACCTGCATGGCATGCCTAAGCACATAGTCTCCGATTGAGAAGCCCAATTCACAACCAACTTCTGGAAGGCACTATGTAAGAAGTTCGATACTTCTCTTGACTTCACCTCAGCATACTAACCATAATCCAATGGGCAAACAGAGAGGATGAACAGGATACTCAAGCAGTTTATTCGTGCCTATGTGAACACTCGCCAGAATGATTGGAATGAACTGTTGCCCTGGGCAGAATTTTCCATTAATTCTCATTCAGCAACATCCACTGGATCTGTAGACAACTACCACCACTGCCACTTCCGTTATCAGTGTCGTCCCTGGCAGCTCAATCTACTGCCAAAGATGTCCAACAACTTTGGACTCAGACAAAAGAGATGCTTATTAAAGCAGGACTTCGAGCAAAGAAAGGATATGATGCTCATCACTGCAAGGCTCGAGAATTCAAGCCTGGGGATAAAGTCTGGCTTTCCATTAAGCACTTGAGATTTAAACTTCCTTCAGCTTGCTTTGCTCCTTGCTTCATTGGTCCATTTCCCATTCTCTGATGACTGGGCAATCTCACCTACAGTCTGAAGCTACCATCTACATTAAAGATCCACAATGCATTCCACTTCTCACTATTGATGCATTTGATCCTTAGTGAGTTCTCCAACAAAATACCTGAAGCTACATCTATTGATGCAGAAGAAGACATCAAATACAAAGTAGACGCAGTTCTCGATGTGAGGAAAAGAGGCAGAGTATGGGAATACCTCCTGTCAAGGGAAGGGTATGGCCCTGAAGAAAATTCTTGGACACCAATGTCTAATATCCCGGATAAAGAGATGCTACAGGACTTCCATAAATTGCATCCTCAAAAATCAAGACCTGGTAGGAAACAGCATGGACGCCCTTTGAAGGGGGGTACTATTGTGTACGTTGGTGCTAGACGGCTTTGCCCCATTTGCCTCACCTTATTCACGGCTCCTCCCGCTTACCTAGGAAAGATGGCTACTGCAGCATCTACAAGCCGACCATTCTGGTGTTCCCAGAACGGCTATGGTGCAGCCTCTCGCCATTGCTCCTCCCAGGTACCTACTAGGGTGTGCGAGCGCGTGTGCACCTGTCTTTATACCACCCTTCGTGCGAACCTCAAGGGCGTTCCCTCATGCTGACGTCACGCCATCCGGGTATATTACCTTTACTAGTTTGCTAGCTCATTGAGTTAGCAAGGACTTGAATTCATTCTTGTCTACGCTACTCTGCCGCTTACATGCTGCCGCTGGAAGCTCTCTCTCTGCCCTTGGGGGTAACTGTTAACCAGGATACCTGCTCCTCGGGGGGTTCTCTCTTTTATTTCAGGTGCCTTACAGGGAACAGGGCCTGCTCTCCCTGCCTCGGTGCCTGTACCTTCTTCAACATACCTGGTGGAATCGCATACCAACAGCAAATACCTAGTGAGTACTCTAACTCTCAGTCTATCTCATCCACAGTATCTCCTAGCTGGGAAACCTGCTGCAGAACCTCCTATTATCATCAAAGAGAGAAGGGCTCCCTCTGCCGAGGTCCCTGAGTCTGAAACTACCAGACTGCCTCACTACTGCCACCTCTGGTGGCTCTCTTCAAGCTGTTTAATAAAGAACTAACTATGTTTTGTGCATTACGAGTCTAGCCCAGTGCTGTGGCTCCTCATGGGGCTCCTCATGGGATTCCTCCCCGTGGGGTTGGTCATCTCCCACAGCACCCAAGGATCCACCAAGACACACTTAACCATAACACTGGGAAACCTGAAGTTTTCACATCAGGTATTTCCTAAGGGAAGAGCCTTTATGAGAAGACCAGCTGCAGTCACGGTTGGGAGACAGGTTTGGGGTTGGGGCTAGCTAATTTCTCAACTACTACTACAAGGCAGACATGTTGTGCTAGGACCACCACTTTACAGCAAAGAATGGGATGCACATAATGATAACTCACGAGGCCAAGGTTGTGGGGTTAGAGTTTCAAAGGATATACATGCGGATGGTAAGGTACAGATCTAAGTTCTCAACTACTTCAAGTGTGTATACGTTATACAAGGGTTACAGCAAAGAGCCGGATAGGCATACTGATGTCCCAGGATAGACATACGGATGCCTCAAGAGGCTGGGGTTTTGGGTGCATTTGGTCAAGGCGCAGGTGCATGGAACCATGTCAAGGGAATAGACGACTACAGGAATCACTGAGAACATACGTCTTGGAGATGTATCATACATAGGCGGTGACGGTGTCAGGGAGCAACAGAGTCAGGTGAAAAGGACAGTTGTATCATAAGCAGGTGCCAGAAACAAAGAAGCAAGGACACTCATGCCAGCAAGCTGGACTACAAGCAGACATGAGAAAAGGACTCCAAGCAGACATAAGAAAAGGAATTGGGCGATATCGAGCCAAGGCGATCAATACCGGTTCATTCGATTAAGTGATCACATATAACCATAAGTTCTTAATTTATATTGCAGATCTACAGGGGGCTAAGTGGGTCGCTTGGATCACCGGTCACTCCAATATATGGTGGGATGCTAAGACAGCACACTGAAGAACCAACTGACCACACGGAAAGCTGACACTGCAAGGATAGGTTGGCACAGGGATGGAAAACCCAGCATGTTGGGTTCAGTTACTGCCCCGATACGGAACCCGATGGACTCGAGTTCTGCTCCGGATGTAAGACACATCTGGGGGGCAAGGACCTGGGGGCAAGGACTTGTGCTCATAGGCATATTAAATAATGCACTTGCACTACAGGATGCCATCAAGGCAGAATATGACAACAGAAAAGTCACAGGCCGCAGCTTATTCATTTTTGTGGGGACACGAGGCAAGGTTCCTCCCTACCTCATGTCTTGGCGGTTACCCGGGCCAGTTGGGCTTTTTGCAAGTGGTGCCAGTGACATCACAGGAAGGTGTGGTAGCCAATCAGTGCCTTGGGCGGCGCAAAAGGCGGGGGCGCAGAATGCGCCTATAGTCGGGGCCCCCTTGCTAGCGGGCAAGGCAGGGGGCCCATCGAGAAGGCTGCCTTGCTTGGTCCCTACAGAGGGCAGTGGTGGATCCATCCTACCAGCTCGGGTACCAAAAGAAGTTTTTTCAGGATCTGTTAAATAAAAGCTGCGGCCTTATTATACCAACAACAGTGTCCGTGTTTTACATGTTTTACAAGATGAATGCATAATTTGGTCTAAGATATTGAAGGGGTCAGAAGGTAGGGACGACAGCTACGTGGGGAAGTGGCGGCTGCTAGCGTTAATAGGTGGGCCTGAGCCGCATGGCCAGAGCCCACCCATAACTGACGCGCCACCCACCCCACGAAGAATGGAGACCCATCAACAGAGTGGGGGAAGGGAACGGGAGGTGCACGGCGAGACCAGCGGGAGTGCCGGCACATAATTTAGGAGCAGATGAACACACTCCCCAGGCACATGATGATGGACGCTAAGCCCTGCCCTGGGCTGCATCGGTCAGAGGGAGTGTCGACGGCGCAGGCTGATGATGACAGTGGCCCTTTAAAGGGCCATGATGGAGGCCAGGGAACCCCCCTTTCTGATCGCAAGCCGGCACAAAATTACCTATCCACCCACCCTCGAACTAAATTTGAGCAAAAGTTGAGTGTCTTTAACGAGCGGGTGCTTGAAGAGAGAATAACGCTGTGAATGATGTCAAGCATGCAATATTATAACTAATAGATAGCATACTTATGTTAGTAAGTACATGTCAAAGGTTATTCATCGTTGTGAAATATGTTGCAGCTGTGAGGGAGGGAGCAGTTACCAGGGCTGGTTGGACTTTTTGCAAGTGGTGCCGGTGACATCACAGGACGGCGTGGTAGCCAATCAGCGCCTTGGGCGGCGCAAAAGGTTGGGGCACAGAATGTGCCGATGGTCGGGGCCCCCTTGCTGGCGGGATACCAACAACAGTGTCCGTGTTTTACATGTTTTACAAGATGAATGCATAATTTGGTCTAAGGTATTGAAGGGGTCAGAAGGTAGGGATGACGGCCACGTGGGGAAGTGGTGGCTGCTAGCGTTATAGAGACAGCCATCTCCTTATCTTGAGGAAAACCTAATACCTATGAATATATTTATTGAACAATTCTAAAGAAGAGAGCAATCTTGTCCTTGGAAAATTCAAGAATCTAAAATCAGGTGTACATGTGTGCGTGCCGGGTAGCGTGCGCACATGTACGCCCACGCATACCCTTTTAAAATCTACCCCTAAGACTCCAAATTATTGTGTAATAGGTAATTATCTTTATTTTTAAAAAGTTCCAGATGCTTGTAAGGAAGAAACCTGAGGTACTAGAGTGGATATAGTTGCTTTCTAGATAAGTTATCTATGTCTTACGGTCTTCAGTTTTACGTTTAGTTTCTTCCATAAATTTGTAGAATTGCTGAAAGAATTAGACGGTGTCTTCTTGTCTATCTTAGCTACCATCTTCCATACATCCCTAAGTGTCACCCAAGAAGGTTCTAAAATAGTCTCCAGGCTAGAAATGGAAATATTATTTGGGGTCTTCCCAACCCACTTCCTGATTGAGTGTATGTGTATAGGCAGCAACACTAAAGTCAAGGTGTTGCATTCCCCAAATATCAATAGTCTAACCTGATAGTTGTGTTGGAGGATGATTCTGGCAAGGGCTCAGGGAAGCCCCAGAACTAATGGAGACTTCCCATTCATGCCCATGCAGGGCTGCTGAGTAGACCACCTCATGTGGAGATCCATTGGTCTATGAATGGAGCTAAATCTAAGGGATGAAGTCCAAGACTTCATCCCTTTCTTATCAATACAATAAGCTTACACAACTCCAAGATTTTCCAGAAGGGGCATGCCCCTTTGGCACATGGTGCACTGCTATGCTGTGCCTGGTATAAGCTTGAGTTGTTACTTTATTTCATCAGAGGTAGGCCCAGGGGGAGTCAGCCATGATGAAAAACAGCTGTGCAGGCCCTCGTATTCACTGCCATCAGGCTCCTACATTGAGGTAGCAGTTGATGTCTGCAAGGTACCCCTAATTCACTCATCGCTGAGTCACACCTCATATGGGCCTCAGTCACCGCTTGATAATGTCAATGGTAGGCCCAGAAGAAGTCAGCCACAATGGAAAACAGCTGTGTGGGCCCTGGTATTCACTGCCCTTGGACTCTTAAAATTACGTAGTGGTTAATCTCTCCAAGGCACACCTCCAGATCACCCTTTTTCTATGCATATATATGTGTATGTGAAAATGAGAATGCACCTATAATTTTTACTTTTATAAAATATGGAATATGCAATTAGAGGCAACTTACACATGTATATAATCATTTTTACATGCGTAACATTATGAAAATTCACCCCCTATTTTTTATACCAAACAAGTTATGTCCTGTGAAGAGGTGTAACTTTATTTGAGTTAATCTGTGCATGTAGTGAGCTAACTCCACAAGCATGTTCAAAGCAAATTATGCACATAGTTTGCTTTTAAAGTGTTGGCTAAAGCCTGTATTTACAAGTTATATATAGACTTTAGCCCTGCTTGCAGTTATAAAATTACCCTCCCTCTGATAAAGAGTAATTGCAGATAGAATTATATTTATTTAACCATTCTAATACAAGAGTAGATTGAAAGTTGACAATTTTGATTCTATAAAGTTTCCATAGTAGTAATAATAATAATATGCCTTAACTTCCAAAACATTATTTATTATCATATATATAAGCTAGGTAAAGCACTGATTTCATATTTGATATTTAAGGAGAAAAAACATTACAACTGATTAAAATGAAACAACTAATGGAAATATTTTTTGCTTTTTTTTTTTTTTTTCAATTGCAATTTCAGCAATGGCATTTAAAGGGGGAAAAAACCAACTAACCATAGAAAACTCAAAGAAAATGTAGGCTAGTGATTAGAGCAGCAATCTGTTAACCAGGGAAGCCAGGTTTCAAATCCTGTTGACTCTTATTGGCCTTGGACAAGTCACTTCACTCTCCATTGCTTTAGCAACAAACTTAGGGGCCTATGTATGGTTTTTCCCATTGTGCATCTATGGGAAAAAAGTTAGTAAATGAGGCCTGGGGATGGTAACTTTCAAAAAGAGATGTGGGTGTATATGTATGTGTGTATTCATTATTTATTAGCTGATTTTGTATACCGTCGTTCGGTGAGACCATCACAACAGTTTACAACATAGTAAAAAGAAATATACAATATATAAGAACATAAATGCAATGCATAATAGATAAAACAATAATAAAAATAGTAAAATGGTTATTAATACACGTCATTAGTAATAACAAATAATAAAAAACATAATAAAAGGATTACGATTTCATAAAAGATAAAAGAGAGAAAAAAAAACGTGACAGGACAGGCAGATTATTTGGGGTCTTGGTATGCCTTCATAAACAGCCAGGTCTTTACATCCTTTTTGAAGATCTTTAAACTCAGTTGTAAATGTATATCCGCTGGGAGAGAATTCCATATCTTTGGAGCCGCTAATGAAATCGCACGGTCTCTAACTTGGGAGACATGTGCAGATCGAACAGAGGGGATAGTTAATAAACCTTTGTTAGCCGATTGTTTCGTTGGGGTATATGGAGTTTGATAGCAGCATTTAGCCAGTCAGTCTGATCCTCATGGATGATCTTGTGTAAAATACAAATGCCAACTCGTGCCCAGAGACGCAGCCATTTTATAACATATGCATATATGATATAAAATTGTCTGTACGTACATGTGCGCACAATTTTAAATGGACGCACGCTTGTGCACAGATTTACCATGTGAGTGGGGGGATTTTATTAGATATGCATAATGATGCAATTACCAGTTTCCCCATCCATTCCCAGTTCATGCAGGTAAAGGTTAGGACTTCCTAACCCCTCTAGTTAATATGCATTAAGAAAAACTGATACTTCACGCATATCCAGCATAACTTCAACGGCAGGGGAGAAGAAAAAAGGATTCACACTCACAAAGCGGGGAGTAGCTGGCTTGTCACGGCGGTTACTACCCCAAACCAAATGTGCCTGATACTTCACTTTCGATGCATATCCAGCATAGCTCTCTGCTTCAACGGCAGGGGAGAAGAAAAAAACTGATACCTCACGCATATCCAGCATAGCTCCCTGCTTCAACGGCAGGGGAGAAGATAAACAACCAATAAGGGCTGTATAACATAATCTGGGTAAAAACAAATAAGCATGGGTGTAGCTTGCTTATTGCGGCGGTTACTACTCCTACTACCTCTAACTAATCAAGCTAGATATTTCACTTGGATGCAGCTCCTCCACCGCTCTCTACATTAATGGCGGGGGTGGAAGGGAATTAGAACCAAGAGCTAAGAGAAACAGATAAGTATGGGAGAAGAAAAGAGGGAAGCTTGCTGGGCAGACTGGATGGGCCATTTGGTCTTCTTCTGCCGTCATTTCTATGTTTCTATGTTTCTATGTTTCTATGCATCCCTTTTACACTTTTAGCCCCAACCCTTAAAACCCCCCTAACTAGTCTCATTTTTTTTTCATTACTTTTATGCCATCCATAGCAGAAGTTACATGGTAGGGGACCCCGGCATGCGCAGTTGCGCACATTTCATATTACATATCCAGACTGCCCATGTCACGCCCATGCTCCACCCAGATCCCTTTTTTTGCTTTTCCCATTTGTGCATGTACCGGGAGATATGCACATACTTGGGCACTACTTAAAATTCATTTGGTGCACTCTGGCCAGAAAATACTTGCTTATCTCCTGGTTTTGGCATGCATACGGCTTTTACAATTCGTCTTCAAGACTGTAAGCCTCTGGGAACAGGGAAATACCTATGGTACCTGAATATAATCTGCTTTGGTGTGGCTGATCAGTCACAAAAGGCAGACTATAAGTCCAAAATCACATTGCAATTAAATATCAAATGTATCAAGCGAGAGAATCGTTTCAATGTAGATTATAATCATAGTCACATGGGGTAAATTTTTAATAAACCACTTAACTGACAAAATACCTGAGCACCATTCAGCCCTCACAAAACAATCTGAGCTTCAAACAAAAAACTATAACTAAGGCACCTATACACTAAAACATGTGTTAAAAAGAATGCATCATTCATACTAAATTGGCTTTTAATAGGTGATATATGGAATACTTTTGCGCACCTGCTAAATTGTTGCCACTATAGCGAATGTGCAAACATAGCATGTACGCTGCCTCAAAAAGAATAGCATGCATTACAAATGCATTTTGAAGTCCCACATGTTAACCAGACGAAAGTGAAAGGGACCACAGAGAAGATGCAATTATTTCTTGTGAAGTACTGTTTGGAGAAACAATGTTTGGAAAGTACCTTGATTTTAAGATTTACAGAAAAAGACTTAAAACTTTTTGAACTGGAAGCAATGATTACATCTCAGGAGGGAAAGAGGTTACCTCTTCCACTAATATATGTATGAGGGTGCTCTTCAGTAGAGATGAGCTTTGAGTAAAAATTTCGTGTTGGGCTTCGTTTCGGGGCCCCCCGCGGGAATTTCGTTTTTCCCACGGTTCGGGTTTTTTTTTTCTGGAGGCCCCGATTTTCTGGTTAGTGCGCACTATCGGGAGTTAGTGCTCACTAATGGGAGTTAGCGCGCACTAACTCCCGTTAGCGCGCATAACTCAAAAATGAATTTTTTCCAAAATTTCGGAAAAAATTCAATCGTTTTTCTGTTCTCCCGAACCATTCCGAATTAGACAATATCGTTGACATTGCCTAATTCAGGAAAAACAATTGCACATCCCTACTCTTCAGTTAGTCTGTTTGAGAAATCATTGTGAAACCAATGGTTTTGTTCTTTGCAATTTGATTGTGGTTTTCAGCTAGGTCTCTCTTTTTTGTATATGACATATGTAAAGGAGAAGACGTTTCAGAACATGTTAACTGTTGAGGACTTTGTTGCTCAGTACTGGTAATGTTGACATGTTGGGGTTTTTTATATATGGTTTTGTCAGAGATTTTGCTAACATCGCAAGGGAAGTAAATTTGTTGTATTTTATACATTGCATACTGAGAGCCCCAAGTTTATCATGATTGTATCTCCCATTATATACACCAAAGGAAGCTTCTATTTAGGACCCCTGGATGTTTCTGGAAGTTTTGTTGCACTAAATATGGTTTAGAAGTGCATATTTGATATTCAGTGACTATAATTTGAGATCATCTTGGATGCTGCTTATCTCCCAGTAATGTATGTCAAGAGAAGCATGCATTTATTGATTTTGAATTCAGCACAAATTTCTACTTTATATCACCACCACCCTTCACTCCTTTCCTCCCCCGCCCCCTCAAATTTCAATGGGCCCATTTTCAGAGACTGCTGAGCCCTATACTACTTGTTGTAGTGTCCAGGACAAGTATATATCCATGCCGTGGAGAGCAAGATTGACCTTTGATGCCCAGGGTATCACCAAATCAAAACTATTCCACACCAAATATTGTATCCTGTAGAAAGGAGTTGTAGCTCACTTAAAGTCCCATAAGATTCAGCAAGACAAAAAAAATTAAGCTAAAGTTCAGAGAAAATCAGTAGATACAATCCAAAGAGATATCACCCCAAATCCTCTTAGGTTATTTGAGTAATAGTAGATGGAAGAATCTTCTTCTTTTCCCCACCAGGAACAGATAAAAAGACAGGAAATTCCTCATCTGGTATCCAAGTCACTTATTGGCTGCAGACTATCCCATACCAAACCTCCAATCACCACATTTTATCTCTGTTTTTCTTTGCCTTAGCTCTAATCAGTCTACAGTCAATGCAATTTGACTAGTTGCTAGTGTTAGGATTTCACCTGCTACACAGCCTCAACCTACCCTGCTGCCTCTTGCTATGACACCTCCTCACCAGCAGAAGTCTCTTACAAACTCTGCTCTCAGCCATCAGAACCAGTCTCTCGGTGATCAACCTGAATTGGCCTGAGGTGGAGCCTTCTCTCTACTAAGAGTCCTCAGCAGACTTAACTTCCAGAACTTGCCAGGCTCCTCCTTCCTCCTGCACCACACCCATTCCCAGCTCTATTTAGACTTGCCCTGCCAGAACCTTCTTGCTAGTTCATTGAGTTACTCTTGGCTGTCTGTCCTTGCATCTATTCCTCGTTCTGTGGCCTTTGGGCCTTCTTGCCTTGTGCCCTAAAGGCTTTCTTGCTATCTACTTTGCCTTGCCTTACCTTGTGGCCTTCGGGCCTTGCCTAGTTCTGTGGCCTTCAGGACTTCTGTGTTATCTGCCTTGTCCAGTACTTGTCTATGTCTTGTCCTGTCCTACCCTGGCTTCATCCGGACTTTGTATTCAGTCCTTGCCTCCAGCTCTCTACTTCCTTGGCATTTAGTCCTTGTCTCCAGCTTGCCCTTGCCTCAGCCTCTAGTCCACCCTTGCCTCAACCTCCAGTCTGGCCTTGTCTGTTCCAGCTAAGTCATATTGGCCCCCAGAACCCAAGGGCCCAATCTGCAGGGAAGGGGGATGACTAGACAGAAGACTAACCCCGCTTTCACCATGGTGGTCAGCCCTTCTGGCCCCCAGAACCCAAGAGCTTAACCTGCAGGGGAGGAGGCTGACTAGGCAGAAGATAGACCCAGCTCCTGCCTTTTGATCTTGCCCTGCTCCTGAGAGGGTATCCCTAAACCCCACCAACTATGACAGCTAGTTTGCCTTGAGAAGAAAAAATAACGGCACTTTTGCTTGATCCAAAGACTTTAATGCAGGGGTGGGCAGTTCCGGTCCTCGAGGGCCACAAACCAGTCTGGTTTTCAGGATATCCCTAATGAATATGCATGAGAGAGATTTGCATGCACTCTGCCTCAGTTGTATGCAAATCTATGTCATGCATATTCATTAGGATATCCTAAAACCTCGACAGGTTTGTGGCCCTCGAGGACTGGAATTGCCCACCCCTGCTTTAATGGAATCTAAAAACAAATGCAAATTACATGTTTGATGATTTTTGGGGCACTGGCCATTCATTTTTGTTTTTAAAAACTAAAACAAATATATCCCTGATTTAGTTCAGATTAATTATTCATTTTAAATGAAATCACATCTCTAATGCTTCATGCTCCAGCCCCTCCTCTCCCAGACAACATACAGGGAACAGGAGAGAAGGGGTGAGGTTGAGGATGGAGCAGACAAAAGCCAAGCCACTCTGTTCCCTAATACAGTCTCTCTCCTCCTGTCCTGAAAGGAACAGATGGGGAGAAGGTGAGGATAGAGTGGACAGAACAAGCAGTCGGAGTGTTTAATCTATCAAAGATCTCTTTTTAAATTCAAATAAAAGACAATTTTGATATAATTCCTTGGATGGAGTGATGTTCCTTTAGAAGAATTTCATCTTTATACAAAGATTCTCATGTATCTACCTATGTGGCCAACCATATACCAGCTGACAAAGACTTGCATGCATTTTGAAAGCCTAGGGCTTCTCATGTCCCACAGCTGACAGAGATGGCATTAATTTCAATTAACAGTTTGACAAACTCTACTGATGCTGAGCACAGCTTCAGCATATATAAGTACGTATAAATTGACAAGGACTTTCTCAAGAAAATAAATCCAATATAAAAGTGCCATTTCACAGTTAAAAGTTTGTAACTTGCATGTTTTTACTTGATTATTAGATGACATTAAACATGGTATCTTTATATTTCTATGGAGTTTAAATGTTGTATAAAAACAATGCAAAAGGTTTTAAATAAAATTTGACTTTTTTCATAGTGAGGGATGCGAAACTTTATGCAAATATGTTACACAGTTTACTGCAGAATCTTGAAAAATGTGCCACAGGATACCCAGGGCTATAAATGTAGTGCATCTTTAACCTCGCAGAGAGTGGTTTTACTGTAGTCACACTAAGTATTATCAAGGCTGTACATGCTAATATGGTAATGAATAGCCTAATGAAGGATAATGTGCATTTAGACATTCTATTTTATTCTTAAATACTGTAAATGATATGTCATTAATCACAGGTTAAGTCAGAAAAAGAATTGCCACCTGAAGTGTGGTAATAAGTACATACTGCAGTCTATATAAAAAAGCTCACATGACAGGATGACTTCTTTCACAGCAGAAAAGGCAAAGAGGATGGTGACCTGAAAGGTTGTGGCGTTAAGAGCTCCTGTTTTTTTTTCCTCATTACCTATTTCATTATGCCGCACACGAAGCGCAAAGCCCGGGTGAGGGGGGGGGGGGGAGAGAATACCTCTACTCCTCTGGATTCAACATAGCCCAGGATCGTGAACTTCTTCGCCGCCATCCCTCCTTATTTACCGGGTAAGGAGGTCGCTGGGGAGAGTTTTCAGGAGCAAGAAAGCATCTCCCCGACCGAAACATCTTTAAGCCCCGGATCCCCAATAAGACCAGAGCCGCCAGGATGCAATGAGGAAAGAAGAGGTTTGTGTGCGGAGGGCCCAACGGTCGGAAGCCGTGGTGAGGCAGAAACTCCAGCGCAAATGAAAGAAGGACTTACCATGTAGGAGCCAAGAGATAAGGTGAGCCCTGGAGGAGAGGAGGGTGAATTGGGGCAAGCCCTTGCAGCAAGGGTGAGATCCGTTGCTCCTGAAAATGGCGTCGGCTCAACATCGGGTGGGGGCACAGGAGTGAACCTCGAAGACATGCAGCGGAAAACGCTAGTCCCTGAATCTGAGATATCGTTGAACTCTATCTGGAAAGCTCTCCAATCAATAGAAAAAGCTATATTGGGACTAACTAAAGAAGTAATGGAGGTAAAACAACAAGTAAAGGATAATGCAGCTGAAATAAAATCACAAAACAGTAAAATTGAGTCTTTGGAAAAACGAGTTTTGGGAATCGAGAAAGCAAACAGAAATGATTTTGAATGAGTCAGAAATAAATAAAAGGCTTGAAAAGGTTGAGAATGCCTTAAGAGCACACAACTTAAGATTTACAAATTTTCCAGTTCTTAGGAATATTGCTCCTGTTGATTTATTTAAGTTGTATGTAGCTAAGGTAGATACCGGAAGAACTCAAGCCTATGATTTCTAAGGCATATTATCTATATTCATCAGGACAAAATTCAGAAAATGCCCCAGATCAGGATATATCAGATATGACATCTCTTCTGAACTCATCTCAAGACTTGACTGTTTCTTATCGTAGACCTTTATTGGTTACGTTCACATTTCTTATGGACAAAAATAATGTCTTTAAACAGTATTTCAGAAACAATCAGACCTTGTTTTTTTGGTTATAAAGTGTATTGTTTTCAAGATATAGTAAAACAGACCCAATTAAGGAGGAAAGCGTTTCTTGATTTAAGAGGAGACGTTTTGCAGAAAGGAGCAACTTTTAAATTGCAATTTCCTTGCAAATGTTGCTTAATATATCAGGGGTAGCGATATGTATTTTTCGATCCTATACAGCTGCGGGCCTTCATTGAATCACGATTTGAGCCCATGTAATCCCGATGTTTGGAGGATAAAAGATTGGTGGGGGGATCAGTTCAGGTCGTCATATAAATATTGTATAATTTCTTTTTTGTTATTCGCTCATTTTTTCTAAGCTCTCCCTCTATTTAACTACAATGCTAAGATTGTAAGGATTGCAATTATTTATTTTTATTCTTTAGTTATATTAATGATGTATTGTAGTTTATTTCATTAAAAAGTGGATGCTTGTTAATTGGTAAAATGCATAAATAAAAAAAAAAAGAAAAGGCAAAGAGAAGGAGGAGAGAAAGAGAGGAAAACAGGGCAGAAGAGAGAAGAAGGAGTGAAATAAAAATGGAAGAAAAATGGAGGAAGAAACCTGCAGCGGAATGGGAAACAGAAGAGACCTCAGCAAGCACCACTGCGGAAGACATCTCACAGCCAGGTTTTCTAGACTCTGGATCACTGTATTCTTCCTTCCAGTTTGTTCCTGTTCCAAAAAAGCCTTCAATCTTTCTTCCATGGCATGGATCTGAAAGGTACATGGTCTTCCGTCCTCCAGTCTTGGTTGGATGGAATTTGTCTTCCAGGTTAGTCACTTACTGTCCCCATACCTCTTCTTGCAGCAGTCTTCAGTATGTCCGGATACCCTTAAACTGGCGATAGTTGGCTATCGCCTTCCACAACTTGTCTTTTGCTGCTGTGGAACTCTTGGTGGACTATTCCCTGAGGAGGAGCAACTAGTGCTCCAGGACCTGGTGGAGAAAAACATCTTTCTCCTCAATACTGAAAAGGATGTGGAAGATCCTACATCTGGGTAGCGGTGTCCCTGTGTTGCTCTCTGCCTGTGAAACTGATTCCACATAGAGTGGTACAACAAAAGGAGGGAGCTCTCTTCCTTCTGGCCATCTCCTGTTCTCTCTCCTTCCCTCTCCCCTACCTATACTTCTCTTCTACGCCCACTCCCTTAACTATCTTTATCTTCTCTGCTTCTCCCTTCTTTCTTCCTCCTTTTCCTCTCTCTAGTACCTTCACAATGTTCTTATAACATGAACTACAAGTGATATTGATGGGTGGGCTTTCTTACTTTCTTATTGAGAGAATGATACATCCCTGGTTAGGGTGCTACTGTCCCTTGGTACAATTACTGGAGTATTTTTTCCTCAAAAGAGAGTTTGTTATTGGGAAAGTAGGATACAGCACGCTACCAGGGACTATTACAAAAAAGTTTTGCATGGTATTTCTATATATCATTCATTTAGTGCATAGGGTGATGGTGATTTTTATGATAGGGTATTAGGGCTGGTTCACTAGCAGTAACTGGCTAGTTTATTGAATTTTAGTACATAGGATCCATTGTATTTCTGGAAAAAACTGCATAATATAACTGACCCTTAATGTCCTCCCTACAGCCAGCACTATTGTGAGTGTGATAATAAGGTCTGCTGAATGGATCCAGCACCACACAGCTACTCAGAAATGCTGCACCATAAAATGAACTACATGAAGAGTTATGAAGAGCTCTTTCACATAATTAAAAGTTAATTAAAAGCTCTTGGCATAATCTGTGCCTGGAAAAAGGCGGCCTTTTGTCATTTATTCAAGTGAATTTCCTGAAAGAAGCACTTATCTGATACTACAGCCCATTCCAGAAAAGTAAACTGAAATTGCACTATAATCACAGCGTTCCTAGGTGGAATTCTAATTTATAAACAGCTCCTGATAGTTTATTGCAAGTTAGCACAGTATGGTGGCAGGGACAGATTATTTAATAGCCATCGTAATCGAGGTAAAATCTAATAAAAAAAATCTACAGAGAAAATAATAAGCACATGGCAGAGGATCTAGCTAAATACATTTATGAGTCATTTTATAAACTATACCTGTAAAGATAAATCATGCTCTGCAACATGTATAAGCTTTAAAAATACCCCAAAACATTTGTTTTTCTCTCTTTCTTTGGTGTAATGTCTCCAAATGGGCTTGTTTTGCACGTACCATGACAAGAATGAACTTCACCCTTAAGCCATAGTATATTAAATACAATCTCAATATCTCATATTTGCTGCTGAGGTTCTTAATATTTACATTGTGCCAAATAGATCTTTCTTCTGGAACTCACAGGGTGTAATATAGACAGATGCACTTGGAATTTCTTTCTGATCTAGGCAGTTGAGACAATTTCTGTATCTATCTGCCATATTTTTCTGTTTTCTGATAGCATCTCTTGAAACTTGATGATCTGTCTCTCCATACAGAGTACAGAACAGTCACTTGGTACTGAAGTAATCTGATTTCATACATCAATCTTATCATCAGTTGGTATGGAAATGTCACAGGTCATCACACGTTCATTCTCTACAGTTCTATCCTAGTGTTCCATGATATTGTGATGTTCCAGTGTTTACACAGTTTCCATTGGATGAGCAGTTCTACTTTATTGCACTTTTCTCTATATAGTCCTGCTATTATTAGCACATTGCAACCAGATATGAGATGGAAAGCTTTTACCAGTTCTGTATTTGTTTTTTATTCTAGTTTTTGCTATGCTTGCTTGCTGTGAACCCTCTTATGCGTAACCCATTGTTCTGTGCTGCAATTAGCAATCTCTTATCTTTAACTCTGCTTCTCTTTAGCCATTCTTGGGTCAGATTTTGATCTAGATGTGGCTGATAAAGTAAATCTTTGCATCTTCTGCTATATGTGTGCATGTGCTGCTTGGTTTTTCCTTGCTTGCTGGTTCATCTCATTAATGAGTTCTTTCTCTTCTTTTGCAAATTCTGTTTCTTCTTTCCACATGTGCTATTCTTTTGGAATGATTGTACAAATTTGATGATGGAAATTGTTGCCATTTATTTTGATACTATAGTACCTTTTTAGCATTTGGACTTGTTGATGCTATTAAGCATGCTTGGTAGCCTACTATAGTAGTTTTACATGTGTAATCTATTTGTATAAGACTCATATATCCTTCAGCTCTCAGGATATACAGTCTTGGCATATACTAGCTCTTACAGATTATCTGATGGACCAGTCTATAAATCAAAATCTATATCACAGAACAGGAATGGCAAATTGATCCATTTGTGCTTCACTTTCAGGGCCTCATTAAAGTTTCATATTCTCATTCCCTCCCTGTAAACAATATTTCATTCTGTAGATACCTCATTAGAACCAAGCTTCATTACCACTAATCCATTCAGTCAAGCCTGGAAAGGAGAAGAAACATCTCTTTTTGAAGACAAATTTAGTCCCACCAGTGTAGAATATTTTTGCAGCATGATAATGACAAAGTATCACTATAATCATTGTCATGTATGCAGAACTGGAGAAAGGGGCCTAAGAATATTTTTAGATGGGATATAAGATCTGCAAATAAATAAATACATAAATATATAAATAAAGGGAACACTGTTGTAAATGAAAGGTATTAAAAAGTGATTGGAATTGGACAGCTTGGGCTTAATTTCTGTACCCGGCTTCTTTCCTCATTCACAGCACCTGGGAGGGAGTCCCAGTCATTGTGCAATGACAACATCTCGAGAGACTGGGCATAGAGTTCATGACCGCAGGGATCAAGAAGAAAAAGCCCTTGTGCATGGTCCCCAGCCAAGGACTATTGCTGCAATGGCTGGGCTAAGTGAGCTGGGAGGGGGATATAAAAAAAGGGAACATGCCCATGGTTGTTGCAAATGAAGGCTCATGGCACCATAGCCCAATGTAGGCCAGCTGCACCTAAGCTGGAAGCACAAAGGAGGAGGAGGAAATTACCAGGCCAAAGAAACAAAAAAGAATTGAAATTGGGCTTAAGCATTATAAGCCAAGATCAGAGGGAATAAGGGACCATTCCCAAAAGGAATTTAGCTTCACTACCAGAAAGTGGTAAATAACAAGATATATACTACTACTTCTGTCATGGCACCAGTACTCTGTGGACAAAACTGGGCTTATTATTTTACTGAAAATATTTATTAGTTCTAAAGTAGGCAGTTTTATGTTATTTTGTTTATTTTAATATACACTTCACTAAAGCAATTTTGCTTCTGATGGTAATGCACATATATTACTAGCTGTGATAATGCATCAGTGTTCCTGCCATCAGTATGACATTTCATTTATTTATTTATTTAATTTTTATATACTGGTGTCCGATTTTACATATCACATCGGTTTACATTACAACAAAAAATACAGGAAATCAAGCTTTTCCTTTGTCAATACATTAAACAATAATAAACATGGAAATTGTTAACAAGGGAGATAAAAACAAGGGAATGGTTAACACTAAGGGTTGCACGAAGGGGTACACAAAGGGCAGCCTTGGGGAGAGCTACATTTTGCTTCTCCTCCCACCACTCCAAGTACAAAATTAGTGTGTCAATTGAGTTCCCTTGCCCCTCAGTTCAAAAGTAATAGTAATATGCCTCCAGAACCTCACTTCCTACTTCCTCTCCACCGAATACAAAAGTAAAAATAATGTGACACCAAGATCCTGTCCCACCTCCCCTAGCTACCCCTTTGAAGATCTTCCAAATTCATTTTAAAGGCTGTGCTCTTCTCTCTTGCCCCACTGGTGCCCATTGATCTCATGTGCTCTTTTGCCTTGCACGTGTGAGACAAAAGAACTCATGAAGTCATCAGAAACCATTTTGGACCATGGAACTGGTGAAGCAGGAGGACATTTCATCCTGCCAGAAATTGACTTTGGAAGATCTGCAAAGTGGTAGGTCAGAGGAGGCCAAGAAGGGGGCTCAGGTGTTAAACTACTTTTATTTTTTTACTTGTGGGGATGGGGGAGTAAAGGGGCAAGGGAGGGGCTCAAGTGCACCTTTAGTTACGTTTTTGGATTAACCTACTTGAATGTTTTTTTTTATTTATATTTTATTACATTTATTACATTTCCAAATTTTATTACATTTCCAAATTTTTGTCACTGAAATAAGGGTCAAAAGTAATAAAACAGAATTACATTTTCAAAATCAATAAGGAAAAACAGGCCAAATTACCTTAGAACCAAGTACTAAGTAATAAGGGAGATCCAAGGCTCTATGAGCAAATTGTTAAAACAAGCAATGGTAAAAGGCAAAACTAAGAAGAAAGAAAAGATCAATAGAGTGTTTCTCAATTATTCAGTGACTACATCAGTGAGCAGTATCTACAGTTGGTGATAGTCAAAAAATACTCTCAACTGTTAAATATCATAATACATTTACAAGGATAACAAATTTACATATGTGCCCCTATTTGCCCTACTTCTTGACCCAAAGCCAAAAATTTCTTTCTACGTTGTTGAGTAGATCTAGAAAGACCTTGTACATCCAAATCTTTTGACCAAAATACAAGTTCTCTCTAAAACAAAGAAATAATCTAAGAACCATGTCATGATCAGAAGGAAAAATAAAACTAACTAATAAAGTTCCACAGTCTGTGACCTGGTCATCTCCTGAAGACTCCAAGAATTCTTTAATATCTGAAGGCAATACAGTCAGGGCTTGATTACCCTGACTGGTATCTTCTTTCTTTTCAAAAGAAGTAAAGTAGATCTTAGAAATAGGTGGCAGCATTTCAGAAGTGATATTCAAAACATCCCTAAGGTATTTCTTAAACTGGTCCAGTGGAGATATCAGGTTTATTCTAGGAAAGTTCAAAAATCTTAAATTCAAATATTTGAGAGCATTTTCCAAGTTCTCCAAATCATTCTGAACCAGTTGTAACTGATTAGTCTTTTGGTCTAAATCCTCTAACTTTGAATTGTGAGAGGAAACCAGAGGATCTAAAGCCTGTGTACGAAGGTATGTCCGTTGTTACTGAAACTAATGTGGCAATGGATTTTTTTTAAAGATACAATGGCATTCCAAACAAAATCCAAAGTAATTTCTAATGGCTTAACCAATTCAGTTCTGAAGACGGTGTTTACCAAATCTTCCCGACAGTTAATTATCATGGCATCATGAAACTCAGCCGGTTCTTCCATTCCTGCAGGAGTAAAAGCAAGAGAGAGAAAATCCCGATGACCTGCTTCTACCACCGAATTTTGTTGATTCATTGATGGTAACAAGATATTTGCAGAGTATCCTTGTTTGGCATTCATGCTTTGAGAAATGGAGCCAGCCCCAGCTACCACCATATCCAATGCCGATCCCAGCCATCGTAATGGGTGGCCTGGTTCCAAGATCATGGCGCGAGAAGGAGGGGAAGGAGTTACCGGAGCATCAGGGCTCAAGGATGTTTGACTGTCCATGGGTGCAGGGGAATGTTCAGCTTCTGTTGCTACAGTGGACAATTCTCCCAGTGTATTAGCATTTGCTGACAAGAGGAAACCATCAATACGCTCTTGTATCAGATTGGGTAGGGAAGGATATGAGGAACCTTCCCTTACCCTACCCTTCTGCTTGGTGTGCGGCATAGCTGGGAACCAGGAAAAAGTTTCAGCATCCAGAGCTCCACTCAACATGTCTATCCTCTAAGATGCCATCTTGGACCAACCTACTTGAATATTAATGAGCTTCTTTGCACAAATTTACATATATCTCAATTTATTTGAATATTCTGTTAGGATTTTTCTTCATTTCCATTACCAATAATGCTAGTGCTTGCATGACCAGTAATGTATATAATAATATTTTTAAAAATTAGAATCCAGTATAGGCTTGTAGCATGCCCTAATGCATTAGCATAATTTTGTAAAGAGGCCCCTTGGTGATATATGCCAGAAGATATTATAATATCTGCTAAAAATCCCATTAAACACATCAGGAGTCAGACTGAGATTAAGAAAGAATCAATACCATAGTTATTGTAAAGGTAGTTGATACCATATATCCTTACTGTATCGTACCCAAACCTGTTCTGATACTGTGCATTCCTTTTAACTAACAATATGCTGCTGGTGGGACAATCTCAACAAACAGAGGAAGCTGGAAAGAAACTGGAAATGATAGAAACTGATGCCAACAAATCAGTGATAGGAAAATGGGTGAGATGATTAATTACAGATAGAAAAAGAAATTAATTAAACTCAAGACACTATCATACTAACCATTAGCTCTTATTAATGATAGACTGAACATATAGAAAAAATAATATTATAATGAACATATCATTATTCAATTTAGTGACTTACTCTATAAGATATTAATCCCAATCATCAATAATCTCAACCACATATCATAAAATTTTGTTTTGTAATAACAGACAAATTAGAAACATATTAGCCCAGTAACACAGCTTTCAAATGACTAATACTGCCACTTATACAACATTATAATACTGCAGAACCTGATTTCACAATATCAATCTGCTATTTTTCATTTAAAAGTTTTACTTTACTCCTACAAACCAGCATAAAGATCCGCCCCGGGACCTCAGCAGCCCAGGGCGGATCGGGCAATCCCCATGCGAGGCGCGGCTTCCAGCAGCCCTCACCGGCGATGGTGAATGAGTGCATGAGCGCACGCCGTGACCTGAGCGCCCGGCTGGACGTCCGAGGTCACGGTGTGCGCTCATGGCAGCGAAGGTGTATGAACGCACGCCATGACCTGAGCGCCCGGCTGGACATCCAAGGTCATGGCGTACGCTCATGCGCTCATTCACCATCGCCGGCGAGGGCTGCTAGAAGCCGTGCCTCGCATGGGGAGCGCCCGATCCGCCCCGGGCTGCTGAAGCCGCTCTCACTCTCGCCGCCGGCTGCCCCCGGGAGGAGGAGAGAGAGGACTGGGGCTGCTCCAGAGACCAGCACCCATGGAAGCGGCCAGGGCAGGTGAGCGGGGGCTGGGGGAAAGTTTGCCCGATCCTGAAGCGTGGCTTTCCCGGTGCATTGGATTTTAGGTTGGGCAGGCAAGAGTTTAGTTATGGAGGTTTAGAGGTTATGCTTGGAAACAACAGGTCCTTCCTTCCTGCTCCGGAGCTGTCAGCGTACCTGCACTGGAGATCGGCACCCATGGACGCGACCAGGGCAGATGAGCGGGGGCTGGGGGAAAGTTTGCCTGATCCTGGCTCCTCTAAAGGTCTTGTCCCGGGGGGTGAGGGGGTCGTTTGCCCGTGAAATTTCATTTCTCTGACCTGACGCTCCACACTAACGCAGGGGTAAGGATAGGCGGTAAATTAGCAGGTTAAACATGCGGCAAAACTGCAGGTTAAAAAGGCGATAATCAGGGCGCACATTACTGTATGGGAGGGAATAGCTAATCCTATTGTTTACATATCATATACATGCCGCGGGCGGAAAGGGTTACCTGTTGATTTAAAGAAGCGATAAGGATGGGTTAAAAGGGATAGGCTAAATTAAGGGAAATTCGAGCTGAAGAACTAGAGGGTCTTGATGACCTAGAGACAGACTGGGCAAACTGGTGGACTAATTGGTAAAATGTAATTTTCTTCATGCACGCATGTTACAAAATTTGATGCCTTACATACCTAAAAGCTGACAGGTGGTAATGAAAATATGAGAGTTATATCTCTATTAGTTAATTAAATTTAGGGGCACAATACTTGCTTATAGGAATTTTGCACCATTTCTCCAGGTAAATTTTGATTTCTCTGAGTAAGTGGCGGCTTTGCTGCTACTTAACCAGATAAGTCTCAAAACCCGCTATTTATCTGGCTAAGGGTGTCATTTATCAAAATGCAATAAGGCGTTTTCACATGCATTAAGAGCTTATTGCATGCGATAGCACCATATCGTATGGTGTGATGCAAATCCGAAAAAGAGGAGGAGTTAGGGGCGGGCTGGGTTTGCCAAAGATGAGATTTGTGCAATGTTCTCTCCACCTAGCTTGATGTTACCCAGGTAAAGAGTCCATCAAGCTAGGTTGAGAGAACCTTGCACAAATATCATTTTGGAGTGAGTTTTTTCTCACTCCGAAGGTCATCAAATCTTGACAGGAGACCACTGTTCTGTTTGTATGTCTCACATTGAATGTCAAAGTGGCCCCTAACCCCCTACACTAATACCTAAACCTCACCTCGAGTTACTAGGTGAGCCTCCCATACGGATACAAATACCTATTAGGGAGAGGACATCATGGCTAGGTTCTCACTCTCTCTCTCTCACTCTCTCTCTCCCCCCCCCCCAATGGTCCCCCAGTGGTTGAATGCAGGAAATACAACAGGTATGGCACTTATCACAAAGTCTGAAAATGTTATTGCAATTTGCACTAACTTAGCTCTTCAGATAGGTAATTAGTGCAAATTGCAATGAACTGTATATTAGCATAAAACATGCTCCTTTTGCTATCGCATGCGATACTTATTGCATTTTGATAAATCCAGGCCTAAGTAATGTAACTGCATAGGTGTTAAAATGTTATTATTCAACTATGTTTTATTTTAAATGCCGAGTAACTTTTACATATGTGAGCATGTTGTTGGATAGATTTAAGCATATTTTATATAGTGTGCATGCATTTGTGCAATTGATATAAAAATACATGAGCATGAGAGTGCTCGCCCCAATATACGTGCTTATTCTCCCTGCCAGTTAAATTTAGCTAGTTATGGAGGGGAGGGAAAATATAAGAACATAAAAAATTGCCATACTGTATCAGACCAAGTGTCCATCAAACCCAGCATCCTGTATCCAACAGAGGCCAATCTAGGATACAAGAACCTGGCAAGTACCCAAATATTACGATCCCATAATACTAATGCCTATAATAAGCAGTGGCTATTCTCTAAGTCAACTTGACTAATAGCAGTTTATAGACTTCTTTTCCAGGAACCTGTCCAAACCTTTTTTAAACCGTTAAGTTAACTGTTTTAACCACATCCTCTGGCAACAAATTCCATAGCTTACATGTATGTTGAGTGAAAAAGAATTTCCTTCAATTTGTTTTAAATGTTCTACTTGCTAACTTCATGGAGTGTCCCCTAATCCTTCTATTATCTGAAAGAGTAAACAATTGATCTTTAACTGGTTAGTTTTAACTGGCTAATTCCTGAATTAACTAGTTAAACCTTTTGAAAATCCACCCTCAGGTTCAATATGAGATTCAAAGAGGTTATATTGCTTTCACTTGGTCACCAGATGATATCTGTTATTGTCTACATCAGTGGTTCTCAACCTGATCCTTAGGGACTGCCTGGCCAGGCTGATTTTCAGAATATCCCTAATGTATATGCATGCAATACATTTCCATGCACTTCATCCAATGCATGCAAATATATCTTCTGCATATTCATTAGGGACAACCAGAAAACCAGACTGTCCAGGCAGTCCCTGAAGACAGTTTGAAAACCACTGATTTACATTACATCACTATCCTTATTCAAAGTCATGATGCCCTCTAATAGTAAGCATCAGATTTATCTTCACTCTGTTCATGTTGACCATTTCTTGTAATTCCAAGAACATATAAAAATAGTTCACAGCACTTCTTGAGTTGAAAAGGATCCTTCAGCTATCTCTCCAAGACATGCTGAATGAGATCTTCCAACGTTTGAACACAATAAAGCTTCCAGACAAGATATTCACATAAAAGGAACATTCTACAAAGTTACTAGTTTATGAAAGATATTTAGATCTGTGCATTCCCTTTGAGTTTACCTATAATGGGCTACAGAGATAAGGAGAAAAGGCATTTTAGAGCACACAGACAGCTGTATTAATTCATTTACTGAAAAAAGTTACACAGCATTCAGAAAGCTTTGAGTGTCAAATTATTTACATTCAGCTCTTTGCTGTAAGCTAAAAAATAATAATTTGCAATTTTTATTAAATTAAACATAAAACTGGTGTACAGCACAAAACAAATATTGATTTAATTATAACATTAAACTATTGTGATTCTTAATTGTACAATGCATTCTATATTAGGACAGTATGGAAAAGCCCTGAAGGAGCCAGATCCGATTACTCATAGCCAGGCAAAAAACAGAATAACTAATTTAGCAATTTTTTTTTTTTATAAGAACAGATGCGTCATTGCTATGCAGATAATCACATCTGCAATGGTATCTCCTGGCAGGAGCATTTAAAGGAGGAAAAAGGAGCCCAGGGATGGCAAATTAGACACGGGAGCAAGCTAAAGCAACATTTTTACACATGTTCACCTCCAGGGCTAACCTCCCTTCCCTACCAGCAGCATTAGTGGGCACCTTTCTGCACCATTGCCATGTGTATTTAAGGGATTTTACAACCTTGAACTAGCTATCAGCGGGATGATCCCATTCATCGTCCCTTCTTTAATTCCCTCTCTTCTGGCTAAAAAAGGTTTTTTTCATTCCTCCCTGCAACCCATCATCGCCTCCTTTCACTGAGGCTTCAAAGCAGTAGCAGGCTGGTTTCCTTCTCCTCCTCCATAGGATGGGGATGCCCTCCTTCCTGCACTTTCCCCCACATGCTTCTAATTTCCATTCCTCCTTCTAAGCCACTGCTTCAGCTGTTCTCTCTTTTCTCTTTGCTTTCTCCCCTCCCTTCACCTCCTTTGATTTTACTTTCTCCTCTCCATTAGCTCTCTTTCTCCTTTCCACTCTTGATCCTCCCTCCACTCTCTGCCCCTTCTTCATTTCCTGTTGCTTACCCTCCATGTCTCTGTCCTCTCTTTTCTCCTGTAGTTTCTCCCTCTAGTCTCCTCCATTTCCTGCCATATGCTTCTTTTCTTTCCCTCTTCTGCTCTTTTTGTAGTTCTACCCTCTATTCTTCCTTTCTTCTTCCACCTCCCCCACACCTCTTCTTCCCTTATCTCTCCCCTCTACTCATCACCCCTCCTTCCTTCTAATGCTTTCCCCTCTGGTCTCCTCCCGTCTGCTGCTCTCCCCTCCTGTCTCCTATACTACCCCCTCCCTCACCATGGTGACACCTAAGCCTTTTTTGGCGACCCCGTAGCCAGCTGGATTTTCATGATATCCATCTATAATTATATGTATGAAGGACATTTATATATACTGGTTTTCCAACATATGCATATTTATCCATGCGTCTTCATTGTGGATATTCTAAAAACCCAAATGGTTCTAGGGTCCCCGGGATTAATTTGGGAAGCCCTGGTCCTTGCACATCTGGCTGTGGCTAAGCTCTAAAATTCAATTAAATACTTGCCATGAAATAGCAGTAGCATTCGGAGGTTAAGTATTCATCTGACTACTGATATATCTGAGGAATAGTCTTATGTCTGTCAGAATTACAAAACAGATTCGGGTTCTTTTCTAAAATTGAACTTAAGGCACTTCTTTTTCTCTTTCAGGATTGTCTATTGAAGTTAATGGTCATTGAAAATGTGTCTCAGTACTGGAAACAATGGTCCTGCATTTCTCCATTTTGAGGCCAGAAATAAGGCCTAGGTAAAAAGTGGGTCAAGCAGGCTAACAAATGGCTGCATGGGAAGCCAGATAAGGTGAACATGGGTATACTGTTAAGCATTTAGGGGCCAATCTGTTCCACACCATGGATGCATTAACTGACTCATTTCCCTTTCATGAGCCTCCTCCTGATCCCTTTTCAGAAAGGCAAAATCACCCAGATAACATCAGCCTGCTAAGGAAACTACCCCAGTTCAACATGCAGGACCCCGGAGGCAGGCTGAGCTCCAGAGTCTCTCTGTGTGAATGAGACCATGGAGTAAGGAGGAGGATTTAGAGGTGCTAGGACCTGGGGAACCTTTGCATCAGAAAGGAGAGCCTATTCTGATGAGACAGAGACGGTCACTACCTAAACCAACATGAAACCCATCTGTTAATGCTAACAATTCAAAAGGAGATAGAATAGCTTTTAAACTAGATCATGGAGGAACACTGACAGTCGCTTGGGAGCATATCACTTGGAGTGAGGTACCTTTAACAGAAAGTGTTAACATAGGGAAATTAGGGTAATCTGATTATGAAGAGGTGGAGAAAGTCAAGACTGCTCTGTTGGATTTAAATAAAGAGAAGGCAAATATGAACGATTCCAAATTATCCCACTCAGCTTCTAATAAGCAGTTTGTGACAAGGAAGAAAAAAATTAATTTAAGTTTCTATATAAAAATTCCAGAAGTCTAAAAAGTAGCATATATGGCACTAAATGATCATACAGACAAAAGCAGTATCTCAGGGTGTTGCTAGAAAAAGGACAATCAATGGGACACGGTGATATCAAGGTAGAAAATATATTAAAATAACAGATCAAACAGAAGTACTTGTTCCCTATTAACCTGTTCCACACCACACATAATTTTATAACCTTTATAGTATCTCCTCTAAGTTATTTCTTCTCTAAGCTTTGGAGCCCTAACCTATTTAGTTTCACTTCATAAGGCAGCCAATCCATGCCTAATTCTCTATAATAATTTTTGTTGCTCTTCCCTATACTTTTTTCTAGTTCTGCTATATCTTATTTTGGATGCAGTGTCCGGAATTGTACACAAGGTGTAGCTGCACCATGGATTGATATGGAGGCATTATTAAACTTTCAGTTTTGTTTTATATTCCTTTTCAAATAATGCCTAACATTCTATATGCTTTTTTGGCTGCCACCATGCACTGAGCTAAAAATTTCAATGTGTTGTTCACAATGATCCCAAGGTCCCTTTCCTGGGTGGTAACTCCTAAAATGGAACCCAGCATAGGGTACTGTATATATAGATAGGATTGTGCTTCCTTTATGTCCATCACTTGTACTTGTTCATACTGAATTTCATCTGCTATTTAGATCCCCATGTCCCCAGCCTTGCCATGTCCTCTCTAACATACCTCATGATCAGCTCATGTTTTAATTACTTTGAATAATTTTGTGCCATCTGCAAATCTGATCACCTCCCTCATTGCTCCTTTTTCCAAATCTTTCCATGTGTGTATGTATGTATATGTGTGTGTGTATATATATACATATATATATATATATATAAAAATCTTTTGCATGTGCAATTGTATACCCATGGGCCAGAATGGATAAAAATCCCCCCTGGCTAATATTTTCCCCCACTGGGCAACAAATTTTCTCAAAAGTCATGTTACGGAATGGATAAAAATCCCCCGTGGCTAATATTTTCCCCCACTGGGCAACAAATTTTCACAAAAGTCATGTTATGGAAATGAAATTAGTCAATTCTTATACATTTCCATGTGCTAAACATGAATGTGACTGTGAAAATGCAAAATTGGCTCTAGTTTTTTTGTAATATGCAATAATATAATTACATCTTGAACTGTATGCCAATAGCTCACTGGGCAACACATTTTCACAAAAGTCATGTTACGGAAATGAAATTAGTCAATTCTTATACATTTCCATGTGCTAAACATGAATGTGACTGTGAAAATGCAAAATTGGCTCTAGTTTTTTTGTAATATGCAATAATATGATTACATCTTGAATTGTATGCCAATAGTAGGAGACCTACGGTTAATACTGTTTGAAAAATGAAGTCATAGACTACGTCTTAGATTTCTTTGCTTGTCTCTTGTACACCTGTTCGGGAGCATCTCTGCGGAGTGTCCAGCAGTAGTCAGCCAGCATGAATATTTCAAATGCTCACCCTTTCTGAGTGGGCTTCATATAGTACACTGCTGACGTCAGCTTATTCAGCAGCAGCATGGCAGTAGAACTGCATTGCATCAGAAAATGATGTAATAAACTCTGGATGATGTGTGCATGATGGTATTATGCAATATGATGCCATATTACATCATTCTAGGCTTATTTACAGTCCTACTGGATAAATTTACATGACTAAACATAGAAAGTGAGCTATATTAAATATCTTCAAAACGAGAGCCAATAAAAACTTTTCATGGTCATATTCGTGTTCAGCACATCAAGATACTACAGAGTAGGACCTTTTTAGGTCAGTAACACTTTCATTGTTGCCCAGTGAATCTGCCCCTGCTTCATTTCCTCTGACTCATCACCTTCAAAGAACTGTTCCAGTGTGAGAATCTCCCTACTATCCTTTTTTAGTAAAGGATAAGTAAAGAATTAATTTAGTGTTTCTGTTATGGATTTGTCTTCTCTGAGTGACCCTTTTA
Source organism: Rhinatrema bivittatum (assembly GCF_901001135.1). Lineage (NCBI taxonomy): Eukaryota > Metazoa > Chordata > Amphibia > Gymnophiona > Rhinatrematidae > Rhinatrema > Rhinatrema bivittatum. The sequence goes on along the minus strand of NC_042615.1, from coordinate 214,232,242 downwards.
CCCCATGATCATCTAGTAGTCCAACTGACTCATTTGCAGTCTTCTTGCATTTGATCTACTTGAAAAAAGTTATTATTTTTTATTTTTACCTCTGACAAGCTTCTTCTCAAATTATTTTTTTGGCCTGCTCTCTTAATGTTTTACATCTAACTTGCCAGTGCCTATGCTGTTTTCTATCCTGCTCATTTGGATTTGCTTTCCATTTTATAAAATCTACCTTATTGACTTTAATAGGCTTTTTCATAGCACCATTTAGCCTTGCTGGCAGTTGTTTAGTCTTTTATGACTTTCTTAATACATTTCATCTGGGCTGCCAAGATGATATTTTTAAACAATCTCCATGTCTCGTGTAAACTTTTAACCATAGCAACTGCCCCTTTTAGTTTCTTCCTGACTAATTTTATCAAAGTCTCCCTTTTTTAAGTTTAAATCTTCTATACTAGTTTTACTTTAAATTCTCCTCTTGATAATTATATCAAATTTGATTGCATTATGGTTACAATTGCTAATTGGCCCCACTACCATTACCCCTTGCACCAGATTAATCATTCCATTGAGAAATAAATATAAAAGTAGTTCCCCCTTCATCAATTCCAGGACTATCTGTTCCATGAAGCAGTCACTTATGGCATCTAAAAATATTACCTCCCTTGCATGACCTGATATGATTTTCATCCAGCAATTCAAATCCCTCATTATTATTGTGTTTCCAAAATTGTTTGGCCTGTCTAGTCTGTTAGCATTTCACAGTCTATTTCATTATCCTGCTTAGTTAAACTCAGTATACTTATAATTTTATACTCTTCCCCATCTCAAAGAGAATTTATATGCATAGAGATTCCAGAGTTCAGTTTGTTTCTTGTTGAACTTTTATCCTACTTGATTCTATGCCACCTTTAATATATAGTGTCACCCCATCCCCAGTTCAATCTGCCTACTAATTTCAATATATTTTGACCCTGGTATCCTAGTGTCCCACTAGTTATCCTCTTTTCACATGGTTCCCAATATATTTTGCTAGAATGAGATTGAGTTTTTTCTCATGATTAATTCTTTACTTTGCACTTGTTGGACTCAAGTCTCACTGTCTCATTTATATGGATGAATTTCAGACTGACCACACACCAAGAGATTTCTGCACCTGCTCTAGAGGTTGGAGTGGTGAACTGTGAAGGAGCAAATGCTCCCTCCCACATAACTGATGCAGAAATAGCCTCCCAGAACCACATAAACAATGCTGTCTTAAGGGCAGCCAAGTAGGCAGGGAGGTGGAATGCAAACGAAAGGGCAGGTTCATTCAGCCACACCATACTTTCTCCTTGAAAAAGCTTGAAGTTCAAGAGCCTACAGAGAGCCAGGGCATGGCAGGTGTCTAGCCGTGGAGCCATATTGAACCCAGAGAACCAGCTAAAGATTGGGAACAGAAAGGGGGCATTTCTCTCTATAAATTATCTATCTACTCTCAAAAAGGCTGGCACCATACCTTGCTGTGGCTCTCTCTCCCTGGGTGAGAGATGCAGCTCTGCTGGATGTGGTAAAAGTGTAGAATTATGCTGTATTTTATAACTGCCTAACCCTGACACTGAAAGCAGGTCTTTTCCTGGTCTGCCTCCTGTGACTAGTCAACCATGAAATAATTAGCAGGCAGATTCTGTCTGAGCTGTTTTAGGAAGCCAGAATCTTTGTTATTTATTTGAACCTATGTGAATATCCTTGTATAAAAGCCATATATCCAAGTATACGAAGGCTGCAGGTACTCTGCTTAGGGCCAGATATATTTTTGTTTTACTTGTCACTGTGCTGGGAGGTAGAATGTTGCCTGCCGTAAATGTTGTTGAAGTTATACTGTGGCCAGAAACCAGAAAGTACTTTATTATCCTGAGCCTCGGAACCTAGATTCTGCTTATGCCAAGTTCTGTTTGAAATACAAACTGCCTTACTTCTAGCACTACTAGCTCTGTTTCCTGAGAGTGTCAGTCAACTGGCTTCCTCAGAGGGACCCTGCCTCATGCATATTAGAAGGCAGAAGTGAAGGGGCAAAGATACCCTGGTGATTGAGGGAGTATAATCAGGATCAACTATGGATCGTGGAGGTATTCTATGCCATGAATATTTCCTGTGCACATCCACCATTGTCAATGTAGTTTGCTATGTATGTCTAAAAGTAGCATTTCATATGGTAGCTGTCCCTTTGTTGTGTTCTCCAGTGTTATCTGAAACTCTTATTTGATACCAACTTTAACAATGAGTTGGCTCCCTCCTCCCTTTTCATTTTGTTGTGTCACTGTGCATGCCACACTGTGGCATTGTCTCCTTTCTGTGTTTTGGTGATGGTCCTTTGTTGCATACAATGGAATATCTTGTCTTTCTTGGTTCCATGGTATGTTTTCTCTCTTCTACGGATTCTTCTGTTCAGGAGCAGTTGTATCATGAGGCAAATTGAGATGGGTTGCTTCTGGCAGCAAAATATTGGGGTGACAAAGTGCCACCCCCCCTCCCCTCAGTACCCCTACAGCAACCACCTCACTTTCCTGACAGAATAAAAGTCCCAAAGTAAGGTACGAGTAATGTTCCTCTACCCTACTGGCAAGAAAAGTGTCCTGCATGTCTGCATGATTTATTGACATGCTGGTGGTGATCCCACCCCCACTGGTTACCCCACCTGGGAGGACTGCTGCTGGTAGGGAGGCTGGGATCTGCCACCAAAAACCAGTGCACTGGCCTCACTGAGGAGCAAAGCTGGCAGGGAGGCCAGGACCTACCAGCAAAAGACAACCCGGCAGCCCCACCTAGGAGAATGGCAACTGGTGGGGAGGCAGGGCTCTGCCAGCAAAAGACAGTGTGTCAGCCCTGCCAGGGAGGAAAGTGGCTGGCAGGGAGGCTGGACCCTGCCAAGAATAAGATAACCCAGCAGCCTCACCCAGGAGGACAACAGCTGCTAGGTAGGTCAGGCCTCCACAGTCGAAGAAGAGATAAAGCCTGCACATGAAGAGGGTGCATGAATGTTGGAGGGGGAGAGAAAGGAAAGGATAGGAAAATGGAGGGAGTGAATGGAGGATAGGGTCTGAGAGAGGTAAGAATGGGGATTGTGGTGAGAGAAGAGTGATAGAGAGGGATGGGAGCTCATTGAGGAAGGGTAAGGGAAAAAGAATGAGGCGAGAGTGGAAGGGAGAGAATGGGAGAGAGCATGTGAGTAAAAGAGAGAGAGGGAGGGAACTTATGAGAGAGAACATGTGTATGTTGTATTTGTGGACCTGGGGCGTGGGGGAGTTAGTGCTACCTGTGGGGATGAGCCCCACAAGTCCCACTGTTGGCAGGCAGAGCTGGCGGAAGCAGAAGCCCAACTGGAGCTTCGTCAATACCAGCCCACGCTCCCCTTAGGTTGAGCCCTCGGATGCTGGGGCTGGCTGGTCTTAGGTTGGGGCCTCTGCAGTGATGGAAGTCCAGGCAGGTGGGAAGTGCTGCAGGTCAGCACACTGAGAGATCAGCAGAAGAACAGACTGGGGTCAGTTGAGATTAAAGTAAACCGAGCACAGCTACGTCAGTGACCAGCCAGACAGTGAAAAACAAGGTTGATATTCAAGCAGAGATCGGGGCAGGTGGAGTATATGCAGTGTCAGAGTCCAGTCCAGGGTCAAAGCCAGAAGATTGATCCACATGGATGACGAAGACGAGGAAGACAAGGCCCACAGGGACACAAAGAGACACTGAAGACAAACAAGAGGAACTGACCACAGACGAGAAATCCAAGGGCAACCAGACGATGGAAACCACGGACAGAAGACACAGAGGCAGGAACCACAGCAAGGCAGGAGCCAGGAACCGAAAACAGGAATGCAGGCAATAAACTACTCCCCTGAGGAGTCGATCCATTGCCAAGGCAGGAACTTGAGGTGGGAGCCAGGCTTAAATAGGTCCATGTGGTGAGGTCTTCAAAGGGTGCCAGGCTACTGTTCCCACCACTGACCCTTTAAGAAGGGCAGGATCAGGCGCACATGTGCTTAGGAGAGGAGCTTTGGGCCCGGAGAGAGCACAGTGGCCTGCCACATGAGCAGGGTAGAGGCTATGTTGGCAGTCCTACTCCGAATGAGGAAGGCAGCGCACTGAATCCCTGGCAGGCAGTCTTCCTCAGCATTGGGGAACCCAGAGGTGAATGTGGCAGCTCGCAGAAGGCCACAAGCCGCTAAACGCTCCAGTGTGTAAGATGGGGAGGGAGGGGAACATGGGAGAGACAGTATGTGTGTGAGTAGGAGGGGGCGAGAGGGAGCGATAGAGATCATGTATATGAGTAGGAGGGGGAGAGGAGAAAGTTTGTGTGCTTTGCTCCCTCTCACTTCACTCCTGCCCCCTCTCCACCCTCCACCAAGTTCAGGACAATCTCTGGATGCCTGGAAGCCAAAAGCTCCCAGAGAGAGTGGGGAATTGTTTTTCTTATTAGTTTTAATTATTGGGTTTGAAATATGTAATTATTTAGCAAATAAAAATAATATATGATTTTTAGTTGTAAAATATGTATTATTCTTAGTATTAGTATGGTTTTACTATTATGACATTTTATAATTCTTGATTTTTGATATGATGAATGATGTTTCTGTTTTTCCATTGTTGCACTGTATTCAGAGACTGGCTTGTTGTGGTTTTTGTCTGCATATTTCTATTTATACTTTATGGTCTCTTTATTTTGTATTTGATGAGGGTTCGTCTGTGCTCTGCATGTGCGAACGAGGTGAGGTATTCTTCTAGCATGTAGTTTTTGTGTAGGGATCTAAAGCAACATGACATATTTTGTTTTCATAAGAGGTGTTTCAGAGCAGTGTTGGTTTTTCATATGTAGGGCTGTAACAGTTTGTGTGCTAGCAGTTAGTACTGTTTTGTCTTTTTCTTGTAAACTCTGTTATTAGAAATGCATAGAGGCTGATGATATTCAGCGCTATTTAGTCAGATAGGTATAGACTTATCTGGCTATAGCAGCGGCTGAATATCCGGTCCCTTTCAATGGCTGCCACTTAGCCAGATAAATACATATCCAGCTAAGCAGTTAGCCAGAGAAGTGGTGAGCGGGATATGGGCATTCCGGGGAGGAGCCAGTTATCTGGCTAACTTAGCCAGATAAGCAGCAATATTCAAACTTATCTGGTTAAGTTAACCGGATAAGTCAGACCTGTTCTAGCAGGTCTAAAGTTAGTCAGATAAGACTTATCCGGCTAACTAACAATTTATTTATGGATACCCAGCTAACTTAGCCGGCTATGTTTGAATATCTACCCCATACTTTTTAATTGTATGTGTATGTGTGGGAAGGGACAGCTTGGGGGGGGGGGGGGGGAACAGGGCTGTAAGGCTCACCCAGGGAGCCAATATCTTTGCACTGGCCCTGAGAGTGTGCCACATACATACCCCCACCATTCACCCTTCTCCTACTTCCCCAGAGCGCAGATGCTGGGGAAGGATGGGAAACAGGTGGGAAGATTCTTGGGAGTGTGGCAGGACTGCCAGCTTCCTAGAAATATTATCGCTGGCACTCTTATCTGCCACTCCTTTGGGAACCCTGAACCCCTGACCCCCTGACCCCCATCCCTTCCCCAGAATTTCAACTCACCGAATGGGTTAGACTGCAAGTGGGACTCCTCCTCTTTGCCTTCTCGCTGAATTGTTCCTGGAGGGGAGTACAGCCATCTCATCAGGCAGGAGATGGCCTTGAGCCGCCCCTGCTTCTATTGCTTTCTTTTGCTATTCTTTTTTTTTAGTGTAACTTTAACCCCCTTGTATCAGAATTTCTTCCCACTTTTCTTTTCTCCTTACTATTCAGAGCATCCAGCAGCCTCTCCAAAACTGGGGTTTGCTTCGTAGGTGACGATATGCCCCCTGTTAGAGGAATAAATGTTAGAGAAGTTCATTGTTTAGTTCTTTTGGTTTGGGCTTTGGTTTCGGGCCCCTGCGGGAAATTTCGTTTTTCCCGCAGTTCGTTTTTTGTTTGGTTTTTATTTTTTTGTGGGACCCGATTTTCGTGTTAGTGTTCACTAACACGAACTATGAATTTTTGTGATATTTCAGAATAATTCCATTTGGTTTTCAGTTTCCCCAAACCATGATGAATTAGACAATTTCATTGAAATTGTCTAATTCATGAAAAACAAATGAACATCTCTAATAAATGTACATTCTGCCTTCTGTCCTGCTTTCCATCTGCTGCTTTCTGATTAGATTACGAGGCATCCTGAGAGACTTTTTTTTTCCAGCCTCACCTGACTATGCTCCTGCTCTGCCTCTGAGAGCCTCCCTGAGGCAGAAAGAGGATCCACATTCCAACCACCCACATTCCTGTCTGCCTCCTCCATTTCTCACACCTCCTGGAAGTGGGGGGAAAGTTCACTTAAAACAAAAAGTTAAATCAATCAATCTTGGTGTCTTTTATGGTTTTTTTTTTCCCCTAGGTTTAGTTGTGTTTGAATTTGAATGCTAGAGGGTGGGTGACTGTGTGCAAGGTAAGTCCCAGTAGTGCAGGCATGTGAAAATGAGGGCTCTTTTTACCCCTCAGTCATTGAGTTATCCAACAGCTGCCCTCACTGATTTTTTTGCTTCAAGTATAGGTGAAGATTTTATTTTTGTTTTGTTCCTTTCTGGCAAGCTTCTTTTCAAATTCTTTTTTGGCCTGCCTTATTCATGATTTACACATAACTTACCAGTGTTATGCTCTTTCCTCTTTTCTTCATTTAGATCCAGTTTTTGAAAGATACCCTTTTCGCTCCAATAGCCTCTTTCACCTCACCATTTAACTATGCTGACAGTCTTTTGGTCTTCTTTCTACCATTTTTTTAATGTGTGAAATACATCTAAACTGGGTTTCCATGAAGGCTTTTTAAACAGCATCCATTCTTTTAACCTTTGCAACTGCTCCTTTTAATTTTTCTTTCTAATTAATTTCCTCATTTTATCATACTCTTCCTTTTTAAAGTTAAAAACTGCTGCTATAGTTTTCCTTAATGCCTTCCCCTTCAGTAATGACTGAACATAGCAACATAGATTATGATAACAGATCTTTAATTTTGTAACAGTGTTTATCTCCACCATCATTGCTACTGGGAAATTATTTAACGCATCCACCACCTTTTGTGTGAAAACGTTTCTAATGCTACTCTTGAGTCTACCTCCATGTATTGTATTTTGGCCTGCTGTAGACACAGGAACAGTTCAGGAAAACAATAAAACTAGACTAACTTAGTTATGATGCAGGTATTTATTTACACTGCTTCAAAGATACAAGAATCAAGATAGTAACTCACCTTGCGTCAGGCAAACTAACAGGTAAACGTCCACTGTCTGGGTGTATAGTGAGGTCCTACCAGGCAGCTCCCTGGGGCCTCTCCAAGCCTTTCTGGGTTCTTTTGGTAGGGTGAAGGGAACCTCCCTTTCCCCAGAATCCCTTGAGGCATTCTGCCTTAAGGAAGACTGGGTTAAAATCTTGAACCGGGCTCCTTAAGGTAGAATGAGAGAGTTGTCGGTATGCTCCATTACACCCCCTTTGAGTTTCATATCAAAACGTCTTATTCTAGCAATTTATTTCCACTGAGAAGTGTTTGCATACTTCATATTTTTCAAGTATTTGAGTTCCTCTATGGCATCCCACCACTCTCTCAAGTTTCTCCTTTCCTCTACGGCATACTGCTATATATTCAGGTCCTTTCCATTTCATAGGATATTTGGGCAGACTTCCATTTTAGGAAAGCAAAACAGAGATGAGAAGTCATCATGAGTAGGTTGATGCATTAGCAGTGAGAATGGATTACATGGTGTGTAAAAGTCTTAATTGAAATGGAAAGTGGTGGGAAGTCTGCAGAAAAAGCAGGGAAGAGTGAAACAGCAAAGCAAGAGTGTTGAAAATGAAGTGAACGGAGGAAAGAAGCAGATATTCAAGAGGGGTATTATGGGCATTAGGAACATACCGCTTTGCTAGCTTGCCCCGCTAGAAGCTAGCGGGGCAAGCTAGCAAAGCGGTATGCAGTTGAGCTTTGGGGACTTCTGCTTTTCCACTAAAAAGAGATAAGTGGATTTATTTTCTCTAAGCAAAATGTTGGAAAAGAGACTAATGTGAATACTTATCTTTTAAAAAACAAAGAAAAAAAGAAAAAAAAACGATAAGAATGGTGGTAAAAAATTTGAAAAGTAAAAAATTCCACGAAATATCTGCTTTTGTAAAAACAAACGGCGGCGTTTAAATATGGTCTTTTCTCAAAAAATGGGTGATCCTATGATCGTATTATAAGTGGGCAGCCAAATTGGCAGTTGTACCAAAAAGTTAAAAACGCCGGTAGGCGGAAGTGTGCACCAGCCCATAAATGAGGGTACACCTTATTGAAAAGAACAATAGTGTATATGTGACTTCATTCTGATTTTTGTGGTTATCGTGTCACAGTTCGTCCAGTTTTTTTCTTCTAAAATATTCTGTAATGTCATAAACTTGGATTTAAACTTACTGCTCATATATTTACACTTGTTTTAATTAGACAGCTAAAATTTCTATAAACAAAAAAAACATCCAGCTTGGCCCTCTATTATCTATCTCTATGACTCATATAGTATGAAGCAGAAGAAGCTAATGCACAGAGGAAATTGGATGAAGTCTCTGGTGTATGTTTGAAATACAAAAGGTATTTCCCTCATATGTATGTTTCTACCTACAGTAGGGATAAGTTATTTTTCTAGTGTGCAAGCTCATATAGTTGAAAATATACGTTATTTATTTTGTTAAAAAAAGTACATCATATATGAAATCTATATCTTATCCAACAAAGTACTGAAGGAAGTAAGTTATTGTACTGTTGCAAACTCTATATACTATATATAATGAGAAAATTATTTTCCTTTTGGAAAATTTTGAATTCAGAAAAACTTTTTATTTATTTATTTATTTTTATATACCGATGTTCCTGTAAAGAATACATATCGCACCGGTTTACAAGGAACTGAACAGTCGCCTCCAGGGCGGAAATACATTAAAACAGTCGCCTCAAGGCAGAATACATTAACACAAGTATACAGGAAAACTATTAAAGAGAACTTTCATAAACTCAATTAAATGTAACTGGGAACCATAAATCAGGAACATATGTACAGAGGTAGTTTTTTTATTAGTTTCCAAGACTGTTATACCTGTTAGCCTGCCTGCAGTACTTATTAGAGATGTGCTTTGTTTAAAGATATCGGGGTGGGCTTTGGATCGGCTGCTCTGCGAAAAATTTCGTTTTCGCACAGTTCTTTTTTTTTTTTCCAGAAATTTCTGCCGAAGTGCATTGTGCGCACTAACGAGCCTTAATGCGCATTAACAACCAGTTAGTGCGCAATATACCGAACAAGATAGTGCACACTAGCTAGATGTTAATGCGCAATAAGGCTCGTTAGTGCGCCCTAATAGAACTTACAGCGCACTAAGTATGTGTTAGTGCACTGTAACTAGTGTTGGTGAGCACTAAAAAATGCAACTTAAAAAATAAAAAGTATCAAGTCAGAGGAGTTCATTAGCTAGAAAAACAGCGCGCACTAATTGGTATTACTGTGCACTAACAGATATTTAGGGGTAGATTTTCAAAGGGGTACGCCCGTAAGATACGCGTGTACCCCCCGAAAACCTACCCCAACCCCCCCCCTGCATGCGCCGAACCTATTTTGCATAGGCTCGGTGGCGCGCGCAAGCCCCGGGACACACGTAAGTCCCGGAGCTTGCATGGAGGGGCATGTTGGGGGGCGTGTCAGGGGCGTGTCGGGAGTGACGCGGCATTTCGGGGGCATGTCCAGGGGCATGGTACCGGCCCGGGGCATTCCAGGGGCATGACAGCAGCCCCTGGACCAGCCCCCGGACTGGAACATGGAGCGCGGCAGCCAGCCCGGCGTGCGCAAAGTTACGCCTGCTTTGAGCAGGCGTAACTTTCGTGATAGATGTAGGGGGGAGGTTTAGATAGGGCCGGGGGGGGGGGGGGGGTTAGGTAGGGGAAGGGAGGGGAAGGGAGGGGAAGGTGGGGGGAGGGCGAAGGAAAGTTCCCTCTGAGGCTGCTCTGATTTTGGAACGGTCTCGGAGGGAATGGAGGCAGGCTGCTCGGCTCGGCGTGCGCAGGCTGCCGATTTTGGGCAGCCTTGCGTGCGCCGACCCCGGATTTTAATGGATACGCGTGTATCTATTGAAATCCCACGTACTCTTGTTCGCGCCTGGTGCGCGAACAAAAGTACGCATGTGCACAGATTTATAAAATCTGCCCCTTAGTGCGCAGTAACTCCGTTAGTGCCCACTATCACGAAATACAAATTTTGCCGAAATTTTGGCAAAAATGTTGGCGCATCCAATCCATGACGATTTAGAGAATATCATTGACATTGTCTAATTCATAAAAAGCGAATGCACATCTCTAGTACTTATGTTCTTTCCCTGTGACATCAGAGTATACTGGTTGAACAGTTCAGACAGAAAGAGCACTTGCTCAGAAAGGTCTAAAAGCAAATATTTATCTATTTAGGGGTGAATTTTCAAAGGACTTACATGAATAAAATTAGCATGTACACACATAGGTAGCTTGTACTCGCATGCTTGCTATTTTGTAAATACCAATAATATGCATGTGCTCTTGGTTTAACATGCACATTTACTTGCAACTTATTTGCACAGTTTTACACCTCCTAAGTATCTCACACAAGTGACATTGGACTCATCTGTTGTCTGCTGTTGGTTGGGTGGGAGGTTTGGGTGAACTGGGGGTGTTCAGGGTGAAGAATTAGGAGGGCCTCGATGAACTGGGGATGGACTGGGTGAACTGTTGGAGGTATCTGCAAACTGGAACTTTCATTTACATACGCATGCTTTAAAATACATCAACTTCTATGTATAAATCAGGGTTTTATGCAAGTTGTTTTTTTTGCATGTAAAATATATCACATATGTTTATAAAATAGGCAGGAAAAGCATATACTTCCAATGCATTACAGATATGTGCGCGTATGTTAGGGGGTAGACATATGGGTATTTTATAATTTGCATGTACCTGATATGCGCAGGTTAGAAAATACTTTAGTAGATCTATACATATATGGAGCCACGTGGAGTTATTTAAAAATTATCTGCCCTTTGTGTATTTAGTTCTTGCCTTTTCATTGGTAGCTCAAGGCAAGTTACATTTAGGTGCTGTAGGCATTTCACTGTCCTCACAGGGCTCATAATCATCTGAGGCAATGGAGAGGGACATGACTTGCCAATGTCACAAGGATGGTAACAATACTGAACTCATGATATCACCATCTGAATATCCAATCATCTGTTAGCTGATTTTAATATGTAAATCATATAATATAATAATTTTGAACTGTACAACATCTAGAGACCTGGTGTTAAAAGAATTTCCTTCCTCAGTATGTTACAACTTTGTAGTATTAAATCATCATCAGTTCCTCAAAGCATTACATACTAGAAATGTGCACAGGAAATTTTGTATTTCCCACGGTTCTGGCCTTTGAAGTTCGGGGGACCCAAATTTTGGATTAGTGTGCACTAATGGGAATTAGTGCATGCTGTTAGTGCGAGCTAACTCCCATTAGTGCGTGCTAACGTTAAAATGTTAGTGCACACTAACGGGGAGTTAGGGAGCAATAACCCGAAAACCAAATTTTCCTGAAATTTCGGGAAAATTTGGTTCGGTTTTTGGGTTCCCTGAACCAGGACGAATTAGCCAATTTTGTTGAAATTGCCTGATTGCATATCCCTATTACATACTCAACTTTAATTTTACAATAAACCACAAATTAACAAAATCATTGGACCATAAAATGCGAAAAAGCGGCCTTTTCTGCTTTTCTATTGTCTGCTTCTCTTGATGTATATTGTATATGGAGATTCCAAGGTGTAGTTTGCTTTTATTTTCTCTTTCTTTGCAAGAACATAATAAAGTGTTTGAACTTAGAAAAAGTGGCCTAAAATTGCCATGTGCTTTATGGTTCCTTAGTACCACTGTGCAATGCATGAAAATGGCAGGAAGCGGCCCAAGGTGGCTAAGGAAGGAGTATGAGGGGGATGGGGAGATGAGAGGTAAGAGATGGTACAGATAGAAAGGGAGATGTGACGCTACAGATGGAGGGAGGGAAAGAGACAGAGAGAGGTCACTGTTCCTTATTGGGTCATAGGCAATAACTTTTTTTTCCTACATATGTTTATGTCAAAACCTTGGTGCATCCTATTATCTGATAATTACGGTGCTTGTTATAGTTAGTCTTTGTGTTCCAGATCTTTTTAGTGTTGTAGTGCTAGTGTAATAGCGCCTCCAAGCACATTATCATTATACTCTGGGTACTCCTTTCAGTTAGTGCAGTACAGTTTGTGAGTGGGGGGAGGAAAATTCTGTACAGCCCTTCCCTTTGAAGGTGCTGAAATGGCCATCTTCTTTAGAAGGATTTAAAAGCATCTCTCTCTTTAGAGCTCTGGGGGCAGTATAGTTGAGTTGTGACATTTGGAAGAAGTTAGAGGATTTTTCCCTTGTTTGGATTTTCTGGTCTACCTGGAGGTTTGAGCTCTATCTTGGGTCAGGTCACGGATTCCACTTGTATATCACACTCCTTAGGTGCATGGTGGTTTGACCTGGGACTATTTTGGGGGATTTTTGACTTGGTTATAACACGACTGTGAGACCCCAGGATGTTTGTTTGGGGGGAGATCTTGGAGGAAACCTGTCCTTGGGGGGCCCTGGATAGGGAAGAACAGCCCTGTCACTTGCCCAGGAAGCAGAGGAATAGTGATGATCTGCTACAGCATCTTCTGGAGTTTTTGAATTGGTTTTGGGCAAATGCCATTTGTGTTGAAAGACCTGGGAGGAAGTGTTTTGGTTGCCCTTCTTCCTACCCTACCAAGAAACAACTGGAACTGCTTGTTCCAGAGGGGATCTCTCCCATCAGGAATTCTACTGTGAGAAAATGAAAATAAAGAAGATTTCCTAACTATAAGAATCTTTAAGCTAATTGAAGACACCCATCTGGAGTCTTCACCCCTGGGGAGAGAGCGGATTAGACTCTCTGTGGAGAGCTATGGTTTAACATTTTTACCAGTTTTGGAGGGGAAATTTCCTGTCCAACAAAGGATACCCTACCCAGTGGGAACTCCACTTAGCCAAGCCCTAGAGGTTGGATGTTTCTCTTGCAACATAATCAAGACTTATGCACAGATAGAGGGAAAAAGAGTGTAAACCAAGAGCATTTCTGTGGTTCTGAGGATTCATCTAACTTGTGCCATATTTCAGCAGATTATCCATCAGTAAAGACTTTTATTTTGGACATTGAAGATAAAGTCCCCAGTGTGGCTATTGGCATGTACAGCACACACAGAGGAATAATGACTCCTTTCCCAGGGAAAAGGAAGATAAAAGAAGTTACTCTGGACCTGAAAGAACAATCTTTCCCCCCACCAACAAAGGATCTTGACCCAAAATGTTAGAGCTAGTCAAGAGTGGTTTCAGCCCCGAATAGACACTAAAATCTTTTATGGCCCCATCGGTGTGCAGATCGAACCCAGGGATAGGGTTATGCTAGGAATGAAAATCAGAGTCTTTAGCCTTTTTAGTTTTTCCACAAAAGCAATGCATAAATAAGCTGCTGCTGAAGGCCTTCACAATGTTGTTTCTCCTGCATCCTAAAATGGAGTCTATGAGGAAGAGGTCTGTATCTGTAAGGTTTCAAAAGCTCATGTACTACATTAACTCTTTTGTTGGTCCTTTGAAAGGTATCACAACACAGACAGGCTCTAGTTTTTCAATTACATTAGTCCACTGTCCATAAGTTCACCTCAATTTGAATCCATCCCCACCTCGATCTATAGTGTGTCTTAACAAGAGACAGAAACTATTAGACATTACTACTCATGACTCTTCCCTCATTAAAAATGAATGAATAGCTCTTTCATTCTTCCACATCCTCTTCACAAGATACCAGTCATGTACAAGAAAGAGACTTGCAATGTGTTGCTGCAACAAAGAATCCTTTTTAACATGCTGTTCTATTACATTCTCTCTCAAAATAAGAACACACATAACAAAGCAGCAAACTTTGCTTCTTTAAAGCAATTCAGTGGTAAGTGAGAATGTGCCACTTTTTCTTTCTAAACATACCCACAGGGACCAAGTGACAAGCTTTGAGTGGTGTTAATTGCTTTCAATATTTTGAATATGACATTGGTGTCTTAAAAGAACAAGGTTCCCATGGTAGGACAGGAGGAAGGCAGAGAAGTTGTGATTTATCAGGGCATGAATTAATTTACCCTTAGCAGCAAGTCAGATTTTTAAGGCTACAGCGAGATTCAAGCTTGAACTGTCACCTGCGACATCACTTACAGCTGTGGCAATTGCATTCGTTTCTCCTGTTCACTTGCTGAAATTGAATCAAATATTCAAAGAAATGAAATTTTGAACACTGCAGATATAGAAATTCAAAAGTGTTGTTGTATATCTGCTCGTATTCTCTGAGAAAAGACACAATAATGATGGCAATATGATGATACACATTGGATTATGGAGAAACAATCAGAAGGAATAAAAAAATCACACTCTTAGGGGTGAATTTTAAGAGAATTGCTTGCATTAAAAGGCCCACATATGCAAGTATCTAGGCTGAATACGAGCAACTCATATTTTAAAATGGTCAAATTGCATGCGTATATGCGCATGTGTGAGCAACCTGTGTGGCAAAAAGGGGCGGAGTTAGGGCATGTCGAGGTGATCTGGGGCGGGGCCTACATTTATGCACATAAATACGGATTTTGAATCCAATGCCCGCAGAATGTATCAGGCTCCCATGCTTATTTACTTTTGCTTTTGATGAGATTTAAGTCTGAAGAAAACTCGTTATAGGCCTATAATGCCTGGGTTGGGGGGCATCTGGGTAAACTGGGGGAGTGCAGGCTGAAGAACAAGGAGAAAGACCAGATAAACTGGTGGACTAATTAGTCAAATTGGCTATTTCCTTCCCACACACACACACGTGTTTTAAAATCAGCTTAGTTGCATGCGTTAAAGCAAACAAATTCCTAATGAAAATAAGTGAATAGCATTTGTTCGTGTAATCGCTTAAAATTAGGAGCACGCATACATGCTCTAGGTATATTTTAAATCATATATGCGCACTTGTTTGGATGATTTAAAATTCCTACACATGGGTGCACGCGCACTTGTTTTAAAATTTCTGTCCCAGAATATATAACAGAAGAAATGAGTATGCGATATTGAGCTTATGTATAGACTATCCAGCACTCCAAGATCAATATTGATAAATCACTTGATGGTGCTCAATAAACTGCTCACAAGTTATTGAAACACCAGTTCCTTCAGTTACCCATTAGATTACGCCATACACTTTGGGGCAATTAAGATATCCCTGGGAAATTTTCACTTTTGAATTTTGCTTTGTTGCCTACTTGTGGATAATACAGTATATGATTGCTATGAATGAATATAAATGCATTCATATTAAATTGTTTTTGGTTTTAAATGTATCACTTACCTTTCCACAATATATGTGATTATTGAGTTTGTAAGAGTGTATTTACTGGTGTTTGCTAAAATCATGTCTGATATGTTTGACCTATAATTCTCACTTCTAGCATGTTCTAGTTCTTTGTTTTGATTGACAGAAGCCATTACATATGCAAGCTCCTGTCTTTCTTATTGATGACATTACTGTATTTACCTGCATACAACAAAACACATAGCAGTATAAACCCTTGACCAGTCAATCAAAAGAGAATTATCCTAGTGGACATGCAACAGAAACTTTGTTAGATTTCCTCGGTTATATAATTTTTTAAATCACTATAATATTTTTAGACTATGCAATCAATACTGTACAAGATAAGTCTACAATGTATGTTCTCTAAAGAACCAGAATCTGATTTTTAGTATAGGGGTTTAAATGACTTGCTCAAGGTCACAGCATATTAGGGCTGGCTGGTCTTGTGCTGTGACCTCCATCTCTCCTTCTCAGTCTGCAGCTATGCACAGTGAGCTATTATCATGCATCGGGTGCTAGAGGCTTTCCATGCTCAGCACTTTTTTTTTCAGAGGTCCATTCAGATCCATCCTCTGTCACCTGACTGGAGCAACAGGAGTCATCTAGGATCTGCAGGTATAAATATCTTCCCCTTTCACTTCTTGCTGGTACAGTGACGATCATCCTTGTTCCTGATGCTGGCTTCTGCAATCAGCTCTTTAGTTGTTCCAGTGCCTCTTCATTGGTTCTGATTCATCCTCACTTATTCTTGCTCTTGCCCATCTTGTTCCTGATCAGTTTTTGAGCCATGCTTTCAGACTGGTTCTGACCTTGGTCTGGCCCAGACCCTCCTTACTGGCAAAAGATCCAGGAGCAAGTGATTGAGAGAAGAACTTTGCAATAACACAAATTCATGTCTATTTTTAGGCTGCATTTGTTCTCTAAATCTTACAGGTAAAATCAAACAGTAATGTGGATGAAATGCTCTAAAGTTATTCTCACTGTATAAGGTCCCCTTCAAATATAGTTCAAATTAGGATATCATAAATGAATAAAATATACACCAGCCCTCAGGTTCCAGCGGGAGCTGAGAAGTGGATTCTGTGGAAAGAGTTAGACAATTGTGCACAATTCTATGGTACATTTGCATTATTTTGCATATTAAATAATTTTATTTTACATAAAAATTAAGTAGTTTTTCAACTTGTGTATCTGTATAATATACTGTATTTGTACTTTTTAGGGATTTATGGTAGGGGAAAGGGATCTTAGGTATTGATGTGGAAAAGGAGAATATTATCATTATCATTATTATTTATTGAACAATATACCACCTTTCTAAAATATTCAAGGTAGTTAACAATATAATTCAATACTTCAGTACAGGACACAGTCATGAAAGCAATTCAATGTAACAGTAAAATAATATGATAAGATAAGAAGGAGGAGAAGATGACAGAATCTTGGGTATGGGAGGAGGGAAAGGTGATCCTGGGAATGGAAGAGGAGGCAGGGGCAGATATAGGGGATAAGAGGAAGGAACAAGGAGGACCAGGAAGGAGTGGGAGAGAAAGGAAGAACACCAGGGATGAATGGGAGAGGAAAGGGAAAGAGAGGGAGGGTAAAAAATGTGGATATGAAGAGGGTGGGAGAACAAGTAGAGGGAGGTAGGATACTAGATGGGGAAGGGAGGGAAAAAAGAGAGGTTTGGTGATGGAAAAGTAGGAAAAGGAGGGGAGAGTTTCTGGTATCAAAGATGGAGG
The DNA here is from genome assembly GCF_901001135.1 of Rhinatrema bivittatum. Classification (NCBI taxonomy): domain Eukaryota; kingdom Metazoa; phylum Chordata; class Amphibia; order Gymnophiona; family Rhinatrematidae; genus Rhinatrema; species Rhinatrema bivittatum. The sequence continues at coordinate 214,214,978 of NC_042615.1, read as the reverse complement.
AGAAGAAAGAGGGAAGAAGATTCTGGAATCTAGGGGAGAAGAGAGGGAAGGAGACCCTGAGGATGGAGTATGGATAGGGAAGGTTCCAGGGTCTTGGGGGTGGGGGGTGGGGAATGGAAAGAAATTAGAATCAGGAAGGAGAGATCTAGACTGGGAGGGAGGGAGAGAGGATCAGGATTGGGGGAGGGGAGATGTGTACCTCCCTACATTCTGGTCTTGCTTCCCTTCACATTCCCATGCCCTTTGTCTTCCATCCTCCATTCATAGTGCCCTCTTTTTTTTCATTTTTTCATTTTATTAAAATTTATTAAATGCCCTACACAAACAAGATCTGGGCGATTTACAAGAAACATATATCATATTAAAATAAAAAAGAAAAAAGAACACTTGACAAACAGCTGTCATTAACAACAATCATTAAATTTCATAGAAACCATACAATTTCACGCATGTTCATACAAATTCCATCAAGATGTTACAAGATGGAGATGTACCATACATAATACCTCGGAGCAAAACTCAATCTAGATGTTACAAGATTGAAAATATATATCATGCCTTGGAGCGGAACTCAATCTGGGTGTCCCAGAATTGGAACTAAACTTCTGGACTTCATAGAGTTATCACATTTTTCAAAAAATATTAAAAGCACGATGGAGTAGAAAATCTTTCAGTAGTCTTTTAAACTTTTTTACATTATCCAGAGAGTGTAATTTGAATGGAATAAGATTCCATAAGGATGGAGCAACAATTGAAAAGGACATCTCTCTTGTGAAAAATAACCATGCTTGTCGCACAGAGGGAACATCTAACAAATTAAATTGCGATGATTTAAGACATAGATTAGATTTATAGATCCGAAGCAAAGCATTCGACCAATGAGAGGTATATTTCACCCTCCCACCCCCATTCCAGGTGCTCTCTCAAATACAGCCCCACCCCTGGCACCAATTCACTCACTCTAATTCACAAACATTGAATTAAATCACTCTCTCCTTTCCCAAAACTGATTCTCTCCAACTTCCCTACAGCCAATCTTTTCTTTATCACCATTCCCCCAGCCTTTTCCTCCTGTCATCATCTCCCCAGCCAATCCCCTCACATCCCATATCCCCCCCCCAGATGATTCCCTTATATTACCCCCTCTGATCCCTTCATATCTACTTCCTTCTCCCAGTCTAACCCCCTTTCCCCTATCTCACCATCACAGCCTATGTCCTCCTTCTCTGCCACCTAGGAAAAGACTCATGCTTTTAACTGTGTGGGACACAACAGCGGTGGTGCCTTAGGCCATGTGATTCAGAGCATAAGCTGAGCCATAGGTGGCAGAGGGTCATAGCCTAAGGGATCACTGCTCTCCTCCTTCTGACAGTCCAGATTGGAGAGGACTAGCTTGGTTGAAAGAGGTATCAGCAGGAAAAAAGGGATATATTGCTTGGGGAGAGGAAGAGGAAAGATATACAAGCCCATATGCCCAGCCAGTTGCCACCCCACATGACCCAGCTCCTGGGTCACACAATTATGTGGCAAATAAATTCCGCAGAAGAGGAGAGATTTTGTAGCACTTGCTATGGCTGTGGAATTGCGAAAAGACAGGTGTCTTGACTATACATGAGGGATATGATATGCCAAATAAATGCATAGGAGTCTTCCAGTTTGGTTATGAATAAAATTGGCTTCCTGTGGTACCATTCTCACTGAAACTTCCATTGTTTGAAGGTAAATGTCACTAACAAAAAGTACTATTTATGTGCTAATATGAATTTTATAAGCTAAGCCACAGTACCAGTAAGACTGGCTTCTTAGTCAATGCATTCTTTGCATGTTGGTGTAAAGGCATTCCATATGCAGGATCCCTGGAAACATTTCCTCTGCTATTGGATCTATCATTTTACATTTGTTTAACAAGTCTGGTAATTTATATGGGACTGGATGATTTTGCCCTTGAAGAGGTCCCTAAAGTAACTGATTGGGTTAGAAACCAATTGAGTGGGAGGTGACAAAGGGTAATGGTAAATGGAGCTCACGCTGAGGAAAGGGGCATTATTAGTGGTGTGCTGCAAGGATCAGTTCTTCAGACCAGTTCTTTTTAATATTTTTGTAAGTGATATTGCGGAAGGACTATAAGGAAAGATATGCCTTTTTGTGGATAATATCAAAACCTGCAACAAGGTAGGCAGCCAGAAGAGTATGAAAAACATGAGAGGGTATCTAGCAAAGCTTGAAGAATGGTCTAGAATCTGTCAACTAAGATTTAATGCTAAAAAAAATGCAGACTTATGCATCTGGGCTGCAGAAACCCAAAGGAGGTGGTAAAATTCCAAGCACGAAACAAGAGAGGAATCTAGGAGTGATTTTATCTGATGATCTCAAGGTAGCCAAACAGGTGGATAAGGCAATGATAAAAGCCAGGAAGATGCTTGGGTGCATAGGGAGAAAAATGGTCTGCAGAAAAACAGGAATGATACTGCCCTTGTATAGGTGCCTGGAGACTGCCCCTTCAAAAGGATACAAACAAGATGGAGTCAGTCCAGAAGGTGGCTACTAAAATGATTAGGGATCTTCATTGGAATGCATATGAGGACAGACAAAGATCTAAACATGTACACCCTAGAGAAAAAGCAAGAGAGGGGACATATGATTGAAACATTTAAATACCTCAGAGTTATCAATGCACAGAAAGTAGTTCTGTTTTAATGGAAAGGAGACTCTGAAGTAAGGGGTCATGCGATGAGATTGAAAGGAGTAACCTAAGGAAATATTTCTTTACAGAAGGGATGGTGGGATGCATGGAACTAGAGATGTGCATCGGATGCCTGATCGTTCCCATTTTTGTTTTTATGTAGCCGTGGGAAAAGTTCATATTCCCCGCGGCTCGGCATTTTTTTTTATATCGAATCATTTTCGGTTTAGTGTGCACTAACATAGTGCACAATAACTCCCATTAGTGCGTGCTAGTTCCCGTTAGTGCGCGCTGACATAAATCCATTAGCATGCACTAACGGGAGCTAGCGCACACTAACTCCCGTCAATATGTATTAAACTGGAAAACGATTTTTTCTGAAAAATCATGGAAAATGTGATCGTTTATCAGTTGTGCCAATAAATGATGAATTAAGAAATATCATATGATATTTTAATTCATAAAAAAAAAATGATGCACATCCCTATATCCCACTAGAGGAGGTAGATTCAAGGACAATATCTGACCAGTACAGGGAATCTCTAAGGGAGTGAAAGGGATTGTATAGTTGAGCAGGTGTGTGGATGAGTAGAATAGATAGGCCAGACAAAGTGAATAATAGTTCCAGGCATTAAGAGTGATTTCAAAAGGGTGAGGTACTCATCTTTCAGGCCTCTCAATCTTCCTTGACACCCTCCTACCTATTTACATTTCCAACACACACATCACATTCATATCTGTTTCTTGTCCCTTTTTCCTGCTTTGTCTCATGACAGAGCACCCCACACCTTTCATCACTGCATCTGACTTTATATTTGAGGGGAGGGGTGGTGCTAGTACTATATATAGTAAGGGGATCACAGTAAAAATTTGCAGATTGATGGCATAAAAGTTATACATGGAAGGTTTAGAGAAAAGGCATAGTTATGTAATAAATTGCTTTGTTTTATTTATTTGAGTGCTCAGGCTTTTTCCCTGTATGTCTTGCTTGCTATGGTTAAGCATTTGCCTTCAGAGTACCACATTTCAACTACACTTGAAGAGATTATTGATATCTTTCTATGATTATGTACTTGCACTTCTCACAACGCCAGTCATGCACTTTCCATTTGTTTCATGATATATGGAAGGTTTACCATCATTATGTTAGTAAGAGTTTAGTTAAGGAAGCCAGCAAGCAATTTGCTGAGGTTTCAGGGGGATCTCCTTTCTGATTTTTATTTTTAATTTAGCTTTAAATTCTATTTCCTGTAATCTAGAAAATACAGTATCTAAGACTGTGTAGCATTTAGGTTCAGTGACACAATAATTATTTTCAGAAAATAAAATTTCTTCTCTAACCTCTGTAACTCGGAGTCTGAGTTATTCTTTATTCCATTTATTTCTTTACTCTGCCTCTCTTAATCTTTCGTCTTGTAACCAGGCACCTAAGGGGATTTTCCTTCTTAGCGAGAGACCAGCCAGGGTTCTTCAATTATTTTTTAATTTATACTCTGAGGTGTTCCCTGGAGGGAGGACCTCAATGAGATAAATCACCTTCACTAAATATCTGAGGCTTATTTTACACCATTACCTCCTTGTTCTCTTTGATAGAATCCAGTGTGATCTCAGTTACTAACTTTTGAAATAAAATCCAAGTGTATTTAACACCTTCAGCTCTGTTTTTCTTAAACATCTCATTAATTAATGTAGACAAAAATTACAGAAAGGATTTATTACAGTCCTGCAGCTTACACTGAGGAGTAGCTTCATAGGGATGTGCATTCATTTTTAAACAAATGGGCAAAACATAACAAATGAACCCATATTTGTTTCTATTGTGGCCCCCTCAAAATGAATGGAGGGGGTTCCACAAATGAAGCAAATATTCTCTCATTTGTTTATGTTACCCATTCATTGCAATGGCCCATTTAAGTTTATTGGTATGTACTGCTGAGAAAATAAATACCTAGTAGCTATAGCAACCTGCTTTCACCTGCGTGATCTCCTTGCCTTGTCAGAGCCCTCTCAGAGCAAAGGCAGGGCAATTTGGCAAGGAGACTAGCCACAAGACAAACTGTGTGCAGCGACTTTTGAACCGACCTATAACTGCTATCTGGATCATGTAACGCAGATGGTCTGCCACTGTAAAGACCCAGAAATCAACCTGAAGCAACACATATCTATAAAAGTAAGAGAGGGCTATGCAAAACTTATGGTCCTCAGAAGATTGAAACCATTACTCACACCTGCCTACTTCAGAACAGTATTGCAAACACTTATCTTTTCTAGCACTGACTACTGCAACGCACTCTTACTAGGACTCCCAAGCACATCGATAAGACCACTCCAGATACTTCAAAATACTGCAGCCAGAATACTAACGGGAAAAAAGAGGAGGGACCATATAACCGAAACTCTAGCAGACTTACATTGGTTACCCATCGAATACAGGATAAAATACAAAGTCTTATGCACCATACACAAACTAATATATGATAAAGAAGCAGACTGGCTAAACACAGCCTTACGAGTACACGTTCCACAAAGAAACCTCCGCTCAGCAAACAAAGCACTACTAACAATCCCTTTAGTAAAGTCAGCAAAATTAACCCAAGTGAGAGAAAGGGCTTTATCATTGGCTGGGCCCATACTATAGAACACAATGCCCCCCGAACTCAGATCACAGAATAATCTCAAAACTTTTAAGAAAAATCTAAAACCATGGCTCTTTAAAAAAGCCTTCACTAAAGAGTGAATATACCTGGACTTGACCAACATTACTCCAATAATGATTTTATTTACGAAATTGTAACCGAACTTTATTGGCACCTGTTAGAATGTACGATATCCTACATTTACTTACCTTAGTCTATGTGCCTATTTGTAAACCGTTGCGATGGTATATAACTTAGCAATGGTATAGAAAAGTTTTTAAATAAAATAGATAAATAAATAAATCACGTGCAAAAAGCAGTCTGTATTATTTCCTCTCTAGCTCTTCACAAAGAAGGACATGCTAGGAAAAGCTCTCTGAGAGTGTTTTGTTTTGTTTTTAAATAATCAAACATTTTTATTGAGGGTCACTAATCAATACAAGTTAAAAGGTATACAAATAGACCATATAATGCAATGACTGACTCTCATTTTCTCATAACCCAACAAACCCCCCTCCCCTCACCCCCACCCACCTATCAGTGTCAATAAGAAATTGCTGAGCTCCTCAAGTGCTATATTGCTATGATTCAATAAATAGCACAATCATCCTAAAATGCTACTCAATATTAACATACTCAAGTGCCTATATTATGAGAGAATAAAGGAGTATAGTCTTGAGGTAGCAGCTTAATAACAAGCAAAACAGATAGCATCGACCCCATCACTGATATAAAAATACTATTGCGCGTCCTCAAAATACTTCTCCACCCACACTACAAAGGCAGTTATAAAATAAAGCCGCTCAGAAATCAAGTCAAATAAATAGTAAGAGACAAAACATAAGAAGAATTACGAACCCAAAGAATAAATATGAGCCAGCCAGATTTAGGGATGAAATCCTTCCCACTTCAAAAAGAGTCCCCAAATACTCTAAAACAATGATTTACGTTTTTGCAAAGCACCTGAGATAGACGCCATACGGCAATAAAAGCGCTCTTTGTTGCACCTTTTGTAAGGAAGGGGCCTCAGAGTGTCTCCAGTATAAGGCAAGCTCACATCTGGCTGCAATGAAAACCTATTGACAAAATTGTTGATGATATTTCCCTAAAGACGGCAACAGTACATTACGCAGGATAAAACCCACATCACACAGGTTACCAACCCCTAAAATTTCCCCTAACCACGCTGTCACTTCTGCCCAGAATGAAGAAACCCTCTTACAGCCCACCAAATATGGAAAAAAGTGCCCACTTCACTGCACTCCCTCCAACAAAGATCACTGAGGGAAGGATACTGACAATGTATTCAAATTCGCTATAAGAATTGTCACCAAAGGCTTCTAAAGGTTTAAATGTTTAATTGTTCCTCGTTTTTTTATGTAATGCTCGCAAGCACTATTATATTGTTCCATGTTATGCTACTAGGCAAGTTGAATTGTTTTACTGTAAACCGGTTTGATTTGCATCCAATGCAAGAAGATCGGCATATAAAAAACAATAAATAAATAAATAAATAAATGTAGTCAATGTGGTGTAAGATAGCACCTTACAAGATGTTTATAACAATTTTCCTGCAAAGCTGCAGATATGGAGCAATGCATTTCTGTGCTGGCATAAACACCTGATCCCACATTTCTGGTGAGAGCTTCTTTCCCAAATCGTCCTCCATGCCCCAATATGAGGGAAGAGTTGCCCAACAGGTCCATTAAGAATAGAGTACATTTTTTAGACCAAACCTCTTTTACTACCAACCTTGTTGCACACATGTTCAAAAAGGATTTTCCCTTGAGCTAGGGAGGAAGAAATCTCCGGAGAGCAGAGAAAGTGGCATACCTGGTAGTAAGCTACGAAATCCAGCTTGTCCAAGTTGTATTTGACCATAAGATCATCACTGGATATAAGAAGACCCCCAAACAACATATGTTCAAACCATGTAATTCCCCGACACCGCCATCCGTGAAAGGCCTTGTTAAGGTACCCCGATAGAAAGAATCTATTATGAAAAATATGGGAAGAATGGAAGTAATCTCTCTGGCCCACCAACTGACTTTCCATTTGGACCATACCCATAACGTTGTGTGCAAGGACAAGGGAGTATCCCCCCCCCCCCCCCCCCCCCCCCCCCCGAGCCAGGTACCTTTCAGTTTCCAAGCCATTACTATTATTAATGTTTGTAACAATTTTTATTGTTTTTTTTTAAAAACAAATGCACACCGTTATGATAATTTTTTTGAATACCGGTATATAAAAGTGAAATAAATAAATAAATACCCTGTGCATATCTAAAATGGCCCTAAGTTGAGCAGCAGCGTAGTACCAAGCCAGATTTGTTATCCCCAAACCACCCCCCCCCCCCCAATCCTGGGCTGATACAGAATAAGACGGAAGACCCTCAGAAGATGTCTACTCCAAACAAAATAAAAAATCTTCTTCTGCCAGATACGAAGAACAGTAGAACTAATAAAGATTGGGAGGGTAATAAATAAATACAGAAAGTGAGGGAGAATATTCATTTTTATAATAGCAATCTGACTCAGCCATGAAAATTGGTCTCTATCCCATCTAAGAAAATCATTTTCCACAGTCGTTACTAACTGAATCCCATCACTCATAAATTATGCTGCTGTTACAGATGTCACGAAATTACATTTTAAATAATCCTACTTTCTGATAGAATCCCCTATAACATGTCTTATTATACTGGTATCATAACTTATAATTATATGATTGCCTGCTGTTACTCCACAAGTTACATTGCTACATATGTTACTAAGTTTCCATGCAAAAAGTTTCTCTGTATGTTCTGTCTCATTATATCTATACTATAAGTTATATTGCTGCCTATTAATACTCTACAAGTTATATTGTTACGTCTGTTACGAAGTTTCAATGTAAAATAAGAAGCCTAATTCTTATAATCCTCTGTTATTCTGTAAACTGGTGTGATATGTCTAATTGAACCTCGGTATAGAAAAACAAACAAACAAATAAATAAATAAATACCTGGAGGTAATTCAGGGCAAATATATCCTTCACATCCAGACCAATTTGAATTCCCAAATATTTAAAAGAGTTTTTTGCCCATTTGAACGGAAAAATCAAAAAGGAACCAAAAAGGTTCACTCACTGTGAAAAACGTTTGTGTGTGCACGTTTGTGTGTGTACTATTACAGAGCTTTTGTATTTTTACACACACAAACGTTTTTCACAGTGAGTGAACCTTTTTGGTTCCTTTTTGATTTTTTGGATTAATCAACACTGTGTATGTGGCATTGATATATTTACATTTGAACGGAAAGGCATTTTTCAAATGACGGGCTTCACTTTCCATTAAAGTAACATTTAGTATTTCAGATTTGTCGAGATTAACTCTAAATCTGGATATTGCGCTGAAAAGTTTGCTTGTAAGGCCCTGCAATGAGAATGAGGGCTCTGTTAGGGCGAATAAAATATCATCCACAAAGAGAGATATTTTGAGATTCATATCTCCCTTCCAAAAGCCTATGACCCTATCAGAAGCACAAATTCTAGAGGCAAAGGGTTCAAGGAATAAAGTGAACAAAAGCAGGGATAATGGGGCACCCCTGCCACGTTCTTCTTTCCACAGCAAAATTACTACCAAAGCCCCCATTAACTTTAACACATGCCCAGGGATCATGATATCGTTGCTTAATCCAAGTCAGAAAGAAAGGTCCAAAATGCATTTTCTCTAGTGTCATAAAAAGGAATGGCCAATGGACTATGTCAAATGCTTTTATGGCATCACTAGAGAGAAGCAAAAATGGGATATTCTCATTGACCCACCATAAAATATCCATAACTTTATGGACATTGTCCTTTCCATGTGTTGATGGATAAAGCCCATCTGGTCCATGTGCATCAAACCTGATAGAACTGCATTCAATTGCCCCATAGTACTCTAGCAAGAATTTTAAAATCTACATTAATTAATGAGATTGGATGGAAAGACCTGCATAAGGTTGGATCTCTTCCTGGTTTAGCAATAATCGTGATCCCTGCAATGTTGGAGTGCTGTGGGAGAGGATCTCCATCTTTAATACTATTAAAGAAGTTTGTTAAAGGACCCACTAACAAAGAGGAAAACTGTTTATAGTTACTGCCTGCAAACTAATCTAATCCCAGGGATTTCCCAGTTTTAAGTGTCTTGATTGCCTGTAAAACTTCCAATGAGCTAATTGGCTCATCCAAATATTGTATTTGATCCTCAGATAAGAAGGGAAGTGATACCGATTCCAAATATCCTGGTATCGTGGCATTATTAATAGTCTCGTCTCTGCTTTATAAAGTCAGAAAAACATTCCCTTACATCAGGAGTTGAAGTTATTATTTTACCATTGGCATCTTTTATTTTGGCAATATTATTCTGGGTAGATAAAACCTTCAATTTCCGTGCTAATATTCATCCTGCTTTATTACCCCCCTCAAAAAAGGTATGTTTAGTGCATTCAAGCATGAATGCAAATTGAGTGGAATCCAGAAGATTTAGTTCACTCCGAACTGCATTCAGTTGCTCTAACACCGAACCATGTTGTGACTCCATATAAAGGTGTGAGAGAGTCGCCAGTCTATCTAATAATGCAAGTCTCTCATTTGGGAAAAGAAGCATGAGATATAAAATGACCCCTCATGACAGCTTTGGAGCATTCCTAGACATTGCTAACAGAGACATTAGTAGTCAAATTCAAATGGAAATACTCCTTATGTTTATCCCTAAGAGCCTGGCATAATCCCACATCTTGCAAAAAGCTGTCATTTTTAAGCACTAATATTTTAGCCCATAGTTTAGTCCTTGAAATTGGATTACAGCCCAGATGGGGTGTGGTCAGACCATGTGATGTCACCAATCCCAACTTCTAGAACCTTGTTCTGAAATAGAAAGTGTATGATCTAGAAGTGGGGCAGCATTGCCTCCTGATATCCACAATACCCCATCTAGCCAGCAAATGAGATAGCTCCTTCTGTGCCTTTGAGCCAGAAGTTAAAATCCCCACCCCACACTACTAACCCCTCTGCATAATTGTCTAGCACTCCATCTATCAATCTTAAAAATACAGAATGATCTGTATTAGGGGCATAGACATTCAAAAGAATAAAAATTTCCCCCCAATTTTTTATTTCAGAAGTAAATTCCACCCATGTGAGTTTGCAATATGAAAGAGATATTCGTAAATGAGAGTTTGAGAAATAAAAATGCCTACCCCAGCTAGATGCTAGATACTTGACAGTATACCCTTTAAACATCAACACATGCTCATGCCGTCAATTTATATGCATTTTCTGGACGAACACTATTGAAATTTTGGGATAAAGTAAATCTTGGATGAGAAGACGTCTTTTTTTTAATAAGAATTTATCCCTTTAGCATTAAGGAACCAAACGCACAAGGATGTCATAAGACTGAAGGAAAGAGAAAGAAGTAGAATCTATACTCCAAAACACCCGGAAAAACAACGAAAAGAAAACAAGGCTCAGCACTGTACCATGATACCGTAATGTTAATATAAATGCAGGTATACATCCCACCCCCCCCCCCATTCCCCTTATCTTTCCCTCAACAACCACATCCATACCGTGGACATCTCCCAACTGGAGGGGTGCTTCACACAACCTGAGAAGTACTCTCACCCAATAATCCCAGCAACTCAGTAAGGCATAAAAAAAACACTGGGGTAGATTTTCAGACCGCGCAAATAGGCGTACTTTTGCTGGCGCATCAGGCGCAAGCAAAAGTACGCGGGATTTTAGTAGATACGCGCGTAGCCACTAAAATCCTGGATCGGCGCGCGCAAGGCTATCAATTCCGTATAGCCGGTGCGCGCCGAGCCGCGCAGCCTACCCCCGTTCCCTCCAAGGCCGCTCCGAAATCGGAGCAGCATCGGAGGGAACTTTCTTTTGCCCTCCCCTCACCTTCCCCTCCCTTCCCCCTACCTAAACCCACCCGCCCGGCTCTGTCTAAACCCCCCCTTACCTTTGTCGGGGGATTTACGCCTCCCGGAGGGAGACGTAATCCCCGCGCGCCAGCGGGCTGCTAGCGCACCGGGACGCAACCTGGGGGCGGGTCCAGAGGGCGCGGCCATGCCCCCGGACCACCCCGGGCCGTAGCCACGCCCCCGGGCCTGCCCCCGGAACGCTCCCGACACGCCCTGAAAACGCCGCGTGGTTCGGGCCCGCCCCCGACACGCCCCCGACATGCCCCCCTCAGAAAACCCCGGGACTTACGCGAGTCCCGGGGCTCTGCGCGCGCCGGTAGGCCTATGTAAAATAGGCTCACCGGCGCGCAGGGCCCTGCTCGCCTAAATCCGCCCGGATTTGGGCGGATTTAGGCGAGCAGGGCTCTTAAAATCCGCCCCACTGTGAACCAACAGAAATCCACAACGACTTTATGGTTCATCTATATAATAAAAACCCACGCAAATGTCACATCAGTACAAACCGAGAGTGTCAATTGTTACCATAAAATATTCATAAAGCAATGTTTAAATCAGTCACTGTAGACCAAGAAGTCGAAATCAGGCCTTTCATCCCTTCTCTGTCAGGACAGAATGGGCACTTGCAGATGTTTGATGCTCTAGTTTTCTATGATAGCCTGCTCTTTGCCACCTTGGGAACATGTTAACCTTGATTCTGTCCTCTTCTGTCCTTTGAACCGGGAAGTGCACTGGTAAATTAGCTTATTTGATGTTGCGGTCCCGGGCCATGCCCCGGTCCCTCCACCTACCTCGGGGGCAGCCCGGGCCATTTCGAGCCTTCCCCGGGTCGTTTCTACTAGGCCTCGGGCCTGCAGGCCTTCCAGCGTGTCTCTCCCTCCTCGGGAGAGACGCCGACACGGCTGGCCCCGCCACCTGACACGCACGCCCGGGGAGGAGCCCCGTTTAAAGGGGCCAGCGTGGGAAAATCCTCAGCTGAACCAATGATGACGTCAGACACCCTCAGGGTACAAGTACTCTGCATCTAGCCTCTCTTCCTTGCCTTGCAACAAGGTTCCTGGTTATTGCCTGTGGTTGCTGCGTTCCTGATTGTCTTCGTCCTGCTTCTGCCTGCTCCCCTTGCTGTTGATTCTTTTGGCTCTGACCCCTTGGACTGGCTTTGGACCGTGCTTTGGCTCTGACCCCTTGGACTGGCTTTGGACCGTGCTCTGGCTTCGACCCTTGGATTGGCTGTGGACCGCCCTCTGGATACGAACCCCTGGACTGGCTTCGGACCATCTTTGGTCTCCGACTCCTGAACCAACCTTGGATTACCTACGACCTGCTGGAGGCGCCAGCCGTCTGGAAACCACGACCTGCAGGAGGCGCCTGCATCCGGACCACCTTCCACTTTCAAGGAATTGCCTAAGTCCCAGCGGCCATGTCCCTACGGGCTCCTCCTGGGGGGACTTCGGCTTCCAAGGTGAATCTCCAGAAGTCCCAGCGGCCGGACTCCTAAGGGCTCCTCCCGGGGGAGTACCGGTCTCCAGGGCAAAGATTCTTCTATCACCAGGGTTCGAGGTCAGCCATCCTTCCAGTAGGTACGGAGTCTTTGGTCGCATAAGACTTCACCCTAGTCCAGTATCTCAGCCTGCTCCGGGTCTCCAAACCGCCTCCTGGTTGGGACGCTTGCTGTGGGCCCTCACAGTACTCCATCTTCTGTCCCAACCGGCTCAAGGGTCCACGAGCGTAACATTTGAAGGCTTTTCGGCTTCAAGCACGGTTGGAAAATGGAAGCTGTCCTGGGCAAAATGGCAAGAGTCCCTCCTATTTCCCTTAGGATTTCCCTGAAACACCTGGGGATCCACTCATTGAGCTTGAACTCTCCAATTTATCTCCCTCCTTCTCTAGTGTACTTTGTGGCCACCCCCTTAGCTGTTTGCTCACTTCTTTCGGGTGTGGTACCATCTGGGTATCCTCTATTTCTTCATCCAATTTTTGAATTAGCAACAGAATACCTCATGCTAAGGAACACCTATGTGACTTGGAAAAAATCAAATCTTCAATCTTTTCTCTCTCTCTTTCTCTCTTTAGTAGGAAGAGTGGATAAAAACTTTGACAACAAAAATAACCAAAATAAGTAAACTGCTCAAAAAGAGAGATCATTAATCATTGAACATGAGTTGAAATCAATCTCTTTTCTAGGACATTTCATTGAAGATATTGGGCATGTTCCATGCAAACTTAAGGAAATTGGAAGGAAAAATCCTCCTCACTCAATTCCAAAATCAAAAATCCATACAGAAACTAGAGGTTACTCGCTTATATTCAAGCAGGAATAAATCACTGAAGCATCCTCCAGTAGAGGTGCTGTGGCAGATATGGTACATTGCTGTACTCTCCCCTGCCTGATCTACCTAGTAGACTACACTCCTTAGTAGGAATCTCAATGGAGCCCGATATTTCTGTGTCTCTTTTAATTAGAGACCATAATGTAAATGAACGCAGTCACTTTAAACTTCTCTTCTAAGACCTAAAATACAGACCATGCTCCCAATCCTGTGGCCGCTCTTTCTCCTCCTTCCCTTCCTGCACATCAGATATCCATGCACACCTTACATTTTAAAAAGGTGCACAGATAAGCACCATGTTGCTAACTCATCCAATTTCACACCATTTTACTTCACCTAAATGTTTATACATTCATTTTTCCGCATAGCAATAGATTTTCAAACTCATTGAGCATGGACACCTTGTGTTTAAAAATCCTCTTCTGTGTGGATTCACCAACAGTCATGCAACTGTTGCACTCGCTGTCATGGGACAGGCCCGCAAGCAGCTCTCTCACCTCCTACTGTTAGCCTCTCCCGGGCAACCTGGATGCCTGACGCTGCTGTTTGCTGGCGGTGTGCCGGCTCTGGCCTCTCCCTGCCTGTGCAGCTCTGCCACTCCTGCCCCGGTCTGTTTAAGTGGCTGGGAGCCGCCCCTGAGGTCTCCTTGTTGTGGCCGCAGTGCTGCTGCCATTTCCATCCCTGCACAGCAGGGGGAGCCGCCGCCAATGCTGCCTCCTCACGGCAGGAGTGCTGCCACAATTGCTTCCACATCTTCGCGGCATGGACGCCGCTGATGCTGCTGCCTCAGTCCTGCATCGTGCTCCTTAGGCATGCATGCACATGCCGCTACTCTTCTTTTAAAGGGCCAGTGGTGGGAAAAGCCCCGCAGCCCCATCAGATGATGTCATCACTCTGTTCCTTCACCAGCCCTATAAAAGGGCTCTGCTCCCACTCCGCGGGGCCTTTGCATCAGATCTTCACAGTTGCCTATGGTCTCTTCTCTGGTCAAGGTCCTCCATGGTCTTCTTGTGTCTAGATGGTTCTTTGTTTGATGTTCTTGATGTTTCTGGTCTTGTTCTTCATTGGAACTCCTTCATCGCCTGTCCATGTCCCTGATGTTTCATGTCCCTGATGTTCCTTGTTCCTGATGTTCCAGCCTCTGGCTCTTCGTCCTGCTTCCAGGTTTCCTTCTTATCCACCTTTCCTGGCATGCCACTGTCCTGGTCCGTGTAGGGCGCTTCGTGGCACAAGGCCTGTCTTCATATCTGCAGCACAAGTCTCCAGAATGCCCTTGCTTTTAACGCCGAGGTCTGTTCCTGATTCTTGAGTCTTGAATCCTGAGTGTTGAATCCTGAATCCTTGAGTCCTGTTCCTGGTCTTTGGAGTTCTTTGTTTCTGCTTCTGTCCATGCCCTAGACTCAAGCCAGAGCCTGCTCCACTCTGCGCGGGCCACGACCAGCCATGGGCGACTGTGTAGGGCTTGCCTTGATGCAGGTCTCTTCTGAATCTTCATCATGTTCCCAGCTTCAAGCCTTCATCTTCTCGTCTGGAGTCTGTTTTGCTTTCGGCTTGGTCCATGACCAGCCACGGGTGGCTGTGTGGGCGTGCCTCAGTGCAGTACTCACTCTGTACTAGTGCCTGAATCCTGAATCCTCGTATGAGTCTTCCAAGTTCCTTGATTCCTCATCTGAGTCTTCCAAGTTCTTCAGTTTCATGTCTCATCTTTTCCCTGGCCTCAGCCTTCGTCTGGCCTCATGCACCATCATTCTCAAGCAGCGGGTCCGGAAAGGCTACCGAGTGGCCAGAGGGCTACTTTTGAGACCAGCATTGCATTACTGGGTCTCACCTGTGCGTGTAGGTTCAGTGGAGGCCTGAGCCTGCCTTGTTCCTGTGCCTACGATGTTCCATATCTTGATCCTGGTCCCACCTTGTTCCATCTCCAGCTTGTGCTTGGACCCTCTCACCTCCGCCCTGAGCCACATCGTGTTCCAAGGGCTCACATCTCCCAGAGCAAGCGACCGCATCCCCGCGTTCGCAACAGCAACTTGCCATTTATGTTCCTTAAAATTTATCTGTTAATCATTTCCATTGTTATCTATTGCAAACTGTGACAATTATTTTATATGTCAACAATTTTGTATGCAAAGAAGCTAAACACCCCACACTTATTTATATATTTAGTTAATGACATTTATTAATCACTTTACTGATTAAAAATCACTCAAAACATGTATATGCTCTTATCACCAAGAATGATGATGGAAAAACACTAGATCTATGGTCTCTTAAATCTTCTACAACAGGGCTTCCCAAACCTTTAGCCAAGGTGACCCCATTTCAGCACTTGAAAATTCACCAGAAGAGAAAAAAAACAAATTAGTAGGAGTGCATTATCCCTCAATCACTCCACTTTCATTTTCCCTGTATTCCAGCTGATCTACCTTGTTCAACTTCTACCCTCTCAGAGGATCTGGTCTCTTAATTTTCTCCCCTCCAATGGACCCTCTTGCTTAACCTCTGTCCCTCCAGCTGATCCCATCTTAAATCCTGCCGTTCCTCACCTCCCCACCCCATTCTGTCTTTCATACCACTTAGTTGATCCTGTCATCCCCAAGCCCTTCTTATAACCCCTGACTGATACTCTATCAACTCTTCTCTTTCTCAACCCATCCCCCATTCACAACTCACTGTTATCCCCATCCCCTTTCAACTCCCAGGCTTGCCTCCTCCCCTTAATTCCTTCTCACACATTTTCCCTCCAGCATCTCTTACATCCTCCAATTGATCTCCCTCTCACCCTCTACAACCAGTTCCTCTCAAGCTGATCCAACCCTCCAACCCCTCCTGCAACTGATTCCTTCCTCCAAAGCACCCCTGCAGGCGAGGGTCAGTAGCACCATTTTCCTTTGGGCCCCAGACCAAAGTGGATGACAGCTGGTGAAAAGAGAGGGCAGGCTGATGACAGGGCATAATTTTTCTTTGGGATAGATTCAATGGTGGATGAGGGAATCTCCACTGGCCAATGCATACTCAGCCCTCCCTTCTCTTTTTAGTTAGACCCAAGTCCAACAGTAATCATCAAGTGGGAGAAACATTAGTAGTGGAAATCAACATGGGGCCTGAGAGTGAGTACAAAATCACAGACCCTGCAGTGGCCCCTATCTATCCTTGTGCAGGGCTTCATGTTACCACATAAAGAGAGAAAGCTGGAATATATGCCTCATCCTGACTTCCACTACTAATGCTGCAGCTAACACCTGAAGAGTGCAGCTGTTTGAGTAACTTGTGACCTCAGCTTAAGATTTTATGACCCCCATTTGGGGTCCTGACTCCTAGTTTGGGAAGTCCTGTTCTACAAGTCAACGAAGCCCAGCATTGTTGTCTGTCTACTATAAGAATGAGTTAGTGGACACATAACTGATATCTGATGGAATTATTTACTAAGAATGTGCATTTGTTTCCAAGGAATTTCAAAAAGGTGATAATAAGGGCAATTTGTTTCATTTGGGGACCCAAAAATGAATCAGAGGGTACCCCGAATGAAACAAACCTTTTCATTGCACTCATTTGAGAGGAATGCATTGGACCTAAGCCTAGGAATGAGGCCCAAAGCAGGGGCCATGGCCTACGCCCTAGCACGACATCAGGGCCTCAGCCTAGCCCTAGTCCTGAAGCCTTGCTTAGGGTATAGGCTGAGGCACAAAGTAGAAGCCATAGCCTAGGCCCAAGTGTTATGCTGGGGTCTTGGCCTAGGCAAGCTAGACATCGCCTGGGTCGAGATCCAACAAAAATCTTACCTGATCCATTGGGTATCCGATGGCAAGGCAGGGCCTCGACCTGGATCTAGACCCGATACCATGACCTGACCCAGAGGCTGGATCCTGACGCTGGGGCCTTGGCCCTGATCCAGGCCCAATGCCACAACCTGACCTAGAGAATGGTTCTTGTCACCTGTGCATTGGCCTAGGCTGGCACCCAGACCCAGAACTGATGTCACAAGATGACCTGGAGGCTGGGTTCTGACGCCTGGGTCTCAGTCTAGGCAGGAGCCTGGAACCAGGCTCAACCCCCTGACCCAGCCCAGAGGCCGGGTGCTGATGCTGGGCCCTCGGCCCAGACCGAGGCTCAATGCCACAACCTGACCTGGAGGCCTGGTCCCAATGCCTGGGCTTCGGCCTAAGCCAGCACCCTGGATGAGGCCTGATGCTGGGGCCTAGGCCAGAGCCCAGATCAAGGCCAGACGCCATGAATCGACCTGGAGGCTGGGTCCTGACACCTGGGGAGCCTAGGCCTCACAGCTACTCCTGCATCTTCCTCTTCTTTTCTTCTGATGCCATCCACTGGGGTTGCGCCGAAATTAACTAACTCTGGTGCATTCACCCCAGCAGATGGCACCACTATGATGTCTGGCCTGGGTTTGTGCCGAGGCTCCAGCATCGAGATTCAACCTCAGGTTCGGATCGCGGCGTTGGGCCTGGGTTGGGCTACGGGCTAGGCTGAGGACCAGGTGTCAGGACCCAGTCTCCAGGTAGGGTTGCCACATCAGGCCAGGCCAGGTGCCAGCCTAGACCAAGACCCAGGCTTCATGCTTGGGTCCAAACGAGGTATCGGTCTTGAGTAGGTCGAGGTCATGGTGACATACGGCTCCCTCAGCTTACGCAAGGCCGAGGCTTCAGCCTGGGCCTAGGCCTTTCTTGCGGATCCCCACCTGACTGGGTAAGTGGGGGATGGGGTGGATCCTGGCTCCAGCATTTTTCTGGGCAACCGGGCAGGAGACCCTGGGAGGCCTTCTTTTCTCAAGAATGAAATGAATCAAACAATCCATGAAATGAAATTCATGGGAAAAAGCCTCCCGAAAACAAAAACACATTTTTCCCCTGCACATCCTTATTATTGACAGAACATAAAATTTGAGACTGTTACATGTGTACTAACATATAAAAATCATTTTCAAAAATCATTTTTTTTGTGTTTATTACTAAAAGAAATCTGACAGGTATATGATTATATCTTATGTACCTATGTCAGCTATCTGGGTCTTATAGCACTTTCTATACCAGGGTTTGATGAATTCCAGTCTTTAAGAGACACACATAAGTCTATTTTGCATCATATCCAAAATGAATATTTATTTATTTAGATTTTTATATTCCACTTTTTGCACTTTTTTCAGCACTTCAAAGTGGATTACATTCAGGTACTGTAGGTACAAACATGCATAAGATACAAACATGCGTAAGATAGATTAGAATGCACTGCCATCATTACATGCAAATACATCTCATGTATATTCAATGTGGATATCCTGAAAACAAGACCCATTTGTGGATCTTGAGGATGGGAGTTGGCCACCCCTTATCTATATGATACCTTCAACAATATAAAGATTTTTACATAGTTGATGGTGTGATAGATTTTTGAACTTGTGATAGTAAGTGACAGACCTTTTTTTGAACATGTTTTTTATTATTATGTTGTACACCAGTACATTCAATTCTCACTTGCAGTATTTCATGGCCCAAGTATTTCAAGTATTTCATGGCCCAAGTATTTCAAGCTTTTGATACGGTTCCGCACAGGAGACTGGTGAATAAAACGAGAAGCTTAGGAGTTAGTGCCGAGTTGGTGACCTGGATTGCAAACTGGTTGACGGACAGAAGACAATGTGTGATGGTAAATGGATCTTTCTCTGAAGAGAGAGCGGTTTTAAGTGGTGTACCGCAAGGATCGGTGTTGGGACCGGTCCTGTTCAATATCTTTGTGAGCGACATTACGGACGGGATAGAAGGTAAGGTTTGTCATTTTGCGGACGACACTAAGATCTGCAACAGAGTGGACACGCCGGAAGGAGTGGAGAGAATGAGACGGGATTTAGGAACTGGAAGAGTGGTCGAAGATATGGCAGCTGAGATTCAATGCCAAGAAGTGCAGTCATGCATATGGGGAGTGGAAATCCGAATGAACTGTATTCGATGGGGGGGGGGGGGGGGGGGGGGGGGGAAGGCTGATGTGTACGGAGCAGGAGAGAGACCTTGGGGTTATAGTGTCTAATGATATGAAGTCTGTGAAACAATGCGACAAGGCGATAGCAAAAGCCAGAAGAATGCTGGGCTGCATAGAGAGAGGAATATCGAGTACGAAAAGGGAAGTGCAATATAGAAATTGTATCCACTCTCAGAACCGGTAT
The DNA here is from genome assembly GCF_901001135.1 of Rhinatrema bivittatum. NCBI lineage: Eukaryota > Metazoa > Chordata > Amphibia > Gymnophiona > Rhinatrematidae > Rhinatrema > Rhinatrema bivittatum. The sequence goes on along the minus strand of NC_042615.1, from coordinate 214,195,212 downwards.
TGTATTAGATACTATTTAGTTTTTGTGTTGGTTTGTAAACGTTTAATAGTTACATCAATATTTTAATTGTATGTTATACATTATTGGATGGTCCACAGTCTGTACAGCCTGTTTTCCATCAAAACTGTTATATGGAATTTATTTTATTTAATACCTATTAATAATGTCAATGTAAAGCTTGTTGCTAAGATATTGTTAAATGTAAACCGCGGTGATGTATTTTTTACGTACTGCGGTATATAAAAACCCTTAAATAAATAAATAAATAAATAAATAAATAAAATAAATAAATAAGTGATTATCCCCTTGTACAGGTCCTTGGTGAGGCCTCACCTGGAGTACTGTGTTCAGTTCTGGAGACCATATCTACAAAGAGACAGAGACAAGATTGAAGCGGTACAGAGAAGGGCGACCAGAAAGGTGGAGGGTCTTCATCGGATGTCATACGAGGAGAGATTGAAGAATCTAAATATGTACACCCTGGAGGAAAGGAGGAGCAGGGGTGATATAATTCAGACTTTCAGATACTTGAAAAACTTTAACGATCCAAAGACAATGACAAACCTTTTCCGTCAGAAAAAAATCAGCAGAACCAGAGGTCACGAGCTGAAGCTGCAAGGAGGAAGACTAAGAACCAATGTCAGGAAGTATTTCTTCATGGAGAGAGTGGTGGATGCCTGGAATGCCCTTCCAGAGGAAGTGGTGAAGTCCAAAACTGTGAAGGACTTCAAAGGGGCGTGGGATAAACACTGTGGATCCATCAGGTCTAGAGGACACGTATAAAGAGGAGGCAGCAAAACACTGCATGGAGTGGCAGTAGCCACAGAGGCATTCACGGAGCGGGATGCCAGTGGCCAGTGGTTGGTATTCCACCTTCACGGAGCGGAAGGATGGAGGGCTGCCATCTCCAAATTAAAAAAAAACCAAAACAAAAAAACAGGGGTGGGTTCATGGGCTATAGGTATTACCAATTATTAGGCTTATTCAATTACCAATTATTAGGCTTATTCAATATTTGTTGATAGTTAATGTGACCTTCAAGGCATAATTCACTTTCAATGCATATCCAGCATAGCTCTCTGCTTCAACAGCAGGGGAGAAGAAAAACTAATACTTCACGCATATCCAGTATATCCACGCATATCACGCATATCCAGCATATTTTACTCTCTGCTTCAACGGCAGAGAGCTATGCTGCCACTTACCCAACTAATCAAGCTTGATATTTTACTTGGGTGCAGCTCCATCACTGCTCTCTACATTAATAGTGGGGGTGAAAGGGAAATAGAACCTAAGGGGTAGATTTTAAAAGAGTGCGATCGCGTACTTTTGTTCGCGCAGCAGGTACAAACAAAAGTACACTGGATTTTATAAGATATGCGCATAGCCACGTGTATCTTATAAAATCCTGGATCGGCGCGCGCAAGGCTGCCGATTTTGGGCAGCCTGCGCGCGCCTGCGCGCAGCCTGCCTCCGTTCCCTCTGAGGCCGCTCCGAAATCGGAGCGGCCTCGGAGGGAACTTTCTTTCACCCTCCCCTCACCTTCCCCTCCTTTCCCCTACCTAACCCCCTCCCTTACCTTTGTCCCTTGATTTACGCCTGCTAGAAGCAGACGTAAATCTACGCGTGCCAGCGGACTGCTGGCGCGCCTTCATCCGACCCGGGGGCTGGTCCGGAGGCCTCGACCACGCCCCCGGGCCTGCGCCACGCCCCCGGTCCCACCCCCGAAATGCAGCGTCCTGCCCCCGAAACGCCGCATCATTTGGTCCCGCCCCCGACACGCCCCCTTTAAAAAACCCTGGGACTTACGTGCGTCCCGGGGCTCTGCGCGCGCTGGCGTGCGAGGGCCCTGCTCGCGTAAATCCGGGCGGATTTACGCGAGCAGGGCATTTAAAATCCGCCCGTAAGGTTACTAAAAGCTAAGAGAAACAGATAAGTATGAGAAAAAAAGTGTGAAGCTTGCTGGGCAGACTGGATGGGCCGATTGGTCTTCTTCTGCCGTCATTTCTATGTTTCTATGTAATTAGCAGTATTTGCGACCCTGATGAATATTAATACTGAGGTTCAAGAATTCCAAAATTGTTCATCAAAAATCTGGTCATACTTAATCACTGTCACTGATAAGCAATAACTCATGTACTGCAATTTCTGAAGTATAATGCACTGTTAATGGAAAAAAATCAATTAGCTCCACATTCTTTAGCTTTAATTAAAATGTAACAAAAAAAAGATGGATTGCTAACTCTTAAGCAGAGATTTGAAAAATCTGGGCTGCTTTCGTAGAACCATCACTCACTTTTATTTTCAGGGATGTATTTTAACAGGGGAATCGGGTCAGAGAGCATTTGGGATAATTTAATTTAGTATGGTTTTTTATGAATCATTTTTGCCACATAATTTATAGCATAGTATTGAAAAGACATTTCCAATGTCTCTCCTTTAACTGTGTCTACTGGTGTCTGCTTATCTGGCTAATTTAACTGGCAAATTTCACACTGATCACCGATATCACAGAAGTACTCTGACAGCTGCGGGCAAGCCAAAATACCCAGGAGCAGTAGTTAATTTAATATTTTTTATGACACTTTCATAGCACAAACAAAATATTTGGGATGTATTTCTGAGCATGAACATACAGGATTTATTTTTGCTTTGTTGGCTGGCTCCTGCATATGAACATTTTGATTTCTCAGTACAAACATGGCTGCTTTTTCTTAAGGGCAAAAGATATAACTGCCTTGGGAACCCTGAATTAACAGGAGGCCCATAACATAAGGGCCTTAATGCAATATCTAGAAAATAAATAGTGCAGAGGTGAATGCAATATCTGTCGAGCTCATTCAACTATCTGTCGAGCATGTTCAAATTATCAAATGCCAAGCATTTGCAAAATGGAAAAAAATCTAAGGGGGCCAATCCACAAAAGTTTGTCAGGGGCCTATAGTAGTTAAAGGAGCTCTGAGTACTAACTTGCAAGGAAGTTTGTTCCTATGTGATCTATTTTATTATAGAGTGCTGTGTTCGGCAAATAAAAAAGAAAATCCTTTGTAGCCTATGTTAAAAGAACACATGTTTTCAGTCCGTTATTTGAAATGATATACTGCTGTAAATGAGCTGCATCTGTCAAAGAAATAAAAGTTAACATAAGAAATTGCCATGCTGGGTCAGACCAAGGGTCCATCAAGCCCAGCATCCTGTTTCCAACAGAGGCCAAACCAGGCCACAAGAACCTGGCAATTACCCAAAACACAAGAAAAAAAACAAAAAATACAGTGATACCTTTCTATTGGACTAACATAGGAATATTTGAAGCTTAAGCTATATGGAAGTAAATGATTGGATGGATAGAAGAAGAGTATGCATGTACTAAATTGATAGAAGCACAGATTGTGGGGTATATGAAGACTACAGAAGTGAATGTCTAGTGTAATGCAGGGAATTGTTTTATAGTCATGGATGGAATTGATTTGTGTAAGCAGCTGTTACATAGATTGTGTGAAGGAGGGACTTTTGTTTTTTTTAAAAAGCCAGACATTGACATACTTGCAGGTTTCTGAGCTTTAGGTATGTTATGGATGAGTGTGAGGAAAGAGATGTGGAGACTGCTATGATAGTAGGAAAATATAATGGAATACTGGCGAAAGAAGGATAAAGGAAAGGCATTGAAAAATGGGCCGATATAAATTTTGGGGAAGGAGATGATTGTAGAAAAGAGTGGTAAGCATTGTGGAAAGGTAATGGTTTAGTTTTTATAAGCTTCAGAAATATGGAAGGAGATAAAAAAAAAAAGAAGTGAATAATAAAAGCCCTTACAGATAAAACTAAAAGTGAAACTTTCCTTTTCAGTAGTACCTGATGAAACAGGAAGAAGAGGACAAATTTAAAATTAAAGGGATAGTTTGAAAATTCTAAAGGTATTAATTTTAGATACGGTAATAGGCAAACTAGTTAGGCTGTATGTACAGTAGGTCTTTTTCTGCCACCATACTTCTGTGTTTCTAAAACAGAGACAAGGGTCAGTTAGAGGGAGAGTGGAATGATGACAGAACTAAAGGAGAGATATTTTAAGGATCAGAAAAATTAGGGGTAGATTTTAAAAGGTTGTGTGTGGGTGTAAATGTGTGAACGCTACCTGGCGTGTGCACATGTACCCCTGATTTTATAACTTGTGCGCACAGGCGCGCACAAGTTATAAAATCAGGGGTTGGCGCATGCAAGGGGGTGCACAATTTTGCACCTTGTGCGCACCGAGCCGTGCAGCCTTCCCCCATTCCCCCTAACCTGACCTTCCCACCCCTTCCCCTAACCTTTCCCCCCCTAGCCCTACTCTAACCGCCCCCCAAATTTTTTATTTTACCTTTCGGCCTGCCTCTGGGCAGGCACAAGTTGTGCGTACCAGCCAACTGCCGGCAGTCGATCCCCAGCACAGCATCAAATATGGCCGCTGTGCCAGGAGCCTGACCCCACCCCCACCCATGCCCCACCCCTCCCCTTTTTGCAAACCCCGGGACTTACACGCGTCCCGGGGCTTTACGTGTGCCGCCGAGCCTTTTTAAAATAGGCCCGGCATGCGCAGGACTGGTTACGCGCGTAAATCCAGAGGATTTACGCGCGTAACCTTTTTAAAATCCAGCCCTTAGTGAGCAGAAGTAACTAGATTATGGTTTGAGAGCTGCTAGAGGCAAGTTAAGGCCACTTATGCCTTTGAGTGATTTGTTTTTTGTAGGCTAGCCTAAGAGCAGAATAAAGAGTATTAATGAAGTATCTATTTTAGCTCTTCCTCCACATGTTGTCAATATCTTTTATCAGAAGAATAAATCCTTGGGTAGTTGTGAATAAAGGCTCATAGCCAGATCCCAGGCCTGGTTCATATTAAGTTGGAAGTACAAAGGAGCAAGAGGAAACTGTCGGGCCAAAAAATCCAAATTATTTTAACTAATATATGGAATTATATAATTTTATCTTCAAAGAAATCTACAGGTCAAAGCTTTCCAAACCTGTCTGTGATCCCTCCCAGCTAATTGGGCTTTCAGGATATCTACAATAAATATGCAGGAAATAAATGTGCATGCACTGGAGATCAAGTATATACAAATTTATTGCATGTATATTCTTTGTAGATATCTTAAAAACCCAACTATCTGGGAGGAGTCCCCAAGGCAGGTTTGGAAAGCTCTGACCTAAAGCTTTCTTTGAAAATTGTTGAAACACTATAGGAATCCAGAAATGAATGGTATAGTTCCTGATCCAAGAGTTTAAGGCAGGTCTTCCCAAACCTGTCAAATACACTGGGCTCTGTCAACTAGTTTTTTTTCCACAAAATATCTGTCTGTAGTAAGCTTCAAAATTGTACTTGCTTACAAGTAATCCAGTATTTCCTGCTCCCAAAAGGATTTATGTGAAATTCATAATCCTCTGTCATTTTCTAGTGTGAATTCAGAGGAAATATTATAAGGTTGAAGTGAATAATGATGTGTTAACAGTTCTCTAATTGTCATTTCACAACTTAGAAAACTAAAGCAAGAATACAAATTGATCACGTTAATCCCAATTTGTGACAGTTCAGCTAAATACACTGTCAGGCCATAGAAAGGTTTCGAAACCTATCCTGAAAAATACATTTGAAATAAACAAAATAAAGATGAATATCATAAGAACATAAGAAATTGCCATGCTGGGTCAGACCAAGGGTCCTTCAAGCCCAGCATCCTGTTTCCAACAGATGCCAAACCAGGCCACAAGAACCTGGAATTACCCAAACACTAAGAAGATCCCATGCTACTGATGCAATTAATAGCAGTGACTATTCCCTAAGTATAATTGATTAATAGCCATTAATGGACTTCTCCTCCAAGAACTTATCCAAACCTTTTTTGAACCCAGCTACTGTGGGGGAGGAGTTTGGCTTTCCAGGCAGCTGGCAAGCCACGTCATGGAAAGAAAAACTCCATTGCCATCTCTAACTGGTTTTTCCTTAACACCTACTCTTAGTATAAAGAAAATGTTTGACCGCAGCATATGAACAGCCCCCAGCTAACAGGAAGTCAGCAGGAAACATCTAGTGCAAGCTTTTCTGCAGCCCCAGAATAGCTCATGACCTACTTGCTTTTCACACCTAGATAGTTTAGAACAAATGACCAGCTAATGACCTCCCCCCTCCCTGCCTGAAGATTGACCGCTTGCACCTCTTTGCACCCACGTAGTAAAAGGTCAGCATAAACATTTCTGTGGAAATATTGTAGCAGTAAATATGTGACGTATGTATCCGATGCAATGCTATGTAAAAGATTTTACAATAAAAAGGGGGCTGCCCAAAATGCTGGGAGCACGCTTCACCCTGAAGACCGTCTGAGGTGTTTTCATTGCGACATGCTACACTAATTGCACTAACCACATCCTCTGGCAACATATTCCAAGGCTTTATTGTGCGTTGAGTGAAAAAGAATTTTCTCTGATTAGTCTTAAATGTGCTACTTGCTAACTTCATGGAATGCCCCCTAGTCCTTCTATTACTCAAAAGTGTAAATAACCGATTCACATCTACTCGTTCAAGACCTCTCATGATCTTAAAGACCTCTATCATATTCCTCCTCAGCTGTCTCTTCTCCAAGCTGAACAGCCCCAACCTCTTCAGCCTTTCCTCATAGGGGGAGCTGTTCCATCCCCTTTATCATTTTGGTTGCCCTTCTCTGTAACTTCTCCATCGCAACTATATCTTTTTTGAGATGCGGCGACCAGAATTGTACACAGTACTCCAGGTGTGGTCTCACCATGGAGCGATATAGAGACATTATGACATTTTCCGTTTTATTAACCATTCCCATCCTAATAATTCCTAACATTCTGTTTGCTTTTTTGACTGATGCAGCACATTGAGCCGACGATTTTAAAGTATTATCCACTATAATGCCTAGATCTTTTTCCTGGGTGGTAGCTCCTAATATGGAACCTAACATCGTGTAATTACAGCAAGGGTTATTTTTCCCTATATGCATCACCTTGCACTTCTCTACATTAAATTTCATCTGCCATTTGGATGACCAATCTTCCAGTCTTACAAGGTCCTCCTATAATGTATTACAATCCGCTTGTGATTTAACTATTCTAAATAATTTTGTATCATCCGCAAATTTGATAACCTCACTCATCGTATTCCTTTCCAGATCATTTATATTTATATTGAAAAGCACCGGTCCAAGTACAGGTCCCTGAGGCACTCCACTGTTTACCCTTTCCCACTGAGAAAATTGATCTGTTGTCTCTTTTCATTTACAGTGTAATAGCTAATAACCAATATTTTAAGATCAACAAAATAAGTTAAAAAAAGAGAACTGCAAAAGAAAAAGAGACAGTTCCCAGCCTCTTAAAATAAGAGTTAGTTGCTCCATCAGCACTATGATGCTGATGGCTAGGGAAATTCCTGTGCACTCTCCATTGCTCAAATTGTTTTCATTCACTTTTCTTCCAGAAAAGGTAATTTTAACAAAACAATATAAATAAATAAGATATGCCATCCTCAAGGATCAACAAAAAACATTTTCAACCAAAATATCAGGAACGTATATATCTTTATATAGAGACCCCACTGGGATCTCCATTGGAGAATCTAGCCTAGTACTTAGGATCAAACATTGTAGGTTAGAGACATACATGGGAACTCTCTGGATTTGGCTTGGTGACTCTGGAATTCTAAATGAATTGCCATGCCTCTGGGTAAACAGTGGAAAAGTCTGGGTGCTAGCCTGATAAGCCTGCTGCTGAAGTGGCCAGTATGGGCTCCAAAAGAAGTAGTCACCTAGGCCCACATGGGCAGGAAGAAGCAACATCCGCCATAAGGTCTGAAGAAGCAGCAGTGGCAGCACTGTCCTTTAGGGATGTGAATCGTTTTAGGACGATTAAAATTATCGTCCGATAATTTTATTTTTGTCTTAAACCGTTATGGAACACAATACAATACAGATTCTAACGATTTATCGTTATAAATCGTTAGAATCGTGAGCCGGCACACTAAAACCCCCTAAAACCCACCCCCGACCCTTTAAATTAAATCCCCCACCCTCCCGAACCCCCCCCCAATAACTTAAATAACCTGCGGGTCCAGCGGCGGTCCGGAACGGCAGCGGTCCGGAACGGGCTCCTGCTCCTGAATCTTGTCGTCTTCAGCCGGCGCCATTTTCCAAAATGGCGCCGAAAAATGGCGGCGGCCATAGACGAAAAAGATTGGACGGCAGGAGGTCCTTCCGGACCCCCGCTGGACTTTTGGCAAGTCTCGTGGGGGTCAGGAGGCCCCCCACAAGCTGGCCAAAAGTTCCTGGAGGTCCAGCGGGGGTCAGGGAGCGATTTCCCGCCACGAATCGTTTTCGTACGGAAAATGGCGCCGGCCATACGCGTATGGCTGGCGCCATTTTCCGTACGGAAAATGGCGCCGGCAGGAGATCGACTGCAGGAGGGTCGTTCAGCGAGGGTTCCGGTGCCTCGCTGAACGACCTCCTGCAGTCGATCTCCTGCCGGCGCCATTTTCCGTACGAAAACGATTCGCGGCGGGAAATCGCTCCCTGACCCCCGCTGGACCTCCAGGAACTTTTGGCCAGCTTGTGGGGGGCCTCCTGACCCCCACGAGACTTGCCAAAAGTCCAGCGGGGGTCCGGAAGGACCTCCTGCCGTCCAATCTTTTTCGTCTATGGCCGCCGCCATTTTTCGGCGCCATTTTGGAAAATGGCGCCGGCTGAAGACGACAAGATTCAGGAGCAGGAGCCCGTTCCGGACCGCTGCCGTTCCGGACCGCCGCTGGACCCGCAGGTTATTTAAGTTATTTGAGGGGGGTTCGGGAGGGTGGGGGATTTAATTTAAAGGGTCGGGGGTGGGTTTTAGGGGGTTTTAATGTGCCGGTTTTTCGATTTTTCGATTTAACGATTTTTAATGATTTTTAACGATTTTTCACGATATTTTACCCCCCCAAACGGCAACAATACGATTCCCTCCCCCTCCCAGCCGAAATCGATCGTTAAGATGATCGAGGACACGATTCACATCCCTACTGTCCTTCATGTCCGGAAGAAAAAGCAGGAGTCCCATCAGCTGTGCAGGCCTAAAGGAGGAGACTGCTATCACTGGTGTGTTTGACCTGGGCAGGCGGAATGGAGGAGACAGAATGCCTGGAAGGAGAGAAAAGAGGGGAGGATGCTGGGAAGAATGGAGGAGACAGAATGCCTGGGAGGAGAGAGAAAAGGGGAGTATGCTGGGAGGAAGGGGAAGACAGAATGCCTGGAGGGAGAGGGATGGGGTAGGGGAAGAGAGTGCCTGCAGGGGAGAAGAAAGGGGAAAGAAAGGATGATGGAAGAAGGGGGATAATGTTGAGAGGGGTGATAGAGAGGAAAAGAAAGAAAGATGGGAAAGGGGCAGAGAATTGGTGGGAGAGGGCACCATTTGCCCTAGAGCCAGCTCTGCTGGGGAAGCTAGAGTTCAAATCCTACTGACAATCCTTCTGACTTTGGGCAAGTCACTTTACCCTCCATTGTCTCAGGTACAACTTAGGGGTGCCATTTAATGAAGGCCGCCTCCCATTTTGTGTTTATGGGAAAAATGCATAGTGAATAGGACCCTTTAACTGCAAGCCCTCTGAGAATAGGGAAATACCTGTGGTACCTGAATGGCTGATCAGTCATGAAAGGTGGAATATAAATTGGAAAGCAGGAATGGCAGGGTTTGTCAGCACCCCATGCCAAACTTTATCTAGCACTCCATACTTTACCTATTTGAAGGGATGGCAGGAGGCTGTAGGAACTCCCTGACAAACTTTGTCTATGCCGTTGGAGCCCCCACGCTATTTTTCACTCAGTCGAGTGACAGGGAAAATCTGGTTATCCTAAGCAGATTTAGGTCATCTGAGCGGTTTAATCCATTTGAAAATTGACCTCTAAGCAAAACAAAAGAGGCAAGAAGACACCACAAAATATGTCAAAACAGAGGGGAAAGGAGTGGTGTCAGAGGGAATGTAGAAGGACCTGAATAACATTTTTCTATTTGGTGTAAAATAGACCTTTTTATGATAATTTCTATTTGGGAAAACATTAATATCTTCTGTAATTCACTCAATGAAGGCCAAGAGCTGTGCACGCAATTTTAAGTGGACGCACACCTATGCGTGCAAATGCCACTTCCAGCGTGTAAGTGGGGGGATTTTAATAGACGCGCGCCGGCGCCTTTACCAGTTTTCCCAGTTCATTCCCATTTCCCCCAGGTAAGGGATAGGACTTCCAAACCCCACTAGTTTAATAGCCTCCCTTCTCCCCTGTTAGCCCCGACCTTTAAAATCCTACTCATCTACCTAAAATTGTTTGTTTTACAACTTACACGTCATCCATAGCAGAAGTAAAGTTCCGCGGCTGGGGATCCCCGCGCGCGCCTGAGAGTGTAAGTATTTGCATGTTAATTTCAATGTGAAATCCAGGAACGCCCAAGTCCCTGCCCCTGCTTTGGAACTTTTCATTTGTATGCATAGCGACACGTACATGTATACACCGTTGGCTTTTAAAATCTGCTCAGCATGCACCGGCCCAACTTGTGCGCATGTCTCCCAGTTTAGGCGTGCTTCGGGGTCTTAAAATTCACCTTTTAGTATGATCCAAATATTTTATGTGCCTGCATACAGCCGAGTTGAGCGAGTCAAAACATTTGACGTGACAGATGAGTCAGTCTGACCGAAGGCTTTTGGCCTGACTCTGTGAGTCAAAGATAAGCAAGTGACTCAATACTTAAAATATATTCCAATAAAAACTAAAATAATGAGTTTTGCAATGTTTAGTAATTATACCGCTTGTTCTGATTTATCCTGTGACTATTTTTCTTTGATCTTTGACAATATACAATCACAACCTGTGATCCAGAAATACAATAATACAGAATTCTGTGATGCCTTTCATTAACTTCCACTCAGTGGAGTGCATTGCTCCGGTTGTATTTCACATCACAGTCATTCATAGCGGGTAAACATGAAATGTCTCAGTGGGACGGGCACAGGTTTAATGTCTTTCCTCTACATAGAGTTATAAGAAAGCTAGTACTATTTTTGTTGAGAAATCAGAGCTGTACCATCATGCACACAAAACAACAAGGACTGATTTAAGGTGTCCTACGTGATATGGAGTCATCTGTTTACCCTATATCAGAGTTCCAAGGAAGGCGCTCCCCGAAAACTTTCAGTACCAAAGCCAAATTATTCGAAATGTATTATCAAAATCATTTATAAATTCAAATTGGTAGTCGACTAGGTCCATATGCCAAATATCAATCAATTCTAAACCTAAAAATAATATTAATGATGTAATTTTATGTTTAAATTGTATATATCTCTTTGGGCGATTTTTAATCTAGAAAGTGATTTATACATGTTATTAAATAAATTAATAAATTACACTGCAGTTCAATTCGCAGACTATCCTATGTTATCTATCAGTGGTTTCATCTTTCATGTTATTATCCAGATCAACTTGCTAGCATTCTGAACTGCAAATGCAGTCATTCAGGTTCAGCTGGAATCCACATTATTGGAAAGTGTCAAACATCGCTGCCTCAATCCTGTTCCCACAGCAAAAAGGGACACTGTTCCAGTCACAGTACATTCACAATCCTGACATTGTTCTATCCTCATACCATTCAATATGTGAACAAAAATGATAGTTTTGTAAAATCAAAAAAGCAGCAATCTCATGAAAGAACGGAAGCAAACTTAGGTGATTAGTATCACATATATGCTATGAAGCCCAAAATGCAGTAGCACACTGCATGGTGGTTTTCCTTTTATCTGAAGACCTATTATCCAAAAAGTCCAAATATCTAGAAAAAAGTGTGATCCCCGAATGTTGTTCCATTATCCAGAAAAATGTCTATGACCCAGAATTTGTGCATCATGCCTAAGCCCCATCCTGTCTTCCTCGCAGTATTGTTTCTCTTCTCCTTCCTGCATTTCTAGCATCACCATTATCATTTATTTTTTCCACAATTTTTCAGTCATATGAGCTCAAAGTATGTTACAACAAATAAACACAATATAATAAGCACATTAATTAACCAATATCAACAGACTGGTAAGCAAGAGAATTTGCAAATCAAAAACAGGCTTACAAAACCAACAAACAAACAGGAAAAAGGCTAGTAAGGCAGAAATATTGCATATGAAGGTAAAAAAAGAGCACAAAGTCAGCCAACAACATTTTAGCCATAGGAACAAGCCAAGCTTGAGAGAAGTGGGGATACTCTCCTGTCCCAATCTTCAGTTCTGGAGCTTTAGATGGGGAAGGTGGGAGGGAGGAAGGGAGGAAGGGAGGAGATACATCAGGCATTGAAGCACCTTTGGCTGTATTCAGGGGTGAAGGGAGGAGGGTGAAGGGTCAGGACATTAGGACTGGGAACCCCATCAGCTATAGTCAAGGTGAGTGAGAGGATACTGGGGCAATAGAAGCCCCTTTTTCAGCACTTCAGAGGCAGGGGATGTTGGATCCCACTGGTCTTGCATTCCTTCTTGGTGACTTGAGGATGAGCATAAGGCCTCAGGAACCCTTCTTAATCACTTGTGGGAGATGGGACAGCCATCTCAGCAGGTGCAGTAGCTTGCTGAGGCAGCCAACAAGACTTAAGTATACCTTAAGGGGGTATGTTACTTTTCAAGGTCATGGCAGTTTAAAACAATTTGTTCTAACCTCTCTGGATATTAAGCAACTGATTAATATTCACTTTATGTTGGAAATTTTAGTGTTAACAGCAACAAATGTGTTAATAATGTTTTAATGCATGCTAAGCACCTGCATTAACTAATGCAGACATTTAACACACATTAACACACTTTAGTAAAAAGGGCGCTTAAATAGATAACAGGTCCCTGAAAATGTGTTTGTTATTGACAGCAGGAGGGGCAAAAGAAAACTGAAATTCCCTCTCACTCTTAGAGGTAGTTCCTCCACATCTGGGTTATGGCAAATGATCAACATAATATAGGGAAACTTGTAGTGCCACTGTCCTAGCTCTTTTTGATGATAGGAAAACAATTGAAGGACAAGGGGCATTCATATGAAGCTGTATGAGGTGGCTCTGAGACAGTGGTAGAAACTTGGAATATCCTATCAGCAAAGTTGGTGAACATCAATATGGTGACAGAATTTATGATACAGAGTGCAAGCGGTAAGAACAGGGTGAAAGTTTGGGTAATAGATATTGGGTGGGGGTAGAAGGGAGGGCCTGGGAATTGGTTTAAGTATAGGAACTTTATGCTCATCCATCCAGAATGGCAGAGGACTAAAGAGGGAAGACAACAAACCTGATTTGAATAGGGAGCGATATCCTGCTAAGCCTGGGTGGCAAACAGCGGAACCAGATCCTTATCTAAAGCAACTGGGAACAGCTGGGCATACAGAGCGAGTCACTTGGTCCTTATCTGCTGTCATCTGTAATGCTCAGCACTTTTTATATTTATAGAACTATATCATTCACAAGAGAAATAAAAGGCTATTAACGTGATGTTTTTTCATCATATCTTAGATCAACTGAAAGTTGTATTAGGGATCTGCCAGGTACTGATGACTTGGAGTGGCTATGGCAGGATATGGGATGCTGAGCGCCATGGACCTTGGTCTGACCTAGCATGGCATTTATGTTCTTTTTTTTTTTTTTTTTTTTTTTTTTTAAATGCATGTTTGCCTATTCTGCTCAGTAGCAAACAGGTATTCTTCTTTTGGCCAGGTTCCAGTACAGGGTGCTGGCAGAAGAGTGATGGGAGAGAGAAGACATTTATCACCCAGACCTGACAGGCATTGTGTGCAGGATAAGAAAATCAGAGGGCAAGCTGCCATTTAACTGGAAGGCTAAAGCTCTCTTTACAAATACGTAGGGCTTGACACATTAACTAAAAAAGGATTAGCTTTCTGGCTGAAATCCTCTTAATTGCATTCACTTGCCAAGGGAATTTGAAAAGTCATATTTGCCTTGCAAGAACTGATATCTTTACTTCACTGCTCTCCAGTCACTCCCACTGTAATAATGTTGTTGTTTTTTTCTAGGTAGGTATATTTCTCTTTGTTTATCCTATCCATACAAAATCACAGAAAGGTTTACAATAATTCAGAACTTGGAACATGAAGCATGAAAATCACCCCAAACTTTTATGTATCCAGTCAATATTCCAAACACTGCCAAGAGCACAGAGGTTAAAACGGACATCACTGAATATCAAGCAGACGTGATGTAGAAATCTGGGACCTAGATAACATAGATATTTCAGTAGGCCATCATAGGTTTGATCATCATACAAATGAAGAAGTAAGCCACAGAAGGAGGACTGACAAATAAAATAAACAGAAGCCAAGTGCTACCTCTTTCCCAAGTAATCCAGGCATGATATACATGAGTAAGTCGCATACATAGCAAAAACAACATACACTGCAGTCCATCACCTCCCTGAGGCATAGCGACAGTGTTCAGAGACAGGGACGCTCCATTTTTAAATATGGTTCAAGCTGGTTCCTGGGTTAGTAGCAGAATAGCAGTAGATCAGGACTTCAGGGATGAAACACTTTGCAGGTTGCAATTCCATAAGGACAATTTTCAATATGGAGTTCTTTAATCAACATATCTAAATATTTCCTAAGCGGTTCTAAGTTAAGATCATCATCATTCAGGGAAAGGATCTAAGTGCCATCGTTGATAATACGTTGAAATCTTCTGTTCAGAGTGCAGCAGCAGCCAAGAAAGCAGATAGACTGCTAGGCATTATTATGAAAGGAATGGAGAACAAAACAGAGAATATCATAATTCCTCTGTATCGCACCTGGGTGCGACCACATCTTGAGTACTGTGTGCAATTCTGATCCCCACATCTCAAAAAAGATATAGCAGTATTAGAAAAGGTACAGAGAAGAGCGACCAAAGTGATAAAGAGGATTAATGATTCCCCTATGAGGAAAGGCTAAAGAGGTTAGGACTCTTCAGCTTGGAGAAGAGATGGCTGAGGGGAGATATAGAGGTCTATAAAATAATGAGTGGAGTTGAACAAGTAAATGTGAATTGGTTTTTTACTCTTTCAAAAAGTACAAAGACTATGGGACATACAATGAAGTTACTAAGTTGTACATTATAACTAATAAGAGAAAATATATTTTTACTCAATGCATAATTAAGCTATGGAATTCATTGTCAGAGGATGTGGTGAACGCGGTTAGTGTAGCTGGGTTTAAAAAGGTTTTGGACAAGTTCCCGGAGGAAATGTCCACAAACTATTATTAAGGTGGAATTACAGAAATCCACTGAATCTATCTACCCTTTGGGATCCTGCCAGGTACTTGTGACCTACATTGGCCACTGTTGGAAACAGGATACTAGGCTTGATGGACCTTTTGTCTGACCCAGTATGGCAATCTTATGTACTAGATTGTATTCCCCCCTCAAAAAAATAAAAATAATAATGCTGTTTTTACTGCAAAATAAATGTTGCGTCAAATATATAAAAATGTAGTGCCCTCTTACCTGGCTCTATGTGCCTATCACAGAGGAATAGCTAGGATAATGATAGATAATGCTGAGGCAACAAGGAAGACATGGTTGCCAGTGGTTACTGATGCAGAGATTGCTTGTGACAACAGTAACATGGCAGCTCCCCCGCCTTGACACTGCACCATGTGACAGAACTCTGGTGCAGGACACTTGACTCTAGGAGTCAATGGGGCCGAGCGCACTGTATAACCCGCAGTCGGACACGGGATAAATAGGCGCTAATCCGCCCCCTAATGCAATAGGGGGATTAGCGCCTATTTAACGCGCGTCTGACGTGGAGTGAATGAAATAGCGCTAATCACATGCAAATGCATGTGAATGAGGCTATTACTCATTCACTCTGCATACAAAAAGATAACTCAGCAGCCATTTTCATTACTGGCAGCTACGCAGGTTATGAAAACCGAGGCCGAGTTTACCGGCATCGGTCTTCATAACCGGCAGCCGCGGCAGGTCACGTTAGCAAGGAGGCACTAAGGTCGCACAAGCGACCCTAGCGCCTCCTTCCTAGCGCAACCCCTTAATTTACCTATTGCATGGCGCCCCCCCTTGCGGGCGCCATGCGTGTGTTAACAAAGCGGGCGCTGAAAAGTCTGCACCCGCTTTCCGCGAACATTATTGCATCGGCCCCAATGTAAGGAAGAGGAATTTTCTGAAACAGCCCAGGGTCTCTGGGAGGAAGTGAGTTAGAGAGAGAGAGAGACTCACACACTATGTAAGCAGAGTTGAAGCTTAAAAGTTTAAAGAAAACAGGCTGCCTCTGTCTATACTGGAGAGATGCACTAATCTCTGCAGGCATCTGCATAGTGAGTTCCTGCTGAGTTTGAGCAGTTAAAGCAGAGCAGACAGTCTGTGTAAGCAGAGCTGAGGAAAACAATCATTGGGTTCCTGAGAGCTGTGCTGAAACTGTTTTTGCTACATCTCCAGACAGATGAGCTGAATAAAGACTCCAGGCAATGCTGCATGGGAATAGACTCTGGCACAGATACAGGGGAATAGACTCTGGCAGAACTTTGTGAACTGCTGCCTCTTTTTTGTCACATTCCTTTAAATTTAAAAGGAAGTCATTTATCTGCATCACCTGTAAACATTTGGATTACAAGTAGAACTAGTTCTAAGCTGTTTAAACACTGACCTTTTTGAATTCCCAGACCCATCACAGTTCACCGAGTGAAGGGACACCTACTTTTACTCATACCCCATCCATTGTTATTGTTGCTTTTTCCGGCCGCGGCAGGCCCGCGACCGGCTCTACTCACCCCTGACTCCTGGGTCCCGAACCTGGCCCTTCTTCTTTGGCAGCGGTAGGCAGTTGCCTACACGCTCGCGCTCCTGCTATTCTCCCAGGTTCCTGTGGTCCAAGTCGGGTCTCCCCACATGTGTCTAGGGGGAGACACTGCCATCACCTAATTCCAGTCTGTTCGCCTTAGGCGCGCACGCGCACGCTCTTCGCTCAGTTTAAAGGGACTGCAGCGGGAAACCTTCATGCAGCCCCGGATGATGACGTCTCCAGGTCTTACTATTTAAGACAGGCTCGCCATTTGGTCCTTGCCTTGGCAACAGGTCTCCACGCTTCCTGTCATGTGCTTAGTTGCTGCTCGTTCTTGTTCCTGTTCCTGCCCTAGTTCCAGTCTTGTGTTCCTGTTCCAGTCTTTGTGCTCAGGTTCCAGCTTCTTGTTTCCTGACTTCCCTTTGGATGGATTCCTTGGCTTTGACCTTTGCTTGGACATGACCTTGTCTCCAGCCACCTGCCCTGATTCCAGCTAGAACCTGACCCTGTCTCTAGCTGACTACTTTGGACTTGGCCTTTCTTAGGCTCTTGCCTACTTACAAGTCCAGACTTAATGTGTTCCTGATCCCTAGCCCGCTTTAGCCTGTCTGGGCTTCTGGAACCTGGCTCTGTCTTTAGCCCAGCTCCATTGGACACTGCATCTCCGCTGTTTCCTGCCTCCTTGCCTTGGACACTCTCCTCGGGATTAACCACGCAGATGCCTGCCTAAGACCAGCCAGCCTTGGTACCCAAGGGCTCAGCCTGCGGAGAATGAAGGCTGGTATTGGCGAAGCTCCAGTTGGCCTCCGCGCTTCCCGTTCTGCTCCACCTCCCGATGGTGGGGACCTGTGGGGGCTTTCCCACGGGTAGCACTAACTCCACCTCAGGCTTATGGTCCACCTCCGCAACAGTTATTTAACCTAAGTGAAGCATGTTACTCTAAAACTGTTCAACTATCTACAAATGTTAGTATGTGTATATGTGTTTAACACTTTTTTATGCACAGCTTCTAATGCAGTTGAACTCTTGTAATAATAAAAGCAATGTTGTATTATTTCAGTGTAATTGCTGGTTTACAGGACAGTTTCCCACTGAAGCCTATTCATAGAGGAGGAATCCGTTATTACACAGGCCACACCCCTGGAATGGGCTATAGAAGTATTTTTTCTCTCTCTCTAATTCCTATCCATTTCTATTGTGATGAGGAGGCAGAGTCCTCATTCAGGTCTTTCAGGAAATAAAGAGACAAAGCATGAAAATCACTCAAAAAGAAAGGTAGTTCTTGAAAAGGCACCTAGGAAAAGATGGCCCAAGCTCTGGACTACCCTTCCCCTGAGGTCTAGGGGGGTAGAGAGGGAACACTTGATGGAAAGTTTGGAGGTGGGGAAACAGATCCCAGGTACATTTAACAAGCTTAATGGTCACTAAGAGGTGCAGAGGGATTGGCCTTGGGTGGAACAGAGAAAGAAATAGGGCAGAGAGCTGGAGTTGAAGCTAAACTACCTCAGAAGGAAATTATGGAAAGTGAACTGTGAAAAGTTCCTCCTGAGCTTGAAGTGAAGGATATGGAATATATCAAGGGCCTTACAGCTCTAAGGGATTAAACAGGAGAGCTGTTCTGTATAATTCAGCTTTTAAACAAGGTAAACTCTGGTCACATAAGAACACAACATAAGAACATAACAAATGCCATACTGGGTCAGACCAAGGGTCCATCAAGCCCAGTATCCTGTTTCCAACAGTGGCCAATCCAAGTCACCAATGTGGGTGGTTGGTAGCAGCGGTTACTGTTGTGCTACTGTGGGTGGTGGTGGTTACTAGCAGACTGCCCAGTTTGAAATACTGCTGGAAACACAACTATATTAATATAATAGAAGAAAGGAGCTTGGTGCTGTTCTAGCAATACTGGAAGTGTACATTGAACCTT
Organism: Rhinatrema bivittatum; assembly: GCF_901001135.1. Classification (NCBI taxonomy): domain Eukaryota; kingdom Metazoa; phylum Chordata; class Amphibia; order Gymnophiona; family Rhinatrematidae; genus Rhinatrema; species Rhinatrema bivittatum. The sequence continues at coordinate 214,176,475 of NC_042615.1, read as the reverse complement.
TTCAATAAACTCTATTTATCATAGAGAGTACACCTGAGGGTTTGGTGATAGAGAAGAAAAGTGTTGCACTTCAATTTTTTTTTTTTTAAGCATTTTTTTATATACCGAGGTATAGCAGAGTTGCCTTCACTCCGGTTTACATACAAAAAACAACATGTTACATTGAACGATGTATGAAGTTTAAAATTTAAAATTTAGTTATACTGAATTGAGTAAAGGGCTTGGAATGGTGTTTTCCCTATTAACTAATCTAGCCAGAGCTACTATTCTAGCCAGAGATTCATCTCTGGCTAGATTAGTAGCTCATTTAAAACAAATTGAAGAAAATTCTCTTTTACTCAGCGCATAGTTAGATTCTGGAATTCATTTTCAGAGGATGCGGGTACAGCAGATAGTGTAACTGGGTTTAAGAAAGGTTTGGATACGTTCCTAGGGGAAAAATCCATAAACTGCTATTAATTAATAAGCAGTACTAGCTTGAAATTTATTTAATATTTGGGTACTTGCCAAGTACTTGTGACTTGGATTGGTTGGAGACAGGATGCTGGACTTGATGGATCCTTGGTCTGATCCAGTATGGCATATCTTCTCTTATGCAGCGATGAAAAATGAAAAAGATCGTTGTGTAAAAGGCAAACCAAGCAGAACAGCAAAAAAGTGCAACAGATTCTTTGGTACAAATCTCCTGATGAAGAATTTCTTCAGAACATCAATGTCAGGACTTGCAGCTTTGTAAAAGATCTGCATAAGTTAAGAGATATCTCTGGGAGAAGTTAAGTATGTCGTTATAACTGACACTGAGGGCATCAACTTTAAAATATATTGAAAACTTTTGTTGACACATAAAGATTTTGTTTCATCATGGTTTGTTAAAAAGCCAAAAGACTGGCTTATGATGACATGAGGTGGAATTCTTTACTCTAAAAATTCTTTTGGTGACGCTCCAGGTATGATGCCTTCTAAATTTTAAAAGAAGTTACTGTTAAAAATAATTAGTGGTTTATATACCTGTGTTATTTTTATCTAAAAGAAAAAATAACAGCTAGGACAACATAGCTTCACTGGGTTTTGGCCATCCTCTTTGGCCAGAGATTCTCTGCATGACTTTTCTACTGAATTGCTACTTTATCGCCACAAAAAGAAAATGATGATGCAACATATTGCTTTGATACCCTTATATGATAATGTGGTTGCCATGGGCATTGGGCAATGGGCATTGTTCTTTATTTTTATTTTTAAAGACGTTCAAGTCTGATTGGCTGAATTGCCTTTTGTATCTTCTATGGGCTACCATGGAAACCATTGGGCGTGAGCTGAAAGGTTAATTACAGTCATGTTAATAAATGAAGTGCTCCAGAGATCTAAAGCCAAATAGTGACTAATCCAATCTACTTGCAGCTCAGGTAAAGAGAGAAGGAGAGAACAATAATTTAATAAAAGCTAGGATTTTATAAGCTTATAACCCTTCTTTCCTAAAGCAAGGAAGACGTATTACAAAGTAATAAATTAAATGTTTTTTCTTTCTCAGACCTATTTACCAACTGAATGGGATTATGTACCAGGCCTACGTACAAATACAGGTACATAACACATTTCTAATGAAAGGATTTTCTCTCATGGTTATGAGTTTTGTTTTGCTTTTCTAGAGACAATCATGGATCATTCTGTATAGCGAAAGTCAGTATTACAGGGTCTGCTACTCCAACAACTAGTGAATATTTTAAAAGTATGCAATCTACAGTATTCTGAGATTACAAAAGCTTGGAAATCAGTTCTGCTTTAATTTTCACAACAGAGACATCAGAGATCTTGGTATCAATTACATTTTGGGTTTCAGAAGTCTATTCAAAATCCATGCTTATAATTGTGAAAGTATTTATACTTTTGATATCAAACTAATAGTACAGCAGTCCAATTTTATCTATCTATTTATTTATTTAATTAACAGTTTTTATATACCGCACAATAAGGCATATATCTGCCCGTCTAGGCGGTTTACAAGAGTACAATCATATTACCATGACAAGACGACAGTTAAAATATGATTACAATACGTTGTGGATACATTAGAATTTAATCCTATTAGTGATACAATCGTAGTGGTATATAGTTGCGGTTATTATGTATTATAAACACTATTCAACAAGTAGGTTTTTGGTATTTTCTTAAAATCTTTGGAATTTGCTGTCAATTGAATTTGTTCGGGAAGAGAGTTCCATAAAGTTGGAAAATTTTATTTTTGAAGAAAATGAATCTCTGTTTTTTGAAAATTGCCTATCCTTTCAGTTTTGTAGATTTGTGCACCTCATTTTGGGGAAAAAATGATTTCAACAGAGCTAATGGAGAGTTTCAAACAAAATGAATGACAATGAATTAAAAATAATCTGTAGGGCATTTTCAAAAGTGGACGAATCAATGAAAATGAAATGGAAAGACACTATCAAAATGAGCCTTTTGGTACAACCCAAGGTTTAAAATAAACAATTCTTGCATTTAATTGACTTGAGTGGCAAAGATAGGATATATTTATTTATTTGATTAACAATGTTTATTCAGGTGTTAAAAAGAAAAAGAGCTCATGATGATTTAAATGGCTTCATTTGAGACATTGGATCTTAGCAGGAATGATTGATTTTCATCCACTGAATGATGTATTAGCAATTTTTGAAACTTATGATCGATGTTTGAATCCTCTAAAGTGGCTTTGGGGGTCATATACATATTTGCAGAATGCACTTACTGAGGGTTGCCAAGGGGTAGAAAAAGTGTAGGTAAAGAATCTAGAGGCTTAATTTGTACAGGACCTGTGCAATAGACTATACTTTGGCACAAGTCATTGAGAGTTTCTTTCTGCATCCCTCACTCAGATGAATTTTAGTGCACATAGGGCAGTCTGGACTCTGGTAAATATCTGCAAACTTAATACCCAGCAAGATATTCTATTTTGATTTGCCACACTAAGAGGGTCATTAATCAATTTGCGAGAGGCTATTATCGCGCACACTACGGCGTTATCGCATATGATAATGCCATACCGCACATGATAAACAGCGCATTACAAATTGTGTATGCAAATTTTAATTTTTTAGTAAAGTGGGAGAGGTTTGGGCAGGGCTAAGGGAAATTAGGAGTTGGTAGCGCATGAAATTTCACTGGAAATACCTACAGCGTTCTTCTGGGTGCTACAGGGGAAAAAGGTATTAGCGCGGTCAAAATTATGGCTTCAGATGCCGCAACACCGCATTTCTTAATTTTCTGATGCGATGTGACAGGCTGAAAAATTGCCTAGCCACACCCCTTTTTGTAAAGTGGCCGCTTTTTTTGCTATAAAAATAGCATTTTGATGAATCTAGCTCAGAAATAGGGACATTTTCACATTTGTTACATTTCTGAACAGTATAAGGTCATTTTCAATGAGCTTATAGGGATGGATTAAGGATATATCCAATATGAGCTTTCATTTTAAATTATTTGGAAGTTTATTACAGTTGCCAATGATTTTTGCCTAAAATATAAAATTGATAGATATCTTACTATTCTTGGTCTTAAAACTCATCCTTAAAAGCTGAAAAGGTAGTTCCTTCCTGGAGATACATACTTGGTAGAATATAGCACAAAATTTTAGGGATTTACATTCATTTGAAATGAAAGGATAAAATGTAATGAATGAGACCATTTTTTTAAATTTATGGACCCCAAAATTAAATGGAGAGTGCCCACAAATTTAAACAAAAATTTTTATTTGTTTATGCTTCCATTCAAGTCTATGGCACATTGAAAAGTGCTGCAGTGAGAAAGCTGCAGTGAGACTGGTAACTATAGCAACCAACTACTGCAGCTTCTTCAAGATGAGAGAAGTAGGAGAGTAGACTAGACTATAGCTGGCATCTGAATCAAGTGTTGCTGACAGGTCTGAACATGTGCAATTTAGAGGTGAGCTGTTCAAGCTTGTTGGAGACTAGCAGGAAGGGCCATTGTTCACAGAGAGAAAAAGGAGGAAGCCCCAGCAGAATAAAAGTTTTAGCAGAGACTTTGAGTGTTGTGGTTATGTATGTCTGGTGGATCCTTGGGTGCTGTGGGGAAGACCATGCCCATGGGGAGGAGCCCCATGAGGAACCACAGCACTGGGCTAGACTCTGACTACACACACATAAGTTCTTTTATTAAACAGCTTTGTAGAAAGCCACCAGCGGTGGCAGTAGTGAGGCAGTTGGTAGTTGCAGTCTCAGGGACCTCGGCAGAGGGAGCCCTTCTCTCCTGGTTGATGTCAGGAGGTTCCGCGGCAGGTATTCCTCAAGGAGTTACTGTGGAAGAGATAGAATGATGATTAAGGTACTCACTGGATGTTAGCTGTAGGTTAGCGATTCCACCAGGTATTGTAGGGGGTACAGGCACCGAGGCAGGGAGAGCAGGCCCTTGAGGAGTGAGTACCTGTTTCTTGTAAGGCACCTGAAAGAAAACAGAGGGCCCCGAGGAGCGGGTACTCAAGTTAGTAATACCCCGAAGGGCAGAGAGGAAAAGATTCCTGCGGACAGCACGGAAGCAGCAGAGTAGCGTAAACAGGAATGGATTTGAGTCCTTGCTAACTCGGAGAACTAGCAAATTGATGAAGGTAATATACCCGGATGGCGTGAAGTCAGCATGAGGGAACGCCCTCAAGGTTCGCGCCAAGGGTGGTACAAAGACATGGGTTGCACGCGTGTGCACACCCTAGTAGGTCCTGGTAGCCATCTTTCCCAGGTGAGCGGGAGGAGCCGTAAACAAGGTGAGGCAAACGGGGCGAAGCCGTCAAAGACCAAATGCAACAGTACCCCCCTTCAAAGGGCATCCATGCTGTTTCCTACCAGGTCTTGGTTTGTGAGGATGCAAGTGATGAAAGTCCTGTAGCATCTCTTTATACAGGATATTAGGTACTCATGACAAGAGGTACCCATGACAAGAGGTACAGGATATTAGGTACTCATGACAATTAGGTACCCATGACAAGAGGTACTCCCATACTCTGCCTCTTCTTACATCGAGAAGGGTCTCTACTTTGTATTTGATGTCTTCTTCTGCATTTACAGGTGCAGCCTCGGGTACCTTGTTGGAGAACTCACTAAGAATGAGTGGTTTCAATAGTGAGACGTGGAATGCATTGTAGATCTTTAAATTTGATGGTAGCTTCAGACTATAAGTGAGATTGCCCAGTCGTCGGAGAATGGGAAATGGTCCAACGAATCGAGGAGCGAAGTGAGCTGAAGGAAGTTTGAGTCTTAGATGCTTGCTGGAAAGCCACTTTATCACCAGGCTTGAAGTCTGGAGCCTTGCGATGATGAGCATCACATCCTCTCTTGGCTCGAAGTCCTGCTTTAGTAAGCATCTCTTTAGTCTGGGTCCAAAGTTGATGGATGTTCTTGGCAGTAGATTGAGCTGCCGGGGACGATACTGATAATGGACGTGGCAAAGGTGGTGGTGGTAGTCGTCCGAAGACCACTTCGAAAGGTGTTACTCCAGTGGATGTTGCTGGATGAGAATTTATGGCAAATTCTGCCCAGGGTAACAGTTCACTCCAATCATTCTGGTGAGTGTTTACATAGGCACGAAGGAACTGTTTTAAAGTCCGATTCATCCTTTCAGTTTGTCAGTTGGATTGCGGATGGTATGCAGATGTAAAATCAAGAGAAATATCGAAATTCTTACATTGTGCCTTCCAGAAGTTAGCCCTGAATTGGGCTCCACGATCATGAGCCATCTTCAAAAACTGGTCTACGGTTACCCAAATGATGTTGTTCCCTCCGGAGGTTGGTAAATCTACTACGAAGTCTGTGGCAATATGTGCCCATGGTTCTTCAGGTACTGGCAAGGGTTGGTGTAGACCCCATGGATGACCTGGCGGTGTCTTCTATTTAGCACATTTTGTGCAAGAAGCAACGTAGGTGAATGTGTTTTCCTTCATGGTGGGCCACCAATAATAGGTTTGAAGTTTAGACAAGGTTCTACGCTGACCAGGATGCCCGGAAAGTTTGTAGTCGTGGGCCCAAGCCAATAACTTCTTCCTGAGGTTCTTGGGTATTATAATCTTTCCTGCAGGCACAGAGTGGGTAGCTGCCAATATGACCTTCTCAGGGTTAATGATGTGTTGCGGTTCTTCAGGTATGTCCTCGGAGAGGAAAGAACGAGATAGAGTGTCAGCTCTGATATGTTTATCTCCAGGGCGGTACTTTAGCACAAAGTTGAATCTGTTGAAAAACAGTGACCATCTCGCTTGTCTATGATTCAGGCGCTGTGCGTGGCGGAGGTACTCCAGGTTCTTATGGTCTGTGAAGACCGTTATTTGATATTGCGCACCTTCAAGCCAAGGGTGCCATTCCTCGAATGCCAGTTTTATAGCAAGGAGTTCCTTATCTCCTATTCCGTAATTTTTCTCTGCCGGCAAGAAAAGACGGAAGAAGAATGAGCATGGTTGTGGAACTTTTGAATCACCAGCCTGGCTCAATACAGCCCCTATGCCAATGTCTGAGGCATTGATCTCCACGATGAAAGGCTTGGAGGGGTTTGGATGTCGAAGGCACGGCTTACTAGAAAAGGCATCCTTTAATTTGTGGAATGCAGCTATCACCTCTGGAGACCAATTAGCAGCATTGGTACCTTTCTTTGTCATAGCTGTAAGAGGTACTGTAATTGAGGAGTAATTCTTAATAAAGGTCCTGTAGTAGTTGGTAAAACCTAAGAAGCATCTGAGAGCTTTCAGTCCAGTGGGTTGTGCCCAGTTCTTGATACTCTCCAGCTTCTGAGGGTCCATTTAGAAGCCTTGCTTTGAGATGATGTAGCCTAGGAAATGCACTGACTCTTTGTGAAACACATTTAGATAGCTTAGCAAAAAGATGGTTCTCTCGGAGTCTCTGAAGTACTCTCTTGACATCCTCTTGATGAGTGGTCATGTCTTGCGAGAATATCAATATGTCGTCCAAGTAAATAATGACACATTTGTAGAGGAGATCCTGGAAAAGGTCATTCATGAGATTTTGAAAGACAGCCGGGGCATTGCACAGTTCGAATGGCATCACTAGATATTCAAAGTGACCATCCCGAGTGTTGAAGGCTGCCTTCCACTCATCACCAGCTCAAATGCGGAGTAAGTTGTAGGCTCCCTTCAGATCCAGTTTGGTAAAGATTGAGCTCCTTGTAACCTGTCATAGTACTGCAATTAAAGGCAGTGGATATCAATCTTTTATTATTATTTCGTTGAGGCCCCTGTAATCTATGCATGGGCGTAAGGTACTGTCCTTTTTGCCCATGAAGAAAAGGCCTGCGCCAGCAGGGGTCTTCGATGGTCGTATGAAGCCCTTGTTGTCTGCCATGGACAGGGGGTACACACTACCCTTGGGTGGCTCCGTATTAGGCTTCAGATTAATAGCACAGATAAGGTCTGTGAGGCGGGAGTATATCCGCAGCTTCTTTGGAGAAGACATCTTGAAAAGATGCATATTGAGGTGGCAACCCCGGCATCATTGGGGTAGTAGACATACAGGATAATGGAGCTACCTCTTTTAGGCATTTATCATGGCAGTCTGGACTTCATCTTGACAATTCCACTGTAGCCCATTTGAATTGAGGCATATGCTGCTGTAGGAAGGGCAATCCCAGCACTATGGGGTACTTGGCCTTCTCTAAAACAAAGAAGGAGATAGTTTCAGAATGGAGTTTCAGAATGGAGTGCGCCGGTCCACAGACACACTCGTTCGGTGCATAGCATTACTTCACCCAGTAACGGCTCTCCATGAATAGATGAAAGAAGTAGTGGAGTCTTCAAAGTAGAAGTAGGAATCCTTAAATGTTCCACTAGTCGATGTAGAATAAAATTACCTCCTGCCCTGGAGTCCACAAGAGCAAGAGTCTGGTATTCTAGAGGTCCGCAGATCAAGGATACCGGAAGGGAGAGCATAGGAGAAGGAGTGGTAAGACCTAAGAAGAGTCCTCCCGCAGGACTTAGGTCTGCCAGTTTCCCGGACGTATAGGGAAAACTTGGACAGCATGACCGGCTTGTCCATAGTACATACACAGCCCTAATTTGTTCCGCTTTCTTCTCTCTTTTGAGGTCAGATGGCTGAGGCATAGCTGCATTGGTTTGTCTTCGCTGGCTGTTGGGACCGGAGGGACAGACCTGGGAGTAGACTTGTCTCGAACTTCACTCAGAAAGGGTCTCCTGGGAGTCTTGGTCTCTTGCACCTTGTCGCGAAGTTGGAGATCAATCCTTGTTGCCAATTTCACTAGTTCAGCCAAGGTCTCAGGCACCTTGTGGGCAGCAAGTTCGTCTTTCAGATGAGAGTTCAGTCTTTCAAAGAAAAGAGTTTTCAGGCATCTTGGGTCCAAGGATAATTCAGACGCCAGTGTCTTGAATTCAATAACGAAGTTAGCTAATGGTTTCTCCCTTGCTTCAGGGTAACCAAAGAAGATCCTGCAATGGTATACTGGGCAGGGTCATCAAAAACTGACTTAAGTCAAGGAATCCTTCAAGATCATAAAGGATCGGATCCTCGCGCTCCCATAGCGAAGAGGCTCAAGACGTTGCTCGTCCGTCTATGTACGACAGGATATAGTTAGTCTTGGCATAAGCTGTGGGAAAATGACCAGGTTGTAGTGCAAAGTTCATGCAGCACTGGTTAATGAAGTCTCTGCATCTTCAAATTTCTCCCAAGAAGCGGGTGGGAGCTGCTAGAGGCATCATAGTCTTGACCGTCACCTCCAACGGTTTAGCTTCTTTACCTGAGGTAGAAGGCGAGTTCATCTGTGTGTGCAGTAGATTAAATGCAGCGGTCAGTCCTTCAAGCGCAGTCTGCTGTTCTGAGATCCGCTGAGCCAGGCCTGGAACGGCCTGCAACACAGTAAGCTGAGCCAGATCCATGGAGTTACCAATCTGTTGTGGTTATATATGTTTGGTGGATCCTTGGGTGATGTGGGGATGACCATGCCCATGGGGAGGAGCCCCATGAGGAACCACAGCACTGGGCTAGACTTGGACTACACATACACAAGCAAGTTCTTTTATTAAACAGCTTTGTAGAAAGCCACCAGCGGTGGCAGTAGTGAGGCAGTTGGTATTTGCAGTCTCAGGGACCTCGGCAGAGGAAGCCCTTCTCTCCTGGTTTCCGCAACAGGTATTCCCCAAGGAATTACTGTGGAAGAGATAGATTAAGGTACTCACTGGATGTTAGCTGTAGGTTAGTGATTCCACCAGGTATTGTAGTAGGTACAGGTACCGAGGCAGGGAGAGCAGGTCCTTGAGGAGCGAGTACCTGTTCCCTGAAGGCACCTGAAAGAAAACAGAGGGCCCCCGAGGAGCGGGTACCCAAGTTAGTAATATCCCGAAGGGCAGAGAGGAAGAGCTTCCTGCGGGCAGCACGGAAGCGGCAGAGTAGCATAGACAGGAACAGATTCGAGTCCTTGCTAACTCAGAGAGCTAGCAAATTGATGAAGGTAATATACCTGGATGGCGTGACGTCAGCATGAGGGAACGCCCTCGAGGTTCGCGCCAAGGGTGGTACAAAGACGTGGGTTGTGCGCGCGCACAACCTAGTAGGTCCCAGGAGGAACAATGGCGGAAGGCAGCATCATAGCCATACTTCCATACTTGAGACACCAGAGAGGTCAGCAGGGAGATGCGTCGGTAGCCATCTTTCCCAGGTGAGTGGGAGGAGCCATAAACAAGGTGAGGCAAACGGGGCGAAGCCGTTGAAGACCGACAAATGCAACATTGAGAGAGCCAGAGAGAAACTGGAGATGCTGGGTGTTTTGCCGGGTGATTGGAGCTGTACCAGAAGTGAATCATAGATAACAGAACATGGTACAGCTATGTGAGAATCTTTGAAAGCCCAGGAGTCAGAGTAAGACTACTGCAGCTGTAGAAGAAGTTGCAGAAATTGTTGGATGAGGCAAAAAAAAGCAATGCTTCAACGAGCTGTGTTTAAAATAGGATTGGATAAGTTCTTGGAGGAGAAGTCCATTACCTGCTATTAATTATGTTGACTTAGAAAATAGCCACTGTTATTACTAGCAACAGTAGCATGGAATAGACTTAGTTTTTCGGTAATTGCCAGGTACTTGTAGCCTGGTTTGGCCTCTGTTGGAAACAGGATGCTGGGCTTGATGGACCCTTGGTCTGACCCAGTATGGCATGTTCTTATGAGCTTGAAGAGAAGGATTCAGGAAGAGATGTTAGCTTGCCAAGAAAAACCCCACAGGAAATGAGACAATCCTAGGCTGCTTTTAGTCAAGGGACTAATAGGAAAAGGAGAGAGAGAGAGAAAGAGTTCATCATCGATCAAGACAGAGAATACTTATACCCTGTAGAAAATCTAAACCAAGTCATCTCTCAGGATGACACAGGATGGTTGTATACTAAAGAAACATACAAAAAGTACACTGTAGAGACAGAACAAGAAAGAGCCATTTCAGTGGACTGGGATTCCCTTGAGTACGAGTAAGGGGAGAGAACTTGAGAGAGGTTTTCAGAGGCCTGTTTATTCAAGCAATTGAAGACAAAGCAGAAAATTTTGAATTGTATCCTACATTCTACTGGGAGCCAGAGAGTTTTGAAAGGGTTGAGGGTTTTCTTGCCCTGGCGCTGGGAGAACTGGTTGAGTATGGCATAAACATGTTTTTCCCTTTGAACTAAATTAATTATTGGTCTATTGTCAATGTGTTATGGTGCTTTATTTCCTTATCCAAATTTTAATTTTTCTTATGCTTAAGTAAAATTTTTTCTAAAACTTTAAATTGTTTGTTATTGTTTTCCTATGTGGTCTGGGGATTGTATTGTTCTCAAGAAAGTGACTTAAGGTTTGCCCCAGGCCAGGTAATTTGTGGAGGAGGGTTGGGGATATTGTTTCATCCCCTGCAGTGCTAATCATTTTTTTTTTCATCTAGATTTCGCACCTCTCCCTGATGCCTGGAAAATCTAAATACCTCAGAAGGGTATCACGTGTGTTTTTGCAGAATTTATTTTGCTTTTTTTGGGTGGGAAAAACAGATCTCAGGTATTAGGATAAGGAAAAGAGGGGGGATCTCTTGGATGAAGAAGAAGAAGAGCGAGAGAGGCCAGGGACAGGGCAAAGACAAAGCAGAGATGACAGGGGGGAGAGGATGAAAAGGGCGAAAAAGAGGGCATGGGGAAAAAGAGAGGGGAGGATCATGTAAGGAACGGAAGTAAGAGTGAGAGAGAGGGACGGGAGGAGGAAGGGAAGGAGGGGATGTTCTGGGTGGGAGGGGGACAGGGGTGATGGGGTATATAGGAGGAGAAGGATGTTGGTGCCTCTCACTGAATCCTTCTCTGCTTCTGCCAGGGTCTGACTCATGCTTTGAGATACCCTAAGGCTGCACAATTCAAAGCACGTATCAAGCCCCACGCGGCAGAGGAGGAAGATGCAGGCTGCGGTACCAACACTCTTTTTCTCTTTCCTACAAATCCTCAAGGGGAGGGGGTCCATAAAATTGGTAGAGGAGAAGGGAGGTGCTGTTTGTCTAGCCAGCAGCCCACCATGCTCACTCGGAGCTGGCTCCTCCTTTCCTAGGATTCCTTGGGAACCCAAGAATTCTGTGGCAAAGGCTGCATTTTAGAGCCCTTCCCATGGGATCATGAGAAACCAGATGCCCTGCACTTATTATGTTAGTTTAGAAGCCTGTTTTGAATTGTTTCCACTTTTATGAGTGCCCTTTTGTAGACATGGTCTGCAGAACTGCATACAGCATTTGAGATGGGGGGTGTCACTAGGGTCCCCTGCAGAGATAATGCTGTTTCTTTTCTTCTACTTGTGGTATCTCTCCTTATTAACCCAATCATTTTGTCACTCTGACTTTCTTGGGGTCATCAGGTGTCTTTCCTGTTTGGCCACAGGATTTTCCCCTCAAAATGACATTTTGTCCTTTGATTTCTGAAGACAAAGAGAGGCAGAGGGACTGTAATGGGTAGGAAGGCAAGTGAAAACAAGTGCACCAAGGTAAAACACTGTAGGAACAAAAGACAGAGAACAGAGGGAAAATATGTCAAATATTTATTGGGTTTTGTAATTTCCTAAACTTACAGTTTCCTTTCTAGCTTGCAGGAAAACAGGCTATTTCTGTGAACATTTTTCTGGAGGCATAACCTTCTCCCTCCAAAATCTCTCCTTCATCTAAGGATATTCACTCTCCAAAGAGCCAAAAAGCTGTTAGCAGTTAAGAAGTCTGATGATAAAGCATCTAAATACTTAAAACATCTGGGTAACCTCAGACCTCCAGCTTTACTGTGAATGATTCAGTGTTCATTATGGTGGTGGCGGTGTATATTTATGTGTTTGGGGGGGGGGGGGGGACGTGTAGGATGGGGTGGGGGGAAGGAACACGGCAGCAGGAAGCTTAGACAGGCCCTGATGGTGTCTATCCATTCCCTATCCATCCTCATTATTCATCTTTATGAAGTTTATTTGCTTGGTAAGCATCTTGGATATAAGATACATTGTTTTTTAAATGTACTGTGGAACACCTTTCTTTTTGTTCCATTCTCAGTGTAATTTCAATAAACTTTTAACTTGGTGTTTCTTTCCATGGCATAGTATTGGTGAGCTTTAAAAAACTGGAGATCCCAAAACTATCAGGGATAGGTAAAGCATGTCTAAATTAGGCTAGAAATACAAATGCAGGGGCTTTCATGGCAATTACATTTGTAAGGTATGCATGCTGATTTGGAAGGACAGTTAATTATAAAACTAATAACATTTTACAAGTGACATAAAGCCAAATTGAAATTATTTATAAGGAGGATAATTTTCAAACAAATGCACATGGTAGCTTACACATGTGTATATTACAGCAAGCATATCTATGTATGTATTTTATAACCTGTGTGTATAATAAATGTGTGTTTTTATAAAATATTTGTATCTTTACCTCACAGCATATATGCATTTGTAGGCTTACACCTGAATACACGCAATGCATTGAAAGAATGTATGTTAATACATTGAACATGCGTACTTTACCTATTTTAAAAATATACACATGCCGAATCACATCTCTACAAATTACCATATTCTACTTATGACAAATGTGTTTAGTCATTTGAGGGTAAATTTTCAAAGATCTAGCTGCCTTTTATGTGAGTAAAACTAGAGTTAACCTATGTCAGCCATACCTGTTTAAGATGATTTTTAGTTGTCTAAAAGTAGGTGTGTACTTTCATAATGCACATACTTTTAGCCACACAGAACAGAAGCATTTTGAGGGCAGATCAATGTAATAAAAAATTTCAAAACTGAAGGCAGAGGAGAGAAAGAAGTGGGAAGTTACAGTCTCCTGCAAGGTTTAATTCCCCTTTCTGTATGTAGGACATGTTTGTGGACATAGATGACATTTTAAAGGAGTTTACCTAAAGTCCTGTTTTCTGACTCCACTGATGGAGAATAAACAATTCAGTTCAGATATTCCTTAAGTAATGCCCTTTCCATGTAGATTTCCATTTCAAGACCTGCAGCAAGGGAATCAGGTGTGCTCCCACCTGTTGTCCCTCCTCCCATCTAGGGAATACCTGGGGGGCTCTCAGCATTTCCCCCTGAGACTCAGAAAATTTGCATCAGTTGCAGGGTCTCAGAGGAAACACTAGAAATCTCAGGGCCTCTCTGTATACAGCTCAGTCACTCCCCGTCCTCAGTAAGCTTGCAGAGAACAGAAGTGGGGCGAGCCTGGAGGAGACACTGCAAGCAGCCAGGTAGGGGGAAACTGGAGAGGGGCTGCAACCACAGAAAACTCAGTCTGCAGCTGTGATTCCAGGACTTGGGAATCACTCAGCTAAGGGTACAGTGAGGATGCACAAGTCATGGAGCTGAGACTTATAGGGGGAGGGAGCAAAGAAAGTGCTGGGATCAGGGAGAGATGAAGGGGAAGTATGCTGGGTCATCTCTGGAGGGGGGGGGCAAGTGATGGTGATGAGTGGGAGAGAAAGAAAGTGTGGAATAGTTGGGTGGGGAGGCAGTGGAAGAGAGAAAGCTGATATATATTATTCTATTCCTTCCCCCTCTTTCTCACCCTCTGCTAATCAACTGCAATCTCAGGGTGACTATAACTCAAAAGTTCCCAGGTGTGATCTAGGGCAGCCAGTGAGGGGAGTGAATGGGAAAATAATATTTTTTAAAAAGTTTGCAGGAGGAGGAGGGAGAGCAGTGGCTTCAAATGCACACAGAAACACACACACACACACACACACACACACACACACACACACATATATATATATACCCAATGCCTCTCCTCACACAAAGCCTCCCCCTTGCAAAAAAAACAAACCATCACTGACTCTCACACATATACACAAGATTGTCCTCTTTCTCTCTCTTCTACACAGACATATTCACTCAGAATTAACCTCTTTCTCTCTCTCTCACACACACACACACACACATATACACAAAGTCTCATTCTTGCTCACATACACGAATCTAGTCTCCCATGTCTTTTATGCACAAACATACACACACATTCTGGAAGTTTGCATTTAAAGTAATGCACACCTTTGGAAATTTAGGGTACTCTATTGAATATAGCTTTACAGGTTTGTTCTTTCTTTTAATCTTTTTGTTGCACAAAGCATGGATGTTATAAGCAAGGTAGAATAGCCTTTTAAATTCACTTTGGAGACTCTATTCAGAGAAATGTAAACTAACAGTTGCTGAAGATGAAAATGAATTCTGCTTAGAACTCTGTCCACTGTAGACGAGGCTCCCATTTTTACGTGTATTATAGGGATTTCTCTCAAGGAGGGGTTGGAGGAATTGCAACAGCTGACTCATTTCTCTGCAAAATGTGTAGGCTGGTTTGTTTCTTAAATTATCAGTAGAGAAAACAAGAGATAATGAAAATTAGATACTTCTAATTGGGTAGTAAGGTCATGAAATAAATTAGCACATGCGCAAGGTAATCTCTCATCATAACACATTATGAGAATTCATAATTGAGTATGATGTAGAGAATAATGCATGACTTAAGAAGTACAATGGGACTGTACTGCACACAATAGAGGCGATACATGCAAATCTATGTCATGCATATTCATTGTAGATAATCTGAAAACCAGACCCGTTTGTGACTCTTAACCAGAGTTAGCCACCTCTGTCCTACAGTCTGCCTGGCTTCTAGCTCCCTGTCCATTGGTGTCTGCAGACACAGTATAGGAGACACAGCCAATGGGAGAAAATGAGGGCCTACTGGGAGGGTGTGGACTGGAGAGAATTTCACGAGGACACATAGGGGAACCTGAGAAGCCAAAAGAGAAAGATACGAAAGTCTCCTGCAGTGCAGTAGAGCAAAGCTATTGGAATTCAGGGACCAGGGGTTAAGCTAGACAGAACCGGAATATCCAGGGAGGATAATAATTAGCCACTGGCCGGCTTGCAAGGTTAGCCGGATAAACTTATCTGCCTAACTCTGCCAGGATATTCAGCGATGCATCCACACCACGGAATATACCCGACTATCTTAAAATTAGCCAGATAACTTTATCCAACTAAGTTTAGGACTGCTCTGTAGCATGAGCAGCATTAGACAGATCATTTATCCAGCTAACTCTGAATATTGGATATAGCCAGGTAACGTATCTGGATAATTTAACCCCACCCCGGAATGCCCATACATTATTAGGCATATCGTCAGCATATAGCTGGATAACTCACACGTTATCCAGCTAAATGCCACTGAATATGGATTTCCCAGAATCTACTCATTATGAGGCGAAATTTAAGACTCATGCGCATGCGTACATGTGCACGCATATGCCAGATCGTGCACATGGACGTGGCAATTTTATAACATACTTTTGGATTTGTGCACATAGCAGGAGATACGCGCAGGCATGGGTGCTTCTTAAAATCCGCGCGGCCTGACCTGGCCCGAGACATGCGCCAATCTCCCGGCTTTGACACGCATAGCGCTTTTAAAATCCACTAGCATGAGATCCTGAAATAGAGAAGCAAGGGGATTCTGAGAGTGCGTGGCAGTTGACTATGAATGATTTTCATGTTTTACTTTTTAAGTATGTAAATTTGTTTTGGCTCCTAAATTATGAATGTTTTTAATCATGTATCGTAAAACACTGCAAACTTAGGATCATGCAGTAGAGAAATGGGTTCAAATAAAAAAATAAAAAAATAAAATATATCTCCATGTAAATGCACTTTGTGCCAGATTATCATTACTGAAAAAAAAAACTGCATTTTAAGAAAAAGGTTTTGGTTGGAACACCACTTGAATGTGTGAAAAGTGACCTGTCAGAGTCCAAGTGTTTGATGCCAAGGGCCTAGAAGTGTATCTTCCCTCCTACTTGAGAATGAACGTACACCCTGCAAGCCCCACTTTACATTAAAAACATGGGAAAGGAGTAGGCCACACACACACATACATATATATAGATAGATACATACCTATCTATATATACATATATCTCTATCTATATATGTATATATATGTGTGTGTAAAAACAATACTGTATATATATATATATGTGTGTGTGTGTGTATATATACAGTGTAAAAACAATTTTACTGTAGTCATACAAGGGGCAGACTTGTCAAAGCTGTTAAAAAAGCATAAACTCCAAGCTTTGGATATAAATTAAAATTTGAAGGGATAGAGGTTTCTACATCCATTTTTCAGTTGTGAAAGAGTAATCTGATAAAAACATGATCCAAATATAGCAGATTTAGTTTTCAGTTAAAATGTCAAGATTTACTTGAATAGCAGGTTGTTTTATGAATTCTGGCAATGCCTTATGCTGATTGCATTTACATTTTAGCTATTAACAATTAGCATACACATTTAAATGTATGTTTTTCAATCTTAAGCGGCTTCAAATGCACGCAAAGCAGTAATGAAATATAGAATTGGCACATTTTAAAAAAATCTAGGGTGACATTCATTGCATATGAGGAAAAAAACACACCCTCACTAAATCCCTTTTGTTTTGTGAACAGCTGATTATTCAATTTGCACAATGTCAGAGAAAGGAGAATTTTAAAAGAAGTTACACATGTCAGCAGTACAGGTTGAGAAAGTGGGGCGGCCCTATTCCCATTGAGGGAGCTGGGATGGCCGCCCCCTTCGGAGGATCTGTAAGCAGCTCTCTCTCTCTCCCGAGAGACTGGGTCAGAGCTTTTCCTCCCAGTCCGCTAACTGGCTGGTTGAGTTAGCTTCTGCGGTTTGATTGTTTTGGGGGGAGGGGTTTCTGGACACTTGTGCACGGTAGGAAGCCTTGCGGGACTCTTGGGTTATCACCTGGGTGGAAGGAGATAGGGAACCCTTTCCCTGGGGCCTCCCATGCAATCTTCTTTAGGAAAGCAGAGGAATGGTGGTGGCCTGGTGCAGGGATAACCTGGCAGTTTGGACTCATTTTGGGGGGAAAATATTTTTTGTTATCAGATCCAGGAGGAAGAGGTTTGCTGCCCCCTTTCCTTCCTGCAGAGGAACATTCAGAGCTGTGAGCTCCTGAGAGGGTCTCTTCCATCTTGGGATTCAAAGAAAAAGTGAGAGGGACATTTTCTAACCGTGAGTTAATATCAATTTGGAACCTACTGATGACATCACCCCCCTCCCCCCGGCAGAGAGGAACTGGACTCTCTGCGCACAGGTCGCATTTACTCATTTTTACCAGAGATTGGAGGGGTTTTCCTGCCCACTTAAGGATACCCTGTCCACTTGGGGACCTCACTTAGCCAAGCCCTGCAGGATGAGTCTTCTCCAGGTTTGGGTGAGAAGACACCCTTGCACTGACAGAGAGAAGAACTGTAAAACTGAAAAAACCCCCAAAAAACCCCATCTGTGTGGTGCTGGGAAATGTATTTATCGTGCCATTTATCCACTTCATTATCCATTTACTAAAGGATTTAATTTGGGCACACTCAAGTAAAGTGGCGTATTTTATTGACACTGACAGCACACACAGTAGTGGAAGACTTTTACCTCTCTCCTGGGAAAAAGTGCAAAAGGCACCCCCTGTCACTGCAGGCCCTGAAAAGATATTCTCTCCCCCCCCCCCCCCCCCACCCCCAGGTCCTGGGGAGAGAGACAGTGACAGAGCCTGTCTGGAGATCCAGCCTCAAGAGATGATAAATCCTTTTACAGCCTTATCTGTGTGCAGTCAGCACCCGGGAATTGGGTGAAAAACCCAATTTTAAGTGTGAAAATGCTTTGTAAACTCAGGCCCAAAGAGTATAACTTTTAAGATACAGTATATAGGGGGTAATTTTGAAAGGGATTGCTAAGGGTGAAAAAGCATTTACCTGCAGAAAAAAAAAATCCCCTCTCTTTGTGATGGAAAAGGGGCAGGCTGGGGGTAGAGTTAAGGTGCACCCAATGACGTATGTTTGGGGAGTTCACTTTGAAATCTGTGCACGTAACTTTCACGGCATACTTTGCACCCACAGAGTATGTGCGGCAAAGAATCCCTGCTGGGATTTTCAAAGGGATAGCCTGCAGGGAGTTTCCCTTTGAAAATTGGCTTGCAGGCACAGGGAGTATGAAAATTGGCCTAAGACTGTATTGATCTATGACATTATATATTTCTTGCATTCCACTTGCCAATCATTAGTTAATTTTTTTTTCTATTTTTAAGATTGTCAGAATTATAAATAGCCTTTATTTACTCCAAAACTTCTCATTTTATATCATTTTCAATAGAAAAGTGGATGAAAAATACTATTTTGCTCTGATCATACCAAAGATTCACCAGAGTTATACATGGAGAGTAATAGTAAAGAAGCTTAACAGAACTGAAATTATTTAAGAGAACTAAAACATACTTGACTTGAGTAACAGTCAAACAGCCTGTATGCCCTCTCAGTTCTCTGTAAACACAAGCCACAAAATGCAAGACTGTTTTATTTATTTATTTCTAACAATTCACAGTTTGGGCTATAAAAAGTCGCAAACTGAAACAAGAAAGTAAAATTAAAAAGCCAGCTGTAGATGCTTTGCATTTTAACATCCTAAACTATTTGTTGCCATACTGGTTGAATTCAATTAGCACACATTCAGCAACATATGTCAACTCTCTTTCTACTTTAGTTACATCTATAATAATTTCAGTATTATGACATGTTCTTTTGTTCAAGACAGCTAATTAATTTCCAATTATTGAGTCCGTGTGTTTGAAGAGTGCTGAAAAGAGCAGTGCATTCCTAATTTCCTAAATGTGTGGGTGTCTTCCCCAGGCACTCTTTTCTATGAGGTGTCAGGTTTAATGAGCTTAATGGGCTTCCAATTACAAATCCTCTCACCAGAAATACCCGGTTTTATATTATTTTAATAAACTACAAGCTGCTTATAGTCCAAGACTGCATTTCACTATGCCTTTCAAATGGACTTAGGTCAGGCAGGTTCACTTATTTAGTAAACGAGAAATAAAATGACCATAATTATACAGAGGAGTTAAAACACATTGTTAATGCCTTAATTCCCTGTTCAGCTTCAAGGTGTAAAATGGCAACCTTTCTAAAATCACTGATCTATCTAAAATGGCTCCCTTCCTAGACCAACATTTATTTCATCATCCTGTGGGAGGGGGCAGGGAGAATTTATCAAAGCTTTTTCAACAACAAATAGAAGAAACCCTTGGTCAATCAAGCCCATTATGTAGGAGAAATACATTGGGTTGGAGAAACATATGCTACCTATCTTCAAGTTAGCCAACATTTTTTTCTACAAAAGTGTAAGAAGCCTCCATTTTGATTCTGCTTACTTATATTTTCTTGATAAAAGGCATCAGCTCCAAAAGCATAGCCAGAGATATATTCCCCAAATAATCTGTGATCCCTGCCCCTCAATTTCAATCATAATCACTGAATGAATGAAAAATGACTAGACTTGGGATTGAAAATCAAAGATTTAGATTCAGTCGAGCTCTATAAGAGAAATAAAAATGTGCAAGTGCATGATTAGTACTTATTGCAGCTTAACTGCTGAATGCTAGTTTATAATTTTAAAATAATTGTCACCTTAACCAATAGGCATAGAGCAAACATGGGCCAAGCTTCTTTAAATGAATCTGGGGAGGACAGATTATTTAGCAATTCAAAAGCTGTGCCAACTGGTAACAGTGTCAGTTACAAGCAAGCCCTCTTATAACACATAAGAGGGCTTGCTTACATGGCTTTTTTCATTATGGGGGAAATTTTCATAACATTGCCATCAGGCAAAATGTCCACTTTTACCCTTGGATTTTGCAGCATTTTTCAAAGACAAAGTACACACTAGGGATGCATATGCAGATGAACTGAATGTGAAAACTGATCTGAATGAGGCAATTTTCAGTTCAGTTTGGATTATCCAAACTGAATGGGAGCAGTCCTCTGAATCCTTTACTAGGTTATTTTACATTTCGCGTTAAATAGCACAATGCACATTTGTATGCAAATGCGGCATTAGCCGTGTGTTACTGGAAAAAGGTTTGAATTGCACATGCTGTTGAGAGAGAGAGAGAGAGAGAGACTCTGTAGAGTCTGATATGTAATCTACTATTTATACCACTGTAAGAGGGGGCACTTTTAACTCAGTTGGGTTTGGGGGGGTAGGATAGGTTTAGGGGGTGGTTTTACATATACAGTAGGAGGTGCAAAGAGGGAAGTATACATCACTGAAGATTTTCTGTCCTTTCAATTGATAAAAGTTACAAGAGGAATTGATTTGCACAATGCACTCTCTACCTAGCTTGTTGAACTCTATACCTAGCTTGTTTGAAGCTAGGTACAGAGTGCATTCTACAAATCAACGCCTCTTATACCTTTCATCAACTGAAATGACAGAAAATCTTCAGTGATGTGTACTTTCTTGTTCATACCTCCTACTGTATATGTAAACCCCCCTCTTAAACTTACCCCCCCCAACCCCACTTCTTTTTAATGAGGTTAGTAGCCCCCAATATAATTGGGACTATTTTTGTATCTTTCTGCCACATTTTTTCTTGTTCTCTGATTGCATCATTTGATACGTGAGGATCTTGTCTCTCTCAACACATTCCACAGAATAGTTACTTAGTACTGGCACGTCTATTATCATATCAATGCCATTTTTGTGCTTTTCTTCTTTACCACAATGTCTAGTTTTCTTGCACTGAGCATTTTATTGGTTGGAATAGAAATACCCCATGTGATCACAACTTCTTCATTTTCTACACTTCTTTTAGGTTCATGATCCTAATGCTTTTCTGGTATAGTGTTATAATACTTGCTTCTTATTGTGTTTTTTTTCTATACAAGCCTTTTGACATTAGCACAACACCCAATGATGAGATGTTTAGTAGTTTCCAGTTCTGTTTTACTGAATCTGCATTTATCTGTGTTATTGTTTTTTTCTATGTTGGCTGTGAAACTTCTTGCAAATAGTCCACTGTCTGATGCTGCAATTTTCAAGCTTTGATCTCTAGATTTAAGTTAACCTCTCTGTATCGATTCATGTGTCAGGTTTTATCCATAAGGGGTTTCTGAATAACTCTATATTTTGCACTATAGTTTTGCATTTGTTTATTGTTTTTCCTTGTTCTCTGGTCTGATTCTTTAAAGAGTTTTGCAAATTCTGTTACTTCTTTCTCTTGTATGTGGGTAGAATCTCTATCATTCCTTCTATTTGTCGAAATGATTGTCCAACCTTTAAGATAGAGATAAATTTGTCCATTCTGTTTCACACTTCAGTAATTTTTGAGTATTTGAATCTGTCGATGTTAAGTATGCTTGAAGGGCTATAATAGCAGCTCCACATGTATAATCTATTTATATAAGGCCCATACCACGTTTCAGCTCTTGGAATGTACAGTCTAGGCATTCACTGATTCTTATAGATTACTTGATGCGAATGGAGGAATTTTCCTGTTCTTATATCCAACTATTTGAGATCTTTATCAGGCTAGTTTACAGTTCTAAAATGTAGGAGAGTGGGGGCTTGCAAGTTGATTGATAACTTTGTATCTTATTCCATGCTGTTAAAGTATTTTTCAAAATACTTCAAAATACAAGCCTTCCCATAACTACTCACCTCAGCCTTGGTTCTCATCCGCATCATGAGTAGACTATCCAACTTGAGACCTTCACAGTCCTCCCCTATTTAATTTCCTTACCTTTCGCCCAAGTTATATAAACCCTACTCTCTACACTTGCTTCACCCATTTTATGTTTTCGAGGTTATTTCTACCCTGTTCATTGTTTTATCCAGGTTATTCGTCCCTGTTCATTGTAAAACAAGACTTTGTCTATGTTATTTTGCTGGTTGTAATGTAAACCGAAGTGATAATTAATCTTGTTAATTGAACCTCGGTATATAAAAGTTATAAATAAATAAATAAATAAATAAAATCATTTTCAGTCTCCTGCAGTATTCTTGGCTGGTCTTTTCCCCCAGTAACTTATGCTACATTTCTTTACCTTCTTCTACTCCTAGATATTTATAAATACCTTCTTGCTCAAGTTCTTTTATGTTACATTCTTCAGTTAGAGCAAAGTTTTCACATTTATCCTGGCTAGAAGTCATCCGATGACATCACTACTCAGAATTGTTCCTCTAAATGATGATCATGGAGCTGTAAAGTAACAAATCATCTACAAATGGTAGGTGCAATGTTATCTGTGAATCGTTTGTACCTCTAGGCATAAGGCTACAGCCATAGCCCAAGGATTTAGCAGACAATTTTGCAGTATATTTGAACGAAAAAGTGATTACTATCAGAAAGACATTTCAAAATTCATGCAATATAGTAATTGATAACTTGCTCTCAGAAGGAACGAGATGGGGAACATTTTGACACCATCAGAATCTGACGTCATTCACATTATTAATAAAATTAACTCATCCACTAGTCCTCTTAACCCTTGCTCTACAACCCTGTTAAAAAAAAATCAAAGTAGAATCAGCTGATTTCATTGCAAAATTCATAAATTTGCCACTTGCTAGTGGTACTTCCCAGACTCACTGAAAAAAAAGCATTAACATGTCCAATATTGAAAAAAAATATCTGCAGATTCAATTTTACTCTTAAATTATCGACCCATCTCACCCTGATTGTACCTTGCCAAGATACTAAAGAACACGATACTTCAAAAACTCACTACATTCCTTTACTCAAACTCCACTTTGGATCAATATCAATTTGGATTTTGGAAATTCCATAATACTGAAATGCTTCTTTTCTCTAGATTCAACACTGTTCAGCAGGGATTTGATCAAGGAACTCTTTTGCACTTATTCTACTAAATATTTTTTCTACATTTGACACCATTGATTATTCAATTCTTCTCTCTAGGATGCATTCTCTTGGCATAGTTGGTACTGTTCTTTCTTGGTTCACTGCCTATCTGGTTAACTGATTGCAAAGCATCCTGGACTCTAAGGGGGCAAGCCCACATGGATGCGTGGATTTTCTAACATGCGCGCGCATGTTAGAAAATCCAGCGGCCATTTTATAATCCGCGTGCGCATGTGCAGGCGGCTTGTGCAGGAAGGGGTGAATATTACCAAATTACGCATGGTAATGCAATCAGGCCTCCCCAGTTCCCTACCCCCCTACCTATCCTTCCTTCCCTTTCCCCTCTCCACCCCAACCCCTAATGCCTACCTAGCTACCCTGAATTTTTTTATTTTTTGACTTACTGCTCCTCAGGCTCTGCCACACACCCGCTCTGCCCCTTTTTCAGGGCCCGGCACTTGTGCATGTATTGGCACTTATGCGCATGGCTGGGTCCTTTTGAAAATGTGTGCGGTGTGTGCAGGGCCTGGCCAAGCAAGTAAGTGCCGGTATTTGCTCGCGTGATCATTTTAAAATTCGGCCGTAACTGAGCAATTCATTTCACCATGTCTCTCTACTATTCATTATTGGCTTAACCACAATCGACTTTGTGGTTCACTCAATGTCACAGAAAGTTTACTCGACCACGCTGTCTCACTCAAATCTCTCTAACAAACTCTACCAGCCATAGCTCTCTTCCTCCAATTTTCTTTTCACTCCTTAATGCTCAATCTGTCAAACGAAAATCTCATTTAAACCATGATTTCATACATACTGAGCAGCTAGACTTCTATTGCTTTATTGAATCATGGTTGTTAGACTCTGATCACACTGTTAAATTTGCTATGTCCTCCCAATTACTCTGTCATCTCCCAGCCACACTAAAAAAAAATGTGGTAGGGAACTTCTAATTTTCAATAAATTAAAATGGCATGTTAAAGTTCAAAACTTAAATGGTAACTCCCTCCTTGAAATGATCATTGTTTCAGTAAATGATATTAACATTTGCTTAATTTATGCTCCTCTGAAAATTATCTGCTGACCTTTCTCCATTCTTTGAACAATTACTTCTCTCCAAATTTGATCTTAATAAAATAGTAATTTTTGGTGACTTTAATTTGTATGCTGATGCAACTCCTCTTTTTTCCTCTTGAAATCTTCTTCTGCAAATACTCTCTTCTCTTGGATGGTCCCAAATGATCAAAGCTCCCACTCATAAGTGGGGACACATGTTAGACCTCATTTTTGTCAATGAATCTACTTTTTCATTCTCTTCTCAAACCATACATCACACCAGTGCCCTGGTCGGATCATTTTCTCATTAAGTTTCAACTTTCCGGTGTAGTCCCAAAACCAAATTCCATACCCAACTGTTCACAACAGCTTCGGCTTGGACCTATTGATATTGATAAATTCATTGCCACTATCTCACCTCTCTAAGCCTCGGCAGCCTTTAGATAACATCCAAGATGCAGTACAGGAATGGGATACTTTCCTCAATTCCGCCCTAACTGAAGTAGCTCCACTTAAGTCACTTAATCACTCGAAATCCACCTTTTCACCTTGGCTAAAATCCCAAAATGTTGTTCTCACATGCCAGCTGCTCAGAAAAGTGGAACAAAGATGGAAAAAAACACCAACATCTGAATATGCAAAATCTTTTCGCTCACCCATTGTCACTTTTCAATCCTCTGTCAATACTGCTATGAAAGACTATTTTTCTCCAAAAATCCATAAAATTGGATATAACCCAAAGGTTCTGTTTGCCATAGTTAGAAGACTTACAGAACCTTGTCCGTCACAATCTGCCCCTCCTCTACCCTAACCGCTAATTCTTTATCCATTGCTTCAATCTGAAAATAGAAAAACTATGTCTTCCCTTCTCTTCAGAGTCCCAATGGTACACTAATCCGGAACCAATCATTAACTCTCTTTGGGAAAATGTTGAATATGTCTCAACCTTAGAAGCAGAAAATCTCATTACTAAAACCAACAATGCCTTCTGTCCAGCAGCACTCTGTCCCATTTCACTCTTTAAAGCCTGCAGTAACATTTTTGCTCCCATCATCTCCAAATTGATTAATCTCTCCCTTAATGAAGGATCGGTCCCCACTTCTTTGAAACAGGCCGTTGTTCGTCCACTCCTAAAAAAAACAAACCTTGATCCAACTGAGCCAAACTACAGACCGATTTCAGCATTAAACTTAATTACTGACACAGCTCACAGATCATCTAGACAGACTTACTTGACCCTCACCAATATGGTTTCAGATATGCTCTGACTACTGAACTTCTTCTCTTGTCTCTGATAGATACACTCAGACATGGCATTGATTCTGGCTGACAATATCTGCTTGTCTCTCTAGACATTTCTTCAGCCTTTGATATAGTCGATCATAACATCCTACTGTATCGTCTACAGGAGTTTGGCTATAATGGGACAGTTCTAACATATCTATCTCAGCGAACTCAGTCCATCAAGTTCAACAATGAAGTTTCTTCTCATTCGCATATCAAAACCGGTATTCCACAGGACTGAACTTTCTCCTCTGCCCTCTTTAACATATACTTATCCCCCATCTCATTGACTATGTGTTACAAATTGTATGCCGATGACATACAATTTGTAATTGGCATTAAATCATCATGGCAGTACATTTTAGATAATCTTCATACATGCTTTTCTGCTGTTAACTCCTGGCTCAAACACCGCAAGTTATCACTAAACATGTCCAAAACTGAGTTCCTAGTCATACACAGTCCTCACTCAACCTTCAACAAAAAATCCATAACTTTAGGAGGTCAATCTTATCCCATTCAGACACATATTCACAGTTTAGATTTTCTTATCAACAACACTCTCTCTTTCTGTTCTCAAATTAAGCATGTCATTTTGCAAGGATTTTACAGACTCCATGTACTAGGGATGTGCATTGTTTTTTTGACGGATGAAAATATCGTACGATATTTTCTAATCCATCATGTATCGGGGGTCCCTGAAAATGATAGGAAAACTCCATGAAATTTTCATGCGGTTTTCTTATTGTTTTAGGGGGGGGGGAGAAAGGGCACACAACCCCCCCCCCCAAACCCACCCGACCCTTTAGATCTAATTATTTACAATCCCCCACCCTCCTGACCCCCAAAAAACTTGCCTAAAGTCCCTGGTGGTCCAGAGGGAAATTTCCTTAACCGCGGTCTGGACGGCTTTTTTTTCGGCTGTCCTGAGCTGAAAAAAAAAAAACCACCCTGACCCTTTAGATCTAATTATTTATAATCCCCCACCCTCCCAACCCCCCAAAACTTGCCTAAAGTCCCTGGTGGTCCAGCGGGGGTCCCAGGAGCGATCTCCCACTCTTGGGCCATCAGACAAAGGGCCATCAGCTGCCACTAATCAAAATGGCACCAATGGCCCTTTGCCCTTACCATGTGACGGAGCTATCAGTGCCATTGGCTGGCCCCTGTCACATGATAAGAGCAATGGATGGCCCACGCCATTTTGATTCACTTTGATTCACTTCCTCAATTTAGAAAACTTATTAAGACCTTTTTAATATAATCTAGTTTATGGTTAATTTTACCCTACCATTTTACCTAAGAAAAGAACATAAGAAAATGCCATACTGGGTCAGACCAAGGGTCCATCAAGCCCAGCATCCTGTTTCCAACAGTGGCCAATCCAGGCCATAAGAACCTACCTATTTGATTATTATTCATATTAATTTTATGTTTTCAAGTTACTGCTTTTATTTTTTTTTATGCAACACATTATTATTTTGATTTTAAAGTATGTAGTTTTCTATTATTCTTGATTTAAATTGTGTATGTTTTTATGTTCACTGCCTAGGCCTTCTTAGTGTTAGGTGGTTTATAAATGCAATAAATGTACATGTAAACTTGCCTTAAATGTCATCAAAACTGAAATCATGATTTTCTCTCAACTTTCTTCCTCTCACATCCCCAAGAAAATCATTTTCAGAAACCAAAATATCTCCATACCTAAAACAGTCCACAATCTTGGTATTCTCATTGATCCCTCACTTTCAATGCATGATCACATTAAGTCTTTAACACAAATGTCTTTTTCTAAACTACGGCTCTTACAGCACTTGAAAGCACTATTGGATCCCCCTGACTTTTGAA
This sequence comes from Rhinatrema bivittatum, assembly GCF_901001135.1. Classification (NCBI taxonomy): domain Eukaryota; kingdom Metazoa; phylum Chordata; class Amphibia; order Gymnophiona; family Rhinatrematidae; genus Rhinatrema; species Rhinatrema bivittatum. The sequence continues at coordinate 214,149,063 of NC_042615.1, read as the reverse complement.
CAGTTCTCCAATCACTGTTCTTTTCCAGCCTTGATTATTGCAAGTCATTGGTGTCCTAGCCTCACATTCACAGATTATACAAAATTCCACAGCCCGGTTGTTGACTGGAACGTCTATACGTGATCACATCACTCCTGTTTTACAAAAGTTTCATTGGTTGCCAATTATATTTCATGTTCAATATAAATTTGCTCTTTCCATTCATACTGTCCTGAATAATATTCCATAGCCATGGATTGCAGCTACATTAAAAATGTATACTCCCACCAGAACCCTATGATCTTCCAACTGCAGAGTCCTAGATGTTTCCTCTCCAAGATAATTCCACTTGGAGAAAACCAAAAAGTGCATCTTCTCTACTGCTGGACCCCTTTTATGGAACTTCCTTCCCAGGGAGATAAGAACAATCTCAGAGCTAAAATTCTTTAGAAAAGCTGTTAAAATGTACTTATTCCAAAAGACATACTACATGAATCCTCCAGCATTGTTATAGATATATACCTGAGTCCTTCAGTGTTTCTGCTGCAACCAATGTCAATTTGTTTCAGTTGATGTCATTTTCTTGTGCGTTTTATTTCAATTTTATTATGTATGTTGTTTTGTACCCCGCCATGAATGCAGGAAGGATGGGAAAGAAATATTTCAAAATAAATAAATAAATACAAATAAAATAAGTGTGCTTAGTGAATTCTTCGCCAGATAAAACAGGAGTAGTGACAGTAAATTTCCCTAAAATATTCCTTGCTGGATCTTGATGTTAGGAATGACATATTGTCCATCTTCATAATTGAGATAAAGTGTAGTCTGCTACATTTTCATGATAAACTTAATGTACTCAGTCAATCCAGGGTTCACTCTGAATGTATGAAGAGAATTTATCATCTAAGAGGGTAGGATGCTATCAAAGGCTTTTTATATTTAATTCATGCTATACGTAGGTATCAACCTTTCTTATAGCTGACCATGACAGCTTCAAGATTTGGTAAAGAGATGTTAAATATTTAAGCCAAAAGTTGAACACACCATCAAGGCCACTTGTAATTCATCTATAATCTGTGACAAGGTTACAGTGTATATAATCAAGGTAGGGCTACCACTGCAGCTAATTTGTGCCAGTGGCTGCAGGAAAGATACAGACAGAAATGATCTGTCTCTTCCAGCTTGTGCAGTCTTTGCACACTCTAGTGATTTAGAGGCAGCGCCAGCTTCCTGCTTTCTTTCTGTAAGAGTCAGTGTGACAGTGTAGTATATTAATTCTTCTGTGTGTAACTCTTGTACTAAATTTGATTAAGCATTTTCTTAGTGTGTATAGCGTCTCAGCAAGCATCATTTTACTTTTTGCAATTTTGCTGTGCTTTATTCTGTTTGTAACAATAGCAGCAAAGTGGTCTGATTTCATTGTGTGTCCACACTAGGTAGCATAAAAATTGCAATACATAAACCTGCACCCACTAATGATCTGTTTTGATACACTGCATCATTCCTCTGGCATCAAGAGGCAAACATGACAATGGAAGAAGAGGAAAGGCTATTCTTCCTCCAGAGAAATTCGATAAGCAGAAGTAATGATGACTGTCATAGGATGTAGATCAGGAATCCTCCTTCCAAGAGAAGAAGGGATTTTTTTTAAAGAGAGGGCAAACAGTTAGAGATTCAGGATTGGCTGAGAATTTGTACCTACAGCCACCTGCTCCCACCTCCACTGTTCATATTGGTAGGATACAGGGGTAGAAGTGAGCAGATTCAGTGGAAGGTGCCAGAAACAGTGAAAGAGGACTAGGAGCCAGCTAGAGCTAGCACAGTGCTCCCTGTTTTATTCTGAGTGGTGTCTGCAGCACATCTTTGTAGAGCCTACTGATTCAGGGACAAGATAATGCCCCAGGACTATCAGGCAGTCAAGAGCATGAAAGACTCCCATGGCCTTTTACCTCTTGGTATACCTTCAACCCCAGCCTCACCAGCAGCACCCAAGGATCCAGAGAGTGGATCCCTCAAAACACTTTACAGTTATGAGGGATCAGCATTTTATAGAATAAAATCACTGTTGAAAGGCCATCAGCAGAGGTAAAGAAATGGGACATTTTTCAAGCAATGGTATGCTCCATCATTTGCAAAAAACAACACCCATTAGTGCTGGGTCAGGGGAATCCAGTACTAGTCTGGGGACTCCATCCCCCACTTAAAGCAGCAGCAGCCAGAGCAGTAAAGCCACAGGAAATGGGAATTCTGCCTCCCATACTGATCCCCCAGCTCCTTCCTCCAGAATGGCAGCAAGCCAGCAGACCTCATCCCCACATCAGTGATTTGCCACCATAACAGCAGCTGGGGTGTTGTTTCTTACCATTAACCCAAAGCAAGAGGCAACTGAAGGTAGAGACACAGAAGGAAATGCTTGCCCTGGATAATTAGTTCCCACAGGTTGTTGAGAAAGTGAATTTTATTCAATGGCTGCACGTCTTAGCCCCAAATAACAAACATTTCATCCAGCAAAATATTTAGTAGATTTAGTTATGCCCAGATGCAGGTGCATCTATCCAAGGCAGAGGGAAGCAGCATCCATTTTATGAGTAACATCTGGACCCAACAGAATGCTGTTCATGCCCTTCTCCCAGACAGTATACTGGTGGCAACTGGATGAGGCTGGATGAGGCAGTAGCACTAGTTGGGACACACCAGCAGGGTACAGATGAGCTGTGCT